>NC_058093.1:130247500-131497500 GCF_020171115.1 Neogale vison
ATCTGTCCTGAACACAATGCTAATATCAAACAAAGGTAATAAGGGTTATTGTGATTTAAGTGAAGGATTAAGCAAAGATTTCTTAGATAAGACATAAAAGCTCACAATATAAAAGGAACTATTGATAAATTGTGTTTCATCAAAATGTAAACTTCCACTATTCAAAAGACAACATGATGAAAATGGAAAGCCACAGGCCAGAAGGAAATAACTGCAAAATATATCTGATTAAAGACTTGTATTCAGAACATGTAAAGGTCTCTCAGGGCTCAGTAAGAAAACTAACACACACACACACACACACACACACACACACGCACGCAACTGAAAAGACATTTACGAGAGAAGAGCTTTGAGTAGTAAGTAAACACATGAAGAAAGGTTCAACATCATTAGTCATTAAGGAAAGAAAAATTAAATCTAACATACCACGGCACATGTATGAGAAAGTCTAACTTTAATAAAATCAGATAATCCCAAATAAAATCACCTTAAACTCTCATAACATATTTGTTTTAGGATATGAAAAATGGCACAGCTGTTTGGGAAAGCAGCTGGAAGTTTCTTTTATAGGTAAATGAAAAATTTATCATAGGATCCAGGAATCCCAAACCTGGGTTATTCACCCAAAAGAAATTCTAATGTATGTCTACACCAAGACCCTTTGGGATTAGTATAGTGCCCTAATGGTTGATAGCCAAAACCTTAAAATAGCACATACAATGTTAATTAGTAAATGGAACAAATGTCATGGTAAACCCAGAAAGTAAAATATGACTCAGTCATCAATAGCAATGAACCACTGAAAAATACAAAAACACAGATATATTTCTGGAAGCATTATGCAAAGTGAAAACAATCAGACATTAAATGTTACAATCTGGGAAAACAAAACTACAGAGACAGAAACCAGACAAGGTTTCACCAGAAGTGGGAGAAGTGGTGTGTGGGGAAGGGGGATTGACCACAAAGGGACATGAGGGAAGATAGAAATAATCTATATTTTGACTGCAGGGCTAATTACATGAATATATATATGTATATATATATATATATATATATATATATATATGCATGCCAAAACATAAATCTGTAAGACAAAAGAGCATATGGATTATACTGTGTGGAAATTATATATTAATAAACATCATAAAAATGCATACATTAGACTTTCAGCTTGGTTTTATTTTCACCAGGAGCTACTCAAAATGTTTTGGACCAAATACCAACATAAAGCAGATAAAATTGGGTTGTTCTGAATGAAATGGGATGGAAAATCTGGATTGCTCCATGTGATTTTCCTGCTGTAGAACCCACAATGGTGTAGTTACACAAAAATGTCAGATGTAGATTAATAGGTTTAATCAAGAAAAATTTCTGGGGCACCTGCGTGGCTCAGTCAGTTAAGCATCTGTCTTTGGCTCCGGTCATGATCTCAGGGTACTGGCACTGACCTCAGGGTACTGGGACTGAGTGAGCCCTGTTCATTGGGGAGTTGGCTTCTCCCTCTCCATCTGCCCATCCCCTCCCCCACTCACATTCTCTTTCTCAAACTCTATCTAAAACAGATAAAATCTTAAAAAAAGAAAAATTTCCAATCATTCAAGTATAATTTAGAATAAAAAAATGGCTTCTGCTTTGGTCATGAGAGGCCAGAGGATTTGTAAACCTTTTTATATTTTGGAATATTAGTAATTTATAATGCTTTTTCTAGAATGCTTCCAATATTCGGCCCATCTTTTGAGAAACCTGATTATTTCAGGTCTATATTGTATTCTTGAAAACACACAATCACATATTGTGCATGACCTCTCTCTCATACACATACACACACACACATACACACACACACAGAGGCTATTTTAAACTGTGTTAGTCTATTAAACAAAATCTTCTGCCTGAAATTCTATGCATATATCACCATTGAATTATAAAATAAGGTTTTCACCCAAGTTTAAATTTTATTGTTTGCTGATACCATTAGATTAAGACCTATCTAATGCTAGTTCTGTTGTTTACATGTTAAATCTCAAGCAATGTGATTTTTTTCAGATCTCATATTCAGTGCCTGGTATAATTTACATTTGTTCGGTACATTTATTACATTACTAATTACTTTTAAAAATAGTTCTGATAAAGGCACATGCAGTTGTGTGTATAGTTGTTTCATACCCATGAGGAAATTTAACACTGTGCGTCACAAAATAAGAATAGAAATAGGATCATCTAATGGGAAGTCAACAGGAAATGACACTGAGAATTTTTTTTATAGATAAGATGAAATACTTCCGTTTATAATTCTTTAGCACTTTTCCAAGATGTTCGTAACCATTCAAAAGTCTTACCTAAGCTCCTTAGTCCACTGGTGTTACCCTAGGAGTTGAACCTCTAGATGCCAACTATTTATTATGGTTGCTAAGAGGGTGTGATCCTACTGAGCCCATGCTTGAAAGAGATTGTGTTTATCAATATGGATTTTTTTAACCTAGCTGTTGTATTTCAGAACTGCAAAACACTGAGTTATGTTTTATCTGCAAGTCAAGCTTTCAATTTATTAACTAGGACTACCTTATCACTTATATTTTTATTTTATTTGGCATTTTCTTTGAAGTTTCACGAACATTATTACAGGAATGCAACTTTTCATTTAAAAATACATGCAGAAGTTGGTGCAGCCTCTTTGGAGAACAGTGTGGAGATTCCTCAAGAAATTAAAAATAGAGCTTCCCTATGACCCTGCAATTGCACTCCTGGGTATTTACCCCAAAGATACAGATGTCGTGAAAAGAAGGGCCATCTGTACCCCAATGTTTATAGCAGCAATGGCCACAGTCGCCAAACTATGGAAAGAACCAAGATGCCCTTCAACGGATGAATGAATAAGGAAGATGTGGTCCATATACACTATGGAGTATTATGCCTCCATCAGAAAGGATGAATACGCAACTTTTGTAGCAACATGGACGGGACTGGAAGAGATTATGCTGAGTGAAATAAGTCAAGCAGAAAGAGTCAATTATCATATGGTTTCACTTATTTGTGGAGCATAACAAATAGCATGGAGGAAAAGGGGCGTTAGAGAGGAGTAGGGAATTTGGGTAAATTGGAAGGGGAGGTGAACCATGAGAGACTATGGACTCTGAAAAACATTCTGAAGGGTTTGAAGTGGCGGGGGAGTGGGAGGTTGGGGTACCAGGTGGTGGGTATTATAGAGGGCACAGCTTGCATGGAGCACTGGGTGTGGTGAAAAAATAATGAATAATGTTTTTCTGAAAATAAATAAATTGAAAAAATTAAAAAAAATTAAAAAAATACATACAGAAAAGGAAACAAATGGCAAATTGATTTGATGAGTTGTCACAAAGGGAGCATACCCACATAACATACACTCCTGGCAAAAATTAAGGTATTATCAACATCCTGATGGTTCGTCAAATCCTACCCCAGTCACCACCCCAACAAAGGGAACCATTATCTAAACTTCTCACACAACAGTGTAGATCTGCTTGCTTTTGAAGCTTGATGTAAATAAATCTGTTCAGTATCTATGACCTTTCATCCACCCTCTCTGTCAATATTTTGTAAGACTCAATGATAGGGCTGTTTATTTGTACAGTGCTCCACTGCATAAATCCAGAATAATGAGTTTTATTCATCCTGCATTTCATACACATTTGGGATTTTTTTTTTTAACTTTTGTACTTTCACAAATAATGCTGCTAAAATATTCTAGTGAAACCTGGTGCAATATGTGTACCTTTCCACTGGGCACACCGATGGAAGCTGAAGATGGGGATAACAGAACATGCATATTATCAACTACAATAGAGCCACTGAATGGGTTTCCGAAGTAGCTATGTCTGTATTCATTTCTACCAATATTGGGACAGGGTTCTAATTGCTCCAAACCCTCACCAACACTTTTTCTCTGTTTCATTTAGACTTCTGGTAGATGTTAAGCAAGTAGGTTATTTTAAATTGCATTTATCTATGATGATTGAAGACACTGAGCAACTGTTATGGTAATCACTGAATGTGAGGATATTATTTTTGGCTAAATGTTATCTGTACAAATATTTGCCTTTTTCTTTCCCGCTTTTTAGAAATCTTGTATATATTCTAGATTTGAGTCCAGAAGGTACATTTCAAATAGTTTCTCCCAATCTGTGGTACCTTTTATACTTTTGATTAAACTTTTGATTAATGGGAATTCTTAATTTTAATGAATTCTAATATAGCATGCTTACCTATGTGGTATTTGTATTTTATTCAAGAAATAGTGACCCAAAGATCATAAATATACTCTGGTATGTTCTCGACCAATCTTGGTTATTTTACTTTTTCATTTACACCTAAATCAATTTAGAATTTATTTCTGCACACAGTGTGAGGCAGGAACCAAAATTATTTTTTTTCAAAGATCTAACAGACGTGGAATTATTTATGGAAATGACGCCTCTTTCCATATTGTGATACAGTACTGTGCTGTTACAAATTAGATAACCATTCCAACACCTTCCTGCCTCTGAACTTTTTACACTGAGACAATAGTACATTCTCTTAATCATAATAGATTCAGTATAGCTCATGATAGGTCATAGTCTAAGTCTCCCACCTTTGTTTTTCTTTAGGCGATCTTCACTCTGTATCTTTATTTTTTAAATCGGTTTGTACATTTTGACTAAAATTACCTCCTGGAATTTGCCTTGGGTTGCATTTAGACATCTTGAACATTTTAGAAAAGAAATATATTTTTTTTACATGCTAACTTTTCCAATTCATAAGCAAATTATATCCCTCTATACCCTGGGTCTTTTCTTTTTATGATTTTATTTATTTCAGAGAGAGAGTGAGAGAGAAAACCCGAGGAGGGGAGGGGCATGGAGACTCCCTGCTGAGTGGGAGCCAATGTTGGGCTTAATTCTAGGACCTGGAATAAAGACGTTTAACGACCTGAGGCATCAGGTGCCCGTCTTTTTAAAACTGTCTCTATAATATTTGTAGTTATAAACACTGATTTTTTTGCCCACATTTCATTACATTTTTTTCTAGCTTTTTGATGCTTTGGAATACTCTAAGTGGTATTGGAGAAGTATAGTTGTTTTTCTCCATTTCCTATATATTTGATACATTTGATAAATTCACTTATTAATTTTAAGATTTTTTTTGTTACTTGGTTTTGTATGTACAAAATAATATCACTGCAAACAGGGTGTTTTTTATTTCATGTCTTTGATCTTTATGTTTTTTTTTTTTCTTTTGAATTCCTTATTCCATTGACTGGGATACTCCTAAAATATTAAAAAGCTTATTCTGGAACTGGGGTAGAATGGTGGGGGATTTTAGTAACTCATCTAAGACTGATACTTGCCACAGGCTTTTTGTAGGTAGACTTTACCATATTAGGAAAGTTCATTTATGTTTGCATTTTGCCCTGAGGTTTATCAAGAATAAGTGTGGACCCAGGGCACGTGGGTGGCTCAGTTGGTTAGGCGCCCAACTCTTGGTTTCTGCTCACATCACAATCTCAGGGTTGTGGGATTGGGCCCCACGCTGGTTTCCAGGCTCAGATAGGGAGTCTGCTTGAGATTCTCTCTCCCACTTCTTCTGCCTTTCCCCGTGCTTATTTGTTCGCTCTCTCACACAAATAAATAATCTTTAAAAAAAAATAAGGGTTGACTTTTATTAAATGTTCTCCATCTATCAAGATTAGCATATGACTATTCTCCACTAAACTTGGGGTTTATTCTTCTCAAAGTATTTAAGTGATTCAAACAGAGATTAAGAACTTTATCTAAGCCAATGGGTATCAAGAAGCCCCTGATACCAAGTAACTATTAGATGGAAATCAGGGTAGAGTTTAAATGATACAAGAGAAAATTGATTAGCAGGTATCAGGTGTGGCTCTGTAAGAGGACCATATTCTTTATTACAGTATACATTGTCTATTTCTCTACTAATAGCTGTCTTGAATGCAGCTAACTTTTCTTTGGTCTTTTAGTCAGATAGCACAAGCCCTTTAACTGTGCTATTTACCCCATATTTATTTGGTTATTCCAGAGTCTTAAAATTTCCATTTACATTTTAGAGTCAGATTGCAATTTCTTCAGAAAATCATTTGTAATTGAGATAGAAATAACACTGAATCTATAAATCAATATAGGGAAAGTCTTCCCATTAATATTAGTTCTTTCAACCCATAAATAATGCTATATAGGTTCATTTATTGAGGTAATAAAGCATTGTCAAATTTCTCTCAAGGCAGCTTATAGGTTTTCTAACATTTTTGTTAGAAATGTTTCTAACATTTTGTTAGATTGTTCCTAACCTGGTATTTTGTTTTTTAAATGATATTTATAAATTTTATATCAATATATGCAATTAGTTTCATTGAACTTCTTAATTTACTAAGTTTATAGATTTTATTGCATATAATAATGTCAACTACAGATAAGAGATTTACTTTTTCCTTCATTTTTTTTTTATTTCTGTTTGTGTCTCATTTTATTGTCTGGGACCTCCAGTCAAATGTGGAATAAAAGTTGTGAGAGCTCCTAATGTAGGGGATATAAAGAAAATAGCATGCACTGTTGCAGTATTATGTATAATAAGAGAAGAAATGTTATTTTTGTCTTAAATCAGGTTAGGTTTTATTATAGTACTAATTTCTGTTTTTATCATGAATTGATACTGGATTTTGTTATGTTTATTCTGCATCTTAATCATAGGAATTCCCTCCCTTTTCTTTAACACTGTTAATTATAGTGATTGATTAGGGGTTATTTTTGTTGGTTTGTGCCTGTTAGTATATCCTGGTTGCAGCTTTGTAAACATCCAATCCTGAATATATAAGCAAAAGAAACCCAAGGAACTTATTATCTAAGATGTTGAAGTTCTCAGCCAGTCTGCCTTCTCTTTATCTTTCAGAATGTTCTCATGTCTATTTATACATAATATTCAGGATTTTTAGCTGTACTTAGTAGCAGGAATAAAGAGAAATGTGTCTAGTCCATCTTGACCAAAACTAGAAAAGGAGCATCTAACTTAACCCTTACTTTGAAGGCTGTCTTCACTGTTGTAGATTTCTAAGCTGGTGATTTGTTTCATTCAGCACTTTAAAAACTGTATTTAATTGTCTTCTGTCTCCCATTGTTTCTTGTGAATCTTTAACCTCTTTCCTAATGTTGATGCTTTAAATGCATGAGATCTCATTCTCTGTGACTTACACATTTTGTCTTTGTCTATGTATCTACCAGGTTTAGAAAGATGGATTTAGGTGTGGTTGTCTAATTACTTACCTTCCCTGACATTTGGCGAAGCTCTAGAATGTGTGGATTGGAATCCTTCAACAAGTTTTAAAAGTGTCTTGGCCATTATTTCTTCAAATACTATTGCTGACCATTCACTTTCTTCTCCTTCTACTTTACTTCTTCTTCTACTTGACCTCAGACTTTTTCCCATGTGTCTCTTTTGATTTTTTTCTATATTTTCCATTTTTTCTTTATAATTATTCAATTTGAATACTTTCTCCTCCTTTGTCTTTAAGTTCACTGATCCTGTCTTCTAATGTATCATCTTGCAGTTGAACTTAATTTCAGGCATTGTGTTTTCAGTCTTAGAACTCAAGTATCTTTTTTAAAAAAAACTTCCTATCTTCTCAATTTTTCCATTTTCTTCTTTCTATTGAAAAATTAATGAGTTATTTTAAAGTAACTTTCTACTTATTCTATTAGCACAAATATCTGCCAGTCTAATTCTACTTTCTGTTTTGTTTTTGCTTTTTCTTAGTTTTTGGTCATATGATCCTATTTCTTGGCATTCCTCTTAATTTAAATTAAAATTCATATATGTTATATAAAATTGTAGAGGTTACAGATGGCATCAAACTTCTCTGACAGTTCACCTTCCTTCTGCTGGGCAGAATGGAGTTGTACATCATCAACACAGGGAGTGAGCAGTTAGAACTGCATTTACGGAAAGCCTGAAACCTCCCTATCCCTGATAGACATTTTGAGTTTTCATAAATAGCCACATTTATTCATCTTGGGCCCTCAGCATAATCCCAATTCTAATTTCTAGTCTCTTAGCACTGTGAGATGACAGAAAACTCTGCTTTACTTTTTAGAAAATTCTGATTTAATATTCTAGCCCCCCCTCCAACCAGGTATAACTCCATAATTTCATAGAAGCTCTTTATGGGGAATTGAGTGTGTGTTTGGGGGGCTGTTTAAAGATTTTATTTATTTATTTGTTAGAGAGAAAGAAAGAGAGAGCGCACAGGCAGACAGAGTGGTAGGCAGAGGCAGAGGGAGAAGCAGGCTCCCCACTGAGCAAGGAGCCCGATGTGGGACTCGATCCCAGGACACTGGGATCATGACCTGAGCCGAAGGCAGCCACTTAACCAACTGAGCCACCCAGGCATCCTTTGAGTGTGTTTTGATTCCCCTTACACTATCTTTTTTGTTTTAGTTTTAGTTTAGCCCCTGGAGACCCTTAAGATTCCTTATTATTTTTCCATTCTCTAGAAGGGGTCATCTGTCCAAGCAAAACTGAATTCTCCAAGCTTGAGATCAGAAATAGTAAATAAATCCAGAAACCAAAATGGCAATAGATCATCAGAAAACCTCTATGAAGTATTCTTTTCAGAATTTTATCCATTCAACTCTTTATTTATTGCTTCTTCAACTTGCTATTGCCTTAAATAGGTTAGTTTTTAATTTCTTCTCAATTTTCAGTTGGTTTTCAGGGAGCTCAGTTATCCATCACAAGTTATTGTAACCTACTGGAATGTGAATATCTGAGTCTCTCCTAACTTAACAATTCCACGGATTGCATTCCCAAACATTTTTATTTACTTGTCTTAATGTGCATGCTGACATCCACACTGAAAGTAACTAAACAACTAAAATCTTCAAAGTAAATTCTACTGTACAAAGGTTTTTAAAACATGCCTACATTTCCTGGTCTCTAGGCAAATTGTCTACCTGCTCAAGAGGCTTAAATGGGACCTCTCCCTCATTTAAATAGAATATAAATCCAAGCACCATAGAGCTAGATGTAGATGATAGGTAGAAAGATGATAGATAGGTAAGTAGGTATGTAGATAGATGAATCACTCAAGAAAGAGAGAGAACAGATGACTGAAATAAAATATAGGAAATTTAAATATATTAAGATAGGATACTTTAAGACAGTCCTGAACCAGGACCCAGGAAATCAGGGTTCAAAGACCGAGTTTTCCACTTTATCAAATGTTTCATGAGAAAAATGCAAGATATTAATATTTGTAAGATTTATTGGGATGCCTGTGTGGCTCAGGTCATAATCCCAGGGTCCTGGGATCAAGACCCCCATCAGGCTCCTTGGTCAGCAGGGAGCCGGCTTCTCTCTATGCCTCCAACTCCTTCTGCTTGCTCTCTTTCTCTCTCTCTCTCTCACTCTCTCTCTGACAAATAAATAAATAAATAAATAAGTCAAATCTTTAAAATGTTTTAATTATTTTAGAGAAAGTGTGTGAGTTGTGTGTGTGGTGGTGGGGAGGATGGATACAGGGAGAGAGAAAGAGAATCCCCAAGCAGACTCCCCAGTAAGCACAGAGCCAAAGACATGGCTAAGCCCAGGACCCTGAGGTCATGACCTGAGCAGAAATCAGAAGTCAGCAGCTCAACTGGCTGAGCCACCCAGGCACCCCTAGATATCAATTTTTTTTAGAGATAAGCATGAGAACATGCAAATATAGAGAAGATAGAGAACACCTAAGGTCCTTTGGAACTATTTTGGCACAAAACCAGTATCTCATCTATAATGAATAATATTAACTGTGGCATTATCCACAAGAGCTAAGATAGGACCCCCATCTAAGTGTTCATCAACATATAAAAGTATAAGGGAGCAAAATTTGCCACCCCAAAATTCGTCTCCTTAGCATACTAGGATTATTTTATACAGACTGTTTTCAATTTAAATTATATTTAATTTTTAACTACAAAGGAGAAGCTCTAAAAATCAAGGGTTGCTAAATAACCAATATAAATATGTACCAGTACATAATTACATACTTTAAGTCAATCATTTAATGCTTCAAAATAAGCTCAGTGTTCAGGAAGAGAGCACTAATCATTAATTTTATTTTGAGATTAAGTCATCTTGGAATATTATTCATACAGCAATGATATAGCCATATAGGAATATGGCTGTCAGGTTTGTTTTTTTTTTTCAAATATAGGTCAGCATATTGCAAATGTAGGTCAGTGCCTCTCCTTGTTTCATTTGTAATTTTTCCAGAACTGCCTTGCCTTAAGGAGATGCGATGAGAATACTTATATATTATTTAATGGTTAAAATGTGGACCAGTTTAGGATTACTATCCTGTGACTACCGGATGACAGACCATTCACCTCTCAGTAGTTGTTTAAATGGCCTTAGAAGGCCTCACAGAGGCTCAATGACTTCCTCTGCAAATTCATGAGCAGATCACATCTGCCCTTCCCACACAGCTATAAAGAATGCAAAATAAAAGCCGCCGTAGCAATGAAGTAGTAAAGGGGAAAGCTGTTTTACGCATGGGTCGTTCTCCATCTCTGACTGCAGAATCAGAACATCCTGGAAGTTGCTACTTGCCTTGCTTGTGTTCACGCTCATCCTGGGCATGTTGGCTCATTAAAATCATTAACCTACTTGCATTCAGGCAGAGCCCAAATTCTTCCCTTAACAACAGCAACAACAACAAAAATACCCAACATGTAAGGTTCTTTATTTTTTTCCCTCTAGCTTAATTGTTTTAGTGGAAGAAAAATAATTAGATAATTTTCAGCAATATCTAATTTACAACTCATTGCAAGTGTAGTCAAAGCAGGGTCAGTAGAGAGAGAAAAAAAAGGAATCTTTTTAATGGGGACTAATTGATCTATGGTAAAGTAATGATTAAAATAGACCTTCTGAGTTTTTATTCCAAAGACATACTATGTTCTAACTGGTTAACCTTCAGGGAACATCAGAAGGATAATAGTGCTGTACAAAGGTTAGGACAGATTTTAGGGAGGAGCTGTTTAACAGAATGTGACTATGTGGCAAAAGAATATTATCCTAACTCAAAATAAATCACCTAATTTTTTTTTTTGTCTAACAAAGACAGGTGAGCAAAGCAAAATAAAGATGTGATACAAATTTTAATTACAAATTAAGAAAAGGCAAACTTCTTTAATACGATCACAACTGTATCACTGGAGACAGTAAAGCCTTAGAAAACCATTAATATTAAAGTCTGGTAGCTACTTAAATTGATGTGGAACCTCTTTTTTCACAAAGTTAAAGATATTTAGTGCACTGACCTACTTTTTATGATTTTAGAATATTAGTAGAGAATTTTCAAATACAAAATACTCTACAGATGTCTCTAATCCTGTTACTCATCAAAATTTCAAGATTATTAATCTAAGGTTAATGCTTGAGGGTGTCAAGGAAAAGCTCCACTGAACAGAATTAAACAGACCAGGAAGATTTCATCCAAGACTACTGCAATAGAGATTAAACTCAACTTCACAGAAAGAAAGGCTGGAGAGATTTAAGATTTAAGGGTGAGTGAGTAGAACATTTACCAGAGGAGGGAAGACTTGCTAAATGTGATTAGATCCTTGGCAGTTGCTAACTGGTGAGGACTGTCCTAATTGTAACAGTTGGTGAGTTGGGCTCCTACCTTCCAGAAAGACTGGGAGGTAGCAGTACTATTTTTCTAGATTGCATTTCAAGGGGATGGCTTCCAGGTGTTTGAGAAAAGACAATCCTGGGTTACAGAATTGACGTTGAAGAAGATTTACCCCAAAAAGGGACAGAGACTTTATTACAAGAGTAAATGCTTTAGTTTAGTGAAGATGAGAACTTTAAGGCCATCTTGGTAAAGACAAAAAGACTTATAAGTTACTTATTAAAAAATCAGTGAATTGGATCAAGGACAGTTATTTTTCTTTTCTTTTTCTTTTTTTTTTTTTCAGGATTTTATTTATTTTAGAAAGAAAGAAAGCGAGAGAGGAGACACACGTGCCCACGTAGGGAAGGAGGTAGAAGGACAGAAACTTCAAGCAGACTCCATGATGAGCATGGAACTTGACACTGGGCTCAATGTCAAGACACCCAAGGTCATGACCTGAGCTGAAACCAAGAGTCAGACGCTTAACTAATTGAGCCACCCAGACACCCCAAAGTTGTTACTGTCTATCACTGTTTATATTCTGAATATGAACTAGAGTGGAATTTGTTTATTATAAATCTTTTACAGGTAGATATTTTAAGAAAATTTTTGTCCTCTTCCATCCCAAATAATAATAAAATAATAGTTAATTTATTAAGTCTTGAAAACAAACACAGAACTGAGACAAACCCACTGACTTACATCTTTCATGAAATTAAATTTTGGGGTTATTGACTTACTAAAATGTTGTTACAGAGACATTACCAGAGTCGTGGTACATACTGATGCTACATGCCTTAAGTAAAGTATTTGCATTTTAATGCTCCCTCAGTCTTTTTCCCATTTCTACAGTGTTATAGATGAAAACATTGACCCAGGGCTAAGTCACAGCCCCTTAAAACAAGAGCCGCTTGAAGCAAGGCAGTCAGAGAACATACTCTTAAATATTCTGCTATGTGAAGAGGATAATTTTCATTTTACAGATAAGGATCTGAGACTCTGAGGTTCAGTGCCACAAATACACTAAGAGTCAAGGTGGCTATTGTTTTTACTATTCTCTGCCAATTTTACTTATGCAGGCTGGTATTTCAATATCCAGAGTTCTTAAGCAGCCCCTTATTTTTGTTTAACATCTTCCATTTTTCACCTCTTGAAATCTTTTTTTGGAGTATAATTAAGTACAATGTTATATCCCTTTCACGTGTACAAGATACCAACTGAACATTTCTGTACCCTACTCAGTTTCACCACAGTAAGTGCAGTCCCCAGCTGTCACCAGACATTATTACAGTATCATTGGCTATATTCCCCAGGCTGTTCTTTTCATTTCTGTGACTTTTTATTTTAAAACTGGGAATTTGTACTTCTTAATCCCCTTTATTTTGCCCACCCCCCCCACACCTCCTCTCAGGCAAACACTAGTTTGACCCTGGCTTTCTGTATTTAAGAGTCTGTTTTTTAGATTCCACATGTAAGTGAAATCATGTGGTATTTGTTTTTCTCTGACTTAGCTCGCTTAGCATAATACCCTCTACATCCATGTTGCCTCAAAATGGCAAGGTTTAGTTCTTCTTTATGGCTAAGAGTCCATTACATGCACACAAAAGTCCCACATCTTTATCCATTCATCTACCGATAGACACTTGGGTTGCTCTCATGAAATATTTCCTGGAACATTATTCACTCTCTGGGAAGGAATATAAAAAACTATGAAAATGATCACTAACTTAGTGTGGATGAGGTGGAGGAGAAAGTGAATAAAAAGACAACTTCTGTTATGGGTAAATTCCTATTTTCCAACCTGTTTCACTAGGTTGCTGAGAAATCAATACATTTACAACTCACTTTTCCTTCACTATTTGTTCTTCCTTCTTTGTCCCCTGTTTGCATGTTGTCTGGCCAATTAGATGTTCAATATATTTGGTTTCAACTTTGACAACTAATTGTATAATTTCCATCAGAGATAGCTCTGTTTCATTCCTTTATTTTCAGTGCCATGAACCATAGTATATACATACCAATTATATAACAACCAAGACATCTAGAAGCTATAAAATAATGGGTAAAAATTGTTGTGTAATTATTATCAATCCTAAATATTCTTACTAATTATTCAAAATGAACACCTATAGCATCATACAAATATTTCTCTCCTTGTGAACTTAAAACCAGAGATTAGAATTTTAAACCATGACAAATCTTTGGGGTTATTATTCACAGCTTCATACTCTAAACTGAACTCTTAAATTCATTTACTAATTAAAAAGACATTTCTGACTGAAAAAAAAAGTTATCCACCATGTATAGACATGAAGCTGATTGTCACAGAAATTTTTTTTTTGTCACAGAAATTTTTGAGCAAATTGCTAATATTAGTCAACCCACCACCTATTCAACAAAGCCCCCAGAAAAACAAACAGTGCCCCTGAAAGTTAAGACTAACATGAAAACCTTATAGATCACTGCCTTAGCCTAAATTTTGATATCTTCAAAACAGGAGTTTTCATGGATAAATTCTTACCTCTGGTTTTAAAAGAAATAAAATATATTTTGTTTCAGTTAAAGGAGGAAAAGAATCAGAAACCAAAAGAGTCACTGAATTGATTAAGGGGGAAAGTATATATATTTGATATATTTAATAATGGATTTTAATCTCAAATAAAATAAGTGTAAACAAACGCACACAAATGAAATCAGCTTGACCATGAAATAAATGCAACCAAGATATTTTTATACCAGTCATCTCTAATATTTGAGAGCCATTTATCAGAGGGCACCAAAATTTTAAGATAGATTAAAAGGCATTCTTCACTTTAGCACTTAAAACTCCATGATTTATTAGCATGTTTTAAATGAAAAGTGGAATAACTAGATAATTATTAGAACTTCTGTGGAATCTATTAAGAGCATATATATTAGAAAAAAATGCCATATACTCTAAAAGAACTCCTAAATGCCACATCATGTTCTTGCCGAGTGCAAGGCCAGACTTTTAATAGCCGGATGGTGACAGTGCATATGCATCTAAGGGCAAAGCACATGCAAAAGAAGCTAATTAACATCAAACACTAATTAGTCCCTCAGTATTTAGCAATGAAGTATCAGCAGCTGTCTTAGATGCCATATGCTAATTAGCATTAATAAACTTCAGAAATAATTGTCTCCATTGTTCTATGTCATAATACTCCCTCTAATTGTACTTTGGAGAGCATTGCCTATAAGTGGTAGCAAGCATTCCACTGCATCGCCTGAAGTTTAATGAGCAATTTACTGTGACTTGTGGCATTAGAAGAGAATATATACAGGAATGAGAAAAGATTAATGCCAATTTTAAAATCCATAATTCAGTTGTTGGCTGTACTCGTGTCTCCACCATTCCAATATTCAGACAGGGGAGATTGTTACTTTGGCTCCAGATTATCTCCAGGGCAAGAAATGCAAAGTTTAATAGAGGGAACAGGAGTCCCTGCCTCGGCCAGCAGGCGGTCATTGTGCCCAAGTCCAGTTTAGTCTCTCACTGGAAAAGGTGCCATCAAACTTGAGCAATGTAAAACATCGGAAGAAAGATGATCTTTGGAAAGAAAACGACTCTTGATTTTCCTAATGTCAGCAAAAATCAGCAGACTGTATCCTGGATAGTAGGCTCTACAGCACCTGGGGAAGATGGCCATTACTTATCTTGGAAAACGCCTAACAATCCAAGAATTTTCCAATAATTTTTAGTTATTGTTCCAGGAAGTAGTCTTCAAAATAAAATACCATGGAGTGGGGTGAGTACCTACAAATATGCGGATACCAAAGACTATCAGATACGATTCTTGACCTTGAGAATCCTGCAGTGTTAATAAAAGAATTAACATATATGCAACAACATCCTAAAAAATTAGTCAACATAAAAATACATTTTGTAAATACATATACCTGGGCCATTCTTAATAATTGAGAAGATAGTGTGGGACTCTATAAACTATGGGTGAAACACATACACAAGCGATGGTATGACTGTTATTTGCTTTCTATAAGCCTTTTTATTTGAAATGAAAAAACAACAATTGGTGGCAAATTATTTGACATTTCCAGAAGTTAAGTGAATTATTTCTTTGATAAACACCCTGAGTAATTATAATATATACTTCCATATACATGGACATATATATCAGTAAGACAAAGTCTATGTTAAATCCCCTGATAAATTATTAAAATGAAGTTATTTTCACTGATCTTCTAATTACCCGTTTATACCTAGCTTAATTACTGAAAACTGTGTTTTCGTATATGTGTTACCAAAGTGAGCACTCTAAAACTGTATTTTAATAGAACCACAGCCCTTATTATTGTATGACCTTTTCTGATAACAACTAATAACTTTAAATAATTTAATTTGCTCTTTTAAATTCTATCTAATGATCAAATTTAAAATAATGAAAGAAAAAAAAATTGTTACTAAGGAATACCAGGAATATCTTCTTGCACAGTATCTATTGTAAAACCCCAAGAATTCTGTATCTGTTTTCTAGGTTATGGATGCAATAAGTTTTGGAAAACATTATGTTCTTTGATCTGGCCATGAGGAGCTTAGAGCCAGATACTGCGTCTTATTTATCACATGAGATCATATTTTTTACATTTACCTATGTTAATGGTATTTCTGATTATTTTTTTATCTGCGGGTTTATTGTTCTGATTTATTAATTTTATCCTTTGGGATTTTAAGTAAACTTTTAAGCTGTGTTCTAATTTTTTGTATAAATTAAGTGACCCACCTCAAATGCAAACATTAAAAAATGCTATTAATTTCAAAAAGAAGTATCATTTGCAGCAAACATTTTTAAATTTTTGTAATTTCTGTTGATTCATACAGGAGCAGGACTAAAATTTGTCCTTGTAAAGGTTGCCCTTAATTCACAAATGCTTAAAAAGAATTTAAGAATTCTTTTTAAAGGCTTAACCGGGCTAACTGCCATTGATTAAATTCAAATATTAAGAGTAAGCTATTTTATAGAAGACATTTTGAGACTGTATCATTAAATATTATGAAAAATTTTCCAAAGGGACAAACAGATGTGTTTATGTATGCACACTCACACACATTCCTAAATACACAGTTCGTATTTTACATTCACTACAGAGATAGGCCAGCTCTAGACTTGAAAGAAGGAGGTGAGAGAGAGAGAAACAGAGGGTGGGAGAGAGAGAGAAAGGAAGAAGGAAGCAAAGAAAAAAGAAGAGGAGGAGAGAGAGAGACAAAGAAGAAAGGATGGACAGAGGGAATGGAAACCATTGGTCTTGATGCTGGTGTAAATAATAAAATGATCCCAAGAGTCTCTATTCTCAGGTTGGCCTTAAAGTGGCTCAGAAAGCTTGATTAGATGTTGCCGTATGCTCTCTATTATCTTCATCCACTGAATCTATCAGACAGATAGGTGCCTGACAATAGTTGATCTTAGAAGAATCAGAATAATATTGATATTAATCAATATTAGTAAGTCCTATTTTGTAAGATCCTTCTGAAATACTGAGTCATAAGGTTAAGAACTGAGGTAACTGTATCAAAAGTATATGCTGATTCCTAGTTTTCTGATTCTGTTGGATGACTGATGTTCTGCAAGTTCATCTGCATCTTCTGGGATGTTATTAGTCTATGCTAGTGCTATCATTACTAGTAAAGTAACACTTTAAATGTATTGAAATCTATGAATTGGACACTGTATTAGAGACTCTAAATAATGTATTTTCATCCATTTTTAGAATGGTCCCATTCAGTAGATGTTGCTGCTCTTATTACTACTATCATATTCCAGATGATAAAATGTAGTTTGCGAAAGGGCAGACAATTTTCTCCAGGCTATGCAACCACCAAGACCTTGGACTCAGAACTAACTCAGGGAGAGGGTTTATAAACAATTTAGATAAAAACTATATGTGGATGTTTTATTTTAATATATTTTTTAATTTTTTTATTTTTTATAAACATATATTTTTATCCCCAGGGGTACAGGTCTGTGAATCACCAGGTTTACACACTTCACAGCACTCACCAAAGTACATACCCTCCCCAAAGTCCATAAAAATATTTTAATATTTTTGATAACTGTAAATAGTGTATAAATTTCAGGGTTTTTTTTAAGATTTTATTTATTTATTTGAGAGAGAGAATGCAAAGAGAGAGAGGGAGAGCACATGTAGGGCCAGGGGTAGAGGGAGAAGCAGATCTCCCACCAAGCAGGAAGTCTGATGCGGGGCTCGATCCCAGGACTCTGGGATCATGACCTGGGCGAAGGCAGACACTTAACTGTTAACTGCTGAACCACCCAGATGCCCCTCCAGTTAGTTTGCAATCTTTCCATTTGTAATCTACTCATTCTCTTCTTCATTATTTTAACTTGATTTGATGATTAGCAAAAGTTAGTTTTAGGTTTAAGTAATTTTCAAGTTTCTTTTTTTTTTAACATTAAAAAGCTCTACATCTGTCTTCACATAAATAATACATGTCAGACTAGGTCAGGCTTCATTATTAGTTCTTCTTCTCCATGGCTCACAGTTATTATGGTGAAAGTTATTATTTATTGCCCAAAGTGCCTCATTCTATTATCTATAAATTCATTTAAATTTGTATCTATGCATGTTAATATTAATAGTATATAGGAGTCTCCTTTTTAATCAAGTCTGAAAGAACGTAAATAAGCCAATAGCTGTGTGTCTTTATGAATTTTAAAATAAATATAACTTTTCATCAAGATTGATTTTTTCAAAATTAGTAAATATGGAAAGGTATGATTATATACTCCTTTTTATAAATGAGAAAGAGATGATGCAGAGTAAAATGTCCCCAGATCTTTCTAGATAACTATTGGTGCTTTTGATAATAGACGGATACTATGTGTCAGTTTCTCTCTCTATCCCATCATGTTAAATACACCGTTGCAAGTTCCCTGATGGCAGGACCTGTGTGAGTTATTCATACTCCCAGGCAGCTCCCGGGCTTCAACATTCACCATCACAGGGGATTCAAAATATAATTGGTTACACTGAACTTAAAAGTGCCTAGCAGATACAGTACCTTTTTTTTTCTATTTTAAAAGTAACTTGCTTTACCTAAATTCACTTTATTTTTTTTCTATTTTTGTGGTAATTTTTCTTTTTTTTAAATAAGTAATTTATTTATATTTTTTTAAATTTTTTCAATTTATTTATTTTCAGAAAAACAGTATTCATTATTTTTTCACCACACCCAGTGCTCCATGCAATCCGTGCCCTCTATAATACCCACCACCTGGTACCCCAACCTCCCACACTTCTGCCACTTCAAACCCCTCAGATTGTATTTCAGAGTCCATAGTCTCTCGTGATTCACCTCCCCTTCCAATTTACCCCAACTCCCTTCTCCTCTCTAACACCCCTTGTCCTCCATGATATTTGTTATGCTCCACAAATAAGTGAAACCATATGATAATTGACTCTCTCTGCTTGACTTATTTCACTCAGCATAATCTCTTCCAGTACCTTTTACTTAGAAAATATATTTATCTCCTTGAGAGAATATACTGAAATTCCCAAACATGAAGAAATGAATGACTACCAAAACATTGTGGATAGTTTATTGGTAGAAATAACTTCTCAATTTTAAAATACTTAATCTCATGAAAATAATGTAGGTAACTTTCAGCTTCACATGAAGGCTGTCATAAGGATTTTGGAATAGAATTTGCTGGTTTTCTTCAAATTAATGATTAAAATCACATAAAATAAGAATCAAGAGTTTTTTTCCTTGACAAGGAGACTGTATCTTATTTCATAGACAGGGGGGGAAACATTTTACTCTACCTTACAAGAAAGTAAAATGTACAAATCCTTTTTTCCCAAAATACATAAATTATTCTGTTCAAATATGTTATTCCTTCAGCATTTAAACAAGAGCAGAGGTTTTCAAGGTTATTTATGAGTTATAACTTATTTTATTTCCTAAGAAAAAGAAATGTAATTGGCCTTATTTATAAATGATATCATATATCCAGGAATTTTCAGTAGGCAATTCAGATGCCAATTACTACATTTTAACATTATTTAACTGAGAACTGGTCTTCCTATTTGAACATGTTTGGATTTTAAATATATTATCAATCATGTGTTATTTTGTTTGATTTAAAACAAAATGAAACAAATAAAACTATCTGCATCTTTTCTGAATTACTAGCATATTCAAAGAAATAAAAATCAAACCTCAACATTACAGTTCTTTTTACAAAATACCAAATCCACAGTTGTCATTTTCATGTGTTTCTTCTTTCTAATATTAATAATTAGAACAAACAACTCAAAACAAAAGAAATAAATATTTCCTATCAAATAATCAAGGTGTTTTGGATTTCACAGAGGTTTTTCAAATAATTTCTCACATTTATGACAATTTCAGGTTTTTTGGCATATCTTTTGTAAGCATATAGCAAGACATTGATGGCTGTCAATGTTTGACACAGTTCTTTACATCTAGTAAGATCAGAATTAGATTAAATATGTAACATTATATTAGAGTATCTGTGGTTAATATTTTTAGCATTCAGAGACCTTTCCAGTTCTCCTGTCCTTGTGACACTTAAGGTTATATTTTCAAAGGAACAGATTACAGGAAAGTAACAATACAACATGGTGACTATAGGTAGCAACAAGGTACCGTATATTCGCAAGTTACTAAGTCAGTAAGTCTTAAAAGTTATCGCCACCAAAATAAAAGCTTTGTAACTGTGACATGATAGAAATATTAACTAGCCTTAGTGTGGTAATCACTTCACAATATATACAAATACCAAATGATTACACTGTACACCTTAAACTTACACAATGTCAATTAAACCTCAATAAGGCTAAGCAAGAGAGCAAAAAATAATAATAATAATAATTTCCTTCCCTCAACTTTGAAGGTAGGGACGGTCATGGGGCTTGTCTTAGCTAATGAAATTCGCAACTGTAATGTGCCAATTCTAGGTGAAAGTACTTAAGACCTATCAAGCATATGAATCTACATATGTTTCCCCTCTGTTGGTGAAGTCTAATATCTTCTCGTGATATGGTAACATGATAGGATGTTGGAATCTTTTCTAGCCTGGATATCTAAGTAACAGCAAAGGACCCTGTTATGACATACATTACACATGTACTATGAGTGTGTTTTTAAAACTTAATTTCAAGTTCTTTATATTTTAGAATGGTTCTCACATCACCTAGCACAACTTTATTAGCACTGTTTTGTTTTAACTGCCTGAATTTCCTATTAAATATTTTTAAATAACGGACTTTATGTGGAAATGTAACATGGGCCCTTGCCTGAGAAATTACTTATTTAGCAAGCTCATGTAAAATATTTGCATTTCACTATAGTTTAATATTTAAAAAATTCCCCATTACTGCACATTTTATAAAAGTAATTATCGGGCGCCTGGGTGGCTCAGTGGGTTAAGCCCCTGCCTTCGGTTCAGGTCATGATCTCAGGGTCCTGGGATCAAGTCCTGCATCGGGCTCTCTGCTCAGCACGGAGCCTGCTTCCTCCTCTCTCTCTCTGCCTGCCTCTCTGCCTACTTGTGATCTCTCTCTGTCAAATAAATAAATAAAATCTTTAAAAAAATAAAGTGATTATCAAAAAGAGATCATGAACCAAACATAAAATGAAAAAAAAGTGCTTATGCAGGAGAAATGCTCTATATCTTCATTGAGGTGTTGGCTAAACATACACACACACACACACACACACATATATGTGTATATATATATATATAGATACACTCAGTATATGATTTTCATCAAAACTTACTCAAAAGTATGCTTAAAATAAAATTTATTTTTGCAAAAATTAAATTTATTACATTAAAATTATTTACTGTACTTGATCTTAGCCGAAAGGCCAAGAAGCATTAAAAATTATTTAATACAAATCATATTTCAGCGAATATGAAAAATACATTTTAAAAATGTGAGTTTAAAAAATAAATAAATAAAAAATAAAAAATGTACTCTGTGTATCACTTAGGATAAAATAAGTATCCTCCTTTATGAGAAAAAACATAAGCTTCCTGAACTTAATAATTATTTTATGAAGTTTTTCCTTTTTTTTTTTCTTTAAATAGCACCACAGAAACTTTTTGGTTGAAGCACATAGTATTTCTTGCTGATATATCCATTTTGAAGGACTCAGTCTGATTATTACTATTGTTTTGTGTGTAATTATTAGTTGAACTCATGCTGGGTATGCATGTAAAACATGTATTTTTTATTTCATATAATTGTTCTTAATCTCAAATAAGTTTATAATTTCTCTGAATTTGCAAGTGTTTACATTTGGAAGTTCTAAACTCAAACAATGCCACTTTGATGGCCACTTTTAGCCAACTAAAAAAATAAAAGCACAATGACAAAAATAAATGTAATGTTGTTGCCATTCTTATAAGGGCTAGGAAATCTGGCAATCCAGTCATTGTATTTGTTCCACTGATATATTTGAATTAACTGAAGGCATCTATGAAGAATTCTCAGCAAAACTCTCATCTTTTTAGCCTTACTTCTGAGATTGGGGTAGAGACACCTGAGACTTCCCACAAGCACCTCTCAGTTCCTTTGAACATACAGAATTATAATCACTTCTGACTCATAAGGAAACTGATTAGCATTGTCCAGTAATTCTGGGAAGTTAGGAGTGTCACTTTCAGGCCAAAGCATTTATCTTCCAGTGGGTTCTCTAGTCCTTTCTTTTCTCCAAACACTTTTTTCTCTCTCTTTCTTTCTTTCTTTCTTTCTTTTTTTAAGATTTTATTTATTTACTTGTCAGAGAGACACAGAGACAGACAGACAGAGAGAACAAGCATGAAGAGTGGCAGGCACAGAGAGAAGCAGACTCCCCACTGAACAAGAAGCCTGATGTGGAACTCAATCCCAGGACCCTGTGATTATGACCTGAGCCAAAGACAGATGCTTAACCAACTGAGCCACCCAGGTGTCCCATTTTTCTATTAACACTTTAACCAAAGGAACCCAATGCTCCATAATGGTGGTGCCTCTGCTGCATTTTTATACGCTAACAACAAACTACCAGAAAAAGAAATCAAGAAAACAGTTAAAAATAAAACTACCTTATAATCCGGCAAATACACTACTAGGTATTTACCCAAAATACTGAATTAAAGAAAAAAACGTGCCCCAATGTTTATAGCAGCACTATCAGCAATAGCCAAATTATGGAAAAAGCCCAGATGTCCATCAACTGACAGGTGGATAAAGAAGATGTGGTTGGTATATATACAGAATAGAATATTACTCAGCCATTAAAAAGAATGAAACCTTGCCATTTGCAATGACATGGGTGTAGCTAGAGGATATATATTATGCTAAGTGAAATAAGTCAGTCAGAAAAAGACAAGTAGCATATGATTTCACTCATCTGTAGAATTTAAGAAACCAAACAAATGAACACAGTTTCAGGGTTGGGGGAGGGGTACAGGGAGAAAGGCAAACCAAGAAACAGACTCTAAACCCTGGAGAACAAACTGATGGCTACTGGAGGAGTGGTGGGTGGAGTGGGTGAATGGTTTAAACAGGGGAAGGGTATTAAGGAAGGCACTTGAGTGAGGAGCACTGACCGCTGTATTTAAGTGACGAATCACTAAATTCTAGATCTGAAACTAATATTGCACAGTATGTTAACTAGCTGGAATTTAAATAAAAACTTGGGGGAAAATAATAAGAAAGAAAACAGTTCCATTTACAATTGCATCAAAAATAGTAAAATACCTAAGAATAAATTTAACCAAGGAGGGGAAACACCCACACACTGAGAACTATGGACACTGAAAATAGAAATTGAAGAAAAGACAAATAAATGTTGTTAGAAAGTGAAGGAAAGACAGTAAGGCATCCTCCAACTTGGCAAGACACTTTCAGACAAAAAAAAAAAAAAAAAAAAGCAAGCCACTCTATATCATTTACACAGGCTTTTATTCAGGCTGTACTCAGCCCTTCTCCTCCCTCCATAGCTATTCCCTGCCCTGTCCAGACCTCAACCAACAGCTTTCATAAAGCAAAGAACATGGTGGTGAGGTCGCAGGGTGGTTATCTATAGGGAGCATTGTGTACTGGTCATCTTCCCAGTTATCTACAGTGGGGTCTTCTGTGCACTGGTTACTATCTAAAATGGGATCTTCTGTATACCACTGTAAGGATGATCAGAAAAAGCCTTCCTGCATTCTGGTCAAGGCATACATTAACCTCCAAGGGACCTAGAACAAGTAGCATCAAGGAAAGTCATTGTGCAGGCTTGAACAAGATGGAGGGTCAAAGATGGAGTCAGTATTGTTAGCCACTGCACAGATGTAAAGTTAATCCATATGCATGAATTGGAAGAATTAATCTTAATATTAAAAATGTGCATATTACCCAAAGCAATATACCCAAAGAAAATTCAATACACCTACAAAAACTTCCAATCAAAATTCAACTGGAATTTTTCACAGAAATAGAATAACTCTAAAATTTCTATGGAACCACAAAAGATCCCAGAAGGCTGAAACTATCTTGAGGAAGAAGAACAAAGCTAGACGTTACACACTGCCTGATTTCAAGCAATATTACAAAGGTATAGTATCAAAATAGTATGCTAATGGCATAAAACAAGACACACAGATCAACGGAATAGAACAGAGTCCAGAAAACAAAACAAATAGCTAAGTACATATGGTCAATTAATTTATAACAAAGGAGGTAAGAAAATACACTGAAAAAAGGATGGTCTATTTAACAAATGGTGAAAATGCAAAAAATCAAACTGTACCATAATCATAAACCATATGCAAAAATTAACTTGAAATGGATTAAAAGCTTGAATGTAAGACCTGAAAACATAAAACTCCTAGAGGAAAACAGGCAGTAAGCTCCTTGACATCATTCTTGGTGAGGTTTTGTTTTGTTTTGTTTTGGATCATCCTCCAAGGTAGTAGTTACAAAAATGAAAATAAATAAGTTCATATCAAACTAAAAAGTTTCTGCACAGCAAACATTCAACAAAATGAAAAGGCAACCTACTGAATGACAGAAAATATTTACGAATCATGTATCTGAGAAAGGGTTAATGTCTAAAATACATAAAGAAGTCATAGAGCTCAATAACAACAACAATAAAAATCTAATTAATAACTGGACAGATGCTAGAAAAAGAATGAACAACAACCCAAACAGCAGAAGGAAGAAAATAATAAATATTAAAGCAGAAATAAATGATACGGAAACTAGAAACAACAACAACCAATAAAGCAAATCAATGAAACCATAGGTTGTTCTTTGTCAAGATTAACAAAACCGATAAACCTCTAATCAGACTCATAATGGAAAGAGAAAGAGAGAAGGAGGATTCAAACAAAATCACAAATGAGAGAGGAAAAATAACAACCAACACCACCAAAATACAAACAACTGTAAGATAATATTATGAAAAATTATATGCCAACAAATTGGACAACTTAGAAGGAATGGATAAACTTCAAGAAACAAATAACCTACCAAAACTAAAGAAAGAAATAGAAAATTTGAACAGACCAATTACCAGCAAAGAAACTGCAACACTAATCAAAACACTCTCAAAAAACAACACTCCATGGCCAAATGTCTTTTGGTAGGCAAACCCTTCCAACTATTTAAACAAAAGTTAATACCTATTCTTATCAAACTATTCATGAGGCCAGCATTACCCCAATACAAAACCAGACACAAAAACAGATTTGGCACTGGCACAAAAAAAGAGAACTATAACCCAATATCTCTGATGAGCATAGATGGAAAAACCTTCAACAAAATTCTAACAAACCAAATCAAACAATACATTTAAAAAAAAGCATTCACCATTATCAAGGGCATTTACTGCCAGGATGAAAGCATGGTTCAATATTTGCAAATCAATCAACACATCATGTCACATCAATAAGAGAAAGGATAAAACCATATGATCATTTCAGTAGATTCAGAAAAATCATTCGACATTGTGCAACTTGCATTCATGATAAGAACCCTCAACAAAGTAGGTTTAGAGGGAATATAATAAAGGCCTTATATGAAGAAAACTCAGGAAACATCATACTCAAGGGGAAAATACTGAAAGTTTTTCCTCTAAGGTTAGGGGCAAGGCAGCATGTCCACTATCCCTGCTTTTATTTAACAAAGTTCTGGAAGTCCTAGAAACAACAATCAGACAAGAAGAAATACAAGGTATGCAAATTGGTAAGGAAGAAGTAAAACTTACACTACTTGCAGAGGACATGATACTATATTTATAAAACCCTAAAGACACCGCCAAACTGATAAATGAATTTAGTAAAGTTACAGGATACAAAATCAATGTACATAAATATGTTGCATTTCTATACATTAATAATGAAGCAGGATAAACAGAGATTAAGAAAACAATCCCATTTACAATTAGACCCACAACTGTAAAATACCTAGAAATAAACTAAACCAAAGAGGTGAAAGACCTATATTCTGAAAAGTATAAAACATTGATGAAATAAAGGAATATAGCACAAGTAAATGGAAAGATATTCCATGCTCCTGGATTAGAAAAACAAATACTGTTCAAATGTCTATACTATCCAAAGCAATTTATAGATTAAATGTAATCCCTATTGAAATAATAGCATTTTTCACAGAACTAGAATAATCCTAAAATTTGTATAGAACCAGAGCAAAACCCAATTACACAAAGCAACCTTGAAAAAGAAAAAAAAACCTGGAAGTATCAGAATTCCATATGTTAAGTTATATTACAAGTCTGTAGTAATCAAAACAGTATGGCACTGGCACAAAAACAGACATGTAGATTAATGGAACAAACAGAATGCTCAGAAATAAACCCACAATTATATCGTCAATTCATCTTTGACCAAGGAAGCAAGAATATACGATGGGAAAAGACAGTCTCTTCAACAAGTTGTGTTGGGAAAACTGGAGAGTTACATGCAAAAGAAACTGGATGACTGTCTTATAGAATACACAAAATAAACTCAAAATGGATTAAGAATGTAAATGTAAGATACGAAACCACAGAATTCCTAGAAGAGAGCATAAGCAGTAATTTCTCTCATATTGGCTGAAGCAGTGTCTTTCCAGATGTCTCCTGAGGCAAGGGAAACACGAACAAAAATAACTACTGAGACTACAACAAAACAAAAAATTTTGCAGAGCAGAGGAAACAACAAACTAAAGACGACCTCCTGAACTGGAGAAGATATTTGCAAATGGCATGTCAGGAAAAGGACTAGTATCCTATATACACAAAGAACTTAGAAAAATGCAAAAACAAAGCTCCACAAGTAATACAATTTAAAAAACTGGCAGAAGACATCAACAGACCTTTCTCCAAAGACAACATGCAAGTGACCTTTCTCCAACAGACACATGAAAAGTTGCTCCACATATTCTCACCCCTCAACACACACTCTCTGGAATATCATTCAGGAGTAAAAAAAGAATAAAATCTTGCCATTTGTCATGACAAAGATGGCACTAGAGAATATAATGATAAGTTAAATCAGTCAGAGAAAGACAATTACAACTTTACTCATATGCGGAAGAAACAAAACAAATGAACATAGGGAAAAAAAGGAGAGAGAGACAAACCACAAAACAGACTCTTCGCTAGGGAGAACTGATAGTTGCCAGAGGGGAAAAGGGTGGGGCGATAGATGAAGTAAATAACAGGAATTAAAGGTCTCATTTATCATAATGAGCACTGAGTAAGGTATAGAATTGTTAAATCACTATATTGTACAGCTGAAGCTAATATAACACTGTTTAATGGAATTTTTAAAAACTTTAAAGTATATTAAATATAATAAAATTAAAAATGGGCAGAGAATCTGAACAGACATTTTTCCAAAGAATACATGCAGGTGGCCAATAAGCACCACCTGCTGTGAAATGTGAAATGTGAAAGACATTTAAAAGCACTCATCATCAGGGGAATGCAAATCAAAACCACAAGGAGATGTCACCTCATGCCAGTCAGAATGGCCAGCATCCTAAGATAAGAAATAACAAGTGTTGGCAAAGATGTGGAAAAAAGGAAATCCTTACACACTGTTGGTGGAAATGTAAATTGATGTGATCACTATGGAAAACAGTATAAGTTTCCCCCTGAAAATTAAAAATAGGACTACTATATGATCCCCAATTCCACTTTTGGTTAATTATCTGGAAAAAACAAAAACACTAATTCAAAAGGAAATCTGCATCCCTACGTTCACTGAAGCAGTAATTACAGCATTATTTGCAAGACATAAAAACAGTCTAAGTGTCCATGTATCCATCAATGGATGAAAGAATAAAGATGTGAGAGACACATACTCACATACCCACACACACACATGAATTACTACTCAGCCATAAGAAAGAATGAATCCTGACCATTGCACAACATGATGGACCTTGAAGTTATCACACTAAGTGAAATAAATCTGATAAAGATAAGTATTATATGATTTCACTTCTATGTAGCATCTAAAAAACAAGCAAAAACCAAAACCCATACAGAGAATAGACTGGTAGTTGCCAGAGGGGAGGGGTCTGGAAGGATGGGTAAAATGGATGAAGGGTATCAAAAGGTACAAACTTCCAGGTACAAACTAAATATTCTATGTGTTAAATCATTGATCCACTCAACGGTTTTAACTTTAAGAGGGCTTGTAGAGTTCACTATTAAATTATCCTAAGAAAACATCATGAATAAATTATGGGGGTGTAATGTACAATATGATGACTATATTCAATAACAATCTATAAGAAATTTGGAAGTTTCTAAGGAATTAATCTTAAAATGTCTCATTATTTTAAAAAATGTCTCATTATAAGGGAAAAATTATAACTTTTTACGTTGGTAGATGGTAAATTAGACTTATCATGGTTATCATTTTTCAATGTGTGGAAATGTTAAGTCATTATGTCGGCCACTGAAACTAATATAATGTTGTATGTCCATTATTGTTCAAAAAGAAAAATTAAATGTTAAAACATGTAAACATCCAATTTACCGTGTTTTGTAAAGTATCTTTTTTTAAATATTTATTTACTATGGAGGGGCACACAAAGAGGGAGAGAGAAACCCAAGCAGACTCCACACTGAGGATGGAACCCAACGTAGGACTCTATTTTGAGATCCTGAATCAGAGCCTGAAACCAAATGTCAGATGCTCAACCAACTGTCCTACCCAAGTGTCTCATATTCTGTAAAGTTGTCTTTAAAAGTAGCCCAACATCTAGGTTGTAATGACATGGCCCTGAAAATAGCAACAAAATTCTGGCACAGTTTATGAACATAAATAACGAAAATAAAATAGACTTCAAATTCCTTTAAAAGCCAACCTCCAAAACAACAATAATAACAACAATAAAACCCACCCCTAATCAAAACAAACAAATAAAAACAAACTCTGGTTTACTTTTTCTTGAAATCTGCCATTAATTACTTCCAATATATACTTAAGTTCTAAATATACCTCCACTAATACTGATAACACGGGTCTGAGAACAAAAGTAAAGACAAAGTGAAATATACTCCCCAAGACTTCTTGAATATGTTAAATGTATTAAATCTTAGGGATTCTGATATAACATTTATACCTATAACTTCATGTGATTGCTATTGAAAATGTGCATTTGACCCTTCTGAAATAATGTGCATGTAATCAAAAAGTTATCATTGGTGTTTTAATTTTCCAACATTAGTTTTGTTGTAATTAAGAGAACTGAAATATTGTATATACATTTTTTGGAATGAGCTAAGTAGTTTCAAGTTTACAATAGAAGCAAATCATTAAGCCCATATCTTCTAGGCTTAAGCAATGTTTTAAAGGCTAAATTAGAAACTAAAAGCTGGGTTGTGCTCTAAAATTAAAAAACTAGACAGTGGGTGATGAGAAAAGTAGCCTCTGCACTGCTGGCAGTTATCTTTGCAAATTCACCCGAAGTTAACCTGAAAGAAGTGGCCTGCTATGGTCTTTGGTTGTTTTTAAAGAAGAATCAAACATATTCTATGTGTTAAATCATTGATCCACTCAACGGTTTTAACTTTAAGAGGGCTTGTAGAGTTCATTATTAAATTATCCTAAGAAAACATTATGAATAAATTCTTCTTTAGATTATATAGTTAAATTATTTTCAAAAACTTGGTGCAGTTCATGAATTAAAAAATAAAACTTGCTACTGTTACATACATGAAGCATTGCAGTAGACACATCTCAGGAGGTATGTCCCATTTTTACTATTTTTCTACATTATCACTGTTGTCATTGCCACAAGGGTCACCTAAAAGCCCATGTATAAATCATGGCTATTCAAGTAAGCATGGTTATAGGACTGCATCTCTTAGGTACAAATAAATATTTTGTTCTATCTTAAGATATTTCATCAATAAAACTAAGATGAACCAATACCCCACTAATACTTCTACAAAAAAAAAAAACCTGAGTAAATATACACCTCCATGCTGTTAAAAATTAGGATTAGCCAACATCATTTTCTATCAAAAATTTATTAAATTAAAACCAATTCTTTCTCAGGATGGAAGCTGAAAAAAAACTCCCAATGGCCAAAACTAGAATAATTTGAGTTATAAAATAAATAAGGATAGTTTAGGATTATAATCTCAAGAGTAAAATAAATGTCCATGAGTCCATAAGACATTCCCATGATATAAAGAATGAATTAATAAATAAATGGGAGAGGGGTTCCTGGCTGGCTGTCAGTGGAGACTGCAACTCTGCAACTTTTGATCTCATGGTCTTGATTTTGAGTTTCACCTTGGGCATGGAGTCTAATTTAAAAAAAAAAAAAGAAAAGAAAAAGAAGAAGAAGAAAGGAAAGAAGGGAGGAAGGGAGGGAGGCAGGGAGGGAGGGAGGAGAAAAGAAAAAGAAATGGGACAAAAGGGACCAATCTTCCTTTCAGAAAATTTCTAAATAATAAGTGTAAAAGAAGGGAAATAGAAAATTACTATTAGAACATTGCACTAATGGTTCTTGTAGGCAAGTAAGAAAAAAGTGCGTATTTGCATGACCTCAACAACCCCCCACCAAATACATTTAATTATTGCGATACATGTCTACAAATTCCTTGATACTCCTTTCTCTAGGAGGTAGTAAATTCCTTTCCTCTTCTGCAGGTCCTGAATTTAGCAAGTGACTTGTAACAAATAGAACATGGAAAAGGAGGAATACTGACTTTACAGTGGGGACACCTGGCAGACACCATCTTATAAATCAGGTGATTATGATTATGGTATCAACCATAACAAGTGGAGTTATCTCGTACTTCTTGATAGAACAAGAACACTTATCTCTGTGGTATTTTTCACACACACACACACACACACACACACACACACACTAAAATCCAAAACCCCAGCCCACCCCTGAGAAAACATCAGAAAAACCCATGTTGAAGGACAAATACTACAAAGTACTAGATTGATACTTCTCAAAAGTTCAAAGGTTATAAAACATAAGAAAAGACCAAGAAACCAACTTATATTAGAAACGACTAAGAATATGTGTTGAAAAAGATGCAATGTTGTATCCTAAATGGAATCTTGGACTGGAAGGATGTTGGGGAAAACCTGGTGGAATACAAATAAGATCTGTGGTTTAATTAATAATGGTGCATCACCAGCAAATTCATTTTGATAGGTCTATGATGGCTATTTAAAATAACACTAATTGAAACTGGGAGATGGATATACAGAAACTCTCTGAACTATCTTTACAACTCTTCTGTAAGTCTAAAGTTACTCTGAAATAAAGTCCTTTTTGTTTTAAAGAATGGGCCTTTAGCTCTAAACACCTATTTAAATACATATGACAAATCATCTATGGGGGTTCTTGCATGTAGATGTGATGTAACCACTCTAAAAGACTGCTATTGGTCAAGAACTGTAAATAATCATTCTTGTCAAAAAATGTTTTTCTTATGTCTCAGAAGTTGCAGAGATAACATGGCATTTCTTGATCTAGATTACAGATTTCTACATATTTTTGTGCCTAAATGGATGGAGGTAGGATGGCTAAATATTTTTAGAAAATAAAGCTTACCAATTAAAGACAATACTAACTGTGTCACCTGGCAATATTTATTATTCCAAAATCTCTTGATTTCTCATCCTCATAAATCTTACTATATTTATATATTATTGGAATAGTATCGACTTTCTTTAAGAGTGGTTTTGTTTTCATTTTTCTCATCCTGCTTTAAACAAATCTTCTCTGCATTTTCTTACAGTTCCCACTTCCTCATAAATCATGAAACCCAGTGCTATAAAACTGGCTTTATCTTAACCAGATTAATCATTTCAATCTTATCACCTTGCGTACAATCCCTGACAGGCAGCTTATCATTCTTTAACCTTACACAGGTGTGCTCTCCATTTGGTTCTGTCTGGAGGCCAACCGTGGTGGCAATGACCTCACCCACTGTTCTTTTTTACAAATCCAAAAGTGAATGTGAAAGAAAAAAAATGTAAGTAATACAGAAATATACATATACATGCACCCACTTATATACACATATATAGAAACATAGCATAAGACTATCATCTATTGGCAAGGGTATATTTCATAGCTTTGGGCAAAAGAGCGTCTCAAAGCTCAATAACTACCATACATATTTTTTATCTTAATTATTAATTACATTTATAATTATTACTATTAGTAGAGTTATTTATTTTACACCATCTACAGAGGAAAAACACTTCCAAAGTGAGCTAATAAACCAATTGTTTTGTTATAGTCTTAGTTGATGTAACTGTGCATTTTACACACCTCACCATTTTGTACAGCCTTTAGGCCATTAGTTATAACTTATTTTAGTGCAAGTAACCATTTAGTTCTATTACTCCATGTAATTCTTTACTTACTTTGGGAGTCAGATAATGAGACAGGTGGAGGAAGAGGAGGCAAAGACCGAGGGCAGAGGTCTGAGACAAGTGAGAAGATGGAGAGAAAAGGGGAGAAGAATAGTCAAGAAAAGAGATGCAAGAAGAGAACAACGGAAGTCTGACTTTATAATATGCCAAGGTCTGAAAATAATGAAATCACAGTTAGTGAAATAATTCAGCAGGAAGGGGGCACTAAAGATTCTACATTGGTAACTGGTCTTTTGTAGTGAAATAATAGCTTTTGAAATGCCATTATTCTGAGATCAGGAAACTCACCCATTTTCAAAGAAATTTATTACCAAGGCAAATACACATTTTGGATTTTCCTTGTCCTGGGATATAGATTGCCTGACAATTTTTAAAAATATTTTGGCTGTATTAGTTTTATATATTTCTGTTTAAAAATTACCACAAAATTTAGGACCTTATAGCAATGCACATTTCTTATCCCAGAGTTTCCATGGGTAAGGACAGAGTCCCAGCAAAGCTTAACTTGCTCTCTGCTCAGGGTCTCACAAGGCTGCAGTCGAGGTATCCACTGGCTTGCATTTTCATCTTGAGACTCAACTGGGAAAGGCAAGCTCCCTGACTCACCCTGGATGTCCACAGGACTCCTCTCCCAGCAGCTGACACGAGATCCCACTTACTCAATGACTGTTGGCAGGGGCCACTTTCGACTCTAGGCAGCCACGTGCAACTCTCCATAAACCAATGACAACACAGCTATTTGAGTCTTCAAGGCTAGAAGGAGAATTTCTTGCTTCAAACTATAAGATGGAGTCTTACCTAACGTAACAATTGCCAGAGTGGCTTTCCTGTCAACTTCACCATATTCTACTGACTAAAAGCAGTTACTGGTTCCACCCATATTCAAGGAGAGGGGAATATGAAGTGGGGTGACTCGTTGGAGGGTCAGGGGTCACTGTAATTTGTGTGAATATAATAAAGTCCTATATTAAAACTCTCATTCTGAATCTCATAAATGTTCTTGGGATGCTAGAGCTAAGCATATTTACACTGAACTACTTAGAAAAATACACAAACATATGTACCATTAGGGTTAAACTTTGTTCAATTAAGAATAAGCTGCTTGGGGCGCCTGGGTGGCGCAGTTGGTTGGACGACTGCCTTCGGCTCAGGGCGTGATCCTGGAGTCCCGGGATCGAGTCCCACATCGGGCTCCCAGCTCCATGGGGAGTCTGCTTCGCTCTCTGACCTTCTCCTCGCTCATGCTCTCTCTCACTGTCTCTCTCTCTCAAATAAATAAATAAAATTAAAAAAAAAAAAAAGAATAAGCTGCTTCACTTTTATGATATTTCAGTGCATTTGTTGGTGTAAGATGGCTGCAGTATTTCAAAGAAAATCTTTGAAAAAGGGGATTACGTTTTGCTTTCTTTTCAATTCACACTCACTTCGCATGTTTGGAAACGTTCTGCAGGCGCCCTCACTAGGAAAGCACATGATAGATGCCAAGCTTCACTCCATCTTCTGCTTCTCTGAATCAGGATTTACATGTTGTAGGGCTTTCAGGAATATTCCCATTACAGTGATTCCTTCTTCCACTTTTTTTGGGGGGGAGGGCTTTGTTTTCTGTTTTATTTAGCACTGAACTGGCAGCAACAAGGATCGTCTGGAGTATGGCAGAGGCCATTCCAAATACGTCTTCGACAAGGCTAGACATAGCCTTGTGGGCTGAATTATGTGCCCGAAACTTCATAAGCCAGCACCTCAGAATGTGGCTATCTTTGGAGACAGAATCTTTAAAGGGGTGATTAAGCTAAAATGAGGTCATTTGGGTGTGCTGTAGTCCAATATAACTGGTATCTTTAGAAGATGAGGAAATATGGATACAGAGGCAAGACCTCATGAAGACACAGGGAGAAGACGGCCATCTACAAGCCATGGAGAAAGGCTTCAGAAGGAACTCACCCTGTTGTCACTTTAATCTTGAAATTCCTAACCTCCAAAACAATATACAACACAGGTCCATGCTTCATATAAACCCCATTTTTTATCACAACTTGAACCACCAAACTTTTGACTAGTGATGGGGGTTGTCTCCATCAGCCTGTCAGATGCAAGAACTGTAGCCAGATGCTACCCCTGTGGCTGCCCCAAAGACTTCAGCCAAAGCTACGCAAGCTCTCCCGGTCCCAGGCAGTGGCCTCACTGTCCATCAGGATGCAGACGGGGGAGGAGAGAAGATGATGTACAAATCGTTACAACAGCAGCAGCTAAAGCCTGTTCCGTGAATGACCAGTATGACTCAGTATTAAAAAAAAAAAAGGTTCAAATGTGTTTTCTATTATGAATTAAATCTGGGAATTTACAGAGTAGAAGGGTCACATGGGTTGATAACTACAGAAGTAAATGTTTAGTTTAATTTTGACCATCACCAGATCCAGAAAGAATGGAAAGTTTCATTAGTAATTTAACTTAGAACATAGGGATTAAGATGTAAGGGACAGTACTGTGCAGGGCGAGGAGGGGGTGGTAAAGTAAAATGTTAATATTCTGACAGGGCCGATGTTTTCCATAGCCCTCCTGAGGGATGCTATTATTTATATTCCTAATTAAGACCTGTTTCTCCGGCAAGAGATTCTCATGAGAAATCAAATGGTGTTTTACTAAGGCCTTGAAGCATTCCGCTTGCAAACGTATTTTGACAGCGAGCCTTGTATCATTCCTGAGCGGCTCTTCACAGTGGTCTGCCACACGTATCCTTGATCTCCACTGAAACCTGCGTGCTCAAATAGTGCTGGGCTCTTCTTTGATGTTGCTTTGTCTGCTCCCTGCCCCAAGGTTAGAAGTTAACAAACCTGGAACCTAAACAGTAATTTAAACTGTGTATCTTTTCTGCTAAAGGAACCCTAGATTTCCTAGATTGTTTTTTAATAAGTTTTTTCCTAGATTGTTTTCCTGATGAAGACATCAAAAGAACTCTAGCTCTAGAAAGGCAGTGATGAACTATGTAATATTTTGATACCTGTACGATAATAGTTTATAAAACAATCACTTTTATAATTGTTACATCCAAATATACATGTTCCAAAGGCCTTACAATCATTCTATGCAAATATACATGTTCCAAAGACCTCACAATCATTCCTTGAGAACCAGGAGGAAAAAATAGGAAAATTTCTGTGAATTCGTTCCACTTGAAATATAACTTTCTGTCATGGTTAAGTATCTGAATATAGCACATATAGTTAAAATAGACAAACTTTCCAAATTAAGAGAACAAAATAAAATGTTCTGTATCTTTTCCCACATACCCTATTTTTGTGATATTAAATGCTCAGATTTCTAGGAATATATAAAATAAAAATGTTGGTGGGAATACAACTTTTCCTCTAAATGTCTATCCAGTACATCCAATTAGGTTTAAAATACAATGTATCACACCTTAGCAAGACACAAGATGGGTCATTTTGGGGGCGCCTGGGTGGCTCAGTGGGTTAAGCCTCTGCCTTTGGCTCAGGTCATGATCTCAGGGTCCTGGGATCAAGCCCCACATCACATCGCATCAGGCTCTGCTCAGCAGGGAGCCTGCTTCCCCCTCTTTCTCTGCCTTCCTCTCTGCCTACCTGTGATCTCTCCATCAAATAAATAAATAAAATCTTAAAAAAAATAGGTCATCTTTAAGAGTTTATGAGATTGGGATGTAAGTGTGATAGTCCAAAGGATACAACTTAATGCATGAGTTGTTCTCAACAGACATTCTCCTGAGACAACTAATTTGCCCATCATGCACCAAATGCAGCTGTGGTCTTAAATGATTACTTAATCCAGATTTTCCATCAGTGAAAGCACCTGTCCATTACTGAGAAAGTAGTCTTTTCAAAATGATTACAAAAGCAGTGTAACACAAAAAACTTTGGAAAGGAAAATGAATATAAAATGAAAGAATTATGTTGATGGGCTCACATTTATTTCCCTGACATGATTTTAATATTTCCCACATCTTTATATAAACAAATGTCTTATCCATCAATAACATATATTTCAGAAGATTGTTAGGAATTTCATATAGGGGAGGTTACAACCTCCCCTATAGGAAATGTTAAAATGTGAATAGCGAAATGTCAGGTAAATTTCTATATATCATAGATATATATCATAGGGCATAACTACACATAAAATGTAAACGGAAAACTCTATTTCTTTAGCTCACCAGTTATTTCAATTAGTCTATTAAGTGTAATTTCTTTAGTTCCTAACTCTTTGAGGATGATTTTATAAGTCTTTATCATAAAACTTCTCCATAGGTTTATACTTTAAGTGGTAAAATTGGGATTAATTGAAGAGCACTGAAAAAGAAGCTAGTGGCTGACTAAAGCAGGCTCTGGAAAATCCCTTTGCTAGTGAAGAGCCTGCTCTGACCAAGTTTCAAGGCCTTGAGCCTCTTGCTTCGTCTGCAAATCGGTCCTGTCACCTGACTTCATAGCTGCTACTCTGTCCTTTTATTCACTTTGCTAAATAATCTCTCCTTAGCAAACATTATAAACTTGAAATAAGGAACAGAACTTCCTAGAACATGTTATTCATTGTTTTTGACACTTCTAAAAAATGTTTCATAACTGGGTTTTATTATTTACAGAAAAAGTACAGAATTAAATGAAAATGTGCCACTACCCTGATTTAAGGATTATATCATTTTCTTCATATATAGGTACATACAGATTAAAAAAAATACATAATCTATTTGCTCATCTGAGTGTATGATTTAAAGATGTATTAATAGTGCTAATTTTCATAAGAAAAGTCTACAAATTGGTTTTATTTCCCTTTTTTTCATGCTTAACTCTCTGTGTATTTAGGATTAAGATATAGGTTATATTTTAAGGCAATTAGCATATAATTATGGTTTAATTATTTTGTTAATATAAAACAGGAATTATATTGAAAAGATTACATTTTTAAAGAAATGATGCAAATTAAATATTGTATTTCATAATTATCTATCTGTTGGGTGATAAAGACCCTGTACTCATAAATAGGCAAATACCAATAATGAAAGTTCATAACTGAATTACTAAATAAAGGTTTTGATAGTATGTGAAACAAATCTTTATTAAGTTAAACATTTAATTATTAAAAAGATTCTAGTTTCACATTAAAAATGGTTTTTCAGGGGCGCCTGGGTGGCTCAGTGGGTTAACCCGCTGCCTTCGGCTCAGGTCATGATCTCGGGGTCCTGGGATCGAGTCCCGCATTGGGCTCTCTGCTCAGCAGGGAGCCTGCTTCCTCCCTCTCTCTCTGCCTGCCTCTCTGCCTACTTGTAATCTCTGTCTGTCACATAAATAAATAAAATCTTTAAAAAAATGGTTTTTCATTCTAGGAAAATGATTAAGGTAATTGAAGAAGACCACATAGTAAAATTACTACTTTAGAAGTCTCTGCAGAATCAGACCTGTAATTACAGAGAACTGATGGATGCAAAGGAAAAGAGTGGAGAGATGCACAAAGTGGTTGAAAGGAGTAGGAAATACAGACCTCCAGTTTCGGAAAGAGTAAGTCACGGGAATAAAGAGCATAGCACCAGGAATATAGTCTGTGACAGTGTAATAGCATTGTATGTGACAGATGGTAGCTACACTTGTAGTGAGCAGAGCATAATGTTACAGACTTGTCAAATCACTATGCCGTACACTTGAAACTAATGCAACATTATATGTCAACTATACTCAAAAATTTTTAAAAATAAAATTCATGGGGCACCAGGGTGGCTCAATCATTAAGTGTCTGCCTTTGGCTCAGGTCATGATCCCAGGGTCCTTGGATCAAGCCCTGCATCAGGTTCACTGCCCAGCAGGAAGCCTCCTTCTCCCTCTCCCCGGGCTTGTGTTCCCTCTGTTGCTGTGTCTCTCTCTGTCAAATAAATAAATAAAATCTTTAAAAAAATAATAGAATAGGATAAAATAGAAAAAAAAATAAAATTAAAATAAAATAAATAAAATAAAATTCATTTAAAAATCTTTGTACATTCCTGGCATCACAATAAATTTCCACTTTCTTTGTGAAGACTGTTTGATACATTTATCAAAAAATTTGAAAATAATTCACTGACATACTCAATAAGTACTTAATCTTGGGGTGGAGTCAGTTCACATGAACACAGTGTTTTTTGTTGGAGTGTATTAGCAAGGGGAGCTAATACACTAATACACATTAGCAAAATTGAACTGATAGTGAATATTCTTTTTCTTTTCCCTGAACTTTTCCCAAGGTTCCAGGGATTGAGAAACTGCTCTTACCTACTACGCATTGTATCCGACTGTCTGAATATTACTTGCTGAATGGTCGATTTTACAAGTCATTCTGCTCCTCAATGGCATGACTTCCAGAACCTGAATTTGGGTGACTGAGCATGAATAAACTCACCAAAGGAGTCAGTGTCCCCAAGGTGCCAGAGCTAATATGGCACATTCTTTATCCATCTTTCCTCTCCCTGCTTTTGGTTCTAGTCTTATTTGCTGATGTTTTGGACACAACTAAATTTGGCTGATATTAGTAAAGAAGGGGCCATATGAGCCATGAAAGAGCAAGAGAGATTCTATTCTGCCTTGATCATCGTCCATCACTTTGTCATTTCGATCTGGACGGCTGATCCCTCAATCCAAAGTAATGTTGTAAAGAGAAGAAAAAAAAAATCATGATATAACCATGGCACAGGGAGATAATTGCTGTGAAAGTCACATTTTGATAAGTAGGCTTTAATTTGTTTACTTATCAAAATAGGAACTTTGCAGTAAATACAAAAGGCCCACATTTATGATATAAGTGAAATACTTCTGATAATACTATTCTAGATAATTCACTCCTGAATTATTCCATCTACATTTATAATACTATTTGGTTTTTGCTTACTCATTATCATAAAGACAAACAAAGAATGAAGAGAGTGTAAACAGCACCAAACACAAGTGAGTAATAGCAACAATGTGACAAGACTTTGAAAAGCTAAAGACCTGTCTGTTTTTATAACTCATGTGCTAAGTGGAGAAAATACAGAACTTTAAACCTTTATAAACTGAGTATATTTAATACATAAGTATCAGTGTAAATAAATACAGTGGCATTAAGAGGAAATATGGCAGCCTTAAGTTTAAAACTAGTTTTGTTTTTTCACATTTTGAAGATTAAATTCTGTCTGATAAAACATACCTCTCTTTGGTCAAATACGGTGACAAAGCATGTCAGCTTCCATCTTTAAAAAAATAAGGAGATATTTTTATACAAATGTGATCATTTTTCAATTATACATATATAGAATGTGTCAACTTCAACTTAAGGACAAAAAAAGTAATGAGTGCATTAAAAAAGCTATAGAGAAGTAAAAATTAACAAAAGAAGTATCAGAGGGGCGCCTGGGTGGCTCAGTCATTAAGCCTCTGCCTCTGCCTCAGGTCATGATCTCAGGGTTCTGGGATTGAGCCCCACATCTGGCTTCCTGCTCCGTGGAAGTCTGCTTTTCCCTCTCCCACTTCCCCTGTTTGTGTTCTCTCTCTCACTGTGTCTCTCTCTGTCAAATAAATAAATAAATAAATAAATCTTTAAAAAAATGTATAAGAAAACAAAAGGGACAACTAACATACAGGTTGATATATTTCATGTAAATTTTTATCCTTATGTACTACATATGCACTTATATTTTTCAGACTTACATATACAAATAAGAGAATATCTTAGCAGGGATGTAAAAATTATCAAGAATATATTTATTTAAAGCAAAGTTAATTTGCAATATGCCGAGAAAGCAAAAACAATTTTATGTCCCAAAGTATTTTGGAAATCACTAAATCTTAATCCGGCAGAATGTGTTTGCCTTACCTAGTGCTGCACTTCTTCAAGAAATATTATTTGATTAAATTATTCTCTTAATTAAAAAGAGAGAGAACCAATCAAAAAGAATCTGAGTATCGTACTCAGAATTTATAACTGTACAACCTACACCCACACATATACAGACTCCAATCAATGTCCTTTTACCTTTTACTAAATATGCATGTTCCATGCACTTTTTTTTTTCATATGAGTGGGTTTTTGGAAAAAAGAGCTGTTCTCAGTCTCAGATTGAATTCTGAAAGTAAACATCATTCAGCATTGGTTCCAGTATCTTAATCCAATCATCAATTAAATAACAGATCATGAGTTAATCGTTATAGTCTATACAACTGATTAATTGCTTTCCAGTTTTAGGAATTTGAAAATATAATGATATTTTCTTTTTTTTTTTTTTAGGTTATTTATTTATTTATTTGACGAACAGAGATCACAAGTTGGCAGAGAGGCAGGCAGAGAGAGAGGAGGAATCAGGCTCCCTGCTGAGCAGAGAGCCCAATGCGGGGCTCGATCCCAGGACCCTGGGACCATGACCTGAGCCGAAGGCAGAGGCTTTAACCCACTGAGCCTCCCAGGCGCCCCTGAAAATAGAATGATATTTTCAACCACTGCTAAATCAATCCATGAGTACTGGTATCTCCGGCTTAAGGTAACAGCTAGGGAAAAAATGGTGTTTCTTTGCTTTTGCAAATGATTTGCATCACCTGGAAAATTTACAACTAGCCATTTTTTTAATTAATTTTTAAAAATATTTTTATAAACATATAATGTGTTTTTATCCCCAGGGGTACAGGTCTGTGAATCACCAGGTTTACACACTTCACAGCACTCACCATAGTACATACCCTCCCCAATGTCCATAATCCAACCCCCTCCCCCAACCCCCCTCCCCCCAGCAACCCTCAATTTGTTTGTGAGATTAAGAGTCACTTACGGTTTGCCTCCCTCCCAATCCCATCTTGTTTCATTTATTCTTTTCCAACCCCCAAACTCCCCACATTGCATCTCCACTTCCTCATATCAGGGAGATCATATGATTACAACTAGCCATTTTACTTTGTGTTTTAATTTTGTCATTTCTGTAGGATATAAACCAAGGAGATATGTTGAGTCTGGCATTATGCAAAGGATGAGAGGTGGTGGTGTGAGGTTTCTCAGTAGGTCAGGACATAAAAGAACCCCAGATCTAATAGCATGTGTCTGTAGGTGGTTGTAGTAAGACCATTTTTAGACTCTCAATTTGCTTTTAGAACTTTAAGCATCGACTTGAAATACATCCTTATATACGTAGGCCTTTTGCTGACTAAATAATTATAAAAATGGATTAAATAATTCTGAAAGTAAGGAAGAAGTATGGTTACAGTTGTTTTTCTGGACTATTACTGCTTCCTACCTTGAAACTTTGCTCAAATGGGTAACTCATTACCAATTAGCCCCAATCTTGTTTTCTTATTTTAACCCTTCAGGCTAAGTGTCTTTGTGTGTTTCAAAGGACAGTCCTGATCAGAGCTGCTACCTGCAATTTTGGGGAAACAATGAGGAGAAAAAAAGCATCAAACTTTCCTTGAGTATGGGAGATATAGAGAAGACTCATCATTATATCCTAACCATAATAGTTAATAAAGTAAAGTAGAAGATAGAACAAAAATATATTATTGAATGGTAACATACATCAAGAAGCTCAGTGACAGGTGTTATAAAAAGGAAAGCTACAATTTGCATTGATAATAGTTATGATGATAGATATGATATTTGGACATTCAGAGCAGAGAATATTCATGTCCAAGTGACATCCATCATAGAAAAGCAATGTTATTAATTAAAACAATGTTAACTCCTTGACATTAGCCCTTACTGTGTTAAAATATGGCTATCTTGTCTATACAAACATACATTTTTTCTGTAATTTAAAAATGTTATCCTATTGTCTTGTGACTTTCATTATGGCATACTAGAAATCAACTGTATATCTAACAACTGTTGATTATAAAAATATGTATATATATCTTTTCTTGCTTGCTGTTTTCACTATATTTTTCTTTTCAATTGGAATTCTATATATTCACTTAGATCAGCTAGGTAATTGCTTCCTTTTTTAACTATTCCAGCTGGGAGTTTTTTGGTGTTTTGTCAGCTGAATATTCATAATTTTCGTCATTTTAGAAACATTTAATTATCTTCAGAACATGTTCTCATGTCCTCTCTTATTTCTTATTGTAATAAAAATAAAACAAGTTAAAAGAAAGAAGCAAAAAATTATAATTTACATGTAGGTCAATATATTTTAGGCATATTTTTATAATTATATACTGTGCAAATACTTGATGCATTTTGGAAGCCTAATGTATGTAAGGAATTGAACATGCAGGAGGGAAATGAGAGTTACTAAGAATAATTACCAAGAATGTGTTGTTGTTTTTAAACCATGGTTTATTTGCAATACGTCAGGCATGTTGACTGTTGGTTCTGTGTCTTATGTCCCTTAATTAACTTTTTAAAATATCTTCAATCTGTGACTTATCCAGTCTACATTATGGGTAACTTTTTACTTCTATATTCCAATCTATAAATGCTTTATTCCTTTGTTTTAATCTGTAAAATCTGTCCATTAGGTATTTCAAAAATAAATTTGCTTTATTTTTTAATGTCGGTCTTTATTTTAGTATATTCTTGAAATTAAATGTAAAAATCTTACTGAGGAGGGGCACCTGGCATCAGGGCATCAGCCTTCTAATGGTTCAGTCCATTAAGTGGCCTATTCTTGGTTTCAGATCAGGTCATGATCTTGGGGTCCTGGGATCAAGTCCTGCCTCGCGCTCTGAGCTCAGCGCCAAGTCGGCTTGGGTTTCTCTCTTCCTCTGCACCTCCCCCTGCATGTATAAGCTCTCTCTAATAAATAATTTAAAAGAATCTACTGAGTATCCTTTCATTCATCTTTAGAATGAGAAAAGTGCAATTTTCATACCGTTTTTTGTAAAAATCAGTAGAAAGCTGATCAGCGATTTCTTAGGTAGTGTGAACAAAGAAGTAACCAGTGAAAGTACGATATTTGAAAAAGATACAAATTAAGTGAGGGAGTGGGCATGTGGATATCTGGTGGAAGGGTCTTCTAATTTCGAAATGTGATAGAGCAGCATTTTTAAGGAATAGGACGCAGCGTGTCTATTTTATGGGAATTCATGGAACTGTGTAAGAGTCCAAGTTAAAAAGGATGTAAATCTGAAGCTCCAAATTTAGATTATTTTTCTTACCTCTTTTGTTCCTTTTTGTTCCATTTATTCCTATTTTGTGTTTTAGGCAACACTACAAAAAGTATTATTTTTAAAAAATCTAATTTTTATAAGTCTGTGTTCTTATAAAAATATAACTTATGTGAAGATTTTGTTCCATTAAGATTTTTCTAAAATCATTCAGTTCTACTAGCTACTTTTCTTGTGGGCTACTGAGGACTTTCTAAATAAACACTCATATTACCTGTAACCTGAGATAATTTAATATCTTCCTTTCTGAACTTTCTGCCTTTTTTTTTTTTTGCCCTCTTCCACAGGAAAGGATCAATATTACACTGATCAGAGTTCGTGAGAGTGGATGTTGTTTCCTTGTTAGTAATCTTATTAGAAATTGTTTAATATTTCATAACTAAGTAAAAAGCTATCTGAAAATTTTATACAGATGCCACCATTCTTGGTCATATCTAGAATCAAGCTGTATTTTCAACACTGTCATTCATAACTTACATTAGCTTGCTTTTTTAAATATATATAGCATCTGTTTTTGTAATTAGCATGCAGTATCCTTTATTTTTCCTGATGTTGTAATTTTGTACTTTTCCTTCACAGGTTTTCTTCTGCTCAGTACATTGTCCCCATTTCTATTGAGCTCCATTTTTCTATTTGTTTGGGGTTGATCTTTTTCCTTGAATACAAAGGCAATAAGGAAGAGAAGGTAGAAATCTAATTGTTCAATATTAACTTATCAAAAAAGTTATGCTATTTATGTTACATAAACTTATACATATGTACATGTGTGTATATACAGAGAGAGGGGGAAAATTATGTATTTTATTTATAATTCTACATACATACATATGTATGTGCATCTATAGAGAGAGACAGTGTGTGCACACAAGGGAGAGTGCCCTCTAATATTCTAGATGGCAGTGGGGACAGAGCAGTGAACAGAATGAAGCAAGGGGAATAGAACTATATAGTTAATATTGTGATATGTGGGGAAGTCTACGTAGAAAAAAGGAAAGGAGGAAAATAGGAAGTAATTAGAAAGGCATTCATGTGCTAGCCCACAGTAAAGTAGGCTTGGAACTCAGCAGCTTCTTTGAAGGACGCATAAATAACTATTGATTATAGTCTGTTTTGTTTTGTTTTGTTTTAACGTAGACATATTCCCCAGAGAAGAACACTCCATCCACTGCCAGAACAGCATTAGCCTGGTTGCTAGAATTCTGGAGGTCCAGCAGGGCACTAGGGGTTCTCACTCTTCCATATGCAAACATTTATTCAAACCTCCCTCGAACAGTGCAGCACTTCCCTCCTAACCCCTCTATCACTGGTTTCCATTTTTCCAGAATCCCTTAAGCTCAGCCTTTCTGAAGATTCAGGTTTTCATCTTTTGCTACAGACTGGGATAGACAACAGTGGCTGAGAGGGCCAGTTGCTCAATCATCAGTTCAGCATTTCCCGAAACACCAGATTTTGTAGGAACATGATTCCTCAGTTTTCAGAGACTTTCAAAGGTAGTGCTGCAAAGAGGCTGACTTCTTTTTTCCTCCATGAGAGACATGCAGGATTCAACTTTCTTTGCCTTGCTAACTCAGTTCTCATTTACCCACCAGTCTTAACATTTTCCAAAATGATGTTGACATCTCTCTTCCAGTGTTGTCTCCTTTCCTGGAGACATTTCCCTCTTTTTCTTTGTGAGGGTTTGAATCTTTTCTTCATTTGCTGTTGTTTAAATGAATATTGAGAAGGAAGATAGGGAAAGTGTGTGTGTTTCCGCTATGTTATTTGTACAATTATTCTAGAATGCAAATTGGATTATTTCCCTCCTACAAAAAATCCTCCTTGGATTCCTATTCCTCTGAAGGTAAAGCTCAAACTCTTCAACAGTGCCTTCAATGTGCTTCCTGAGTTGACAGCTGTAATAGTCATATAGTAACTACAGTAACTGTGTGATAGTTACAGTCACAGTCTATAGTAACAATTCTGTTACAGTTACAGTCATATAGTAACTACAGTAACTGTGTGATAGTTACAGTCACAGTCTATAGTAACAATTCTGTTACAGTTACAGTCATATAGTAACTACAGTAACTGTGTTCCAGGTGCTATATTAGCTCACTTAATCTCCAAAACACCCTGTCAGATAAGGACCTATTTTTAATCCCTCTTTTACCAGTTCAAGAGATAGGCTTCCAGAAGTTATCTTATCTACCCAAGATAATAGTAATTGGCCAGTTACTGGACCTAATGAATTTAATCAGATTCCAGACTGATTAAACATGCTGATTTTCTACACTATTCAACAGCTGCTAGGACGGTGTGGTATGCTGTGGTATGAAATAGCACGCAGTAGTAGATAAATAACCTAGTGAAGGATAAGCCAGGATAGGATCTGGCAAAAGTGTGTGCGGAACAGGATACCTGGAGTACAATGTTTGTATCTGGCTTAATCACTTACCACGTCATGACCCATTGAACCTAAATTCTATTTAACCAGAACTCCTTTCAGCTTTTCAATTTTTCCTAAGTTCTCATCCTTCTCCTTTCCCAAAGCACGGATCAGGCACAACTCCAGGGGCATGGCATGAAGCACATTCCCCAACACCCCTCCCGCCCAGCAGCTCTTCTTCATCTTTAACCTAATGTTCCAGTTAAGAAAACTTCATTTCTATGAAGCACTTAATCACAGTATACAGCAATCACCTACAATATGCCCGCATTTCTGTTAGTTTTTGTTTCATGAAGGATCGTGTGTTTCCTCATTATAGCCTCATTACCTTCATTGTCCTGGGAAGTGCCCTGTATTTCTTAGTGAGATTATAATAACTGTATTAGTTTCCAATTGCTGCTGTAACAAATTACTACACGCTTAATGACTGAGACCAAAATCTGGTTCACTAAATTAAATAACTGTGGCAGCGAGGATGCATTTCTTTTTGGAATATGTGTTACTGCCTTTCCAGTTTCTCTTACATTGGTCTGTGGGGTCAAGTCTTTCTGATATCAAACTACCTGGCACTGATTCTTGTACTTTCCTCTTTAAAGAGACTTCGATTATAATAGGTGCACTTGGATAACCCAAGATAGTCTCCTTATTTTAAGGTCATCTGATTAGCAACTTTAAATTCCATCTGCTCCCTTTTATCATATAACCTAACATAGTCACAGGTTCCTGGGATGAGGATGGAAACATTGTTCCGTGTGCATGCACACATGTGCATACCACTGGGAAGGGGGAAGAGCATTATTATACTTGGCAACACAAACAATACCAATTGGCTTACCTAGTCTGAAGAAATAATGTGTTTTATATATATTACCTGAATTAGTCTTCATAAATAGTCTTTCACGATAGCTATCTTTAACTCAGATTTGAAAATAGTGCATAAACTTTCACAGTGCTAAGTGCCTAAGACCTAGTAGTAAGCGTGAGGACCATGACACAATGCAAAAGGAGGATCCAATGTTATTTGCCTTTTAATGATTTTTTTTTCTTCTGCCCAAGGTTTCCTACCCCTTCTGTGAGGTATCCTATTGCTCTAGCCACTAATTTTATTCTGTGTCACACACTGTATAGGATTCTCTATCAACGGGGCCACAAATGGTTTTCCTGAAACTGTGATCCTCCATGGAGCCAGCTACCCAATCCTTCCATCACTTTTTTTTTCTTTTTTGTCCTACGCTGTCAAAGCACCTAATCTAGTACTTTGCCTGTGCAGCACTACCTTCTGACCATTATTTAGTATGCTTTCTACTTTATAAGGTGATTTTATATAATATGCATTAAATAAAAATATATAAACATGTATCTAATATAAACATAACTTTATCCAAATCAGAAATACCTGTGTTAGAGACCTAGAAAAGAAACTGAAATCTAAAGAACCATAGAGAAGGATGATAGAGAATGTTGAGAGTCGACATTCCTCAACAGATCAACTGCCCAAATCAATATGCTCTCTTACTCTTTGCTATATGCCCAGCACCTAGCCCCCACAATGTGTATTAGATACCATATTAGGGTATTGCACGGCCTACAAACTAGGTCGCTTAAAATGACGCATGTATTCCTCCACAGCTCTTGGAGCTAGAAGTCTGAGGTCAAGTTGTCCAGAGAGCTGTGCTCCCTCTGACACGCCTCTAGGGAAGAAACTTCCTCGCCTCTTCCCAGCTCGTTGTGGTTTAATCTCATCTATAAACCTCTGAGTTCCTTGACTTGCAGCTTCAGCGCTCCTATCTCTGCCTCCATCATTACTTGGTGTCTCCCCTGGTGAGTCTGTCTCTGTGCTGCTGCTGTTTCTTCTTTCTTTTTCTTCTTCTTTTTTAAAGATTTTATTTATTTATTTATTTGACAGACAGGGATTGCAAGTAGGCAGAGGCAGGCAGAGACTGGGGGTGGGGGGGATGCAGGCTCCCCACGGAGCAGAAAGCCCTATGTGGGGCTCAATCCCAGGACCCTGAGATCATGACCCGATCCAAAGGCAGAGGCTTTAACCCACTGAGCCACCCAGGCGCCCCTGTCTCTGCACTTCTTATAAAGACATCAAACATTGAATTAAGAGCCCATCCTTGTCATCTATGACCTCATACTAATTTAACTAATTATATCTGCAACAAACAACCCTCTTTCCAAATAAGATTACATTCTGAGTTTTGGCGGGGGGTGAGGGGGTTCATCCTTTAACATATCTTTCAGGAGGATGCAATTAAACTCATAATAGATATTGATATAATTAATAGTTGGGTAAATTATGTAGTATATAAGGGTCTGTTTAAAATATTAAGTGTAATACATGCAGACACAACAAGTTTGCCAACTCCACTCTGAACTACTAAAAAGCAGACTTGGCCTGTGCTGTATACCAGTAAGAGTGGACCTTAAAAATAGAAGACCCACGATGCAGAGGCAGTAGGGATGGGAAATTAAAAAGTAACGAATTGTGATCCATTACTCCCTAGACAGTTTCTGCTCTTCAGATGTCATTTTAGTGAAAACGTCCTCAGCGTCAGTCTGTGAAAGCGATCAAGCCGGTGGCAAGAGCCAATCTCTGACTTTGCTTACAGCTCCAAGAGGTCAGCCACCTGCTGATTTCACCAGCCCTTCCATGCTTGCTAATAAGGGAGGAGCAATTTTATTCTATACAAAGGCAGATTTACTGTGAACCTAATGAAGATTAAGCTTCAGGGCCTTCCAATTGCATGGGCTCCTTCCAGAGCCTTGTACCTAATTGAGTTTTAGTAATGTTGTATGCATTTTTAAAAGATGATTGCCCACACTGCATAAGCTTCAGGCCTCTCAAAACCTGGATCTGTCTTTGAACAAATTCTAGGGGTAGCCAATTAATTAGCTTACATTTTGATGGGCAGGCTTTTAGTTCTCCAGTAATAGTAAAATGAAAATAACACATTTCAAGCTAGCAAAATCAGAAAATATTGTTCGGTATGGTGCCTGAATGGCAGAATAATAGCCTCTCAATTGTTTGGGGCCTTAGTTCTGTAGACGTGTAGAGAGGGTTGTTATGTTCAGTGAACACACACAGTGTGAACCACTCTGGGAAGAGGAGAGCACAGGCCCCACCAAGGAACATGGACCAGAAGCCGTCTCATCAAAGAGGAGGCTGTATGCCACTGAAGAGACCTATTCTTGGGGCCACAAATGGACACACAGAGTTTAGGTGTCGTGCAATGGCACACGAATGAGGAAATGGTAAACTAGCTAGCTGGCAGATCTAATTGAATTTTTTGTTTTGTTTTGTTTTCTGTTTGTTTGTTTTTAAAGAAACAAATCCTTCAGAAGCCAAAGTAGTATCTGTTGGAATTTCAAATGTTGCGGTGCTCAGGTGCACAGATATTCTTGATAAAAGATTGTGATAGGCAGTTCTTAGATCACAGGTATTCTCAAATCTTGAGATGTGGCCTCAAGAGCTTGTTCCACATCACCAGATCCTCCCATTGATCTGTTTTATCTCCCGTGTTCCCATTTGCTTCTTGTCCACATCCTCCTCTATCTGGACTAAATGTTGACCCTGATCACTGATTTCTGGTTTAGGGTGTTTCAAATACTGTTGACATTTACCTGTACCTTTATCAGGTCTTTGTTCTGATTCCAACTTTCTGTTGAGGGTACTATGCTCACAACTGTTTAAGGCAGCTCTCTGTGCCCCAAATCTACCCATGAAAATCTCCTATTCTTTTATCAAGACCTTCCAACCTTCTAGGATGCAAAGAGAACCCTAACCCACTGAGATGCAACAAGATAAAGTGATTTGTTTAGCAACACATGCAAAAGTGAGAAGTAGAACTAACATGTTCTCTGTCCTATTTTTCTTTCAAACTTTAATGCCTTATGCAGAATCTGTTTTATATAATTCCCATAAATCTCAGCATTTCTAGAGGGATAGCCTTTTCATGAAAGATCCAGAATAGAAACTGCTTATTCCAAAAAAAAAAAAGAAAAGAAAAGAAAGAAAGAAAGAAAAGAAACCGCTTATCCCAATAGGGACCAATATTCACAGTGCTGCTTAATTCAGCTTTCGCAGAATGTAAAAATATATTTTGCAATGCAATATGCTCATTAATTATTACATGAATTAAACTGCCTACCAGTCATCAATATTATTACCTAACTAGAAGCACAACTTTTATCCATAGTTCTTTCCAGATAGTATCAACTATTTAAATATGCCACTTCTCACTATGGTAAATATATTCTTGGATTTCAATATTATTCATTTGCATTCATTTTGTTCATACCATGTGTCCATATTTATATTGACTAAAAGTTTTTAAAAACACATAGCTACTGTGTAGTTGACTACTTCTAAAATGTGTTTTTATAGCTGAAATCTTTTCCTTAAACTGCCTTCTTAATCTGAACTCATGATCTAATAAATCTATTCAGTTTTACATTATTAGTTGCCAACACTAATGGTACACCTTCTTATAACTAGGTATCATTTTGGTCTCTGTTTTAGGAATATATCAACAGGATTATTTTTTCAGATATATATATATGTGTGTGTGTGTGTGTATGATTCTATTTCAATATTGTATTTCAAATGTTTGGGAAATCATGAGTGATGGCTATAAGAAAATTCTGCATCTCTCTCTGAAATCATAACTGGTCTCTGAGTGTTTGAATTCCATAACTGCATGAAGAAAGTAAGTTTTGCTTGTTTTATTCCACTGTTAACCTAGATTCCATAATAATATCTGGTATATGGTATGTGCTCAATAAATTTCATGAACGATTGAAAAATTTAAAAATGACACCAATTAGTAATGGAAAAATTTCCAGAGAGGCTACTTTTATTTTATCCTCAAAAGATTTGGTCTTAGAATCTCATTTTCACTTTGAAGCAATAATATTCTCATACCATACACAGATACTGTAAATCTTTGCAGATTCTCATAGATCAAGTGAAACACTTTAGAAGGTAATTCTTAAAAATGCCCCCAAGAAAAACGATCAGTGTTCTGCTCGGAAGCATGCACTCCACAGCAACCCCATCAGAATAATGCCAATCCCCAAACATTTCCACTGGCTTCTACAAGGGATGGCACAACCAGTAGGAAATAAATACTCAATGCAATCCAGCACATACAAATGCACCAAAATTCACATACTCGATGCAAACCAGCACATACAAATGCACCAAAATTCACAATCATTCAAAACCTAGAGTATCAGTGACTGAGTACCCGTTCAGCAGTAAAGCTATTTTTTTGGAAAATAAGTGGTACCCTCAAAGAACCATACAGCAGAAACTATGGGATTACTTGTGGAGTTATTTAATACCCTGATATGATATCAGAATCAATTACAGATTTCATTTCACAGTAAAACAACTGCTCTCTAAAAAATAAATAAATTAATTAAAAAGTATTTCAGGTATTTGATGAACTGGTTTTTAAATGTAAATAAAATTTAGCCTCAGTACTTCTATACATTAAACTTGGGGCAAATACCTCTTTACTTTGAGAGTACTCTCTGAGTACTTTAGAGATAGTGTCTCTCTTCAAATCAGACAGAATTCTCTCTTCAAATCAGATAGAATTGTTTTTGGAGGGCTCATGAGATTACAGAATGGTGCTTAGAAGTAATAGAGTCTAAGATATAAATGTAGTGAAAAGAAGGGCCACATGTACCCCAATGTTTATAGCAGCAATGGTCACAATCACCAAATTGTGGAAAGAGCCAAGATGTCCTTCAACAGACAAAGGGATAAAGAAGATATGGTCCATATATACAATGGAGTATTATGCCTCCATCAGAAAGGATGAATACCCAACTTTTGTATCAACATGGACGGGACTGAAGGAGATTATGTTGAGTGAAATAAGTCAAGCAGAGAGACTCAATTATCATATGGTTTCACTTACTTGTGGAGCATAAGGAATAACACGGAGGACATTAGGAGAAGGAAAGGGAAAGTGAATTGGAGTAAATAGGAGGGGGAGATGACGCATGAGAGACTGTGGACTCTGAGAAACAAACTGGGGGTTGTAGAGGGGAGGGGATAGGGGATGGGTGAGCCTGGCAGTGGGTATTAAGGAGGACAGAATTGCATGGATACTGGGTGTGGTGCATAAACAAAGACTCTTGGGACACTGAAAAAAAAAAAAAAAACCACACAAAACATAAAATTTATCATCTTAAAAAAAAAAAAAGTCACCAGGGATGACAACAGAATTTTTGTGTTCTCCACCAGAGCAAAATCTTACACACCTGGAGCTCCCACTCTACCTCAATCCACAACTTCATAACACACATTAAAGATAGATTCTCTCTTCTGTTTTGCTTTCCATGGGACCAAAAAATATCAAAAAGATGGAAATATTCAGCTTCAGAGAGGAGTACTTCCAGTTTCACTTACAAATATCTGAGATGGCATCACACCTGCACATGGATATTTACCAGTGGCAGATTCCTTAATAAAACGCTTACTTAACAAGTGTCTCTATGGAATAGCACTGGTCTGGTTCTTGAGGGGACTGGCATTAATGCATTTGGTGGAACATGGGAAAAGCTGGGAAAGTCAGAAGAAAAACTGCCACATGTGATTAGAGATGAAGCCCAGTCAGTGTTCATCCAAGCCGGATTTTGACAAAGAACAATGTATATTGTTATTCTCAATTTCAGCATAGTAAATAAGTTCTTAATACTTCCTATGTGGGCCATATAGAACTATTTAAGTTGAAGTAAAATAATTCTTGCTTAAGTATTTTCTTATCCTTTTTTCCCCCCTCAAACCTTTTTTTAGGACTGTTCTTCAGGGGTCACCGAAGAAGAATGTTCACAATACACAAAACCTGACCTTTGTGCCAATTCCACAACACAGAAAACTTACAAGCATCATTGGCCTACTTTATAGCTATGAAATAAAAATTCACTCTGGAAAAAACACATCCTCCTTCAGCCTAAAGCACTGATTATCATGTATGGCCTCAGCATTAATCATTATTTCACCAGACCTATTTTTCTCCATTTAATCCATCCTGAATTGGTCTATCATATATGTGTCTCCACTATGTCAAATTTGTTACTCTATTTTTATATCTTTCCATTTTTTTACTACATCTTTCCTCAGAATGGTGTCCTTCCATTAATTATCAATATGAAATATACATGTACATGAAAAATTAATTTTATTCTCTAAATTGTAAGTCAAATGTCTATGATAAGTATTCCCTAGATCTCATCAGAAAGTAAGGGTTATTTTTGTATAAACTTGTGCTATATGCATGTATAGTTCTACTCAGCCATCAGTTGCACTTTGCAATACATGTAATCATTTCCTTGACTACTTTCTCTACAAGGATGAGAATATTTTGTGGACAAAAGCTGAGTCATTATTCATTGCATTTTTATCCCCGCCACTGTCTAGTAACTTCATATATTTTTGGACGAGTCTTAGACTTAGGTTTACAGGCATTTTGAGAAGCCCCCACCGACTCGGTTCTAAGTCAGAAGATGCAGTGATCTAGCTGGACATCCTACAAAATCAGTCTGGAGAATTGACTGGGTCACACTAGAGTTAGAGAAATACATGACTTACGTATGTCTGACAGTGTGTCAACTGGCCTCACAATCTCAAAAATGATTCAAGCAACATTTAGTAATAAAATCCAATGACAGGAGAAGGCATAAATCTGGAGAATTTAGTATTGGCATCCCAAAGATATGGGGCATATTCCTCAGATAACCGTACATAATAGTCACTACGCCAACTGAACTGGAAACTGAGGAAGGAGGATGAAACGTAAAAATAGGGCATCGTGTAAACAGGATTGGAATTGGGGTGGCTCTGCAGTCTTTAAATGAAATTACAAAGGAAAATAATAAACACGGAATAGGATTAAATCAGAAAGTCAGTTTTTCTGATTGGCCCAACAGGAGGGTCAGAGGAAGAGAGGTTGCTTTACTTAAGGACAGTGTGAACACCCAGGACTTCCTTCCAGCCAGGTCAAATCAACCCTAGAGATACTCCATGAGTATAAAATTTCCTATTGTCTGAATGAATATACTGATTATAATCTACTCAAGAGGGCAGGGGTGAGCAGCAAAACTGTTTCTTGCCTATGTGAAGAAAGGCTTCATGAACCATAGGCAAGGCTGGATGCAGGGGGGTGTGGAGGCCATTGTGAGAAGCAAAGCAGGGGCTGCCGAAGTGTTACTCAGCGACGCTGCGATGACTACTTCAAAATCAAACAATTGTAGAAATCATATTAAGTTAAAAAAATATCTTCACTATGTTGAAGAGCATTAGTATCAATACTTGACAAATCATAAGCATTAGCTGCTGTTTTATTAAATTAAATATAATTTGTATTACTAAGAAAACTTCTGTGGAACTTCTTAGGCCATTTTCAGTGAACATATCTAACATGGGGTCAGCTTCATAAGAACGAGTTACACCAATGAACGTAGTAACTCCTCTTCATCAGCATCACATTAGCCTTCTCTCAAACGTAATTCCGATAGGAATTCCTACATTAAGTAGGAGCTAACATTAGCAATATTAGAGGAGCATTCATTTTTTTAATATATATACCATATAGAACTCTGTTGGTGGTATAAAACGAGATATGTGCAAATGGAATTAGGCTGTTAAGCCACCACTGTATAAGAAATAACATTAATTTGATATCTACAATTTGGAATTAAAAGTGATTCAGTTATTTACTCACCAAATACTTATAACCCACCACATTAAAGAGATTGTTTTGGAATGTTAAGACAAACATACTAGTAAAGCACAGTCTCTATCTTTAAGGTTCATGACAAGCAAAAAATAGATTTTTAGACAAAAAATATAATTGACTATAGAATAAAGTCTAGGATGGAGGTGTGAAGCAGGAATAAAATGGTTAAGTCTATCTACCTGGGATCATAAAGAGTTTGTGAAAGAAACCATGTTTGAGATGAATTTTCAGGAACAAAGTGCAACAACAGCTGGACAAGTCTAGAAGTCTGTCTTGGGTCAAACGGAGCAGATAGGAAGTGCTGCAGGAAGAGGCTGTGAAGTAGCACTTCATGGACTCACAGAATCTGGTACTGAAGAGTAGAGTGAGAGAGTTTTCAAGACACGTGTAGTTAAGGACATGTTAGCAGAAGTAAGATGTTGTAGGGTACTTATGGTATGCTAATGGGCTGGGATTATATTCACAGGGCAAGTGTCCACATACTTTCTATGTAAAAGGCAACAACTCTATTCTTGTGGAATGAAAACAGTCATAGTCAAACAACATGTAAATGAATGTGGAAGACTGTGTCCCATTAAAACTTTATTTACCAAAACAAACCATGGGATGAATTTAATCTTTAGGATGAAGTTGGTTAACTCCTCCTATAAAGGAACAGTAATAACAGAATGTATTGAAATAATCAGAGTTGGTATAAAAATACCTTGCTAGTTGTATAGTGGATGGACAGGAAGATACCAGGCTGAGTTAGATAAATCATCTTTCTAGTAATAAATACATTTTTGATAGTTCAAGGTATTGTAGTGATCAAGGACAAAGAATGAGTTAGAACAAAGTCAATAGGACTTCGTGTTTAATTGATATGGGAGGGTGCAGAAGGTGCTAAAGTCATGGGATAGTTAACAGAAAGTGAATTACAATGGAAGAATAAATTTGAAATGAAGAGTTAATGATAAATTCAGAATTAGTCCCTACGGTGATTACAGTTATAGATGAGCTTATGTTATATGTAATGGCCGGGATCTCAGAAGACATATCTTGCTGTATTGATTCAGTGGCCATTAGCCTGATACTGATAGTTAACATCTGAAAGGTAATATTATTAGGAAGATGGTATAGAAACTGATAAATCCTACAGCAACATCTATTCACAGCAACACTCACAGTTTCTCATTAAATAATAAACATGAATTTCCTATCAGAAATCTATTCTCCTGCATGCTGAGCCTATGATGTCAGGTCAGATAGAGTCTACCCTATTCAGAAATGGATTCTGATTGGTCTAGAGTAGTAGTTTTCCACTCACATGGTCCTTTTACTGGCCCACTGGGTACAATCGGCAGTGTGTGGGTGTTTAGAGGAAAGGATGTCGCTGGTAAGATTTCCCTAGGGTGAGGAATGCTAACCACCATCAAATGCTCAGACATTCCTGCACAAAAAACTGTCCTATTCAAAATGTCCATTGCCAAACACTGACCTACACTATTCAGCATACAGCACTCATCGTTATGAGAGCCAGCATGTGGCTGAACATTCACTCTGGGGCTTCATGGATAACAACCAGGGAGTTTTCACTTAAGTTTACATTTGAAAGCTCACAGTTTGGCTCTGTTCTATTCTTGCTAGCATACTTTTAGCAAAAACAAAACAAAACAAAGCAAAAAACTTACACTTGGAGGAAGAAAATCAAGCTGATCCTGGGAAAAGAATGTAAGTGCATCCTGGTAACATATTTTGATTAACAAAGTGAAATTCAGCCTACCCCTAGACTATTCTGTTACTTAAACTAATAAATTTTCTTTTTGCATAAGCCAGTTAAAAAGCCATTTTCTATGAAAATAAAATCGATCTGAAAAGGAGCCATGAATAGAGAATGCTAAGGAGTATAAAAATTTAAAGTAAAATCAGAATAAGATGGAGAGGAAGAAAGATCAGAAATGACCAGTAACACAGAAGAACCAGGAGTAATAATTTTATGAAAACCAATGGAGAAAAAAATTAAAAAAGAAATGGTCAACGGTGTCATCTGCTCAAGGATAATGAGACTTGATGAAAAAGTTTTATATATGGCAATAGAGAAACCAATGTCCAAATCTGCCAACTTAATTTCAGGTGCAGAAGCCAGATGGCAACTTTACTACAATTGCTTTTTTGGACACATCCGGTTATGTATCTACTTTTTGCAAGACGTGATGAGATTACGTACACAGTACAAGGACATAAAAAGGAGGGAGAATTACTGATATTAAATTTTTGATTACAATGTATACAGTTCACAAAAAGTAATTACTTCAATCATAAATCCACACACATGCACACACGAATATACACACTAAACCTCAAATGCTGTAACTACTGTTCACAACTATAGTGATAAGGTGGGCCAGTGATGAACTATCCTTATCAAGAAGTTAATGTAACACTATGAAGAGTCAACTTGGGAAAAGTCTTCATACTTTGATTGCATACTGAGCCTTCTCTTTCCCATCGTCAACACATTATTATTTATTCCTCCTCCAGGGATGTTCCAGCTCACTTGTGCGGTGTGGAAATTAATGTTGAGTTGTCACTTGCTCATATAACCTGCTGTAAGTAAGAAATAGCTGATGTCACATCCTGGAAGATGCAAAGGAGATGATCTTAGATGAGCTGAAGAGAAAATGTTTCTACAGAACCCTGAAAGAGCGCCTCGCTTGGATTGAAGAGAAAGTATACGAGATATCAGAGAAGGAAGACAAGACTTCAAGAAAACAGAATGGAGAAGGGTATGACTCCAAATGAGAAGAAATATATTTCATTCCCTAGTGAAGTGGGTGAACCATAGTTTTCTGAGTGAGAAAGTCAGGCCAACTATTTGACAGCCAATGCCTGGTGTAGTTTAGAACAAGTGAGAATTCCCCAGAAGACCCTGACATGAGTACCATGGAAGTTAGAAGGTGACGTGTAAGCAAAAATGGCATGATCCTCTAATACTAAACAGCTGTAAACTAGGTCAAACCCACACAAAATCAGGAACTTTGTAATTACAAGGGAGAAACATGCCAAAATCTCAAACTAACTAGGGAGTTAATGATGAATTATATTAATTAAACGTATTAATATAATCCTACGGTGTCTTATAAATTAACTTCTTGGAAAATCAATACCTGGGGAAAGTCATGCAAGAATGCACCATAAATACTTGAATCCGACATGATGTTTCCACAGAAGAGTCTTCACATACTGTTCTGTGCCCAATTACTCAAATCACAGTCTTCCTTGACAATAGGTTCCGAGTTACCATCTTATTTGGGCATTGTTGAAAATATGGTAAAGGGATATTTCTCCTCTACTATCCAATCTGAAGAACATTCTTTTTGCAGTGGCTTAAAATATTCTGGAGGGGCTTATTATTTCTATTCTATGTTATAGTAGAAGGTGTTTTGCATACTACTGACAAAGAATCACTTCTGAAAGTTTATTATTTTAAAAATTAACAGAACACAAAAGCCCCATAATTTCTCACAATTTCCTCAGATGCCCTATATTCACTGACCTTCCCTACTTATCCTGTGACTAAAGAATCTGCATTACGCAGTATTTGGATCAAACCCACTGGCAACTGCCCTGTGCTCCCTTCTCCCCCATCACAGGCTGAACAGAGTTTAGCATTCCTTTCAAGTCCCTTTTCATAATACAAGTTTGTTATAAAATCGATGCTATGGGAGTTGGGGGAAATTGGAAGGGGAGGTGAACCATGAGAGACTATGGACTCTGAAAAACAATCTGAGGGGTTTGAAGCGGCGGGGGGTAGGAGGTTGGGGGAGCCAGGTGGTAAGTATTAGAGAGGGCACGGATTGCATGGAGCACTGGGTGTGGTGCAAAAAACGAATACTGTTATGCTGAAAATTATATACATATATATAATTTTAAAAAGTTATTTTATGCTTATAATAACTAAAAAAAATGATGCTATGTGCATAGACATGACACACGCAATAGTGGCTCAAATTTTATGGGACAATAAAGGAAAGATATGAGCATTTATGGAAGTGAAAAGGAATTGCTCTTCCTTCCTGATTGTTAAATATCCAGAAACCCTGTTACCTGTACCTTGTTTCTGGAATTGGAGTACAGGGGAATATTACTGCCATACCTAAGGGACTATTCTCAACTCCTGGGAAGGCTCATGATACAGGCCCACTGTCTGAATCCCACAGCTGTCACTTGCCGATCCAGGAACACATAAACCAAACGATCAGAATTCAGTTGCATTGGGGAGGGTTCCCCCATCTCCATTCACTCCTTAAATCGTTATGACAACAAAGTGTCATTTTGCTGTTCCATGACAAAATGTATTTCCTATAGACCAAAACGTAACACACAGTTGAATCATGTAATGATTTTTAACTATTACCTGTCTATTATCTCTTGATGTGAAACTCTTTACTAAGACTTTAATACTGGGTTCTGCCCCTGTTATTGTCACGGTCCATTTATTTTATGACTTTGCTTTCTGTCAGGGGCTGCTCCTGCAAAGTCATGGGCATACTATTATATGTATCCTGTATGGGCATATATATATATATATATATATATATATATATATATATAAAACCCGCAAGTCATTATATATATATAGTCCTTTAGGTCCTCCCTCTCAGAGGCAGATACTGAGCCAATAAATTCAAGTGTGAGCAATTTATTTAAAAAGTGCTCCCAGGAGGTGTTAGCAAGTGAATGGGAAACAGGATAGGAAAGTAGGAAAAGCCAAATCTGCCTGATACCGTGGAGAGCTCTGGACTATAAATTATGTCTAGGAGTTATTCTGCTTTCAGACAAATGAGCAGGAGGTTTGTACTTCAAGTTAGGTAATCAGGAGCTGACAGCTTCCACAAGAGGAGAAAAGAGACATAAAATTTTAACCACTTCTGATCCTTCATACGTGGTTAGGGGGCTCTGACCCCAAAAGTTATCCCCCAAAGTTATCCCCCAAAGAAGGTTATAGGGGCAAGAAGTTAGTAAAGCATAGAGGTGCCTAGTGGGGATGATGGCATGGAAAGCGGGTAAAAAGCTGGTAAAAAGGAGCAAGGCCACGTCGATGAGACAGAGCTATGGAAAGGCGGTAGAGAGCTCTGGGACAGCGCTCCCGCAGACACAATCTACATAACTAATCAAAAGCAGTAAAGTGCAAGCATTCAAAATCTCTTCTGACACACTACAGAAAAACCGACAGGACTAAGTAGTGTGCAAAGTGGGAGCCAGGGCACTCTGAGCTAGGTGCCGTACCCATCTCCAAAGGCCCCGCTCCGCAGAGCTATTTTAGCAGACGGAGCACCCATGGGGCAGCTCCCTCAGCTTCAAGGGCTGTGGCAGATCAATTCCTAGTGAATTTGGCGGCTAAGTGAACATTGGCATGTGTAGCATACACCACCTGGCCCTATGCTGGCAGAGATCTACACTGCACCAAATTGAGGCATGAAAGGGTAGAAAGGGATCCACTGGCTTGAGCCATACCTTTGGCATTTGATTGAGAGGAAGGAACAATTTGGTACTGGTGGGGACTGTGTGCTGGCTACTGATAAGTGCCTTTGATGCATTAAAATGAGTAGGTATGAGCTCCAGGACAGGTCATCATCATCGGAAAGCAAGCGATACAAGGCAAAGGGTCCATGACTACATTTTTGTTTGTTTGTTTGTTTGTTAAGGAGCAGGAGAGACAGATGGGAAAGGGCAGAGAGGAGAGAGAAAGAGAGAGAACCTTAAGCAGGCACCGTGCTCAGCACGGAGTCGAATGTGGAGCTTGCTCTCACAGCCCTCCGTTGAAATCAAGAGTTAGACCCTTAACTGACTGAGCTGGAGAAGTGATAGAGCAGAAAATGGGCACAGGACTCCATGGAATGAGTGCTCACTTTTCAGAAAAGACAACATGTTCAGGTTCTGCAAATCCATTCGTGTGGAAGGGAGGGCCCAAGAAAGGATAGTCCTTACGCTTGAAATGGGGATACCTCAGTAGAATCTATACGTGCCAACCACTCTAGGCTTTATGATCTTATCTAAGAAATATGCTTGTAAGAGGAAATTGTCTTTATTGATTAATTCAACTTACTATAATTTTCTATAGGTTAGGACTTATGGTTGGAAAGGATATTTCAAAATTCTATTATTAGCAGGATGAATGGGTTCCGGAAGAGCTGAGGCCAGATGGCAGCATTTAACTGTCTGAGGCAGGGTGGATAGAATTCCCATATATGGGGGGCATGTTTGGAATGACCGTCAGTTTGGAATGGCCAGGATCTCACAGAGATATACAGTAATGGCTGAGAGACTACGGTGCTCTTAAGGGCAATGCAGATGGGCACCCAGCCACACTATTTGTCTAATGTGCTTAATGCAAAGGACAGGAAGGAAGGGAGAACTGAGGGCAGGCTTTTCTGTGAAAAGTCATGTAACAATATATGCACGTGCATTTTTGCATCTAAGTTCGGCAGTCTACGTGGAAACACAATACAATGTTATCACAAGGAGCAAAACCTAAGGACGAACTCACATAATTGTCTGTCCCTACCTGGATACCTCTATTTTGACTCTGTGTTGAAGAGGCAAAACAGGAAGGGAGGCTGACCAATCACTGCCCTAGAACGTTTCTTCAAAACGTTATCACACCGCAACAAGAGCAGAGATATAAGGCAAATAAAGCTCTTTCTCAGTGAGCTCTCAGACCTTATCTCACTCTGTCCCCTCTGCATGCTTAAAACATTTCAAGAGAGTGGTTTTTGAAAACAGGAAAAAAAAATGTTTGTGTTTTAATCTTTCTCTGTTTAAACTACAGAGAATTTTATTATATAATCCAAAAAAATGCTACATGTGGAACGCATAAAACATTCCATCTTTACTTTCACTCTAAAAACATTACTTTCTTTTATAAACAGTAATAAAGGATTGGCATCTGTGATGGCACGTTGGGCTAGCAATACTCCAATTATCTATTTTGACGACTGCTCCTTATGTCTTCACAAACTGCTTCATTCAAAAATCTTAATAAGCAGTACTCCAGACATAAAATTCATGTGTCTCTGTTGTATAAGCAGCCACTTTGACAGGAATGGCATACAAGACATAAATTTTTAATTTTTTTTTAATTTTAAATATTGTAAATATAAAAATTGTAAATATAAAATTTTTAATTGGAAATATGAAATTTTATCTCCTTTATCTCCTGTTTATTTTTACCAATAGCATGTTTGTGTCATTTTGTCGACATCACAATCTATTTAAAAACATTTCAAATGATGTATATTTGTTGTTGCATTGATTCATTCAGTTTCTAAAATACAGAGCCCATGGGGTGCCTGGGTGGCTCAGTGGGTTAAGCCTCTGCCTTCAGCTCAGGTCATGATCTCAGGGCCCTTGGATCGGAGCCCTGCATCTCCATGGCTCTCTGCTCAGCAGGGGGCCTGTTTCTCCTTCTCCCTCTGCCTGCCTCTCTGCCTATTTGTGATCTCTGTCTGTCAAATAAATAAATAAAATCTTTAAAAAAAATGAAATAAAGTACAAAGCCCATTCTCCTAGTGAAAAAGAAAGGGACTGGCAAATATGTCTAAGGATTTTATTGATAAATTTCACCATGAGTCACATCAGTAAAGGTCACTCAATATTTATACACTTCCATATATTTTTTAATCTACGAAAATAATAATAATCTATAAAATAACACTTACGATGTGAAAAGTCATATTAAAGATACTGGAAATAATCCAGATGAAATTTTATGGTTATCTGAAACTAAATTTAAGTGCTATTATGAGGAAGTAATTTTATTGCATTACTTTTTTTTTTTTAAAGATGATCACATGTGCTACTTTTGGTCCACCTTTCTCTCTAATTTTCTGTGTCAATAAATGTATTTTTTAATAAAATAATATATAATTCTCTACTAAAATATAAAATAGTAATGGAATTCTAAATTCCAACCCAATGGAAACAATAAATAATGGAAACTGATGTGAAAATAATTAACTTGCAAATAAGAGGGCGCCTGGGTGGCTCAGTTGGTTAAGCCGCTGCCTTCGGCTCAGGTCATGATCTCAGGGTCCTGGGATCGAGCCCCACATCGGGCTCTCTGCTCAGCAGGGAGCCTGCTTCCCCCTCTCTCTCTGCCTGCCTCTCTGCCTACTTGTGATCTCTCTCTGTCTATCAAATAAATAAATAAAAATCTTAAAAAAAAAAAAACTTGCAAATAAGATTTAGCATATTGAAGATTTATGGTCATGGAATGGACCTAATCCTGACTTGTCACTGGTATGTGAAGAAGGCATTTCCAATGAACATATGCAAAGCCTTAAGAAATTTTCCAGTCTCTGGGCTTTAAATTTCTTCCCCTTCAAATCTAGAATTGCAAACTCTGGGTCACAATCATATAAAAAAGGGAAAGTCTACATCAAATATTTATGACTCAGATCAAAATATGTACCATATCTGAGAAACCTGAAAACATCTGGAATTAGTTTAAGAGTCATACCAACACAATTATGAGTAAACACAACTTGGCCAAAATCTAAGCCATTTAAGAACAAACAGAAATAAGGAAGAGATGGTTAACAGCAGCTTAAAAATTCATTCTCTTATTTTACCAAAGCAACAACCCTAGATAACCCTGGGTCACCAACCTTATCCCTTTGTAAACATGCTAATGATAGACCACCAGACAATGAGTCAATGGCATTTGCTTGTGGAAGAGTCCTTTTTGGTGGAACGCTTTTAATAGGATATACCTGGTCTGTCTTGGCTGCTTTATAGCAAAGAAACCTGGAAATTACAGATTTGTGGGAATAACCTCCTGAAAAATATCAGGTAAGCTATGTAAGTCTAAAAGGTATTGTTTCATGGGAAAATATTTTCTTTCCATATAAGTGAAGTGAGTGCTTATATTACTTAAAGACTCCAAATGAGAAAATATTTATAAACCTTATATGTTAAATGTGGGCCAAGGATTTAACATAGTGGGAGCAGTAGAGGTCCCCTTGGGATGACCTGTGTATATGAAATTATCAAAGATTAAGTGATGCTTACTATTAAGTCATCTAACTCCTATGAGCCTGATTTGACAATCTGGTATTTCTTATTACTTCAAAATGCCAACATAAGAGGAGTTTTTTATCTAAACTATCTCAGACACTTTCTAAATTACCATATTTATTGCTGTGAGGTATCAACAAAGACTATTGTTTTATTTCATTTGGACGTAAAAAAAAGTCTTGCCAGTAAGTAAAGAGATGCTTGGGAAATATTTTTCCTAATATAATACTAATAGTTAATTTTTCCTAATAGATGTTTATCTATTTGTCAATCATACTAAACATTTGAACTACAAAGTATGCATCTGTTTTCACAGCAATACAGGTGATGCTGACCCTGACAATCATGCAAAACACAGTGATCCTTTTCTGCTCATATCATTTTACTTTTCACCATGATTTGTACAATGAGATACTTACAAATTTGAATGCATTCATGAAATGATAGAGGTGCTTTTTCTTAATAACTATTACACATTAAATTATTACTAATGATAGAACCAATTCGGAATTCAGTGATATTGAGGAAAAAGGAGATCGAGAGAAGTACTCCTGCTTTATAATTCAACCCCCCCCAAAAGACTTTTTCAAGTTAATTAAGGCAGTTTATGCTCAGAAACAAAATCTAAAGTGATATGTTAAGAATGTCACAGGGTGGGCGCCTGGGTGACTCAGTGGGTTAAAGCCTCTGCCTTCAGATCAGGTCATGATCCCAGGGTCCTGGGATCCAGCCCCGCATCAGGCTCTCTGCTCAGCAGGGAGCCTGCTTCCTCCTCTCTCTGCCTGCCTCTCTGCCTCCTTGTGATCTCTGTCAAATAAATAAACAAAATCTTAAAAAAAAAAAAAAAAAAGAATTCCCTAAGGATGGGGCACCAGGGTGGTTCATAGGTTGAACATCTGACACTTGATTTTGGCTCAGTTTGTGATCTTGTGACCTGCATCGGTCTTTGTGTTCCCTGTGGAGTCTACTTGGGATTTCCCCTCCTCCTCTCCCTCTGCCCTTCCCCACCCACAGGCACTCAGTATCTCTCTCTCAAAATAAATAATATCTTAAAAAAAAAAAAAGAATGGCATAAAGAGCACTTTAGGTTATGTGTTATATACATGAAATAGAATTGAAATATTATTCCCAGAACTCTTAACACTTCAGACATGCAGGGACAGGTAAAGTTCAAATTTCTATGATACTCAACTAATCAAAAAGTTTTACTCTCTGTTTACTAATGTTAATAAAAATAATCATAACTATTAGTTCTCAATTCTTTAATTCTTTCAGAAAATTAGTTCTTGAAAGTCACTTAAATTAAAAGGGTGTTAAAATTTAAAAAAATAATCAAAATTTAAAAAGCTTAAAAATATAGGATATGCTTGCAAATCTTGTCAAAGTTCATTTTTACTCAGTATCAGCTTCAGTCAATATGTATATACGTAGGTATATGTTCTATATTTTACAAGTCCATGATCCGATTAATGTCTGTCTAGACAAAAAATGCTTCTTATTAGAGTCATAATTTGGAGCTTGAAAAACATATATGTTTCATAAGTTACAATTTTATTCAGATACATGTCTTTTAACAGTTAAAGATAGAAGTTCCTAAAACACACACACACACACACATTCTCAACATGTTTATGTTATACAAATATATGTGTATATATATATATATTTTATGCACACTAACTTTATATAGGTATTTATACATGTATTTTGTAAACATATATAATTATATACACATACATATATATGTATTTTATAATTTACCTACTCATTCCTGTCCCTGAAAGAAGTCCATCACTCTGTTCAATGGTCACTTAACTCTCATTGCCATCATGAAGGTGTTTTTTGTTAATGATCAACAAAATTCTCAAAAATATTTAGGGGCTCTTGGGTGGTTCAGTTGGTTGGGCAGCTGCCTTTGGCTCAGGTCATGATCCTGAGTCCCAGGTCAAGTCCTCCTGCATCGGGCTCCCTGCTCGGCAGGGAAGGTCTGCTTCTCCCGCTGACCTCTCTCCTCTCATGCTCTTTCTCTCTCTCTCAAATAAATAAATAAAATCTTAAGGAAAAAAAATACCATTATTTACTAGGGTCCTTTCTACTCCTCGACTTTTAAGCTGGTTGTAGCAATAACATAGCCATGGTGTCAACAGTAAAACAAAAGTAGCAAGCAACTATTCTAAGAAAGCTTAGGTCTTCAAAGTGTAGGCAACCCTAAGGACCCCTTTATACTCTTAAAGTTGACTGAGGACCCTAAAGGGCTTCTTCTTGTGTGGCTTATATTTATCGATATTTATTGTATTAGAATTAAAACTGAGATATTTAAAAATATTTAATCTAAAATAAGAATAAATAAGAATGTGTTAATATAAGTAACATTTTTATGGGAAAAAAATAGCCATATTTTCTCAAAATACATACTGGAGATTGTGTCATTATTTAGCATGTTGTTAAATCTCTCTAAAATCTCCCATCAGCTTCTATATTTGATTTATTGCAATATCACCTGCCATATAGTTTCTGAAAAATTTAATTATATACTCACAAAGAAAAGAGAATGAAAGAGCCAAATAATATTTCATTATTATTTGAAAAATAGTTTTGACTTCCATGATACCTTTCATGACCTCAAGGACCCCCAGAGCTTTACAGACTGTCCTTTTAGATGGAACCTGAGCCTGAAAACATGAGCACTGAGGAATAATTAACACAAAGTCTCATCAATTTAAGAATACCAGGTATGTTCTTAAATCTTATCAGGGACAGAGAACGAGACATCACTCAGGGGCCCACTGCACACAGACACTGTCCCAACACCAGAGCCTACAGCTGACTTCCTTCCAGTGCCCAAGGACCCAAGGTCACTGGGCTATACCCAACAAGCCAAGAAATTAGTAATATTCTCTGTGTTGTTTCCCTTGGATCCCAATCTCTGATGTCTGGACATTCACACCAGACTATCCCTGAGAAAACAAATGTTTGTTTCTCACTTTACTTCTAAATTTTTCCACCAGAAATCTCCAGCATGCACAGAAGTACCAATATCGCTCTCCGTCCTACTGGGGAATCTAGACAAATTCAGTGCCTCAGCAGGGCTGGCCTGTGGACCAAGAGGCCAGCCATGAGCAGCTATTGGATCAGGAGTCTGTGTGAGACACGGGCTTCCAGGAGCTGGCGGTCCCGGCACCTGCTTTCTGAACTCCCAGCCAACAGGACTGCTTGCAGCTCCAGCAATGTCTAAGGAACATAAAGTAAGCCATCTGCTCTTCTTCATCAAGGGGAACGAAACGGGGCTATTTTTATGCCATGTGTACCCTGTGTATAATGCAATCACCAGCCAGGATTGCTATACCTGAGTAAGACTGGCTGGGTTTGAACGGAGCTAATCACTTCCCAGGGCTCTGTTAAAACTCCCCACGCCTGAAAATTCCTCAGCTACAAAAGACAGACCATGTGCCTATCTCACAGCTCTGCTGCCTCACAATACAGGTAGCCCAGAGGCAGAGAGGAATGTCGGCTGTTTGCTGGACTAGGATTACTTGCAAAACTTAGCTCACCATGACGCTCTCTCTCAAGATTTTAAAACTTTATATACATTTAAAAAAGGAGAAAAATTGGGCGCCTGGGTGGCTCAGTGGGTTAAGCCACTGCCTTCGGCTCAGGTCATGATCTCAGGGTCCTGGGATCGAGTCCCGCATCGGGCTCTCTGCTCAGCAGGGGGCCTGCTTCCTCCTCTCTCTCTCTCTGTCTGCCTCTCTGCCTACTTGTGATCTCTCTCTGTCAAATAAATAAATAAATAAAATTAAAAAAAAAAAGGAGAAAAATTAATCACACCTTTCAGAATATACTTTGGTGGTATTTTAAGGACTTAAATTGGGGAAAGACAGATGAACAGGATTCTTCCTAACGTTCTAAGGAGGGTGTTTGTAGAGTAACAGATTGAGTAATAGCATCCAGAATTTGAAATTATTTTTTAACCTCCATTCAAATCCCAGCCAGCTTTATACGATTCAAAGATTTTTGCAAGGCTTCATTCCACCAAGTGTTATGTGAAGGTATGAGGTGTGTGTGTGTGTGTGTGTGTGTGTGTGTGTGTGTATGCGCGCGTGTGCATTTGTGGGTGATGGAAAGGTTTCACCAGGGCAACAAAGTCCTCTGTCCTGCTGACCTTAATCCTTGTGATTGCCTCTTAAGAAAGAAAACCTTCCTGAACAAGTTGAGAATGTTCACATGTAAAATGGGAAGTACTTGTAATCACATCCTTCCATGAAAATTAGAGAACTGCTTTTTAGATAGATTTTAAAAAGAAGATGCAGTGTAATATATGCATATGCATGACTTACTCAGAGGCCTGTGAAAGCTACAAGAAACACGACCTAGATACAATCATCCTAACAAGTTATGTGACTTGCACTTATCTCTGCTTTATGAAATAAGCTTTGGCAACGATTGTGAATTGTAGTGAACTGGTGTGTGATTTTTATCACAGATTATGGTTTATTGAGAGCTGGTATCATAGTTTATCAGTAACACAAGTGGAGAGAAGTTTTTATTAATAAAGACTTCATAACTTCATTTGGAACTAAAAACATGTCCGTATAACTCCTACAGAGACCACAAATTCACTAAGGAAAGCCTGCAGCTAGAATAGCTAATGGTTCAGAAATCAGGTTATAGCATAGAACTTGGGAGAATGACAGATAATTCATACAGATATACTCATTCATGCATTTAATGAGCACCTGCTGCATATCAGGTAATTCTAAACAAGAGACAAAACCTTGCCCTTGCTTTGTTTACTCTTTCTTGTGTGTGTGACAGGTCAAAGAGTTCATCCTGAAACAGAAGTGTTTCAAGAGAATCCTCCCATTTGTGGAGCTTCAAGGTAGTTTAGGTATGCAGAAGGACACAATTTCATAAACTGTCTTCATTAGAAAAGCAGATTTTCTAAAAATTCCAAAAATAAAACTCAAGCTCAAAGATCATACCTGCTACATCACAGAAGCACTTACAGTTTACTTTCAATTCCTAAAAACCAAATGTGCAAAGGGAGCTTTGGGGACATTACACAGCACCCGTGTGAGACCAGTCCACAAAAAAAAAAAAAAAAAAAAAGGTAAAAAAGGAGTAGCAAAAGCATCAATGTTGTCAAGAGAAGGACAATCCAAAAGATAAGGAGCCTCGGCCTCCAGTGGAGCGGCATGGCCCTTACCTAGGGCCTGCAGGAATTAGAGTATATGAGGTAGGGTTTGGAACATGATCCGTCATCACTGGAACAGTTGCATTTAGTCTAAAGATCTGCATTAGATATTAGACTGCCCCTTTTAAGGGGTGGGTGTAGGATCGGAGAGGAGGAAGCAACACCATCTTACATATGTTCAACCTACAAAGAGTATTTATTTAAAAAACTGAATGTGTCGATATTTTAAAAATCAGAATGTTTGCACAGTATTCTATTCATCGTTTCTCTTGTTTTATTTACCATTTTGAAGTGGCTTTTATTTTGAGACAATTGTATATTCATGCATTTGTAAGAAATAATAGATTCTGTACATGTTTTACCCTGTTTCTCGCAAAGGGTTGTATCTCGTAAAACCACAGAGCAACATCACAGCTAGGGTCTTAGCATGGATGCAGTCAAGACACAGAACAGTCTCAGCCCCCGCAAAATTCCCTGACTTCTTCTCTGATGAACACACCCACCTTCCTCTCCCACACCCCAGCCCTGTCCCTAACCTTTGGCAACCACTATCCTGCTGTCCATTTGTATAACGTTGCCATTTTAAGAACGCCATAGAAATGAAATCATATGAGATTTTTTTTTTCTATTGAGAATTTTTCCCTGGAGATTCATTTAAGTTCCTTTTTATTGCTAAGGACTATCCCACGGTATGGGTGTATGACAGCTTTGTTAAAACGTTCTCCTGCTGAAGGGCATCTGGGCTGTTTCCAGTTTGGGGCCATTATGAGTAAAACTGCATGCAGTCCTCACATTAAGTCTTTCCCTTCTGTGCAACTAGCTCTGTTTAAAAAAAATTTTTTTTTTAACAAAAAGACTCATTTTCAAGCATTATGTGGTATCATCCCTATCCTCTAAATCTGAAACCTGGAAACATCCTTTACAACTTTGGATATTCTTTTTCCTAAGAGAAATATACTTTTGACTCATTTTCCCTATCTAAATCAGCAACTATAAGGGATCTTATCCTAATTTTATTGCTGAGATAAAACCAAGCATTAAAAAACGAAGATCCAAAAGTAATAGGTGAGAGATTAAAGACTGGGGACTGATTGAAATAATTGTTTTCTACTGACCTAAGTTCCTATTTTGAAACGATTTGTGCATGGACAGGATTTATCTGCATACTGGTGTTGAAATTCCGGTGTTTTACATGGTAATGGATTTGCTGTTGCAAAGAATAGGAATTGACTTTGTTAATATTCACCTTATTTTCCAGGAGCTAAAATTTTAGGTATGTGAGGTTTTAAGCCTTAAGGTTGCACATGTTATCCTTCCATTCTGTCTATACCTCATTCTTGGAGCTTGCAACTTCAAGAGAATTGCCTTAAGTATATAATCAGCAGCGAGTCATGTCCTTTTCTTCTTTTTTTCTCATAGATCTCCTATATAGGAGATATGAAATAAAAACCAAAAGCAGGGCTGTTTGAAAATACTCCCAGAACAAACACAGAAAGTCACTAAACCCGAACTTGACACTGTCCCAATTTCCCCAAAATGCTAATTCTGACCTTAAACACAGCTTACGTTTTCTTCCTATCAGCAGGACTGGATGGCTTCCTAAGTAACCAGCTACCTATGTCAACTTGTGCAATGAAAATAGAGGTGAGTTTCTAGTAACCAGTCACAAGAGGAAACAATGCGTTTACTTGGAAGCACAAAGTACTGACACACAGGAAGGGTAACATGTAGAACACTCAAGTGTGAGCTGAGACAATTCAATCTGTCCAAATAGCAAATTCAAAAGCTTGTAAGACCTATCTTTAACAAAGGAAAACAAAGCAGCTGCCAGGACCACTGGTTCAGAGCCACAATGAATGTAAGAGTCTTATCTATAAAGTTCCCAAACGCCTTCTGCAGTGGTCCCATAAGAGACATATCTCAGTGAGTTAATTGGGAAAATGTTCCTCTCATCTCTCTCTCTCTCTTCCTTTCTTTCTGTGTTGCTCTCTGCCTCTGTCTCTCTCTGTCTCTCTCTCTCTCTCACACACACACATACACACACAATCACCTTGTCTGTGTGTGTGTGCATAATGTTTTCTGATTGCTTCACCCCCCTGAAGCATGCTGAGCCCATCCTTAGTGTCCTCACTCCTGAGAACAGGGCTGTTTCTCGGCAGTCACTTCGCTGGGGACAGGGAACTAGAAGTGAGACAACCAGAAACATTTCAGAACATTGGCTTCCTTCTTCCAACGCCACACTCTGCCTGCTGGATAGAGATGGCTGCACACAAAGCAGCCACAACACCAGGGAGAGGACACTCCATACCAGTGCAGGGCCAGGCTTGGCTGGGAGAAGCTTCTCGTCTCTCAGGAGACTCATGGGGTCATGCTTTCTAAGCTGAGCTGTAACTACTAAAGCTGAATTTCCAACCACTTTGAGTTTAATGTCTCCTTGTTTGTAAACAGCTTGTTTCTCAGAAAATATTCCCATCAGGTGAAGCTCCCTCAATTTTCTCTTGACAGAAGCAACAGCCATGTAAATGGATAGTATTCCTTAGAAGAATCTATATCCTTTCAACTCTAAGGTTGCATAATCAGTTAATTCCAAACCCTTTACAGATACCTGTAAATACAGGCAACCAGTGCACAGAATAGCACTGTGGTCCTAGACACAGATGCTTAGACACATAATGAGAACCAGGTGTCCTGACCCCTAATCTAATGTTTGGACATCAGACCAGCTGCAGGCTGGCAATCAGACAATCACCTGGAGTGGTAACAGGCATTAGAAAAGGCCTTAAACATGATAAGTAAAAATTATCTTGACATCTTTTTCTAACCATCAACAGAAAGAGAGAATTTCCAACTCATTCCCTGAACATTACAAAGTGAGGGCATAAATACAGCATACAAGAGGGTAGGGTGGACAAGAGAAGGGAGAGGGGGTTCAACTGTAAAATACTTTGTCAATGAGTAAACTTCAGTTATTAAAATGAAAGAAAAAAATACTTCTAGGCCACTTAGAGCATATACCTAAAACTGACTAAGAATTACAACTCTTATTTCTCCAGATAGCACAAAAATATATTTATAGAAATGGACAACAAAAATAATGCATGAAGCAGAGTAAATATTTAAATAGAAGAACAAATCCTAGAGTGTGAAACAATCAGCAAGTTTGCTAATACTAGCCACAAGTTCCTGTACCGGTAGAGAACACCTCAATTCAGAAGGGAACCATGGAAATAATTACATAAAAAAGCAATTTCTAGGTTATACCTAAGACCTAAGACCAAATACACAAAGTACAAAATCTTATATCTTAAGGAGGGGAGGCTCCCAATAGAACAACTAACACAAAGTCTGTCAAGATAACAAGATGTTTCCTACTCTCTGAAATCATGAACTACATAGGTTATGACAGAAGACAGTAGACATCTCACTAGAGTAGGCCCATTATAACAAATATGAAACATATTTGCAGACATAGTTTAATTGAATATGTAATAAACATAATGCATTAATCAAAAGAAATAAATTACCTACAGGAATATCCCTATGATAGATTGGTGGACAATTTTCCTCATCTGTCAACAGAAAAACTCAGTTATAACAGCACTTAACTTTATGAAAATCCTCCATTAAATTAGTTGTAGAGTGATATGTAAGATCCCAACCCACAATAGCCAGCCAGACTCTATTAGATTCTGTAATGTCATGAGTTGTTAGTTCAGTGTTTTCTAAGTATGCTTAATGATGACACAAAATTTTCCAAAATATATATTACATATATAACAAATATGTCATTTCTAAAATTTAATGCTTATGCTAAATTTGATTCTGTATTTCATACAGATATGAAATACTATAAAGCAGAAACAGACACAAACACATATGCACATACCAAAACTGAGGATACAATCTCTTCTTTCAAAAAGTAGCCATCTTCCTTGCAAACAGGTTTTTTTTTTTTTTTAAAGATTTTATTTATTTATTTGACAGACAGAGATCACAAGCAGGCAGAGAGGCAGGCAGAGAGAGAGAGAGGAGGAAGCAGGCTCCCCACCGAGCAGAGAGCCCCATGGGGGGCTCGATCCCAGGACCCTGGGACCATGACCGAAGGCAGAGGCTTTAACCCACTGAGCCTCCCAGGCGCAAACAGGTTTTTTAAAGAGAGAGGCAAACCAAGAAACAGACTCTTAACTATAAACTACTGATGGTTATAAGAAGGGGACTGAGAGGGTTAATAGGTGATGGGAACCGAAGAGTGCATTTGGGTTGAACACCAGGTGTTGTATGGGAAGGCTGAGTCACTATATCTGAAACTAACATCACACTGTATGCTAACTGGAAGTTAAATAAAAACTTTAAAAAAATAAAGTAATACTCTTTAAAGAAAAAGAGCTAAGCCATTTTATCACAATGAATTACAAACAACTCTATGAGTAAAAACAACAACAACAACAAAAATAAAAACTGTGAAATAGAATAAAGAATGATTTTTAATGCTCCAAATGTACTAACTTGAGATAATGGAACATGTGTGACACTTGGCCCTTACCGATTTTGTCTACCTATAGGAGATATGTTCCAGAAACAGAAAGCCAAACCATACATGTCTCAGGAAAGTATTTTATTGCTGGTGGCAGTGTAGTCAAAAGTTTTGAAACTCTGCTCATTATGTGAAGAAAGAGCTTAACAAGCATGCATGAAATACTGTATCTCCTCTAACTAGCTCCTCTTTCTGGACTTACTGGGTTTAATGAATCATTTAACAAAAACAGCCTAACTACCCAGGCATGTAAAAGTCAGATTCATTCATCACCAGAAAGTCTTGACCACAGGGACAATGCAAGGATGTCTTACAAATTGGAATGAGAATTCAACCATTTCTTGCAGGCGAAGTGTCCCACTAGTCCAAGTATGGGTAATGGTTACATAATGAATTTTTCCCTTATCTTTTACTTTTTAAACATTTTTTCCCTTATGTCTCAGTTTTCTTCTTTCAGGAAAAAAAGAAAAAAAAAAAAAAAAAAAAGCTTGTCATTGGGTGGCAAGCTCCTGAAATCTAGGGTGCTGTGTTGCCATATATTATCTGAATGGTAAATGAATGCATGAAGGAGTAAAACATGGTGAAGTATCAAATAAAATGGATACTGATTTTTGGTTGAGTTGTGGCTCTAAATATCTCTGACTACTCTGAAGACATCTCAGGTATTACCATTATGAATGGAATTGTTACCAGGTTCTCTTCCTGGCCAGAATCCTTCTTCCAACATAAGTTGCCTCTATAAGTTGAACTATTCTGTGTAGAATAATAGAGAACAAGTCTCTTCTCTCAACACTTTGATGGGCATAACTGTAGTAGGTCTGACCTACATAGGAGGGCCTGTGCATTTACAGGGAAGAGAGGTTAGGCAGATCATGCTTTTCCCCTTACAAATGCTTGTCTTATAAAATGAAAAGCAAAACAAAACAGAAATAGCTTTCATTTCAGTAACATAGGCATCAGAAAAGTTAAATTGTTATCATATTCCTGCCAGTTCCTGTCCACGGACCCAGAAAAAGGCAGTTAATCTCTCTGGGCTTCAGTTCCTTTGTCTCGAAAATTGGGATATTAATTTTGACATCTGAGGGATTGTTTGAGAATGAAATGAAATTTTATTTCTGAAATCGACTTGAAAACACTTAAGTGCTATACAAATCTAAGTTATTAAACTTTCAAAGATATGAGATGAGTTGAAGCTGACAGCTGACGAAGGTAGAAATGGGTGTTGAATATTTATGTTAAACCTAGAAATTTCTATAGCCAGAAGTACAAGTGAGAATTATTATCAAGTATGCACCTGAGTTCTAAGACTGTTCAAAATGTTATTTCCACCTGGCAGCTACAGGGGAGCTCACCCAGTAGATTGTTCAGGGAATGGCTTACCCTGGCATCACCTCAACTAGGCGACTAAGGGATTAAGAGTGGAAAAAGGGGGGTTAAAAAAAAGAAACACAGGTCAGTGATAAACTCCTTCTGTTTATCTTCCGGCTCAAATGCCATAAGTCTGTATTAGTCACTTAGTTGAATCATTTGTTCCTTTAAGTCCACAGATGCCACATCTAGACACAGACAATTGTGGCTTCCAGCCTCCAAGTTATGCCCTCTGCCTGTGTACTTTCCCCATCAGCAGCCATCTCTCCATACAAACAGAAGTACTATTCAAAAAACAAACAAAAAAAAACAAAAAACAAAAGAACAACAAACAAAAACAAAAACAAAACAAAACAGGGGAAATGGGTAGAGTTCAAAAGCAGGAAATCGAAGATTACATGGTGGAAAAAACACATCCTGTATTCACTGCCCATGATAACAAAATAAACACTGGGGTGTAAACAAATGGAACTCTGGCAGCGGGCACACAGGTCATTGATTAGCATATGTACAACAGGAAGAGAGACCAACTTCTTTCCAACTTTTCGTTTCCTTTCTCTTTTCTATCATCGTCAGTTTTCTTCCACTTTCCTTTTCCTTTCCTGCCTAACATCCAACTCCCAACCTGCTCTCTGTCCAGTGATTTTTCTTTAATGAAGTTTTCTCTTATTCTTTGTTATTTTTCATTATTTTCCTTCCTTCCCACATTCCCTCTTTTCTTTTGACTTACATGTAGAAATTATTAGCTCTATCTATACTAGACTCTCTTCAATGGAATTCTTCTCTGATATAAAGAAAGAAGCTTCTGAAGAAGTTACAGGAAACTCATCTCTTAACACTCCAGAATCTTCTTGCTTGAAGGAATTCTAGAGGACTTCTGTTCTTGTACCATCATCAACACAAAACTACATCAGGTGGAAGCAAAGGGTGGAGGAAATGGCCAGAGTGTTTCATGTTACTCCTTCCTCATTGCCAGTAACACCAAATCAAGCTCATAAAAGTTAGCCAACTGTGTAGACTTTGTCATGACAAATGAGAAAAGCAAAGTTCAAGTGGGTTCCCTGAGCACATGCATTGCTCCTTAGGAACAGATCACACATTTTCAGACGTGCATTAATACCTGCACAAGGTTAGTCTTCAATACCTTCTAAATGTTAATAAAAATAAAGAAAAATAGAGCTCTTGCCTGCACAAACTCCCCTCTAAATTGAGAATAAAGATTTATGCTTAGATTGTACAGTAAATCTACTGAACTCTAAGGCTACCTCAGTGGACTAGCAACCACGACACTGTAAAATTAGCTGTAAAGAAATGTAAAGATGATAATAATTCAGGAAGTGTCTGACTATGAACCAAGCACCAGGATAGCTTTCCATATGTATTACACCATTTAATCATAACACCTGTCCAAGATGGAGATACATCCCTATTTTTCCAATGAAAATAATAATATTAAGATGAATAACGTTTTCAAAATCAAAACCTGGAAACCCTTGTATGATAATACCAAACAACTCCTAAGCTCATTCCCTTTCAACGATGATATATGGTTTTACCTCAAAGTGGAAAGAATTGCACAAAAACTATACATTTATATGGTTTGTTTTCTGTTTGCTATTCTACTTGACAACCAAAATATAAGACTAACAAAGCTCCTAAATGTTTAAGCACACTTACTTAAATTAGTCCCTCCCTTAAGATATAGATACTGAGGGAAAAAAATACATATGTTTACAAGTAGAATACATTTGATTTTTGTTTAAAGAGTTGTGCTTTTTTATCATTGTTCTTCACTTTCCTCTTTTTCTCTCATCTGCATGTTTCTATGCAAAAATAGTGGCACTAGGAGGTTATAAAACAAGCCAGCTAGACAACAATAATGATCACAAGGAGAATGGTAAGAGTACTTGTGGCAATAAGAGCCAGATCCATCTGAAAAGTAATGAGGCAGAAGAGCATTGAGAAATGAGGGAGGCTTTGGAAGTTTTAAGTTGACTTAATCTAGTTGCTTCTAGAACAAAGTTACACTTTTAGAGGAAAGTGGATAAATTCATTAATCTTCTGTTTCATTTTACTTTTCTTTGTCATCATAAATGCATTAGCACATTCTAAAAATCTTCCAAGCACACTTCCTTGGTGTACGTTCCTAGCAAGGTTGAAGCAGGGTAACCCCCTATGCATACCCACCACTGAGAAAAGGTGAACAAAACTTCACTGTCTTTCCAAACAGTCATTGGAATATGGAGGACAACACAGGGTATAGAGGGAAGATGGGCAGTTTTCCAGAGAATTTTTATGAGATATGCAACAGATTAATCAAACACAATGTGGTTGTCTTATCCTTTCTGTGTAACCCAAAGAACCAAAGCTTAGTAAATTATTGAAAATATATATATACAAACATAGGGAAATAGTTCCTAGCCAGGGAGCAATTTGATGCTTCTCAAATCAGTCTTGAGGATACCCATTCAAATTCTCATCAATATTGATTAATAAATTATAAATATAAGAATTCAGAAAAAATATATATAAAATTTACACTTAAAAGAAGACCTAACTTAAAACAGAAAGATTCTTTTGGAAAGAAACATTTTGAAGAATACTGACAAACCAAATATCAACTCATCTAAGTTAAAGAGCCATTACAATTATGTAGTATTTTACAATAAAACATAATATTTTGTTTCTTTACATACATAAATATGCTGGAAGCCATTCTATACAATGTTTACTTATTGCTATATTTTTATGATTACATAAGTAATGGAAGAAGATAAAATATGTATCAATGTGAATTTTAAAATGTTATCCCTTTAGGGAAGTGATTAGCTCATTGATATGTGAATTTATCAGTTTCCATTATCTAAAAAAATTTATTTTGAATATTACACTTGATATGGTTCCACTAAGTTCTATTAAAGAAAACATATTTAATGCCTTTAAATTATATGTCAATGTTATGGTCAATTATTTTGATGAATGTCTCTCCTGCATTTTACAAAATTCTCTGTAATTATTTTTGGCATATATCTGACTTTTTTTCTTTCTTTCTTTCTCTCTTTCTTTCTTTTTCTTTCTTTTTGTTTTGTTTAAAACCACACCATGCAGCTTACAGTAGCAAAATTCTGAGACAGACTTCACGATTCTTGATCCCTGGCATATAATTTCCTCCATTTAAACATAGTAAGGGTTATGGATATGATGGGTTTCATTCCTGTGAATGGGTGTGTTATGTGACAAAAATGAGGGAGGGTTGTATATCTAATTAGAACACCAAATCAGTTGACTTTCACTGACTCAAAAGGTAGATTATCCTGGATGGGGCTGATGATCCTTCTGGTGAGCAGAAGTAGGGTAGGGGTGAGGCACTCAACGGAATGGAATGTTTATAGTAGGAGGTCCAGTCTGCAGCTGACAGGGAAGAAAGCTACCACCCCATGAGGGCATCATCCCATGTTCAAAATCCTACAGAGCTACACAACATTTTCATTACATATTCTTATTGTAATCTGCACTATACTTTCCTTGTTTTTCTTGGCTCTTACAAAGAGATGGTAACTTTTGCAGTTTCTCCTAATACTTTCAAAATAATTACATTCACCAATATATCAGAATCTTATATTTGAGTGTATATGTTGATAATGATGTTGGTCATTCCATCTTTGGCCAATTTTTATTTTAATACTTACCCAACTCTTCAAAATTTACCTTTTGTCTTTTTCAGTTATTAGGTCTTAAAATGGCTGCCTACCTAGATGAGTCTGCAGTGGGAAATACTAAAATCCCCCAGAGTTGGGTACAATATAAATGCTGCAAGATCCGACTGCTCAAAGAGTGATTTATCTTAATTTACTAAAGTAGCTACATCTTGAACTTACTTACCTGAGAAACATTATAAATGCGAATTAGAAAAATATATATAGTAATTTTTTTCCTAAAAAGTGATTAATGTTTCAGCACATTTTGAAAGTAAGGGCATAATATACATTAGAGATTCCATTCTAGAATCTCTCTCTCCACCCTTTTCCCCATTTTACTCTGTCTCTTTATCTTTGTCTGATATATTCATTCTAAGCATCTAACAGTGATTTTCCTAGAATTTCTTATAAAAGATTTTCTTCAATTTTGACAATGAGGAAAAAATGAATAGTCTCTATCCTATTTAACAGGTCACAGATTTTATTTTTATCTTTCGCCATATATATTTATTGGATGTATTTTGAATTTTTGTTTTGTTTTGTTTTTTCATTTTGTTGTTTCATCATCTGGTGCCTTGTTTTATTACATGGAGGTTAGGTTGTATCAATAACTGATAGTTACTGAAATGATGACATATTTTAAATTAATTTGAAAAATCAATTTACAATTATATGGTGAAAATTACCTTATTAAACTTTAATGACAGCCCTATAGACAGATGTGAAAACTTGGCCACAGGTAACACAGCTATTAAATGAAGGAACTGGAAGTTGATCTACGAAGTCTGACCTCAGTGTGTCACGCTCTGTGTCATGGTATTGAAGTTGGCTGAGGCATGCAAAGAGATTGAACTCTATTCTCTGTGCAGGGGAACCTCAGTGAAGTGTAGGAGTGGCTGGTTCGCTCATCTTGCAGTTTAGGGAACACAACCAGTGCTTTCAGGCATGTTCACAATTTTGTTTTGTTTTGTTTTCTCCCAAGTTCTGAATCTGGAGAAGATAAACATATAAATAGATACAGAATAGCATGACACGTGATAGATATATAGAAAGAGAAAAGAGTACTCATGAGTATTAATGAAGGTGCAGTCAAGAATTATGAGTAAAAACTCATCTACACACTTTAAAACTAGTAAGGGCCCTACAGAACTTAAATAGAACTCAGGTATGTGTGAAAACCCTCGCACCAAGCTCTATCTCAGCCTTAGGGAAATAGAGTAGGTCTTTATGTTGTTTTAAGTGTGCTTGGTTGTTAGTTGGTAACTCTTGACTATGACTAGATTTGGTACTCAACAGGGTTATACAGAAAAGAAAGGCAACATAAGTGATGGGCCTTCTGAATCAGTATCAATTCCACTAAATTACTTCTTATATTTACTTTAAGAAACTATGTATCTTCAGGGCCATAGAAAATGACATCTTATTTTAACATAAGTTAAAAATTACTTGAGTAATTGATGTGTAGAGAAACATGGGAAACACCTGAGAAATAACAAATAAAGAAATACAAATAAAGAGGTATTACTGGTTTTGAAAATTTTACAGAAAATAATTGTATGTAGAAACAGCAAGAAAATAGGTTTTGAAAATCTAACATACAAAGGAAGAAGGAGTCACATAGGAAAGAAAATCTGGATATCAGAAATGGGAAATAACTTGAATCCCCTCAAATTTAATTCTAAATGTTCTTATTAAGCATATACTCTATGCAAAGCATATTAGTGTTATAGAGCATGAAAATATATTACCCCACATCACATAAATATATGTCATATATTGGGTGATACACAGAGGATATACATAAAAATAGATATGGATTAACATATACTATATATGCTAATTAGAAACACATTTTTAATTAAAGCTTAATTAACATACACTGTTATATTAGTTTCAGGTATACAATAAAATAATTCAACAATCACGCATATTACTCAGTGTTCATCAAGATAAGTGTACTCTTAATCCCTTACCTAGTCCCCCTAACTCGTGCTCCCCTCCCCCACCCTTACCACCCAAACCCCCCCCCTGGCAATCACCAGTTTATTCTCTGTATTTAAGAATCTTTGGGGGTTTTGTTTTGTTTCTCAAATTCCACAGGAGTGAAATCATATGATATTTGTCTTTGATTTATTTCACCTAGCATTATGCTCTCTAGTTTCATACATGTTGTTGTTATTTTTTTATGGCTAATAGTCCACTGTATGTAGGTATATTTGTGATTAGAATTTCTCTAATCATTAGAGGTTGTTTTTAATCTCATGGGAAAACATCTTGTTTCAAGTTCTACAAAATTGAAAGCTCTTTAAGATCAATAACTAAATATACATATCCCTATTATTTTGTCTTAATTTCACTTATGATAAGGAAAACACATACATAAGTTTGTATTTATGTACATAAGTATACACATAAAATACTTAGAAATTCTTTTCTAGAACTCTGGCTTTGATAAAAGCTTTGTAATTCATGTTCACTTCAATAGCCATATCTTATAGGAACATAAGGAAGAAGTTTCCTAAACTTAAAAGTGGTAACATCTTACACAAACTTAATGCGGTGTATATTTTTAAATACATGTTGTAATCTTTCTCTTACATGATATTTTTTAAAATGTAAGTTTCAGTCCAAAGCAATCTTAAGAAGAACAAACCTGGAGGTATCACAATCCTAGATTTCAAGATATACTACAAAGCTATACTAATCAAAACAGTATGGTACTAGCACAAAAACAGACTCATAGATCAATGAAACAGATTAGAGAGCCCAGAAACAAACCCATGTTTTATGATCAATTAACCTAGGACAAAAGAGGCAAGAACATACAATGGGAAAAAGACAGTCTCTTCAACAAATGGTGTTGGGAAAATTAGATAGCTATGTGCTAACGAACGAAACTGGACTACTTACCTAGACTGTACACCAAAATAAACTGAAAATGCATTAAAGACCTAAAACAGAACTGAAACAATAAAGCTCCTAGAAGAAAACATAAGCAGGAATTTCTTTGACAGTGGCAATAGAAATGTTTTTCTGTCTCCTCAAGCAAGGGAAGAAAAAGAAAAACTAAATTTGGGATGACACCAAAATGAAAGCTTTTCCACAAGAGGGAAATCACTAAAATATGAGAAGAAACCTACTGACTGGGAGAAAATATTTGCAAATGATATAAGTGATAAAGGACTTACATCTAAAAGATACAAAGAACTTCTATGACTCGATACAAAAAAAAAAAACAAACACAAAAAAACAAAAAAACAAAAACAAAAACCTCTGAATAAACCAATTAAAAAATGAGTAGAGGACCTGAATAGATATTTTTCCATAGAATGCATACAGAGGGCTGACAGACACCAAAAAGGATGCTCAACATCACTATTCAGGGAAATGAAAATCAAAACTACAATGAGACACCACCTCACACCTGCAAGAATGGCTAGAATCAACAATACAAGAAATAACAAGTTTGGGCAAGGATGTGGAGTCAAAGGAACCCTCATGCAAGTTGGTCCAGTCACTATGAAAAACAGTATGGAGATTCCTCAAAAAATTAAAAATAGAATTACTATATAACCCCGTACATACATCAACCCCTGAGTATTTACTCGAAGAAAACAAAAATATGAATTTCTAAAAAATATGCACCCTTATGTTTACTGCGGCATTATTTACATTAGCCAAGACACAGAAGCAACTCAAATGTCCATCACAGATGAATAAAGATGGGGTGTGTGTGTATATACATTTTAAAGAATATTGACAGATCAAATATTAACTTATCTAAGTTAAAGAGCCATTACAATCATCTAGTATTTACAATAAAATGTAATATTTTGTTTCCTTAAATACATAAATGTGTTGTAGGCATGACTATACAGGCTTTTCTTACTGTTTTCTAAAAAAAAAATACTGATTATCTATGTAATGGAACATGAACAATTAGGTACACACTCCATGTGTACTTAGAAACTCAGGATCCTGAGATCAAGAATTGATGCTCTACTGGTTGAAACAGCCAAGTGCCCCCAGAAGATGAACAATTTATCCATGTGAATTTTAAAACTTTATCCCTGTAGAGAATTAACCTATTGATATGTGAATTTATCAATTTCCATTATTTAAAAATCTAACTTAAATACTAAGGTCAGGTGACACTCTTCTATACTCTCTAAAAACCACATATTTAATGCCTTTAAATTACACTTCAATGTTTTGGTCAATTATTTTGGTGAGTATGTCTCCCATGAATTTCACAAAACTCTGTATTTGCTTTCGGTATTTATCTGACTCTTTTTGAAGTGTAAAACTACACCACCCAGCCCATGGTAGCAGACAAGGATAAATAGAGGTATCTGAACTGTTTCAAGTACATTTAACGTTTAAAAAATTAAAATTTGTAGCTATAGCTGTTTTAGTATTAAACCAAATGCTGCCAAGCTAATTATATCTCCTGGATGAATTTGGAAAACTTAATATATTTCTAAAGTAAAATTCAATTCATAAAAAGGTGGTAAAGTTAATTATATATATGTATATACCTAATAATTAGGAATACTAAATAACTAAAGATTTCACTAATCCTCCAATGATAATCTAAAAAATGAAACTTCCAGTTTAAGATGTCAGACTGATCACATGAGTATTCATCTCCAAGACACATGGAAATTACATGAAAATATTAGTATTTTATTATAAAACTTATAATAATACAGAGAAGTTAGAGACATCAAGTTATAAGACAGTTTAACACATATCTAGGATTTGGTGGAAATTGGTGGAACTATAATCCCCACGAATTCACAAATAAGACTGTAACTCTGAGAGGCAGAGGAATCAGAAAATGCTGGCTACTGAGTTTATAAGTCAGGAGAGAAATAAAAGTGTTGTCTAAGGAATAGTATATCACACTTCTTCACAAAAGACTTAACTGGACATCTACCATTCTGGGCAAGAATCATAGAATTATTTTTTCAAGAAATAATGTTTGGGAAGAAATACACAGATCTTATTTATACAAATATATGGGGATTTTCCCCAAATCTTCACACAAAATGAAAGCCCTCAAGTCAAGAGAAGGCTGACACCATACACTTAATTCACAGTCAAATTTATATTGCTTTGTTCTTAAATATGAGTAGACAGAGGATCTTAGGCTGTTTGAGGAAAGCCTGTAGTATGAAAGAAACACACCCCCTTCCCCACCTCTCCAAAAAAAGAGATTAAAAGCTCAAAAAGAATACTAATGATTCAAAGTCAAGAAGTTTAATAATAAACTAAAACAAACAAAATCTCTAATTAGTATCTCAGAGGGACTTAATGTATTATATCATGAGACAAGAGGCTGTGGAAAGAAAGAGCTCTTGGATATTAAAAAATATAATTGCCATAATAAATTAAGAAAAAAGAGTTCTTGGAAACTGAAAATATGATTGCTAAATAAATAATTAAATTTAAGAGTTGGAAAAATGAAATTGCGACATTATCTCGGAAATATGAACATAAAGAGATGAGGGGGAAATGAAACTAATAATTCCCAGGAAAAAAAAATAACTGCATGAAAGGAAAGAGAACTCTAGCAGGGTATGTGGACATAAAATAAATAATCTGCCCAGGATGTAATAAGGTATAAGTGCTTTATCAAGGGTCAACTTTTAAAATCAAATATGAAGTACAAAATATAAAAAAAGACTTATGACATTGACTTGTCAACATTAAAGAAATATATAATTAAGAAAAATGCACAATAAGCAATATTAAGATAAGTATGACCTAGGGAGAGGAGGTATATAGATACAGATATGATGAACTATATGATATAATGAACTATAAGAGAATAAATAATGCAAAGACAGCTCATTAGAAAAAAATTTACAATGGATCTGAACAAGTAAATCACAGATGAGAAATTCCAGGAGTCAATAACATATGAAAAACCCCCCTAGTGTTGCTGCTGCTAGATCCTATAGCATAACCAACAAATCCAAGTTCCCATACCTTCCAAGAACTTACACAGACACAGAGAACAGTTTTCAGAATAAAGCTGAACTTCACTCTATCTCACTTTGTGATTTATGACCTGCAAGCCACTTGCGCAAATCCCACACCTTGAATTATTTGCATATTCTAATTAGTTTAAGCTAATGGCTTCCAGCTAGTTTTCTCCTTCCAGAGTGATCTGAATCACAACCAGACTCCGCATTTGGCAGATTGGGATGCTTCCCTGAAAACAGTCTGGAAGCACCACTATTTCCCCTCTTCAGGACTGAGGTGACCAGACAACCAGAGAAGCTCTGAACCTGTTTGGAAACCTGGTCTTTTGTGTTAGAAGAATACCTATCTCACTTTTATTATATCATTACCGTCACTGATGGTGACTTTCATGTATGAGATAAAGAGGTACCATGAGCTGTCACTGAGGGTGAGTGGTTCTTTATTGTTCTCACCACTACAACCATTAGAACAGTTGTGGACAACCAAGCCAGTGGCCCTCTGACCACCTACAACATATCACAGTGTAACCACCACCAAATACTGATACCAGGTGAGTCTCAATGTATTTGCCCTCTAGGATGGCCATAACCAAATTCCAGGGATTGGATGGCTTGAATAATAAGAAACTGACATATGACAGTTCTAGAGGCTGGGGAATGAAGACAAAGGTGCCTGCAGGGTTGGTTTCATCGTGAAGCCTCTTCTCTTGGCTTACGAGTGGCCACCATCTTGCTGTAGGCTCACATGCCTACTTCTTCGTGCACACATGAGGGGAGGAGAGCTAGCCAGTCTCGTCTTATAAAGACACTATTTCTATGAGATCCCAAAATCCTGAGAGCCTTCCTTACGATCTCATTTAACCTCAGTTACTTCCTTGGAGGCCCCATGTCCAAATATAGTCACACTGAGATTAGGGCTTCAACATAAGAAATTTGAAATGACACAATCAATAGTCCATAACACTCCCGAAGGACTGTCTGGAATTATAATGATCATTTTAAATGATTTTCAACATAACGTTGTTCATTCAGAGGTACATGAGGGAAAAATTCTCAAGAGATTTGCTTTGCTGTCTAAGAGAGAGTGTTCATGTAATGGAGAGATGGCCTTATTTCAACCAGCTGTGATAAACTCGGGTGTGTGCTTATGTGAGTGTGTGTTATTGCAAAGATCAGTTCCCTGCATCTAATCCTTGCTCCTCCTTGCAAAAGGAATATAATTAGGTTTCTCCAAAGATAATTTAATATTTGTCTGAAGTTGGCTCCTACTTACTTCTCCTGCCACTTCTTGTTTTTGTTTTTCCATCTCCCTCTCTTCCCTCTTCTTGAGGAATTTTAGAGACTTATTAATCAAAATTTTGTCTTCTATCATTATGCTTGGACTCGAGGAATATCTAGCTTGCATAAATAATCAGAGTTTCAAAACAATATGAGCTGTGTAAAAAACAAAACAAAAAGGAACAAAAACAAACTGAGCCTAAGAAATGCAATCTAGTTCTGAACCTTGCTCACTACTTACAAGATAAACAGATCATTCGTCCAAACAAAAAAGGGAAGAACTTCTAAAGATGTACTTAAAAGTCTTTAAAATTTGGTTTGCGGATTCAAAGGTTTATAAATTGTATTAGAAAACCATGCAGGTTCATGTAATATTCTTGAAAAAATACCTGATGCCTTGGACTAATTAGAATAAGAAAGTAACACAGGGTTAGCATACTGTTCATCTTTTCTATTATGTAAAATTAATGTCAACACAAAATGCTGGTTTATTCACTAACACAGTTAAAGTCACGTTCTAAACTTTTAAAATTCTCCATGTTGATTTTAAGCCTCACGTAAGTTACCATTCTTTTCACAAATATTTTAGATTTTACATATGGCAAAATTCCCAAGCCCCCCAAACCACCCTCACACCTGACATTGACTGCAAGTGTGGAAGTCCCCAAGACCACTCTCAGGCTCAGTACTTCACTAGAAGGATGCACAGAACTCTCAAGAGCCATGATTTTCAGTGTTAGGGAACACTACACCGAAAGGATACAGATGAAACTACAGAAGGAGGGCCACAGGGCACCAGGCACAAGTTTCTAGTTGTTCCCCTCCAAGAGAAATCATGTGGACAGGGCCTATTTCTGCAGAAATAATGTCTGATAAAACACATGGAGTATTGCCCACCAAAGAAACTTACCCAAGCCCTGGTATACAGAGTTTACTGGGGGGCTGGTCACATGGGCTGCCATGAATGTCTGCCCACATGGCTGACGGCCTCCAGTCCCTCTGGAGGTTGAGTTGATATTGGGTGATCAAAAGCCCCCACTATAAACCACATTGTCAAAATTGTCTATCTGTCTTTGATCAAGACCCCAAGTAAACAAAGACCCTTTTTAATCACACAGGACATTGCAAGGACTCAGAGGTGACTTCTCAGGAGCCAGTGGCAAAAAACAACCCTCTCTCTGGACAATATTAATCTTTTACTGCAAAAATATATTATTGCCTTTTTACCAAATACAATTTAAATAAAGGTTGTTTTCTTAAAGGATTATTACCATAAATTCTTATAACACTTAAAAAAAAGAGGGGAGACAATATTCATCAAAATTGTATTTACTGTTCCTTAAATTTAAAATAGGTTAATACAGATTTTATTAAATGAAAATTCTTTGAATGTGTGGATAAAATCAAAATAGGAGGAAAATATTATTTTTAATCACTAATGTTAACTTTAAACAAACTTTCTTCTTAAATGTTTCAGAATGTGCAAATGCTTCTGGATGATTATAAACATATACACATACACATGAATACATGTAAACATATACACTATATCTATACATGAATATATGTGTATGTATGCATATATGATACACACAATGTAAAATACAGCATATAACACACTACAGTTTAAGATGGGAAATTTTATATAAAATATTGATATATTTAATATACTTATGAAGTTAATTGTGTCTTAAGGCTAAAACTACAAGTGTGATATTATAATCTATTTATATTTTGTGTATATTTAAACACATAATGATTATATACTTATATAATCATGATTACATATTTGTGTATATTTAAACACATAAATATAATGACATATTAAGATTATGAGCAAATATAAAAGAAAAATAATTAAAATATTGGGTCCAAAAACTGGTTCAGTGTTAATGTTTCATTACATCCATAAAGAGAAAAGTTTATACATCTTTTATTTCAAAATACTACTTGATAATATACAAAATAAGTAAATTTTTTCATATGTAATGATCAGATTATGCTATCCTCCGATAGTGAAAAAGTCCTTAATTTTTGAAAAGACTATGTTCTGAGTAATCATTATTCCATATTGCTGTAGCTTTTAAATTATTTCTTACATTAAAAAAATTTATGTTCATATTTATGTTCTTATCTGTACTTCTGTCAATTCTTGTTTTTACCTTTTCCAAATTCACAATCCAAATTCTGAAAAACAAATCTATAAATTTATTATTTATGCCTAAAATTATCTTTGAACATCCATCACTTTAAAAATGAAAAGAAAGGGGGTGCCTGGGTGGCTCTGCCTTCAGCTCAATTCGTGTTCCCAAGATCCTAGGATAGAGCCTTCCATGGGACTCTGTGCTCAGCAGGAAATCTGCTTCTTCCACTCCCTCCACCTCCCCTCTGCTTGTGGCACTCAAGGTCTCTCTCTCAAATAAAATCTTGAAAATTAATAAAATATAAATGGAAAGATAATAAGAAGTTTGTTGGCACTATCCAATTTTTAATTCTTAACTATTGTGGGAACTCTTTGTATACCAAGTTTAACCCACAATGGGAAAAATTGACCTGACAAATGGAGAAGTCCAGTTTTCATAGTTTCCTTATATATAAAACAGTAAAGTATTTTTGTACAAATAACTTCAGTGATTTTTGTATAAATAACTTCAGCATATCTCTCAAGTTAAGGGAAAAAGCACATAGGCTGTTAATATTTGTTTCTAGAGTTTAATGTACAAATCAATCAGGAACAATCTATGGCAATTACAGAGTGCTTCATGATATAAATCAAAAGGCCATAGAGATTTATCAATGGTCTCACTGTTACAATGTGTTTTTATCCCAGAGTAATCATGAATGACGTTCTTATAAATCAGCTGTGTGCATCATCCCCTAAGATGCCACTGTTGTCCATTTTGCTAATGTTGGCTACCGTAATCAGCTATAATGTTCACAGAAAAATTGGCTGTAAGCTTAAATCAACATCAGCAATTTTACTCAAAATTGTTGAGAAAGTTTCTGGCATATCTTCTCCCTGAAAAACTAATAACCTTAGCAAAACTGCAAAAGTAGAACATAGGCAGGGATAAAGTTCTCAAACTCATAGGAAGAGCTGCTGAAGGCTCTCGAGATTCACGCTCTCCAAAGGTCTTGGGTGGCACTCACGGAAATCTCAGTAGAGGTAACAATCCAGACTTTGAGCACTGGCCTAAGCATCATATGCTTTAAACTAACACTGGCCGGGGGGCCTGGGTGGCCCAGTTGGTTGAGCATCTGCCTTCCACTCAGGTTGAGATCCTGGGGTCCTCAGACTCAGCCCTGCGTCCAGCTCCCCACTTGACAGGGAGTATGCCTCTCCTTCTGTCCCTCCCCCAGCTCATGCTCGCTCTCTCTCTCTCTCAGATAAATAATAAATAAAATCTTTAAAAAAGATAAATAAATGCTGGCCAATGGAAGAACTTAAGAACTTAAAATGTTGCACTGACCCTTGCAATATTTTCCTTTCAATAGTTCCTTTGCACCTTTCTTGTTAAATCCAAACTGACCAACCACTGCTTAACTAGGCCATGCAGTCTCTGCCTCTCATCCCATGAATAATACCTCTGTCTCCCATTGTCTCCAAGAATCTGAACAATGAATTATTCTTGAAATAAGACTAAACCATGACTTACCTTCCTCAATCTTATCTCACAAAACCCTTAACCCACTTGGCTCCCCACAATCTTGAACGGTCTCATGTTGCAATGTTGTAATAAAGGCATAAGGCAATGACTTTTGATTGTTTTTTCTCCTTCTATGTTTGAGGTAATTGTCTATTAAATATTACCTAGTAGAGAAAATATTTTGGGGTCTAAGATTTTTTCAAACTATATGCAAATAAACAGTTCAAGAATTACGCTGAATGCTTCCATAAGTCTTCAAACTACCTGGTCAATAAAGACCCGGTCAAAACACTCCAGGTCAGCCCCAGGGGCGGGACAGTCCACTCTGGTGTAACAACTATACTGCATGATCTGGTACACTGCCTAGATTCCTCCTTCGGAACCCAAAACCTCATTTCCTGGCTCTGACCTTATACAACTCAGGCATCTCCTGGGGAATTGATCTTGGTCAAAGAGAGCAGTCTCACAAAGGCTATCACGTCTCCCTGGTGTTATCCTGCATCCAACACCATGCTGAGAGATTACAAAGGCCCATGGTGAGACCTGTATCATCCAATCCTGTGTTGGTCATTATTATTGATCTTGGTTATCTGTGAAATTCCTTGACATGCCTGATGGCTGCCCGAAGATTCTGGCAAGAGGCTCAATTCCAAACACCTTCTCTCAGTATTTATGGCCTTTTGGGAAAATGGACACAGCTTCTTGCTTCATGCCACATCTTTGATATCCTCCCCACTCAAATCAATGATATGGAACTATGAAAAAAATACCTAGTGAACTATCATGGATTTTAAGCAATGAGCACTTTTAAGTTTTGTAACAATGCCAGTCTTGTAAAAGGAAACCAGTGCTCCTAATTGGTCTTTTTACCAGTCTCTGTGACTGTTAGATATCACAAAGCCTTAATAGTAAATGTAAATCTATACTGATAATGTCAATAGTATTATTTACTAGAGTGTTCTTAGTTATGCAGTGATAGAGTCATGAAGAAACATTTTAAAAGGTAGGGTATGGGGGCTTGTCTCAATTGTTAATGTTTACAGAACAAAAAAAAAAAAATTAACTGAAGCCATATTTTGAATTTACTAAGACAAATGACCCAATTTCTTCTCCCAAATCAAATTAGGCAAATTTACAACATCTGTCGTGTGTTCATGTTTTGCGTGTCATACTGCGAAAACAGAAGCACTGTACAGTGGTGCTATCAAACGAGATGGGCCAACGATAAAACCAGGGACTTAGAAAAATAAAAGATGCATAAATTTCAACAGGCAAACAAAAATAACTCCGAAAAAAAGGCAAAGTGATGTCTTTATGATGACAACTTGCTCTTAGTGTTTGAATAAGTGAGAAGAAAAATTCAAGTTCATGAATATAAGGCATCTTGATGCAGAATGAGAAAAATTAACATAAGTTACAAAGAACAAACATACCAGGAAAAAAAAGGAATAAAGGGAATATATTTTATCTTTTAGGGAGGCAAGAGAACATACGCAACAAAAGTAGCTGAGGGCAGAATGCATATTTTCTGTTCATCTTAGGCAACAGAACCAGAGGCATAAAAGGGAAAAATGAGGATTCAGTTATGAGTGTGCCAGTCACATCAATGTCAATGTGTAGCCTATTTTTAACAATAGTTCTGTAAGTAAAAATCCTAATAATGATACTCAAGGAAAAGGATTATATCAATGCTTGCCTTCAGTACTGAGGCCATGTGGATGGCCAAGTCCTCTTAAAAGTTCATTCTTATAAAAACTTCAACAAGTTCCCATGTATCAGAATAATACCAATGACAAAAATTAAATTTACATAGATGACTCACTGTATATCTAAATACTGTTTGTGATGTGTAGTTATATTCAATTACGTTTCATTAAATCATACATAATAGGCATGTGGAATGCTACATGCTTTAATATTTGAGATTCCAAATTTAAAAATTGTATCTGTCTTTTTGCTTGTCTTATCCATCTTTTTGGAAAGCAGACATTCTTAATTTTTGAGAAGTCCAATTTAACACAATTTTCTTCTCTGGATTGTATTTCTGGTAACTTCTCAAAGAAATTTCTCTGTGCCTGTTTCTGATTCTCTCTTAAGAACACCAGACATCTTGGGTTATTTTAGCTTCTAAAACTACTTTAAATATTTTTAAATAAGTATTTTATATATTATTTTAGCTTCTAAAACTATCTTGTAGAATTTGATCCCCCTCTTTTAAATAATCTCATAGATATACCAATTTTTTTTGTCAAATGTAACTGTATTTAAGAATGCTTCCTTAAAAGAATGACTTTATTTTTATCTAATATGACTGAATTCATAAACTGCTTTGGAAATAATGATTATCTTACTATAGAGTCATCCATTTCAGTCAATTCATAACTAGCTATCAATTACCAAAGACAATTCAAACTGAAAAATGAATATAATTTAATGGCTTGTTTTTTAAAGAGTTCTGAATGGACAGTGTCATGTTAGGTGAGAGAGAAATGCTTGGCTCCAGTTATACCACAATAGACTGTATTTCTTCTATACCTCAACCCTGCTGTTCACAAAATGACTTCATCTTCAGGCTGGACTCTCTAATCATGACACACACAAAAAAATAGTTGTAGTAGTTTCCTGGAGCTTAAATTGGAGGAGAAACCATTCCAACCACAAGTACAACTTGGTTAGAGATGGACGTCCAGAAGAACTGAGACACACAGTTATCAGAAAGTCATTCTTTATCAAATTATATCTCATGCATATGTCATGATGGCAAATCAGTGAGTGACATCTGAAGCTGGCAATTTAACAAAGTGATAGAAATATATTATTATTAATTGTGGAGTTAATCACTCGGAGAGATGAAAAACTGAAATGACAGTAAGTGGTGGTCTCCAGTACACAAGGCAGAGCATACACGGGCTGATGCAGGGAGAGTTGCTTCTCACTAGAAATTGTACTCAGCTTGTAATTTACCAATTGCACTTATTCCCTAATTACATCTATCTCAGCATGACCAGACCATGACCGGATTCCAGACACAATGAACACCAGCAGTGGGGAGGGTGAAGGAAAATCTCCACTTTAACTGAGCACCCCACAATCCTGCAGACCCAAGCTAGAGACCAGGATTGAATTATTAAGAAGCATTGCCCCAAAATGGAACATTCAACATAAAAACAAAAATCTAAGGCAGTAAAGATAAATCATGTAATTTTTATCATTAGATGTATTTTTATACTGGGTAAATTAAGCTACTGATTTGAAAACCTCTTCATCCCAAAAATAACAAGAAAAGCTGATATCCATCAGCGAGTTTTATGAAGACCAAGTAGACTAAAATGCAATGAATAAAGCAGAGGTCATGTGAATAGTACAGATATTTTCCTATGAGACAGATTCCGGTAAGCCAGGACACAGATTTGTTCAGATACTTGAATGTGACTTTTAATTGCACAGCATATCATTTGTTTCCATAGGACAGGGAGACACAAACTACATCATTTTAATTATTTAAAAACTAGATAATATTTATATCCAAATTAAAACAAAAAGTCAAATATCAAATAATGCTAATGAGTTCAATCATCTGACAAGAAAGAACCATATGCTTTTCTCATCTAAATGAGTTAAATTCTCATATTCCATGAAAGCAAATCAGCACATGGAAACTTAAGTTAGTATTTAATGAATAGTGCTATAAACCTTTTGTTAATATTTATAAAACTTGTCACTAGGAGAGTTTAAATAAAGAAATCACAAAAGTTGCAGCTTCTGATGAAGAGAGTATAAACAGGGCACTGCAGTTCTTGACACATAGTAGGCATTTAATAAATATTTTCTGAATAAAGGAAAGTAGTAAATGTAAAAATACACTAATGATAACACCATCCTATTTTAATCCTACTTATGGAAATTATAAATTAGAACCCTACATTTACAAAACATTTATCTCATTATTGCTAAGACTTTCAGGCAAAAGTGTGAATTTATCTTTCATGAAAGTTAACCTTGAATTTTTTTTTTAAGATTTTATTTATTTATTTGACAGAGAGAGATGAGAAGCAGGCAGAGACACAGGCAGAGAGAGAGAGGAGGAAGCAGGCTCCCTGCTGAGCAGAGATGCCGATGTGGGGCTCGATCCCAGGACCCTGAGATCATGACCTGAGCCAAAGGCAGCGGCTTAACCCACTGAGCCACCCAGGCGCCCCTAACCTTGAATTTTTGACTACTACAGTCAGAAGGATTAAATGCTGGAGTAAGCTGTCAGAGGAAGCGATGGAATCTACAGGCTCCAGCTCAGGACCTTTAAATGTAGTGTAGGTCTGTCCCAAGGAGGGACAATGGTCTCCAGGGCTCTCAGCTGCCAGTGTTTTGTTTCTTTCCAGGTAGGGAATATCACCGGAGACAAGTTATAACTTCCCACATCACTCAGCAACTGTTTCATTGCTTCCCGCTCTGTTTGTCAAGAAGGTGTTACGATGATAAACATTCATTTTAATTAGGAAAAGATTACACACTGCCACAAGAGGGAAATTTTCCTTATTACCCTTACCCAAGTCTCCCCCTTCCACACAGAAAGTGCCCAAAACATGTATGTATATTTCAACAACATATATATAAAATGTTAGGGATGCCTGGGTGGTTCATGTGTTGAGCATCTGCCTTCAGCTCCGGTCGTGATCCCGGGCTTCTGGGATCAAGCCCCGCATGGGGCTCCGTGCTTGGAGGGAGGCCTGCTTCTCCCTCTCCCACTCCCCCTGCTTGTGTTCCCTCTCTCGCTGTGTCTCTCCCTGTCAAATAAATAAATAAAAATCTTAAAAAATAAATAAATAAAATAAGATGTTACTGGTTCTGTTTCTCTAAAGAACCCTAATTAATAGAGATGGTTTTAAAATTAGGAATATAAAACCATTTTCATGGAAGTTTTAAAAACGTTAAGAGGGATGATTCCAGGGGCTCCTGGATTAAGCATCTGTCTTCCACTCTGGTCATGATCCCAGGTCCTGGAATGGATTCTCAAGTCAAGCTCTCCACTTGGGAGCCTGCTTTTGCCCCTCCCTCTGCCTGCTGCTCTGCCTGCTTGTGCCCTCTTTCTCTCTCTCTCTCTCTCTCTCTGTCAAAGCTCTCTGTTTCTTTCTCTCTCTCTGTCAAATAAATAAAGTCTGGGGAAAAAAAAAAAGAGGGACGATTCCAGTGATTTTGCAAACTTCTTGAATTAAAAGCCTGGGTAGTATGATCCTTTTAAAAAAGCCACAAATTATTATATTACTAAACACAATAAGGTGTTTCATAGGTTTAGCACATACTTGAATTTTTTATATAGCTACATACTTTAACAGAAGTTAAGAAGTATTTTTTGGGAAAAACTATTACACATCCATCATTTAAAAATATTACCTTTTTATTAACTATAAAACTCATCCAAATCAACTACTGACTACAACTCGAACCATTACATTTATTTTTCATAGTTCGTGATATGTGTTCTCTGTAGCATTCCTCTATACTGTGACGTATACTACAGTTAGATATATTTTGCTTATTTATATATATGTATATGTATATATATATATACATACATATGTACCTGCTTATTATTCAAGTAGCAAAGCTCATGTGAGTCCACGTGTTCTTGAGGAAATTACTTCTCAATCTCAATTTGGCAATTTATAAAATGAAGACATTAATATGAGTAAAAAATATTTTCAAAATTAGTATATATTTATGGAACGGTTGCAAGGATTGACATTAATATCATATGTTAAGCATCTTCCATAAAACTGTCAATAATAAACACCCTGATATTATTTCTATTCTGCATCATTTAGTACTGACATTTGAATGTTTTAAAATGGTCAAGAATACACCCTGTAAGTGTTAATACGGTGATGGCTAATCTACTGTAACACCTTGTCAAAACTGCTAGACGTACCTTAGATAGGTACAGCCAAATCTAACCCCACAGGAACCAAAGTCTTAGCAGAATCTGACAAAGATTTATCTCATAGGGTGGCAAGTTTTCATTTGGAAATGGGGCCTTCTGAACTACACAGCGGTATCAATCTCTAGGAAGCACCATATTCATTCTGGAATTTGCAACTGCCCATGGTTAGTAAAACCACTACTTCCACTAAATCTCTCATGAAAAAAACTGACTCTCTTAATAGATTTTTCTCCTTCTTTTGTTGCCTAAAAATGCTATATTTAAGTTCATTCAGCCTTTAACTAGTAGTCTTTAACCTAAAGTTCCAATGGAAAAAATGAATTATGAGTCAAACACTTAACTATACTCAAGTACTGCCAATAACTCAATATCCCAGTGTGAAGAAGTTGCTTGATTTTCCTGGACCTGAGCTTCCTTGTATATAACAGGAGAGATTTTGATGGTTTGTCAAACTAATAATCCCACTCTAAAACTCTATGACTTTTTGTAGGGTAGAAGTTCTAGTTTGGATAGTTAGGATAAAGCTTAGAATAAAATTTCAAGGCACCTGATAAAAATCCTATTTTCAATTAAAGAATGCTCTATAGAGAAGTGGCAGGAAAGGAGAAAACTGGGGAGGAAGATGGAAAAAACCAACAGGATGCATGGATGGAGAGACAGGTCAGAGAGAGAGATGCAGAGAGACAACACCAAGATCATACTTTGAAATATTCAAGTCTTAGTTTTGTTTCAATTCTTTCAAAGAGAGACAGATTTATTAATCTGAGTTCCAGTTTTCTATTGTATAAAATGGAGATAATTTCTCTCTTAAGGTCAGAAGGTTAAAAATTATTTATATTTTATATTTAATTAATTTCTATATTTTTATATTTATATAGAAGATATACACACACACACACACACACACATATATATATACAGGAACTAGCTAGATTTTTTACTTTATTTTTAGCTACAGCTTCTTTTTTCTGTTACGTCAAAATAAAGAATTCAGAATTATAATTTAAGGTAAATATTTAAGAGGGTTAATGCTGGATGCAATATATTCTTGGGCGGCCAAGTAAATGCTACATGAAATAAAGCAGCAAACACTGAGCTCCTGGAACAGAGTTCCCCTTTGGATGGCAGCCACAGCTGGTTTTCTGCAGTGAAAACACCAGTTCCAGGGCAATTACATTCCATAAATTATCTATGCAAGTGGCATGGAGTTTATAAAATGTATGTCTTAATGAAGCCCATTAGGCATGTACAGTATCATAGTGAGCATTAGCAGGATTATTCATATTTAAACATTGTGCTTTTGATTTTTTAATCAGGAAAACACTTGTCTTTAGTTTCATGCAGTCATGTTTTTTCCAGGTTTCTACTTGCTAAGAATTTTCATGAGCTCTTCTAGGAGCTATAAAATTTAAGCCTCATTTCATTTATTTTATTGTTTCAGTTTGGGATCTGGGTACCACCTGCATCACAATCATTCAGGGTTCTTGTTAAAAATGCTGTTTCATGGGCCTCATCCAGACATTGAATCAGGTTCTCAGGGACATCTGCCCCGAGAATTTGGAATTTTGAACACGTTCCCAATGTGAATTTCATTCATAATCATTTTTAAATCTGCTCACTCACAATACAATAGAGAGGGAGGAACAACTAGACCAGCAGTTGGGAGGCCCAAATTCTCTTTGCAGCTCTGCACACTGTGATTCTACAAACCTTGGCAAGCCCTCTCTGAGGCGGTGAGCGCATTCTGCCTTGCCAACCAGAAGTCTTGCAGTGCAAAGAAGTTACCTCACGAGCAAAAACAGATGATCACCAAATTTGAGTCTATTCTCTCATCTGTTAAAACAGCCTGAATGATCTCTAAGGTCACTTTTGACACTAATATTTAACAATTCCAGCAAGTGAATACACTTATCTTATCAATATTCAGTGCCTTTGTAGGACTGAAACTATTCAATTATTGATAGCTAAGGGAGTCAGTGCAGATTTTGATCCAAACGTGTTCACCTTCAAAACCCATATGTTTAGGCATGCTGAGTACATTCTGATGCACGTCCCCCATGCCCATTTGGAGTGAAAGCAGAAGCCCATCATTATCACCATCACAGCCCTTAGACCATGACTGGAAGAAACTGAAGAAGGAAGAAAAAGAGAATTATGCCTCGTTAGAAGCTGAAGGCATTCTGCTTTATGATAAGCACCCATTCCTTCTTTCTTTCTTTCTTTCTTTCTTTCTCCAAATACATGTACTTTGCACCTACTATAAACCAGACATTCTCCTAGGGTCTAGAGATACAGTAACAAAGGTGTGGACCTTGTACTCTCTTACACTCTCACAGTGTAAACTGTGTTGATAATCTTCAGGCATTGCAGGCTCAGTTGGTATGGCTGGCTGGCTGCCGTGTTCCATGCTCTCCACCTTCTTATCTACAGACACAATTCAGAGCATCCTTAACATATATGGCATAGTTGCTCCGAATATATATATATATGTAGTGTGTGTGTGTGTGTGTGTGTGTACACGTTGGGGAAGGGAGCAAGAGAAAAAGAGTAACAGCTGGTTTCTCAGCGAGGGAGAGCCATATGAACATGATCTCTCATTAATGAGATGCATAACGAACCCCTTGGTCAGCTTCTAGGGAGCCTTTTAAAAGCAAGCAGGCTCTGTCGGCTGCATTTTTGCTCTTGCTGTCCTGCCTGCCCAGAACACAAGGGAAATGCCTGAGCACAGAAAGGGCCACTTGCCGATAAGTTAACCATGGTTGTGCAGAAAGACAAAACGATCATGAGGTGACCACCTTTAGACTTGCCACCATTCATGGAAAATCATTAGAGGCCAAACTGTCACGCTTCAGATTCAATAAATCCAAAACTTTCTGAACCATATACTAGCAACTACAGTGGTACAAGTTCACAAAATAAATCCAGGAATTCTGCGTCAATGATACTTTTGATCTTCAAAATAGAGAGATATTGCTTGGCTTTCTGTTTCATAAGAAATGCATGAATTTTTCCAGATAGATAAAGTGGCTCGAGGTTTGAGACCTTTTAAGACCCAGATTTTTCACTGTACTCTGATGCAGAATTCACAATACAGAGTAAACTATAGCTTCCAAAGTAAAACACTCTGCCTGACAGCATTAAAATAAGAAAAATGTTATCTGATTTATAAACTATATAAACTACACATTTTATGTTAAGTTTCCCTTTGTAAGAGAAAATAATTATGTATTGATAGACTAATGATTTTCAACCATGTAGAATATTTTTTAATAGTTTAAATATTCATTATTTTATTAAAGAATATATCTGTGAGGCTAACAACAGGTCCATCTCAAAATCTGAGTTACCTTAAGCTGAAGTCTGGAAAAGATGGGGTACTTGGATTCAGTCCAGAAGCAGAAAGAAGTATGTAAGATCTAAGCCCACTTACAAGAGCGGTAAGGTAACTAGAATTAAAGTTGTACTATTTAGCATTTATAAAATCTAAATTATCATTATTAATATTCATTTTTCAACAAAAACCCCAGCATATTCTTCTTTAAAAAATATTTTGTTTGTTTATTTGAGAGAGAGAGAGAGTGAGAGAGAGCCCAAGAAGGGGGAGGATCACAGGGAGAAGCAGACTCCCCACGGAGCAGGTAGCCCGACACAGAGCGCCATCTCAGGACTCCAGGTTCATGACCTGAGCGGAAGGCAGAGGCTTAACCAGCTGAGCCATCCATGCGCCCCAACCCCAGCAGATTCTGAATCAGTACTCAATAACCCCAGCATATTCAAAATCAATATTCGATAGATCAGTATATTCTTTTTTTTTAAAGATTTTATTTATTTATTTGACAGACAGAGATCACAAGTAGGCAGAGAGGCAGGCAGAGAGAGAGGAGGAAGCAGGCTCCCTGCTGAGCAGAGAGCTCGGTGCAGGACTCGATCCCAGGACCCTGGCATCATGACCTGAACCGAAGGCAGCGGCTTTAACCCACTGAGCCACCCAGGTGCCCCAGATCAGTATATTCTTTCCTTCATATGTTATAATTGGGCATATTCTCCCTCTGCCCAGAGCACTTCATGCATCAGAAGTAAGTTGGTGTAAAGGGGCACTAGACTCCTTTGGGAAAATATGAAAGTATGGATGATTTGGGCCTAAGACTCCCAGTTTCCCGTTCCGAGGCTTAGTTCTTTCTCTGGCTAATCTCGAGAACTCACTTCACTTTGAGAACTCTGAGGTTGAAAATTCCCATCATTCTCTCCAGTCTTGACATTCTTTGGAGGTGACAAGGAGTTTAGCTGACCACTTGCCATACTGAAGATGTACTAGAGGCCAGTGAGGACCTACTTGTGGTTGACAACAATCCAACAGGCAAGGGCACACATTTTAGTTTCCCGGAAGATAACACATGGTATTCAGCACAGTGGTGAGGTGTGTTACAGAATCCATTGCCGTGGAAAATTTATTCTGTTCAAGACCTGGGATGTTATTCCTGGCAGTCTAATCCTTCCTGTTTGCTTTCAGCTAGACAAAGGGTAGCACTGATCTTTTGGGATGTACTGTGTGGTGTTTTGCCTTTACAACATTCTAAAGAATGCTGGGCCCTAGCAGGATAACAGAAAACAAAGCTGGAGCATATACTACCTAGACTATTGGCCTCCTCTTAGGAAGTGGAATGGTTTTATAGGAAAAAAATGGAGATGATATTTTGGAAGAAACTATTATAGGTAGAATTTAAACATAAAATGCCAAAGAGATAAAACATAACAAGCATACAAACCATTTGTTTTACGCTGTGAAGTTCTACATGGGTATCAGGCACTGTGGCAGCCCATGCTATTGCAGGGGATCTGCCGGCTCACCTTGTTGGCCTGGGTAGCACCCAAACCAGATTATCATCCAACCTTAACTCTAGCTCACCCCTCAAATTCTGAGTCCTGGGCTGGGTTAGTTACAGCTCAGTGGAGAACGACCCCATATCCCTTATCAAATGAAAGTAAAATAAGCTATATCCACTCCTATAATGTCCTGATGGCCTGAAGAAGTTGAATGAGCACATGGTTCAAAGTCCCATGGTCTGTATTCCTGCTACAATATGTAAGTAAAGACAATATGAACACTTTACGGAAGAAGAAAAACATATGGGCCGATTTCACCAAAGATTCTACATCCCACACTGACAGTACCTAGAAGGGGAGCATCGCAGTGCTTACCTCCACAGTTTAGGCCGTGCCCAGAACAGGGGTAACAACTTTAAGCAGCACCTCTTTGACCTTGTTATATACTTTGCCTGCAAGAAGTCATGGCCCCAGGAACAATCTACAGGGATTCTTGTGTGATGCTTAATAGTTTGATAATGAATGGAAAGGGAATAAAAGAATCATTAGAAAGTTAGAAACCGGGGCGCCTGGGTGGCTCAGTGGGTTAGAGCCTCTGCCTTCGGCTCAGGTCATGATCCCGGGGTCCTGGGATTGAGCCCCGCATCGGGCTCTCTGCTCGGCACGGAGCCTGCTTCCTGCCCTCTCTCTGCCTGCCTCTCAGCCTACCTGTGATCTCTGTCTGTCAAATAAATAAATAAAATCTTAAAAAAAAAAATAGAAAGAAAATTAGAAACCACAGACTTATGGTTTCATACTTATGGAGCATAAAGAATAACATGGAGGATATTAGGAGAAGGAAAGGAAAAGTGAACTGGGGGAAATTGTAGGGGGACACGAACCATGAGAGACTGAACTCTGAGAAACAAACTGAAGGTTTTGGAGGGGAGGAGTATAGGGGGTCGGGTGAGCCTGGTGGTGGGTATTAAGCAGGGCATGTACAGCATGGAGCACTGGGTGTGGTGCATAAACAATGAATTTTAGAACTCTAAAAAAATAAATAAATTCAAAAAAAAAAAAGGATGGACATTGAGATTTCTTAACTGAGAGAGAATATGAATACATTTGCATCCCATGCAAATGTTTGCCAAAGAGAAATTTTAGCAGAGAAGCAGGATAATAATCACATGGATCAGGTGACCCATTCTTTTGATGACCGTATTTGTTTTATTTCTCAACCACCACTATCTTTGCTGAGTGACGCCATGATGAAAGGGACCACTGGGATAGGTGTAGAGGTAATACATGGACTCAGCACCATGGGCCTCCACCCACGAAATCGGTCTAGCTACAGGCACTATTGAGCCTAACTTGCTAATTGCAGAAATCAACAGTGAGTCTTGATAAAGCAACATGTCTCGGGGCGGGGGGTGGGGAGGCGGGTATGGAGGAGATACGGGGCGGGGGGCAGTCAGTCAGCCCATAGAGCGTGTTGATTATACTGGACCATTTCTATCATGTAAGGGACAGCTCTTTGTTTTCACTAGCACAGACTCTCTGCCTGTGGATTTGCCCTCTCTGTCCACTATGCTTCTGCCAAAACCAATATCCATGAAATTACACAATGCCTCTACTCTGATATTCCACACAGCATTGCTTCTGACCAAAAAAGTAATCTTACAGCAAATCAAGTGAAATAATGGTCCTTTACTAATGGAATTCATTGGTCTTAACATATTTCTGATCAGATCAGCACAAAAGCAGTTGACTGGATAGACTAGTGTATGGATAAACTTCTGAATATTCGCTAAAACCATGCCAGCTAGTAGGAATGCTTTGTGAATCTGAAACAATGTCCTTCAGGATATGATATATGCCCTAAATCAGCAAGAACTATACAATATTGTTTCTCCTAAGATCCAAATTCATGGATCCAGGAATCAAGGGGTAGAAACAGTAAGTGGTTCTTCTATTACTTCTACTGACCAATTAGTAAAAATTTTCTTGGGGTTCTGTTGGTAAGCAGCCTTAGTTCTCAAGGGAGGAATGCTTTCACCAGGACATACAGCAATAGTCTATTAAACTGGAAGTTGGTTCTGCTGCCCATGTTCCTCATATCAATTAGCACGCCAAGCAAAGAGTACTCTGTTGGCTGGAGTTATTGACTCTGATTTTCAAAGGGAAATTTGGGTGTAATAACACAATGATGAGTATGTACAAAAGGCAAGAAATATCTTCAGGCCACTCATAAATATATTCACATCCTATGAGAAAAATCAGTAGAAAGCTGCAACATTCCAACATAGGCAGGACTGTAAATGACCCAGATTCTTTAACTATGAAGTTTTGGGGTACCCCATCAAACAAAGATTCACAAATGGCCAAGTGCTAACGGGAAGGGTAAGTAGAGTGGGCTATGGAAAAAGATAACTATAAACGCCAGTTAGAACTACAAACATAAAGATGAGGACTGTAATAGTCATATATCTCATTCTTACTTTAATATAACATTTTTGTGCAGAGATTGACTTATTATTTTCTTCCTCTCTCCTCTTCCCTACCTTGAAATTCTAAATGTACTAATATTTGAACATATATCTCAACATTTAGATATGGGATCTCAAAGGGGGAATATGAGTTCAGGTAGAAAAGGAATGATCAGCACCCAAATGGATAAAGGGATTATCTAATTTCTTTGGGGGAAATAAGCATGTTTTTCATTTGTGTCAAGAATTATTTGCATCATAGGAGGTAAGAACAGGATTTTGTTTCTGTGTTTACTTGCAAATTCCATAAGGACAAAAGAAAAGTTACAGGAGACCAGCTTGCCCTTGGACAACTTGGCAAACTGTAACTACATTCTACCAGAATTCCCCTTCTTGTGTAATTCCAGATTAGGGCTGGATTGAAGAAAAATATGTGTATTATTTTTAATATTTTAATATTTTATTTTTAATTCAGACCTGAAGAAACAATCTTTTTTATGAACCAAAGTTCAGTGTAGGGCACCACATTCTGAGACAGCTCACACATATTTTGTCTAATCTGTTGTCACCTTGCTTTTACAGACTTGAGTTAGGCTTTGCAGGTGATAACAATTTCTAACTTCCATACGATATTTTTTGACTTCTCTGAATCCCCAGCTAGGCTTGTATCCAACTCTGTGGGGGAATGCTGGGAGCTTCTGCAGGTCACCCACATCATCTGGGTCACAGATGACAGGGAATAAATGTAGGCTCTAGGGGCGCCTGGGTGCTCAGTGGGTTAAAGCCTCTGCCTTAGGCTCAGGTCATGATCCCAGAGTCCTGGGATCGAGTCCCGCATAGAGCTCTCTGCTCAGCAGGGAGCCTGCTTCCTCCTCTCTCTCTGCCTGCCTCTCTGCCTACTTGTGATCTCTGTCTGTCAAATAAATAAAATCTTTTAAAAAATAAAGAAAGAATAAATAAATGTAGGCTCTTGTTTGTCCTTTTATGTTTCAATTCAACCCTATAGGTTCCAATTTATGTTTTTTTCCGCCCCACCACATGTCTCAACTGCTAACCTGATTTACTGATGGCAGATTCAGGCCCCGGATCCCATGCAACAGCAGCTTTGCACAGACAAGTTAACGAGCCCACACAGCTACACCCAAACCCCGATGATAAATTGTTTATTATGCATCATATACAGACCAATACTTTCCTGAACTAACCTTCCGAGATTATCACTGCTAAATTTTCTTATCCTGTCAAATATTCAGGGACTAGAAACATCACATTTGTTTACTTTTCTAAATCTAATTCTGACCGCAAAGCCCCATTTTGGAGAAAAATGCAATCTCGACCGTGTTTGAGTACTAATGTACTCTATGACCCATAAAGTGGGGGAAGAAGTGCTGGTATTGACTGTGAAGACCAAGGGCTCTTAAAAGTTCAAGGTCTATTCTTTGGGGATCATGGGACTCCCACCCTCACAGGAGCTCGGAAGAACTGCTTTGGTCTCCGCCATTGCTACCAGTCCTTTCAAAATCAATACTCTCTTCAAAGTAAAACCCAGTTTGGGCTACTTATCTCTATACTCTTACTGTGGACATTGCCTAGCTTCTTTATCCCTTCCAAAATATATATATATATATATATAATTTTTTTTACCAAGAAAAAATCCTCTTAATACTGCCTTTGGAACAAAGACTTTCTAGCCTCAAAGCCATGGTTGGTAACTTGAAAACAAAAGTCTAGAAAGCAGCCTTCTCTCATTATTTAGGAAGATTCAATGACACAGAACATGTCCAAATCTCAGTGTATTATTATTATGGACAAATAACTAAGTAGTTGGGTAGATAATTATGAACTTTTCTACTCTTAGGGATTTTATGGCTTCCTGTCTGCTTCTTTCCATTTTATTGGAAAGAGAGAAAACTCCATTCCTAGTTCTGCCTTTAAATTGGTATTCTTTGCTTCCAACTCTGCTTGAGTGGTATTGGAAGAAATATTTACCTGTTTTCCTAGAAAAATTGCAGAAGTCATACAAACCACAAACATCCACAAATATAAGGTACTTAGAGCACAAATTATCTGCTTTGGGACAAGGGAGAAGAATACAGTAAAAAATATATAACAAAATCAATTTCTTCACATACCCAGAACATTTTATCTTAACAAAACAAAACAAACAAACAATAAGCTATTGTAGGAAATTTCAGAGGGGAAACCTCAGTGCAAAGGATAGGTACTGCTTAAATTGAAGTTTCACTTTTTAAGAAGCAGGAAGAAGTATGTACATGACCCTAAGTTCCTTTGGCATATTCCACTATATCTATATATTCTAAATACTTCAAAATTTTTATTCTTGACTTGCTTCAATTAACACATATCATTAGATAGCTGTACATATAAATACATACTTAAATTGCTGCAATTAAGTGTATAAAAAACAAGTCATTTGAACATTTCAAGGAAGGTACAATATTCTATACAGCCACACACGCTGGTCACAAAATAGTCAAAGGAATAAAGTACTTGTAGAGCATACTTATGAATGTTGATTAAGAACTTCTAAATATAAACTTATTCCAACATCTGTCTATGACTCTGACTTTAACGTTCAACTTCCCTTAGGTGCACAGCTCTTCCAACTATGAGATTCAGAAACCCAATATTTAAAATGTATTTTTAAAATTACCACACCCACACTTCTTATTTAATAAATACGCAGCTATTCACATTATTCTGAATTTTTCATTATCTCTTCGCTACTCTATCATTAACAAGACAAATCAAAACAAACAGCTAACAATAAAAAATGCCACCATCTGCTTCTTGAATTTCCTTGGGTCTAGAAACATCTCTTACATCAGACAAAATGTCCTCCTTCCTTCCACATACCAAGCATGCCTGGCACCGTACCTGTAATGCCAGTCTGAAACAAGATTAGCCCAAGAGTATTTATGGGAGCAATCTTTCTTTTTCTGCAATAATTGGGTTTCACAGTAATAACAAAGCTCAGTAAATTACATGTGCCCAATGAAATACATTATCCATATGTGTGGAGGGTGTAGGGAAATCCCAAAATAAGTTAAAACAGAAAAGAAGTAAAGTGAGTTATTTTGTCCTGCTGTTATCAGAGGCATAACATACATTCTTTGGAGGTCGATTACCCAGAGGCAGACATAGATTACTGCTTTTGAGAAGAAAGGAAGCAAAAATATGTGAGAAAGAGACCTAACTGGTTTTCTCTAACCCCTATCTGCTCTTCTACATCAGGTGTGGGTTGGAAGAATATAAGAAGGAATCGCTTCTGACAAAATTCATTTTCAGACTATTCAGTTACAATAAAAAAAAAAAAAAAACAGCAGCAGCATATTCAGTGAAACAACTTCGCTATGACTTCTCATAATCAATGCATATAATTGATTTAAAAGAACCAACTTACTCCTAACAAGAGAACTAAACAAATTAACTTCAGGTGATTGGCTTTTTCTATAGTCATCATATTTTATGTATTTTTAAAAACACAAATAAACACTTTAAAAAATAATAGAACTCAGAATATCTACTTCTTTAATTTTCATAAATAAGTCCAGGCCTCAAGGTAACTTAGAAGCAGAAATTACATTAATATTTTCAGCTATTAGTTATTCTAAGCTCATAAGTGACTCAACATCTAAAATTAAAATTCAGATTTAAATACCACAATGCTAATATTGGTTACATTCAAGAACAGGTTCTAAACACAGGAGTTGACAATAACTCATGACCATCATGTCTTTAGTTATTACTAGTTTTACTCTGAAAATGCTGCAACAGTCCTTTTCACCATTCACAAAACTGGCTAATTTAATCAAACAATTAGACTAATCCAAAGGCAGAAAAAATAATAAACCACTTTTAGGGAATGGGGGGAAAAACTTGATTTATTTTTATTTATTCCAATTTTTCCACAGAAAGATTTCATATAAAAAAGTATATAAATGATGATGGATAATATAAGGAAAATCATGATTAATGTGAAGAAATATACCAGGTCAGAATGCAGAGTTAAGACTGTAACTATAAATCCTTACCATAACAATTTGTATGCCTAACACAGCCAACTGTTTAATGTCTGAGTTGCCTGGCAGCCTACAGAATCTCCGTGAGATAGAAATAAATGGAAACTTGTATCTAGATTCAAGTGAACTTTCTCCAGGAGGGGTGCAGGTGGGCCTGGGACATAGGGGTAACATAATATGTTCTCAAGGTTGGCAGTGGAGAGTTTCAAGCATGGACATGTGAAAAGAGAGGTAGTCAAAGTAGACAGAGTAACCAACAGCTTTACTCTCTCACTCTACAGAGGGAAAGAGTAAAATTTTATACTCAAAGAGCGAATTATATGGAAATGAAGGAAAGTTTCTCTTAATAATAAACTCAAAAGATAAGGTCACAGGTCCAAATAATGTCACCTATGAGTACAGAGTTGGATCCACTTAAATTTAAGGAGCTTTCATTTTCCAGTATTACATTTTGTTCCTCTCTAAGAAGATCCGATATAAAGATGACAGTCAGAAAATAAGTAGGCCCCCTCTATTCATATACATCTCCTGCTATGCATTCTGGAAATGTACAGTTTATACTTCATAGTTTAAAAACAAAACAAACAAACAAACAAAACAACAAAACAATGACAGCAAAAAACACAACTCCTGCAAGGATACTTACTGATGACCATTATCAATTAATTTCTTAATTTCCATGATTAGAAAAGGAAGCTGATTGCAGCCAAACTGACAGAAGTACCAAAATATGAATTGAAGCTGACCCTAAAAAAGTCAACATTCTTGTCATTGAATGGGGAATAAAGAAAATAACTTAAAATGATTGTTTGAAAGATTCCTGGAGAAGATGGCAGAGGAGAATCCTCAGCTCGCTTCCTGTCAGATACATAATTAGTTAACACACACTTTACTGTAAAAAACACAGAAGATGACCTAAAGACTGGCACAACAGACCCCACAGCTAAACATAGAGAAGAGACCACATTGAAGAGAACAGGAAGGCTGGAAATGTGGTCAGGTGTCAAAAGGATGCACTGGACTGTTCTCAGGCGAGAGTGATGCCACAGGCATGGAGAGTAAAGTGCAACAGACCCCCCATGCCAGGCACTCTGGGCATGCAGGACCCACACTGGGAAGATGAGCCCCCATAATATTGGCTCTTAAAAACCAGACAGGCCTAGAAATAGGTGAAGACTTTAAATATCAGCAGACTCTGCTCTGGAAGCTGGGAGGGTGGAGTTTCCACCCTTAAAAGGATAGAACAACAAACATCCCATGGATATTCAGCATAGAAGTACCTTTTTGAAAAACACTGGGGTATACAGGAAAGAGCTTTATTTACCAATCTCAGGGCATGTGCTGGAGGGGCAGGAATATTTGAGAGACATTTCCAAGAACAAAACAGCTGGCAAGATCCATTTCAATCCCTTGCCTGCCAGCCTTGATACACAGACACCTGCAGAAACCAGCTCCAACAATCTCCACTGAGCTTGCGAAAACCATGCCTCCAACATTATGCTCTTCTGTGCATCCACCCCTTCTGACCCACTAGCTTTGGCAGTTTTCCTAGGCAGCTGCAACTTCCCTTCCCCGATGGCAAAATGCACCCCACCCCCACATTCTTCTGCAGCCCAGTCCCTCCCATATGCCCTTGGCCAGAGGCCATCCAAAGCATTGCAACAGGCCTAGCAGGGTGTAAGCAGTCCTGACAGGGGCCAACACCATACTAAAGTGGTTCCCACACTAAGGAGAAAGAAAGATAACCACACACACCAGTCCAAATGTGGCCCCAACAGTGGGCTGGGGGCAGACAGCTGGTCTGACTGCTGGCCCCACCCACCAAAGAAAGCATGTCAGAGGACTGTGCAAAGAGAACACATGGTATTTCAATGTTACTGCATCTCTGTGAAATATCTGATCTGACTCAACTCAAGACTGAGGCTGCCCCAGACTGACCCACTAACAACACAGGAATCAAACAAACCCCTCCCACAATAGAGAGCCATTGCAGACACATGAACTAAAGGTAAACACAGTTCAGCCACAATAGTAAGGGACATGCAACACACAGAGGAGACACCCCTGAAGTGCCAGGTTCTAGGAAACAAGGGACATTGTACTGTAGGGCACTACAGGACCTCTTCTTCCTAAGGCCACTGTTTTTATTTAAGATTTTATTTATTTGTCAGACAGAAATTACAAGTACGCAGAGAGGCAGGCAGAGAGAGGAGGAAGCAGGCTCCCCGCTGAGCAGAGAGCCCAATGTGGGGCTCAATCCCAGGACCCTGAGATCATGACCGGAGCCGAAGGCAGAGACTTTAACCCACTGAGCCACCCAGGCACCCCCCTAAGGCCACTATTTTCAAGAGTAGGAGACATAGCAGGTTTTCCTAACACAGAGACACAGAGAGTTAGATAATATGAGGAAACAGGATTATGTCCCCACATGAAAGAATGGGGCAAAATCACAGCAGGAGAGCTAAACTAAACAGAGAATACACCAGACAGAGAATTTAAAATAATAGTCATAAAGACACTGGTCTCAAGAAAAAAGCAGAGAACCTCAATGAGACCCTCAACAAAAGAGAGAAAACATAAAAATAAATAAATAAATAAACAAACAAGAATTCAATAAAATTCAATAAAATTAAATTTCAACAAGCCTAATGCAATGAAATTAAATTCATTCAATGAAATTAAAAATACACTAAATGGAATAAATAGCAGACTAGAGGAAGGCAGATCAGTGCCCTGGAAGTGCTATAAAAGAACAGAGTAATGAAAAGAATCAGAACCAAAGGGAAAAAAAAGATAAATGAAAATAGACTAAGGGAACTAGAGAAACCCTCAAGCATAATAATATTCTCAGTATAGAGATCCCAGTAGGAAAAGAGAGAAAGGAGGACAGAAAATTTATTTGAAGAAATAGTAGCTGAAAACTTCCAAAATCTGAGGAAGGAACTAGACATTCAGACCCAGAAGGCAGAGAGGGTCCTCAGCAAAATCAACCAAGGAAGGTCCATATCAAGACATATAGTAATTAAAATGGCAAGAAATAATAATAAAAAGAGAACTTTAAAAGCCACAAGAGAAAGGAAAACAGTTACATAAAAGGGAAACCCCAAAAGGCTACTGATTTTTCAGCAGAAACTTTGAAGGCCAGAAAGGAGCAACATGATATAGTCAAAGTTCTAAAAGAAAGAACAAAACAAAACAACTGCAATCAAGAATACTTTACCCCACAAGGTTCTCATTCAGAATAAAAGGAGAAAGAAAAAAATTTCCCAGACAGAAAAAGTTAAAAGAATTCATGTCTACTAAACTAGCCCTACAACTAATGTTAAAAGGGACTCTTTGGAAAGGAAAGACTATAACCAGGTGTAATAAAAGTAGAAACCACAAAAGCAGTAAAATTAAGTCTATCTATAAAATCAGTCAGGGGATTCACAAAATCAAAGAAAACTATGATGCCATATACCTAAAATGTTGGGAGGGGGCTGGGGCAAAGAATGGGTCCAAACTTAAGAAACCATAAATTTAATATACACTGCTACATAAAGAACATACAAACTAACCTAATGGTAACTATAAATCTAAAACCTGTAAGAGAGACACAAAAAGAATGGGGAAGGGATCCAAGTATATCACTGAAGAAAGCCAGAAAACTGTAAAAGCAAAAGAAAAAAGGAAAAGAGAAGAACTACAAAAACAACCACAATATAAGTAACAACATGACAGTAAGTACTACCTAGCAATAATTACTTTGAGTGTAAATGGACTAAACACTTAAATCAAAAGATGCAGTGTGCTGTAATGTATAAAAAGACCCAGCTATATACTGCCTATGAAAGACTTTTTATTTCAGTTCTAAAGACACAGGAAGACTGAAAATAAAGGGATGGAAAAAATGATCATGCAAATGGCAGTGAAAAGAAAGCAGAGTAGTAATATTTATATCAAACAAAATAGACTTCAAAACAAAGCTGGTAACAAGATAAAGATATTAAAGATACAGATGTAGTGAAAAGAAGGGCCATCTGTACCCCAATGTTTATAGCAGCAATGGCCACTGTCGCCAAACTGTGGAAAGAACCAAGATGCCCTTCAACGGACGAATGGATAAGGAAGATGTGGTCCATATACACTATGGAGTATTATGCCTCCATCAGAAAGGACAAATACCCAACTTTTGTAGCAACATGGACGGGACTGGAAGAGATAATGCTGAGTGAAATAAGTCAAGCAGAGAGAGTCGACTTTCATATGGTTTCACTTATTTGTGGAACATAACAAATATCATGGAGGACATGGGGAGATAGAGAGGAGAAGGGAGTTGGAGGAAATTGGAAGGGGAGGTGAACCATGAGAGACTATGGACTCTGAAAAACAATCTGAGGGTTTTGAAGGGGCGGGGGGTGGGAGGTCGGGGGTACCAGGTGGTGGGTATTATAGAGGGCACAGATTGCATGGAGCACTGGGTGTGGTGCAAAAATAATGAATACTGTTATGCTGAAAATAAAAAATAAATTAAAAAAAAGATAAAGATATTAAATAATCATAAAGGGAATGATCCAATAAGAAGAGATAACAACAATAAATATTTATGCACCCAACATGGGTGCACTCAAGTACATAAAGCAGCTAGTGGTAAACATAAAGAAGAAAAAAACATAGGAATAAACCTAATGAAAGAGATAAAGAATCTGTACCCAGAAAACTATAGAACGGTTATGAAAGAAATTGAAGATGATACAAATGGAAAAACATCACATGTCATAAGTTGGAAAAACAAATGTTAAAATGTCAATACTACCCAAGTAATCTACACTTTTAATGCAATCACTATCAAAACACCACCAACCCTTTTCACAGGGCTGGAAAAAATAATCCCAAAATTTGTATGGAATTACAAATGACCTCAAATAGCTGAAACAATCTTGAAAAAGAAAAGAAAAACTAGAGGCATCACAATTCCAGACTTCAAGCTGTATTACAAAGCTGTAGTCATCAAGAAAGTATGATATTGGCACAAAAACAGACACACAGATCAATGTAACAGCATAGAAAACCCAGAAATGGACCCACAACTATATGGTCAACTAATCTTTGACAAAACAAGGAAGAATAGCCAATGGGAAAATGTCTCTTCAAAAAGTGGTGTTAGGAAAACTGGACAGTAACATGCAGAAGGATGAAATCGGCCACTTCCACCATACACAAAAATAAATTCAAAATGGGGCGCCTGGGTTGCTCAGTGGGTTAAGCCACTGCCTTCGGCTCAGGTCATGATCTCAGGGTCCTGGGATCGAGTCCCGCATCGGGCTCTCTGCTCAGCAGGGAGCCTGCTTCCTCCTCTCTCTCTGCCCGCCTCTCTGCCTACTTGTAATCTCTCTCTGTCAAATAAATAAATAAAATCTTTAAAAAAAAATAAATAAATTCAAAATGGATGAAAGACCTAAATGTGAGACAGGAAACCATCAAAATCCTAGAGGAGAACACAGGCAGCAACCTCTTTGACTTCAGTCACAGCAAATTCTTACTAGACATAGCTCCAGAAACAAGGGAAATGAAAGCAAAAATGAACTACTGGGACTCAAGATAAAAAGCTTCTGCACAGTGAAGAAAAAAATCTACAAAACTAAAAGACAAGATATGAAATGAAGAAGGTATCTGCAAATGACATACTTGATAGAAGATTAGTATACAAAATCAATAAAGAACTTAGCAAACTCAACACCCTAATAATAAATAAGCCAATTAAGAAATTGGCAGAAGACATGAGCAGACATTTCTACAAAGAAGACTTACAGATGACTAACAGACACATGAAAAGATGCTCAACGTCACTCATCATCAGGGAACTACAAATCAAAACCACAATAATATACTACCTCATACCTGTCAGAATGGCTAAAATTAATAACACAATAAACAACACATTGGTGAGTATCTGGAGAAAGGAAATGTTCTTAAACTGTTGGTGGGAATGCAAACTGGTGTAGCTACTCTAAAAAATTGTATGGAGGTTCCTCAAAATGTTAAAACTAGAACTACCCTATATCCAGCAATTGCAGTACTAGGTATTTACCCAAAGGATACAAGAACACTGAATCAAAGGGAAACACACAGCCCAATGTTTACAGTAGCATTATCAATAGTGGCCAAATTATGGAATGAGCCCAAATGTTCATACTGATGTTTGGATATACAATGGAATATTAATCAACCATGGGAAAGAATGAAATCTTGCCATTTGCAATCATATGGGTGGAGCTAGAGTGTATTATGGCAAATGAAGTAAGTCAGCCAAAGAAAGACAAATACCATATGATTTCAATTCTATATGGAATTCAAGAAACAAAACAGATGAACATGGGGTAGGGGAATAAAAAGAGGGAAGCAAACCATAAAGAACTTTATTCTTTTTAAGAGACTTTTAACTATAGAGAACAAACTGAGGATTGATGGAAGGAGGCAGGCAGGGGATGGACTAGATGGACGATTAAGGAGGATACTTGTGAGGAGGACTAGGTATTATGTGTAAGTGATGAATCACTAAATTCTACACCTGAAACCAATATTACCCTATATTTTAACTAATTAGAATTTAAATAAAAATGACATTAAAAGGGTAATACAATAATAGTAGGGGACTTTACTATCACACATACATCAATATATAGGTCATTCAGACAGAAAATCAACAAGGAAAACAGTGGTTTTGAATGACACACTGGACCAGATAGATCTAACAGATTAGAGTCCATCCAAATAACCAAAATACACATTCTTTTCAAGTGCACATGGAACATTTTCCAGAATAGATCGCATATTAAGCCACAACACAAGTCAACAAATTTAAAAAGACTGAAGTCATATTATGCATCTTCCATGACCACAGTTCTGGAACTGAAATCAGTCACAAGAAAAAATCTGAAATAAACACTAATACATAGAGGTTAAACAAGATGGTAACGAATGAGTCAACTTAGAAATCAAAGACCTAGAGCATATCATGCTTATCGAAATAAGTCAAGCGGAGAAAGACAACTATCATATGATCTCCCTGATATGAGGAAGTGGTGATGCAACATGGGGGCTTAAGTGGGTAGGAGATGAATCCATGAAACAAGATGGGATAGGGAGGGAGACAAACCATAAGTGACTCTTAATCTCACGAAACAAACTGTGGGTTGCTGGGGGGAGAGGGGTTGGGAGAAGGGGGGTAGGGTTATGGACATTGGGGAGGGTATGTGCTTTTGGGTAAATTGGAAGGGGAGGTGAACCATGAGAGACTATGGACTCTGAAAAACAATCTGAGGGGTTTGAAGTGGCGGAGGGGTGGGAGGTCGGGGTACCAGGTGGTGGGTATTATAGAGGACACGGCTTGCATGGAGCACTGGGTGTGGTGAAAAAATAATGAATACTGTTTCTCTGAAAATAAATAAATTGGGAAAAAAAAAAGAAATCAAAGAACAAATCAAAAACACAAGGAACAAATGAAAATGAAAACACAACGGTCCAAAATATTTGGGATGCAGCAAAAGTCTGGACAGGATGTCCATCTGGCCTTGGCATACTAATATAATACAATTAACTACATTAACTGACAGCTTTTTCCCTAAGGTCCTGAACAAGATAAAGATGTTCACTCTCACTCCTTTTTTTTCATGTAGTACTAGAAGTCCTAGCCACAGTGACAACAAAAAGAAATAAAAGACATTCAAACTGATACAGAAGAAATAAAAGTTTCACAATTTGTAGATGACATGCCACTACATGCAGAAAACGTTAAAGACTCCATCAAAAACTGCCAGAACTAATAAATTCAGTTAAGTTGTAGAACACAAAATCAATACACAGAAATCTGTTGCATTCCTATGAAATAATAATAATGAAGTAACAGAAAGACAAAATTAAGAAAACACTCCCAGTTACTGGGAGTTGTACTGAAAATTGTACTGAAATTGTACAATTGTACTGAAAATAATAAAACACCTAGGAATAAACTTAGCCAAGAAGCTGAAAGACCTGTACTCTGCAAACTATAAAACACTGATGAAAGAAACTGATGACAACACAAACAAATGGAAAGATATTTCATGTTCATGGATGGGAAGAAAAAAATATTGTTAAAATGTCCATACTACCCAAAGCAATTGACAGATGTAAATGCAATCCTTATCAAAATGTCAACAGCATTTTTTTTCACAGAGCTAGAACAAATAATTCTAAAATTTGTATGGAACCACAAGAGACCATGAATAACCCAAACAAAATTGAACTAGAACAAAACTGGAGGTATCACAGTCTCAGATTTCAAGATAAATTACAAAGCTGTAGTACTCAGCACAGTATGGTACTGGCACAAAAAGAGATCCATAAATCAATGGAAGAGACTACAGGCAGCCCAGAAATTAACCCACATTTCTATGGTCAATAAATCTTTGACAGTCTCTTCAACAAATGGTGTTGGGAAAAAGACAGTCTCTTCAACAAATGGTGTTGGGAAAACTAGAGAGTTACATGCAAAAGAATGAAATTGGACCATTTACCCACACAATGGGTTAAGGACCTAAATGTGAAACCTGAAACCATAAAAATCCTAGAAGAGAGCACTGGCTATATTTTCTCTGATATCAGCCATAGCAACATTTTTCTAGCTATGTCTCCTAAAGCAAGGATAACAAAAGCAAAAATAAACTATAGGGACTACATCAAAATAAAAAGTTTCTGCAAAAAAAAGGAAACAATGAAACTAAAAGATGACCTACTGAATGGGATAAGATATTTGTAAACGACATATCTGATGAAGGATTGGTATCCAAAATATATAAAGAACACATACAACTCAACACCAAAAAGCAAACAAATTAAAAATAGGAAGAAGTCAGAAGACAACACACTGATGGCCAAGAAACACATGAAAATATATTCAACATCACTCATCATCAGAGAAATGCAAACCAAAACTACACTGATAAACCCTCACACCTGTCAGAACAGCTAAAGTAAAAAACACAAGATACTAGTGTTGGCAAGGATGTGGAGAAAAATGGTCCTCCTTGCACTGTTTGTGGGAATGCAAATGGATAGAGCCACTGTGGAAAACAGTATGGAGATGCCTCAAAAAAATTAAAAATAGAGTTACCATATGATTCAGTCATTCCACTACCAAGTAATTACCCAAATAATATGAAAACACTAACTTGAAAAGATATGTGCACCCCAATGTTTACTGCAGCACTATTTATAATAGCCAAATTATGAAAGCAACTCGGGTGTCCATTACAAGATGAATAAAGATGTGCAAACACACTCACACACACACACTGGACTATCAGTCTTAAAAAGAATGAAATCTTGCCATTTTCAATAACATGCATGGATCTAGGGAGTATAGTGCCTCAGCAAAATAAGTCAGAGAAAGACAAATTCCATATGGTCTTACTCACATGAAACTGAAGAATCAGACAAACAAAGAAAAAAGGATATAAACAAAAAAATATATATACTTAACTATAGAGAACAAACTAATGGTTATCATAAGGAAGATGGCTGTGGGGGGGTGAGGGAGTAAAATAGATAAAGGGTAATGAACAGTACACTATCATTATGAGCACTAAGTAATGCCAATTGTTGAATTACTATCTCACATACCTGAAACTAATATAACACTGTACATTACACTAGAATTAAAATTAGGGAAAATATTTGTGGAAATACACCTACAGTATCTCTTTTGTTCCCTTACCTACCACACTTCTGAAAAATTCAATTTTATAAAATAAAACTTCATCCAAAGAGTGAGATCTGATGATTTACCTGGAAAAATCACTCCTGTAAAGTAACCTCTATGAGATGTTCTTTCAAGCTTATGGAATGCATGATTTATAAAATTCATTGCCTTCGGGCACCTGGGTGGCTCAGTGGGTTAAGCCTTTGCCTTTGGCTCGGGTCATGATCTCAGTCAGGTCCTGGGATCGAGCCCCACATCTGGCTCTCTGCTCGGCGGGGAACCTGCTTCTCCCTCTCTCTCTGCCTGCTTGTGATCTCTCTCTGTGTGTGTGTGTGTGTGTGTGTGTTAAATAAATGCATAAAGTCTTAAAAAATTAATTGCCTTTATGTTTTGGAGCCCAAGTATTCAAGAAGGATCCCAAGCCTTAAGTCAAGTAAGGGTTAATGAGTGATACCTCAACCTTCTCTTCAAAGCATTGTAGTGTTTTCAGAGGAGTGAGGCATATTTCTTTAATTTTCCCATCTCACCCTTCTCTTTCCTTTTACAAATGCCCATTTGTTTCAGGGTCATATATCAGCAATGTGGGCTTCACGGAAACCAGTTGCCTATTGCAATCTCTCCAGAAAATACTAGATGGCAAAATATCAGAAGGCTAAAACATAATAAAATTACATTAAATATTGAAGATTTTTTTTTTAAGTTTAATTTTCCTTAAAAGTCATCTCTTTCTGAATCAAGCAGGAAATGCTGCTGTTTTGTGAGGGTGAACTGAAGGGACTAATATTAGCATGTCTTTTCTTTGAGATCTGCCCCTGGAGGAGATAAGCCCTAAAGGAAAATAAAAGAATTGGTTTTTTTCAGTGCAGTACCAGCCATGGTACCTGGGCTAGCACCTTCCTAACTGTCCCAGAACCGCAATCCTCAGAAATGTCTTCAGATCTCAACAATCTCATCCATAGTAGTTAGATGTCTGTCTTCTATTCAGAAGAGAATGGCTTTTCGCCTGGAAAGACGTCATCACGGCGGGCCATACAAAGTGCCTTCCGGGGCACACGGAGAAGCTGCACACACAGGAGGCTATGTTTGCTGTCAAAGTGAGAAAGAACAGTTTCTAAAATAAAACCACAGTAATGACAATACAAAGATGAGTTAGAATTATGGAAGAAAATTAAAAGGGCTTAGTGACCAATTTTGGTGGCAGGTTGAGCAGTAGTTATTAAAAATGTTTCTGAGATTCTGCATTTGTTGGTGTGTGGATATTAGAGACAAAGACCGAGAAAAAAGCAGGAGGTGCCGGCCTGAGAGAGGGAAATGTTGAGTTTATCTGTGGATATGCTGAGGGTGAAGCCCCTGCAAGATACAGAAGAGGATGCATGTTGGGCAGTTTTATATATGGTTCTGAAGTTCCTGATATGTAAACACAGAGCTCACGGTGCCCGGTAACCAGTCGGAACTGTCACTGTGAACAGCGTGCTCCGTTGAAAAGCCCTGAGTGGGAGGAGCTGTCCAGAGGAAAACCAACATCTCAGGCAAGAGGAGAGAGGAGATATTAAATTGGTTTTGCTTAATATGAATTAATAATTAATATTTTCCATAAATATTTAATAGTTTTCTAACCATATTGCCTGAATTATTTAAAAAAAGAAGTAAAATAAATGTGAAAAGTTACACTTTTCAAAAATGGCAACATAAGGCTGTAAAATGCCAGGCTCCAATATGATGAAACAGACCGCACTCGTTAAGCACACAGAGAAAGAAAAAATAAGCAGAATGAGGGCTAATCATTAATGGCTAACTTGCAAAACTAAGGCTGCATATCACCCCACATAGAATTTATGAATAATATGCAAATTAAAGAAGAAGCCAATGAGAATGAGTGTTATGATATTTCTAGGACAATTCAGAGAAATGTTTCAAATTATTTTGTTAGTTGCTGTCTCACTGGTTTTTAATGCACACCATAAAGAAAAGAGTGGCAAGATTATATCCAGCATCTTTATGTCTCTTGACAATACTGGTAGAGAATCTTTGATTAAAAACAGCAATCAAGGCACCACTAATGGCAGATGTTTTAGATCATTGTGGGCTTAACCAACTAGTACCACATTTTTTTACCAGCAAAATTGTACATATGAACTCTCAAAGATGAATACAGAAATAATGCATCTGACATCTTAACATACTATGAAGAATCAAATAATTAAATATCAACTATACTTACTTAAAACCAGAAACGTGCATTTTAGAAAAGAAATGTTTTATTTTTAACCATTATAATCTCAGAGTATGTGAGTCTCTTCAGTCTGCAATAGTAGGTCAGGAAACAAGTGCGTATAGTTAAAGATTTCAACACCTTTTTATTACGCTTTTTATGTTAATTCCAATATAGTTAACATATAGAATTATATTGGTTTCAGGTGTACAATATAGTAGATTCAACAATTCTACCCATTACTCAGTTCTCAGCAAAAGTGTATTCTTAATCCCTTTAAATCTAGCTCACTAATTCCACACCTACCCTACCCCAACCCCAACCGCGTCCTCTTAGCTTCCTTTGGTTCCCGTTTCTTTCTATGCTGAACTGAGTAAAGAACTAAATTAACAGCAATACATCTAGTGCCTGATACTTTTCTTCAAACACATCTTTATGAACTATTGTCAAGTAACACTAGCCCAGAAGCATTAAGTTTCCGGGCCTGGGGAACATTTGCATTATTTTAGTTTACTTACTTTCAACAGCTTTTTATCAGGAACTTGGTAAAGGTTAAATCAAATGTCATTACCCTTTTACTGCCATGACCATGAATTCTTCATGATGCATTTAATTCTTTTTTTAGAAAGATGTTACTTTAAGAATTTCCCTCAAAAATAATAAATAACATGCTTTTAGAACCTGATGCCTTTACAAAAGACAAAATGTTTTTCTTTTATGTTCCTAAAATCGAGATGTACTGGAAAATGTCACTTATTGTTCTGCCAAAAAGAAAGTCTGTGTATTACTAAGATATCATCATTTTTACATATTCCCAATCCCCTCTATACAGAAGATCCTATGAAATGGACTAAAAGGGAAATAAACAGACTTTATCCTCATTAATGATATTGCTGTTTCTTGAAACAAGGGTGAACACAATAAATTTGTGTTTATTAATTATTTTAAACCTGACACCACAGAAGAAGAATGTGTATTCTGTATTCCTGATGTTTCCTCTCATGTGGAAGAAACTTCCACTAGAGGAACACTTCTGGCTTCTGCCTCCCTCCTTCACAGGATGTAAGACACATCCTTTCTGGTGGATGAGTTTGAGGAGCTCAAGGGAAGTAACCTAATGTGTTCATGTCAGTCCTTGTTTGGGGGGTTTTGTTTTGGTCTTTTCTTTTTCTTTCTTTGTTTCCTTTTAGAGGAGCTAGTTGCCACCTTGATGCTCTTACCCTACTCACGGGGGTAAGGTATGTGGCCTTTAGCAATGTCAGTAACTGCCTGGCTATATTTGCTATTGTTGCACATCAAAGACAAGTTCAGCAAAATTTTGATCAATAAAAAAAGTTGACATTTTGACAACTGAGCATGTGAATACCTATGAACAAAATAGTAAGTCATATATTTAATAAATATTTTATCTAACTCTCATAGGTGCTTTAAGAATGCTCATGTTAATGACAATTTTTTCACTGTATTATATAAAAACAAACTATTAAAAATAAATACTATAATGTGGCCATTTCCCCCTTAACGTCTGGGAAAACTTTGACTATATTACTTGTAGAGGAGCATGGGTTAATGTAATTAAACTAGTAATTAAAATGTGATCATACCTCAATAAAATAGAAGCATACTAAAATAAAATAATACATTTTTTTCCTTTCTTCCTATATCTGGAGTTTAGAAATGTAGTGTGCATCTTTAGAATCTTTTTTTTTTTTTTCTTTTTAGTAGCAAGCTACCAGGCAAATTCTACAGATTAACACTGGTTAAACAAATGGTTATTATTTTAAATGAAAAACTATACAGCAATAAGGACATTCTGCATTTAAAAAATTACCTTTTACATCTTTAATTGTTTTAAACTGATATTAAAAGCAGATATTACAAGATGAGAATTAAAATGAATATTTTATAAGTTAGTAAGTATGAGTAATAGGTTAATTAGAATTTCAAGTATATTACCTGAAGCTGGCAAAATTCTAATTTTGAGCCACTTACTGTACCTAGATAGCTAGATTCAGATACAGCATAATTTTTAAATACTATACACAGACAGTATTTATTACTATATTCACACACTTCAGATAAAAGAATAGAAAGCACTTTATACAATGACAATTAATGATCAGCACACAGGTATGCTGGCTATTTCAGAGCAAATTAGGGCATATAAATAAGAGAGTGGTTTGGCTTATTTGCATTTCCATAAGAAATTTTTTAAAAATCAATTGATCTGTCCAGCTTTAATGATGAATTCTAGTACGCAACAAGTTTGCCTTGTAAATGCAACAGTTCTAGCTACAGAACTGTTTGGCACAATTAACAAGAATGAATTAAGCATTACTATGTGTCACCATCGCACTATGCTCCTCACTTTGAAATTTTCACCACCTTCACAGGTGGAATCAACTCAGCATCCTGCTCCTACACCTCTTTTCTTAATCTCCTCCAGCATCACTGTATATTAATTCATCTGAGCTGGACTACATGCAGAGGATTTAGCAAATTCCTTTATGAAGCAGTCCCCTGGGCCAGAGAATATTCCCTTCTTTCCAGGATACAGGATTATCTATCAGCTCATGCACGGTGATCCCTTCCTGACCATGTTCTACTACCTGAACAGATCTACTCAGCAGTCATTCCTTACGCTATTGATCTTTTGTTTTCTGAGTGACTCCGAGATTTTGCTCATCACTAAAGTTTATATATGACAGCTATAAAAGTAGATTACAGTTTACTCTATAGCCTTCTGTCCTCCAAACATTTACATAACTAAATGAAGTATCCTAGCATGAAGGACTCCTTGTATTAAGACAGGTACATGCTTGGAATCAGAGGCTTATCATTTGGAGGAGCTCATTATTTTCATCATGCAGCCTACCTAAACTTTGTTTTCATGTGACTGTTCTATTTTCTGGACGTGAGAGTCTCAAATGAGCCATTCCGCATGTAGCCACACTCCACTCACTGCCCCCCTCACATCTTCATCCATTCCAAAGGGGCAGAGATGAAAATCACAACCACCTGGGGTCTTAATAGGTACTCCCCCTTCCCCAACAGTCCTTCCATTCACCTGTGGCTACCATGCTTGATCATTCAACGGAAGAATGAATGAGCCATCAATTTGGGCAGTTGTGACATTAGCAAAATGGCACATAATTTTATATTCCCCGCCTTCCATAGTCACTTGACTACTGCTTTGATTTGATCGCTTTATAGCAGCATCACAAGCAAGCCCTATGTTTTCTTGAAAGTACAACTTATTTATATTTTTTGAAAGACAAGTGCTAGCAGCAGTAGGTTATTGTTGGATTAAATCTTTCTCAACTAGAATTTTCAATAGTCTACCTTACAACTGTAACTTTGAACATAGCAGAGTTGGAATTCTCAATGATATTTTGACATAATTCTTACAGAAGCACACTGGCTGCAGGGTATTGGGGATAGTAAGTTTCTCTTTAGTATCACTAGGAAAAATTAATATGTGGTTACATTTTTATAACTTTTCACTTTCACAAAAAGTTACTTGAAGTTACCCAGGTTTTGAACATTTTTTAATTTCCTAAGTACAAATTATTTTAATACACTATTTCAAAATTTCCCTTAAAAAATAGATGAGATGGAGGAATTATATTTACACAAATATCTTCTGAAATAATGAACTTTTAAGATTTTTCTATTTTTCATAAAAAACCTTTCTCAAATACCTTCATAAAACCTATTTCTTTCTGATGATTAAGAACAAATGAAATATAGGACGGCAGTGTAACAAAGTTGATTATAGCTTTAGACAATAACATTACTAGTGTACAATACAGGGTTAGCAGCTTAGTAGGACTGAAATGTTTCCACATTAAAAAAATACATGCTGTATTAAAAATGAGAAAATATTTCCAAGTTAGCAAGCCACTGGATTTTATGTTCCTTACACAAAGTAAGAATTTAATGTGTCAACATTTAGAATTTTACAGTTTTTGTCATATTCTAAAATTAAAAAAAGTAAATTAAAACATAATTCAGAGCATACCAAAATAATTCAAAGCAAAGTATCAGAAATGAGTTGGGGGAAACTGGATGGGGAGACAAACCATGACAGACTGTGGACTCTGAGAAACAAACTGAGGGTTTTAGAGGAGGGGGGGTGGAGGGTTGGGTGAGCCTGGTGGTGGGTATTATGGAGGGCACCTATTGCATGGAGGACTGGGTGTGGTGCATAAACAATGAATTCTGGAACACTGAAAAGAAAATGAAAAAAGAAAGAGGAGATGAAAGAAAGAAATGAAAGAAAGAGAGAGAGAGAGAGAAAGAAAGAAAGATAGAAAGAAGAAATTTTTAAATGCTTTGTTACTCATTATGTCATTAAGATTAACAAAGGACTTAATAAAGGCAAACCAGTGATCAAGGATTTTAAAAAATCATGGGACAGTTTTAGTTTTAACATTGAGGTAGAACTAAGGAGGAGGCAAAAAGACAGCATCTAGGATCAGATAAAATTTCATGGCTTTGAACTCTTTCCCTCCCTACAATATAAAGGAAGTTTGTTTTTGTATTTTAAGCTAAATTATTTGAAACAAAAAGTAAATAGGGACCACTGTTCTAGACTCTGAGCAAATGAGATTATCATTTTGAGCCCTAAGGACATTTAGACCACAGGAACACACTGCAGGACCAGTAAGAGATAAGTGGCTTCAGAAGTCTATAGGGAAATTACCTTATTTTCTAGATTTGATTCTGCAGTCTAACAACGGAATATATATTTGAAGGAAAGGGATTGGAAAAAAAAGAAAAATGATGTATTTATAGAGCAAATTTATTTATGAGGCAAGTGATGTGTTGAATGTCTTTTGTAGACCACATTACAGTGTTTCAAACTTCAATGTCTCAGGGAAGACTACTCATTTTTCCCAATCTAGACTCATTACATCTGGCCTCCTCTTGGCACTTATCCTTGAAGACAAACCCTTTCTATTGCTGACTCCTCAGTGCTATTAAGCACTCATTGTTATGGGTTGAAATGTGTCCCCCAAAAAACACGTTGGTGTCCCATATTACACCAGAATGTATCCTTATTTGGAAATCAAGTCTTTGTAGAAGTAAGAAAGTTAAAATGAGGTTATTATGAAGGACCCTAACCCAAAATATCTGGTGTCCTTATAAATGGGGAAAATTTAGACACAGAACACAAGAAGACAAGAAGCATCATGTGACCGTGAGGGCAGAGATTGAGGCAATACTTCTATAAGCCAAAGAATGCCAAAATTCACAAGCAAACCACAACAAGCCAGTAGAAAGGTATGGAAGGAATTCTCCCTCACAGTCCCTGGAAGAAACCAACCCTGCCCACACCTGGATCTTAAACTTGAAGCCTCTGTGAAACTATAAATTTCTGTTGTTTGAGCTACTTAGTTGGTGGAACTTTGTTACAACAGCCCTAGGGAATTAATATACTCATTGAATATTTATAAAATTTGAGAAAAATTGGTATTCACAACTCCATTGGATTTATATTATTGTCCCCATTCTAGAAAGAATAAAGTTGATCTTCAGTGATTTTTAAAAATATGTGCATGATCAAGTAATTCCTAAGCCTTAGAGCAGGGGTGTCATATAAGAAGATATCTATAATTTGGGAGATTATGTCTTTACAAACACAGCTCTTCTTCAAATTCCAGTATCAAACCATCAGGATAAAGACAGTAGTGAAAGTGAGGGCTTGCCTAAAAAAATATGTGGGAAAAGATGGGTCCTGTGATGCAACACAAAAAAAGACTTGCAGGGCTATTTCCTAAAAATAACTCCATGGGACTATATAGAGGTGTCAAAGTGGCAGGAGAGAACAAAGTTTACAGGAGATGGTATTGCAGGGAATAGGAATAAATATGAATTAGTATCATTGTGAGGCATAATTCTCACAAAAACCACCATTTAGAAAACGTATTCTGAAAGCCAATTGAGAAAGAGCTGAAATTATTTAAATATATATTTTCCAATTAGAATATCAAAATTTTAATTTAGCTTACAAAAATTCAATAATGACTTAGATGTAAGGCCCTGGACATTTGAGGGAAAAGAGTAAGCCGACAAATATATAAATGTATTAGAATATTTATCCCAATGCCTTTGCCTTAATACATTACAGAGTAAAAAGTGATCGTTTTTTAGAAAGTTAAAACACTTTATATCATTATCTTGATCTGATTTGAAAATACTTAGGGTTTTGAATCATACTTGTCAACAGAGACAGCTCTGATTTCTGAAATATTATAAATGAAAATGCTTTTGAAACTGTCTAGTCTTTTGCAGATATTGTGCATTATTTCTCTAGAATCTACCTCTTGCTCTCCTTCCCTAATACTGCTCATTCAAATAACACATACCTAAAATCCAGAATTCGTTTTGTTTCCCTCATACATTCAGTTTCTTAGCAATGTCCCTTATTCTTCATCACCTTCTTATATTATGTATCCCAGACTCTTTTTTACCCCTAAAAAAGGAACTTCCTTTACCTTTTATGAGACTTCTAGGTTATTTTTTAAATGTATTACCTGCTCCCAGTTTCCTTATCACACTTATCATTCTCATTACTGCTTGACAAAATTTCTAAATTAAAGCCTTGCCTCTACCTTCTCCTACTGAATGTTTAGCAATTCCTACAATCTTCCAGTATAAAATCTAAAAATCCCATCTTTATGTTTTAAGACTCATCACATGAGCAACTTCAAACAATCCATCTACTCACTGTTCCAAAAATAAATGTTACATTTATAACCTCTATAATTCTGTGCCCATCAACACTTAGAACACACTTGGAATTTCTATCAATTCATTTCCTATAATGAAAAGTACGGGAAACTACTAACAACAACAATGACAAAGAATATAAACCTACCAGAGGAATTAGCTCAGAGTTGTAGCTTTGTGAATATTATACATATATATGTGTGTGTACACACACACACACACACACACACATATATGTATATATACCTCTTCATAATTACTATTTGACTCTGAAAATCACATGCCAGAATTAATGTACTGGTAAACACTAATAATAATGGCATCCTATTATAGAATTAACAAATTATATATCATATAGTTTTGTTTTGAACTAAGTTATATTAAAAATAAAATTTATTGGGGTGTCTCAGTGGATAAGTCACTTAAGAATCTGACTTTTAGGGGCACCTGGGTGGCTCAGTGGGTTAAAGCCTCTGCCTTTGGTTCAGGTTATGATCCCAGGGTCCCACATTGGGCTCTCTTCTCAGTGGGGAGCCTGCTTCCCTTTCTTTCTGTCTGCCTCTCTGCCTACTTGTGATCTCTGTCAAATAAATAAATAAAATCTTAAAAAAAAAAAAAAAAAGAACCTGACTTTTAGTTTCAGCTCAGGTCATGATCTCATGAGTTGTGAGACTGAACCCTGCTTTGGGTTCCCTACTCTGCAAGGATTCTGTTTAAAGATTCTCTCTCCCTTACCCTCCCCCTACCAGTGCTCTCTTCTCAAATAATATTTTTTAAAATAAAATTTATTAAAATATTAAGTTATTTTACCTGCAAGATAAAAATACAGGTAATGTTTTCACTTTAAAATTATTTGTATTTAAAATCAATTATTGGGGGCATCTGGGTGGCTCAGTGGGTTAAAGCCTCTGCCTTCAGCTCAGGTCATGATCCCAGGGTCCTGGGATCGAGCCCCGAATCGGGCTTTCTGCTCAGCAGGGCCTACTTCCTCCTCTCTCTGCCTGCCTCTCTACCTACTTGTGATCTCTGTCTGTCAAATAAATAAATCTTTAAACAATGAATAAATAAATAAATAAAAACAGTTATTGTCATAATCTAGGGGAAAACATTCTTTTAAGAAGTCCTCTTTCTAGGGTCTTCCCAACAAGAAGAATCTAACAATTTTAAATATGTAAGCCCTAACATGGGAGCAGCCAATTATATAAAGCAATTAATAATAAAATCAAAGAACCACATGAACAATAATATAGTAATAGTAGGGGACTTCAACATCCACCTCACTGAAATGGACAGATCATCTAAGCCAAAGATCAACAAGAAAATAAAGGCTTTAAATGACACACTGGACCAGATGGACATCACAGATATATTCAGAACATTCCATCCCAAAGCAACAGGACACACATTCTTCTCTAAAGCACATGGAACATTCTCCAGAATACGTTACATCCTGGATCACAAATAAGGTCTCAACTGGTACCAAAAGACTAGGATCATTCCCTGCATATTTTTAGACCACAATGTTCTGAAGCTAGAACTCAATCACAAAAGGGAAGTTGGAAAGAATTCAAATACATGGAGGCTAAAGAGCATCCTATTATAGAATGAATGGGTTAACCAGGAAATTAAAGAAGAATTGAAAAAATTCATGGAAACAAATGAAAATGAAAACACAACAGTGCAAAATCTGTAGACACAGCAAAGGCAGTCCTGAGAGGAAAGTATATGCGTTATAAGCCTTTCTAAAGAAACAAGAAAGGTCTCCGGTACACACCCTAATCCTACACCTAAAGGAGCTAGAGAAAGAACAGCAAAGAAAGCCTAAACCCAGAAAGAGAAGAAAAATCATAAAGTTCAGAGCAGAAATCAATGAAATAGAAACCAAAAGAACAGTAGAACAGATCAAAGAAAAAAGGAGCTGGTTTTTTGAAAGAATTAATAAAATCGATAAACCCCTGGGCAGACTTATCAAAAAGAAAAGAGAAAGGACTCAAATAAATAAAATCATGAATGAAAGAGGAGAGATTCACAACCAACACCAAAGAAATACAAACAATTATAAGAGCATATTATGAGCAATGCAATCCCAGCAAGTTTGACAATCTGAAAGAAATGGGTGCATTCCTAGAGATATATAAACTACCAAAACTGAACCCAGAAGAAATAGAAAACCTGAACAGACCCAATACCAGTAAGGAGATTGAAGCAGGCATCAAAAATCTCCCAACAAACAAGAGCTCAGGGCCAGATGGCTTCGCAGGGGAATCCTACCAAACATTTAAAGAATTAATACCTATTTTCCTAAAACTGTTCCAAAATAATAGAAATGGAAGGAAAACTTCCAAACTCATCTTATGATGCTAGCATTACCTTGATCCAAAAACCATCAAAGATCCCATCAAGGGGCGCCTGGGTGGTTCAGTGAGTTAACCCTCTGCCTTCGGCTCAGGTCATGATCTCAGGGTCCTGGGATCGAGCCCTGCATCGGGCAATCTGCTCAGCAGGGAGCCTGCTTCCCCCTCTCTCTGCCTGCCTCTCTGCCTACTTGTGATCTCTCTCTCTCTCTCTCTGTCAAATAAATAAATAAAATCTTAAAAAAGAAAAAAAAAAGACCCCATCAGAAAGGAGAATTACAGACCAATATCCCTGATGAACATGGATGCAAAAATTCTCATGAAAATACTAGCCAATAGGATCCAACAATACATTAAAAGGATTATTCACCATGACTAAGTGGGATTTATTCCTGGGCTGCAAGTTTGGTTCAACATCTGCAAATCAGTTAATGTGATACAATACATTAAAAAAAAAAAAAAAGGAACAAGAACCATATGATACTCTCAATAGATGCTGAAAAAACATTTGACAAAATACAGCATCCTTTCTCGATTGAAACTCTTCACAGCGTAGGGATGGAGGGTACATACCTCAATATCATCAAAGCCATCTACAAAAAACCCACTGCGAATATCATTCTCAATGGAGAAAAACTGAGAGCTTTTCCCCTAAGGTCAGGAACATGGCAGGGATGTCCATTATCACCACTGCTATTCAACATAGTATCAGAAGTCCTACCCTCAGCAATCAAACAACAAAAAGAAATAAAAGACATCCGAATCAGCTAAGAAGTCGTCAAACCCCCACTCTTTGCAGGTAATGGGATACTTTACGTGGGAAACCCAAAGACTCCATTCTAAAACTTCTAGAACTCATATAAGAATTCAGTAAAGTGGCATGATGTAAAATCAATGCACAGAAATCAGTTGCATTTCTATACACCAATAGCAAGACAAAAAAAAGAGAAATTAAGGAGTCAATCCCACTTAAAATTGCATCAAAACCATAAGAAACCTAGGAATAAATCTAACCAAAGAGAAAAAAAATCTGTACTCAGAAAACTAGAAAACTTATGGAAGAAACTAAGGAAGACACAAAGAAATGGGAAAATGTTCCACACTCATGGATTGCAAGAACAAATATTGTGAAAATATCTATGCTATCTAGAGCAATCTATACACTTCATGCAATCCCTATCAAAATATCATCAACTTTTTTCAAAGAAATGGAACAAATAATCCTAAAATTTATATGGAACCAGAAAAGACCCCAAATAGAGGAATGTTGAAAAATAAAACCAAAGTCAGTGGTATCACAATTCCAGAATTCAAGCTCTATTAAGAAGCTGTAATCATCAAGATAGTACGGTACTGGAACAAAATCACACACACAGATCAGTGGAACAGAATAGAGAGCCCAGAAATGCACCTTCAACTCTATGGTCAACTAATCTTCGACAAAGCAGTAAAAAATGTCCAACGGAAAAAAGACTCTTTCTTCAACAAATGGTGTTGGGAAAATTGGACAGCTACATGCAGAAGAATAAAACTGGACCATTTCCTCACACTACACATGAAAATAGACTCAAAATGGATGAAGAACCTCAAGGTAAGACAGAAATCCATCAAATCCTTGAGGAGAACACAGGCAGAAACCTCTCCAACCTCAGCTGCATCAACTTCTTCCTAGAAACACTGCCAAAGGCAAGGAAAGAAAGGGCAAAATGAATTACTGGAATTTCATCAAGATCAAAAGCTTTTGCACAGCAAAAGAAGCAGTCCACTAAACCAAAATACAACTGACAGAATGGGAGAAGATATTTGCAAATGTCATATCAGATAAAGGGCTAGTATCCAAATCTATAAAGAACTTATCAAACTCAACACCCAAAGAACAAATAATCCAATCAAGAAATGGGCAGAGGACATGAACAGATATTTCCACAAAGAAGACATCCAAATGGACAACAGACACATGAAAAAGTGCTTCACATCACTCGGCATCAGGGAAATACAAATCAAAACCACAACAAGATATCACCTAACACCAGTCAGAATGGCTAAAATTAACAAGTCAGGGAATGACAGATGCTGGTGAGGATGCTGAGCAAGGGAAACCCTCCTACACAGTTGGTGGGAATGAAAGCTGGTGCGGCCCTCTGGAAAAAAGTAAGGAGGTTCCTCAAAATGTTGAAAATAGAGCTACCCTATGACCCAGCAATTGCACTACTGGGTATTTACCCTAAAGATACAAATGTAGTGATCTGAAGGGGCACATGCACCTGAACGTTTATAGTAACAATGTCCACAATAGCCAAACTATGAAAGAACCTAGATGTCTATCAACAGATGAATGGATAAAGATTTGGTATAATACAATGGAATACTACGCAGCCTCCAAAAAAGGAACTCTTGCTATTTGCAATGCATGGATAGAACTAGAGGCTATTATGCTAAGCAAAATAAGTCAATCAGAGAAAGACAATTATCTTATGGTCTCTCTGATATGAGGAATTTGAGAAGCAGGATGGAGGTTTTGGGGGAGGTTATGGAGGAAAAAAATGAAACAAGATGGGATCAGGAGGGAGACAAATCAGAAGAAGAGTCTCTTAATCTCAAGAAACTGAGGGTTTCTGGGAGTTGGGGGATAAGGGTTAGGGTGGCTGGGTTATGGACATTGGGGAAGGTATGTGCTATGGTGAATGCCGTGAAATGTGTAAGCCTAATGATTCACAGACCTGTATCCCTGGGGCAAATAATACATTATATGTTAATTTAAAAAAAAAAAACTATGTTCTAACATAGTTCCAAATTAAAAAAGAAAACTTTGATGAATCTAAATTTTATCTGAACTAGAAGGAAATACTGAAATAATTAATATGACTACAAACATCAAAAACTGAATTTATATACTGATATGCATATAGCAATTTAACATAAAAATATTTAAATAGATTAAAATCCATATGAAAGCATGCTACATACTATGCATGTAGAGAAGTTGTATATATATTTCCCTTAAAAATACTGCTCTCCACAGTTGCAAAATGCTGAAAAAAAAAATCGTGTTTTTCAACACTGTTTAGAATTTAACTTGCATGTATGTGAAATGATATGGGAATATCTCTCTGCATCTATTTTTTTAAAGATTTTATTTATTTATTTGACATAGAGAGAGAGCACAAGTAGGCATAGAAGCAGGCAAAGAGAAGGGGAAGCAGGCTCCCCGTTGAGCAGAGCCTGACGTGGAACTCGATCCCAGGACCCTGAGATCATGACCCAAACGAAGGCAGAGGTTTAACCCACTGAGCCACCCAGGTGTCCCTCTCTGCATCTATTGAAAAGGAAAGAAACACTCCAAGATTCAAAGTGGGAATTCATACATACAGAAATGTGATTCAAACGGTACTTATCCTTTAAATACCAGAAATACTTCAGCATTGATCTGATCAGAATCTCCAATTAAACTCATTATTAGCTCTCAATAATTAGAAAAAAGTAATAAACCTGGGGTTTTGAGATCTTTAGATAATTGAGGTATTGAAATTAAGTTAAAAGTAAATATACAAATGATCTATAACTTTATTACTCAGCAATAATTACAGAGGCATGGGGTTGATTTAAAATCCTAACATTTAATAGCAGTTATTTACTCTGTTTTGTGCCTTTCAACTTAAAATTGCTTTCCATGCTTTGCCATATTTAAAAAAGAAAAAAACATAAACACAACATCTTAAAAAAAAATAGAAAGTTCTGAAAACTGGCTCCATTCTTGATTAGCATTTTGACAATCATTTCAATATTCATAGTGAGTATCAGAATGTGAATCTGTTATATATTTCTTTGACTTGTTCATCTCTGAAAAATGTCTTTTCTGGCAAATTATACTCTAAAATATGACAGTCTATAGAATTGACACAAACACAAATCTAGTAATTCAAGTTGCTGAATTTCTAGCAGTGTGCTTGTTGTAAAAAGGAAATACATACATATATAAAATGTACATAAATATTATAGACACATACTATGGAAGATATAGGATTGCACTTGGAACAATGGTTCATAAGAAAGTAAGTTCCCAATAATTTTCTGGAGGAAGAATAAAGGAGCAAAGTAAATTTCTTTAGCTCTTAAATAATAGCATATGCAATAATCCAAGCACAAGAAATGAAATAGGTCTTGTATTTTAACAATAGAGATTTGCCAAAAGGAATATGGCAGTAAAAGGTATCTTTCATTTAAAACTCAAATAGAAAGGATAATGAAGTTGAATTCACAAGTTAAAAAGATAAAAGGCAATACAGAAATATGTGAAACAGTATAAATAAATCTATAACTATTGGATGATAGGGCCTCTCAGGGATTCTATTACTAAGAAGTAATACTAGATAGCTTGCCACCATGTCCAGCCCATGCTTTTGATACTAACATTTTGTCTCTTAGGAATAGGCATAGGGCTCTGTGCTTCAACCTAAATGCTCATCCTTGTTCCCCACTCCTCTCAGAGTCACAGGAAAGACCTGGCTAAGTCACGTAGGCGACGCTGAACTGGTTTCTGCACCTTGGCTTATTTGCAGGGGATAATGCTTTAAAGTGGTCCTGCTCATTATCATAGCAGGTAGGGAACACAGAATAGAAGAGGTTCGGTTTGGGAGGAGGTTGGGGGGTTACGCTCTGGCCACCTTGGGACTCTTCTCCATTGACATTATTTCATCTTTTGTTTTATACTTCCTCTTCTTTGCTAAATTCGGCTTCTGAGTGGGACAGCCAATTCGGCTCTGATGACCAATAAGATGCACAATAACCTGAATCTCATCGCTCATGGACTGCTAGTATCGGGAGATTTCTCCTCTCTTAGGAAAACTGTACACCAACGCTTGGTTCTCTCGAAAACTCAAGTTTGAACTGAGGTTTTGCTTCCTTTCATAGCATAAGGAATGACTCAAACTTTAGTTAACACACCACAACATTATGCTTCTTTTTCTTTTTCTGCTCCTAAAATCTCCTGTCTCCTGTCCACTAACCATCTGAGTTCCAAAACACAGCAAGGGATGGCTTAATTAGCTGCTTTACTGCTCATAACAAGGATGGACAGCATCCTTGCTGGGAAAGAAAGAGCTTTACCTTACACCTCAGGGAAGTCCAGATTTTGTTGCCGATCTCTGGCAATACACTATAAACTATACCAGTTTCTGTTACAGTATTTCAAGTAACTGATACCCAATTTAAATAAACATAAGCAAAAAAGTTTAAGTTTGTAGGCATACATGTTTAGGGAGTCTGGGGTACTTGTGTCTTCAGAGATCATTCAATCATGTAATCCGAACTTTCATAGTTCCGCACATCTCTCTGTGGGGTGGACCAAGAATGACGGCGTCCAGCCTGACATTTCCAAGTGAATAATTAAGCTTGGCTCTTCCTCTCACTGCCCAAATTGTACTCCTAGTGAAGAGCCTGAGTGATGTTTTCTGAGTATCGTGACTTGAGCCATTCATTTAGCCAAAGGAATGAAATACTGTGCTCAAGTAGACCCCGATCACATGTCCACCCTTAAGAAAGAACGGGAACCTGTGTGTTCTAGGCATTACGCTAGTTTATTTTAGCTATCAACCTGACTAGGCCACAGTATGCAGACATTTGGTCAAAGGTGTCTCAGTAGACTGTGGATAAAGCAGATTACCCTCCGCCATGTGTGTTTGCCTCGCCCACTGAAGATCTTGAGAGAAAAAAGACTGAGGTTTGCAGGGGAAAAAGGGAATTCAGCCAGCAGATGGCCTTCAGACTCAAGCTGTAACATCAGCTCTTCCTTAGGCCTCCAGTCGTCCACCCTGCAGATTTTGGACTTCCTGGTCTCTACAATCAAGGGAACCAATTTCTTAAATTCTTCTTTTTCTTCTGTCAATCTCTCTAGTTAAAGAGATCTATGCAATTGCAGAACTTCTATTACACATATTCTTATTATTGGTTCTGTTTCTCTGGAGAACCCAAGTATAAGCATCATGATTGATAGGCTCCCAGAGCTGTGGATTTATTGGATGTGAGGAATAGCTTATATTTGAAGGGATAGAGAGCAGAACAGACGCCCCCTACAATATCCCAAGAACTCTCCTAATCATGTTAGATAAGGAGAAACGGGGAAATAACATGTCCCTTCAAAAACTTTTCAACGGGGCACCTGGGTGGCTCAGTGGGTTAACCCGCTGCCTTCAGGTCAGGTCATGATCTCAGGGTCCTGAAATCAAGCCCCGCATCAGGCTCTCTGCTCTGCAGGGAGCCTGCCTCTCCCCCGCTCTGCCTGCCTCTCTGCCTACTTGTGATCTCTCTCTCTCTCTCTAATAAATTAATTAAAATCTTAAAAAAAAAAAACCTTTCCAACAAGGTATTAGGTATGTAGGTATTAGGTAGTGTAGGTATGAAAGTATTAAACACAAATAAAATTAAAACTCAAATCTCTCCTTCAATCAAACGGCATATAAGGGTGCTTTTAAAAAGTGGTAAAATAAACCACATGAGAAATAGGAGGAAAGCACAATGGATGCGAAAGACGGAGAAGTAAAAAATATTGTCGTGTGTGAACTGACACTTCAGTTAAACCTTGAAGAATAGATAGTATGTCAAAATGCAAATGTGAGAGATGATATCTATTGCAGGGACAAGTCATAACGCAAGGGAAGGAATGGGGAGAACATCACGTGAAATATTCAGGAAAGTGTTTAATGAAAATAGAGTTTGAGATGCCTGGATGCCTCAGTTGATTGAGCATCTGATTCGGTTTTGGCTCAGGTCATGATCTCAGGGTCATGGGATCAAGCACCATGCAGGGGTCTCCCTCTCCTTCCTCTGCTCACATGTTCGTTCTCGCTAAAATAAATAATAAATCTTTTTTTTTTTAAGATTTTATTTATTGGGGCACCTGGGTGGCTCAGTAGGTTAAAGCCTCTGCCTTCGGCTCAGGTCATGGTCCCAGGGTCCTGGGATCGAGCCCCGCATCGGGCTCTCTGCTCAGCGGGGAGCCTGCTTCCCTTCGTCTCTCTCTGCCTGCCTCTCTGCCTACTTGTGATCTCTCTCTGTCAAATAAATAAATAAAATCTTTAAAAAATATATTTTATTTATTTATTTGACAAACAGAGATCACAAGTAGGCAGACAGACAAGCAAAGAGAGAGAGGGGGGAAGCAGGCTCCCCGCTGAGCAGAGAGCCCGATGCGGGGCTCGATCCCAGGATCCTGGGACCATGACCTGAGCCGAAGGCAGAGGCTTAAGCCACTGAGCCACCCGGGTGCCCCAAATAATAAATCTTTTTTTTTTAAGTTTTAATTTTTGAGAAAAAAGTTTGTATTGAATTTGAGCTTTAAAGAAACATACATAATATTTATAAGGACATATATACACATACACACTAAAAATTATTAATGAACTCCTGTTTTCTAAATCTATATGGAAATATATAGAGTGAATTAATATATATATAAATATAGAAACTAGCTTTGCTGCAGAGAGGGCCAGAAGCACTAATAACTTAGTAATAAAGTATACCTACCACCCAGATGTTGGTCTCATTAAAAGGTACTAGAGTTCTTTGGAGAAGTGATTGATTCCAGCACTAGAGCAGGGAAAATATAAGGTAAAACTGGAACAGGTTTTTTGATTTTGTGATGCCAGAAAATAAGAAAACACTTTTTTAAAAAAGTGTATTGGAGGCTTATTTAAAGAATAGAAGAGCCAACCTGAAGGAGTTCCAAAGGACTTGAAATAATTTTAGAAACAAATTAACTAAATACCCATGAGTGCCTAGTGATATAAACAAATATTTGGATAGTTAAATATATAAGAGAAAACAACTTTTCCTCACAGAATTTTAATTACAAAAAGAAGAAAACAGAGAATAACCAAGAAATAAAAAACATCACAAAAATACATGTTCTGGATAATGCACATTGATGGATACTACAATTAATGGGCAAGTTTATATAGAATTAGGATTTTCAGAGTCTCAAGGAATCTCCTCCAAGATACTTAACTATGAAGAGAAATATAGTGATTTTAGGGTGGACAAACTCAGTAAACACTCACTGAACTAGTTACCCACTAGTAATACGATTTATGACCATCCTTAATCCCTTGATATAATAGAGTAGAACACGACGTGATTTCTAAGGTATTCTGGCAAAAAGTGCATAACCCTACTCTGACCCTGTGAAGATAGCAGACAAATCCAAATTAAGAGAGTCTACAAAATGATCTTTGGGGATCAAGGTCATGGAGTACAAGAGAAGCCTGAGGTCATAGCCTGGAGAAGGTTAGGGGGAAGGATTACACACAGTAGGGCATCTTCAGCGGAATACTTGGGTACAAAGAACATAACTGGAAAACACTGGTGAAACTAGAATGACTCCCACGCTATAGTTAAGAAAAATATACCAATGCTGGGACGCCTGGGCAGTTCATTTACAGTTCCGACACTCGATTTTGATTCAGGTCATGGTCTCGGGGCTGTGAGATTGAGCCTCACGCTGGGCTCCGCGCTGGGGGTGGAGCCTGCTTAAAAGTCTTGGGGCCCCTGGGTGGCTCAGTGGGTTAAAGCCTCTGCCTTCGGCTCAGGTCATGGTCTCAGGGTCCTGGGATCGAGCCCCGCATCAGGCTCTCTGCTCCGTAGGGAGTCTGCTTCCTCCTCTGTCTCTGCCTGCCTCTCTGCCTACTTGTGATCTCTCTGTCAAATAAATAAATAAAAATCTTTAAAAAAAAAAAAAGTCTCTCCTTCCCTCTTCCTCCACCCCCAAGCCATCCCGCCAGCTCTTGCGCACCCTTCCTCTCTCGAAAAAAAATATAAAATAGAATAAAAATATGTCAATGTTAAGATCATTTTCTTCATAATTGTACTCTGGCTAAGTAAAATAATATCATTAGGAGATGAGAATGAGGGATATAAGGTAACTGTACATACTGTTTCTGCAACTTTTCTAGAAGTCTGATGTAAATTTGAAATGTAAAGGTTTTAAAATTCTATGTGTGGGGCGCTTGGGTTACTCCATCAGCTAGGTGTCCGACTCCTGCTCTCAGCTCAGGACGTGGCCTTCGAGTCCTGGCACCAAGTCCAGCGACAGGCTGTGTGCTGAGCGTGGAGCCTGCTCGAGACTCTCTCCCCCTCTGCCCCTCCCCAAGCCCTACTCCTGCATTCTCTCCCAATGAATAAAAGCTTTTAAAAAAATAAAATTATATGTGTATATAAACATGTGCATTCACGACGATCGTTTGCATTTTACGGTCCTGTAGCCTCTACACATACACCGTTTGAAAGTTCCTACAGAGGGAAAGTCCTCCTGGCCTCTATTTCCTGATTTATAACTATCACTGACGACATCCTCATTTCTAGCCTAACAACATAAAACTGCAGCATCATTTCAGCAGCTGAATAATTAAAAATATATATCACATAGTACAGTGGGAAAATTTTACTGCCATAAATAGTGAAATAGCTTTTCCATTTTATTCATAAGCATAATCAGTAACAAAGTCATTGCTAAAGAAAGCTTCCTCTCCTGCCTGTTTGTCATTGTCACTGGCACATTTCTGAACAATTCAAAGTGTCTAAATGCATGGAATTATTATCGAGAAAAGCTTATCAGAATCGGTGCATGATGGCTACAAATAACATGGTATTTTAAAAATAATTTATGTTGTGTTTTGTTTCCCAAAACCTGCTGATACAAGCAATCCCGAGTAGAAGAGGGTAAGAGGCTAAGTAGCAGCAAAAGGCACCATGAAGAAAAGAGAATAATGTTTTTTTTAAGTATCATTTGAAGAAAACTTCAGATACCCTGCCCAGAAAATAGCCTCAATACACTCATACATAATATTTGGGGGTTACTGGGTTTAGAGTAAGCTATGTGATTTTAGTGTTGAATACAGCAGCACTTCTATGCAGAACAATGAGACAATACCAATCTCTATCAGTTAAATTATAGGATCTTTTTATGTGACCATTTTCATTAAACTACAAATCAATCACAGCAAATGAAATCTGGCATCAAACTATATATTTAATTAATGTAACCAATTGTTTGTATTAAGAGCTTGATCAAGACAAATGAGTTAGGCACCAATACACTTACCCAAAAGTACACTTTAGGGTTTCTTTTTAGGACTGACATAAATAAGCCTTCCCCACAACCGCATTCATAGTCTCACAAACTCAGTTGCCTTAAGTGTCATTGGACGTCCTCGTGATTTCCATGATTAAAGCTAAAATTTAGTATGAAGGACAAAATGACTCTCTGTATATGATTTTTCCTTAAACACTGAAGAGAAACACATGGGGAGGAACAGATGTTGATTTTGTTGAATCTCTAATGAAGGGAAGGCTCGAAGATCTTTCCACTCTGCTCACTCCCCTCCCCTGCCCTGGTGTTGTCTGCACTAGCACCACCTAACACCTTGAGCTTCCCTGGACATGGATTATTTGTCATGCTTCTTTGTAGATTCTGGTCCCTCCATTAGGAAATTTCTTGTAATGCCACAATTCAATTCACTCTAAAGTGTTCTTGCCTGACTGGCTACTTGTAGACTTTTAGACTCACCTCAGATCCTAACTCCTATGTGCCTCCAGAGTAAAACTCTCCCACAAGACTTACCACACTGTTTGCAAATTATGTGTGAGAACATTCCTCCCATAAGTAGAGGGGCAGTGTGCCTGTCTGTGTTAGCACCCCACATGACCCGTCTAATCTTGACGGCATTTGCTCCCGTGAGGCTCGTCGGCTGTTAGACTGTGTATCGCTCTTCCAGGCTGTGCATAAGCAAAAGGCTGGAGCAGCTCTCTTCCATCCATCTCAATCAGAGGGACAATGTCTACCTGGATTGCGCACGCTTCGTGGTGGAAGTCAGAAACTTACAATGGCCTAAATAAAAATGCAGGCGTCTGTTTAGTCTTGAAAACGGTACCATCTCATTTCTGCTGATATTTCCTTGTACAATGGCAGTCACATGGCCAAGCTAGATATCCACGGAGGAGACAAATCCCTTCAGTGGATGCGGAGGGGATTATATAGGTGCTTACAACGGATCTGTGGCAAGCAATGTCTGAGATGGTCTCTGGATAGTAGGTGTTGGATACATTTTAGAGTGTTTACTTGTTCTCAACAAAAGATTTCAACTGTTATCATTTTGAAAATCCTGAAAAGCAAACAGGTTAAAAGCAGAGTCAAGGGGCACCTGGGTGGCTCAGTGGGTTAAGGCCTCTGCCTTCAGCTCAGGTCAGGATCTCAGGGTCCTGGAGTCGAGCCCCACATCGGGCTCTCTGCTCAGCAGGGAGACTGCTTCCTCCTCTCTCTCTGCCTGCCTCTCTGCCTACTTGTGATCTCTGTCAAATGAATAAAATCTTAAAAAAAAAAAAAAAAGCAGAGTCAAATACAGCTCGATCACTAATTCAGAGTTTTATCACATTGCCTATAAGTTCTTTGCTTAATTTGTCTCCTTCACTCCACCATGAGCCGCATGATGGCTTGCCTCATTAGTATCCTCACCCTTTAGTAGTGGGCTTGACATCTGGGAAATGAACACTAAATGCTCACTGAATAAAGAATAAAGAAACATAAGTTAGGAAAAAACAAAACAATATCAAAGCAAAGCTAAGACAAAGCAAAGCAAGCTGCTTATGTGCCATGAGCATCTCTTCCCTCATGGAGCTCATAACTGGCATTTACCGGAATATCTGTTCTTTCCTTTGAAGTGATAGTCAAAAACTTATGACTTAACTGGCTGTTATCATAAGTACAATTTATCATAATGTAAGCCTCTAAATTTGCTTTGTCTTGCTAATTGATAAGTCAGGATATAAGATAAAATGCAACTGAGCAAGATGAACGTAGGTCTGAATTCACCAGAACTACAAAATATAGACTCATAAAATATTTATAGTTTAGTGAACTTGAGACTTAGTTGTGCTCACTGAACTAGGATACAAAAAAGCTAACTGAAAATAATATCAATAATAGACTCAAGAATATAATTGTTCATGATCACATACCAATGAAGGTAAAGAATTCAGAAAGGGAACCTACATCTCCTGTCTTGGTGCTTTGCAGCTCCCTCTGACTTTCCTGATATTTGCAAATCATCTTACTACAAAAATATTATCAATATCATATGACAATAAAACATTAATCTCTTATATATACATTTCACAATTGGGATTTTATATTTGTGAAGAGATTTGGGCAACATCTTGGATAGACCTTGCGAACTTAACATTGAGCAAAAGAAAAAAACTAAAAGGAAAACAGTGTATGATCGCATTCTCTATAAAGTTAAGAAATAGGCCAAACCAGGGATGGGGTTCGAATCCATGGGTGCCTACCCTAGCTGAAGGGGAAGTGAGTGGAGAAGACAAAGAAGTGTGGGGTTTGGGGGAAGTCCTGGGAGATGCTGTTCATTTACTCTCTCCCTCTAGGTGGTTTTCACATCGTACCTTGGTATAGACTTTCTGATTTACATCCTTGCCGCCACTCTTCCCTCACTGAATGCACCCACGGGAGTTTTCAGAAGATAGGACGCTGGTGTCCTCATCTTTTAGGCACCGCACCCAGAGTTGTTCTCCCTGAAAGTCCCAGCTCCCTGATTCGCAGTGCGGTCCTGTCCCAAGGTACTTCCTCCCAACACCAGTGGCTCTGCTGCAAATGGCCTGGGAGACACCTTTCCTGCCCTCCTTTGCAAAGATAGCGCCCAGGAAGACATGCTCCCATCTCTCCCGTCCTTGCAGGATTTCTCCTGGGCAATTCCATGAGGTACAGTGGTAGAGTCATAGAAGCTCTTCTTCTATAGGGTAGGACAAATCGGGTTGATTGGGAAAAGAGATGAAAGGGAAAATTCAAAGATCTCAAGCATACCCGTGGCAGACTTTAGGGAACTTGAAAGTTGAAGATTTAGAAATTAATTCTCCTAAATACTTCCTGATTGTCAGTTTGAAGACTGTTGCTCTAAGAGATCCTATGGTCCCTTTAAACCTTTCAGTCTAAGACCAAAAATAAAAAGAAAGGGAAAAAAACAAACTTAGATTTACTGTCGGTTTTCTTTAATGATGTATGGCTTTACTCGTCTCTGAGTAGTAGAGAAAGTCAGGGCAGGGAGCAGCAGCTGTAGGGAATTTACCTCCAAAAGAAAATCTGTGTGTAGCAGCCAAAAGTCAGGTAGGCAGTGCTTCCCTCTTCGCTTGGAATCGGCAGTCCCCACAGTAATCACTAGCACTTACATGGCACTTACTCTGAGAACAATTCTAAGTAGTTTCCGTGTAATAATTCATTTGACATCCCCACCCGAAGAACTGGAAGTGAAAGTACTATATTCCCATCCTAAAGAGCAGGAATACAGAGGCGTAAGGTTAACAGTCTCATCCTAAGCTAGCCGTTCTGTATTTGCATCTGGGACATCTGGTTTTAAAACCTTTCGTTTCATTTCAGATGCAGCACTGGGGTGGCCCATTCCTCCATCTGATGTACTGCACTGTGTACTGAAGAAACGTGTGGTGCTGAGTTCTAGGAATTCAAAAATGTATAAGACACCTTTAACATTGATTTTCATTGGTCATTTTTAATAAATAAACTATTATCTAAAACTCTAAGAACACTGAAAGCACATAAGTCCATGTATACTTTACAAAGCTATGCTTTTTTTTTTCAAAGATTTTATTTATTTATTTGACAGAGAGAAAGATCATCAGTAGAAGCAGGCAGAGAGGGGGAAGCAGGCTTCTAGCAGAGCAGAGAGTCTCATGCAAGGCTCAATCCCAGAACCCCAAGACCGTGACACAAGCTGAAGGCAGAGGCCCAACCTCTGAGCCACCCAGGTACCCCGATAAAGCTATACTTCTTGATTTACAAATATTTATTGAGAATGTATATGGTCAAAGTGGTGGAGACCGAGGAGATATTAAAAGGTATTTAATGGGGTGCCTGGCTCAGTGGGTTACAGCCTCTGCCTTCGGCTCAGGTCGTGATCCCAGGGTCCTGGAATCGAGCCCTGCATGGGGCTCTCTGCTCCATAGGGAGCCTGCTTCCTCCTCTCTCTCTGCCTGCCTCTCTGCTTACTTGTGACCTCTGTCTGTCAAATAAATAAATAAATAAAATCTTTGGGGGGGAAAAAAAGGTATTTAAGACCCTTTCCACCAAACCAGAGGCCCTTTAGATGCTTAAGGGCATTGTCTCTTGGCCATCTATGCAAGAGGCAAAAACAGAGAAGAGATAATCTCAAAGAGATTTTGGGGTGTAGCTTATACCTATTGGAGTAAAACCCAGAGTTCTTGAGAAAATAATTTTGGCAAAGGCACTGCCATTTTAGACTGAAAAGGACAGAGGAAGTATAAGCACAAAGACTAAGCGGTCCCCCGAAAAAGAAAGACAAGATAGAACTTCAGTGACATAAGGCATTAGGTCCAGCTAGCCACCAGCCCTCCCAACAGGATCTCAGTCCAACCTGCCAAGCATACTTCCTAGGAGGTTCAGAATGACAAAGAACTGCAAAATCCTTGGTATTAAGGAGACAAAAAGAATGCAAAAATGAAAAGTCTCTATCAGGCCAGGAAACAGCTATCAGAGATAATAAATCAGTGGTAAAACTCTCACTGATGTTTGGGAAGTGAGCAAGGCCCTATATTCCTTATCCAAGATAAGGAGCCCAAAACCCCGATCAGCAAACGCCAGCTCTCAGAGCGAGTCCCTAGCTCCTTCTCAAACAGTTATGCTCAGCTTCATCTCAGTGTGGAAGTCTCCGCTCTAGGAGTGCAAGGTTTGGTAACATAGCATAGGACACATACATCCACATGCTTCCAAAGTACACACGTGTGACCTCAGACCCAGCCTTATGAAGAGGGTGAAACTCCTCTTTCTGATATTCGTCCTGACCCTAAACAGTAGGAACCCATTCGCCCCTGCTCGGGAGTCACAGCTTTGGGAATTATTCCCTATTACCTCCCAGTTTGCTGCAAATAAGGTTTCTTTCATGGGACACCTCCACCTGGTATGGACTCTATTTGTAACTCACCAAGGAGTGGACTCACTCTGGTTCCATTACACCAGCACAAAATAAAAGGCTATTGCAATCCTGAAATTCTACTGACGCGAGCTAACGAACCATTCAGGTACAAATTCAGGTCACCTCCCATGGAAAGAAAAAGGGGACTCAGAGAGCAAAACCAGGAGACCAGAGGATGGGCTCACTGTCCTCTAAAACACGAGGCATGTGTTGTTGGGAGCAATGTGAGACAGGGTTCAGGCCTCTGGAGCCGTGAAGACTCACAATCTGGTGTCGCGCTGACCTCAGACGTGGGGCACACAGCGGACAATGGGGCCTCATGTCAGGTGATGCTGCGGTCCTGATGTACACCTCGGGTCCCACTCAGTGCTGCTGATTTTCACTCATGTCTGATGTGACACTGTGGGGACCCAAAGGAAAAAGAAAAAGAAAAGCAGTTTCCAGGACTCTGAACTCAGTGCTGCTTGGCAGTATGTGAGGGAGTAGGGGCAAGAGTTCCCCCTTCCTAAGGTTTTCAACTCTGTGTTTCCAATCGGCATTATTATAGTTGTGATTTTGACAGCAATTTTCCAGCTTCCCAGTTCCCCTTTTCTTTTAAATCCTGGTCCCTCTTTAGGTTTTCTTCAAATAATGTGAATCCTGATCACCACCCCCCGCCACCATCCCATTACAGTGTCATCTTCGCACAACTTTAAATTACTTTGCCATCCTCTGCCTGAAATGCCGAGTCCAATTTCATACACCCGTCTTCCTTTCACTTCCCACGGCACAACTGAAACTACCCCAACATTTTCAACAGGTCTGGGGTTTATAAGAAAATTGGAGACTGAAAGTCATGTTTCACTGCCCCTAAGATCCTTTGGCCAAAAGTATTCACAGGGACCCCAATACTGGGCTTCCCTCCTTTCACATATGGATACTGCTGGGTTCTTGGGACTCAATTCTCTGGACAGGAGAGCAGCCCAGATATTATACAGGGTGTCAGAAATCAGCACCTGGCAGGAAAGCATAAAACACTTTTGAAACAGCCTCATAAGATTCTCAGAAATACTAATAGCACCTATGCTAGGAGATATGAAGGCTGAATTTACTTTGCAATTAATCAGATAGGGCCAGAGCAGGAATGGATCAACTATTTCCATGACAATGCTAGAGCCAAATAACTCTTTATCCTAGCTCATGCCTCTGTGGGTGGGAGGGAGACCGTCACAGCTAGGCTGGACCACAATGGGCAACTCTGCCTGAAGTCCAATGTCCAGCAAAATCTGGTCCCTTGCTCCAAGGCACACTAGGTTTTCCTCCTACAGGTTTATTCTAGAGTCCAGGGTACTTCATAGAAGCTCTTTTCTTTGCATAGCAAAACCAAAAAACGGCCAACCCCATCATGCAAATGAATTTCAAACCTCCGCTTGTATTCTATCCACTAATATCCTATTGGCCAAAGCAAGTCTCAAGGCCAAATCCAACATCAAGGGAGCAGGATAGAATACTTCTCCCATGTAGATCAGGCAAGGGTAAAAATTGGCTAAATATACTTTAATCTGTCAAATAGGGTAATTTGACTTAAAAGTATTTATAGTTACCTTTATGGACTAGAATTTTTCACACATGCCTAGCAAGGTGTGGGCCTGGAGAGCGTGGGTAGGTGGGAAGTCTCCAATGAATCGAATTTAGAGAGAGAGTCACTGCCCCCCATCTTCAAATTTAAAATGTAATATGATCAATACATTTAGAAATTTTAAAAATCCTAAAAATTAATAATACCCTAAAATATTTACAAAATGTCGAAGTCACTTAATTATGAAGGATAGCTTAAAGGTGCATCTATTAAAAGTTAAGGCATGAGGGACGCCTGGGTGGCTCAGTGGGTTAAAGCCTCTGCCTTCGGCTTGGGTCATGATCCCAGGTCCTGGGATGGAGCCCCTCATCGGGCTCTCTGCTCGGCAGGGAGCCTGCTTCCTCCTCTCTCTCTGCCTACTTGTGATCTCTGTCTGTCAAATAAATAAAATCTTTAAAAAATTAAAAAAAAATTAAGGCATGAAATGCAGGGTACTATGTTTTACTTAAGAGAGTGCATAGGTAGTATATTATTGATATGCAAGTATGAACTGATATCTGTAGTTATAAGTATAAATATATGTTCATAAATAGTTACTTTGCAAGTAGGTAAGTACTTTCCAGGATAAGTGAATTTTTCACATATGTAGGTTACTGGAGTCCATGTAAAGGGAGATAATAGGAAATGGAGACTAAGCAGTTTAAACAAAATATTATTTAATGGTTTAATTTACAGTAATTTTTTTTAAAAAATGCTAGAATTTGAATACTTTCAATAAAAATCTTTCCAATAGGATATTTTCATTACAAAGTAGCTTATGTAGGTTAAAAAAAGGTGTCATATATGTATTGTTTTCTACAATTCTCTGATGAAAACATTACAAATGTTGTCAAGCTACTTACATTTTCTAGTACATAACATGTTTTACATCCAGAGAATGTTTAATTAATTTACTGATTAATTTTCTAATGCTATTGCTATTTGGCAGCTGTTTTGACAAAACTGCCTTCCTCATTATAGAAATCCTACTTGCGAAAAGAAGTCAACCATAGCAAATGGACTTATTGAATTATCCAGTTCACCAATTATATAGTATAAAATTATTCATCCTCATATAATTTGATCAGGAAAGATCATTTATCTTTAGCAACTGTATAAAATTACATATTATGCTGCAGGATAGTTGCAGTCTTAAAAGTGTCTGTAGTTAGAAAACTTTTAAAATGTATTTGAACACTGAATTATTGCCTATTTTCCCATACTACTTTGTTATAAAAAAGGTTAGTCTCTAAGTAATTGCTCCACTGAGCCCACTGCTCACCATTTAAAAAGCATCACTTAGTTGTTTAAATGCAAAATGTCTATCGGTTATTATTCCTGGCTGCAATTTAGTGGAGACCTCATTCTTACTACATTTCAATGTTTATAAATTAATGAATGCAGAATCAATTTATTTCCTAATAAAACTAACATAATTTAATTGGAAACTCTTCCATATTATCATTATTATTGGTATATATTAGAAGCACTGTAGCAAAGCATTTGTAAAGGTTGAGCTGACACTTAACATTTCTTATTCGTAGTGCTATCCTCAGCATTAATATTACTTTCCAATCTATTTATAGGTTTTTTTATCTTATCTTATTTAAAGACCATGCTTGATGTATTTGAAGATTACTTCTCTGTTACAGCTAACCAAGTGTATCTAAATAGGCTTATCAACCCAAATGAATACTCCGATGAACCAAAAGTGAGCATTTCAGCTATCATTTGAGTCTATACATATTAATTTTTCCTATTTGGTCAGTCTTTCTAAGTATTGTCCAAGTAATACATTATCGGGTAGAAGTTTTATCTAAAATTTATCTATATTTTTCTATAAACCAATACATTTATATATGTCTAATACATAATAATTACATTAACTATACATAATTTACAGGTATACATATCCATTTACTACATAAAATTTGGGGGAAATATGAAAAATAACAAAATATCACAGAAAAATGTTACTGAGATAACAGCCCATTGAATATAGCATTATAAAGGTAATGCACATTTTAGCATGATATATTTGTTTTTTTTTAAGTTGGGAGTCATACAAATGGTATCATTTTTCCCCAGAAAAATTGCCGATTTGCTGACAATGGGGAGATTTAGACAGATTGCTAATAATGGAGAAAAGTCATCTAATATAAAATACGTGATTATCTTAAAATAAGATTTGTAAGAAAAAAATCAATAAATGCTTTGCTATTTAGTAAACCCTCATCCCAAAAATTCTCTAAAAATTTTTGTAAAAAAAGATCATGCATATTCAAGTAGTGATTCCAATATTGTCTTAGCACTCTAATAAATACTGGGTTTCATAGAAAAAGCTTTATTCCTAAAAAGTCTTTACATTTTGGCTATAAATTATTTTGTTAAATCATTGCAGATCTGAAAGAAAGAATAAGTAATTTTTAATGATATTATTTTTTAAGAATTCTTGTTCTCTTTATAAATCCATATAAGAAAAAAACTTTGAATTTTCAAAACCATTATATAAAATTATGTTAAAGCTATATTTTAAAAATTTAGATATTTTAAATTCACTGTTAAAAATTATTTTAAAAACATGATCTAATAATTCACTATTAAAATATTATTCCCCCAGAAACGTATTTTATAAAATAAAGCCTATATTATTTCTGGCTCAGGATAGCATGAAACCTGCAAAATCATGTTATTTCCTTAGTTGTAGTCAAAAACAGATTATGAAATCTTCTAAAATGTCAACTGCAATGTGATAATGGATGTAGCTTTCCTTTAAAAAATAAACAGAGGGCTTTCATTTCTAGTAATAACCACTCAAAAATTCCTTCTACAGCTAAAACAGCTTGACCAAATGTAGTAAGTTAAACTCAAATGAAAATCAGAAAATACAAAGGAACGAACAATGAGGAAAGTGGAAGCAACAACAGTGAGTCTGCGCTGAGGCTGAAGCACCCTGGGTAGATGAACAAGGGGTGGAGACCGGACAGGAGCTAGATTATTTAATCTTCACCCACCCCAGACCTTGGATTGTAAAGACACGTGAATAGGAGACAATACTTGAAGTTACCATTGAGCAAGGTGTTAGGACTGAAATTCATACACAAAAGTACAACTTTAAAACTAGCCTTTAGTTATGATGAAATTTCTTAACCCCTTTTATAAAGTATAGCACTGATACAAACAACACAAAATAATGATCATACAAAGGAAATTACAGACCAATATAATTCTGAATATGGATGCAAAACTTCTAAACAAAATATCAGCAAGGGAATCTACCACCACATTGGCAAAATAATAGGCCATGACCAACTGGGAGCTGTTCTCAGACCTCGAGGTTGGTTCGATGTTTGGATATCAATCTACAGCACCACACACTGTGTTTTTACTACCATAGCAATTATCTTAATACTGGCAAAGACCGACAGAATGCAAGTCATTCATTTAAGAAAAATAAATAAATAAGCCTCGGGAAATTAGAAACAAAGTACTATTGGGGGGGTTGTTTTGTTTTTCTTTGCTTTAAATCTTTTCTGTAAAATGAGAGAAGCAGAGCCTGGGAGGTTCAGTCAGTTAAGCATCCTACTCTTGATTTTGGCTCAGGTCATGTTCTCACGGTAGTGAGATCGGGACCTACAGCAGACTTCACACTCAGCACAGAGGCTGCTTGGGATTCTCTCTCTCCTCTTCCCCTCTCATACATGCTTTCTAAATAAAGAAGATCTTAAAAAAAAAAAAAAGGGGGAGAGAAACGATGGCCATTTCCCAAGGGTTTTAAGGAGTCACAAACATACTTTCTAAGGTACTTGTCACCCTCCCCTTCCTCTGGTGCATTTGCATTTGGACAAATTTGTTGTATTTTTTTAACTTTTTGATTGTGAACTATTTTTTGGCTTATATAAAAAAAAGTTGTAAAAACAGTGCAAGGAGTACTCCTATACTCCTTATGCAGAGTTCCCCAATGTTAACATATTACATACCATTATTATAATTATCATCTGAAAACTAACATTAATTTTATTAACTGGAGACCATATTAAATCTTTATCAGTTTTCCATTAATGTGAGTGGACACAGTTGCTCCCATTTTACAAAGAAGAAACTGAAGACAGAGTGAAAAAGACTTGGCAAAGATCACCAAGATAAGATACAGCAAGGGTCAGAGCTGAGCTTTGCTCAGTTTCTAAAAACTGACACTGTTTTCCTCCTTGGTCCCTTGTGCCAGCTCTTCACTCTGCCTAGAACATATTCTTCACCCTTCCATTTCTAGATCCAAATCCTGCTCCCACAGAGAAGCCTATCCTGAACATGCTAAGTGATATCCCTTTACTATCTCTTAGCTTTCCTCAACTTGTAAAGAAATCACCAAAAACACAATCTTTTTACATGCTGTTAATATGAGATATGCATAGATCATAAGGTATCAAAAATTCTGAGAGTGAAATTATGGGGGGACAAAGCTATTCCAGAAAGTATTTGGTTTTCTTTACCAAAATGAGAGTAGGCAAAAAATGATTTATTGGGAGACAGGATTACCCTCCAATAAAACATTTAATCTCACAAGAAGACAGAACAACTATAAACTAACACAGCATAGTCTGGGGGGGGGGGAACTAGAGTGATAAAATCCTACAATCAGGACAAAATACTTCACTTTTCTTTGAACACATTAAAAATAGAAAAGAGTTTTATATTTCTGGAGCCCTGTACCTAAGAGCTAAAAAATATACACTCATTTTAAAACACTGAAAAAGGCAAAGAAAAAAGTCATCTAACTATATGGAAATTTTCACAAAAACAAAAAATTCAAGGTAATATGGAACACAGTTTCTGATCAATTTTCAACTGTTGGAAAACTTCTGATTTGGAGAAGGATGGAGTACCTTATGTCTAACTTATTTCTTCACCAAGAGCAACTGGAAAACACAGGGAAAATCTGTAGATATCAGTGAGTGGATGAATAGTTGGAAGATCCAGTACGCTATGGGACAAAGAGCCATAGAGAGGTGAGCTACTGCTCTGTATTCATTCTGTCCTAGGATATATCTCTTACATATGGCAAAGGACAAGATTCCAAGAATCCCAACTCGGAGAAGATCCAAGACCCGGGGATGAGCCGTCAGCAGTCCTTCTGGCTGCTTCTTGGGGAAGGAAAGAGGAGACTGGACACGTGAGAGATAAATTCTCTGACTTCAGTGTGGTAGAGAATTTGTTCTGAAATATAACAAGTTCCCTGAAGAAGTCTGTCCAAGTCTGCAACAACAGAGCAAGGTGATAAAGTGCTAAGCAGAAATTCTCAGTAAAGCAGAATCATGCTAATTAAAGCCAAGAAATGATCAAAAAAGGAAAGCCTGCCCATAACTCAAAGTCCAAAATATAGGTATATTTATACCTGAGTTAAAACTAAGATAGCAAAAACAAACAAAAACCACTTAACTTCAAATTTGTTTAGTTCCATTAAGTAATTTAGGTAATCAACCCCATATGATCAGCAAGCAAAGCAAAGAAAAGGTGACCATCTCTGATCAAAGATAATGTCATCAGGTTTTCTACAGTTATTTTGTTTGTTTTATTTTCATTCAAACCAACCTGCACTTGATCAAAAATTATTAGGAGCAACAAGAGAAAAGATCACATAATCAAAATCAAAAGGAAAAAATTTATTAGGAACAAACAATTCATACAGACATCAGACACAGACTTTAACCGTGTTTTACATGTTGAAGAGATTAAAAGGTAAAACATGTGATAAAATGAATACTATATTACTCTATCTATATCAAAATTAGAAGCAGGCAGAAGTCAGGGTAGTGACTTCTTACCTGAAAGGACAATGACTTTGTGAAAATAGGAAGGTGTTTTCTGAGACCACAATCTATCACATTTTCTTTTTTTGATCTGAACGCTAGCTGTATAGTAGGTCATTCACTTTAAGAAAATTCATCAGCCATACCTTTATGATTTGGGCAATTTTTCAACTGGTACTGCAATAAAATATTTACTGAAATAGAATTAACTAATCAATATAATCAACAAAAATTTAAAGAAATGCCTGGAAATTAAGACACACATAATAATCACATGGACACACACAGATTTAAAAACATCTGTTTCTAAATACCTATTAATTCTTCTATGAAAGAAGAGATCTTAATGGGATTATAAAACACTTAGAAGTGAAAAATAATAAAATACTAACAATAATTTAGGTGTAGTTAATTAAATTTTTTAGAGAATTTTTAGGGCAACTATTTATAGAATGAAGTATTTTTAAAAAGTGTTGAAAATAATACCTGAATATTTAACATAAAAATTTTGGTCATTAAAAGGGAATGAGAGGAAAAGCTGGTAAAGATGAACTTGAGAAGAAATTACAAAAGAAAATAAAGTATTTAAAAATGTTATTTCTTTGGTTATTTGAGGAAAAATAATAGAGTAGGAAGTCTCAGACAAGACTTTTAAAGGAGTTATAAGCAGCAAAGAGAAGTGAAGAATAACTATAGTGATAGCAGATATTAGAAAAATATTAGAGTATAGTAAAATGTCACTGACAAATGCATTGGAATTAGGTGAGAAGGGTGATTTTCCTAGAAAAATATGCCAAAATATATCAAATTCAAGCTAATAAGAATAAATAAGATGAATATTTCTAAAACAATTATTCAATTAATGATGAAAATACAGCCTTCAAAAAAAAAGAAGACATATAAAGGAGTGGGGGAGACCTGGATGACTTTGCAGAAATAAGTCACCAACGGCTTTCAAAAACTATACCAAGAAACTGAAAAATGGAACTGTACTTTTTTAAGAGGCAAATACAACCCCAATGTCAAAATAAGAAAAATAAGAAAAAAAATAAATTGAAAATCAATTTTACTTAACTTAGAAACAAAATATCCAAAGAAACAATTAGCAACCTGATCCAAGAATTTATAAAATGTTACTGTCATGGTTCATGCTAAGTGTATAATTTTTTAATACCTAAACTCTATATGATATACCAATGCATCCATAACATGTGTTGAATAAAATATAATACTCAATTCTGATAAAAATTAAATCTCTTACAAAAGCAAGAATTTAAAATAATCGCATAATCTTTAATGTGATCAGAATCATATAAAAATGAATTTAACAAAGCACTCATAAAATCTATCTGGAAGAAAGTCCAAGATACTATTAAAAAGCACTAGGGTGCCTGGGTATCTCAGTTGGTTAAGTGACTACCTTCAGCTTAGGTCATGATCCTGGAGTCCAGCTCCCTGCTCAGCAGGGAGTCTGTTTCTCTCTCTGACACTCCCCTTTCTCATGCTCGCTCTCTCTCTCTCTCTCTCTCTCTCTGTCTTATTCTCTATCAAATAAATAAATAAAATCTTAAAAAGAAAGAAAAACATCAACAAAGACCTAAATAAATTGATAATTTTATCAATATGGGATGTGGAAGTATCAATATCAAACACAAATTTATTTTTCCTTCTTTAGTCATTAGTTCAATGATCATCCAATAAATATTAAATACTATTGAATACTATTAATGGAAGAAGGGATTGCTATAATCACTATAAAGTATCATTTGGCTGTAACTAGTAAACATGGAGGTTAATATGTCCTAAGACCCAATTTTCCATAGATATATGATGATACAATAAGAATATGTACAAGTATACAGAAGTATTTATTGCAACACAGTTTAAAATAACAAAACATTGATAATTAGGGAAATGACCACAAGATATAAAATGAATATTCTTTATATGCATGTCACACAGTGCTCTATAAGGGAAATAAATCAACTAAAGTTGTAATTGTCAACATGAATAAATACCAAAACGCTAGTGTTGAACAAAATAAAAGCTAGTTTCTAAGTCATTTAATGACATTTATAGAAAGTGTTAAAACACACAAAACAATATTAGATGCTCATAAATGTATTTACCTGTTACAACACTTCAAATTCATACAGGAATGAAAAACAAAAAATGCAGGATAGTGTTTACTTATAAGGATATATTTACGAGGGGAAGAGATGAAAGAGGGGTGGGAAAAGGGCTTCAACTGTAACTTTAAAGTTTCATTTCTGAAGTTAGATTAAGTTGCATTAAGTCATGATTACAAGTATTGTTCATTTATGTTTGCACTTAGTAAAGTATAAATCAATATAATTATAAAGTATAATTATGCCTGGTTGGGACTGGGACCACACTTTCCTCCTACCTCACTAACACCACATGCCTTGCCTCTGCATTCTCCTGCAGACCACCCCATCCAACCTACCTGAGAAGGCAGAAGCCTCTTCAAAGCAGCTCCTGACTCACCTCACTCTGCAAGTAGCCACAACAGCAACTAGTGTCACTCCAAAGTGACTACTGCCTTGGGGAGAAGGGAAGATAAACACACACCAGGTCCACTGCAGCCCCAGCAGTAGATGGGGGACAGACATCTGGTCTGACAGCAGGCCCCAACCACTAGTAAAAGCCTTTCAAGGGACAAGGCAAGGACAGTGTCCTATAGTTAGGTCTGACCACAAGAGCAAATGGGCTGAGGGCAGGTACATGGTCTGACCCAATTACAAGCCTAAGGCAGTCCAAGACTGCCCCCCTAACCACACAGGGACCAAACCCTGCTCACAACAGACAAAGTGGGTCACTGTGGCCAACTTTGCTGAAGGAAAATACAGCACAGCCACAACATTAGGGCACACACAACCCACATAAGACATACTCCTGAAGCACATGGTTCTAGTGTACAGGAGACAGGGCACTATAGGACATGTGCTTCATAAGGCCACTATTTTCAAGAACAGAAAACAGAGCTGACTTTTCTAATACACAAAAACAGCGTTAGACAAAATAAGGAGACAAGAAGTGTGTTCTAAATGAAAGAAAAGGACAAAATCACAGCAAAGGAACTAAATGATACAGAGATAATCAGTATGTCTGATAGAGAATTTAAAGTAATAACAATAAAGATACATACTGAACTTGAAAAAAAAAAGTGGAGCATTTCAGTGAGACCCTTAATAAAGAGATACAAAATTAAAAAAAAAGAACCAATCAGAGATGAGCTCAACAGCTGGATTTAAAATATACTGGAGGAATCAAAAGATGAGAAGAAGCAAAAGAAGAGATCAGTAAAATATAACAAATAAATATAACAAACAAAATGTAACAAATAAAAAAGAAACAAATCAGAAAAATAAAGTTCTACAAAGCAAACAAACTGAATAGGCAAAAGAAAAAAATATCAAAAAGAACAGATGAAGGGACCTCAGTGATATCAAGTGTAGTAACATTTGCATTATACGAATCCCAAAAGAAGAAAACAAAGAAAAGCGGGCAGAAATTTGGGGGCAGAAAAATTACTTAAAGAAATAATAGCTGAAAACTTCCCTAATCTGGGAAGAAATCACCTCCAGATTCAGGAGGCACAGAGAGCTCCCAACAAAATCAACTGAAGGAAGTCCACACCAAGACACATAATAATTAAAATGGGTAAAAGTAGCAATAAAGAGAGAATTTTAAAAGCAGCAAGAAACAGGAAAACAGTTACATATAAGAGAAATTCCATAAGGCTATCAGTTGATTTTTCAGCAGAAAGTGCCGGGAGGGAGTGGAATGACATACTCAAAGTGCTTACAGAAAAATGCCAACAACTAACAATAGCCTATCCAGCAAAGCTATCATTCAAAATTGAAGAAGTAATAGAGACGTTTCCACAAACCAAAGTTAAAGGAATTCATCACCACTAAACCAGCCTTTCATGAAATGTTAAGCAGGACTTAAAAAAGTAGGCGAAGAAAGAATTTCACAGGTATATATAAAAGTAGATTAATCACTTATAAAACCAGTACAGAGATGAAAGCACAAAAGCTTAAAAATCAAATATATCTATAAAAATCAGTGAAGGGATTCACAAAATAAAACAATGTGAACTATGATGCCATATACATAAGCCATTATGGGGGGAGGAGTAAAAATTTTGAGGCTTTAGAATGGGTTTACTTAAACAAAGGTCAATTCAACATCGACTGGTACATGCGTAGAATGTTCTATACCAACCTAATGGCAACCACAAATCAAAAACCTGTAATAGATAGGTAAAAAGAAAACGAATCCAAGCATATCACTAAAGAAAGTCATCAAATCACAAGGCAAATGAATAAGAGAAGAAAAGAACACAGAACTACAAAAACTATAAAACAAGTAACAAAAATGGAAGTGAGTACATACCTCTCAAAAATTACTTTGAATGTAAATGGACTGAATGCTCCAAAAAAAAGGACACAGGGATACTGAAGGGATAAAAAAGCAAAACCCATCTATACGCTGCCTACAAGACATATGTCAGACCTAAAGACTTCCAAACTGAGATGAAGGGATGGAAAAGCATTTATCATGCAATGGGATGCAAAAAGAAACTGAGATAGCAATACTCATATTAGACAAAAATAGATTTTACTTCTTTATGTTCTGTAATTGCTCTGGGTAGAGCTACTGGTACTATGTTGGATGGTGGTAAGAGTGGACATCCTTGTCTTTGTCCTGGCCCTTGGGGAAACCATCTCTGTTTATCCTCATTGAGGGTGATTCTAGCTATGTGTTTGTTTGTGGTTTTTGTTGTGGTTGTTGTTGTTGTTTTTCATATACGGCCTTTATTATGTTGAAATAGATTCCCTCTAGACCTCCTTTGTGGAGACATTTTAGCACGGATAGATGTTGTACTTTGTCAGATGCTTTTTCTGCATCTATTGAAATGGTCATATGGTTTTTGTCCTTTCTCTTATTGATGTGATATATCATGTTGATTATTATGTGAATATTAAACAACCACCTTTGCATCCTGTGAATAAATCCCACTTGATCATAGTGAACTATGTTTTTAATGTATTGTTGGATTTTGCTAGTATTTTGTTGAGGATTTTTACATCTGTATTCATTAGGGATTTTGGCCTATAGCTCTTTTTTTAGCGGTGTTTTTATCTTGTTTTGAAATCAGGTTAATGCTGGACTCAGAATGAATTTGGAAATTTTCCTTCTTTTGTTGTTGGTGGTGTTGTTTTGTTTTGTTTTGTTTTGTTTTGGGAATAGGATGAGAAGAATAGGTATTAACTCTTCTTTAAATGTTTGGTAGAATTTACCATCTGGTTCTGAAGTTTGGTTTGTTCAGTGTCTTTGCTGGTTATCAGTGTGTTCAAATTTCTTACTTCTTTCTGTATCAGTTTTGATAGTTGTACCTTTCTTGGAATTTATGCATTTCTTCTAGGTTGTCCCATTTCTTGATGTATAATTTTTCATAATATTCTTATATCATCCTTTGTGTTTCTATGGAGTCAGAAGTTATTTTTTTTCTCTTTTTTTCTGATGTTAATTGAATTCCCTCCCTCTTTTATGACTAGTCTTTCTAAGGATTTATCAGTTTCATTGATGTTTTCAAAGAACCACCACCTGGTTTCATTTTGGTTTCTACAGTGTATATTTCTGCTCTAATCTTTATTATTTCCTTCCTTCTGCTGCTTTTCGGTTTTATAGTTCCTTTAAGGTGTAATAGGTTAGGTTGTTTGAAAGGTAGGTCTGCATTGCTCTGTACTTCCCTCCTGGAGCAGCTTTTGCTGTATCTCAGAGGTTTTATACCATTGTGTTTTCATTTTCATTTGTTTCCAAGTACTTTTTAATTGCTCTTTTATTTCTAGGTTGACCCACTCATTGTTCAGTAGCATGTTTTTTAATCTCCATATTTTTGTGTTTTTGTTTTCCTCAGATTGAGCCCTGAATTGGGCTCCCTGCTCGGCGGGAAGCCTGCTTCTCCTTCTCCCACTCCCTCTGCTTGTGATCCCTCTCTCACTGCATCTCTCTCTGTCAAATAAAAAATAAAATCTTTTAAAAAAAAGAATATGTAATGGGAAAAAATATCTTCAACAAATGGTGTTGGGAAAATTAGATAGCAATAAGAAAAAAAAGGAAACTGGACAATTTTCATATACCATATGCAAAAATTATTTGGAAATGCATTAAACACTTAAATGTGAGACCTGAAGTCATATAAATCCTAAAAGAGAACACATTCAACATCGGCCATAGCAACTTTTTACTAGGTATGTCCCTGAGGAAAGGGAAGAAAAGCAAAATTAACTATTGAGACTACGTCAAAATAAAAAGTTTCTGCACAGCAAAGGAACAAGCAACAAAACTAAAAGGCAACTTATGGAATGGGGACGATATTTGCCAATGACAATATCTGATTCAGGGATAGTATGAAAAATGTATAAAGAATTTATAAAACTCAACACCCATAAGACAAATAATCCAATTAAAAATGGGCAGAGGAACTGAATAGACATTTCCCCAAAGAAGACATACAGACGGCTAACAGACTCATGAAAAGATGTTCAACATCACTCATCATCAGGGAAATGCAAATCAAAACTACAATGAGAGATCAACCTCACACCTGTCAGAATGGCTAAAATCAACAACACAAGAAATAACATGTTGGCAAGAAGGTAGAGAGAAAGGACCCCTCCCGCACTGTTGGTGGGAGTGCAAGCTGGTGTGGAAAACAGTACGGAAGTTCCTCAGAGAGTTAAAAATAAAACTACTCCACCATCTAGCAATTGTACTACTGTGTTTTTACCCAAAGAACACAAAAACACCAATTCAAAGGGATACATGGACTCCTATGTTTCTAGCAGCATTATTTACAATAATGAAATAATGGAAGCAACCCAAGTGTCCATCAGTAGATGAATGGATAAAGAGGAAGAGGGGTACACACACAATGTCTCAAAAAAAAAAAAATTGAAATCTTGCTATTTGCAACAAAGTGGATGTTGCTAGAGGGTATAATACTAGAGTGAAATGTTAGTAGGAAAAAGAACACAAGATGATTTCACTCATATGTAGAATTTAAGAAACAGGACAAAATAAAAAAGACATTTAATATAGAGAAGAAACTGGTGATGGTCATAGGGGAGGGTGGTGGGGAGATGATGAAATAGGGGTTGGTGATCCAGAGTACACCTACATAATGAGCACTGAGTAATGTACAGAATTGTTGAATGACAACACTGTACCCCTGAAACTAATACAATAACCCTGTGTGTTAGTTTTACTGGAATTAAAAAATAAATACAATTTAAAAAGGGATAATATATACCACACCCTGGAGGACACAGAAGAGGCAGTTCACCATCCAAAATTCAGGCTGCCCCAGTTGTTTCTCTGTGCTGAGGGATCAAGAGCTCAGCACAAATTGCAACCTACCCACCTCCGCCCACTTGGAAGCTTTGATCTAGGAAACTGGACACCCTAGCAATTCATGGATTCCGATAGCTGGTTTACCCCATGCACAGACTAGATGTTTGCTTTGTAACCCATCCAAGATTAAGGTCCAGCTTGGAGACACAGATGCAGGGATCAAACTCACTATTTGGGAGAAAAAAAAAAATCAGCATACCAATCAGTTTATTAACTTGTATATATAGAACTATTGCATAGATTATGCAAGCATGCCTCTGATGGGTGTAGCTTCTGTTCTGAGAGAATTTAGAACGGAAACAAGTTATAATCAACCCATAGCGCAAAATCAGGGCACACGGAATTATCTGAAAAACGCAGTGGTTAAAAACATTTACTTTGATAGCATGACAATGACAGAACAGTTAGTTTGTGTCTGTAGGAACTGTGTTCTTTGTTGTCCGTGCTAAGAAGATTCTTTCAGATTAAATTAATCTACCCCAAAGTGAGAACCTGTATTTTGACAATTCTTATATTTCCAAATAGTTGAGAGCATGTTATTATACTTTTAAACAGGGAAAAGACTTTAGGACCATATCTCCTCAGAAAAAGTAACAAGATTTGCTTCAATTTTAACCTTAAAAGGCAGTTATTTTGTTGATCACTTCAGGATATCAAGTCCTCTACTCTATGTCCTTAAAAATACCAGGTTTAACATAACATTAATTGGGTTGGGACCCAAAAAAAAAAAAAAAAAAGATGGGTAACAATGACTTGAGTTTTCCTTAATCTATGATAACACTTGCAGATTTTTCCACTACACTTACACAGCAAGAATTTTCTTTATTCAACATTTCTAGATATGAATTGTACACCAAATATTATAATTAAATTATCTGTTACACATTCATATTCTAAAGATCTATTTCTCAAGAATTATATTCAATTTTATTTCTTGAGTCATTAAGAAATTTAAATGAGACATATACCCTCATCAAATGACATTATACTTACACAGTCACAATTATGTTTCATACAATATTCAGCAGTTTCTTATAAAGAGCAATTACAACAATTATTATTCAGACACTTGTTATTTCTACCTACTACTAAAGGAATTCATGCAGTATTATTATGCATTCTGTAAACTCTATGCTGAAATAATTAACTTTTGGTAGGTGATAGTGAACTGCAAAATAAACACTTTGCAAGACTCAGGTATCATAACAATGTGTGGCACTATTTATTTGACACCCACTTAATTTCACTGTGTAAATGACATTTTCTTGCCAACATCATTTAGTGAATAGATGTTTAGCTACTGTGGCATTTGACATTTGACCAACATGGAATATTAAGAGCTTTTTCTCAAGTGTGAGTAATTCGACATAAATAAATTATCTGGAAGACCAGGAGAACCACAGAACTCCAGGGGGATATTAGTTATTAGTAGCAATGACCACTTTGAGCAGTAACTCACCCCTCTCTTCCACCCCATCCTAGACACTCACTAGCTTCAAAAAAGAGCCTTGTGTTCAATGTCCCTTCTTCAGTATTTCCGCTGTTGGAACCGGAAGTAGAGTATCAATAAAACAATCTAGGTGCAATGGTTATTACAACTGTGATGGTCAGTATACGGCCAGTGTACCTTCATGCTTCCACTCTAGAAGCTGAAGCCTGACCCTTACTTTGGGGTTAAAAGAGACTGTAATTGGGATGACCTGGAGATCCTGGGTGATCTGAGTTATAATATCAAACTCAGGAGTCAGATGTACATTTAGAGAAGACACTCCAGTCAGAATTAAGGAAGGTGTTTTCATGGGGTATACCCCTCACCTACTGATTCACAGAAATCAAAACTGATGCCTAATCAGAGTAGCCAGATCTGATTATGAGGAAGGAAATTTAACATCTGAAAAATACCCAACAGTTTTTACTGGCTAAACATTAAGAAAATATAATTTTATATACTTACTTTTTTATTATTGCATTATTTAGAATAGATATTAAATTCAGGCAAATTATCCTCAATTTGGAAAGCATTCAAAAGGAAGAGGATGCACTCTATCTTATGATGGTATAAAAAGTAACATATTTTAGTAGATGTATCAGACCATGTAAATGCAAAGATGTCAGCATTTTGCCTTTATTTGCCTCTTAATATAATTGATACTTGATCATATACTAAATAAGAAATACATATAATCATTGTAGAAATAACCATTATTTTGCATAAAGACTCCAAAATAAAAAATATTAGAGATTAACATATATTTATATAAAATCTTATTTTCCTGGAAATTGGATTACATTTAAAGCTCATATGACTTTTAAAAAATAGCAAAAAAAAAAAAGTTAAACAATTCCATCTATTTTATATATAAATTTTTTTCTGAGCAGTTTTATAGTGCTCCATGATAAAACACCACACCAATTAATTTAACCATATCAAATATATATTCACATATATATTCATATATCATATGACATATTCATACATAATCAAATTTGGTTGTTTTCCATCCAAACTGTTAAATATTATTCTTGAATAAATATGGATCAAGACAATAATTACCAATGAATGCTAACTCTTTATGTGACATACTGTTGAGGAACAGATGGCTAATGCCACCTTGTAATACTAATCAATGTTAGCATCATTAAAAGAGATACATACAGTCATTCTGTACTTTGTGCAATAGAAAAGCAAGAGAAATTTCACAGTACCACCTACAAAGTATTCTAAAAGTTGAGCAACATATATAACCAAGCCTCTAGATCTTTTAGCATTTACAGGAAATACCCAAGATAAAGGAATAATTTAAATGCTATCCACAGAAGCTTTTAGCCAAATTCAGGACAAGAGACCTTCAACAGATTAAATAACCAGATTTCCCCAACAAATCCTTGGCACTTTTTTATATATATAAAAAAAAAAAAAAAAGAATGCTGTAAGATGAAGACTTCACTTGGATTCTAATAAGATAAAATTTGAGTAAAAATAGGATAAAATTTGATAAAATTTTAAAATTTGAGTAAAAACTAGTTATTAAAAGCGATTAAAGACATTACAAGTAATTTTAGAATATTGGGGTGTGATAATGATGAGGTGTTTAGTATTAAAAACCTTTTAAGTTAGAGATGCACATTGAAATGTCTGTTGATTCAATGATGTGTTGTCCGGGATATGTTTCAAAATACTACAGAGTAACAAAGATGGATACACACAGATAAAACTTTGCAAAATTGTTATTTGATGCAGCTGTGTGATGGGTACATAAGGGTTCATTATAGAATTTTAGTTTTGTGCACATTTGAAAAGTTTCATAATAAGAGATCAAAAATGTTATGATGGCTATTTTTTGCTCATGGCTTTGTGCTCAAGCCCATAATATTTGTGGTTACTTATTTGGATAAATTCCTAGAAACTGAACCACTGAATCAAAAGTAAAGTATTTCTTAAGGTTATTACACTTTATATCACAGTCAATTACATGTAGAAATAGCTAGAACTCCTGTTAAAGGGTTATCATCAGTCTTCACTGTACTTGCAGACAAAATGCAGTATACCACCATGTTAACTTCTATCTCTTGACTTACTACTGGGATTCACTTTTCAAGAATACAGGCTTATTAGTTTTTGGAATCTCGCACAATGACCTATTAAATTCCTATGTCTTTTTTGTTTGATTTCAAAAGAATTTATCACCTTGATCTGAAAAAGAATTTTATTACAAATACCAACCTACCTTATATGTTATAAAAATTATTTTTAACATGAGCATTTAAATTTTGTTTATACATTCTTTCATAGAGATTATAAAGGTTTATGTAATAGCTACCCATATTCTCCATTTTAGTACCTGCCATTAGAATCACAAGTTGAAGGTGAAAAAGAATAAAGCTTCCCCTGATATCCAGGATCCTATCTGATACTGTCACAGCTGGGCCTTAGCATTCTGTGTTGAAAACAGTAATTTCATAGAACTTCAATTTCAGAATTCTGTTCAGTGAACAAGAAGGATCCAAATAAATACAAGACTGTACTACACCAACATCTGAACACAGAATCGACTTTGTCCAAGTTGCAAAAATGATCAAATGTCTCCTAATCTGGTTAATATACGTGATCACTTCTACTTTGGCAGTTATAGCTTTGGTCATGCAGATAAAGTTTAAAAAGATACACAATCATACCTTGCTTCCTGACAGCATCCAATTCTAGAGCAAAGCCCCACTTCCTTAACTTTCCTTGCAAATCAGCTAATAAGCCTGGATCTTCCAAGTTATTTGCAGCATTCTCCTAAGACACCTTGTGGACTCCAAGATACGTGTTCTCCATGTTGCAAAACATGACAAACCAAAATTGTTCAACTACACATGTGTCTTTGGTGGCCTACAGCAATAGGAAGTTAACAAAAGTCATAATCTGCTCTAATGTCACACAGTTCCCTCATCATATTTCTCTTAATATGTACTTCTCCCATTTAATTTTTTTAAGATTTTATTTTTCAGAAAGAGAGCAAGCACAAGCAGGGGAAGCAGCAGGCAGAGGGAGAAGCAGGCAAAAGGAGAAGCAAGGAGCTCCATGAGTCCCAGGAACCTGGGATCATGATACAAGCCAAAGGCAGAGGCTTAACTGACTGACCCACCCAGGCATACCCCCATTTAATTTTTAATAAAATATGAATACATATAAAAGTAATTTTATTTTGAATTTTGTTAAAGTACGATTTTCCCAAAATTATTAACCTATTTTAACATATTAAACCATATATTCGTTTTTCATTATTATATGAAATTCCATAATTTAAGTGTATTCTTCCCACTAAAGCATCAGAATAACCATATATACATTCTTTTTTTTAAAGATTTTATTTATTTATTTATTTGACAGAGATCACAAGTAGGCATAGAGGCAGGCAGAGAGAGAGGAGGAAGCAGGCTCCCCGCTGAGCAGAAAGCCCGATTCCCAGGACCCTGAGATTATGACCTGAGCTGAAGGCAGAGGCTTTAACCCACTGAGCCACCCAGGCATCCCAATGATATATACATATTTTTGTGTGTAAAACTAAACTTTAAGATTTAGCTTCATTTAGTATTAAACAATTAGGTATAAATGAAGAAAGATGACATTCTGAAACATTTTTTAAATCCAAAATGTGTCCTCTTATACTGAGAATCTTAAAATTTTGACAAAGCCAAATTTTTGTTTCCTTTCTCTTATTAGTTTCATGTTCTCTCATACCTCGATATTTTCCCTTACTTTCCCTTTCTTTTCCCAAGAATGCGCTTACTCTCTGTTCATCAAGTCAATTTTCGTCACTAACTGAAGGCTGGTGTGGCCATTCTGATTCCGTACCCAACATCAATCACACCGTAAAGGTCCTGACGCATCAGTCTCCTACTTCCTTCTTTTCTTCCCTAACCACTTGTGTCCACTCGTGTGGGTTCGCCCAGTGCCCCAAGCACAAGGGATGCGGTGAGGGTTACGGAAACGATGGCTGCATTGGCTGCAACTAGAATGACTCCGTTTTGGAACTTCTGGGAATGACACAAGGAAGACGATGTCCTCCCTAGCCTCCCTTCATCGCGGTTACTTTGTCAGCTTATTACTTTCACTGTAGGGGAAAGATCCACTCCCATCTGAAGGTTTAATAAGAGAGAACTTAGAACAAAAGGATTTCATAATTGAGGATATAAAGCTAAGGCTTCATCGTCATCAAATCCCAAGTAAAGGAGAAATGGTGGAGGATTCTGTACCATCCCAGCAGAGATGCCTTTCTCAACGAGGCATCAGGCCTTTCTATATGGTCCGAAACAACAAGCTTCTGGCTGCAGGCATTTTCTACAAATGGGAAGAGAGCTCAACAGCTAAGGAGATGTGCTGGGGGCCGGCAGGGGAGTTCAGAAGGTGCACGGCTTGTCCTTCTCCCCTCAGGTGTGAAATGAGCAAGGCTTTGCCTGGGGACTGGAGCCTCAGGGACCCCTCCTTGTGTTTCCCTGACCTCCATAACCATTTGCTGAATTTGCCGAGTACATGACCTTTAAGCTCTGACCAGGGTGTCTGGCCTATAACCCTCCTCTTAGGAAGATTTTCCCCAGTGAAGAATTTTTGTTTCATCTCCTGAATTGCCTTAGGGCCCCTGCCAGCAGCTTTTAGTCGGCTAGTTTAGCCAAGAACTCTTATTGGCCTTTCAGTGAGATAGCTTATTTTTTCACTGGTATTACTATTTTATACCTTCATTCTACTACATTCATATTATTTCTTCTTAATTTTAATATATACAGAGGAGTATTCCACTAGCAGTCCAAACTATAAACAGGCATCAATAATTTTGTTGTGATGTGCTATGCTCAGAAAATATGAATCTTTTCCAACTTAATCTCATGTTTTAGCTCAGAGGCTTTTCTTGGCATAAATGTCTGTAAGGAATGTGCATAAACACACACCTTGTTATTATTTTTTAAAGATTTATTTGAGGGACGCCTGGGTGGCTCAGTTGGTTGAACGACTGCCTTCGGCTCAGGGCGTGATCCTGGAGTCCCGGGATCGAGTCCCACATCAGGCTCCCAGCTCCATGGGGAGTCTGCTTCGCTCTCTGACCTTCTCCTCGCTCATGCTCTCTCTCACTGTCTCTCTCTCTCAAATAAATAAATAAAATCTTTAAAAAAAAAAAAAAAAGATTTATTTGAAAGAGAGAGAGTGTGTGTATGTGCGTGCGCATGCATGGTCACACAAGTGAGGGGAGGCACCAAGGGAGAGAATCTCAAGGAGACCCCCTGCTGAGCAGGGAGCCTGACTAGGGAATTGAACTCAGGACCCTGAGATCACGACCTGAGTCTAAACAAAGAGTTGGATGCTTAACTCACTGAGCCACCAGGTGCCCCAAACACAACATCTTTTTAAGCTGCAGTTTTTAGAAACACTTCTATGTACTCGTGAAAAGACATCCTGTTGCTTCAACTAAAAAAATCTGGAGCCTTTCTCAGCTGTTAGTTCCTGCAAGCACCCAACCGAACCCAATTCTACTATCAAAACCTAAAGTCACAACCTCCAAAAAAAAAAAAAAAAAAAAATCCCAGAGATCTTCTAATTTTTGCATCCAGAAATACCATCTTATTCCAAGCCATGTGGACAATAGATAGAGCCTAATTCAAATACTGGTTGCATCTCACATACACACAGAATGCACTTTCCAAACAACTTCCAAAATAATTTTTCAGAAATATGAATCAGGTCAAGCCTGACATTCTCCCTGAAAATGTTCCAGTGCCATGGGATTTTTTAAAAAATCCCACTTGTCACATAAATTATGTAATGCCCCCATGATCTGTCCCAACCCCACCTCTCCCACTTCATCACTAGCATTCTTCTTGCCATACACTCCACAGTCAAGATGCACCAGCTTTCTGTTCTGTATTACACTAACTTGTAAAGTTGCCCCTGCCCTGGACTTTCAGGATTCATCATTTCTTCAGTGCTCTCGAAGTGCTCTTGCTTTGTTAAGACTTCAGCTCTGGGGTCACCTGCTCATGAGGACTTCCTCAAAAACCCAACTTGGCCTCCCTTTCCAGTGAGTCTGTTAGTCTTTTACATACATCCCATTATTTCTTTCCATCTGCCTATTTGCACTTGCTGTCATTTGCATTTTCGTTTCCTTGCCTACTACCCATTTCTCCCTATTCTAGTGGAAGCTTATCTGACCGCAGACCTTATGTGGTTTGATTACCCACCTCTTCCAAATATCTAGGAAAATAAATAGTTGTTACTAAATGCTGTACTCAGTTACAAATAAGCCAAGATTCACACAAAAGAATTTCTAGACAGGGGTGCCTGGGAGGCTCAGTGGGTTAAAGCCTCTGCCTTCGGCTCAGGTCATGATCCCACGGTCTTGGGACCGAGCCCTGCATGAAGCTCTCTGCTCAGTGGGGAGCCTGCTTCCTCCTCTCTCTCTGCCTGCCTCTCTGCCTACTTGTGATCTCTGTCAAATAAATAAAATCTTAAAAAAAAAAAAAAAAGAATTTCTAGCCAGATGCCATTACGAAATTTTCTCTTTAAAATTTCTTACACAAGCCTATGATTAGACTGAATGGATTCGCTTACTATTATAACAGAGTAACACCAGAACTACACTGGAGTTCAGTTTTTGCCATGAAAGCCAAGGGGACTGCATTAGTTTTTCCTAACATTTCTGGAACAAATTACCACAAGCTGGGTGGTTTAAAACATCAGAGACTGGCTCTGTCATGGTTCTGGGACCAGAAGTCTAAAACAAAGGTGCTGGCAGGGCCACTGCCCTCCAGAGACTCTCAGGGAACCCTGTCTAGCTGCCAGTGCTTGCCGGCGTCATTCCTGTCTTTGTTTCCAGAGTCATAGGCTTCCTTCCTATTGGTAGCTCTCCTCTGGGTCTTCACAAGTTCTCCTAATGACACCAATCATGGGGATAAAACACACCCTAAGGGAGTAAGATCTCATTTTCACTTAATTACATCTCCTAAAGCTCTATTTCTCAATAAGATCACATTCATAGATATATAGATAGATAATAGGGCTAGAACTTGATCTTCTTGAGGAATAGAGTTCATCTGGAACTGATATCATGCTCCTATCTCATGGTACCAAGGGCAATATAGTAGGAGCTGCTCACGGAAACCATACCTCTCTAACACAAAACCACTTCTTGTCAGGAAGTAAAGTTCACCTCCAATTATCCCTATGATCACTAAAGGTATTAGAAAATCTAGGGAAGTCCCAATTTAAAAGATTCTGCCCTGTTGTTATTGAAAGCACATTTGAACTCATCAGAAAATAAGCTCTCTGCCTTTGGCTCAGGTCGTGATCCCAGGGTCCTGGGATTGAGTCCCACATGGGGCTCTCTGCTTAGTGGGTAGCCTGCTTACCCTCTTTCTCTCTGCCTGCCTGTCTGCCTACTTGTCATCTCTCTGTCAAATAAATAAATAACATCTAAAAAAACCCCCCCCCAAAAAAAAAAAAAAAGAAAATAAGCTCTGACATTTAGTTCAGAATGTCTGTGCCATGATTTTAAAATCACTTCAGAAATTTCCTCTAGAATTGGTTTTACGATAATGAAGTAAATCTCCAGCTCCTCATTCCTCACTTGGGAATCTATTCACTATGAAGCAGACCCAAGCTGGTGAGCTCTCAAGACCATGCTAAGGTTCCCTCTTATGAAGAAAATTCCCACAGAGCTAGATGATGCTTCAAAATCCATTCAGACCAAAATAATATTGTCCATGCTATTTGTTGCAACATTCTGACTCTTTAAATAAGTATTCCTTTAAGAGCTTAGATTCAAAGCTCATTTTTATTTTGCCTTTCAAAGACACTACAGCTCTTTCCTCTGCTCCAGTAAGACGCCCCACAATCTCAGTAAGAATGCAATTTAGGCTTCCAAAAACTTATAATGGACTTTGGTAAAGGTTTCTAAATAGTTGCATATGACCTAGAGTCCATATTTTTATATTGCTTCCTTTATTAAATTGCTTAAAATATATACTAGCACAACTTAGGAAACTTAAATGGAAAGGGTATTGAAAATCACATTCTATCAGTAGAATTTTGATTTCTTAAAATTATCTGTATAAGCAGAGTAAATTATGCCACTAATAATTAGTAGGAGGGCAATCAAGAGTCTCAAGTACTTTAATTACGTATGGTTATTAGACTCAAGAATGAGCATGTCAGTAATTCCTTCCTACCAAGATGGCACCCACGTAACTGACCAGGAGAACAGAGGTCCCATGGAGTCTGAGGGGGCCTGGGATGCACAGCAAGACGTCATCATCCAAAATGTTCAGAAAGAAGGCAAATGCTAGGGTGGAGAGGGACAGAGATTCTGCTTGGGTTTTATTCCCCGATAAGTCATCACTATTATTTCAATGCAATCTATTTATCACTTTATGAAGACTTTTCTCACCACTCTGTTCCCCACACCAAAATTTGACTGCAACAATGAATCAATTCAAATGTCTGCCTATGCCCTTGCAACTGGAATTCTAAATACCTTTAAAAAAAAAATCATACAACCTTACTGAATAGACACCTTAAGAAATAGAACTCCAGTTTTAATGGTGCCTTCAAACACATCCCTCTCTTTTCTTCTTTGTTTCTCTAATTAGTCATTTCTTCCATTATGGAGGCTCTCACTTAAGTGGTTAAAAACATGGAGTCTGGAATGTGCCTACTTGTGCATAAATACTGGTGAAACTGCTTATTAACTATGTGACATTAGGTAAATTACTTATCTTACATTTCACACAGAAATGGAATAATAGTATCTGTTCATCAGTTTGTGACAGAACCTATTTGTATTATGCACATTGTTAGTTCAAAGTTGACAGAGTATTTATTTCATACATTGCAACTATATTTTTCTCTCACTGTCTATTTTTTATAGGATTTTATTGAGAGAGAGAGAATGGGAGGGAGGAGCACAGGGAGAGGGAGAAGCTGGCTCCCCACTGAGCAGAGAGCCAGAAGTGGGACTCAATCCTAGGATCCTGAGATCATGACTTGAGCCGAAGGCAGCCGCTTAACCAACTGAACCACCGAGGTGCCCCTTGCATCATGTATTTATATTCTTTCTGTTCTAAAGCATCTAATTCCATTAACTCACCTCTAATACTGAAAATATTATCCATCCTTATACTATATAGGAAAAAAATCAGAAATAATCTCTCAAATTCCCTCATAGCTTTCTAGCATTCGCAGCCACATAGTCCTTCCTCCTCCTTGCTACAACCAAAGAGGTGTTCCTCCATTTATCTTCCATGCATGCTCCTGACCTCCCTTACCAGGATCTCAGAGACCTCATCTTTCTTTCATTTGTATCAATTAGCACTTTCTTGTATTTTATATTTTTATTCTCTCTTGCTTGCTCTCCCTCCCCAACTTCCCTCAGTACTATTTCCATCAACACTTAAAGATGTTTCAGCCTCCCTTAAATTAAATTAAAATTTATCAATACTTTTCAATTTTAATCCCCTAATCTCCATTAACCTAGTTGTCATTAATATTTCCCAAAACAGATAATTTTTAAATATTAAAAAACATAAAAATCATTAAATATTTTGGCATATTTCCTATCAGTTTTTTTTCTATGCTACATGCAGATTTGCACCTGTTAATCTAAATGTATATATGTATGCATACATAAAATAAACATGTATATGCATATAGAATACATATACATTAGACAAAACTATACTGTGTGAAATACATATATAGAGACTGATTGTGTAATCTGAATTCTTGTTTTGCATATTAGCTCCACCATTTATCAACTTACCATCAGACAAGTAACTAAATAACTTCAGGCCTTTGTTTCAACTTTAATATGTGAATTATGAGACTATCTCATAGTTGTTGGCAAGATCAATTGAATTCATAAAGTGCTTAGAGAAAAACCTGGCAAGTGGTTTAATGTTATATAAATATTTGCTATGATCAGACTTGAGATCACTTCTCAGCAGTAAAAGATCCTTGTTCATTAAAACACCTATATTCTGGGGTGCCTGAGTGGCTCCGCCATTAAGCAGCTGCCTTCAGCTCAGGTCATGATACTAGAGACCTGGGATCAAGCCCCACATCAGACTCCCTGCTTATTGAAGACCTTGCTTCTCCCTCTCCCACTTCCCCTGCTTGTGTTCCCTCTCTTGCTCTTTGTCAAATAAGTAAATAAATAAATAATCTTAAAAGAAAAAGAGAAGAATGTTATGTCATGTGTTAAACTGGTATAAAAATAGAGCAGAATAAGGCATATCAATAACGTTAAAAAAAGAGACATAATGAACATTTCCCAAAGCTTGAAGGAGGAAAAGGAGTGAACCATATGTCAACTTGGGGAAAAGCATTCTAGGAAAAGGAAAAATGATTCAGAAGCCCTGAGGAGTATACCTAGGAGAGAGATGTTGGGGAAAGATTAAGAAAAATTAGTAAGACTAATGAGACTGGAATTAGTGAGACTAGAATAGAAGTTGAATAGGGAGATATAATAATTACAAAAGCAAGAGATAACATTAAGCAGGATTATATAGGGTCATTAGATCAATTATCAGTGCCACCTGAGAGAATGAAAAGCCACTACAGTTTCAGTAAGGGATGAGGTATGAGAGACTCACTGTTGAAAGGATCACTCTGACTGTTCTGCAGAAACACTTTGGAATCCAGGCTGGATGGGGAGACTTAGAGCAGGATTAAGAGTGAAGAGGACAATACGGGCAGGCAGACCAGAGAGATTATCATAGGATGCTGATCAGAAGTGGTGAGGTCTTGACAGTTTGACTGCAGAGCCAAAACGATGGCTGGTCGGATGGGAAAATATGTCATGTGGAAGAGAGAGAGGGATGGTCAGCAATGACTCTCCTGTTGGGGCTTTCTTTCTTTCTCCCCAGAACTGCTGATTGCTAATCCCTTGGGGTGTTGCTACTAGTCCTACAAAGAATTCATGGATGTTTTTCTCTCTCTTTTTTTTTTTTTTTTTTTTTGGTGGTTTGTCCTGGGGGCAGGGAGGAGTAGTCTGGAAAAAAAGAAAATGCCCTACCACATGGAAACACACTAGAGCATTCCTCTGAAAGTCTGCCATAGATGGTCTGACATCTCAAGTTGGATTTGTGAGTACTTGAAATCCAGGTCTTGGCTTAATATGAAACAGTCAAAAATATAAATTTAATATTACTCATTTGCTTAGTCCTAGGTATCTTCAGTTCATGTATATGCATACACTTGTGCATATATATTTACAAACATACACATTTATATACACATGCACATTTTTAAATGGCTACAAAATGCAAGAGTCTTAGAAAACTTTAACTGTTTTTGTTTAAAACAAGTTCTGTAACATGTACCTGCTCCCTTTCTGAAAACACTGTAAACAATGATGATTTACATGACTAGATCAATTCTTCCCTGTGAATTCAGAGAATTTTAAATACCCTTGCAACTGGAACAAGAATAAATAATTTTAGCTCTGAAATTTAAAATAATAAACCACATGTTTTGTGAAAACAAGAATTTTTTAAGAGAATACAGTTTAATCTTTACATTTTGAAGTTTCAACATAAAGAAGTAAGACCCCTTTAAAGTGGACCATTCCGCAGTTTCTTAGATGGAAGACTCATTGATCTATTTTGGCAGTGAGACATAATGAGGCAGGGAAAGACTCACAAAACTCAGAGCTTTGAAGCATATGCAGCTGCATATTAATGACTGCATCTGTTACGTTCTGCCTAGAGTTTCCTATCTGTAGAAAGTTGCATAACCACTGTCAAGAGATTTAAAAGGCTTCCATTAATTTGCAATGGCAGTAATTAGCAGAGATAATGCTATGCCTTACTAGATTTCAAACTGTCAGTGTTTGGTCATTTATATGTGGAGTTTTTGTAAACTTGCCCCTATCATTTGGTTAAATGCATTAATATATATAGATGCATTATTGGGTAAAATTTTTCTAAATATCTAAGAACATTTATAAATGACATTTGAAGTCCCAGAATTAAATCCATGTGGTATATAATTACCTTCTAAAGACAGGAAGGGAATATCAAATCACGCATTAAAAATAGTTAAGAGAAAATAAATTAGAGATCAAATTCACTGGAGTCACAGAAATAGTAAGGTAGTGTTAGAAAAATCTTGCAATGAAGTCATGGTGTGAAGGAAAAGCATAGGATCACTTGTCAGGAAAGCAGAGTTAGAAGCCCTACCCTATTAGAAAATGTGTTGCAATAAGCAAATCCCATTTCCTAAGGTCATCAAATTTTTACTGGATGAATTTTAAAGTCAAATTAAAAAATACTTTCACATAAGAGGAACATTAGAAAAATGGCAAAGTAGGAAAACCTGGACCCTCCTTATCCCCCAAAACACACTAATGCAGCAAAAATGCACAGGGAAATTCTCTTTGTCAGAAATTCAGAAACTAAACAAAAAGCCTCTGCATCCAGAACATGAATCCAGATTCATTAAAGTTGGTAGGGAGACTTGGGATGCCAGCTTGCTAAAGCCACTGTCCCATGACACAATGCCATAGGGCCAGAAAATAATTCTGTAGCTCTCTGCTTCACCCAGGAGAGGGAAGTGCTCAATCTGTGCATCCAGTGTTCCAACTTCTACCAACGAATGAGTAGTGTCTCCTAGAGATCTGACGGGTGTGGCATTGGCTAACCCCCTGGGTGAGAACAGAGATAATATTTCAAACTGGTAAAAAAACTGGTGAAAGTCAGAGATCCTCTCCCATGCATCCTACAGGGAAGGCAGATGAAAAACAGCAATCCTAGCTCCCCTCTGGGAAAGAAGAATTGGTCCACATATCCAAAGCCACAAATACTCCAGGGCTATGCAAAAAATTGGTATTTTACTTGTTTTGTTGTTCTGATGAGTCTAACACAATCTGTCCACCTCGGGAAGAACACAGATAGCAATTTGAACTAATACACAACACAGCTCCCCACTCAGCAGCTCAGCACATAGCAACTGGCCAAAGACTCTAGTTTCCTGCTTCTCCTTGGTAAGGGTAAGAGTTTGTAAAGGCCCCCACAGTCTCTCGCCAGACTGACTGAAAAAAGTCTTCTATACAAGGCCAGTTTGTGAGGACAGAAATGCCTACTTTCTCTAATGTGTAGACAGCAAAGGAGTAAATCAATGAAAATGAAGAATCAGGTAAAAATGTTCTAAACAAGGAGGAAAGACCAGTCTCCAGAAACTGATCCCATGGAGCTACTGAATTTACCTGACAGGGAATTCAGAGTAACTGTCTTAAAGATGTTCACTGAGATGAAGAGAACAATGCAAGAACAAATGTAGTAACTGCACTAAAGAAATAGGAAATATAAAGCAAATAATAAACATCACAGACCTAAAATACATAAGAACTGAACTGATATATTCATGATAGATGCTCAACTTTCAGATTAGATCAAGGAGAAGAAAGGATTAATGAGCTCAAAGACAAACCATTAGAGCTAATTCAGTCAGAAAAACAAAAAGAGAGAAAATGAAAAAGCTTAAGGGACTATGGGATACCATCCAAAGAACGGATATATATATATATATATATATATATATATATATATATATATATATTTAGGAGTCCCAGAAGGGAAGAAGAGGGCATCAGAAATCTTATACAAAGGAAAAATGGCAAATGGCTTCCCAAATCTGGGGAAGGAAATACACATCCAGATCCACGAAGCCCAAAGGATGCTAAGAAAGAGAAGTCTAAAGAAATCCATACTTTGACGTATTGTAAACAACTTGTCAAAATTCTACCTTGAAGAAAAAATGTTAAAAGCACCAACAGCAAAGCAATGTGTCACTTACAAGGAAGACCCATAAGGCTGTGAGTTGGGTTTCTCAGAAGAAACAGTACAGTCCAGAAGGGAGTGAGATAATGTTTTCAAAGTGCTGGGGGCGGGGGGCACTTGACAACTAAGAATACTATACTTGTCAAAAGTGTCCTTCATAAATAAAGGAGACAAAGATTTTTGCAGAAAAAAAAATGAGTGAGTTTGTCAAAACTAGGACTGTCCTACAAGAATTACTAATGGGAGTTCTTCAAGTTGAAAAGAGATTATGATAAACAGCAACATAGTAGCATAAGAAAGTTGTTGGAAAAGGTAAATATTTAAATACAGAATACTGCATTCATATAATGGGGGTGGGTAAATCATTCATAACTCTAGTATAGAAGTTAAAAGACAAAATTATTCAAAATAATGATAAAACATGTTCAAAGATAGACAATATGAATAGATGTAAATTGGGTCAATAATATCAAGTAGAAGTGAAAGTATATAGATTTGGTATGAGACTCGACTACATGTTAGCAGCTCAGACTACACAGAAACTATCCAGCAATCCCTCTTGTCTAAAAGAACTGAAATCAAAATCTCAAATATTAGCACAGCTATGATCATTGCAGCAGTATTCACAATATTCAAGATCTGGAAACAATATAAATACTCAAGATGTCCTTTAACAAATTAACAGGTAAAGACAGTGTGGTATATACATGAAATAGATTACTTTGCAGAATTTAAAAAAAGGAAATTCTGTAATAAGCACCAGTATGAATGAACCTTGAGGACATTACACTAACTTAAAATAAGCCAAGCACAGAAAGACAAATGTTGCAGTGATTCTACTGAGGAAACTAAAATAGACCATTCACAGCATCCAACAGTAGAATAGTGATTGCCAGGACTAAGGGGGAAAGGGGTATCAGTGGCATAAACATCTGTTCAGAATAGGCTCCAGAGATTTCATGTATAACTTTGGACCTAAAGTCAAAAATAATGTAAATTTAATATTTTAAGAGGGTAAATCTCATATTACATGTTCTTATGATAATAAAATATTCAAAAAGAAAATACCTTTACTTATGTCATCTCTCTTCTCAATGAGACAGTTAACCCAATATAAAAACAAAACAAAAAACACCACACATAGTAACTCTTAGCTTCTTACAGGCCATAATGATATCTAAGGACCCTTACCAAGTATTCTAAAATTGACAACAGTATCCAGAGATGATATACAAAAATGTCACAAAAATCTTAACATGTTTATTTTCTATCTGCCACTCTTAAGGATTGAGAAAAGCATTATTACAATGGAGATACTGCTTTTTAAGTTCTCAGTGATCTTAAGAGAATCTGGCAAATGAAGAGTCGAAAACTGGCTAAATGAGCTATTTTTTCTGCCACAAAGGAGGATCTATATATGGCTGATAGAGGCGAAAATTAATTTATCTGATGTACTGTGATCTGCTCCAGTGCTGAAAGTACTGTGTAGTCCGCCTGAGGTCAACCAACTATCTTAGATTTCTACCTCCATATTTCTATCTGTATCTTTACTATAAACCCAAATTATTTGAGACAAGTCAATGAAACTCTCACTAGAGACCATAAAATCTTGCCATTGAAGAGATGGAGATCCAAACTTCACTACTTTGTTCAAAGTGAAAACACAGGTGGAATCAAAATTTAAATTGAGATTTCACTGACTCCAAGAAGTTCATTTCTCCACCCAAGTCCCCACGTTGCGTTCTGTCTGTCCACATCACAAGAGAATCCAAACTCCATGATAGAGATTTCCCCTGTCTTGTTGCCCTTGAATTTACACTGCCTGCTCAGTATTTGGCAAGTATTTGGTGCTCATAAGAAATTGCTGAATTAGGAAAGAGTTAGCCTCAATAATTGTTGGCTTATACTACAACCATCACCAACTCAGAGTAAACAGGGAGCCAGTGGTTGCTCTGAAGACCCCTCTTCTTCTCTCCAGAGAGGATGGTTCTTGGGATCTCAGAGCTACAGAACATTGCCTGCCTGCCTCCTGCAGTTGTAGGGCAAGGATGTCTTGGCGGCGAAATCCTTTCATAAATGATAGGAATTTTCCTCCACAGGAGGACAAGCTGCCCTCAAGGTTTCTCTGAGACAGTCGTGTCTGAAGTGAGTTTGAACATCAGAAGCATTCACATCTGCAGGGTGGGGGAAAAAGTGACAAACCCGAGCAGATGGACAAGAGTAAAACACCCAGTTATGGAAGCACAAAATTCTGGGATCTCTTGTGGAAGCAAAAACCACCTCCTCAGCTCCAAGACCCCAGCTCCTTCTCTGCTGTACAAAGATTAATGCATGTAACGATAATGTCAGAGGCAAGACTCATTTTAAATATTCTGTTCAGTAAATCTCTTCGAAAGACTTTGGGAAGCTGTTATTCAATTAAATTTGCATCAAGTACAATTGGATTAAAATATTTCTTGAAATAACAGTGCGGATTTGGGGAACATCTACATGTATATATCAAATTCTTCCTGTTTCATATTGCTGATCAATTCACGGCAAACAAAAGTTCAGTTTCAGATGCTGCACTACACAAGTCTCGAGCTCGCCTGTACTATTACTGGATATTAAGTGAACCGTTACAATATAAATTCTGTTGACACCTTAACAGAAAATTGATTATGGCATAAATGTATTTGTTCAGTTGGTCTCACATATGGAAAATCTTAATTGTAGAGTTTTTGGACATAGAAATATGCCTTCACAGCAATAGGAATAAAGAGTTGATTTTATCTACTGAGCTTGCATATGGCATCTGTTATTCAGTATTCAAAGGAGTGCTTCCAGCATGCACAGATGGAAAAACAAAGCCCTTTTAAAAGTTGCATCACTTTAATGAAGTATATTTAATATAGTATGGTATTTTTCAAAAATAATGAAAAGATTCATACTAGAAGAGCATTTGGTCAGCTTTTAGAAATGCTCTATTTAGTTACTCAGTTTTTAAAAGAATATGACAATTACTAACTTCAGTAAATTATAGTTTATTCCTAAAATTAGCAGAGAAGCTGTATCTATGTCCATAGTCCCATACTCCCCTAACTGTTCCCATCGCCTTATCTCCTCTTTTAGGAGATACTTACCTACCAGATTTGAGTTTTACATAAAGAACTGTCTGAAAACAATGGATTCTTGCTGTTTATTCATGAGATGCCACTGTAGAGATAAGATTGCTATTCTGAATATCTTTATTCTTCACAAACAATCACTTTTTTCATCTGTTCTGCTTATTAGTGTATTTGTATATGGGTATTTACTAGCCAGAAAGACTACTATGCTTCTTATTTTTATTGCCCCATTTTGGGGGGTTCACAGATTCCATCTCTTATTTTCCATTAAATTGCTATTATACTACTTATACCATCTTGATGAAGGCTGCTTAGTGAGCAGACAGTTTTCCATACAATTTTTCCTTAGTAATAAAGATAGTTATGTTTGGGATACTAGCCATTCATCAGGTATATAATTTGCAAATATCTTCTCCCATTCTGTAGGTTGCTTTTTAGTTTTGTTGATTGTTTCCTTCACTTTACTTTGATAAAGAGTTAGTATCCAAAATATATAAAGAACTTTTAAAACTGAATATTCAATAAACAAATAATCAAATAATAAATGGACGGAAGTCATGAATATACATTTTTCCAAAGACATCAGATGGCTAGTAGACACATGAAAAGAGGTTCAACATCACCCATCATCAGGGAAATACAAGTCAAAACTATAATGAAATGTCACCTCACACTTGTCAGAATGGCCAAAATCAACAACACAAGAAACGACAGGTGTTGGTGAGGATGTGGAGAAGAAGGGAACCCTGATGCACTGCTGGTGGGAATGCAAACTGTGAAAAACAGTGTGGAGGTTCCTCAAAAAGTTAAAAATAGAACTACCCCATGATCTAACACTCACACACAAGGTATTTACCCAAGGATATAAAAATACTCACTCGAGAGGATGCATGCATCCAGATGTTTATAACAGCATTATTTATGATGGCAAAATTATGGAAGCAGCCCAAGTGTCCACTGACTGATGAACGGCTAAAGAAGATGTGGTTGGTATAATCTCAGCCATAAAAAGAACAAAATCTTTCAATTTACAAAGACAAAGATGGAGCTAGAGTATATTACGCCAAGCCAAGTAAGTCAGAGTCATACCATATGACTTAAAATTCACTCATATGTGTAATTTAAGAAACAGATGAGCAAAGAAGAAAGAAAGAGAGACAAACCAAGAAACAGACTTTCAACTATAGAGAACAAACTGATGGTTACAAGAAGGGAGGTGGGGGGATGGGTTAAAATAGGTGACAGGGATTAAGAAGTGCATGTGTTGTGATGAGCGCTGATTGTTTTATATAAGCGTTGAATCACGAAATTGTACACCTGAAACTAATATTACACAGTAGGTAAATTAGAATCTAAATTAAAACTTAAGTACATATAATATGTGTATGGGGGTGTGTGCATATATATATATAGAAAGAGAGAGAAAGAAAGAAAGAAAGAAAAAAAAGAAAGAAAAAAAAATCTGTGTCATTCGTGGGAATAGTCTAGGTATTATAATATCACCAGCACATAAGAACATTTTATTACCTTCCTACTTATTTGCTCATTACTACTATCTGGTATTCATTACTAGTCACAGAATCTCAAAGACAGATGGACATTAATTATATTAAATCAAAATTAAGACATTAACTAAAAATCATTATACAAGGGTTTCAATTATATGGGAAGGTAAAAAACACATTTTTCCCCTAAGTATTATCACCTAAGCTTCATCATTATAGTTTGGTAAATATTAAATTGCACATCCCGTCATGAGCTATAGCCTATCCTACATATCCTCATACATCCTATGTGAGGAATATCTTTGCTCTATATATGTACAGATGTCAATGATAGAATAGAGTTTAAAGAAGAATTCACAATAAGTAATTTCAAACAAGGTGTATCCAGCTGAAAATTGACTATACACTTGTTAGACTTACGTCTCTGTGTTTCTTTTCCATTTTTATTGAATGAAGACTGTATTTGACACATTTTCTTTAAAAGTTGATAAGGAAATCTCCAATAAGCATTAACTGGCATATTTTCCAACTTAAGTGGTCCAATTTTTTTTCCAATTTATTTATTTTCAGAAAAACAGTATTCATTATTTTTTCACCACACCCAGTGCTCCATGCAAGCCGTGCCCTCTATAATACCCACCACCTGGTACCCCAACCTCCCACCCCTCCGCCACTTCAAACCCCTCAGATTGTTTTTCAGAGTCCATAGTCTCTCATGGTTCCAATTTTGATGTCTGTTTTGTTTTTTCTGCCACTCTATAAAATATTCAATGGGTAAACTTAATAGAAAACTGTGATAGGAGGTAATTTCTCATATTTAAAGTGTATCCTTTTCAAACCATACAAAACAGAAACAAATGCCTTATTTGTCAATCAACATGACAAATACTTACAATCTTCCTATAATACACCGTTTACCTCCTTTGAAGAGAAAATGAAGAGTCAACATTACCCCTTCCCTAAAGTAGCTTACAATACAGTGGGTGAGAAGACCCAAGAATAACTTGTATGTAATATGGTACATGCCAGTATGCACTAGTATTATGGTTTTGTTCATTTTCTTTTGCTATTACGATATGTCTTATTACTACAGAAAGACCAAAGATGGAGTGCCTGGGTGGCTCAATTAATTAAGCATCTAACTCTTGATGTCAGTTCAGTTCAGATCATGATCTCAGGGTCGTGAGACCAAGCCCAGCATCGGGTTCTAATGCTGGACATGGAACCTGCTTAAGACTCTCTCTCTCCCTTTCCCTCTGCTCCTCCTTCCTCCTAAAATAAAATAAATTCTTCAAAAAGACCAAAGAAACTTGAAAATTGGTGCAATTTATGAGGACACTGAACCTCTTATATGACAAGCACACATACAGCTATTAAAGTGGGTGCTGACTTAATGGGCTGGTGAAACTTACACTCTCACAGGAAAATAACCTGATCTCCATTGCAAAGGTACTGTTTAGTAATGCACTGACTTGGGTTAATATCATAGCAATTCCTATGTTGAAAATATTTATATATACATTGCTTAAGTCACATGTTCCAAATGTATATATGACACTATGCAAACAGTTGTGCTTATTCTTGATAAATTATTAATAGGCCACATTACTTCAAAAATAATGCCCCCTCCATGCCAGAACTCCTCTTCCCTCCTCCCCTTTGTCCCTGTATAAAGCCCGCTTTTCAAGAGCCCAGTTAGCTCTGATGACTGGTGACCAGTACTAACCTCCCCCACTTTGAGCACACTACCTAAGAGCACTTGTAATTGTCCTTATTTTCTTTAACCTTGCCCTTCTTCTTCCTCTAATCAGTAAAATATAACTGCCTGGGGTTCCATTCTCACAAAATCATATGAGATGACAACGTAGCTACTCAGAGTAAATAGAGGTCTACAGGAGCTTCCATCAGCATGTCAGCATGGCAAGGGTACAAGCAGTCGAATCAGGAAGAGTGATGTTAAAACTCTAATTCTGCCATTTATTTATGCCTGAAAGTTTATACAATTTACTGAGTCTAAATATATAATTTATACAACAGGTATGCCAATACCAACATCATGGTTTTGTGGGTGATACTCATACTACAGAAAGAGGATCTAGGACAATGCCTTTCCCATAAAGGATTACTGAGCTAATTTCTTTAGACATCAATTTCCATTTTTACCAATGACCTCACTCCATGAAGCTTAAGAAAAGGATGGATATACTTGGTACCTTGATAACTAGAAGATAATTTCCAAGCACACAAAACAGGGCATCTTTAAAACCATTCCATATATAATATTTATCCTAATTTTATCTTCTTTTAAACCTTTAAGATAAAATGCAGATTATGAGAGGATGTCATGTGGGTAAAATTCCACAATTGACTCGCATCCCATAGAAAAAGGCTGGTACTATGATTTGTCATCATATATAAGATGAGGTTTTAACTGGGTGTATGGTTTTTACTGTGTTTGAGACTTCACTGTGTTTAGGTTTAACTGAGAAAGATCATATATCATAATCATATATCATTTCTCCATAGAGCCTGCAAGATTAAAAAAATTAATGTTGCATCACTATGATTTATGCCCCAATAGACTACTTTTCCTAAAAAATCTCAATTAAGCTTCCTCTAGGGCTAGCAGCTTTAAAGAAAAATATTGTAGTTTTCCCTTGCCTCCTCTACAAGAAATAGTTCTAAAGTTAAATAACACTTTTTCTTTGTAGCACCATACAGGAATACAGAAGGGCCAAACTCTTGAGATGTGTCAAATTACTTTTGGAAATAATGACTTGTTGCCATGGTAACCTGGAACCTAACGAATCTATCATAGGTTCTCGGCCCAGGTATGAAATGAACTGCACCAGAGATTTTAAAATAGTGACTCAGTTGCCTGAATCAGAAATGAGTTTCATATTCCCTTTTTCTTCAAGGATTAATCTGAGTATCATCCAGCAAATGAACTTGTAAGTCAGGTATGATTATTATTTCCATCCCAAACTATGGAGGACTACTATGGATACACCTGATGTTAGAAGAGAACGTAAGATCTTCTAGGTAATCATTAAGCACATACCCTTCTTTTTTTTTTTTTTTAAAGATTTTTTTTTTAATTTATTTATTTGATAGACAGAGATCACAAGCAGGCAGAGAGAGAGAGAGAGAGACAAGGAAGCAGGCTCCCCGCTGAGCAGAGAGCTCAATGCGGGGCTCTATCCCAGGACCCTGGGACCATGACCTGAGCCGAAGGCAGAGGCTTTAACCCACTGAGCCACGCAGGCGCCCCGCACATGTCCTTCTTGACTGTACTTTTCCTATCACCTGCCAGACATCAGTTTTCTGCTGAGATACAGGAAAAGTGCAGCCACTTTGGAGTGACGGTGTCATTTAAGACATTTCTTAGGTTGAGTTATGAACATTAATTAAGAGAGAAATATACCCTTTTGCACCAGGGAGCAAAAGGGTATATACTTCCATTCAGACACTGACACTGATGTCTATCCTGCTGACTTCCACTTACCATGACAAAGGACTGACTACATCTGTGCCTCTTTGTGTGATAGGACGCTCTCAAGACAAATCCTAGTAGTGGCAGTTTATGCCCAAGAAAGCTGCACAGAACGGAAAAAGATGTGTCACACGTGAAGCACAGGGACAAGTGTCGCTGCTGCCTACCCAGACCCTGACGCCAGCGCGAGCTTTCTTTTATTCCTTGAATGGATGCTTATTTGCATAATTTGAAGAGCATCAGGCCACGTCAGGAAATTATTTAAGCATCCAAAACCGTTTCTGATATTGAAGTCTAAATAGGTTATTCAAGTTTAATGGCAATGGGTGAAGCTGAGAGGAAAATTAAATAAATATGAAATCTTTGAAGAATAAATAATATAGGAGCTCCTCGGCTCCTGGAAAGCCTATTAAATGTCTGTGTTGTAGAACTGCCAGTGCAGAAACTCTGGCCCCACAGCTCCCAGGGGACAGTTGTCAGGAGACATCAGCCACCACCCAGCTCAGCATAATTAGTGTGGAGAACCGAAGCGCAGTTGCACAGATGAGAGCGGAGCCCTGTGGTCAAGTGTGCCCAACCACTGGCTTGTGCTCGTCTGGGGTAGTCGGAGCGGCAGCATCCCACGGTGTTGCAGAAATGTGGAAGGGAGGGGGGGTAAAAACCAACTTCCTTTGCTCAAATATACCATTCTGTGTTAGGAAATAATAAGGATCAAAAACATCCCAATTAAAAAAGCCCCAAGCTTAAACCACAAAATCCAGTGACCACGTTTACATGAACTCCGGAGAGAAATCCTATTGTATTCTCAGGAACAGTGATGTTGGAACTCGGGAGTTTCAACCCTTTGTTCACTTCAACTGCATGTTATTCTTACTTTTTTTTTTTTTTTTAAGTCAACTCAAATTCTGGAGATACAGAGACTACTTGACCTCACAGAACTTACTGTCAGGAAAAGGACTTAAGCGCAGATTTCTGAAGCACTATAGCATCGTTTCGACAGAGACACCGGGATCTGGTATCTGACAACTCCGAAGCAGCAGGCACTTTGGCCAAGGGGCTTTGCCAAGTGCTCCCGAAGGAAAATGCGTCAGAAGGAAGTTGTAGACTCATCTGGAGCAACTTAGGAGTTTATTAGAAAGTAAATTTCTACTTTGAAAACCGTTAGGGCATTTTGGGCAACCAAAGTAACATTAGCAAAAGCTCCGTCACGTGACGCAAGTGGCATGAAGAGATCTGTGTGTCAGGAGAAAAAAAAAAATTAATATTTTAAGACTAGAGGAAGAGTTAAAATACCCAAGGGGGAAAGAGAAAAAACTGCCCTTAATTACAGCAGTAATGACACGGGATCAAAGGGTAAGTATTTAGACATGCTTGAATGATTACATGCAGAGTAACAGATACACCAAAATCTAGGAGTATTTCAAGTTGGGTATCTGGAAAGACCATTCACTGAGAGATGGAAGTTTTTAACGAAGTTGGAGGACACAATGAGTTCCATTTTAAAGCTTAGTAGAACTGCGGTGTCTTTCCTTGGGATATCCAAAAGGAAATTAGAGTAGCGAATTTGCATTTCAAAGAAGACAAAAAAAAAAGATTTGAGAGACACAATCAAGAAAGCTAACGTGACACTTAAGACACTTAAGAAAGCTAACGTGTAGAATGACATGATATATTAGATTTCATATATATATCTATATATATAGATAAGATCGATGTTCCAGCTTCAGCTTAAAGATTCAGAGCACTGCAAATGTTCCTTCCACCCATATAACAAGGAAAAACAAAATTAGCCAGTTTTCCTGGTTCATGGTAAAACTGAGGACATAGAGAAGTGGTTATCCCATAAGAAAGTGACAAGCAGTACCACACCACCTGAGGATACTTCAACTGAAGTGTAGGATCCCCACAGCAGAAGAGTTAAAAGGGAAGGATGAGAATATACCTTTATAAAGTCACTTCACTACATGGGAGGTGGTATATGATTACAGCAAAGGGTTCCATGGTTAAAAATAAATATGGCAACAATCTAACAATAATTTTAAACAATTTGAATGGAGGTAATGAATCAATAGAAGAGATTAAATGTAATTTTAAAAACTAGCATTAGAGGACAAGAGGAAAAAAATGCTGCAATGAATAGAAAATAGCTAAAACAGTAGACTTTAAACCAACTCTCTCAATAATCATTTTAGACAACGATTCTAAACTTGTTAAAACTAGTTAAAAGATAGTCCAACTGAAGCAAAAGACCCTCTATATTCTGTGTACAAGAAAACTGGAAGAGAAATTTCAGAAAAAGTAGATTTCAGAACAAGGAAAATATCAGGGATAAAGGATATAATAAAAATGAGATGATTCTTCAAGAAATGTACAATTTTACATACACATGCACTTTGAAAGAGAACTTCAAAATATACAATAATGTATGGGCTCAAGTGGAGAAGTAGACACATGCATGACTTTATTCAGAGTTCAACATCCCTCTCTCTATAACTGGTCCAACGAGTAAGGAGAAAATTATCAAAGGTAACAAATGACCTGAACAGCACTATCAAATACCTTGACCTAAATGACCCTAATAAATGCACTCCATTTAGCAAAACAGAATAAGCATTTTTCTCAAGTTCACATAGACCATTAACCAGATAGACTATTTTCTGTTCCATGACACAAATCTTATTTTGAAATTGAAGGCAGGAAATATATAGTTTTATACTATGTATGAATTAAGCTAGAGGACAATAACAGACATATCTGATCCTCTTTCAATAGTCAGAAAGTACACTTCTAAATCCACGGGTCAAAGAAAGTCTTGGGAAATTACCGAAAAAAGATTTAAATAAAAATAGATATATGACATAACAAAATTTGTGGGACATAGATAAGTGAGTATTTGCAGGGAAATGTATAGCACCCAGTAAATAAACGAGGAGAAAAGAAAATCTAAATTGATTATCAAAGCTTTTCCTTTAGGAAACTAAAAAATAATAAGAAATTCAACCTAAACAAAGAGAAATGAAATAAATAAAAATTAAAGCAAACAACAACAAATTGGAACTAGAAAAATAATAGAGAAAAAAATCAATGAAACCCAAATCTGGTTCTTCAGATTGATAGGCAAATCTCTAGCAAGACAACAAAGAAAAAAAAGAAGATACAAATTACTGATGTTAAAGTGAAACACGGGAAGGATGGTATTATAGACACTGCAGACAGGAAGGGGACACCACAAACATTACACTCACAAATGTGACAACGTGGATAAAAAGGACCAATTCCTCAAGAAACACAAAGTACCACAACTCACCCAATATGAAACAAAATCTGAATAGCTTTAGATTTATTAGGAAAATTAATAATTTAATAATTCAGATGAATCCAGGGAGAAGCTACCAGGTGTCTTAAGTCAGTGGGAACATATAAATAGTAATTCTGATGAATTGTTGGAGGCCCAGCATGGGTAGGGTGAGCATGACCAGCTCATGTGGAGGAGAATTATATGGAGGATCTCATGTTTTAACAGGTTCTTCTTCTAGCCTTCCATACTTCTACAGGAAGAACTGGTGAAAGTTATGTGGCTCTGGCCTAGAAACAGGAAGAAAAGTCAGTATCAAACATGCTCAGACTCTTCTCCCTTAACAAAGGTTTTATCTCCAGGAGCAAAGTGATGTTTCAGAAATGAAGGAGAACTAAAGACTTTCTCAAAAATATAATAAATAAATAATGAATAAATAAGTCAATCAGTAAATAAAATAAAAGGTATAATTTGCAATTACAAACCTCTAAAAAAGCAATTTCCAGACCCAAATGGATTCCCTGGTGAATTCTACCAACTATTAAAAGAAGTAATACCAATTTTGCCCCATTTCTTCTAAAATACACAAAAAGGAGGGGGGAGCCTGAGTGGCTCAGGGAGTTAAACGTTTGACTTCAGCTCAGGTCCTGATCTCACAGTCCCACTCGTGTTCTGGCTCTCTCTCAAATAAAAGAAAATAAGATACACAAGGAGGCAAACTTCCAAACTCATTTTATGATACCAGTATTATCCTAACAACAAGGTTCAAGAAATTTAAAATAGAACCCCTAATCAATCTCTCATAAACATGGGCAAAATACTATGCAGTACAACTCACAATATAGAAAATACACGACAGTAGAGTTCTTCCTGTGAATGTGTTTCAACATTCAAGAATAAGTGAGTGTAATTCAACATGCAAATATACATGTAAAAACTTCTGATTGTATCAGTATATGCAAGAAATACATTGGCAAAATTCAACAGCCATGCTTTATAAAATTCGAACTAGGAGCCACTTAGGAACTGAGGGGGATTTCTTAATGAGGGGAACCTATTAAACACTTATAAACTAACATAATTAATAGTGAAAGATTGATGCTTCTCAAGATCTGTAACAAGGCAAAGATTCTCACCACTCCCACTGAACATCTCCTAACTAACGCAATAAAGCAAGAAAATAAAGAGAAAATAACTTTTTATTTGTGATATGATGGTCTATGTAGAAAATCCCGAAGAATCTACCAAAGAAAAAAGAAAAATTTTCTCACCATGAAAGAGAGAAGTTATAGTAGCTAAGAAAAAACAAAAACAAAACAAAACAAAACAAAAACCATCTAGGAAAAGCCCTACTGAACAGCCTCAAGAGCAAGATATTAGCATAAACTCAAGTTTGCTTAATATAAATCCAGGTGGAAAAGCTAGGAAACAATTACAGATATTTGGGTATATAGATGCTGGTAGACATACACATGTTACCTCGTTTCTTTAGGAGACCAGAGAAGCAGTGACATCTCAAACAAATCCAGTACCCACTTCGTGGTTGCTCATACCATTCTCCAACAAAAGGATTTGGGGCTCCTTGAAGAAATAGCTAATTCCAGGACTTGGACAGGGAAAGTACAAAATGAGCCTGAGGCATCTTGTGGCATCAGAAAATAATGAAGTACTCAAATAATAAAAAGGGATATTGCAAAGGACACAAAAGCCAAAATAAAGGAAGCTCTGGTAAAGATCACTTGTCTTATATATTTCAATAAGATATTTTATATAAAAATAGCCAAGTCCCATTAATGATCGAAGCTTAAACAGTACAATGGCTTTAATTTGGACATGGCAGTTACATGCACCTTTTGTTATGTTTGGGAATAATGGGGAAGGGAGGAGAAGTGGTGATAGATTCATCCCATACATTTTTAAGTGAAAGATGAGGGCTTACAGTGTTTTCAAGGAAACCTGTTGAAAAAATATTAGGTTATTGAAGCAATTGCAATGTGAAACTAAAGCCCTCCTATTCTAGACCATGCATTTTGATATTTTATCATCAAACAAAATTCAGCCTAAGGCAAGAATTTCTACAGATTCTCATTTTGGCAGTAAACATTGTTGAAAGGATGGTTGGCTCATACATGTGGAAAGTGTTGCTGCTGAATTTAAAGGACTTCACTTTTTAGGAAATAAGGAAAAAAGGATATTTTGTTTTTCATGTCCACACAGATCCCTGGAGGACAGGACATTGTATTTTTCTCTCCTCACTAGCAGCAATGAGCCTGGAAACTATTTGGTAGGCAGTAAATACTAGGGAATAAATACGTCAATGTCTATTTAATACAGAATAAATTTAGACCATTAAACGCAGGTCTAGGACACTAGTGACATTCTGGAAACCTATCCCCCTAGGGTAGTAGGCTGGCCTTATCAGAAGCATAAGAAGGTACTAAACATTATGGAAAACCATGGCAACTACAAAATATCCGTGAGTTAGATCAAAGGTGCTTTCCTGCGCATTAGTCTCAACACCTACGTTACATACTTGTACACTTGAATGGTTCTCAGCACGCCCTTCATCACATTCAAAGTAGGTATTAGCTACCTTTCATCAACAGAACTCCTCACATTTGACAAGTCTCGTATCATTTTATGTCAACTGTTTCACCAAACAACCCAATACAGTATCATCGCCATTAGCAGCCAAGGAGCTTGAAATAGAGACAAATATATTTTTAAAGACTCAAGCTAAGCAAGTTTTAAGAATAAAACTTATTTGGACCACTTGACTATTTTTCCGATCTGAAACACATGGCCTCTGGGTGTGGGATGGGAGTAGTCTTCCATCTAAACTGCATAAAACACATTAAAAAGGGACTATAAACACACAAATATACTCTGTATCCATTAATGCTGTGGATGTAACACTCACTCTTCCCATAGACTCACTAAAGCTCTCCCTGTACACAGTCACATTTGAGGGAACTGGTTGAATGGTGACTTCCAGAGTCAGCATAGTTTTAATATTTTTATGAACAGGAGTTCATCTCAAATAGGGCAATTTCCCTGAAAAGTCTCGTTTCCTGATTTTAGTAAGAATATGTCTGTTTTGTTGTGACCGTGAAAGTTACACTTAAAAATAAACGCTGAACAGGTATTAAAAAAAGTTTTTTGAAAAGATATAAACATTGCTTCAGTTAAATAAAATACTTTTAATGTTTCCTCTGCAAACAGAAGGTCTCCAATTTTTTTGTTTGTTTGTTTGTTGTTTATAATTCCCACCTTTAAAATTTTATTTGACTAGGATGCCTGGGTGGCTCAGTGGGTTAAGCCTCTGCCTTCAGCTCGGGTCATGATCTCAGGGCCCTGAGATCGAGTCCCGAATCAGGCTCTCTGCTCGGCAGGGAGCCTGCTTCCCCCCTCTCTCTCTTCCTCCCTCTCTACTTGTGGTCTCTGTCTGTCAAATAAATAAATAAAATCTTTGAAAAAAAATTTTTATTTGACTAAACCACTGGTCACAGCCTCATTTTTAAAGCATTCATAATTTGCTACTTTCCTATTCTTGTTTTTCTCTCTGCTTATTCAACATACACTCCTCACCCCACATCTTCTTTGTTCCTAATTACAGCTTTCCTATTAGATCTTCATATTGAGTTCTGGGATCTGGGATTGTTCAAGAAGAAACATATTTCTAATTAGTTAAGTCTGTTCTTCACCAAGGAGTTCAGCGGGCAGCACTCATGGGTTTATTAACTAACTGGTTTCACAGTCCCTAAGCACGGCACTTCACCTTCCTTTCATGCAAGTGTTCAAATGACACTCACTTCTCAAGACACTTTTTTCTTTCACAAAACTGTCTCAATATGGATGCTTTGTCATTAAAAGATATTTTGTTGTCATTTGCCAGAATGAATGATAAACATATAAGTCTTCTCCAGGTTGTGCATTTTAGCTGTGCTCTTGAATTTGATCTTCTACTTTGCTACTTCAAAATTCCATTCCTAAACTGCTTTAATGCTTGGCTTCCAACAGTCTAAGACCTGAACTATTGTAATTCATATAGGACTATGTGTATTTTAAATACCAAATTTCAAAGATTTTATTTATTAGAGAGTATGTAACACTGGGTCCGGGGCAGAGGCGGGAGGAGGTACAGCACAGGGAAAGGGACAAACAGACCGCATGCTGAGTGTGTGCTGGACACCAGGCTCGTTCTCACAACCCTGAGATCATGATCTGAGCGGAAATCAAGAGTTGGATGCTTAACTCACTGAGCCTCCAGGCGCCCTTTAAACACCTAATTTTTAGACCCAGTTTAATTCTGCATGGTCAGCAATGGATTGTTTTTAGCTGTATATTTTATAACAACTGGAGAAATAAAGCATCTGTAAGTTGAGGTATTTGAAAAGGATAACATTAAATTTTTCCACATTCTATGAAACTTACTACTCAGAGGTTAACAATTATTTGTAAGCATTTTCTCACAAAATGTTTTGAATAACACCAACTGGTTAATTTCTTAATTTCTTAAGATCTGACGGTCTAGGGGGGGCCTGGGTAGCTCATTGGTTAAGAGTCCGTCCACCTCCGGCTCAGGTCATGATCCTGGAGTCCGGGAATCGAGTCCCACATGGGGCTCTCGACTCAGCGGGGAGTCTGCTTCTCCCTCTCCTTATCTCTCTGCCTACTTGTGCTCACTCTGTTAAATACATAAAATCTTAAAAAAAAAAAAAAAAAAGATTTGATGGTCTATTCATAGTAAACTTCATTTGTACTTAATCTTAAGAAAATGTATATGAGGTTGCAAGATTTTATTTCAAGGTTTCTTTTATTGCTTATGATAACTGTTTTGAAACTATTCTCCAAACAACCCAGAATTTACTAACACTTCCTCAGAAAACTGGATGTTTGTATACTTCTACTCAAGCCCTCGTTCCCCAGTTTTACCACAACTACTCCACTTCTCTTTGAACATACAAAGCTAAAAGATTGAAAACAACTATCCAATGCAATAAAGTATGATAATGTGAGTTACCCTAATTCATCTTAAAAAAAAAAAAAGTCTTTTGGGGAAGTAGTTCTAGGAGAATCAATCATGAAACAAAAAATGCTGCATATTGAAAATAGTTTACCAGCATCATCGTGATAGGTAATATATACTGAACACTTACTAAGTGTTTTGTTCTAATCAATTTACATTCATTAACTTGTTTGATTTTCAAGACAAGGTCATTTCATGCATATTTTACAAGAGAAAGTTGAGGCACGAGAAAATAAATTATCCAACATCATTCAGCTAGCAAGAGAAGTATTTATGGACAATTTATTTTCTGAAGGATCAACTTCTAGAATAGCAGTCTACGTTTTATTTTACTTAGGAGTTATTGCTGTTTGCTTTTTACTCAAACCCTCCACTTAATCGGTGACATATCATGGTGACCAGTCCCAGCACATACACAGTAAGAGATGGACACTGCTGGCTGAACTCAGACTTGAGAATTCATGTATGTCAAGTTCTCAATCAAACCAAGTAGCTGGTTTCTCAAAATATTTAAGAATTCTAAAATTATAATCCTTTTACCAGCTCAGAAAGCTAGTCTCTTAAATATATAACATTAGCTTCCCATTTATTTTAGGAGTTGCCAGAGACAACACCTTAAATAAACTTTTAATTATTTTGAGTATTTTACTTTATAATTTTCTATGTTATATTTACTGAGGTACATACTATAAGGATGATTCAGGGTTTCAAGAAAAATAAGTTTCTTCCTTTTCTGTGCCTATATATATATATATATATCCACAATTCTTTTTTTTTAATTTTATTTTTTTCAGTGTTCCAAAATTCATTGTTTATGCACCACACCCTGCACTCCATGCAATCCGTGCCACCACCAGGCTCACCCAACCCCTTACCCCCCTCCCCTCCAAACCCTCAGTTTGTTTCTCAGAGTCCACAGTCTCTCATGGTTCATCTCCCCCTCCGATTTCTCCCAACTCACTTCAATATTTTAAGACTTTACTATGAAGCAATTAAATACCAAGACAAACGGATTTAAGTTTCTTTTCTGGTTCTACAACTTTCTACTTCTGTAAAAATTAACCCTTATAAAATTCATAATTCGTAGTATGGGTAGTGTAACAATTATTCTTCATAAAATGCCATTATAAGGATTAAATGAAATAAAGCAGATAAAGAATATAAAATAATTCAGGCAGAGAATATAGGATGTATGGAACTTTGGTTCTTTTTCCCTCATCTCCACTTACTCTTTTCCAGCATGACTGCTGCTTCCAAATTTACATACTAATGTGTACTGAGAATTAAGTCAGGGCATTAGTTTCAACATCAGTGGCCAATTTCTCCCTCTGAATAACAAAGATTCATAACTAAACCATAATATAGCTTATCTGAAAATTAGGTTAGTAAGTCATCAATTCTTAACTGATGTCAATTCTACAAAATAATAAAGTACTGTACAGGTAAATACACTTTTAGTAAAGATAAATTAAATGCCAGTGACAATATAAAAATTATATCGCCTTTTTTCCACGGGTAAGTAAGAAATCCCAGATATGCAGGAAAAAAAAAACAATTTTATATATACATTTTACCATATACATACAAAAATTATCTGTCATTTTGGCAAATACTTTAAATGTTGCGACATTACCAACATCGTTTGGGGATCACAAACTAAAAACCTCCAAATGAAGGAACACACAGTATAATGAATTCCTTTTGGTGTTGTAATAACTAATCACCTCAGATTTAGGATCTAGATTAGACACACTCTCAAATAATATAGGATATTTTCACATAAATATAAACCTCCTGTCAAATATTCCACCGTATTCTTCAGAGATTTCAAGTGCTAACATAAAAATATGTAATATACCCTAAAAATAATATACTCTAAAAGGCCTACTTTGAAATATTTGATAGAAACATTTGATTCACAAAGCAATTCAGTTACTCCTATGCTCATTTTCAAAGGTCTGACTGTTCTAAGGAGCTTACAGTGAGAAGTTGGTAAGCTATTCAATTTTATAATTTTAGTATCTCCTTTTTTCTCATTATCTCCATTAGTGTTATTATGACTATTCCTGAAATCACTAAAAATAAATTTCTCAGTGTTTTCTCATTTGTTTTTTAAAGGACAGAAAAGCAATGATACAAAAAAGAATCAACTGAAGGTCATACATTGATTTACCACCTGACCTGCTGTTGACATTCCATGAATGACCATTATGTGGAGAGGACTGGTTTAACTGGGCAGTGTTAGAAAAATCAACACACAACACTAGCAAGAAATTTTTTAGCAGGAAAAATTCTTTAAGAGTCAGTTGGAGTGCTGCTCCAAAATCCAAATAATGCAGACTTCCACTTCCGGCTCCGACGCAGTAGCTTCGAGCTGACCAACACTCTCACCAAACCTAACAGGAAAAATACTGTGAAAACTGGACAGAGGAACCTCAAGAGGCCAGTGAACATAGAATAACGTTCTCAACCTTATTAGTTATTGGGGGAAAGATAATTAAGCCCACGGTGACATATTATTACATATCATCAGAATAACTAAAATTAAAAAGAAAATATCAAGTGAGGGAGATGTGGAACCAATGGGGACTGGCATAAAATTACATTTTTGGAGGTCAAAATGGTTGAATCGTTTGTTTCATATGTTTTCAGCTAAGCTAAAACTTGTGAAAACCGATTTAATACTTAAATGTACCAGGACTCAGCCATTCTACTCCAATGTATAAATTCAACAGAAATTTCTATGTGTATATGCTATCCACAGAGAGGAAGTGGGGTACTATTATTGTCCAGAGCTGGAAACAAACATACTAGGTATTTGTAACAAATTCATCCAATACAGTACTATAAATCAGTAAAAATAAATAAATAAATAAAAATTAAAAATTAAAAATAAATTATTGGTACACCCGGTAGCATGGGGAGATCTCACAAACCTAATACTGAGGGGGAAAGAGTCAGACCTGAAATAGTACATACTGTGTGGTTCCATTTACATAAAAGTCAGAAATAAAACAAACAACTAATGGTGGTGAAAGCTGGCGTAAGGGTCACATGACAGTGTGATACAATGTCAGTGGTGTGGTTATCATTCCCAAGACAGATACTAGTTTCTACGGGTGCACTTCCTGTATGTTCAACTCAATTAAAATATTTTGACCAAAAAAAAATGAATTTTACAAATCTAGCAAAATTTTAATGCTTTGACTACCTGTTATTCCAGTCTTTCAGGAATAACATTTTTTCTTTTTTTAAGTACACCCACCCCCAAGGTGGGTTCACACCCATGACTCTATGATCAGGAGTTGCATGCTCTACCGCCTGAGCTAGCCAGGCACCTCAGAGGAATAACATTTTTAATACATGATATAACTGGATGCTCCCACAGCTGGGTGGCTACTTGCTGAGTGTTGGTTTGGTTCCCTGACTTGTAAAATACCTTCAGTGATGCTTGGAAGAGGGACTCAAACAGCAGAGCAGTAAGAAAGGGTGTTGATATTTTCTTTCCATATTTTTTTGTCTTGTTCTCTCTTTTGTTTTATGGTTTTACTTTTGTTCTTATTTTTTTCCTCTGGTGATTTGAAATATATACATCCAAACCCCTGATGGCCAATATTAAGGCTTTAAAACAGTGTATTTGAATATAAATTATCAATAAGAAGAATGAACCATTTTCTGCTACTTCCTACCCTATAGAATAAGTCAGCTCCAATTAATTTATCAGACCTTCTCATAATTCCATCTTTACAAATGGATTTTTGATAAAACTAAATGTCATTATCCATACTGCAATGATTACATCATTTGAAATTTGTTTTATTTTACAGTGTTCTATTTTCCCTTATAATACGTATATTTTTACTTTATAAAAATGGTATATCCTTCACAAATCTTAACCTTTTTAACTGACCATCTCTCAATTTACTGTAATTCTTCTTTCTGATTATGTTTAAAGGAACAGCGTGGATTAAAAATCCATGAGTTGTTTACATTCTGAATCCTGTAATCGAAGATTTTTTTTCCTGTTCTCTTACCCAGGAATTTCAACTCAGGAATGTATGTTGATTTACTGGTAAAGTATTTCTATCCTAACCTTTCTAATAACAGTGATTCTTGCCATGAAATACAAGACTTGTCACATTTTTGTAGGAAATCTGATTCTTATAAAAAGTCTGAGTGTGGGGGCGCCTGGGTGGCTCAGTGGGTTAAGCCTCTGCTTTCAGCTCAGGTCATGGTCTCAGGGTCCTGGGATCGAGCCCCGCATCAGGATCCCTGCTGAGCAGAGAGCCTGCTTCCTCCTCTCTCTCTGTCTGCCTCTATGCCTACTTGTGATCTCTGTCTGTCAAATAAATAAATAAATCTTTAAAAAAAAAAAAAAAGTCTGAGTGTGTATAAGATTTGTTTTATGCTGGTAAATTTGAAACCATTGAATTTGAAGAAAAAATTACATGGATGGTAACTTTCTCTCAAATTCAAATAAGCACAAACTGATAGCGTGCAGAAGGGGCGGGGAGAGTGCATGAAAACACTAATCACAACATAGGAAACACAAGTGTTCCATTAAAATCTAAAATAAAAATGCATTTAGTTATGAATGTAATTTTAAAACACTAATAATCTTTCAAAATAAAGCAAGAAGTAGGACATTCATATATTCAGTTCCAGTATTATTTTGTAACATATTCTGATTTTTTTATTTTAAAAATTTAAAATTTAAAAGTTTTAAGAATTCAGATTTAAAAATCTGAAAAATCTGAAAAACAAAAGACTTTGAGCAATAACATTGACTAAAAGTATAGTTCATGGATATTTCATATAATACATATTAAAAGGTATCTGTAGTTAAGATGTTGGATATTTTAACTAATTATGACCATACAGATTATTTTTAATGTTCTATCAAGCTGGTTGAAAACTATTGTCATCTCCATCTACCTCTACACATAAATCTTCTTAATATGGAGACAGGGTAATGTGCTATTTTTAGCAGCAGTATAAAGCAACAGACATATGTCATCTCCCATACTATATGGTATAAAAGTACATCATTTCACCCATGAATGACCAAGTCAAATCATAAAATAATTTATTCCAAAAATACTTATTAAGCTTCTACATGCCACTATGTGCATTTGTGAAAAGACAAAGATGAACATGTAGAGAAGCTCTTCAAAGGACTTAATCTAAAGATGCACACAAAAACTAAATTCTCCTAATAACATAATAGGATATGGCATAATAAAAACAATAGTGATAATACAGGCTTTATTTTTATGATGGTCTCATGTTTTTCATGTTTGTTTGTTTTTTGGGGTTTTTTTTGGGGGGGGATATTTGTTTTAAGAAAATAAAAGCACAAAACACTACTGCCTAATGTCTACCGCCCTGCAGTGCTGATGTCAGGACTGACAGGGAGATAGTCTAATTCAGAAAATTAAGGTCCTACCTATTACAACACTATCACCTGAAGTGCTCCATTGCCATGGGCACACAAAGACCTTTAACACTTGCTCCAATGCCAAGGACACACAAGGCCTTTTAACCCACTTTGCACCTGCAGGTACTTCCTAACAAATATAAAACAAATCTCCTAGGACTTTCCAGAAGAAAAAAATGTGGGTGCTAACAAACAAGATTTCCCCCATTTTTTTAATATGGGAAAATTTTAAGCATGTTTTATGCTCAAGGGAATGAGTCACACAGCTAGAGATGAGAGATGCTGGAGATGGAGCAGTTGAAGATATAGCAGAGAAATGGAATAAAATATGAACAAAACTAATAATAGAAATAACAATTATCCTAGTGATAATACGTAAAAAAAATAGTAGGATATTTAAAGAAGTTTCTAATTTCTCTCTAGGTGTTATAATCATACTTAGGCCATTTTTAATGTGTAGTCCTGTTCTCTTATTAAACATTTTAATATCAGGTATATTGATTTTTCTAACAGTATCCTACAGTTAAAGGATACTTTAACAATGAGCTAAGTAACAATTGTTTAAGTAACAATGCGCTACCTATTCTCCTCTCTCTTACACTGCTCAGCTTTGACAAGTCTGAGTCAGAGCATCACAAAACAGAGTAAAGGATTATAACTTATTGCTTAGAATAAGAACCCATATGCTACACATCACTGATGAATTAGTAAATATAGGTGGGAAGCTGTCACTTTCAGTCTAGGGAAGCCTCTTCCTTACAGTGGAAAACCAGCTAAAAAATATAGAAGAAATAATAAGAAAATTATAATTGGCAAACATACTAATAATAATTTAATCAAGAATCATCAATGCATGATGATAAAAATCACAGAAGGAATTTTGAGGATTAAAAGGATATTTTCAATCAGACCACTATTACAAAGAAAAAAACATTAACTTTTCAATGGACACACCTGACATACACCACCTTAACCAAAGATGATATCACAATAACAAAAAAAATAGACCCCATACCTCATGAAATGATGCTATGAAAAGAACACAATATTCCTTCTGCATATTCTTGCCAAAAGCACAATCAAAAGAATTTCTACAAATAGATTGGAACTGTTGGTACTACTTAAAATGACTGAGAAAGTGTTTCCAATGAAGGCAAAAGGGACAGGAAAACTAAATGCAAGGAATGATCACGAATTCTTCTACAAACAGCACTCATAGAACACTTAGTGAAATTTGTGTAAGATCCATAAGATTAGCTAATAGTATATCCATGGTATTTTCCTATTTGTTAAGTATGCAGTGGCCATATCAAACATATACTCATTTTTAAAACTACTCAATCTGTAAGGTCAACAATTCTGCAATAATTTCTATACATGCCCCAAAAGAAGAAAATATACTAATACAAGTGTGTCTCTGGGTGGGTGAGAGAGATATAAACGAGGGACAGAGAGAAGGTCATCATTTGGAAAAACAAACTGAGGAAAATCTAAGAATTCTGTGTACTTAATCTTCCTGTAACTTTTCTCTATGCCTGAAATATTGTATCTGAATAAAAATTTAAATGAAAGTAATGCCAGCTATTCTATGGAATCTCTTGGAGATTTCAAATGAGCATTATAATATCATGGGCTCTGTAATTTTTTTAAAAAAAATTGTTTAGCTATTATTTCTAAAACATGTCATGAGTAGCTCTAGATCCCCTCTCAGTTGTTGCCAGAAATCTTCATATTGTAGATTTGCCAGTATTTGCTTAGGTGTAGAACTAAATGATCATTTATTTCCATGCCATAATGTATCTATATATATCCTTTAGGAATATACTAGAAGAGCGTGGCGATCAAGACTCAGACATCCTATCCTGTCCTGGACCAAGTTACTTCTCCTAAAATCATCAAACCCTGCTTAAAAATTCCATCATGTTAACAACCAGTAAGTATGAAGATTCAGGGAAATAGGCATTTCAGACTAATGGCTTAAGGAGGTGAACAGGTACAACCTACCTGGGGGGAAATCCGTAACAAACTAAGGCACGAATTGTAAAAATTTGTTAAATGCACAAAAATGTATTTTAAAAAGTAAATACTATAATATTTATAGAACATAACTCTTGAGATCTACTGAATTGTCCTTTACTGTAGGCTTGATCTGGGGGTATGATCCCCAAATTCCAGACAAGGCTGTAGAGTACCCAAGTTAGGAGTCCCAGTATTCAAGTCAGACAGCCTAAATTCAGATCTTGGCTTTTCTACCTACCAACTGGGGAACACAGGTCAGTCGCTTATTCCTCTTTAAGTTTCTCCCAACAGAATGACTATGACGGTTAAAAGAGATCAAGCATGTATACACTTCACGGGCCTTTATAGGTGCTGGGTACCTAAAACATTCGGCACCATGCCTGGCACACATTGGAGGCAAAATAAAATGTAGCCATTGTTTTGTTGTTATTATTGTTGTTTGTTTTAAATTTTATTTATTTATTTGACAGAGATCACAGGTAGGCAGAGAGGCAGGCAGAGAGAGAGGAAGGGAAGCAGGCTCCCTGCTGAGCAGAGAGCCCGATGCGGGACTCGATCCCAAGACCCTGGGATCATGACCTGAGCCGAAGGCAGAAGCCTTAAACCACTGAGCCACCCAGGCGCCCTGTAGCCATTGTTTTATCATGGCTTTGTACTCAGACTGTGAATTGTTCTGTACCATTAAATTCCATGGTGTCTACCCATACACTATGTGTACGCTGATATTTAAATATAACACTGAAATGAAAAAAATCAGTTTCAAATTGCATTATGGTATAATTCTGTGTATCTCCACAGAAATATCTTCTGGGCTACAGTCTGAATATTAATGCATAATATTCCTGTTTTTCTTTAAATCTTTTTTCTTGAGTGAACATGTAATTTCATAATCGGGAAAGAAGGTATCATTTACATTAAAAAATTACCACCCCCAATACTTAATGCCTCCTCTTCATGTTGATCTCATTTTATTTTTCTGGCCCAGAGAAACTGGGAGGAGAGGGTTGGAGGGGGAGCACACCCCCCCACGACCACAAGAGCATTGGGTGAGGATAGAGGTCTTTTTTTTTTTTTTTTTTTTTTTTTTTTTTTTAATTTATTTGACAGAGAGAAATCACATGTAGATGGAGAGGCAGGCAGAGAGAGAGAGAAGCAGGCTCCCCGCTGAGCAGAGAGCCCGAAGTGAGACTCAATCCCAGGACCCTGAGATCATGACCTGAGCCGAAGGCAGCGGCTTAACCCACTGAGCCACCCAGGCGCCCCGAGGATAGAGGTCTTGATGAGAATAGTCTGCAGTACCTTCTCATAGTCTTCCCTCAATCTGGCCAAATAATTGATTTTTTTTTAGTGCAGACATTGAATTTTAAATTAATCTTTAAATAAAAAATTTAAAAAAAATCTTCAGTCTACTATTTGGACTTTGGATGAGGGTTTTAGCATATTGGTAATATCTGCACTTGAGGATTGTTTAAATTTGTGCTGTGTTAATGCATACTAGCAGGGAAACCATCTTGATTCAGAAAAATTAGATGTAATAACTTTTTACGTCAAAAAAGTCTTGTGTTTTTTTTTTTAAAGATTTTATTTATTTATTTGACAGAGAGAGATCACAAGTAGGCAGAGAGGCAGGCAGAGAGAGAGAGGAGGAAGCAGGCTCCCTGCCAAGCAGAGAGCCCGATGCGGGACTCGATCCCAGGACCCGGAGATCATGACCTGAGCTGAAGGCAGCGACTTAACCCACTGAGCCACCCAGGCGCCCCAAAAGTCTTGTGTTTTTTAATGCAAGTTGTGTTTTATGGAAAGACAAATATTAAGCAGTAAACTATATACTATACTTTAAATGAGATAGAATTGATAGCAAGGCACACCATTATTTTGTCTTCCAAAACAAGTTATTTCTTGTCATGTTTATTGTAATATGCGACAGAGATGTTAAATACAAAAAAAAATAAAACCAACATAGTTGTAGAAGAATGAATCATCAAATTTCCATAGAGGCTGTATTTCTTAACATTGTATTATGGAAATTACTGCATCAAATCCTATGAGATGCATTAAAGTGAGGTTTTCTTGTTTTAATTATTGGCTATCAACATAATTTGCATAGAATTGAGTCAGTGTATATAAAGGGTTAAACTTCTAAAGTAAAGAACATTCTACTGAGCCCCCTCCGTAATTAAACCATGAAGGGCTAATAAAAAGTTGAAGCCCAGAATTGTTTTGTTGTTGTTGTTGTTTTCTCCCCTTCCAGGTTCAAGGCTAATAAAACAATAATCTCTGCACAAATATTTTTTTTCTTTTCCATCCAACATAAACCGGTGCTTAATGGAGAGTCAATAACCTTATTATGAAAACTGATCTAAATCAATAGTATACAGACAGTGGTTAATGATGCTAGGCAGCTTTTTCAAGTGCATTTACTGACAGGATCCTATCCCTCTGGTCAGGAGTTACTGAGAACACATCTTGAAAAGCACACTGTGATACAAAGAAGGCACGCAGATGCCTCGTGCTTGAGACTAAATTTAATCACCTCCTGCTTGTGACCATTTGGCAGCTTTGGGAAAGTTCTCTCCAGAACCAACTCTCTGAAGCCAGGCTATTAAAGTGCTAATTAAAGAAAGTGCATGGAAGACATGAACACTAGGAGTCTGGGGTAATTGGCTACAAAAAAGACAAGGCTGAAACACGTCACTTTGTCTGCTTCCCCTGATTAGACGCTAATTCGAATACCAATATTTCACTGCACGCCAAGGTGCTCTGGGAGAGATGTCTGCCTCTCTCTTGGTTGAATGGATGGCTCTTATGTGAAAAGGGAAAAATAGCAATTTTATTTTATACTTAATCCTCCGACACTTTCAGGATCAACAGGGAAGTCCACAAAACATTTCTTGTGCATCTTAATATGATTTATTAAAGATGAGGGAAAAAAGAGGATGAAAAAATGTCATCTAATGAAACAAGTAATTCTGTACATTAGAAGTTGCCCAGCAAGCCTATCATGAAGCAATGGTAATTACATTTGAAGGGCTTATGTGCTGCCTGATAAACTAGTTCAAAACATATGCATGTATTTCCAATCTACTGCTAGAGCTTCCTTCATAGATGAGCTGCACTGGCGAGGGGCAGACAGGGTGGAAGTGGAGGCAAACACGGTGAGTAGGAACGCACTTACAGAAATCGTGAAGCATTACCATGCTGTAGACTTACTTGAACACTACACATGTGTCCTTTGGTATTAATTCTTCATAAGAATTTGAGATAAATTAGATTACGAATTTACTAGAATGTCCTGTGAAACAGTGAATTCTCAATTTTAACTGCTTTGGAATTTTGAGGTAACTGAGGAGAGAAGGAATTTCTGCTAAGGACACACATTAGCCAATTGTGAAGCCAGAGTTTCAGTTCAGACTCTACAGGAGTATATAAAAACTGCTATATACTAAACATGACTATTAACAGTCACAAAGGCAATAGTCCTTTTAAATGATTTGATCATTAAATTTGTGCTTTAATATCTGTAAGATTCAAGTAAATACAATAGTGTTAAATAATGCAAATTCAATTCTTTGTAATGCCCATGCTATTTCCCCAGCATAATTCACTTGTCACTGTTTCAATGTCCATGGGACACAGGCTTTGGGCCTTTTGTTGTTGTTGTTGTTGGTAGCGACAATGAGTTCTAATAAATAGGGCAAATTCAGAGGTACTTTTCAGCTTTGAATATTTACTTAGTTATTCTCTAAAGTCTGACCCACAAACTTCATATATCATACATTCAAAGGTCAATCCCATAATCTTTTAAAGACCAGGAAGTTCATGGGTTAAACTTTGGAGAAAAACACTGTCTATGAGATAATTTCTTAATTTGAACTTACAATGAAAAGTGTTCTTGAAAGCCCTGATTCCTAGCTAGCACACAGGCTTCAGAAGAAAGAGGACACTAATTCTGCATAGACATATGAAGAGCCATTCAACCCTCCAGAGGAAAGAGAAGTCAATACGTCTGGACTCATGGCAGGAAAAGGACCAAAGGAACAGGACTGCAGCACTGGGGCAGCTGAAAAGAACATCTGGGAGAAAAGGCAGGACTCTGAGTATATTTGTTGCGCTTTCTCTCCCTCCTCCACTCACCTTTGTCTACCTCCTCTTTGATATATTCAACAAAGTCTACATTTGTCTTTGTATCAGTGAACCATTTTGAAGACCTTGAAATAGATGTCAAGAAAACATGCATGAATGTCATTGATCCAGAGGAGGAAAGTAGCATGATAATATAAGACTCCAGTATTCACAGAAACTGGATGGGGTAGAGGGACAAAGCTCTTAGTCACTTGAGAACATACAATCAGCTGATGACAAGAGCTGCACATAGTAAACATTCAGAACAGACACATGGATTATAGGATGAGAAGCTAAGACATCTGAAAAAAACTTTCAATGTGGAAATTACACACACAAAAAAAGTAGTAAGTGCAGTCTTATACAAGATCCACCACAACCATCTCAAATTTGCATAACCAGGGTCTTTTTTGCTTATCTGCACATCTGCATTTAAAATAATGGTTGCACCTGTGTTTCTTTACCCCCCCCCCATTTGAATCTGAGCGCTTCCCCTCCCACACAAGATTAATCTCCCTATCTCTGTCTTGGACTTTATACAGAACTATTAATCTTAGTCCAAATAATCCTCAGGTAGATCTTCATGAATATCATTCAATCTGAGTCAGATAACCTGTCTTGTTGTCACTGTGAATGCCTTCTTCATATCATTTATATATTGGACTGAGTCTGTTCCCACTGTGGTTACATGGAGTAAGTTTGTAGGAAAGTGGGAGGTACCCCATGCAAAGCAAAGAGAATAGTTTCCTTGGTCCTCTTTCCCTTAAATTAAAAATGATGCTGGGGACACAGAATTCACTGTTAATGAGATAGTGAGTAACAGGACATACAGGAGCTGAGATGTATTTGACATCCCTACCTCACCCCCAACATACTGTAAAATCCTTGAAGGCAAGGACATAAATTTTCTTATGCTTTCAGCACTTACTACAGTGTCTGGTGGGTTGTTGATAAATGAACTGTTGGAAGAATAAAAGAATATTCATGCAATTTTATAAGAAATATATATGTAACCTGGTTTTGACTTTGTAAAATATATATGCAGAAAGCTCTATTCAAAAAAAAAAAATTATGGCTGCTATGGGGGGGAACTCCTCACTGCCATGGAGTTAGTGTGTGCCCAGTAGTCTCTTGCCTGAGGAACAAGGTAACAAGAAAACAGAATCATGTGGTGAGGAATGGGCATTTAGGAAGTAAGACAGGAAACTGAAGTGTGTGAAGAAGTGAGGTACACCAGACAACCCAGATGGGACTAGACATAAACATGCAAAACAATGTGTCAGTTACAGAGCACAAAAAAAGTCGCATCTGCCAATAAGAGCACTGCAGCAGACAGAACCCTACGTGGTGATCTGGGGCTCTAAATTACCAGCTTTATCGTTTCCAAGGGATCAGTGGCCCTGCTACAGAGGTCCCAAGCCTGATGTCATTACATTTTGTTCCTTCAGTTTGCTATTTGTTTCACAAACGGTATCAAAAACAAATAATTCTACAGGTTCATCATCTTCTATATTTAGATTGCTATGCTTTTCAAGGAGTTTCACAGGTCCTAGAGAAAACAATATCCTGAGAGAGAAGGGAAATGGAGACTAGGAAACAGTTTTAGTATCTTAAATGAACTCCATTGTTACAAATTAATCTCCTGGCCACCAACTAGTTCTTATATGCCCTTCTTCACCACCTTTCCTCAATATTGAGTATTTCACCAAGCTGGGATACAGACAGATGGAGCTGAAAAACAAACTGAAACACTGATGCTCTTCTGAGGAAGCCAGAATATGGTCACCTTAACCAAATGCATAACAGATGAGCAATGCATTAAAATGCAACAAATACCTTATCAGCAAGAAAAGCACATATGTTTTAAGGAAACATTAATAAGCAGATTTGACATTGAGTTTACAGTTTAAAACTAATGACAGAAGCTACTATGTAAAATTATCAAAACAGGTTAACAAAGACAAGGTTAATAAACCATAACTCTACTATCGACCAAGGTTAATAATAAACAATAACTCTAATATCAGTTGACTTGTGCCACCTCTTGCAGTCAATCTCTTTCCTGAAACACAGGCATATTTAACAGCTTAAAACAGCCACTTATTCACAATCTCTATAGGCTGAGAGTGTAGGGAACACACAGCAAGGCTCACAAGGATCTTACAATCAAGATCCTGATTGGGCTGCATTCACATCTAGAGGCTAAAGTGGGGAGGGATCTACTTCCACACTTGAGTTGTTGACAGAACTCATCGCCTTGAAGCTATGAAACTAGGGCTGTGGATTTTTGCTGTTCTCCACAAGTATGGGCTTCCTGCAGTTCCAGCAGGCCACTCATAGCTCCTCCATGCATAGACATGTACTCCTCAAAATAATACAATCTATGCTATTTGGAGACTTTCAACTCAGGAGAACTCAGTTCAACTTTTAAGATTTTCACTGATTAAGTCAGGCTCACCAAAATATTAAAAATCTATTAATTCAGGATCTTAGGTACATCTGTAAAGTCCCTTCACATTTTCCATGAGTGATATTCCATCATCTTCGCTATATTATATCATCTAAGAGCAAGGTATGGGCTCCACTCATGCTCAACAGAAAGGGTATACAAGGCATGGACCCTAGGGGCTGAGAATTCTGGAGATTCTTTCCAGAGTATGTCCAACAAAATGTGTGTTTTTGACCATGAAGAAAGAATCCAAGGCTTAAGTAGGTGTGATTCAACTGACCTGTAGTAGCAACAAGAGACCTGGGGATACGTCCCCATTAGAAACAGCAGGGACTTGAAGTTGGTTTATTACTAAGAGGCTCTTTTACCATTCCACTGCCACTATTTTTATGTGTTTGTGCAGAATCTTCCACAGTGAAGCTGTGCTATTATACTCCCAAGTCCCACTAAGGTTTCTCCAGCTTGCCTACTTTTGATATCCTTAAAGTCATAAATTTGCAAATATGAAAACATTTTTAAAGGGAAAGTGAAAATATAATTTTTGAGGTTAAAGGAGTCAAATTTATGTGAGGAATTATATGTACAAGGGTACAAGGTCATCTTTATTAGCTTAAAGGATCAGTCTGAATGGAAGCAAATAATTAGTTTTCCTGTGCTAGAAAAGCTCATAGAAGAATTATTTGAAAGGAGGATTTAGTCTTTGTGTGAACATATAACTGTTTATCTTGAAACTATAATCTGAAATATTAGAAATAATTGGGCAAAATATGTCAAATTTTATCTACAGCTCTGTAATTTTTAAAGCTGAAAAGCTTATTAGCAGTGGAAAGTAAGGAAAATAAAAAAGCACAGCTGCAAAGAAAGATATAAATGCCCTAAATAGTGCTGTTGCATATCTATCATTCCTATTCTGAAATAACAAAATATAAGTGTCTTGTGTTCTTAATGCCAAATACAACTTTTTAAAAAAATTCTAATATATAGGACAAAATCTGTGTAAATATAAGACATATACTCTATGGCAATTAAGCATCATTTCTTACATGTTTTTCAGGTTTAAGTATAACCATTATGTTTCATGTGATTATCAGTAAACACTGAAAAAGAATTCATATTTTCGCCTTTTTCTCCATACTAAAAAAAAAAAAAATGCAGTCTGACATGACTTAACTATTATTTCAATTGAGGGATAAAATGGGACAGGATAATGACAACAGCTTAATATTTTCCAGGGTGTGGAGAGGAGGTGTGGTCCTCTGTGTTCAGGGGGAAAAAAGGCTAAAATTATGGTTAGTCCCTAGTCGTCCCCCTTTAAGAACAATTACTACTAAGTACAACTAGGACTATAATAAAGCTGTTGCCCAAGGTGAAATACTAATATTCATAACAATTCTCTTACTTTTGGGGACCATGACACCAGTTTTGACTTTCCTTTTAACTTTCACATGCTCTCAGCCCTCGGACTTAACATTCACTCTCTTCACCTCTACTTGGAACAAATACACCAAGACCAGAGGCTAGGACCAAGGATGCAGGTGTTCCTGGGTGAAAGAGGGTCTTGGGGTGGAGGTGGGGGGTGGGGTTTCACAGGGGAATGAGGAGGCCACAACACTGAGCAGCTCTGGCAACAGAACCCAGAGCCTGAGCTCCCTTTCGCTCTGCCTACACCAACTGGTGCCTAAGACTCACTCACTTGAGATCTGTAACAAGAATACAGAGGATCAAGTTTGTGTTTGTGCACCATAAGGCAGAGCTAAAACGTGTTTTTGAATGAATTATTAGTTTAAAAGCTGTAACATATATGTGCTTTAGATACATGATCATGATAGTTTTACTGAAATTCTTCTGTTAATGACTGAGATGGAGCTGGTTTTAATTAGTTCTCATATCCAGAGGGGAATGTTATTTTTGTTAGGCTTAGGGTTCTACATCACTTCCACCCCTATACTTTTATTTTATGGAAGGGAAAGGTGAGAAAGCTTTTTCATCTAAATAAGTTGACAGGAATTAATTCTCGCTTAATTCTCTAAAACATTCACATTGTTATGGTGACAGTCTTATAGCAATTGCCCTCCTAATTATCAGCTCAAAGCTTGATTACTCTTCCAATTCCCTGAAAGCAAATTGGAGATTACCTATCTTAAGAAAAGTTGTGTTACTAGATCATTCTCATCATTGGAGCCATATACAATTTTTTTCTTTATTGTGTGTCTCTGTTTGCATTTCGGAGATTTTACACCTTAGAAGTTGGGGGTTGCTATGGAGAGAAAGCCAGGAAAGCTTATAAGATCTGTCTCTTGTGCACAACAGAAAAAAGATGATGTGAAACAGTAAACTAGAGAGAAAATGGCAATCTGGGACAAAGCTGACTGTGGCCCTGTTCTCATGTTAGTCCATCTACAAGGGAAATGCAAGTCCAGAATCTGACGGTGCTACCCCAGTGTGAAGACCACTGCCACAGAGAAGCCTACTTCTGAGCATTTTCACCACAAGTTTCCAATTGCGCAAACATTTGTTGCAAACACACAAATATGGTTCCAGCTGACAAATTCAGATTTAATCTTCTGTTGTGCAACATATCATAAAGCAGAAACCATATATCGTATGTTATCTCAATTCATATGGGCCTTTTTTGTGCAAAATAGTTGTGTCATTATTTTACAAGCGAAGTCACTAAGTTTCATAAAAATTGCCTTAGAGGGGTGCCTGGGTGGCTCAGTGGGTTAAGCCGCTGCCTTTGGCTCAGGTCATGATCTCAGGATCCTGGGATCGAGTCCCGCATCGGGCTCCCTGCTCAGCGGGGAGCCTGCTTCCTCCTCTCTCTCTCTGCCTGCCTCTCTGCCTATTTGTGATCTCTCTCTGTCAAATAAATAAATAAAAAATATTAAAAAAAAATTGCCTTAGAACATTCTAGTTAGAAGCAGAGATTAGATTTCAGGCCTACCAAATATTTGAAGTTCTGTCCAACACACTGTGCATTAAGTCTCAGGAAAAAAAAAATCACAGTGTGATCAAATATTCTAAAGAACATGGAAGATCTTCCAAAATATTTAAATCATACACAAGCCTAAATCTTTTCTGGAAGGTCTTAGTGGAAATCACTTCGTGCATTCTTATGCACACACCAGCACTTCCTGCTGACTCAAAGGAAGAACTAAAGGTCATCCTTTTTTATGGAACCAAAGTCAAATGATAAGGTGGTAGCAAAACATTTGGACATCAAAGTACAGAGTTTGGAGCCAGATAAGCCAGAAACAAACAAATGCAAAAATACTCTATAAGAGGGACAGTTGGGTGGCTCAGCAGGTTAAGCCTCTGTCTTCTCCTCAGGTCATGATCCCAGGGTCTTAGGATCCAGTCCCCCATCAGGCTCCTTGCTCAGTGGGAAGCCTACTTCTCCCTCTGCCTCTGCCTGCTGCTGCCCCTGCTGTGCTCTCTCTCTCTGACAAATAAATAACATATTGAAAAAAAAATATTCTGTAAGAACACTCCCCTCACTAGAACTATATTCACACAGCCTCAACAATAAGTGGCTGAGGTGTGTGGTGGCTCAGTCTGCTAAGCATCCAACTCCGGATTTTGGCTCAAGTCATGATCTCGGGATGGTGGGACCGAGCCCCACGTCAGGCTCCGTGCTTAATGTGGAGTCCTCTTGTCCCTCTCACAACCCACCCCCCACTTATTCTCATGCTCTCTAAAATAAATAAAATTATTTTTAAAAATTTTTTAAATTAAAAAAAGTGGCTAAAATTTTAGCAAATTTCTAGTGGGAATTCAGACTATAGGAAGATCATCCCTCGGTTATTTCTACTGACCTATCAGGTTCACAGTAACTGAGGATCTTCCCAAACAAAATTGATTACTCATACATATGTTCAGTTAAGCATACTCAAATACATTTGTAGATATTTGTTGAATTACTCTTCTATTACATCTCTTCCTTCAGAAAAAAACACTTTAGCCTGCATTTATTTATAAGGCTCACAATATTACATGCCATTTCTTGGATATAAATGGCATAACTAGTTTATCATCTATGAGTAAAGGTTTGGAGATAGCACCTCGAATCCTCCTTGTTTTTCCTATTATAGTTTTCTGAGAACTACTGGTGTCTTGGGGGCTCTATTGTTTGTATCCCAGCCCTTTAACTTCAGAGTATTTCATGTTCTATCATTAGACAATTTCCTCTCTCAGGGCTTAAAATAAGCTTGTTCCAGAAAACCTAATACTATTACCTAACCCTTCTTACAAAGCCAACACTTTCCTCCCTTTTGTACTACTAAACCTTCCTATAGATTATAGTTAAGAAAGGACCATCTACTTACAAGTCTTCTGTTTTCTACTCAGAAGTCCACAACCACAAGAGATGCTGTTTCAGTAAAACCTGTTCCATCCTGCCCCACCTCTCTTGGTATTACCTGTTAAGTACAAACCTAAAGAAGTAGAGAACTGTTGGTGATCTTCAGGGTCAAATGCAGAGACCCTCTAAAGGACCACACAGGAGCATGTTTCAAATACAGTATCATTCTATCTCTTTGGCCCTTGATTTTAAAAAGAAGAAGAAGATGATGACAACAATGGCAGCAACACCAAAAGCATATTTGGTGAATAAAGTTCTTGCTAAATAGTTTTTAGTGAAGAGTGCTAAAAAGTCATCATGTGTCTTTTACTGCTGGAGGCCACACTGGGATTCCTTTACCTATCAATGACCAGCTACCTTTCCTGGATTTCACCAGTCTTAAGCTCTTATGTAGGAGATCCGAGCTAAACTCCCAAGAGAAATTTCTGAACAAGAATACTTGTTTTATATCATCTCAAAGAAATACTAATAAGCAAATGCTGTTCTCCTCTATTACGATATATACTGTACTCACTAAAATAGTCTTTAAACAGCAGGCATATAAATCACACTCTACTAAATGGCATTTGGTCCAATGAAGACATTTTTTTCATTATTAATAGAAGCTGAATTTTATGCCACACTTACGACAGTAACTGTAGCAATATCTTGTTCTCTATCAATGATAAGTTTTGGTACAGTGAGTTTAAGATGCCATTGAACTTTCAACAAGCTTCTCATATTCCTGACATTCTTTTATGCATGCTTACCAGAAGAGGGAAGGGAGGCATATAAAAGCGTGGTGTCAATGAATTTACGAACTTTGGGAAAAATACACTAAATATGAATAATATATGATTGGTTAATATGTTAAGAGTCAGAAATTGGGAGTATCTAGAATTCATGTTAATACAAGCCGAAACTTAAAAAATAAAAAAGTTTGCTAAGATGCTTATGGTTCATCACCTAAAAGCTATTAATACTGAAACTCTACTGAATGAAAATTAAAAAATTAAAATTATAGATGAATTCATCCATTCTTCACCACCCCCCCAGCAAAAAAACAAAAACAAAAACAAAAAACTCTTGAGAGAGCTTTTAATTCAATTGAATATCAAGGTCATTGTTAGTAGAGCATCTAACAAGTTCACTGTTTTGTGCATGTTGTTAAGGCAAATGGTCTTTGAATAACCAGTATTTCCATTCAAATATGTTTGCTCAAGTAGTACATTTTTTTTCAGTGCCATTGCCAAACTTCAGCAAATTCGATATGGTCACCTCTGCCCCCTTGAAAACCAGGGTTATAATAGTTAAACTAATGGATCATATTTTTTACATACCAAAAAGTGAGAAAATATTTTTAAAAAGCAGGACTTCTTAATATTTATTTCCATGTTTCCATAGATTTATGTTCTGAGTTGCAATAAATACATACAAATAATTGCATATAGTCATTATTTGAATTTGCATTTAAAGTGGTTTCATACTAAAACACAAGCCTATCCAATCAAATGATAACAATTTATGTTGAAAATAACAAAAGAATTTATATTTATAATCTTTTGTGTGTGATTGCTTAAATGACTTTTAGGTTTTAACTAAAAACTTCCTTTGTAGAAATCTACAATAGTTCCATAATTTAGTTCACTATAGTAATTTGAGGAGAGGAGAAAAATTATTACTAATTAATTTTAAAACTATTTCCATTGGTGCCTTTATTTACTACCCTTTTAGCTCAGAATTCAGAAAGTATTTTTTTCTAAGGTAGAATAGATTTGGATAAAGAAATAAACAATCAGTTTTGGTTTTTTTAGTAAGTCCTTTCACGATTGAATAAAACTGTTTTAGGGAAACAAAAATGTGATCCTGACTACACATCTAAATCCTCACTTTCATAGGATTTACCTAATCTTGGACATTTCATTCATCAACACCATGGCAGATACCTCAACAAAACCTGTAAATCATAAATTACAGAACTCTAAATTTCTATTGCTATCCTTTGTGGAATAAATCATCTACAAATCATTAACACAACACTTAACATCCAAATCTATATCTGTTTAGATCAACCCACTGAGACAGCTAATTCATCTGACACCTAATACTTAAAATTATAGATAAATCAAGAGTATATAACCCCCTAGTGATACAATGTGATTACTTTTAGAAAAGATACAAGAGTTTGTATGTGTTTCAAAAACATATGACATAAAAATCCCAAGAGACCTATATTTTTAAATTCTGGAACTTTCTTTTGGTTTCTTTTCCCAAGAGAGGAAGAGGAAAAGAGAGAATCTCAAGTAGACTCCAGGATGAGTGAAGAGCCCAATGCAGAGGTCTCAGGTCTCAGAACCCTGAGATCATGACCTGAGCAAAATCAAGAGTCAGAGGCTCAAAGGACTGAGTCACACAGGTGCCCTTAATTATGAATTATCATGCTTTGGGTTGAGTAGACATCTATTTCATTACAACAAGCAGTTTAAATGTCCACGTTTAAGAATACATAAATAAGTTTTCCTAGGGAGACTTTTTCCTAATCCATGTGAAATATGATCACCCACAATTTAGTAAGGATTAATCTAACTGAAAGTCAACTAGAATTTAAGATACACTTGTATTTTAAAAATATGCATGCATTTAATACATACGTACATATACACATTTAAGTTAGAAGAAAAGGTTTTAATTTTTTTTTTAAATACTGTTTTCTTTTACATTATCTCTATATCCAACATGGGGCTCAAACTCACAACCCTGAGACTGAGTCACACACTCTACTAAGCCAGCCACGTGCCCCAAGTTAGAAGAGAAGGTTAAATTAAGATACAGATGAACAGAGTAAGAAGTGATACAACTGTACAAATAAGCAGGGTGAAAAAAACTTATATGTTTACAAATAATAATGCACTATTTTGTTAGCTAGACATTTTCGATATTAGAACCTCTGAGTGTATAAATTCAAATGCTTTGCCTAGGGCCCCACTACACTGTACGTTATAGAGGAACTTCCTTTCATATTCTATTTTGTGATTGTTAGGATTTTTTGTATGCAAGCTACATAACCCAAATCTGGTTAACCTGAGCAACAGAAAGTATATATTAGATTTATGTAAAGGTCCTAGAAGAATTGAAGGGAAGCTGAGAAATTACATCAGAAAAGATCAAAACCAGGCACTGTGCGGATCTAAGAGGCAGAAAGGAGGATTCAGTTTACCCCTGGCACTGCCAAAACTGCCTTTTCCCTGTGTCATCAGGTCAAGATTCATGACCTACGAAGAAAGCAAAGTGACTTGGCCAAATGAAAAACAACGTTTCTGACCAAGTCCTCTACCTTCTTTCATGGTCTCATGACTACATTTCCCAGTTTCCCCTGCCCCCCTCACTTGGCCATGTGGCTGGATTCTCCTTGTGTGTCAGTGATGTGGGCCTATTCCCAGCCTACCCTTCCTGCGGTACCTGCTCCCCCGATCCTGTCTGTAGCTAGAACACAAGCGCACTTCAAGCTCAGCTTGTTCAAATAGACAAGAACAAGTCCCTAGTGCAAGGTGGGTAAATGAGAGGGAAATACCCCAGATTTCTGAATGACTTTGTAAACCAGAACAAGCTAAGCTATTGTGTGGGAGAGAAATATCATTAAAATATATATATATTGGTTTATTTGAGAGAGAGCACAAGTATGAGCAAGGGAAGAATGGAAGGAGAATGAGAAGCAGACTCCCTGCTGAGTAGGGAGCTCAACTCAGGACTCAATCCCAGGACCCTAAGAACATGACCTGAGCCCAAGGTAGATCCTTAACCAACTGAGCCACCCAGGCACCCCTAGAACTATCTTCTTTCAACAACTGAATTATTGAAGGTCTAGCCTAAGCCCAAAAACATACTATCTAGCTTGGGTTCTTCATGTTATAGCTAAGAATATATTTAAAAAAAAAAAAAAAAACATTTGACTAAAATAACAACAACTGTTGGCAAGGACATGGAAAAAAGGAACTGTCATGCATACACACCGTTGGTGAGAATGCAAACTGGTGCAGGCACTGTGGAGAACAGTATGGAAGTGCCTCAAGACATTAAAAAGAAAACTACCATATGATGCAGTGAATTCCACTGTCAGGTATTTACCCAAAGAAAATAAAAGCACTAATTGGAAAAGATACATGCACCCCTGTGTTTCTTGCAGCATTATTTACAACAGCCAAATTATGGAAACAACCCAAGTGTACATCAATGGATAAATGGATGAAGGTGGTATATATAGATGATAGAATGTCAGTCATAAAAAGGAATGAGATCTTACCATTTGCAACAGTATGGATGGATCTAGAGGATTTAATGATAAGTGAAATAAGTCAGAATAAGACAAATACCATACAATTTCATTCATATGTATGATTCAAGAAACAAAACTAACAATGAAAAAAAGAGACAAACTAAAACAGAAACTCTAACCTACAGAGAACTGGTGGTTACCAGAGGGAGGTGGGTGGGACGCTGGGTGAAATAAAGGGGCTTAAGAGCACACTTAGGAGGAGCACTGAGTAACCGAATTGTTGAATTACTTTATTATACACCTGAAACTAACAAAACATGGCATGTTAATTATTCTGGAATTAAAATAAATGAAAGATATTTGTTTGACCAAACCAGCAAGGCTGCACAAAATGGTAGAAGGATAATATCCTTCAACAAAACTGAAGAACCCTGGACAGGAAAAAAGGGAGCTGTCTTAAATAATTAGTACAGAATGGATGGTTAGAATGGAAGGGGAAAGGGCCCATGTTCCCATCTACAGTAGGATGTCTCCTTATTCTCTGGACCTCTCTTTTCGACATATTGAAGAACTCACTCTTATAAAGGGTCGCAACTTTAGGCATATAAACACGCTCCTCCTCCCCACCCAAAAAACAAGCAAGAAAGCCCAAAAAACAAATGAATCAACCTAATCCTGTCCCTCTGTACCTACGAGCTCATTTTTATCCCTTCCCTCTTTTGAGCAAAATTTCTTAAAGTGCTGTCCACAGTGACTATCTCCAGCACTATACACCATTTTCTCTGTTTAAAGTGATCAACTATTTCACATCTAAAGGGCACAGAGTATAATGTGGAAGAAAATAACCATATACCAATTTTCCAGAAAATGATAAAAACACCAGGAAAGCCCCATTTACTCCTTTGATCATTTCACTAAACATACACACACACACACACACACACACAGAGTTACGAACTGTACTGAACCTGGCAGGTGTCCTTCTTCTGCCTGTATTTCTACTGCCATATCATGTTACAATCCCAAAATAAGACAACAGGATTTTTAAATTTGGGGAATTTTTTTTTCTGAAAATAAATAAATTGGGAAAAAAATCCATTTAAAATACAAATTTTGGGAATTTTTTAAAGGGCCTTGCTGAATGGATCGTTCTTCAATTTGCTTTTGTTTTAATGTTGTGTTTTGAAATTTATACACATTGACACATACAATCATACAACCTCTATAAATTCAGTGTAAATTCATTTTCTCTCTGGTATATTCACTTCATGAATATTATACATGTAATTCAGCATTCTCTTTTGAAGGTCATTTAATACGTATTTGTCATATGTACACATGTATAAGTATATGCATACATATGTATATTACATCTACAATTTTATATATGTAATTATAGCTAGGAGCATTTTGGCATCTTGTACATAACTTTGTGCATGTCTGAATTTTTCATGGAGTTGTGTAGAAATTGAATATTCATGTCTTACATCAACTCTAGAAAAACTTCATGACTTGCCATTCTACAACTTTGACTCACACTTGCCATTCTGCAACTCTATTAATTTGTGCTCATCTTTTGCCCTCACATTTCAATTTACTACATCTCTATCATCCAGTTTACTAACTCACTTCTCAGCTGTGTGTACTATCTAACTGCCTGTTTAATTCAGCCACTGCATTTGAAAGAATCTATATGCAATTCTGTTTTTTACTTTTTAAATGTAAATTTCTCATTTCTTTTTGTTTCTGTTTAAATCTGCCTCTTTTATTTATTTATTTTTTTGATCTGGTATATTCTTTATGTGCTTGGTTCCCTCTTTTCTTTCTTTCATAATGTAAATATACTCATTAGAGTCCACAGGTGCTAATTCAATGACTGCAAATAGGAGGGTTGTTTCTGCTGTTAGTTTTTCTTTTGCTGACCCCTGCTCCTGAAAACTTTACTGCTCATGTGATTTGAATTGGGCTGTGAAAACATCTTTGTGTGTGTGTGTGTTCTTTTAGAGTATTTTGTATTTGTTTTGCCAAGTGTCCTATGTTATTTTAAAGCCAGCATCATTCATTAAATTTTTAGCTTCAAGTTTCCTCTAAAACACAGAAACTGAGCATTTGAACATTAAATAGATATCAGGTCTGTTGTTACCAATTCTTAGGTGTTATTTTTATCCTTTTCAGCAGTCAAGTGAAGACAGACAAGATTTCATATTGTCTCTTTGACAGTGACCAGAATTATTTTCAATTACATTTCTTTACTGAAATTATAACCCTTCGATAAAACTGGCTGAGGGAATTTCAGTAAAACCATCATCCTTTACACAAGTTCAAAACCCTGTCTCCTGCCCACCCACCCCCGATATGATAATTAAAGAAGGTCTATCTGCTATTGAGCCTGGCAGTGCCCCCAGGACAGTGGAAGCCAGAAAGACCTCTCTCTATTCTGGCTTTTCATCTCATCTTCACTGGTGGCCTGGAGGAATTTCTCTTCTTTTTCTAGCTAGTTCATTTGTATCTTTAAAATAATATTCATTGTATATTATCCATCACTTTTTTTGAAGATTTTATTTACTTATTTGACAGAGAGAGAGATCACAAGTAGGCAGAGAGGTAGGTAGGTGTTGGGGGGAGCTGAGCAGAGAGCTTGATGCAGGGCTGGATCCCAGGACCCTCAGATCATGACCTGAGCCAAAGGCAGAGGCTTTAACTCACTGAGCCAGCCAGGTACCCCTATCCATAACTTTTCAAAATAACTTTTATAGATTTCTTTTCCATGTTAGCATTATAAGGTCTTTGTAACCTGAAATGTAATTGAATATATAAGGATAAGAAGAAATAGTCATTAAAAACCCTATTCAATTTTTCATAGCCTCATATACTAATCTTGTTTAAGTTGTTTTTAAACAAACATAGCATGTACTAGTCTTTTAAAATAATTTCAGTTGTGAGTTGCTGTAATTGCAATACTGAAATCTGTTAAAGATATTGAAAACATACATAAACTATTATTGATATTCTTGGCAATTAGATGAATACATGAAGAAAAAGAATTTTGATTTAGTTGGTTGTGGGAGGAGTAGGGTAATATGATTCTATGCAAATAAAACTTCAAAGAGTTTCTGAAGAATATATGAAAAATAGATCACTACCCAAAGCTAAAGAATATTGTTTAATAAAGGTACTGCTCCTAAATGCTATAGCCAAAGGGACACACAAGAAATGACAGAATGGTAAAGAATGGGAAAGCACAATAAGCCAAATATTTTAAAACAAAAACTGAGCTGTAATGACTTTATCACCAAGCTCTACATGAACCTAGAACAAGTAACTAAATCATTCTGATAATCAGATTCCTAAGCTGTCATAATCCTATGGTCCTATCATAAGTACAGGGCACTGCAGTTATATTTTCCCATGATAGAACAGTCATAAACTGAATTAAGTTGAGGAGTAACAATTTCACCAGAGTTAAGGAAATTATCACCCTATAGAAATGACAAAGTACTTATGGTAACTTAGCATTACTGATTTTTTAAGAAATTTAAGTCAACATATTCCTAGATGATAAAGGTTGGTTTTATACTTATTTTCATACTAATTATAATAACTAACATTTTACCTCAAATCCCAATACTTTATCTCAAATTTAGTAAAAGATAGAGTGGGGGCTGGATTTGCTTCACCAATTACTTTAACTGTAATATTTCACCTCAATCAAATATTCATTTTTCCTCTTCCACAGGTTACCATTAGTTAATAGTCACACAATACTATAAAAAAAAAAAACAACCAACACACGATCATAACCATATGATAATCAGAAATAGTTGTTTATGACTTCCTGGTCTGGGATCACCTAAACAATGCTAGACAGCTCTGTCCTCATATCTGTGCTTGACGACGGAGCAACTTAGCTCTCATTCAAATGTTTCTCATCAATATTTTTGGAAAGTTGAGGCAATGGAACTGTGAAACCAGAGAGACCAAGATGGCCAAAGACTGCAGAACAGGCTACCCAAGAGCTGCAACAGGGAGAATTCTAAGGATCTACTGAGAATTTTTTCAAGTATTCAACAAACTAATGAAGAGTGCATGAAGGGAAAGAAAACACTTGAGGACAGAAAAAGAGCCAAATGAGATTAGATTCTACAATGTTTAGTGCTCACACTGAGTCTGGAATAACACCTGTTTCCACCAACCATGTTGAAAATTGAGAATTCACAAGGTACCGTGTTTAGAAGCAAGGGCAGTTCTGCTCCAAGTTTGGGGAATAATCAGTCCTGGACTAAATACAACTTCCACCTAAGACATCTTAAACACCAGATCACAAAGGACTCAGACTATTTCCAAGAAATATAATGGTGTCCCAGAACAAATATCAAGGTGTTTATATGAACACAAAGTTTCCAGCATCCAACAATATAAAACTTAAAATGTTTGGAATCCAGTCAAATATTACCAGACATGCAAAGAAACAAGAAATGACTGATATTGAAAGTGAGGAGAGAAATCGGTCGAAACAGACTAAAATGATGTTAGAATTAGCAAGTAAGGTCATTAAAGGGGGAACTGCATTTCATATGGTTAACAAATAAGTAAAGACATGAAATAAATAAGAAGACCTGAAATGGACTTTAAGAGATAAAAACTGTAATATAGGAAATGATAAACATACAGATAGGATTAATGGCAAATTAGACATGTAAAGAAAAACACAGTTGAACTTGAAGATACAGCAATATGAACTATCCAAATAAAACAGGAAATAAAGCTTTTTAAATAAACAAAGCATCATCGATCAGTGGCACAATTTCAAATGGTCCACTATATAAGGAACTGGAGACTCCCTAAGGAGAAGAGTAAGAGAGACAAAGACATGCTGGAAGAAATGGCTGGAAACTTTCCAAATATGATAAACTATAAACCTACAGACCCACAAATCTCAATAAACACAAAAACAAGATGACTGAAACTGCAGATAATTACACAATAATCAAACCAGTCAAAATCAATGAAAAAAAGAATATCTTAAGTCATAGTTTAAAAACACATGAGGTATAGCTTTAAAAAAAAAAAAAAAATCCCAGTGTTCTGGGGCATACGATATAGAGCCTTTATATGTAGCCTGAACACAATGACTTGCTTCTGACAAACACCTGGCCCTCTCTTTTGGTGGGCCAATCCATGCCACTGACTCCAAGCACAAATATGGCCATCTTATCACCTGTGCTGATCACAAGAAATATATACTAGGTCTCCCCATCAAGAAAGGGACTGGCTAATGCCACTTCTTTTTTAAAGATGCTATTTATTTTAGAGAGAGAGAGTGTATGTGAGCAGGGAAGGGAGCAGAGGGAGAAGGGAAGGGAGAGACACTTCAGCAGATTCCATGCTGAGCACAGGGCTCAAGATGGTGCTTGATCTCATGACCCCGAAATCAAGACAAGAGCCAAAACCAAGAGCCAGATGCTTAACTGACTGAGTCACCCAAGAGCTCCTAATGATCACTCTCAAGACAATTTCTGTACTGAAATAGCAAGTCAAAGCCATAACAATAGTTCCATTTGCCTAGTGTATCATCTTTCATTCAGGATGACAGCCATAGGGAAAGAGGAAAACAAAAAATAATTAGCTTTTACAGTACTTAGTCACAGTTTCTCCTATTCACATTAGAAACTAGGCAAGTTCCTTGAAGATTATCTTTCTTATTTAAAGTCATCCATTGCCATTAAGAAGTCTCCAATCTCCCAGGAATACCTACATGGTTTACAAGATGTTCTCCATAATATGTACTGTGTGTTAATAATTATAAATACTAATAAATTAACACACTCACTGGCTGTCTTACACCTTTGCCTGCTATTTTAATATGCACTGCACTTAATGACTTCTTAGAGAATAATAACAGAATAAAACAACAGTCATTACCCTGTATCTTTGGATATATTAGAATACTTAACAATCATATTAAATTGTCCTGGGGTATGTGTATGTATGTTTGACATCAACTATTAACTTGATATGATAATGCAATTTTGTAAAACTATCCTCATTCATGTACCCTCAATCTGTCCTCAGAGCTCTATGTACCTGTTTAAAAAATCAGTTTTAAAAAATTTGCCAGTATTCTAAAGTAATATCCAGTATACGAAGAATTTCCAGGCATAAATTAATTCAATCTAATGACTTACTATAGTATCAATATTCTATTTCTTATATTACACTCTTCTAGCGGTTCCTGTATCTTTAAATCCCATAAACTGGCAATATTAGCATCTCTTACCCAAAAGTTCAGTTATATTTGCATGAATTCTTGTGCAACACAATTACAAAAAGATCCCCAAAATAAGTTGGGGGAAAATACTCAAAAGCATCTTGGAGGAATGTTACAAATACTTTGTGTGTTTGTTCTTACAAGGTCAAAATCCAGCCCATGAAAATAATATCCTGTTCATTCTCTTCAAGGTCATGTTGAGAACATCAAAGTCTGTGGATAAACAGCAACATTTGCATTGCATATGAAGTGTGATCAGCAACAGGTGCATCTGTCACATGGCTCATAAGATTAGCAAGGACTGTTGAGGAGTTACTACCCATTTGATAAAAAAAGAAATGTCTACTGAAATAGAATGGATGGTGATCCCATATCATGTTGCTAAACCAGGCAAGTGTAAGTAAATGAACCCTCTAAACAGAAAAGACAGCATTTTAACACAGTTATAAGACAATATAACCCCAGAGAAATAGGAATTCATGTTCTTGGAAGGAAACCTAGTTGCCATGTTCTCATTCTAGGGACGACTCTCTTTATGTAGGGGATGCTGGGTCACTAGTCACACAGCTAGTCAGGAGCACAACATGGGAAAGATGGTCAGCTCTTAGATTTCCAATTCACTATTCTTTCCACATTGTTAATATATTTTAGAACCTTCATTTTGAGGATAAAACTTAAAACCAAAACAAGAATGAAAACCTCCCACACAGGGGCTTTGAGGTGAGACCCTTAGTTGAATCTAAAGGAAAAAAAAAATCATTAGCCCAAGTGAGAAAAAGATAACCCTCCTCTTCCTGCTAAAATTTCTTCACATTGCTTTTGATCATTGCTAACAGAGCTCATTTGTACTGTTTCCTTTAATGTATCTGCCTCGTCCCATCTCTCCTCTAACTATGGAAGATTTTCAGTTTTTAAAATCAAGCCTTGAGCTAGTAAAGGCCAAGGAGATTGATAACTAAGCGGGATGCCTTATTAGCAGAGGCTGAAAATATTGAAAAACCCACAACATTCCAGCAAAGATTTCAGTATTCATTTCTTCTCCTAGTTACAAAGTTACTTCTACTTTGTAGCCTAAATTGCTCTCTTGCTAGCTGAAGAATCTTCTCATTAGCATGAAGCTATAAAATATTAACAGAGGAATTATTCCTTCTTTGGAACGAGACACCTTGAACAATCTGCTCAATATATTTCCAATTTATACTTCCTGGTTCATTGAAGAAACCGTCTATCCAAATAGCATTGGAAAGAAGGTGGAGAATCAGCCCAGACAACATAAAAGAACCAATAATCTACTGCAGAACAGGCTGCATTTCATCATGACAAATATTTTTACTGAAACCCTTGATCATAAACTTATATGGGCACAATTATTCCCAGAACAGTTGAAAGACTTGCTGGAATGTTTACAAGGGTTACACAATATTAGCAGTCTTGACAGATGTTTATTTTTTTCCCTCCTATTGAGTTGTCAAAATTTGTATTTGCATGCATAAATTATTCCAACTCTTATGGAAATAAATAAGACATATCATGTTTGAAAATATGACATTTATCTACCAAAAAACACCCACCAATTTCAAGAGGAAATATTTTAAAAATAATTGGATGTGGGTTTTTCCCCCTAATTTTTTGCAGCTCCTACCTTACACAGAGTAGAAGTACAATGTTGGTCTCAATAAATATAAAATGTACAAAGCAGAATTTTAAGAGACTAGATTGAAGTTCTCTAAAGCATTATTTTAAGTGTTCAAGGTCATCAGATTTCTTGAATGTTAACAAAATGTTCTGCTATAAGGGTCATCAATTATGGATAAATATACTCTTAAGCTTCAGATTTTTAACACTGAACAGAAATCTGGCCTGTAGCATATACAAAAGTCTTAGAAATGCAGCCCCCTGTGGGAACAGAATACCAAGAAGACTGCCAAGTGTGTTTTTGCAATGGATTGTATTTGAGACTCTAATATAAGAAATTTTAATGAATGTTTTCAGAAATACAAACTCTTCAGTTCCTGTTTTAAATGTGTACTATTGTTGTTCTCAAACCTCCCTGAAAGTCAAAGTTCCCCTTTCCATGAAAATTGAAATAAATTCTCAGGATGTTTTCTCATCATTTAAACATGAAACTTGACCATTCTCTTACACCGTACACAAAGATAAACTCAAAATGAATAAAAGACCTCAACGTGAGATAGGAATCCATCAGAATCCTAGAGGAGAACATAGGCAGTAATCTCTTCGATATCAGCCACAGCAACTTCTTTCAAGATATGTCTCCAAAGGCAAAGGAAACAAAAGCGAAAATAAACTTTTGGGACTTCATCAAAATCAAAAGCTTTTGCATAGCAAAGGAAACAGTCAAGAAAACAAAGAGGCAACCCACGGAATGGGAGAAGATATTTGCAAATGACAGTACAGACAAAAGGTTGATATCCAGGATCTATAATGAACTCCTCAAACTCAACACACACGAAACAGGCAAACATTTCAAAAAATGGGCAGAAGATATGAACAGACACTTCTCCAATCAAGACATACAAATGGCTATCAGACACATGAAAAAATGCTCATCATCATTAGCCCTCAGGGAGATTCAAATTAAAACCACATTGAGATATCACCTTACACCAGTTAGAATGGCCAAAATTAACAAAACAGGAAACAACATGTGTTGGAGAGGATGTGGAGAAAGGGGAACCCTCTTACACTGTTGGTGGGAATGCAAGTTGGTGCAGCCTGTCTGGAGAACAGTGTGGAGATTCCTCAAGAAATCAAAAATAGAGCTTCCCTATGACCCTGCAATTGCACTCCTGGGTATTTACCCCAAAGACACAGATGTCATGAAAAGAAAGGCCATCTGTACCCCAATGTTTATAGCAGCAATGGCCACAGTCGCCAAACTATGGAAAGAACCAAGATGCCCTTCAACGGATGAATGGATAAGGAAGATGTGGTCCATATCCACTATGGAGTATTATGCCTCCATCAGAAAGGATGAATACCCAACTTTTGTAGCAACATGGACGGGACTGGAAGAGATTATGCTGAGTGAAATAAGTCAAGCAGAGAGAGTCAATTATCATATGGTTTCACTTATTTGTGGAGCATAACAAATAGCATGGAGGACAAGGGGTGTTAGAGAGGAGAAGGGAGTTGGGGTAAATTGGAAGGGGAGGTGAACCATGAGAGACTATGGACTCTGAAAAACAATCTGAAGAGTTTGAAGTGGCGGGGGGGTGGGAGGTTGGGGTACTGGGTGGTGGGTATTATAGAGGGCACGGCTTGCATGGAGCACTGGGTGTGGTGAAAAAATAATGAATACTGTTTTTCTGAAAATAAATAAATTGAAAAAAAAATAAATTAAAAAAAAAATAAATAAATAAACATCCACCTTGGTAACGGAAATGTACCCAACATTTTATGGACCGTTTAAATCCTTCCAATTTCAAGATCACAGTAGTTGCCATGTACTAGTCATGAGAATCAGTGCTAGACCTGATAGCCAATGCAAGGTAGCCAGACATGAAGACCAAAAACCAGGACTAACACTCACCTACTCTTCTTCTTTCCAATCCAACACAGCAAGATTTAAAAGAATCACTTCCAAGGAAATTCATTGTGCTTAAAAGCAAGCCATTATAACCATGGCACAGAAGTCCTCCACAAATTCCTTTCTTAAAGAAAAAGGGGGTCAGACATCAAATAAATTAAACATTATCTATCTTACCCCGTCGTTGTTCAGGGAAGAGTCTAGATGCCAAGAGTCAATGCTTTTCCAGAGACAGTCTAGTTTCGTTCTTGAACACAAAACTTTTCACCTACAAAAAGAGCCCAGAGCATTTACATTATACATACACACACACACACACACAATAGTAGCATACATACATACATGCCAATGATTACATAAACTTCATGAAATAACAAGTTTTATTAAACGCCTTTTTCTTATAATATCCCAACCAGAAAAAAATTATTTAAAATTTACTTTTTCTTGGGAAAGAAATTGGTCTTTGTGGGTTTTGTAAGACTTATTTATTTGAGAGAAAGCACGTGTGTGCAAACATGGGAGGTAGGAGCAGAGGGAGAGGTAGAGAGCAACTCAAGCAGACACCTTATCCCCTGAGGTCAGGACCTGAGCCAAAATGGAGTTGGATACATAACTGACTGAACCACACAAGTGCTCCAAGAAATTGTTTTGTTTTGTTTTTTTCCTAAAGATTTTGTTTATTTGACAGAGAGTGACACAGCAAGAGAGAGAACACAAGCAGGGGGAATGGGAGAGGGAAAAGTAGGCTTCCTGCCGAGTAGGGAGCCTGACGCAGGGCTCGATCCCAGGACCCTGGGATCATACAAGCTGAAGGCAGATGCTTAACGACTGAGCCACCCAGGTGCTCCAAGAAATTGTTTTAAATATACTCCTCGGAAATTTTGAAAACTACAGGAGGGTACTCCCAAAATTTAAAAAAAAGAAAAGAAAAATGAGATCACTTAATGTTGTCTCTAGTATGCTGATCTCAAAGGATTATGATGATTTTTATAGAGCGGGTCATGACTTTGTACAAAGGGCTGCCTCTTTTCAGTTCAGGTGCAATACTTAGGAACTGCCCTCATGAAGGAGAAGAAAGAAAATACATTATTATTTTAGGACCAGCGAAGAGAGCTTTCAGGCAGGAAAGCGATGCATATGCGTGCACACACCTGCACCCACACGCAGGACAGAAAAACTGAGTGCGCCGAAGGTAAAGCAACAGATCTATCATTCCTGTATCTAAGAAGGCAAACCAGCATCCAGCAGGTTTTCTGCATTTCAGAGACAAAGTGAGCTTTGAACAGTTTCATATTCAAAGATGGAGAACTTAATAACAATTGGACTCAGGTGAAAAATCATTCCATCTCAGCATAGACAGTCACAGGACAACACCAAGGATCGACATCTCTGGGATAACACTGAAAAGGGAAGCCCCCGATTTAAAGAAAAACAGAAACGCTCTTACTAAGGTAGTATTAACCCCAACCTTCTGATGAGAAGGAACTAGAAGTATACATAGAAAATGAATGACTGACACTATTTAATTCTGTTACAACTGTAAATGAAAGTTGGGGATTTTTTAAAAGATTTTATTTATTTGACAGACAGAGAGAAAGTGAGATCACAAATATGCAGAGAGACTGGCAGAGGGGGAAGGGGAAGCAGGCTCCCTGCTGGGCAGAGAGCCCCAATGCGAGGCTTGATCCCATGACCTTGAGACCATGACCTGAGTCAAAGGCAGAGGCTTAACCCACTGAGACACACAGGTGCCCCTAAACAAAGTTTTAGAAGAGTTTTCATTTCAGTGAATTCAATTCTAATAGAGTAAATGATTTTATCCTTACAATTTAAGTATTAAAACTTGATTTTCCCTTCTTTCTCCCTCTACATCCCTTCTTTCCTAGTAGACCCATTACTATATACGAACTATTTCTTATTGCTGGAATGTGCCAAGTGACTAAAAGATTCTCTCATGGAACATTTCTCTCTGGATGTCATCTCCACAGGCATGCGTTGCTATAAGCTACAGCCATCATTAGGAGTCCTGGTATTAAAGCCACAGTGTGTGAATTTTGGGGAGAGGCAACATCTTGAAAATGAGTGGTAAGACTCACCCCACACTTGGGGGACGCGGGAAAAGCGAGGGCATCCTTGACTGTACTACTGGCTGGCCCTCAGAAGCGGGACAGAGGCGGCCGTGGCCTGGATTCCACCTGCCTCCTTTGCCTTGTCATTTGCTTATCGTTGATCTATGATAGAGATTCACCCCAATCTACAAAGGAAAGTTGTTCCGTTGGTGATACTAAATATCACTGTAGGAAGAGAATAAATGTCATTACCAACATGGAATTTTAGATGGAACACCTTCCTTCCGCATCCCTCTGCCGCTCTAGCCCTATGCCTTCAGGTTTGTGACTTCAACAGAGGCTAAGAAAGAGGCCATGGAATCAGCCATGTTCTCTTCACAACCTCTCGTCAATTGTCTGGGTGGCCTTTGTCCTTTATTTCAACCCTGTAAAACTGTATCTTATTTTTTTTTAAGACTTTTTTTTTTTTTTTTTTTTTTTTTTTTTGACAGAGAGAAAACATACAGCAGGGGGAGCAGCAGGCAGAGGGCGAAGCAGGCTCCTCACTGAGCAGGGAGCCCAGCATGGGGCTCAATCCCAGGATGCTGGGATCATGACCTGAGCCATAGGCAGACACTTAACTTACTGGGTCACCCAGGCGCCCCAGACCTTATCATCCTCAGTTATTATAATACTGACCTCATGGGTTTGTTGGCCAGTTTCAAAGTTTAATATGCACACTAAGCTACATGTCCTTTCCTCACTGAATAAAGGCTTAGCATTATGAAACTGGCCAGAGTAATCTGTGATTCTGCGATACAGTTTACACAAACTTCCATAGCCTGGAAAAGTTCCACGAAGATGTGTAAACGTAAGTAAAGATGCTGGGAGTGTATACAGTTATATGTCCCAAGGCCGACCTCAGAAGCCACAGTGTGGCCTGCTGGAAATCTCTGTTTGTCCACAGTGACCTGCAGAACATGCTTGTTCCACAGGAGTAGAGACAGGCCACAGGGAGAGCCCAAGTCCTCATCTTAAAGCTGAAGAAACAGGTTAACAGATTTTAAAAAAAGCATTTGAAACCGAGTTACTTTCTCCATTTGGTTAATAAGATGTACTGTCTTTTTAAATAAACTCTTTGTTCTGAGACAGTTTTAAAATTTGAGGGGAAAACTAAGATAAATATTACAGTAGTGTGTATATGCTGTATATCAAGAAAGATTATCTCCCTCTGTGACCATGGAGAAGAATGTTATTGTATTCCTTCTAGGCACTCTTTTTTTGTATTTATTAATGCTTAATAAAATATTAATCACAAGAGAAATAGAGGTTTGGGTCGGAAGTTTTTTGTGCACCATACTGAGTAGACTGGACTAATAATGCTAACACTTTGACATCACATTAATGAAGGCACCACTGTTGTGAGCTGAATTCTTGTTTTTACTGAACTAAGTGAGGGCTTCGTTCCAAAGAGATTTTGACTCTGGCAAGCCTATTTAAGCCCTGAGAAATTTCCTTCTATTAACGTTGGTGACATCTTTCAAAGGGCACACTATTGCCAATTATATTTACCCTTCATTTTAAGGCTAGAATTTTAAAGATCAATCCAATAACATTATTTCTTCTTAATCATCAGGCCTGTGCATAGTTGACATAAGGTAATGCTTTCAGATATTATAGTTAGACTTTGTGAAGTGCAGATAATTGGAAGAGTGCATTGAGTATTTTTGTTTGCAATTTCAGTTGAGCTTGATAGGTAAGACTGCAGGCTTTAAGAGCCCACTGCCTTGATTCAACTCTTGACTCTCCAACTCACTCAGTACATGGCCTGCTGCCCATTGTTTAATGTATTTATATACTGATTTCCTTATAAGGGGGACAACAGATCAGTATGGAATAGTATTTTGAGTCTAAGTATATGTTAACTAGGTGTTGCTTCATATTATTATTCAGGTAAATATTCAGAATATATGACCTCCTTTGTGCCAGGATTTCCCAGTTGGATAAAACATCGAACAAAATCTACACAAATCACTGTTGTGAAGCTTCTATTTTAATAGGGCAGATGGGCAATAAACACTGAAAATAAAACAAGATGTAACTGAAGAAGAAGGACTAATGAGAGAAACAGCAGGAGAAGAAACAAGAAATGAGGAAAGGTACTGAAATTTTAGAAAGCTTGGCTAGGGTCAGTACTCAATATCTGTCTTTGAGCTTCACATTCGCCCTTCTGTATGGTTCTCGGCAATGCTGAAGCTACAAGCTAGCAGTCTCCTCGCCGGGCCCACCAAGTTTCCTTAAAAGAAAACTGAGACAAGAGAAGGAAGAATGGACTTTCTACTTCCTGTTCACTTCCTGCTTATTTCCTGGTCCCATCAGTGTCCTTGCAGCCATGCTTCAACTCCAGCAGGAGAACATTCCAGTGGAAGCACTTAAAGCCAGCTCTCCCCAACCCCCAACACTTGCAAAACCTGTCTTACCATACTGCCAAGTTCCCAGAAAAGTACTTGCATGGGCTGGGTCGTGGCTCCCCCTCAGAGACAGTCTAACCCTAGCTCCATGGATCCCTTCCTCCAAAGACACCACCCAGTTAAGCAGCACCCTGCCCTCAACCATCTGAACCAACCTTTGCTAAGTTTACCTTCTCTGCTGCATGGTTGAATAAGCCAAGTCCTTCCCTTTCTTCTCCAGATTTAAGGATAGAAGAAGCCCTTCCCTGCAGCTGCTGCCTCTTGTACTGCAGTGTTTCCACTGCACCATTGTTAACAAATCTTTATACTTAGCTAATAATTTCTTAATTAATGAATCTCCTTAAAAACATGACATGAATTTTTTTACTCTTGAATAGTATGACTGTATGATGGACAGAAAAGGCTGCACTGAGTCAAAAACCTGAAAGAAGTGAGAGAGTGAGCCACACCGATATACATGGAAAGCATTCTGGGCAAAGAAAACTGCAAGCGCAAAGGTCCTGAGGTGGACCCTGCCTGGTATGTGTGAGAAATAACAAGAAAGCCCCTGCTTCTGCAGAAGCAGCAGCGAGGGTTGAGGACTAGAAACTGAGATCTGAGAGACTGCAGGGGCATAATCCCAGATTATGGGATGTCTCATAAAGAGGGGGACAGTTACTGTTTGAACAGGACACTTTAGAAAATGAAAGGGCTACTCTTAATCATGAGGCAGAGATAAAAGGCATTAATTGGAATGTTCTGGCATATTGATTTGAATGACCTTCCCTTGTGCAAGTCATTGTAAGGACCTTGGTTTTTATTTAAAGTGAGGTATGAAGCTATTTGATGATAGAGATATAACTTGCTCTTACAGTTTAACTGCTCCCAAGAGGAGAACAGGTATGCATTTCCCACAAAACACAGCTATTTCTTAATGATATATGAAATATTTAACTATAATCTATAATAAATGTGGAAAAACATATATGGGCTTTTGAGTAAATCTAATAGAAATAAAAACACAGACATGCCACTCTACTTACCATGAAATCTAGCTTATTCATAATTATCCAATCTAAGGTTAACTTTGTTTTTTCTGATTTAAGGAAAAGCATTACGATTTTTCAAAATTTAGGAACCCCTGGGTGGCTCAGTCTGTCAAACATCTGTCTTCAGCTCAGGTCATGATCCCAGGGTCCAAGGGATCGAGCCCCGCATTGGGCTTCCTGCTCAGCAGGGAGCCAGCTTCTCCCTCTCCCTCTGCCTGCCTCTCCCCCTGCTTGTGCTCTTTGTCTGGCAAATAAATAAATAAAATCTTTTTTTAAAAAAATTTTTTCAGGGGCATCTGGGTGGCTCAGTGTATTAAAGCCTCTGCCTTCAGCTCAGGTCATGATCCCAGGGTCCCGGGATCAAGCCCTGCATCAGGCTCTCTGCTTCCCCTCCTTCTCTCTCTGCCTGCCTCTCTGCCTACTTGTGATCTCTGTCTGTCAAAAAAATAACTTTTTTTTTCAGGGGCGCCTGGGTGGCTCAGTGGGGTTAAGCCTCTGCCTTCAGCTCAGGTCATGATCTTGGGGTCCTGGGATCAGGCCCCGCATCAGGGTCCTGCAATCAGGCCCCGCATCAAGCTCTCTGCTCGTTGAGGAACCTGCTTCCTCTATCCCAACTTGTGATCTGATCTCTCTCTGTCAAGTGACAAATAAAATCTTTAAAAAAAATTTTTTTTTCAAACTTTAAACATGTTAAAAATCTTTAGGCCTTTGTCTGTTCCCGATTTTTCCTTCTGTTCTTGAAATACAATCAAGGACAAATTAGCCCACCTGGATTTCCAAAGAATATCGATCACAGGAAAAAGTAAAGGTTAGAAGGAAAGTCATGGCTAAGAATTATCGGGGCTGGGATTTGAGCCCTTGTCAGTCTTCAAAACCAGCACTTCATGTGTCTTGCCAAGCCGCATATTTTAAATATCCTAATTTTACGAACTTTTAATTTCATGTGAAGCATTAAACATAGACTGCATGCTGTCTTATTTTGTTGTCATTTTGTGGACAGCTGGAACTTTTTGAGAAAAAAAATTCCTGAAAGTCAAATTTCAGTATCTGAATTATTTTCCTCTGCCAAAGGTTGCCTATTTGTACTCAATACTATTCTTCTTCTCGAACATCCCCATAGGTGTTACAAACTGGAAGACTAGCCTCCATTTTCAGTAGGGCTATAATTTACATTCTGCCATAAAGGTTCATTACATACAAACGGTTCATTACATAAAAACATCAGTTCTGTGAACTACAGAGAAGCATTCACTCATTATCTGGATCATTCTCTGTCTGCCGGAGGCTAGAAGGAATCTCAATTCTAGAATGTTCTATCAATTGTATGGGGTAAAAGAGAGGTTTAACCTACACAGAGCAATAAAACAGATATTAACAATAAAACAACATAGGAGTTAAAGTAGCAATAAGAATTTAACTGCAGTGGAAGGTAAAAATGTACATCAAGTTCACTCTAGGTTTTGAACAGTGGCCTTGAGTATCTCCCTAGAAACAGGACTAGTAACAGTGATATTAGAATAAAGAACCTTGAACTAAGCCAGATAACAAAGACTGAAAATACCAATATTACCCTAAATGTTAACTACCCAGGATTTAAATAAAAACTGGGAATGAAATAATGTGATCTCAATCTAAGGAAAAAAAAATTCACCAGTCAGAATTCTGCTTTTCTGATATATTCTACTGAGAGTTTATAAATTAATTATGATATCTATTTCCTAAATTACACATTTACTTTTTAAAAGCTGTGTATTTAATTATATGAAACATGTATTTGTGCTGAAAAAGCAGAATTAAATCATTGAATTCTGGAGAAAGAGCTACTTTCTTATTTTGAAGCAAGTTTTCAATAGTGAAGTCATTTTTTTTTCCCTAAACTCTATATAGAACGTAATGAAAACCATCCCCCTGGAAGACGGGAGGGACTGATATTTGTGTCACTAGTCCACCCAGTGAGCACATCAGGACTGGATTCTCATTTCCTCCTCTGACGCTGAGATCATTTAGTGATTCTCTACTGACTGCGGAATGAAGTCAACGTCTTGCTCAGTTATGAAGTACCTTCCACCAGAGGAGCCAAACTGTTAACCACTTCTCATTATGTATCAACATCAATATTTCTCTTTAGCCAAAGTAGATTTCTAGCTCTTATCTGAAGAGGTCCTTCCCATTCTCTGCGCTTTCTGTTGATTTATTTTTCCACATGGCACACACTTTCTTCTCTTCTCTTCTCTTCTGGGACTATTGCTATGCACTCTGGTTCTACCAGTGACCAACGTTGCACTATAATGTTTTCTGAAGTTATTCTGACTCACGGAGGACATGGATTTGCTTCAGAACTCTAGAGCTGTGCGCCTTGCCTCATGTGGTCCTGGAGAGATCTGCGGCACAGCTCAATACCAGACCTCTCAGACCACACAATCTTTTCTCAGAACACCTTGCTTAGTACTCTTACTCATGCTCCAGCCCTGCAACAGCCCTCTCCCCAGAAAAAAAAAAAAAAAAAAATTTAAAGGCATCTATTACTCCAACAAAAATACTACAGAACTAGTTTTAGAGGGGAAAAAAGATACTTATATTAGCAACACACAGGCAATGCATCACAAGTGAATTTACCCTTTGGGTGTATAACCCAAACCAAGCTCTGAGCTGATAAATTAGTGTAGTAAAATCTCTTATTATACATTAAGTACATAAGCAGAACTCTGAACTTCAAACAACAGACTGAAAATCGCTTTACCCAAAAAAAGCACATATTTTTATATTTTAAAAAAAGGATCAGCATCAAAAATAGCAAAGGATGTGCCCACTTAAACTCTGCCATTCTTAAATGAGTAACTGTTTGTTCATTCCTTGTGTGGGTCAGGTCTATCCTGTTTTTAAAGTTCAATTTAAGAATCACCTACTGTCACCTTTCAGGATACTTTTATGATTTTCTTTATTATGTTTTAATTTCTTAAACATGTCAGTATAACATTTAGTTAATATCATTTATAAGTTGAAGACCAAACACTTTGCCTTCCTAAGGTTTAAACAAAAGTAAAAAAAGAAGAAACCAAGCACTGAAAACTTAAAAAGTCAAGTGATAGGGCAGCCAGTACTAATACAGAAAAGCACTCTACTGTATCTTAGATATCTGAGTGGGTACATACGAATATGCAACAAATTCAAAAAATATTTATCCCTGTTAGCAAAATAAACAATGTCATTCCAATAATCACTCTTCTGTGCGTGGTACCTACTCCGAGGTGAACTTCACATCTGCTGAGGGGACAGGAAAATCTACGAGAAATTGTGCCTCCTGCTTACAGCAACTTAAGCTAAGGAAAATGAATTCAGACCCCTCGCAATGGCTGTGAAATGGAGAACGGATTGGGGTTTAGGGAAAATGGGGGTGGGGGAAGCTGCAAAGTAAAAAGAAAGGAAGGGGCAGCAGAGAGGCCAATGGCTGGAAAAATCCCTCTCACAGAAATATATTCACATTCATAGATAAGATACATGCAGCCTTCAAAATCCAGTCGCCAGCCAGCCAGTTAATCCTACTGGTAGGAGACACAAGGTGCAGCAAATTCCCCTTTCCCTTAGAGGGGAGTGCCCAAGTGTGATCGAAACCTGTAATTTTCACTATAAATTTCATTGGTATGGAAGTATTCTAAGTTCCACGAAGTTTATCTCCCGCTTCCCGGTACTATGATGAAAAAAATTAGGATATTAGGATACTTGCAACTTCCTGAGGACCAGGTCTAACCAGCACAATGTTAACAAGAGAGGAAACCGACACACTGTTCTTCAGAATGTCGAGATTACCAAGGTCCCTGGGTCCCTTCAGCGAAGACAGTGGGAGAAGAAACACAGCCCCTGCAGCAAGACAGTGACCACGCGCTGCTGTCCTTCCATTTCCAGGCAAACTGCTCTTGATCCTCCCTGACGAGGGTTACAGAGAAGAAAGCTGTTGCCAGACAAAAGGCCATATATCAAGCACCAGCAGCTGTGTTGTTAGGGGCTGTTAAACATACCACATCTTCCAAAGCATCTGCGATCTGGGCTACCACTCTGCTGAGATAGGCAAGCAGCCATTGTCCCTGAGTGACTATGCTTGTCCCTGCTGGGTGTGCCAGGAAGGCAAGCTCCTGACCACCCTTCACCTGAGCTATTTCTCAGGGCTGGGTTTTCAGCAAGCAGCCTCGAGGGATAAGATGACATCTCCTGGACACTGTGTTCTCCTGCCTCTGCATGCCTCAGCTGTGATGCAAATTCACTGTCTCTCTACAGCGCAGTCAAGTGATGGTTTCTCTGGCATGATAGAGTCAATGTATTCATTCATTACACAACAGCTTGAGGCCCCTCGCCCTTCATATGTGTAGGAAGTTTTAGCATCTTTTCTTTGTTTGCTATAGGCACAGCTATGTATAGATTTCAGGGGCTATTCCAGAACACCACTGGGATGAGTCCCAGCTGTCCTTGCAAACCTGAATCCTAAATCAGTGACCAGTTTGTCCCATGTCAGTCCACTCCCATTACAAGCAGGATAATGACTCTCCAGAGATGACCTTGCCTCATCCTTGGAACTTGCGAATATGCTACCCTACATGGAAAAGGCTCATTGCACTGGTGATTAATTTTACAAGTTTGTGATGGGGGACATTACCCAGGTGGGCCCAGTGTTATCACAGGGTCCTGTAAAACAGAGGAAGGGGGGTCAAATTCAGATTGGAAAAATTGGATGTGAAACCAGGAACTGCAAGCCTGGGCAAGCAGGCGGTCTCTAGGGGCTAGACGGGCAAATAAATTAGTTCTTCTCCAGCGCCTCCAGAAGGAACACAACCCTGACTTTGAAGGCATAGTATCTGTCTTATTTGTTACAGGAGCAATAGAGAACTGACACACCTATTTTAGCTTTCTATTTCCTTTCCCCCTCCCTTAGCTTAATTCTCTCAAGGCCTAACTCCCCAAAGACCTACTCCTTCTCGTATTCCCCAGTTCCAGCCAGTAAGTGTCAGCCAGATCAGAATTCCTGGTCTCTAGAAGGCTTGAACTTCTCTGTGTGGGCCAAATGGAGACCTGAAGGCAAGGAGGAGAGGCAAGAATGATGCTCGAGGAAAATAGGCATCTGGCCCGACAATGTTATCAATGAAATCAAAGGGAAGTTACTTGAAATGATTAATACTAATAAATTTCTAGCTACCAAGAGGAAAAAAAAGACAAATTACCAACCTCAAGAACAGAAGAGCATCATTACAGACTATATACATAAGGGAATATAATTAAGTTTATGCCTATAAATTAAACAATTTAGATGAAGCGAAGAAATTCACTGAACGAGAGAAAAGACAAAAGCTCTCTAAAAGAAAAAATATGTAAACTTCATAGCTCTATAAGTACTCAAGATTGAACGCATAAATTTCCAAAAGGAAAAAAACAATCCAGGCCTAGATGACACCTCTGTTGAATTAAACAATTAAGGACAAAATAACACCAATTCTACTCAAGCTCTTAAACAAAATAGAAGATGAAGACAGTATTACCCTGTTACTAATCTATAATATACCAACATTAGCAGACAATTTACAGGCCATATGTCTCTGAAATACAGATATAAAACCTTTAGCAATGAATATTAATAGAGACGTGGAGAAGTACTTAATGATCAAAATGTCAATCTACAAAGAATACATAGATATCAAATATGTGTACAAATGAAGGCAAAACTATGAGGAAAATCCGAGGGAGAAAGATAAATCCACAAGTAATACAACTCCCTTACCTCAGTGATAGAACAATTAAAAAGGATATAGAACTCGTGAAGGATAGAGAACTCAACAAGACCATCAAAACACCACCCAGCAATAGAACACATTTTTTGTCAAGCACCCATGAAATAGTCACCAATAGAGAACATATTCTTAATCACAAAACAAACCTAAACCTGAACATCCTCAATCGAAATAATACAGATTGTATTCTCTGACCACAACGGACTCAAACTAGAAGTCAGTAACAAAATCTCGATGCTTGGAAACAAAGATGCACTGTTCTAAATAATCCATGGGATAAAGAATAAGTCAACTCTTTGAATAAATCTCAATTCTTTGAAAATTAAGAAAAAAAATTGGTCACTAAGTGAAAATGAAAATATTTCCTATTAAGGTGTTGATATGTTCATTGATAAACACATATTAGAAAACAAGGAATATATCAAATCAATACTCCAATTGCCACAAGAAATTAGGAAAAGAAAAATCCAAAATAAGTAGAATAAAGAAAATAATAAAGGTCAGAAATCAGTGAAACTGTAAGCAGGAAAACTGAGAAAATCAATGTAAAGAATAGCCTGATTGCCCTGGTAGTTACACAAAACGATACAAGTGATAAAATGATACAGGATTATACGCACACTTTATACCAGTGTCAATGTCAATGTCCTGGTTTTAATACTGTAATGGCATTACTTTGACCAATAAAGAAAAGTGGGTGCATACACAGAAACACTCTGTACCATGTTCAACTTCCTGTGAATCTTCCACTATTTCAAAATAATAATGTAAAAATTTCTTGGAAAATGGGAAATACACTTCAACCAGAAACATGAATGACAATTAAGCACAAGAAATGCTCAATAACATCTTCAGGCATTAAGGAAATACAAATTAAAACCACCATGATGTGCTTCTACATAAGCTTTTTAACAGTTAATTATGTAGATACACATATATACATACAGATGCACACACACATACCCCCCAACAATAATGGGCTCTGGATAACAGGCAGAGCAACTATAACTCATTCATGAATGAAGCAAATACAAAATGGCACAGCCACTCTGGGAAACAGGCAGTTTCTAATGTTAGCCATTCACTTATCCTGAAACTTAGCACCCTCACTCCTAAGTATTTACTCAAGTCAAATGAAAACCTATGATCTTACAAAGACATGTACACGAATGTTGATAGTATTTTTATGGATAATCAGTGAAAACTGGAAACAACCCCAATATTCTTTAGCTGGTTAATGGATCAACATACCACCAACCACCACTGCAATGGAATGTTAGTTGATGCCAGTTAGCAATAAAAAAGGGACAAACTAGTGATTTACACAACAACATGAATAAATCTCTTATGACTCCTATTTACTGAACGGGTTCCAAATGCTGCATACTTTTTGATTCAATCTGTAAAACACTTGCAGAAAGACAGAACTACAGATACGTGTAGGAAATGTCAACAAACGACAAGGAAATTTTGTAGGGTGATGGAATGGTTCTATATCTTTACTTTGTGGGTATGATAGGACTTTATGTCAAATATGTTGGTATTTGTTGAGTATTTATGTCAGACATGTTGGTTTATGTGAAAAATATTGGTACTCCAGGTTTTCATGTCAAAACTCAGACTTATGCATCGGAAAAGGTAAATTTTACTGTACACAAATTATGGTTCAGTATTGAATAGGAAAAACAACAAAAAAGAACAGGTGAAACACAAATGAAGGCAACCGATGTAAGTCTAAACATACCCTTTTATTCCCAACGCATATTTAAAAGATTCTCAGATTAGATGAAACTATAAAGTCAGCTCTACACTCTCTAATGAGAACTCTATCTAAAAGATAATGGTCCAGAAAGTTCAAGAGAAGATGATGGAAATAACGTATAAATAGCAAGCAAAAAAATGGTTTTATAGTATCACAGTGGGTAAATTTTAAAGCAAAAGCTGAAAAAAAAAGAAAAAGAAAAAGCAAATCAAGAACCAGATTATGAACTACAGAGAACAAATTGACAGTCACCTGAGGGGAGGTAGGCGGAGGGACGGGTGAAATCGGCGATGGGTGTGGAGGAGTGCATGTGCCGTAATGCTGCATGCAAATGCCAAGTCAGTGTATTGTACACCTGAGGTGAACATTACACTATGTATTAACTGGAATTTAAATAAAAATTTGGAAAAAACCGAAAACAAAATGAGAAAGTATCATTCACTTTCACAAGGGACTTAAGTGGATCTAAAATATAAGTGCTAATAATATAAAATGTTCTATTACATCTAATTATATTGGCATATGGTAGTCTTCTAGGTGTTAAACTTTAGACTCATGTGACTCTAATGTCACGGTAACCTACATAAGGAAACCAAAATCAAAGCCTGTAAATACCTCAAGGTTATGAAATCAAAATGCTAGGGACAACTGACCACAAAGGGCCAAGTATGCTTAAGCTACAGCCAATCATTATAGTTTTCTTTGCTTCTGTCCTTTCTGCACAGAGGTCCTTCCCCAGCTTCTATTGGCAGAGCACTCCCAACAACTTCTGGTTTGGTGAGACCCAATTCAGATAGATTTTTTTGCTGAACTAAACTCTAACATTTTTAATGTGCCTCAGTCTATCTTCTAATCATTCTGGTATCAGAAGGAAACCAGAGACCACCCCCCCCCAAAAAAAAAAGACCAGGAGAAACAAGCAACCAGGCCCAAGAGCCTGTTAAATGAGCCCCTTGAGCTTGCTGCTTCTCACTCCCTTTGAAGGTGCTGGGTTTATCCCCCTGGGATGCACTCCCCACTGGGTATGATGTAGAAACCAAGCAGGTCAGGGGTTAGACTGGGTCCAGCGTTAGCTAGACTGGGTCCAGTGTGAGCCCTCAGGTGTCAGCCCTCATTTCAAAGGCTGAACAAGCAGCTTGACCTACCAAAGATCATCTTGAATCACAGTGGCCACAGCAGAGGACTTTTAACCTAGAAAAAGTTACCCATTTATGAAGTGTCCTAAACAAAAAGTAGCCTCCCAGCCAAGCAGTCGCCACAAAAGATAGAGGGGAAAATTACTGATCCTCCTCTGCTGCTTCTAGGGACTTGGATGGGACATACTGGCACACCTCACTTGCTCCAGAGCCTGCAGACAGGATCCCAGGAAAACTAGCAGAAGCTGGCAAAGGGTGAAAATTCTCAAAGTCACCTCTCCCAGATCTCTATCTGTGGTGCCTGGTCCACAGAGAAAGGTAAAATTCCATTCAACACTTCCTTTCCAAAAGCAAATTGGCCAGAAACAAACAAACAAACAAAACAAAAACAAAAAATACCAGTTACCAATCCTGTCTCTCCCAGGGACAGCTATTTCTTTCTTACCTTGTTTTTGTTTTTTTGTTTTCCCTCACTAAACACTTTTATTTAGACAATATTGGTACGTTGATAAAAATATGTGTTGTTCATGTTAACCTATAACTTTGCTGTTATATGTTATAATTGCTGCTTTGTGATTATTTAAGAAGTGCTTTTAACACTTGCAGGTTTTAATTTCTTTTTTAAAATTTTTTTTATTTTATTTTTTTCAGTGTCTTACCTTGTTTTGTATCTGGAACTTAGTTGGGCAACCATCATGGTGGGGGCCCCAAAGACACAGCCAGCCAGATATATGGACAATATTCTGCTGATGGTTAGGGTTCTACTGTTTGTGCCATCTCTTTTCCTTTTGGTTATCTGTGGAAGTGGCCCTCGAACTTGAGAGGGGGAGTATCTTTTGTACCCTCTGTGGAGACCCCCTTATGTCCATGGGGTTGCTCAATACTGCCAAGGAATACTTACTATTTGTCCCACCTGAAACAAGATGTCAAAACAGATTTTTTTTTTAAAGATTTTATTTATTTATTTGACAGAGAGAAATCACAAGTAGATGGAGAGGCAGGCAGAGAGAGAGAGAGAGAAGCAGGCTCCCCGCTGAGCAGAGAGCCCGATGCGGGACTCGATCCCAGGACCCTGAGATCATGACCTGAGCCGAAGGCAGCGGCTTAACCCACTGAGCCACCCAGGCGCCCCCAGATTTTTTTTTTAATGTAGGCAGTTAGTTAGGCTTTAACAGGATGCCTGGAGACCAGCAATAAGGGGGAGAGGGGGTCATGGCCCACTATCGGGGAAGTCAGAGACCTGTCCTGGCAGCACTCCAAAACAAAGCTACAAAAGACCAGATCAAACCCAGCAGGTCCAAGACAAAGACATCTGGAAACCCTGACCAATTAAAAAAAGAAAGCCTCAAAACCCTGCTCCCAGGAAATGCGGTCCTCCAGCAACGAGTATTCTACTCCCTGGTTGATAACTGTCAATAAAAGATAGAAACCCAAACTCTGGAAACAGTTCTCCCTTGAGCGCGTCTGCTCTCATATCTCAAGAGGACTCAATTTAAAAATTTTCTACCTGCCCTGCTAAACCATTGTGTCTGGTCTGTTCTTGAATTCTTTCTTGCGACAAGAACAAGAGTCTCCAGAAACATCCCAGGGACAGGCTAGGCAGAAGGCCAAGGGTCTCCCCAGTCCACCTGGCAAGGCCACAGCTGGCCAAACTGGAAACTGCTGCTGAGAGCCTGCTAGGAAGTTCGTTTCAGCCTCCACCCATAAGCTAAAATGAAACTATGTACTCAGAGGTAAATAAAACTATTCTGAAGCAATTGCAGAAAGACTCGCTAAAATATTCCAAAGAAACAGAGCTCTCAATCTAGAACACAGCACTCTGATTTCCACCTGAGCTGAAGACCCTCTCACTGATATAAAGAAGCATATAGAGGACAATGTAGTTGGATGCCTAGGTCGGGTCTAGTTATCATTCAGGCTGCAACCCCGTTCTCTGAGGAATTAAACAATAACAATATTTGTCTTACAAATGTACTCTTTTCAAGAACACAAATGTGACACTAGGAATAAATCCAAGCCTACCTATTCTTTTCACCAATCCCCAAATTCCCTATTCATCTCAAAAGGCTTGCACCTGCAGGAAAAGATCTGAATTGAGAAAACAAAAGACCTTCCTGGAGAAACATGCTTTCTCTGTGTCTCAGATGTAAATGTCCTACCTGGTCTCCTCCAGGAACCCAGAGACATCTCCCGAAATGCAGGTTTCAGGGAGGTAATTCTTATCAAAACAAAACAAGACAGAGAGAAGCTAGTATTTGTAAATTAGGTTAATTTAAAAAATCATAAAAGTCTCTCCCACAAATACCAGTAAAAGCTTTACCCATCTTAGTATGTAAACGAAACTTCTAACTGCCAGAAAACACAATTTGGATTCAACTGCTCTCTTAAAAATGACAGAGGTTTGCATCATTATAGCTATCTCATGGCTAAATTCTTAGAAGAAAAGCAGCCTGGAGGTTGATGTATGTCCATGAATGTATATTGTAGATATGTGATATCCTTCTACATCCAGATGAATTTGTCAAAATTAATTTACCAAGAGCTCTCTTTACTTGACTCAAAGACAAATAAGCACTGCATAAATTAAGTACGCTCTCAGAAATATAAAAACTAACTCAAATGCTTTTCAAGTCCACATGATCTAGAATAATCTTCAGTAAACAAAAGCTCATTTAAGTTTGTTTTTGCTTTTTGGTTTTCTTAAGAGGGAGACAAGGGGCAGAGAGAGAGAGAGAGAATCTGAATCAGGTGGCACCCCTGACATGGGGCTCAATCTCACAACCCTGAGATCACGACCTGAGCCAAAACCAGCAGTCAGATGCTTAACGGACTGAAACACCAGGGACCCCTCATTTTGTTGGGCTAATTAAAGCAGGCATGCCTTTAGAATTATCAGCACTAAATAGTACTTTTATTCTAGCTAGGCTTACAAAATGTTAACTAAATTCCTATTATCTCTGTTGCAGAATCTGTATGTACAGGGAAAATACCTTAATATAATGGTAGTTTTTTAATATCTCATGAAATTTTCAGGAGTAATCTAGACTGTTAAGAATAAATACATTCAATAGATGTAAGATTAAAGTTTATAAATTAACTTTTCAACGGTCTTATGTTTTATGATATGTCTATGTAAAAATAGTTTCCAAAATATTTTTGGTACTTGAAGCTTTCAAGTTATGCTAAGTTAAATTGTGGATATTTATTGAGTACCTAGGTCAATCCAAGTAAGATAAAATATGAAACATTTACAAAATACAGGTTTATCTACTTCTGACTTCCTTTTCAAAAAAAAAAAAAAGATTTTATTTATTTGAAGGATAGAGAGAGAGATCACAAGTAGGCTGAGAAGCAGGCAGAGAGAGAGGAGGAAGCAGGCTCCCTGGTGAGCGGGTCTCGATCCCAGGACCTTGAGATCATGACCTGAGCTGAAGGCAGAGGCTTAACCCCTGAGCCACCCAGTGCCCTTTCTGGCTTCCTTTTAAGAGAACCTGATGACATTTGGACCTAATTGTAAACATGTTTTGTGCCACATTGAAAAACTTACTACAAGGAGGAACATGCTTCTAGAAATTATAGGACATATTTATAAATTCGCCAATTCACCGAATGCTAGTGTAACAGAGTCCACAACTGTTTACTTCTCCAAAGACTTTATTCCTAGTGAAAACTAAGGGTTAAGAATTCTGATCAAAATATGCAATTAAAACTACTTAGAAATAATAAGGGTGAAAGAAAACAATTGTTTAAGAAAAGCAGGAAAATAGAATGACTGGAAAAAAGACAAAACATGACTAGATATAAAAAACATGGTAGAGGGGCATCTGGGTGGATTAGTGCCTTAAGCCTCTGCCTTCGGCTCAGGTCATGATCTCAGAGTCCTGAGATCAAGCCTTGCATCAGGCTCTCTGCTCAGCAGGGAGACTGCTTCCCCCTCTCTCTCTGCCTGCCTCTCTGACTACTTGTGATCTGTCAAATAAATTTAAAAAAAAATGGTAGAAATTTATGGAAATCAAACACAGAATTTTATTTGTGGTGAAGCTAAAAATGGAATTGATTCATTTAAGTTTTTAAATAATGAGCTTTAATAGCAAATCCACACTGATGTAAAATTAGAATTTGGTTTTCTGTTAAAAGGACAAAGGTTTTGCTTTGTTTTACTATTGGTATGCCTTTGGTAAGAAATTATAAATGAATTTTTGTTTTGACCTTTTGGGTAACCTATCTCAAGAGCAAAGATTTAGTGTCTTATCTAAATAATTTATTGTGCTTCACATTGTCTTTATCAGGTCTTTATTACTTAAGAAAACCCAGTCTTCTCAATATTAAGGAAGCTAAGTTTTCTTTACAACTATTTAATCTTCTGTATTCACCTTTAAAACATTTTATCACTTTACATTTCTATTTCATAATGACCTGAGATTCTGTTTAGCGAAATGTTCAAATCTCAATTTGGACAACTTCTCAAAATCATATTCTAAATGGAGTCTTTTTGACTTCAAAGAGAATCCCTGAAAATCTCAAAGGATTGGTCTCTCCCCTTGCAAACAAGAGACATTAAACTAACTGGGCTAATTCTGTATGTTAGATTACTGGGAAGCATTGTCAGATAATAAACATTCTCAAGTTATATGTGTATGGATATACATTCCTAATATAGGTATTCCAAAATCTTAAAGGTTTCTAGATATTTGCCAGTACTATCATGTCCAATTATTATCCTTAATTATTGTATGCCATAGAAATAAATATTTACTTATCAAACTCTCACCCAATCTTTAACAATTACCACTTTTTAAAAGTCTTTTTATCATTTACAGACATGGTTTTCCTCTGATGCTTTTGCAAAGCTACTTCATCTTCAGAGAGATTCAGGAAAAGGACTTTGGCAAGTACTCTAGAATAGAGGTTTCTGGTAAGGAAGATCATGAAAGAACTTGGTTAGAATTCCCAGAGCTAATCAAAAAACTAGGCTCAAAAAGAGTAAGAATCATATGGAATTGAATGAAATAATGAAGATGATTATTTTCTTAGAAACACTGCTGGTTCCTTAATGTTTTAATTTTCCATATTTAAGGAAATATTTTCTCCTAAGATATCTGACTTAATTCTGTAATTAGTAATTCTGTAAAGTACACTTCTGTAAATAAAATGGAAAAAAATTACTCTTTCAACCTGATCCCCCAGAAATCAGACTTTTATTGAATTTATGTAAATAACTATCCATTCTTATTATTATGGCAGTATAATAATTTGCCTAAGTTCAATAAGAATCTGTTTTCTTTATATCAGGATACCACTGGAAACATCAGTTATAATAAAAGGCTTTGGTTGAAATGTCATATTTGAGAATATATATAAATTCAGGTATGATCAGACAACTAAGAAACTAAGCTTAACCTTAAGTAGCCAATAAAAACCCTTTGAAAAAACCAGCACAATACCTTGTTTATAGGGTTCTCAGCAGATTGCTGAGTGAATAAGGTCGGTCATTCCTGGCAGGCATGGGAAACTTAAGATATTTTAGAAACCCCAAGAAGATTGCAGGCAAAGTCCAATGGTGAGTTATTGGCTTGGCTTCTTAACCTTGAAAAGCTTTTAAAAGTCCAACCTGAGATTCCTTATGAAAAGTTCTAGCAAAGCAGATTTTATAAGATCCTTATGTGGACAATTAATTTTCATGCTTCAGTTATGTAAACAATCAAACCAACTTTAATGAGATTAGATTTATTCTGCAAACAAATTAGTCTATGATTACCTTTGATAGAAAGGAGGGTGATTGTAGAAGAAAATATCGTGTTTCAGTAGAAAATTCTAACACAAGCTTGTGAATATCAGATTCTAGTCCTGTCATCATCTTCAAGTTTTGTTCTTCATCTGCAAACCAAACAAGATCCTGAATTCTTCTAGTGTCCTCAAATATCCAGCTATAATTCTGCAAACTAACATTTCCAATTTTCTCCCACCTTTCTGACTTGAAATCACTAAGAACAAAAAACTGCCCTTGAATCTCCCTGGAAGGGGCCGCACTAGCTTTTCTTCACTACCCACACAGCAGAAAAGCTTCAGGGACTTGAACCTTGGTTGTGCATCCACCAATTAAAACAGGTTCCTCCAGACTCTTGGAACTGCACACCAGCTGGAGATCTAAAATTAAAATTGACTAAGTAGGTTCCTCCCCAGAAACAGATAGCACCTTAAAGTGGACAGCTCTCCCAAGATCAAGATCTTCATCTCTAATATGGAACCTCTATTCCTTTGGCCTTTTTGGTACTTGCTTTTTTCTGTTAATGCACAAAAAGACAGTGTTCCTAAAATCTGGCATAAACTGCATCGCCTAAGTCCCTAGAGTTTCTTGCTAAGGTGGTTTCAGACAACAGAGCTCTTTAGATTACTTCCTGGCTGAACAAGGAGTCAAGTGTCATAGCAAATACCTCCTACTATACCTGGATCAACACCTCTGATATTATAGGAAATACAAGAAAGTGACGAAGGAATCACTTGGCTAAACAGGTTGATGCTCCTTCAGGTACATTCTTTGATTTATTTTATACTAACTGGTTTGGTTTGGGACCACGGCTATAGAGTATACTTCAGCTTCTTGCTGTAATTCTCGTAGTTATCATGGTCTCCCTGGTGCACTACGTTCTCTCCAAAGCCATAAATGCATGTCTGAGCCATCAGTGGTTCCTCAGATGGACTCAGTGCACTTGGAGAAACAGAAACGAGGTGAGCAAAAACATCAAGAGCAAAAGCAATTCTTCCACTCATCTGATATCATAAGCTAGAGTGATTTCACAAGGAGTCAAGAGCCTCTTTAATGTCTTTGTCTAAAACAGGTCATCACAATTTCATCTGAGTGCCCTCTCTGTGGCTGGTGCACACAATATACACACACAAATATATAAACACATACCCCAAACATCTAAATTTAATACTCACAATAACCAAGGTTTCATTTAGAAAACTACTAACAGTGAGAGTGTTGAGGACAATGCCTTTCCTCTAGTAACTGTAGTTCACAGTCTCCTGGTATTAATTAATAGCAGCCAGGGATGAATGGAGAATTTTTAAAAGTAAAAGAAAAGTCATTTCAGAATAATGAGTGATTAGATACCAGAGGCAATAAGAAGCACAAAAATTGAACAAGTAAACAAAGACTGCCAACAAGGGATTCAGACACTGATTTAAATTTGGATCACTAATATTATGTATCTTGTAAAAGCATGATCTGTGGACATTCATGTCTGGGGACCTGAGCAATGCTTCATGCACAATTTGCATATTTTGGAGAGCCTTTGATTTAATACTAAGGTAGCAAATGGAATTCACTGAACAGCCCAGTTATTTACCTTACTTAAGTTTCACCCCCACATGCTAAGAAAGACTTGAATCATCCCAGAACATTGGCCAGATGACTCATCCCTTCTGAAGAGAAAACACAAAATAAATTAAGTGGTGTGAAGATGTCTACAGAACACAACTAGGCACAGGAAGTGTTCTGAGAGGTGCGAAGAGAACAAGGCACTGTGGAACATTCCCCGTGAAGATGGCACGGAGGCAGAAAGGTTCTCGCTTTCTGCTTTACCACCAACATACAGAGCAGCAGCTCTACACAGTAGATGATCAAGCAACATTTTTAAATCAAGGAGTAATGAAATTCTCTGTACCACAGAAAGGCAAATAATGTTTTGAAGAAGTTGAGAAAAATAGCTCAGCCAAGCTACCTTCTCTACCATCGTCTAAAGACTGCATCCGCCAAAGAGAAGAACCTGGACTGTAGGATGTGTATCATGAGTCTCTGGATAAAGCTGATTGGCTAAGGTCTGGACTACTAAGAACTGATTTACCAGTTCTTACTAGATTAGCTGGCCTGGAAGACCCAGGGGTCTACAGTTAAGTGGTGGTGGGGGACAGGGGCTGCTTAACCTAAAAGTTCATTTGGGGTACCTGGCTGACTCAGCTGGTGGAGTATGCAACTCTTGATCATGGGGTTGCGAGTTTAAGGTCCACACTGGGTAGAGAGATTACTTTAAATATAAGTAAAATCTTAAAATAATGAATGAATGAATGAATGAATGAATGAATGAGTGTTCATTTAGATTCAGGGCTGGAGATTCCTTGAGTAGCCCATGATTCAGCAACCAAAAATAGCCGGGCAGACAGGAGCAGGAATACATCATCAGAGCAGAAAGGGGCAAAGATGCTGTGCAGCCCAAGGGAGAAAATGAAGACAAATAAAATTTTGTCATACTGTTCCATTTCCAGTGCAACCCAGGTGAGTTTCTGAACTTTGCTACTGTTAAAATACTTAATGTGCCTCCGTTTATCTTTTAAGAGTTTATTTGAGCAAAATTCGATTCAATTAAAGCAGTGCCAAAGTGGACAGGATCCAGGGAAAAGACAGATACAGAAACTGCAGAAGCAATGGAAGTCAATTATTTGATTGGCTGTAGCTTGAGTCTCATTTGCCTGCTTGTGTTTGTCTTTAGGTTTTGATTCCATAACCTCAAGGTTAAGGCATTTGCAGTCTTAAATCCTGGTTTGTTTATATATAGACCAGCTCCTGGGCATTAGACCACATAAGCCTAATGGGTTCCTCGTTTAATTAATTTCACTTATTAGGATACATCATTTTATTATTTCAAGTTATTTATTTGCCCTATGAGCTCCTATTTTACGTTTTGAACTATTCTATATACTAGAAATAGAGCAATGAATAAAAAAGAAAATCTGTTCTCTCAAAGCATATATCTGCACACAAAAGGGAGAGGTGGCCAACAGCAAGCAAATGAACAAGAACAAGTATTAATATATACGGAGGTAAGGGGGGCAAGGAGGATGCAAAGAGCTAGTAATTGGACTTGACTGCCGTTTTATGAAGAACGATCAGAGAAAGACTCCTCAATAAAGTGTGGAATGAAGAAGTTATTAGCAGGGGTATTTAAAATCATAAGACCCAGTGAGATAACCCAAGGAGCATGTAAAACTTAAAAAAAAAAATTTTAAAGCCTTTCTTTTTTACAGACTTCAAGAGATTTCTGTTCAAGAAATTCAAGAGATTTCTCTAGTAGTTATCATGGTCTCCCTGGTCGATTTCAAGAGATTTCTGTTCCTTGCAACCAAACAAGTTTGCAGTGATAGAGAAAATGTTACTGGAAGCAGCTAAAAAAATCCCTGATGCCACTTTCTTCCCAATGCTGGATCTTAGAATGCCTCACTACACTTTCCTCTGCTCTTTCATTAACGCCCCTTTAAATGAATTAGCTCAAGTTTATGCTTCTTTCAACCAAACGCCTTTATGAAAGAACCTCAATAATAAACTTGGCTTCAGACAGAACACACGATTTTCTAGTCCTCTTAAAAACTCTTTGTATCCGTTGGCAAAATTAGAACACAAATGCTTCCATTTGGCTAGGCCCCTAAAACTAGTTTTACAATTCTTTAATTTTAATCCTCTTTACAAATGCCTTAATCGGCAGCGATGACAATAAATCCTTCATTAAAATTAATTTCCTTTAACTACTGAAATATATAATAATGTCTGCCTTCAGTCTGTATAAAAAAAATTTAAACCAAGCAGAATGTTGGCCATACTTTTAACAACCTTGTGTGCCATCTGAAGAACTCTCTCTTGAGACAGTCTGTCAAATATATGAAAGAAACGGCACTTAGAAATTGTTGCCTGCTGTAGCTGTCTTCTGATATATTCTTCTACTACTTTGTAGAATCAAAAAACTTTGCATAAAACCATAGTTTTTTCCTTCATTAAAAAAATAGTTCTGCTTTGATTATTCTTAAAAATCAAAATAAGACTTCTTTGTCAAAACTGTTAAAGATTTTTTTTTCCTCAAAGGCTTAAAAACAGATTGCCAGGATAATAAGAAAAAAACAATTTGAATATACCTTGTTTTTTTTTTTTTAAGATTTTATTTATTCATTTGACAGAGAGAAATCACAAGTAGATGGAGAGGCAGGCAGAGAGAGAGAGGGGGGGGGAAGCAGGCTCCCCGCTGAGCAGAGAGCCCGATGTGGGACTCGATCCCAGGACCCTGAGATCATGACCTGAGCCGATTTTTTTTCTCACACGTTAGATATTTTATTTGTTCTATAAAAAAGCTTACTTTGATTCAGTAAAAAACTGAATTCCAGCTTAATAATCAATCTGTAAGTTCTATTAACTTGCCACTTTAAAAAGAGCATTGATTAATTAGAATTGTTGAATCATTATATTGTGCACCTGAAACAAAATTAACCCAGTATATTAATTATACTTCAGTAAAATAGATCACTATGCTTGAGTGTTACAGATGTGAAAGGAAGAAGGGCAACAGGACGGAGACCATGCCCGAGGTAAGCCTAATGTATAACACCCAAAACCATGAGGTAACTTGGAAGTCCCAGAGTTGTATGAAGCTGACAGAGTGAGCGGACAGGGAGAGAACCATGTGACCTGGAGAATTCCAGGGAAGCTTCTCAAAGGAGAAAGGTCTGGTATGGACCTTTTAGAGGTTACTAAAATAAACCAAAACACTGTTCTGATTACCTTTAACACCCCAGTTGACAGTATCTACCACACAGAAAGCATTTGCAATGTCCCAGGAAGGCACAGTCTTCATGAACATGACACTGTCTCTAACCTCAAACCACAGCAAAAGTCCTGGGAGTAGGAACAACTATTCATCAAAAAACTAAGAAAACTGAACAGAGGAGGAGGGCCAGTATGTTCGCTGTGGTTCATCTCAGGTTTCCCTCCTAGAAATCTTTATTATGAGAATGTTCCCTTTAATATTTGGCCCAGTAAAGCTATTGATGTTCATGAAAACTACAATGTGGAATTTCATAAGGGGGGGCGGGCAATTTTCCCCACATTAGAAAAAAAAATTAAGTGGCCAAATATAGAGAAAATATTAAGTGAATTATAATGACTCCATACAATGGAATATCATGCTTTAATTTTTTAATGATAGTATATCCACTCTACAGCAACATAAAACATATACAGATAGCAGTATTGACATGTGTCATTAAGAACAGAAAACCAGACAGGCAACACTGATGTAAACTAAATTTATTTAACTATCAGAGAGATCAGCAATATTCTTTTAGGGCAAAATTCCTTGCCCCCAAATGTCACCAGTTGGGCTCATTGGAATGAATGACCGTGTCTAGACTGAGAATGTTAATCCAAAATTCTGAAGCTTTACTTCTCACTTCTAGTCTTTATGTGCACACAGAGCAGTCCAACATGAGCCCAAACCTGAGTTATCTGTGGATACTGTCTTACATGGGTGAAATGCAACACATGTCCCTCAGACTTGGGGCCCAGTGTGACCAAACTCATTTAAGCCAAACAAACCTCTCTTTCCACACCCTCAGTTTTCCCAGATGGACAATGCTTTGTCCAAGCACACTCCTAAACTCAGAACTGAAGAGTCAGAATAAGTACAACTCAGACATCTCTCAGAATTACTTGCTGGGCCATTAACTCAACTTTAGAGCTAAGCTTTGATTCAACAACCAAGATGCAAAACTGTTTGTAGCCTATGCTTATCATTCTGTAAAAACGTATAGACACTGGGAGTATAGCTTAATCATTATGATACAGTTGGACAGGTATGCTGGAATTGAAGAAATGCAAATGATGGGTAGATGGTGAAAGCCAGGTTTCTCACTGTTGAAGTGGAAATCTACGAATGAGGGAGGAAGCGAGAATCCTCCAAGGGGTACCCGAGTTAGAGTTGGGACAATCTGAGTGCACTTTAGGCTAATATAGATACAAGTGATTGCATATAGAAATACTTGTAGGTATGTGCACATGCATGGATTACTACTCTCAATTTATTTATTAGCTTTGTCAGTTGGGAGGGCCTAGAAGCAATGGTAGAAGCAAATAGAGACAAGCACACTAACTGCCCAGATCTTGGTTTCTAATTCTCCGTACAAGGAATCAGGGCTCCTCAGAGAAATGCCTGATCATAGGACTGGGGCAGGGACTATACAAGATGAATCTGGGGTACGTTGTAATGCCAGAAAACAAGGAAGCTCTTAAAAGAAATACACACACCACACGTATAGGGATGGGTCAAAGGAGCATAGAAGCCAACTGAAAGATTTCCCAATAGCCCTCTGAGTAACAAAAGAGTGGTACTGGATTATAACTCAAGGTATAAAGAAAATATCCATGACTCCACAGTAACATAATTTTTAAATACATTAATAAGCAAGGGAGAAAACAAATATCTCACGCAAAAAAATTCCAAATATTTATGTATATATTTTACTTTCAAGGAGGAGGAGCATAACTCCCAGTCCTTACATAGGCTGTGCACAGTGATTTCCCTCCAAAGAGTATAGTACAGGGGCACCTGCCTGTCTCAGTCAGGGGAGCATACAACTGTCGATCTCGGGGTTGTGAGTTTGAGCCCCATGTTGGGTGCAGAGATTACTTAAAACTAAATTCTTCAGAGGAAAAAAAAGAGGGAGAGAATACAGTATGGATATAAAGAAAACAAAATGCAGAAACCTGGCAAACACATCCAGAAAAACACCAAGAACCATAACTCATATTGACAACATGTATCCTTGATATAATGGGATGAAAATAATGCTTTTCTTCTGTATTCTTCCCACAACCCATAACCCCAGGCTTATGAAATAAGACCAGAGGTAACTTCTGATCGTGGTGTGGCCCAAAAAAACAGGGTTGCGGCAGTTCTCAAAACTGTCAACTAACCAAAAACAAGGTTAAGTCCCCAAAAATGGACAGCCAAGAGGGGCCACAGAAGACATGACAACTAAATGTGATGTGTCCAAATGGTATTCTGTGACAGAAAAAAAAAAAAAAGCCAAAAGTGAAAACTAAAGCAATCAGAATAACATATGAAATTTAGTTAATAAATTAATATTCATTCATTAATTATAACAAAGGTACCATACTAATGTAAGATATTAATAATGGAAACTAGGTGTAGGGCATATGGGAAACCTCTGTACTATCTTTCCATTTTTTCCTAAAAAATGTGAAACTGTTCTAAAAAAACTATTCAAAAATATGTAGGCATATTAATTACAATGAAATAAGGAAAAAAGTGGAACAATGGAACCATCGGGAATATGTTTTATAGTGTTTTCATACTTTTTGCTAACCAAAAAGGACATTGTTCCCAATGAGATATATTGCTAAGTACAAGTTGTATGAGTTTTAAAAATCTTTTTCATAATCTCTTGCTATTTTCATAACTTCCTTAGTTTTTTTTTTTTTCCTTGAGAAATTAGGGGAAAATGTAAGAATTCTGTAAACTTCGCATTTATTTTTAGAAAAACTTGATCATTTAAATGGAACTTGTCTGTTTCTAATGATCTAATAAGACTGCCCCTCAGGGCAAGACAGAGCTTCCCAAAAGCAAGTTCATAATTCTGGTGGTTATGGTAACTGAAAAATACTGGAAGCATTTTAGCCTGTCATAAATTAATGACTAATTTAGTTGTAAGATAAAAATATAAAATGTTTAATTTTTTCAACATCAGCTGTATGTTTAAGTAAAAGATGAAAAGAAGAAATTTATCTGCTTCCCGGCTCACATGGAGATGTTTGAGGCATTCAAAATATTTAGAACTGCTCAGAATGTTTCTGTGAAACCTTTCAAGTTATAGTCTAATGACAACTACTTTTAACACCCCAGAGTTGCAGAGTCCATCTTTGGCTTTCTGTTCAGGGCATTTCCTAAGTCGGCTGGGCAGGTCACATACTTAATCAGCTCCCAGAGTAAAAGGAAATTCTCTAGTTTGAAAGAATCTCTGATGCCTATTTCAAAGCAGGAAATCAAAATGCCATTTTAATCACTTATTTTCAGATTGATTAGCTATCTATTGGAACAGTTAACAAAAGATGGCTAATTATGAAAGACTGAGCTATAAAGGGTCCTATTTTCACATCAATAGTTTTTCCAGGAGGGAAAATTCACAAGGCCTAGGAGTGAGGATTGAGTGAGTAGGACTGAGTCAGGTCCTGCCTCTCCTCACCACTTGCAAAAGTTATGCACTGGATTTTTAAAAAAAAAAAAAAAAAAAAAAAAGAAGTGATGGCCATGTTCACCGGAATAGGTATTGGATGACACAAGTGACTTGCAGCGCCATGGTTATGATTCTGCCGCAGCTTCCTGCGTGTTTGAAGGTGAGAGGCAAAGACTTGACTGAAGTCTGTTTGTGATGGGAACACAGACACCAACAGCCCTTCTAGGTGTGGAAGAGTAAAGAGAACTTGAATTTCAGGATGATCCTGGGGAACCTTAAATTCAGGAAGAATTTAAGAAAAGAGTCTGAGATGCAAAAAGAAATCTAGGAAGACAACCATGGCTGGCTACCAAAGATGGTCCTGAGCCAGACATTAGGGTTGAAAGAGAGCTCAACCCTCCCCCAGGCACCTGGGAAGTAGGCTTGCACCTGCAGAAAAGGTAAGAATGTGCACAAAAGAAGCTTTAGTTCACTATGCATTCTAAGACCCTGGATCTCAAGAAACTGTGCTCCAGGGCTCTCTGTAACTCTGAGTTAATGTACAGCCATGTCTCCTATCAGCTTGGATGAAGCAAGGACAAAGATCTCTAGGGCTGGCACAGAACTGTATCATGTTAAACACCAACAGAGCAGATTTCCAGTTTCCCCAGGAAGGATGGTGTGAACAGTGCACAGAGTTCTACTCCCTATAAAACAACTCTGTGCCTCTGTCCGCTACAAGGCTGCAGAATCCTGGCTTTCCTCCTCAGGGGGGTGAAGGAAGGAAGCGTATTCTGGGTCACTGTCCAGCATAAGAGTATTTTTGTGGGAACTCTTCGCCGTTTGGTCACAAACAAGTACACCACAGTGTTCCGAACTCTCCACAATCGTGGCACAGGTGTGCAGTGTCCTGTTGCCATCTCACTGATGTTTGGTGATGTGTCACTCTATTATTTTGTAACCCCTATTATGCTACTTCTAGAATCCAAGAGGTCAGCCAGTCTAGACAGGCCCCAAAATGTAACAAAGGGTAAAATGATAGAGCAGAGTTTTTACCTATTGGTAAAACTGCCTAATTTGCCATGTTTTGTGTTTGTCAGATTTTATTCACCCATACACATGTATACATGAAGCTTTATGCCAAAGAAGTTCTTTTCAGAGAAACTTATACACCTTTGTGTGTATCGATTTTTTTTTCTTTTTTTTAATCTGTAGACTACTCCAAAAAAACCTTCCATGATGACAAAAAAGTCCTGTGGTAATATGGTTCTTCAGCCCACTTCAGTGAGTCTGAAGAAGGAAATTCTTATTTAACATAAATTTTAACACAAATAGCCATTCGTGGCTATTGGCTACTGCACTGGACAACACAAGTCTGCAAGATAGGAAAAAATGCTCTCATTTATTTGTCAGAGAGAGAGAGAGAAAGCGCGCACAAGTTCACAAACAGGGGTGAGGGGCAGAGGCAAAGGGAGAAGCAGACCCCCTGCTAAATAAGGACCCTCCCCTCTACCACACCCTGATCCAGGACTCAAGCCCAGGACCCCAGAATCATGACCTGAACTGAAGCAGATGCTTAACCGACCAAGCCACCCAGCCATCCCTAGAAAAATGCTCATTTTTAATATATATTTAAGAATCTAATTTTCTGTCAGTAGTATAAAATCTCTTCCTTACTAAGCTACTCAATGAGAGTCTGTCTTAACAGTACAGCAAACTTTAGACTAGATACTGGCACTTGCTTCCTTTGTTTCTCTCCTTTCCCACAGAGCAACTGGTTGAAAAAACAGGCAATCAAAACACAGGCAGAAAAGGAACAAGTAAATAGCAACAAATGGTCACATGCCTGGAAAACTGTCAGACTCTAAACAACTGTGAACTGGCTGAATAACATAAGACCCTCAAAAGAATATCAAATAAGCAAGGCTACTTAGCCATTTTGAAGGAACTTACTGAATATCCACTAAAGGAAATTTTTTCTAGTCAGACATTGGGAAAGGATAGAGGGGTCAAAGATTTTCAGTTTTTCTGTCCTTTGACTTTTGTTCACATAACTTACTGTCTGTCCAATAAGTTACTTCTGTCCAACAAGTGCTGACATAAATAGGTCAATATCTATATTCTACCATTTTGATAAGCAACTTTCTTATCCGTGACAGCTTACATTGACCACTTAAAACTATGACTCTACATTCTAAATTTGTATTTTCTTTGCAGAATTCAAAATGTGACCTGTTTTTTAGCATCAGGACCCTTTGTGATGGACATAAATGGTAGCTAACAGAATGTGACTCAGAAAGACTGATAGTATAAGTCAGTCTCCTGATTTACAATTTATTTCACTCTCCTGAGTCAACAACAAAGAAAGAAAACAAGATATTAGCTATGACATCTTGCCATTTTCTATTTGGATAAAAATAGTGTGAGGATAGTCTTATGCCTGAATCATACTTTATCACATACTCCTGACCTCCTACTGGTAGGCACAGGTAAGAATGTGTACTACATCTCAGGATTTCTTAATCCTGATCACAGAAGAATAAGACTAGCTTCAAAAATTACCTGAGTCTTCTCCAGAACTTACCTTCCATTACTCAGTTTGGAAATAGTAGTCTGAAATAGGTCATCTAGAAGGCACAAGAATTATTGGCACTCGTGCACTTGAAATGCTGAAGAACTTTCTCTCTATATGCAGTAAAAAATGCTGTTGGTTAAAAATCCGGGATAAACAATACTTATGTGCCATCTACCTTCTGCACTTCTCATATTTTAACAGGTGCCAGTAATGTTACAAAAACTGTATGGAAAGACTGGGGATACCGTATGAATGGAAGCACCTGTGAAATCAGTCTTTCCGTGGGCTGGCAGTCCACCATCATCCTTTTTAGTTGCATTTAAGCCTACAGCTTGTGGTTACTTTAAAAACATTTTCTTAAAAAGTGTTGCCACGTTCTACTGATATCAAATGGAAATGGAGTATCTGGGTGGCACAGTTGATTCAGCGTCTGATTCTTGTCTTCCTCTCAGGTCCTGAGATCAAGTCCGGCATCAGGCTCCAAACTCAGCGGGGAGTCTGCTTGAGTTTTCCTCTTCCTCTGTTCCTCTGCATCCCTGTGCTCATGTGTATATGTGGGTGCTTTCTAAAATAAACAAATCTTTAAAAAGGAAATAAAATAAACAAAAACTGGAGATGCATTTTAGGAGTTATACTAGTTTCCATTTATGTGCACAGAAATAATATTTATAAAAGCACTAAAATGTAGGGTTATCAAATTTGTTACCCTATCAACATAAATTAGGGTTATGACAACGGGTATCATTAAAAAACACACTTATCTTGCTAAACTGTCTCTATGAAGATAGTACATTGAAGCACATTTTCTCCATTGATATGGACTCAAATCTTTTCTCCCCAAATTCCTATGTTCAAGCCCAAAGCCCCAGGGTAAAAAGAGGATTTTTAGGAGGTAATTAAGGTTAAATGGAGTCATAAGGGTTGGGCCCTAATCCAATAGGACTGCGTCCTTGTAAGGAGAGAGAGCTAACGATCAGGGCCCATCTACAAGCCAGTAAGAGAACTCTAAGCCAGAATCCTTGGGCTTTCAGCCTCCAAAACTATGAGAAATAATGTTCATGTTCTTTAACCGCCTGTTCTACCTATGAGGTCTTACCTAATAGACCTAGACATTCATCCTCTCATATGCTGCACTAACACGAACATGGACAGGTTACTATAAGGGGTTCCTAGGGTCCCTTTTTGAGATCTGGCCTATCTAACCAAATACTGCTCTGTAATGAAATGTTTTCTTTCCTCTCAGGACAAATGATTAAATTAGTTGAAGCCTATGGACTTTAAAAGTAAAGTGGTCTATGCAACTTGGTTATAACACAGCTATCAGAAATGATGGGCCAGTTCTCCACTTAAAGTTGGAGGAATCAATCAATAATCAATCAATAATATATAAAACAAGAATGTCACTTGTATCTGGGAAGTACAGCCAAGGAATGATTGGCCACGTATGTAAAGTCAGGACAATACCTAGCTGATCCCAAGAGAGTGTCTCTTGACTCAACTTTCACAAAAGACTGAGGAATTTGATAAAGAACCAATCTCTGCTGAGATCAGCTACCAAGACTGCTTTTCTTCCCATGTCCTGTCAAGGAGAAGCCACTGGACCCAGGGACCCTCCTGCCTCTAGTCAGCAGTGACAACTAGGCTGAGGAGAAACAGAACCCTTCCCTAACTTTGTTAGCTACTTTTACCAATTTCTGTGAACTTGCCATCTCTATATAAGAGTTACTTATCTAAAGAAAAAAGAAAAATAATTTAATCTTAATAATTTCCCCATGATTGTAAAAATCAGTCTCTAGTTTGGTAACGTGTATTATTACTGGTCAGTCTTCAGCAGAGAGTTACTGATTCATTCTGTGAACATAACCATCTCCACCACTTCTGTCATCCTCCCATGACCCAGTACTGCCGTGCTATACCTATAAGGCCCTTTCTTCCCAGTGTTTTTTGGTTTTTGTTTGTTTGCTTGTTTTTAAGATTTAATTTGAAAGGGGGTGGGGGGGGACAAACAAGGGAGTGGCAGAAAAAGCAGCAGACGACCCGCTGAGTAGAGAGCCTGACAAAGGGCTCAACCCCAGGACCCCAGGATCATGATCTGAGCTGACAGCAGATGCTTAACAAACTGAGCTACCCAGGTGCCCCAGAGATGTTGCTCTTCAAAACAGAGGGGGACACCTGCCTTCTGTGGTCAATCATAGCAATAGTGGGCAGGGACTCCCCAAATGTCACCTCCTCTTGAGGCTCAAAGACTTAGTAATTCATAGTATCAGAAGACCAAGGCAGAATCAGGTGGATCTCCTAGAACCAGAGACCAGAAAAATATTTTCAGAAAAGTTGCAGAGTTTTTATGCCTTCTAGGTTCTTAACATTTTAAGATTATTTCCTTCAATGGAATCCAGGCTATTTTGTATAAAGATGAAGTGAACCATCTTACCATAAGGGGCGTGGCAGACATTGGTCACTCAGATGGCCTCAGACACCTCTAACACCTGAGCCTAACCCAAATGAGTTTCCTCACCACCTTGGTTGTCAATAAATATACCTTCTGACTTCATCAAGAGAGTGTATCTTATAAAAGAATTCAAAAATCACTGTGGACAGTTTTCTTGTGTGTGCATGTGTGTACGCATGCACGCATGTGCACTTCTCTGTACATCTCAGGTATGCTTGAACCCTGGGTCTGCTAAGGAACACTCCTTGGAATCTGAATTCCCTTCACCTAATCTTGCAAGTGGACTCTCAGAAATGTGTTCAGTTTATCTTGTTTCAGTTACTTGTGTTTGGTGTGTGGGCAGCCATATTGTCAGACTCACATGAATGGGTACAGAACAAAGGAAAGATGCACACACTGAAAATGCTAAAGAGAACTTCTTGTACCTGGAAGAAGCCTTATTCGCAAAGCCTGGAATCTATCATGATTGTGCTTCCCTGTGCAGTACTTCAAGGAGCCAGGGAAAATACGCCTACCTCTCAGATATGTTATTTTTTATCTACCCCCAATTATTTCATCAGTCCATTGTTACAACTAAGCTATTTACCAAAACTATCTCATTCTCAATTTCTAACTCCAGTTATAATAAACCAAAAATTGAGATTTAGACAAATTACTGTATCAGCATTTCACAAATTCTATCACGGAACATTATTCCACAGTTTGAGTCCTGTGTACTGTTCCCACCTGGTCCATTCCTCCCTCTCACGCCCAATAAACCTAGTGCTTGTTCACCCCAAATATATGCCTGTGTTTGTATTGTTCTTTCCCTAAGAGTTGCCTGTCTTCTCTGTGGAGTCTTTCTCTTGCCTCAAAACACATCAGATTCCCCAGCGCAAAGAGCTGACAGCCATCACATTCTGTCTCAGATTACAGTAGCTGGTTCCCTAACAGAATCAGACACTTTTATATAGAATCTTAGTTTCCTCCCCCAATTCCTAATACATAGCTTAATGCAAAGCAGGTGCATTTTAAGCATTGGTTAAAATGAGTTTAATTGATTATCAAGCACTTTGATTTCTACAGAAGAGAAACCAAAAATGTAACAACTTCCAGAATTCTGTGTAAATATTTTTTTGCTTTGTTTTTGCATCTCATTGCACTGGCCTTATCATTAAGTCTTTTAGGTCAAATATTCAGAGAGGCTGGCCATGGATATGGGTTGCTATGGTAATGTGATCCTGCCAATATCTAGTGCTCTTGAAACTTTATGAGTTTTTGGAACGTAAGCAGCCTAGGATAAGCATAACCTTTACACTTTAGGTGCAGCCGTATAATTTTGAAAGTTACATCTCAAGGGAGAAATAAAGATAAGTTCCCATATCTTAGCAGTGTGTGTTTTTAAAATAATGTTTATGTAAAAAAGAATAATATTCTATGTTAGAAGGTTAGGTCGTATCATCTGAAAAAATGTATTTTAAATATCATGGGAATAGGATATGACCCTACTGATTTTATTTATATGGTTTTCATACATCTGTAAGTTTGGCTGAAAATTTCTCACTGGAAAGATGTTATGCAATACTAAATCATTACCACTAATAAGATTTTCTACGATTTATACACCTATTGCATTGTATCACAGCAAAATTACTTACTATCCAAAATCATCTTCTATTTAATACTATCTATTGGCCACAAATTGTGATTGTATATAGCTAGTTACTAAATCACAACTTTTGTGATTTATCATACTTGTAAACCTAATTTGAGATAAGCAACTTCTAAATAAAAAAGATCTCTCACTTAAGAAATCTGATATAAAGTTCAAGTTTTCAATTTGCCATTAAACCCAGTTATATCTAAGTTTGTTTTCTATAATATAATTCATATTACCTTTCCTAAAATAAAATGGTTTCATAGTTAACTGATTTATAGAGCCTTATGTCCAATAACTATGTGAAATATAGGGAATATTTTAACAACTACTTAGCTTCAAGAGATCTGTGATGAATAATGTAATTAATAGTTTATATATCTCTGTAACTTTGTTTATAAGTTAGTATAATTTACCCAAGATATAAGTCTCACGAATGCTTTGCTACAAGATTATTTCTATAATTTCTTGGGTACATACAATTTTACATTGCTATATATATCAATGTTTCCAGATAACAAGATAAATAATAAGCAAGCTACTTAAATATTGTACTTACAAGAGCATAATAGTCATAAACGTATAAAATTTTGGAATTTCTTCTTAAAGTGTAGAGTCTTGCTTATTCTGGCATCATAGTAATAGCAAAAACTCAGTGTTTCTTGAAATATCCAACAGAATTTTCCTTTAGATACAATATATATAAAATTATTGAGAATAATATAAACTCAAAGCATAAAGGTTTTTCTTTGTACTCACCCATTCTAATGAGAGTGGGAGTCATAGATTGCTTTCTGTTTCTCATTAATATGGCTTTGGTCCTAAAGTTCAGTTTCAAATCCAGAAGAAAGCAGTAAATACAGTAATTTAGATGTGACTGGAAGATTGCTTACTCTTTCCTAAGTAGTTACTACAGGAAATGGCAAGCCACAGCAATAAATGGCAATTCATCAAGAAACCCAGGAAACTGCATAACTGAAGGAAATCACTGTGTGTCATCTGTTAGAGCTGGTTTGGGATGGGCATCCAGTTGGCCATCTACATTCAAGAGTCACTAAGCTTCTTCCCTAAGGACAAATCACTCCATGTAGAAGCTGCCTCCAAAACATTTTGTTGTTGTTGTTGTTTTGTTTTGTTTTATAAATTGTACTACTAAATCAAATAACTCTTCTCCTAGTCCTTGCTTGAGAAAGGTAAAGACATACTTCATAATAACAGATGATGTAGAATTTTGAATGAGTACCTTCACTGACTACCAAAGACTTAACATTTATTCTTGCAAAACTATACAGATAAATCTCACTCTCCACAAAATTGGTTTCCCCCCATAGGTATCATTAACATAATGTCTGAATTCACCATCTACATCTATAATATTTAAAATACATACATATATGGTCTGAAATACATATGAACCTGAAAATAAATTTCATAAACCTTATCAGAAGCTTCTCATAGAATTTATGAAATTATAACAAAGATTTGAAAAATTAAAAAAGACAAATATTATCAACAAATTTTAAATATACTTGCAAAATTTCATAGTTTATAATATTAGCAATCCATTCCTCTAGAAATTAGTCTTTCAGTAAGATCAAGCTGGAAAATATAAAGAATAAAGTACTTATTTAACAGGTAGTATGGTGGCTGAACAGGAAAAGTATAAGACTACAATCCAGGGCTGACATTATCAAAATTAAAATAGACCAGTAAGAGGAGAAGTACTCATGAAAATTAAAGGGACCTAAAAAGAAAGAAAATTAAAAGGACCTAAGCTACAATCCATTTAACATATTCATAGATTCAGTCTATTAGTAATTTAGCAATTAAACTACTCTTCTTAGAACATTCACTTCTCTTATTCACTGTACTATACACTGTAGATAAATACCCACTTTCTGACAATATTTAGACTTCTGAGTCAGGCAATTTTTTTGTCATTTGTTTTTTAAAGAATACTCCTTTCATCAGGGTCAAAGAGCATGTAACAAATTAATTTGGTGTAACAGCAACTGAGCAGATTCTAAAATCAAAACACTTTTGAGTTTATTACTATTTACTTATCATTAGAGCTAACACCAACACTTAAAGGCATTTCACTGGAAGATCTCTAAATGGAAACAACTGGATGCTCTGGAAGCTCTGTGCTTTAACTTTTGACTTTTCAAAGCAGATACCCAACAATGATCCATTGGGCATCTCACTTCACCTCATAACCTCAAGAGTTTGATGCCAAAAATATACTTTATCTTAGTGTAAACTAGTTCTTTGACCCGTGTTAAAATCCATATAAAATATTGTTCCTTCTGGCTAATATGAGTAAGAAGTCAAGTAATCACCAGATTATCTACTAAGTAAGCCATAAGGAGATTACCATTACAATTAAGAGCTTATAACATCAACAAAATCACTATTTGGTTTTGACAGAACAATCTGCTGAAATTTTTCAACAACTAATTAACACCTTTAATCAATGTCATTTTAATACATTAGTGCATCATTCTGGAAATGCTAATGGTATATTAAATATGTTTGATCAATATTAAAGAAGTGGGCTGTAATCTATTTCAACTAATACTAATGGGCATTGTTTTAAGTCTTTACTGCTCTCTACTGCTTCACTGATTGTGATACGCAATTTGTTAGGTTACACACCTGTCTTTCACAAACACTGCATCAAAGAATCTTGACAAAAAATAAAACGTCATTATATCATCAACATGTAGTTTAAAAATGCCAATAAGTTTACCCTTAAAAATCAATATTATCAAAACAAATAAAGCAGTGCCTGAAGAGCTGTGACACATGACTTAAAAATCATCCCAGGAGGGAAAGTAACCCCCTGTCCACCCCTTGCATCAACCATAGGAAGACTCAAATGATGACCAAACAGTTTCAACTTTCAATTCAACAGCACCATGACTATGTCCTTGGGTAAAATTACTTGTCCTTTAAGCACCAGAACTTCCAAACTATTGAGTCCCAAGTTGCTAGGACAAAGAGCAAAATATCTCCTTGATTTCATAATGACGAAAGCCACTTCTTTTTTCCCTATTTTCCTCCACATTTGTGCATTTTTATTATGGAGAAGAAAATCAAGTATGAGCAGTGGTTTTTAAGAACACAGAGTGCTCACAGAACAATTACCCCAACATAGTTTTGTCTCCAAACTCATGTTATAACTGAGCTACTTTCTACCAAATCAGCTGCTTATGAATAAATGAGAACATGGTAAGTCCAACGAATCCAGGGGATAGAAGCCCATTAATACAAAACATAATTTTTAGTGGAGGCAAGATTTATAGGATACCATGGTGATGGAGAAGGCATTCTGTCCACACATGGTGATTCTAATAGAAGTGCTGAGAAGAGAAAAAGCAAATCTCCACCCTAGATTGAAAATCTGTCCTCAGAATAACAACAAACTCTCCTCCATAACTGAGGAGACCTTAGTCATCTACTGCTACATAAAAAAATTAGATCAACATTCAGCAGCTTGAACAACAAACATTTGGTATCTCACAGTATCAGTAAATCAGACATCTGGTGTGGTTTATGAGTACCTCTCAGGTTACTCACAAGGCTGCAATTAACGTGTCATCCAGGGCACTGGTCAAGATTCAGAAGGGAAGGATCCACAAAAGAGATCACCAGTGTAGAGGCTGGTAGGCCTCAGGAGATCCACAAGCAAGCTCAAAGCAATAAAGATTTTCATTAACACTCTCCTTGCCAACCCTCCACCTTCTGCCCATAGTCAATTCAGAAGGCACTCGCACACAGGTAGGTATTTGTAAAGACAGCACTCTACTCCCAATACTAAAGTCTGTGTTATTCAGTATTATATACACCGAATAACATCAAGAACTCCATTTACACTTTTTTTTCTCCCAATTTATTTATTTTCAGAAAAACAGTATTCATTTTTTCACCACACCCAGTGCTCCATGCAAGCTGTGCCCTCTATAATACCCACCACCTGGTACCCCAACCTCCCACCCTCCCGCCACTTCAAACCCCTCAGACTGTTTTTCAGAGTCCATAGTCTCTCATGGTTCACCTCCCCTTCCAATTTACCCAAATTCCCTACATTTACACTTAATCCTACCTTATAGTCTCTTAGGCTAAGGACGTAAGTGTCAGTTACCTGTGATTGCCTCTGACTCATGGCCTCTCACAAGACTGCCCTCAAAATGTCATTTGGGGGCACGTTTATCTCAAGGCTTAACTGAGGGAGGATCCATTTGCAAACTCATATTTGTGGCTACTGATAAGGATAGGTCCACTCCTTGTCACATAAGCTCTCCCTACTGTTACTCACAACACATATTTCCTCCTCCAGAGAAAGGTACAAAGTGGAGAGAAAAGGAAAGAGAAGCAATAGAAGCCAGTCTTTTTGTTGCCTAAATCCATCATTTTGCCATGCCAACTCATTAGAAAAAAAAAAAAATTCTGTCCCACCCACTCTGGAAAAGAAGAAATTACACAAAGCTTGAATTCCAAGAGGCAAAGATCATTAGGAGCCATTTTGGTAGCTCCTACCACAGAAGGAACCATAGTAATGAACCTGCCATCTACATGACTGGTCCCTCACTGGTCCCTCACAGAGAAAGTCAGTTTAAGCTGCTTCTTTGGGAGGTGGGAAAACTCCCAGTGGCAGCTGTCAGATTAGCTTTAAGGGAAGTCCAGCATTGTTCAGCCCATACAAAGCCATCATCACTGACAATACGACCATTTTGTGCAAGGGCTCATTGAGAAACACCTGAATGATCAGGCAAAGAAGGTGATTGGCATGCACTGATGGATCATCTTATCTACCTAATAAAAATGAACTTTTTGCTATTTTTGGCATTATCTTCTGGTAGACATTTTTGTGGGATGCAAATTATTTTACACTTTTTTCCCCTTTCAAGATATATACCTTTCTCTTAGAGGTCTTCATCACTAGCTTTTTAAGCCTCATTTTTCCAAGTCTCTGTCCAGAGAGCCAAACAATTAACCACAGCTCATTTATCAATGTAAATACTTGCCTCCAGTTGTTTCTCATTTCACGAAGTGGACCAATGTATGACCCAAAGTTCTACCCACGGGGATTCTCTCCATCATTGTCTTAGGGGGCCAATCTGAGTTAGAATGTAATTCTATAGCATCCCAATGTTAACTGGTACCACCTTACCTTGCAAATACTTCAATTGGCCATTTTTGTGTTACAGTAACCTCTTTAAAGGTTTATCTGTGCCGACTAAAGGAGAAGTAATAAAATAAGAGCAAGTATCAAGGACATCTGAGCCATCTGCTTTTAAAATTTATTTGGATCTTCCAGACCTGCTAGGAGCCAGTCTCATATATTCTATTTCCAATTTCTAATGAGTGCATATTTTGATAGATAACAGTATCACAAAAAGGAATTTGGGTGGTCTGGCAGCCATGGAATTGTGTTCCCCTAAGGTCGCTCTCCAAATGAAATGGTAGCATGTAGTTAGCTCACGGCCTTTCACAGACATACCCTTGGAATCTGCCACAACATTTGCACCAAAGCCAAGCTCTCTTGGCTGCTACCAGTCAATGACTAGGCATAGAAATAGTACTCTTTCTGTCCAATGAGCTCTTTCTGTCCAATGCCAGATAGATCTATGCCCTGGGCCTCCCATTAGCCTGGACAATACTTTGTCAAAGCTGCACTGCAGTCTGGGGTTATCCTGTCCAATTCTCCTGACTCCCTTGTCTTATTTCAGAGTTATGTCACTGTTCTTATGGTCTGAAAGTCCTCTGGTTACTCCTTCTCCCTCCTCCCTCCATCCTTTACAAGTGTTCCCCCACCCCCGCCCCGAATAAATTTTCTCCATTTCTAATTTTGTTTTGGCATCTGCCTCTCAGAGGACCTGAATTAACCTAAGTGGCACAGGGATTTGGTACCCCTGGTCAGCTGCTCAATTTCCACCAGTAGCAAATCGAAAGATACTTTTCAAATAGAAAGGACAGAGATGAACTTACTTCAAAACCCTGGCACCTGTAACTATTAACCTTCTTTTGAGAACATCGAGATTGCTAGATGTTCATTATTTCTCTCACAGTCACATGCAATAACATTTGGTGTATTTTGGCATCTAACCCAAGTGTCAGCATAGCTAACACTTCAGGCTGCAGTCCCCTTTCCTGCTCAGCCTCCTGGGTTATCTGGTAAATGGGTGAAAAATTGCACCATTTTGTCTCTTAGTGAGATATATTAATTGTCCAAAACCAGCAGACCCCCTAGGACCACTATGAGGCAAGACTCCGAAATTTTGCAGGATTTATCTTACACCTTCTAGCAAGCATGTATCTTTTTTTATAATTTTTAATTTTTTATAAACATATAATGTATTATTAGCCCCAGGGGTTTAGGCCTGTGAATCACCAGGTTTACACACTTCACAGCACTCACCATAGCACATACCCTCCCCAATGTCCATAACCCCACCACCCTCTCCCTACCCCCCTTCGCCCAGCCACCCTCAGTTTGTTTTGTGACATTAAGAGTCTCTTATGGTTTGTCTCCCTTCTGATCCCATCTTATTTCATTTATTCTTTTCCTACCCCCAAACCCCTCACGTTGCATCTCCACTTCTTCATATCAGGGAGATCATATGAGAGTTGTCTTTCTCTGATTGACTTATTTCACTAATAATAATAATACCCTCTAGTTCCATCCACGATGTCGCAAATGGCAAGATTTCATTTCTTTTCATGGCTGCATAGTATTCCATTGTATATATATACCACATCTTCTTTATCCATTCATCTGTTGATGGACATCTAGGTTCTTTCCATAGTTTGGCTATTGTGGACTTTGCTGCTGTAAACATTCAGGTGCACATGCCCCTTCAGATCACTATGTTTGTATCTTTAGGGTAAATACCCAGTATGCATATATCTTTTTAAGACATCCCTGGTACATACTACTTCCTGTTCACTGGGTCCAAGTGGTTTTATTATTATATATTTATTTTAACTGGGAACAGAATGGTTGACCTAGTTCTGAGGCTATTAAGATATACTACTGCCCCTTTCAGAAGCAACCTGCTTCTGTTTTCTTTGCTGAAAACAATGTAAAAGTATTTGCTAGAGCAAGACCTGAATACCAGGTGTGGTAAATACCAGCTACAATGGATATACCAACCACCTGATTAAGTGCAATGATTTCCTGTCATTCTCCCTGATCCATCTGGCTTCAGCCATGACTGAACTAGTGATTTAAAATTGATACGTGGTATGAAGTACAACCTTGCATCTTTGCAGCCTCTGACAATGACACCAATGTCTTCCTTTTCCTTGGGGACATAGTATTACTTTTGGCTTATTATCTTGATGGAACATGGAAACATGTCCAAGGACTTGTTCTTGTCCATTTCTATCCCAACAGCTTGTATTCTGGGGAAGGAGAACCAGTGTGGGTTTCTGTCAGTTTCTCTGTATCTCCACACTAGACCATGCAGTCATTATGGCAACACATAATAGTGGTATATTTTCTGGTTGTACAAGTGGAGAAGGCCTTATACTAACAATCCATGATTCCTACACTGGGATACAATTCTAGTTATGGATGAGCAGGCTGTGACAGTTAATGGGATAGGTAGCACAGACACCTGGCACCTGTAGTGAGGAATCTGCCTCAGATACAGTCTTTATGAGGAGATTTCATATAAAAGCTGGTTCCCCATGAAGGGTGCAGAGGGTCTGGTTATGCCACCAGGGGAGATTCAGAGCCCTTTGGAGAACAGAGTCCTCAGCCTCTGTCTGTGTTCTTGGCATATATCAGCATCCCACATCTCCCCACTAGTGTGGACTTCAACCATTTAATGGACTCCAGTTCTGCCACTCTTAAACAAGGTCTTGGGCTTAACCCTTGGGCGAGTATGCCTTATATATACAGGAGATGAGAGACTTTGCAGCCATGCCACTATGCCTTTCCAATCACCTATTTGCTTTCTCAATCAAAGCCTCACAACTTTCATTTCTCCCCCCCCACCCCGTGTCTGCTCTCTGGTACTGTTAGAAATCAGGTAATGTTACAGTATTTCCAGTCAATATTACCACCACACTCACTGAATGCCAAAGTCATTGGCTCTCTGAACACCTGACCCTCCAGCTACAGCTGCATATTCCTTATACCAGCACAGTAAGAATTTGAGAAGGGACATCACCTATGCTCTGTATTACCCTAGCCCATTTTTCTCCAGGAAGAAGGAATCCTACACACTTCAAGTATGTGAACAACCCAATCCCAGAATCCCACTGTGAGTCAGTTTTCTGGTTTGTTCTGGCACAAGTTACATATTAGAGTCCCATCAAGAAAGAAGGAACATTACATGTGGTGATTAAGTCACTGTTAATGGGGCAACTGTGTTCATATGTGTGAGTGAGATGTAGAAGAAAACTGACAATGGGTAATAATGCCAAATGTCTTATGGCCTGGGCCTGAAGTGGTAAGGGCAGGGATCAGTGACAAGAATTCTGCCCCTTTACATTACCTTGGGCACAGGCTCCCCCTCAACCAAAACAAAACAAAAAATAACAACAACAACAACAAAAACCACTACCACCACCTAACATTTCGTGATTAATTTGAAGATTAAATGAGATGAACCACCTGGCATGCAAGTAATGAAAAACAGTTTTTCAAAGATCTTTAATAACATACAAATTTTATTGGTTTTACTTACTATGGAACCAACACTAAAGTAATACATGTAATTTTCTGCAACAATTCTATGAGAGCCATATTATTTGCATCCCTGCTTTAAGGGAAAAAAAAATATACAAGCCATGTTGTATTACAATACAAGTATATATAGTAAAGTAAGTATACAATACAAAACAAGTCTCCCTGAGGTTAAGAAATGTGTCCAGTATCAAACAATTACTGATTGTCAGATATAGGATTTGAATCCACGCTGTCTGGCTCAATAGTCCTTACACCAACCTTCTCTGCGACTCTGATCTGAGAAAGGGATCTCCCTTGCAAATTTTTTTGGAGAGCTTATCCTCTTTCCCACCTATTACCTCTGGGCATAACAGGCCACATGTGGTAGCAGAATGGGGGCCAGATGACATATGGGCACACAGAATAGAACAGCTGAAATCATTTGAGATTCTCAATTCTCCTATTACCTCATCTACTCCATCAAAAATATTCTTAGCACTGTACACTCAAAATCCATCAAGAATCTTATCTAGTCTCAACTCCCCCACCCTGAACAATAACATCATTCTACCAGAACTAGCTTCCTAAGCAATTTCCACATAGTTTGTTCTTCATAGAGTATGTATCTTTCTTCTAAATTTTTAGTCAAATCATATCACCTCACTCCTCTCAGCAAAGTCTTCAGATAACTTCCTATCTCATTGTCAGCACCACTCAAAACCCTCAACCACTCTCTAGTCATTCCTATCCCTTCTCATTCCATGCACCTTCCATCCACCTTATAGTTCATTAAATATACCAAGCATATGACCACATTGAGCTCACTCTCATTGGAACATGCCCCCCAAGATGTCCACATGGTTTCCTCCTTGACCTCCTACAGATCTGTGCTATTGCCTAATCTTCACGTCTTAAACTGATGAATCCATTATGATGAAATTTCCCCCTAATGTGTACATACATATAGATAATGAATTATAGGATACTCATCTTTAGGCAGGTAAAAGTTGTGTTTTGATTTATGGCTTTAGTTCCCAAATGTCATTTCCATGGAACTCATCATTTCTGACCTCATGAGAAGAAAATATTTGGGGAACTGGTAATCATTGACTATTTTTGAAACCATTTAAAAACACTGCAGTATGATAGGTCTCTCTAAATTCTGAAGAGAAAGGCACATTCAGAAATATGAAGCTGAAATCTATTTACTCAGACTTGAAGTCAAAAGAACCATAAATGAATAGGGACACTTAAATGGTATTTTTGACTAGTTACGGAGGCTGAGCATGTACCAGCATGAAAGTAAATTCCTGTGGTCCACAGTCTTGGGGGAGCTCCCACATTTTTATGTGCTTTACCTCCAGGTTCTCACAATGAAGATACAAGAAAGATCCCCTTATGGCTCTGACAGGATGAGAAGAATAATCATTGCTAAATACACTGAGAACATTTTTCCCAACAAATGTCAACCCTCCAAGGGAAAGGACTCTGTCAGAGCCTTGCCTAGCTGGGGGAAGCTGGATCCATCTTTCAATCCAGCCTCTTCTACCATCCTGGTCTAACCTAAGAGAGAGGGTGGGACAAGACACAGTCAACAGGGATCAGCATTTCAATATATTAGAAATGCTGAAACTGGGTAAGGGGTAGGGGGCAAAGTAGAAAAGAGCTCTACCATGGTAGAAATGTTTCTTAAGACCACAGATTGCAAAACACAAGCCTACTGAAAGCTTGAGAATTGGAAGAATTTAGAACACTCCTCTCATACACCTTACCATATAGAGGGCTCCACACAGTAAATGTGAATTACAGCTGAAAATCTCATCACGCTGACTCTCTGAGGAGGAGTATTTAGGAAAGCCTAAGGTCAAAATGAGAAAGAAAAACAGGAACACTAAAAGAATTTGAAGGTTCTATTATCTGCAGACACAGAAACATTAAACAGACCAACTTCTACACAGATGAAAGGAAATCCTCACACTAAAGGACAATTTCTCTAAGTTGATATTACTTAAGATGTTTAGCCTTCAATTAAAGAATAACAAGCCATGCCAAAAGACTCAAAGATAAACAGTATGAAGAGACAAAGTAATCATTAGAACCAGATTCAAATATGACAAATGTGTTGGAATTATCTGTCAGGAATAAAAAATATGTAAAAGACACTCATGGAAAAAGACAACAAGAACATATGGGTAACATATGTAGAGTAATGGAAATTATATAAAAGACTCAAAAGGAAGTGCTTGAAATGAAAGCACTATAACAAAAATAAAGAATGTCTGTGACAGGCTTATCAGTGGGCTGGCTACAGCTGAAGAAAGATCAAAGTGTTACAACAACTGGGAGAGAGAAATCGGGAATAAACTAAGATTCTTGCATGATGCCTGTAGCAGCATGTTTAAAAACTGACTTATATTAATTCAAAATATATGTTGTCAATTCTAAGGCAATCACTAATTTTTACAAAAGATAGGTATGATTGATACAGCAAAAGGGGCAGTAAAATGGATCAAATGTGTGACTCCATTAAAACTAGATAAGGCAGAACATGGGTATTAAATCAGTGGGAGAAAAAGAACACACAAATAGAATTACAAAGAGACATTAAACCAACTATTTCAATAACCACTTTAAATGTAAATGGTCTAAATATACCAATTAAAAGACAGAGATTGCAAAAGGACCCAGAAAACAAACAAACAAAAAGAATCACGCCCCCAAAAAAGACCCACTATATGTTGTCTATTAGAAACTTACCTTATAAAAGATTCAACAGGTTGGAAATTAATGGATGAAGAAAGATATAGCATGCTAACAACTAATGAAAACAAAGCTGGAGTATATACATTAGTGTGAGACAAAGTAGACTTCGGAACAAAAAATGTAATCAGGAAGAAAGGGGCCATTATTGTGTTGCTTTGCTAGGATTCTGTACATCTTCTCAGGCTGCCATAATGAAGCTAACAGACTAGGGGCTAAAACAACAGAAATTTTCTCCCAGTTCTGCCATCTGGAAATCAAAGATCAAAGTGTTACCAGGTTTCCTTTTTTCTGAGTCTCCTCTCTCCTTGGCTTGCTGTGTCCCCACATGGGCTGTCCTCTGTGTGTTTGCCTCCCTGGTGTCTGTATGTTCAAATTTTCTCTTCTTCTGAGGACACCAGTCAGAGTCTATTATAGTCCACCCTCACAGCCTCTCTTTAAATTAACCATCTCTTTAAAAGCCCTCTCTACCAATACAGTAACTTTCTGAGGGAACCAAAATTTCAACACCTGAATAAAAATTACAGAGGAGGAAAAAGAAATCAATTTTTCAAGAAGACTTAACAATCCTAAATATGGGCCCAATAATGGAGCACTGGAATAAATGTAGCAAAAAAGGATAGGACTCAAAGGATGAGTATGGTTTTTGTGACCCAACATAACAGATTTGTAACTTATCCTAATAATCACAGCAAAATATTGTGCCCTGATACCTGGGAATGTTGGCATAACACAGTCATTCCTAAACATACACTACAATTATATTTCTGAGGTTAGTAGCATAAATGATTTATAAATGTATCAACTCTCTGGACTCTTAAACCAGAGGAGGCATTTTCCCAGCTTCCCCAAATAACCTCACTCCTTGTCCCACGAAAACAATACCTTCAATTCTGAACCAGTCTGTCGCTGTTATGTTATGGCCAATAACATCTTTTCCCACCACTCTCTAATAATAATCCTGACTTACTCTTCTTTGATTAAACATATCTCCTGTGAACCATGACTATTTCTCTTTTACTTACCTACTCTAGAATTTAAACTTTGTGAGACTTGGTCTATTTTATTTAATCTTTTATCTGAGACTAGAATAGTCTCTGGAATGTAGTTTAGTGCTCATTTACCATTGTCTGGTTGAATAAAGGAATCAAGAATGTTCTATACTGTTTTGGTATATGCTTAAATAGTGTTATTCTTTTATACCTTATTAAAACAAACATTCTATCTGTAACTATTATATAATTTTGCTATGGGTGATTTAAAAGATCACAATCAAGTCTGGAAAACCAGGAAATATGTGACCAAGACTAGGGAGAACATTAAGCCTCTCTCACATACCCACAAAATCATTTTCTTGTTTGTACTTGAAATTTTTTAGGTAGAGGAGAAGATCTTTTTATAACATAAGAGTTCTTACAAAGAAAATTCATGAGGATGACATAGCACATTGTCAAATTCACACTGATCATTTTTAAGCCTTTTTGAGAAATTTTGGCACTAAATTTGATGGAGTGGGATGCATGCAGAAAATGTAAAGCACAGTACCAAAGATGAGTACCTAGGACAGGCTCTTAGCAGGACTGCAAGGAGAACTGGTTCCAGCATGAAGAATAACCACCTCTAAATTTGCTCCTTGTCCTAATTTTCTGTAGTTAGAAATGTAGAATATTCTAAGTTTCCTCTAATAATTTAAGTAAAAACTAAATGTGTTCAGTATTATTCAATTATTCACCCCCATAGCACCACAGACCACATAATGCATACTTTAATTTAGCAGAGACTAAACATTTACTGCTGCCAAGCATTATATTGGAATTTGGGCATAGAGAAATAAAATGACAATGCCCTTGACCTCAAGGGGTTAAACTCCAGCAGTAATACACAAGAACACAATTATGTTATTGGTATAATTGAGGTATATCTGTATACAGAACATATTTAATGATGTTATACAGATACTAAATGGGAATACTTAGGAATGAATAATTTAATGATCCCTAACAGAACAAGAAAAATATCTCCCCACCAAAAGAAATCACTTCAGTTCAGACTTGAAAGCATTAAAAGTTTGCCAGAACATCAAAGCCCAGAAGAGTAGAACCACATAACTGAGCAAGTTTTCCATTTTACACGGATAAGGGAAAACTACATTTAATATTTAAGCCTAATAAAATGTTTTTATTTTCCATTTTGTTTTTACTGATTTTCTGTAGATGTGAATATTGACTTGTTTTGGTATTTCTTGTTCTTAATTATATGACTGATACCATAATTTTATTTTAAGTACTTTGTAGAAAGCCATGAGAGAAAAGTAAGTTATTACAAGTTATTTCAAGCTCTCCACTTGTTAGAATTACATCTACAGACTTTTTTTAGCCATTTAAATTCAGAAGTCTAAACTATAATTAATGATCCCTTCATTGCCCTCTCAAGTTCACTTTCTTTTGTTAAACACTGAAAGCTATTAACTATTAAGTAATATATCCTTACTTTACCTACATAAGCATATTAAGGAAACATAAATACAAGCATGCCTCAGAGCTACTGCAGATTTGGTTCCAGACCACCACACTAAAACAAACATTACAATAAAGTGAGTCAAATATTTTTGGTTTCCCAGGGCATATACAAGTTCAGTTTATACTACACTGTAGTCTATTAAGTGTGCAATAGCATATGTGCAGGAAAATAATGTACATATCTTACAAATACTTTTATTGTTTAAAAAAATGCTAATTATTACCTGAGTTTTCAGTAAGTCATAATTACTGATCACAGATCACTATAATCTAGTAGTGAGAAAGTTTGAAATATTGCAAGAAGTACCAAAGCAGGACACAGAGACACAAAATGAGCAAATGCTGTTGGGAAAATGGCACTGATAGATACTAGATGCAGAGCTATCTCAAAGCCAGAAGAAAAAGAGAAACCAAGTTTCACAGTTTTCATTTACTCCAGGATTTCAAAAGGTATTTACTGAGCACCAAACTCTTTACTAGGACCAAAGTATTCCTTCTGTCATGGAAGGAGCAGAAAAAAGTTGGTGAGAATAAATAGACAAAAGACAGATTAAGGCAGGTAAGGATACAGAAAGAAGCAAGTTGAAAATGGAGGGGCTATTATTTTATATAGAGTGGGTGAGTGAGGTCCTCACTTATAAGGGGATAGTGAGGCAGAAAAGAAGGTAAAGGAACAAGTTATGAGGAACCTTGTGAAAAGTTATTCTGAGGTCAAGGCATGGTCAGTGCAAAAGCTCTGAGGTCCAAGGAGTGAGACATTTTCAACAAGGCAGAGACACCATAGCTGGAACAGAGAAAAAGCCCGGAGACCAGTCAGAAGCCTAATGGAATAGTGCAACCGAAGGACGTTGGCGGCTGGACCAGACAGGTAACAGGATGGCATTCTAAGATCAACTGTATTTACACTAAAGATAGGTGTAAAGATCCCTAAAGAACTTTATGTGAAGTTGTTCCTAAAAACTCTGATGGCAAGAGAACAAGCATGAATTTGAATATAAGGAGTCTAGTTAGGAAATTATATAAATTTGGAAATGTTCTGTTTTCCTTTTTAAATAACCCTCTAAAGTAGGATGAGAATTGATTCATATTCATGATAGAGGCTAAGTAAGCAGATGCCTTTATGTTGGGAAGGAAGAAAGAACTGAAGAGAGGGAAGGACGGAACAGCAGGCTTGCCAGATAGTCCAGAGACTGAGAGAGGCTGATGACTATGTCAAATCTATAGAATTTTCCATCACAAAGAACAATGTACTGTACCACACTGTAAAACTCATAAACATTATGGCTATTTTTTTAAATCAAAGCATTTTAATACAAAAATTGTGTTTAGGGATAAAATGCCATGATTCAGCTTTGTATTTTCTTTATAATCTAAGAATTTCAAATGTGTTGAACTTACTTGCTGAAATATAAAGTCATGCATTTTTAACCCACCACAACCATGAAATTCTGCTCATTTTAATTATTTATAATTGCTGCCTTAGTTATTTTAAAGACTGGACTTTGCTAATTAGCTGTTTTCAAATGCTCTGTTCCTCTGAGCCCTGCTTCCTCCTCATGCAGGCTTTGTGTGGTCTTGCTTTTATTTGTATTGACCTTTGACATTTCAATTTTCTGTTTGCTTTTTAAATCCTAGATAATTAGAGGATTTCAAATTCATCATGATATAGAAGTTCTTGTACAGAGCATGTAATTAAAATATCTGATGACAAGAACCAGGATTTTAGCACCCTAGGGTTGAAAGATCATACCTCCAAGCAGCTTATTCCCACAGGATATTTTGTGTTTCAGCAATTAACCTCCTGTTTCAGGACACGGCCTGCTACTCATCTCCTAACATCCCTTGGTTGGGATTATTTCAAAGTCTACCCTTTTATTGCCTTTTATCAGATGTAGTGAACCCTCAGGTCAAAGCAAAAGGGCCTAGAGAGAAAGTCTCATCATCATTTTGTAGAAATGATCACAGTACCTTTTATTAGAAATGTATCATTGAAAGCTTGCAAATTGCCTTTTGCCCTACATAAAACTGTTACCCTTATGTTTTATTATAATGTTACGGCTATTTCCTCAGTGAATTACAGTACCTGCTGCATCCATGCACTTGTGGGTGCCCACATTCACACGGTACACACCTCTTATGGGGCCCCAGAAATTGCTGGGTTGGGAATTAATATCTCAGTAAGCCATGAACTAGAACAGAAAGGATTCTGGAACTCTCTGTTGCCACAAAATTGTAGCAAGGCAGTTCCACTCCACAGTGTAACTTGTGTTGTGGATACAAATACAATAAACTTTAAGTTGTCCCTCTCTTCAAGAAATACAAAGAACAGATAGGAAACAGACTCAAAAGTGTTAATACCACCAGATGTGGTGTTATGTAAGTGGTAGTACATACACACAGCACAGTAATGAAAAAGGAACATCTGTATGTGCTGAAAGACCCTGGGGAAGACTTCCAAGGGGAGGAACATTTGCCCTGAGATAGGACACTTAAATAGAAGATATGTGGATGGACAAGTGTGTAGGAGTGTGTGTGGGGTGGGGTGGCTATGAGAGTGACAGCAGATTCCAAATACGGAGAAAGGCACAGAATCCGTAAAAAGCACGCTCGTGACCCGAGCTGATTCTGTATGGTCAGACTGGAGTACAAGGAGAGCCATGAGAGAAGATGAATCTGGACACTCAGTTGCCCAGCCATCAAAAATATAGGGCTCCTCTGCTAAGGCAGAAATAAACTCGCAGAAGTCTTGGCACAGATGCTAAAGATACTGCAAATTTCATCCTACAGATGAAGGAGCACCACAGGAAGTGTGTGTGACCAGCTGTGCCCTGGAAATACTATTTTACTAGTAGTGTGGCTCCACCAGGAGGGCTGGGGGGTAAAGCAATGTAAGATGACCACAGAGAGTCCAGAAAACGGCATGTGAGGACCTGAGATTGGACAATGCAGGTGGCGAAGTATACAAAACATCATTCAGAAGAGACAATGAAAGGAGTTGGTGACTGATAAATGTGACTGGTTTCATCCATTTTATGACTTGAAAGAGTGTCCGAAGAAGGAAGATCTCTAAGGCAAAAAACACTCTGTTGCTGGATGAGGACACAACATTGAGCATATCACCTGCCACTTAAAATTCTTTTCTCTACGAAGAAAATACTGGCACCTGCCTCCCAGGAATGAGGTGAGAATTAGAAGAATTAAGACCCATACATTAAATAAACTGTGTGGGCTCAGACCAAGCTCTAAATCATGATGTGGTATTATTTTATAGACATCTTGAACTTATCATGACTCTGAGACAATCGAGTTGACATGTCTATTATTGGATAAATAGACTGTAGAGAATTTACAATTTTCCACACAAAGTCAATAGATTAAACTCACAGACAACTCTAGAAATGTCCAGAACAACAGAACAGATGAGCAAGCAATTTTGGGAGAGGCCAACATACAAGGGGAGGACAGAGAAAATAAAGCTTACAAAAAGCACATGGATGGGAGTCTAGGAACAGACTGAACGCTGCAATCAGGCAATGTAAGACATACTGAACAGACTGGAGCTAAAGAACAGGTATCCAGCCTCTCAGAGGCTCCTGAGAAAAGAAAGACATCCAACCGTGCCTCTAGCTGGCATTCTGACATTCATGTATGTGTTTCTATTATAATGCACATAACCTTCTAAGCCATGTTTGTTTTAATAAGTCTATCTTCCATTTTTAAAAAAAGATAACCTTCCGTATTATTTTTCTTGAAAATCATCCCCAAACTTACCATTTAAAAAAAAAAATTATTTGCTTCTAAATAATATGTATCCCATTTTAGGCTGGGCTCAGCTGAGCAGTTCTTCTACTTGTCTATCTTGGGATGGTGTGTGTTAATGCGCCTGCAGCAAAAATACTTAACACCTACCCCGTCTCAGCAAATGTCAAGTATACAAAATACAGTCTCAGTAACTATTTGCACACCGTTGTATGTTGTATCTCCAGAACTTATTCATCTTGCTCCACTAAAACTCCATACCCTGTGGCCATCGTCTCCCTTATCCTCCAGCTCCTGACAGCCATCATCCTACCCTCTGGTTCTGAGAGTTTGACTATCTTAGATTCCACCTGTAAACGAGATGATACAGTATCTGTCCTTCTTTGTTTGGCTTATTTCACTTACTGTAACGCCCTCCGGGTTCATCCATGTTGTTGCCAATATCAGGATCTCCATCTTTTTAAAGGCTGAATAATATTCCAGTGCACACATGCTTTAGATATCTAGTAGCTTAGCAAAAGCTGATGATAAAGGTGGCTTCATTGACATTACAGGCAACAGAGGCTGGCTGTGATTCATAATCATATGCCTCCAAAAGGCAACTGACACCTCTCTCACACAGCATCTGATTCCAAGAGTGGTAAGGGAAATTCAAGGTCAAATGAGGCCCAGGTTCAAAACTTTTACATAATCTTTGTTACCTTCTGTTGCCCAAAACAAGTCACAAGGCTGGTACAAGAGTCCAAATATTGGGAAAAACTCCACCTCTGTTGAGAAAAGTTATAAAGAATTTTTGCCCAATTTCAATCAAACACACCTCCTTATTGCAAAAGCCACACAGTTTTGACTTGGTATTTCCAGTTCCTCATACACTATTGTTCTTAAAGCTATGCTAAATGAAAGCATACATCTATGAATGTGTGGGGTGTACCGCCTTTATGAACATCCAAGGCAAAGAGTTTAAAAGGAAAAAAAAATTCTGTAATAAAATAGAACCAGATTTACTGAAATTGGCAATAAAAAAATGAGTCTCTGTGGCAGGAATGAAGCCATACCTCAAAAATATGACGTTTCTCTTGAATTTTACCATCCCCCGGAGAACTTACTTTTTACTTCTGCTGACGCCATGTACTCACTTCCCTTAAAACTAAGACCCAAGAGACTATCCTGGATACTCCATGTCATCTTAAATGAAACAAATCTGAAACATTAAGTAAGATTTTATATGGCAATAAAGGTCAAGAGTAACATAAAACTAAATATGGCTTGCTCCCAAAGATTTTAGACCCCATTCCATTATCCTATTTTGCCTTCAAACTCTACCTTGACTCCATAAGAGCTGCCATTGCATATCTCAACACCTACCCTCCTCACTGTCCAAATTCAGGAAAGATAATCTTGGAGAGTGGCATAAACTCCTTTCCCATCTCCTTCATAACTGGTCCTCTCTGCCTGATGATCAAGCTCTTCTCAGACCCTGACTTGAGGAGTACAGCCATAACTTGTGGTCATGGCTGTACCATGACCACATGTACATGATTGGCTGGAACCAATCGTGTCATCCATAAACAATGGGACACTAGGAGTACTAGTTAGGCATTCTTTTAAAGACAGCCCTTAAAATTAAGAAATAATTTTTTTTCTATTCACACACAGAATTTTCTTAATATTTCAGAGCCAGAAAGAAGGAAAAGGGAAGTAAGAAAAAATGGCCAATATAGTTTAAAATCTAGTAATAGTGGTTCCTTAACCAACTTAATAGATATTCTATGAAGCTACCTTTTTCTACTTTTTTTTAATTAAACTTTATTTTTTAGAACATTTTTAGGTTCATAGCAAGACTGGCTGGAAGGTTGAGAGATTTCTCACATACCCTTGTCACTATACATAGCCTCCCCATCACCATTCCCCCACCAAAATGGTACATTTGTTATAATCTATGAACCTACAATGACTCATCATTATCACCCAAACAGTATTAAAAAAAAGTGACCTTGGGCAAAAATAAACAAATCAAAAATCCCTATATGCGCAATACCTTTGATCTCTCTGGCTCTCAGACTCAGAAACACTATGGATTAAAAAAAAAAAAAAGTCCATCCAAAGCTAGTTACTTCTTGACATTGATATAATAAAATTTTCTGAATGTTCTATAACTGATTTTGAAATCATAATTTCCACTGCACTAAGGTTACTCCTAGTTTCACTGAGTCACTGATAGGAAAGATTCCAAGCATTAGACAACAATGATATCAACTCAAAATATCCCTAAAACTACTTCATTGACAAAGAATAAAGATATCAAATAAATATCAAATAAACCTGGTACTATCAAATAAATAAATCTAAAATACCTCTCACAATTTCTTCCCGTAATTTGTCAGTACTAACCATGGTGTCACATTTGCCTGCAGATGTAAAATTTTTCATCGCATTCTCAAAGCTAGAGAGGACTTGCATCATACAAAAGAAAAGAGTGAAGAGGATATATAAACTGCACATAGGAAAAGACTTTCCCTTCATCTCCTACAAGGAGATCCCCACCATGGAGCCAGGTTACAGTGATATAGCAGAACCAAGGATCTTCAAATAGAAGAACTTGCATGTAAAGGAATTCTAGGTTTCAAAAAGAAAAAAATCCCAAGAGAAAAAAAAAATAGATTTAAGTTTGGAAAATGTTTTCAGTGAGCAAATAAAAAAGAAAATATCAAAACTTTACTTTCATATGTGAAATGGAAATAAATGAAAATTTTCATAAGGAAAGCAACCACAGTTGTGGTACTAGTGGTAAGTAGTATTAACAGTATTTCAAATAGTTGATTCTCTGTTGGAAAAAAATAGATATTTCAATTAGATTTTCAAATTTTGCAGACTAAACACATGCCTCACGCAATATTGGAACTTTTAGTTTGACCTCAGTAATGTGGTTCATCATAACCAACAGCAATGTCTCTTTCACATAACGACAGAGCTAGGTGCTGGTAGACCCCATACCCAAATGAAGATAAAGACAACTTCTCTCAGGTCCAACATTCGCACTAGATATTAGGTGCCATAAATCTTTGAGAATGGCTTCCCTCAAAGGGAATCATTCTTATATAAATTGAATATTTTAAAAATTTACCAAAAAAATTTTGTAAAAAATTTTGTAAAAAAAATTTTTACAAAATTGAATATACCAACAAATAGGCTGGCACACTAGCAGGAAGAGCTATTGCCAGAAGCAAACCAAAACCCATAAATGCATAGATACAGGTGCTGAAAACTTCAGAGAATTATAACATGATTATCCTGGTTCCCAAAGACCCACTGTTAATGCCATCTGTTCCTGCCAGTCCAAACCCAAGTGTTTGGGCTACGGTTAGAAGTCACTTTTCAGCATTTGTTCCAGATAACCTCTATACAAAAAATACTGAATCAGGACTCTGCTTTGCCCACATGATCGTTCCTTTCTTGTTGCCAATGCCTCAACACTCCCATCCAAGTCTCTGATGCCCTAAGAGGTCATTCTGCTCTCATGGTTCCTCAAGGTGATGCTGAACACAGACTGAATTTTCCCATATTATCATAATCCAGATGCTTTACCTCTTCCATCAAGATTTATCTTTTACCTCAGTGCATGGTTAGTTCATCTAATTGACTTAACCCAAGTCAATTCCTGGGTTTCTGTTTTGCTTTGTTTTGTTTTTAAGACTAACTTGTTATTGCTGCCAGTTACCGTGCTCGCGCTCACTGAGGGTGTACTAGCTGAACTCCATGTGATGAGCAGTGCGAGGCTTTCATGGACGCAGCAAACCTGGAAGGCAAGCATTTCGGGAGGCAGGTGGGACTCTGGTTCCCACTGACCTCACACTGAATTAGTGGCTGCCTTGTCTGTGTAGGCTTACAGGGAATCTAGAACTGGAATGTCTTCCTCGAAGAGCTACCCCTGACAGAGATGGAGTCCTCAGGCTGGCAGCACTTCATTGCTCGGCTCATGCTTTCAGTTTGAAATTCAGCAGAGAATGATACACAAGGCCATAGGCTTGTGGTGGTTGTTATTTTAATGTCATAATGGGAATTAATGAGGTGCAGACTTTTTTTAATGCTAGGAAAAGGCCAAATAAAACTAACTGAAATGTAAATTATAAGTAAAAAATGAAATTGTAAGGGTTTTAGATTTCATAACAATCCAAGGCACAGTTATGAATTTAAGTGAAAGCAGAAGCTCCCTATTACCCGCTGCTCCTGGAGGGTGAACTAAGCAAAGATGATTGTTTTTATTATCACCCTCCTGGGAATTCACCAGATGTTAGAGGCGGTGTGACAGGAAAGTGCCATCTTGGATTGCTGCCATGGAATTAATAAGAAGCAGCCAGTGAATGGACTAACCAGAAATGACTTCAACATTTCTTAGGACAAAGCTTTCCATTACCTGCTTTTTTCCTCCCTTTGTAAACCTACCAGGTATTTTAAAAAATAATTTTTCATATTCAAAAAATTAGAAGTAGTTTCTATAGTCTGACAATCACATATGGATGAGATCTCTATTAGATAATAGATTTATATTTTTGCTACTGAAATACATTCTCTATCAGAGGTTAATGAACTTTTTCTGCAAAGGGCAGATGATAATTTTAGTTTTTATATATAGGCTTTGTCACAATTACTCAGTTTGGTCATTGTCAATGTTAAAGTGTCATCGAGAACACATACATCAATGAGCATGGATGTGTTCCAAAAAAATTTTATATACAAAGACAGTTAGCAAACTGGATTTGGCCCATAAACCACAGTTTGCTCACCCCTCTTCTATATAATGCTTTTATATATTTTTTTGTTTTATGTAATTTATTACCTGCTGCATTGTCCTGAATATAAGTGCTACTCAATATTTATTGTAGACAGAATGACTACATGAGTTACATGACAATTTATTTAAAGTTGGAGAAAAATGTTACTAAGTCTCTGCAAAGTTTTATTAGAGAAAAAACAACAGCTTCATAATCACTTTTTCTTTTCCTTAAATGTGAGCGAATATTAAAACATTTTTTCTGAGACAACTCCTTACAAAGCATTTTTATGATAAGAACACATAGAACAGAAAAAGCTTTCACTCAAGAACTATTTAAGGATAACTTATACCACAAGATTATTATGAATTAATGTCTTAAATATTCTGCTGTATCCTTTTCCTAGAAAAATTAATGGTAGCAGTGCAAACTACTACCTTAAAACTAAGATTTTAAAAATAAGAATATTGGGAAAATCCTTCTAGATTTAATAATAACAATAATTGATCACAGATAATAAAATACGGGTTAGCAATTAATGTAAAATGCTTTCAAATGAAATAACTTAGTTATCTTTAATTTTGTACTCTGAGACTAAAATTTGATTAATGTTGGGTGGTGATTTTACTTAGTTCCATGGCCACATATGATTAATTTAATCAAATTAAGTTTGATTAATGTTGGGTGATGATTTCACTTAGTTCCATGCCCCTATAACATGATAAATTTTAGGACATTGCAATTCAACTTTCTAGCTCTTTGATACCCTACATCATATATACAATGAAATACTCTTGTGGTTCAATAAACATGAAACCTCACCAAATTACTGGGATAGTGAGAAGATCAACAAAGTTGATTATTTACTGTAAGGAATTTAAATGCCTACATAATAATATGGACTTGGACAATTTTTCCACACTTAATTTCTTTTTTCCATTATGTTGCATAAATAGTCTATGCATTTATACCTTCTCATGTGGTCTCCAGTAAGAAATGCCAGTGTTGAGAGATCTTTGGGATACTTTTCCAGGAGCAAAGGAGATGGCAGGTGCCATTTCCCTCCCACTGCCCCCACACTAAACACACATCCATCTTCTTCAGAAACCAGCACAGTGCCAACAATGACTACTTAACTTGTTAACAGTGCACTCCATATTTGCATTCCCCTACAGACAATCCCCCTCCAGTCAAGCCTCCACTCAAGGTCCCAAGCCACAGAAGACCCACATAAATGTTGCTGATACAATGCTTCTGCATTGTAACCATTGTAACCAGGCCTCACCTCAAGGTCTCCTCCCACAGCAGGAATACACACCTGGCTAATACCTCATCTCCCACTACTGCAAGGTTCTGCACATCTGCTGCCTCCAATATCCTCTTGGACAGAGCCCATCCAAAGATATGATACAAGCCTAGTTATGTGCAAGAAGTCCCAACAGAGGCTGGCCACCACCAGTCCAAAGTGATTCTGGACCCAGAGAAAGGGAAAGATAATCACAGAGAGCAGTCTAACTTAAGCTACCATAGTGGGCTGGAGGCAGACAGCTGGTCTGAGGGCCCCACCCACCAACAAAAACATCTTAGGGTACAATAAAGTGCCACACAGCTCCATATACTGCATCTCTGGCAAATGCCTTGTCTAACCTAAATTAAGCCCAAGGTGGCCCCAGACTGACCCACTAACAGTGCAAGGACCAAACCGTGACCACAGTAGTAGGGCAGGGCACTACAGGAACTCTTCTTCTCAAAGTCACTAACTTCAAAAGCAGATGTAGCTGAAGTAACACATAGAAACATAGAAAGAGAGTTAGAGGAAATGAGGAGATAGAAGAATTGTCCTAAATGTAAGAGGACAAAAGTCACAGCAAGATAGCTAAAGAAAATGGATATAAATAATGTGCCTGATAGAGAATTACAAGTAATAATCATAAACATACTCACTTTATGTATCATAAAAAGTAAAGGACCTCAACGTGAAACCTTTAACAAAAAGAACACATAAAAAGAGAACCAATTAGAGATGAAATGAACCAATTAGAAATTTTTAAAAATTTGTATTTTAAAAATATGTATTTTAAAAAATACATAGAATAATAGACTAAATGAAAAGAATAATGGAATGCATAATAGACTAAAAGAAGCAGAAGAACAGATTACCATCCTGGAGGACAGATTAATGGAATGCAATCAAGCAGAAAAAGTGGGGGGAAAAATTATACAAAATGAAAACAGACTTAGGAAACTCAGAGACATCATCAAGCATAATAAGGTTTGCATTATAGGGAGAAGAGAGACCAAAAGGGGACAGATAATTTATTTGAAGTAATAGCTGCAAAATTCCCAAATCTGGGGAAGGAAACAGACATCCAGGTCCATGAGGTAGAGCCCCAATAAAATCAACCAAAAGAGATCCACATCAAGATCCATAGTAATCAAAATAGTAACAAGTAGTGATAAACAGAGAATTTTTAAAAAAGTTAGAGAAAACAAAGCAATTATATACAAGGAAAACCCTATAAGGCCTATAACCCTAAAAGTTTCTATTTTTCAGTAGAAACTTTACAAGACAGAAGAAAGCAGCATGATATATTTGAAGTACTGAAAGGTTAAAAAAAAATACAAAACTGCAGCCTAGAATACTCCACCTAGTAATGCTATCATATCATTCAGAATAAAAAGAAAAAAGACTTTTCCACAACAATAAATGTTGAAGGAATCTCCTCACTACTAAACCAGCTCTAGAAGAAATGTTAAAGGGGAATCTTTGAGTGGAAAGGGAAGACCATAAGCAGGAGTAAGTAGAAAGCCCAAAACCCATAAAAATAAGCATATCTAGGGGCACCTGGGTGGCTCAGTGGGTTAAGCCGCTGCCTTCGGCTCAGGTCATGATCTCAGGGTCCTGGGATCGAGCCCCGCATCGGGCTCTCTACTCAGCGGGGAGCCTGCTTCCCCACCACCACCACCGCCTGCCTCTCTGCCTACTTGTGATCTCTCTCTCTCTGTCAAATAAATAAATAAAATATTTTTTAAAAAAATAAGCATATCTATGAAAATCAGTCAAGGGACTCATGAAATAAAGGCTGTAGTATGTAAAGTATGATATCATATACCTAAAATGTGAGGGGAGAGGAGTAAAGAGTAAGTTCAAACTTAAGCAATCATCAATTTAATATAGACTGCTAGATTCATAAGATGTTATATACAAACCTAACAGTAACAAAAAAAGAAATCAAAAAGCAGTAATAGATACCTAAAAAATAAAAAGTAAGAAATCCAAGCATATCACTAAAGAAAGCCAACTAACCATGAGAGGAGAGACCAAGAGAAGAATCAGAAAGGAACTACAAAACAAAACAAACCAAAAAAAAAGCCATAAAATAAGCAAAAAAGGTACATACCTTTCAATAATTATAAATATAAATGGACTAAATGTTCCAATCAAAAGACAAAGGATGATGGAATGGATTTTAGAAAATAATAATAAGACCCATCTATATACTGCCTACAAAAGACTCATTTCAGACCTAAACACACACATAGACTGAAGTGAAGGGATAGAGAGGCATTTTTCACACAAATAGAAGTGGGGGGAAAAAATGCCAGGGTAGCAATACTTGGACAAAGTAGACTTTAAAGCAGAGTATAAAAAGAGACAAAGTAAGACACTATATAATCATAGAGGGAAAAAATCCAATAAGAAGATGTAATAATTATAAATACTTATGCACCCAACACTGGAAAAACCAAATACTTAAAGCAACTATTAATAGACAAAAGAAATTTAAAGTGAAATAATAATAGTAGGGGACTTCAACATCCCCACTGAAATAAATGGATATGTCATCCAAACAGAAAAGCCACAAGGAAAAAGTGGTTTTGAATGAGACACTGGGTCCGATGGCTCCAACAGGCATATTCAGAAAATTCCATCCTAAAACACCAGAACACCATTCTTTTCCATGCCCTTGGAATGTTATCCAGGGTAGATCACATATTAAGCCACAAGTTTCTAATTAAAAAAGAGCAAAATCATACCATGCATCTTTTCAGACTAGAACAGTGTAAAACTAAAAATCAACCACAAGAAAAAATCTGAAAGGACCACAAACACATGGAAGTTAAATAACAGGCTATTCAACAATGAATGGATCAAAGAGGAAATCAAAGAACACATGGAGACCAATGGAAATGAAAACACAACAGTCCAAAATCACCATGATGCAGCAAAAGCAGTCATAAAAGGGAATTTTACAGCAATTCAGGCCTATCTGAAGAAGAATCTCAAACAAGCTAACCTTATACCTAAAGAAGCTAAGAAACACACATACACACACACACACACACACAAAAGAGAACACAAAAAACTAACAAACTAAACTCAGTAAAAGGGAGGAAATAATAAAAATTAGAGCAGAAATAAATGAAATACTAACTAAAGAAACAATAGAACAGATCAACAAAACCAGAAGCTGGTGTTTGAAGAGATCAACAAAATTGATACACCTTGAGTCAGACTCATGAAAAGGGGACTACTCAAATGAAATCAGAAATGGAAAAGTGGAAGTAGAAAAGAATTTTCCAGAAGTGAAAAAATAACCATCATAGAAATACAAAAGATCATAAGAGAAAATTATGAAAAATGATAAGACAATAAATTTGACAACCTAGAAGAAACGGATAAATGCCTAGAAACATGGAGCTGCCCAAAACTGAAGCCAGAAAAAAAAGAAAATTTGAACAGACCAAAGTACCAGCATTGAAATTGAGTCAGTTACCAAAAACCTCTCAAGAAACAAAAGTCCAGGACCAGATGACTTCACAGGTTAATTCTACCAAACCTTTAAAGAAGAGTAAATACTTATTCTTCTCAACCTATTCCAAAATATAGAAGAGGAAGGAAAGGGTCCAAATTCGTTCTATGAGGCCAGCATTATCCTGATGCCAAAACTTCATAGGGACACTACCAAAACAAACAAAACTGTAGGCCGAGATCTCTGATGAACATACATATAAAAATATGCAGCAAAATATTACCAAAATAATTCAAACATTTAAAAAATAATTCACCACAATCAAGCAGGATTTATCCTGACATGCCTGGTTGATTCAATGTTCACAAAATTGACATAATATATAAATAAGAAGAAGGATAAAAACCTTAAAAAATGAAGAAAAGGGACTTGACAAAGTACAAAATTCCATTCATGTAAAAACTCTCAATAAAGTAGGTTTAGAGGTACCTCAGAGTTTACCTCAACATAATAAACACCATATATGAAAAACTCACATCTAACATCATACTCAATGATGAAAAACTAAGAACTTCCCCCAAAATCCACGAACAAGACAAAAATGTCCATTCTTACCACCTTCATTCAATATCATAATAGAATTCCAAGCCACAGCAACCAGGTAAGAAAAAGGAATAAAAGCCATCAAAATTGGTAGGGAAGAAGTCAAGTTTCCACTATTTGCAGATGGCATGATATTATATATAAAAAACCCTAATAACTTCACCAAAAAACTACTAGAAATTATAAATTCAGTATGGTCTCAGCATCTAAAAATAATTATACAGAAATATGTTGCATTTCTATACACTAACAATGAAGTAACAAAAAGGAAAATCAAGATAAAACTCCATTTGCAATTACACCAAAAATAATAAAATACCTAGGATTAAATTAACCAAGGAGGTGAAATGGACTGGAAGAACCAATATTGTTAAAATATTGGTCTATACTATCTAAAGCAATCTACAGATTTAATGCAATTCTTTTCAAAATACGAAGACATTCATCACAGGACTATAACAATCTTAAAATTTGTATAAAACCACAAAAGAACCCAAATAGCCAAAGCAATCTTAAAAAACAAAACTGAAGCTATATCAATTCCAGACTTCAAGTTATATTTCCAAGCTATACTAGTCAAAACAATATGGTACTGGCATTAAAGACACATAGATCAATAAAACAGAATAGAAAACCCAGAAACTGACCCACAATTATAGGGTCAATGATACTTTGACAAAGAAGGCAAGAACATGCAATGGGAAAGAGAGTCTTCAATAAATGTTGGGAAAACTGGACAGTTATATGCAAAAGAATGAAACTGGACCACTTACTAACACTATTTGCAAAAATAAACTCAAAATGGATTAAAGATATAATTGTGGAAGACCTGAAACCATAAAAATGCTGGAAAACCATAGGGAGTAACTTCTCTGGCATCAGCTAAAGCAACATTTTTCTAGATAGGTTTCCTGAACCAAGGGAAACAAAAGCAAAAATAAACTATTGAGAAGGGGGGTGGGGTTATGGACATTGGGGAGGGTATGTGCTTTGGTGAGTGCTGTGAAGTGTGTAAACCTGGCGATTCACAGACCTGTACCCCAGGGGATAAAAATATATGCTTATAAAAAAAATTTTAAATAAATAAATAAATAAATAAAAAATAAACTATTGGTGTTGGGGTCGATTCCACGTTAAAACATGTTAACCCCCTAGGGCCTGCCTGGGCCTACTTGGCTATAGTGACTCCATGTTGCCTAGGTAGACATTTTGTTGTCTAGAGCAGTTACTGCTTTTGGTTCCAGGTAACTGTTACTAAAACCCAACACCTAAAACAAGGTAACGGATACTAAAACACACACCCTAAAACAAGGCCAGTTCCAGGTAACTATTAATAAAACAAATACCTAAAACAAGGCCATTTTGTTGTTTAATAAATGCCTCAACAGTTACTAGTATTGGTTCCAGGTATCCGTTACTAAAACACAGAGGTAGGAGACATCCAATCAGCCAAAGCCACATATGCAGATGTCTGCGATTGTGCCCTATAAAAACTAGCCCATAAGACCAAGGGGCGTCGCTCTCTTCGGAGGCGGCCCTGGCCGATCAGTCTGACTTCTAATGCTTGGCATAGAATAAAGCTTTATATAACTTTCACTTTGTCTCAGCCTCGTTTCCCTGGCCGGTCAGTCTAACTTCTAATGCTTGGCATAGAATAAGGCTTTGCGTAACTTTGTCTCAGTCTCGTTCCTTTGATAACGGACCCAACATTGGGACTTCATTAAAGTAAAAAGCTTCTAAACAGCAAAGGAAACAAAGCTAAAAGACAACCTACTGGATAGGAGGAGATATTTGCAAATGACATGTTCAAAAGGGTTAGTTTCCAAAATATATGAAGAACTTATAAAACTCAACACCAAAAATAATAATTCAATTTAAAAAAAAAAAAGGCAGAAGACATGAGCAGACATTTCTCCAAAGACATACAGATAGATGGCTGACACACAAAAAGATGCTCAACACACTCATCACGGAAATGCAGATCAAAACCATAATGAGGTACCATCTCACACCTGTCAGAATGGCTAAAATCAAAAATGAACTCCTCAAACTCAACCCACACGAAACAGACAAACACATCAAAAAATGGGCAGAAGATATGAACAGACACTTCTCCAATCAAGCAATACAAATGGCTATCAGACACATGAAAAAATGCCCATCATCATTAGTCCTCAGGGAGATTCAAATTAAAACCACATTGAGATATCACCTTACACCAGTTAGAATGGCCAAAATTAACAAAACAGGAAACAACATGTGTTGGAGAGGATGTGGAGAAATGGGAACCCTCTTACACTGTTGGTGGGAATGCAAGTTGGTGCAGCCTCTTTGGAGAACAGTGTGGAGATTCCTCAAGAAATTAAAAATAGAGCTTCCCTATGACCCTGCAATTGCACTCCTGGGTATTTACCCCAAAGACACAGATGTCCTGAAAAGAAGGGCCATCTGTGCCCCAATGTTTATAGCAGCAATGGCCACGGTCGCCAAACTATGGAAAGAACCAAGATGCCCTTCAACGGATGAATGGATAAGGAAGATGTGGTCCATATCCACTATGGAGTATTATGCCTCCATCAGAAAGGATGAATACCCAACTTTTGTAGCAACATGGACGGGACTGGAAGAGATTATGCTGAGTGAAATAAGTCAAGCAGAGAGAGTCAATTATCATATGGTTTCACTTATTTGTGGAGCATAACCAATAGCATGGAGGACAAGGGGCGTTAGAGAGGAGTAGGGAATTTGGGTAAATTGGAAGGGGAGGTGAACCATGAGAGACTATGGACTCTGAAAAACAATCTGAGGGGTTTGAAGTGGCGGGGGGGTGGGAGGTTGGGGTACCAGGTGGTGGGTATTATAGAGGGCACGGCTTGCATGGAGCACTGGGTGTGGTGAAAAAATAATGAATAATGTTTTTCTGAAAATAAATAAATTGGAAAAAAAAAAAAAAACACAAGAAACAAATGTTGGCAAAAGGAATCTTCATGCATTCCTGGGAATGCAAACTGGTGCAGCCACTGGGTAAAACAGTATGGAAGTTCCTCCAAAAGTTAAAAATAGATTTACTATATAACCCAGTAATTCCACTACTGAGTATTTACCCAAAATATACAAAACATTAATTCAAAAATATATATGCACTGCTATGTTTAATGTAGCATTATTTACAATAGCTCAATTATGGAAGCAGTCCAAGTGTCCGTCAATAGATGAATATACATAAAGGGATCACACACACACACAAGCATCATTTAACCATTAAAAAGGAGGACATTTTTTTTCTTTTAAAATATTTAATTTATTTATTTGACAGAGAGAGATAGATCACAATTAGGCAGAGAGGCAGGCAGAGAGAGAGGGGGAAGCAGGCTCCCCACCAAGCAGAAAGCCCAATGCAGGGCTCAATCCCAGGATCTTGAGATCATGACCTGAGCCAAAGGCAGAGGCTTAACCCACTGAACCACCCAGGTGCCCCTAAAAAGGAAATCTTGCCACTTGCAATGACATGAATGGATCTAGAGAGTATAAAACCAAGGGAGATCAGTCAGAGAAAAACAAATACCTTATGATTTTCCTCCTATGTGGAATTTAAGAAACCAAATGAATAATAAAATAGACAAACCAAAAACCATACTCAACTATAAATACCAAATTTATGATTACCAGAAGGAAGGCGGGTGAGGGAACAGGTGAAATCGGTGAAGAAAATTAAGAGCACACATACCACAATAAGCACTGAGTAATGGATAGAATTTTTGAATCCCTATATCACACACCTGAGACTAATGTAAAACTATATGTTAACTATACTGGAATTTTATTTTTTTTATACTGGAATTTTTAAAAAGGAAACAAAGGTCAATCTTACACTTGGTCATCCTGACTACCCTTCGAGTCCTTCTTCAAATATCTTATCACTAAGTCTTCCTAATTTCGACTTCATCTTTGTCAACACTCACTTTTTTTCTATTATTACTGTTACTGTTATCACAAACTATTTGACTCTGCTCCTTGGCCATCTAGCCTCACCAAAGGTAAGAGACAAACTTTCTAGAAAACCCCAATTACTCTCAATTACCCTTGTATCAGATTATTAGAAGGAATACCAGGAGCCACCTAAAGTTACTTCTGAGCCATTATCCCCACCATATAGTTCTTGGTCAGTCATCATTAGTTTCTGCTATTCTGCTTATACTCCATATGGTACTGGTATGAGGGGAGGTAAACTTTCTTAATCTAGGCCAAGGTATATCTTTCTTCAGTTTTTTCCATTAGCTTTTAAGTTTAGGCACAAACGATGAAAAGCATAATTAAGAGCCATTATATAGAATACCAAGCCTTTCCTTTATTTTCACTTTGGTTCCTTAAATTATCTGTTATATGGTATTTTTCCTAAAATTACCACAGACCCATCACCAAACTTTTCAGGCTCTACTAAATGTCCTCGCATTTTCAAATACCTCTTTTTAAAATGCTCATATTCTTTATTGTATTTTTATGTGGTAGGATGACTAACTTCACCAATTACTGTTTAAGATAAAAAAAGAAATTCAACTTATATACATTACATGTATATTTCTAGTAACAAATTCAGATTTCATTAGTAGAAAAAATCCACATACATTTTAAATACTTCAGACACCAGAGTTGCAAACACATTTACAGATGTCAACTAAACTATTGAATATTGTTATTCCCCTCTGCACATAAACAATTAATTATCAATAAACTAAATCAGTATTTCTGACAAGTACTAAGTAGCAGTGACAGCAAATCTAATATTTTTTATACATTGTATGACAAAATTAACTGTAAATTCATAATCAAAACCTAAAAATATTGAAGAGAAAAGGGACACAGAAGAGGAGACTATAGAGGCAGGACAAGACGGCAGGAGGAGGAAGATCCCAAATGCTCACCTCCCCTCACAGACATAACTAAACTACAACTACTTATTGAACTATCTCTGAAAACAAACTAAAGACTAACAGAACAGATTTTACATAAGGATATAAAGAAAAAACCACATAGAGATAGATGGGAAGGAAGGGCAGAGATGCAATCTCGTGAGGACCCCCACCCCTAGAACAATGACCCACAAGCAGGAGAGAGATCACAACCATACAGACCCTCCCTGAAGAACCAGGACTCAAAGTCCTGATCATACTCCCCAGCCCAGGGAAGATGACCCCATAGCATCTGATTTTGGAAACCAGTGGAGCTTATGTCCAGAGGAGCCAAAAAGCAGCAAGAAACCAAGACAACACCTAATTTAAAAGGTACACACATCTCACCTATTCCATGTCTCAGAATAGAGGCAGCAGTTCGAAAAGCACCAAGTTTTACACATGAAGACAATTTTATTGACTTCTAGGGTGTGCGGCCAGAGGAACAGGGCTCTGTTGCAACATTTACCAGGGATGGAAGCATTGGCAGGACCACTTTTTACTCACTCCCCTTCTACTAAGCTGACCCAGCACTCACAGGAGTCAATTCAGACACTTTCCACCTACAGAGCATTCTTCTGAGAACATGCTCCACCCAACCTGCCCCTCCCAAGCAGCACTCCACCCTGCAACCTGGCAAAATGCACCAGAACTACCTTCAAGCAGCCCATCACATTCTAGTAGATGGCCTAGGCCAACAATGGCACCCCTGCCCCAAGTGGCCAGCCCTGTACAGTAGAACACCTACAATAGTTGCTGCCAGACCTTGTGGCCAGCTGCAATGTAATCCTACCCCACCCCACCAGCTTGCCCACAGCAGTCATTGCTGGGCCTTTTATCCAACATGTTGGGGAGCTAGGCCCACTGATTGGTATGACTGTAGCAGTTGTGGCTGGGCCTCACAGCCAGCCACACCAGAGCCCAGCTCTGCACAGCAGAGTCCACACCAGTCACAGCCAAGCCACAACAGAAGGGTGCATGTAGACCACATGGAAACACTGTTGGAGCATCTGCTTGGAGGAGCATTGGGGTTATACTACTGGATCCCACGGGACACTTTCTAAATAAAGTTCCTCCCATCAAGACCATGAGACATAACTGATCTACCTAATGCACAGAAACAGAGTCAGACAGAATGAGAAGACAAAGGAATATGTTTCTAACAAAATAATAAAACAAAACCTCAGAAGTTATAACCAATACCACAGAAATAAAAAGGATAAGAGACCACTAAGAACAATTATATGACAACAAATGGCACAATCTAAAATAAATGCATAAGTCTCTAGAAACATACGATCTTCCAAAGACTAAATCAGGAGAAAGAGAAAATATTAACAGACCAATTGCTAGTAATGACATTGTATCAGTAATCCAAAACTCCCAACAATCAGAAATCAAGGACCAGACCACTTCACAGGTGTATTCTACCAAACATTTAAAGAGTTACTATCTATCCTTCCCAAATTCAGGCTAATATCACAAATGAACATAAATACAAAAATCCTGAATATATTAGCAAACCAAAATAAAAAATACAGTACACAGGCCATACAACATAATCAAGCAATATCTTAGCAATGCAAAGATAGTTCAATATCTGCAGAGCAACGTGATACACTAGGTTAACAAAAATAAACATAAAATCATCTCATAGAAAAACCATTTAATGAAATCCAACATTGATTTATGATTTAAAAAAAAACTCTTTAAGGTGAAAACCTTAAAGCTTTTCCTCTAAGGTCTGGGAAAAGATAAGAATGGCCACTCTCGCCACTTGTATTCAATGTGGTATTGGAAATCTCAGCCACACCAATTACACACACACACACACACACACACACACACACAAGGAGGGGCCAACCAAATTGCAAAAGAAGTCAAGTGGTCATTCCTTGCAGATGGCATACTATAGAAAACTCTAAGGACTCCACCCAAAAACTATTAGAATAATTACTTCAGCAAAGCTGCAGTATACAAAATCAATATGCGTAAGTTTGTTGTATTGAAGGTGACTCAAATGAATGGAGCGATATATCACACTCATAGGTTGGAAAAACACTGTTAAAATGTCCATACTACCCAAAGTAATCTACAGATTGAATGCAATCCCTATCAAAATTACCAATGGCATTTCACAGAACCAAAACAAAGAATCCTAAAATATATGTGGAACTACAAGAACGCCAAATAGCAAAACAATAGTATAAAAGAATGAAGCTGGAGGTATCATACTTCCTAATACTTAAACTATACTAAAAAGCTACAGTGATCAAAAGAGTATGGTAATCACACACACACACACACACACACCCCACATAGATCAAGGGAACAGACAAGAGATTCCAGAAATAAATGCACACATATAGTGTGCATTTGCTTCAACAAAGGAAGCAGGAAGCACAAATGTACATTAATTGAAGACAGTCTTCAATCAATGGTGTCAGGGAAACAGGACAACACATGCAAAAGAATGAAACTAGACCAACTTTCTTGTATCATACACAAAAACTCAAAATGGATTAAAGACCTAAATTTAAGAATAGAAATCATAAAATTCCTTGAACATAAGCTGCTTTGACATCAGTCCGAGCAACACTTTTTTGGATCTGTGTCCTCAGGCAAAGGCAACAAAAACACAAATAAATAAAACTACATCAAAATGAAAAGCTTTTGAACAGCAAAGGGAACCATCAACAACATGTGAAGGCATCCATCCTGCTGAATGGGAAAAGACATTTGCAAATGATATGGCCAAGAGATTGATATCCAAAATAAAGAAATCACACATCTCAGTATAAAAGTAAAAAGCAATCCAATTTAAAAAATGGGGAAGACCTGAACAGACATTTCTCCAATTAAGATATATGGATGCTCAGCAGACACCAAAGAAGAAGTTCAACCTCACTAATTATTAGGAAATAAAAATCAAAACCACAATGAGAGATATGTGTGCTGAGGATACAAAGGGAGAACCATCATGCATTAGTGTAGAAATCAAAACGGTGTAGCCAGAAAAAGTATGGATATTCTTCAAAAACCATAAAACAGAAATACCATACAGCCCAACAATTCCACTTCTGCATATTTTTTCCAAAGACAACATGCTAATTTGAAAAGACATATGTACTTAATTACAGCACTATTTATAAGAGCCAAGATATGCAAGCAATGTAAGTATCCATGAGATGAATAATAAATATGTAGTAGCATACACACAAACACACACACACACACACACAGAGGAACAGTACTCAGCTACAAGGATGAAATCCTGTGTTTGAAACAACATGGGTAAACCTAGAAAGTACTATGTTAAGTGAAATAAATGAAAAAGCAAATACTATACGATTTTACTGATGTGTGTAATCTAAAAGGCAAAACAAAACAAAAACCAAGTAGAAACAGACTCATAGATAAAGAGAACAATCTGATGGTTGTCAGAGGAGAAGGAGTTCGGGGATGGGCAAACTAGGGACGGAGATTGAAAGTTACAAACTTCCACTTATAAAAAAATAAGTTATGGGGGTATAATGTATAGCATCAAATGTATAGTTAACAATATTGTAACAACTTCGGTGACAGATGACAGCTAGATTTATCCAAGTGACCACTTCCTAACATTTATAAATGTTGAATCACTACCTTGTACACCTGAAACTAATATTATAGGTCAACTACACTCCAATAAAGAAGGAAGATTTAGACTCTAAAATCATCAATATTATTTCCAGAAAAGAATAAGCAAGCAGCAACATAGGGTAAAAGTGGTTTTGTGGACTTTCTTCCATAGGTTAAAAAAAAAGAAATGGGACTTTACACACGAAAGACAATCGGCAGTATTCTATTATCTTTGATAAAGCAGACATCAAATTTTAAAATAATGCTTAACATATATATTCAAGGAACCAGGAAAAAGAGGCAACATTTTCAAAAACTCCATATCATCTCTATACATTTTTTATGTGTCTGCATCTCTGTACTTTCTTATGTGTAAAAAACAACGAAGTACTTAGCAACAGAAGGTGACTGAACATGATGTGTGTACCTTCTTGAGAAACTGCTCTCCATGCTTTCCAGTTCCTTTAGACCAGAACCAAAGGGGGCAGCAACTCAACTTTAGCCACCAGGCAAACAAGGGATGGCAGAGCGACAAGATGGGAGATTCCGACTCCCTGAATAACTTCAAGAGACAGAAACATGAGTAGCAATCAGGGCCACGCACTTCCAGACTATTACCTTCTTTAAACCATCATGTGTTTTTGCTGTGTGATAGCAGCCTAGACCTTACCTTTCCTGATTCCAGTATCCAGAGCTCTGAGCGTCCATCACTTACTGTTCAGTTTGCTATTATTGTGGTAAAGGTATGGCTTTTTTGAATCAATTTTATGGTCTTTGATCCAACACATTTTCTAGGTATTTGCTGCCTTTGTATTCCTGGAAATTCAGAAATGCTATAGCTTCTTAAGAAGACTTCTTAATATTTCACAGAAGCACACACCACACCTGATGATGTATGTTTTTTGAGTATAAATTTATGGCACATTCTTCAATGCATTCACTGTCAATTCAGATACACTGCTATTTTGGACTGTTTTATGATGTCCATTTTTCTTAGTGTGACACTTCAGTGGGTCCTAACACACATACATTCACTGGGGAAGTCTAAACATTAAAGAAATACAGGGTTATCAATCAAGCAACAAACATTTACTGAGTGCCTACTAAAGTCAAGCTCTACTAGATAAGAATGACTCGGAGAGGGGTAATACATGGTCGCAGATATCAAGGAGCCTCTGGTCTTGTTAGTACACACACAATTTAAAACAAATTATTAGAAAGAACGTGATGAATGCCACTCAGTTTTCATGAAGAATAGGAGACTATTTTAAGGTGAAAATGATACAAAATGTAAAGCTGCCTGAACATGCTGTTAGCATTGGATACATTTCAATTTTCTTCTTCACTCAGTTTGTAACCCTATTCCTGAAACATACACCTAATTCCTCAAACCTACCACCCATTACTCTGTTCCTAGTATCATAGATTGCCACCCAGAGAGGTTAAAAATAGCAAAGCCTATTGCTATAGTTCTATCCACCATCTAATTTTTATGTCCTACATGTATTTGAACTATATAAGATTGTGATATAGACAGACATATGTTTCTAGGAAATCCTGAAGAGTAAGGAAGTGTGGAGGAATTACAGCCTAGAATGTGTTGACAACTCGGCATTGCTACTAGACTCCTCTAATTTTTTTTTTTCTCACCATAAGTCACTACAAATATTTTTTTCCAGAATCTACTTACCTCATATGAAACTTGATTAGTATTTGTCAATGAGAGCATGTGAATCAGATTTGGAATGCAGAAAGATGGAGACATTATTCTCTACAGGAAACTGGCCAGATGTGCAGACAGGCAGGAGATGTCCCAGAGGGTTCCTGGAGAACCCTTGAGAAATATTCTTTACTGCTGCAGTGAGATAGATGGTGGTAGTTTCCCCAGAAAGTCTTTAGAAATGCCACCATTTCTGAGAAAACAATTGAGAACCACCTACACCGAAGCTTCTGGCTAAGATCCTTGCAAGGACTTTTGCAAAATTCACTCTCACATTTCTTGACCTTCCAGCTCTTGCTACATTCATATGAGCCCCTATTCTTTCATTAAGCGTTTATATCTGAAATATATACAGTGGCTAATATTTTCCTGGATGAACCCTGATGGCCACTGGTGAGAATTCTTTGTAAGTAAGGAGATAACAGGATGGAAATGCTTAGACTTGCAGGCACTCATTCTCTACACACACACACACACACACACACACACACACACACTGAACAGTGCATGGAGGGATTAATAAAGACAAATTCAAAACTTAATAATTCAGTCATTTAAGTAAAACAGGAAAGCTGACTTGAACCAGGAGTCAAACAGGATGCTGAACATAAGCACTGGTATAGTAAAGCCAAGAAGAAACGCCTAAGAGGAAGGCCAGAGAAGGGCTCCCATAAAATCCCACAAAGCACACAAGCAGATCTGAAAATAAGAATTAAAAAAAAAAAAAATAAGACGAGGAAAACAAGAAAGTTAGTTCAGCTAAGGAAATCAGATTACTTTTTACAAATAAGTGAAAATGGGTTCAATCTGAAATACCACATACCTTGGTAGGCTTTGAAAATCAATATCTATGAGGAATTCAAATATTTTCTATTTTCCTCATGCTCCAGAGTCTTGGCTCCTGCACAGTTCATGAATGCCATGATACCAAGGAACCCACATCTTGTTAGTACACACACACACACACACAAAATCTGAACCAAATCACTAGAAAGAAGATGATAAATGCTACTAAGTGCTGATAAAAAAAAGAAAAATATTTTAAAGTGAAACTCATTCATGTTTTAAGATGAAATAGATATCACCATCCCAAGGTCCCATCTTAAGTTACCTTCTTCCTTTCTTACTTGTTTACTTTATTTTTAAATATCAAAACATCTACCTTAGGCACTGCAGTGAGTTGCCTTTAGAAAATTCCAGTGAAAGGACCCACGTAAATAAAATCATGAATGAAAGAGGAGAGATCACAACAACACCAAAGAAATCAAGCAATTATAAGAACATATTATGAGCAACTATACGCCAGCAGATTTGACAATCTGGAAGAAATGGATGCATTCCTAGAGACATATAAACTACCACAACTGAACCAGGAAGAAATAGAAAACCTGAACAGACCCATATCCAGTAAGGAGATTGAAGCAGGCATCAAAAAATATCCCAACAACCATGAAACAAGATGGGATAGGGAAGGAGACAAACCATAAGTGACTCTTAATCTCATGAAACAAACTGTGGGTTGCTGGGGGGAGGAGGGTTGGGAGAAGGGGGGTAGGGTTATGGACATTGGGGAGGGTATGTGCTTTGGGTAAATTGGAAGGGGAGATGAACCATGAGATACTATGGACTCTGAAAAACAATCTGAGGGGTTTGAAGTGGCGGGGGGGTGGGAGGTTGGGGTACCAGGTGGTGGGTATTATAGAGGGCACAGCTTGCATGGAACACTGGGTGTGGTGAAAAAATAATGAATACTGTTTTTCTGAAAATAAATAAATTGGGAAAAAAAAACAAATATTAATGGAAAAAAAATATATCCCAACAAACAAGAGCCCAGATCCAGAAGGCTTCCCAGGGGAATTCTACCAAACATTTAAAGAAGAATTAATTCCTATTTTCCTGAAACTGTTCCAAAAAATAGAAAAGGAAGGAAAACTTCCGAACTCATTTTATGAGGCCAGCATTACCTTGATCCCAAAACAAGACAAAGATCCCATAAAAAAAGAGAATTACAGATCAATATCCTTAATGAACACAGATACAAAAATTCTCACCAAAATACTAGCCAGTAGGATCCAACAGTACATTAAAAGGATTATTCACCACGACCACATGGGATTTACTCCAGGGCTCCAAGGTTGGTTCAACATCTGCAAATCAATCAATGTGATACAATACATTAATGAAAGAAAGAACAAGAACCATATGATACTCTCAATAAATGCTGAAAAAGTATTTGACAAAGTACAGCATCCTTTCTTGATCAAAACTCTTCAATGTGTAGGAATAGAGGGTACATACCTTAATATCATCAAAGCCATCTATGAAAAACCAACAGCGAATATCATTCTCAATGGAGAAAAACTGAAAGCTTTTCCACTAAGGTCAGAACGCAGCAGTAATGTCCACTATCACCACTGCTATTCAACACAGTACTAGAAGTCCCCCCTCAGCAATCAGACAACAAAAAGAAATTATTAAAGGCATACAAATCAGCAAAGAAGAAGTCAAACTATCACTCTTTGCAGATGATATGATACTTTATGTGGAAAACCCAAAAGAATCCACTTCAAATCTGCTGGAACTTATACAGGAATTCAGTAAAGTGCCAGGATATAAAATCAATGCACAGAAGTCAGTTGCATTTCTATACACCAACCACAACACAGAAGAAAGAGAAATTAAGGAGTTGATCCCATTTACAATTGCATCCAAAACCATAAGATACCTAGGAAAAAAACCAACCAAAGAGGCAAAGAATCTGTACTCAGAAAACTATGGAATACTCATGAAAGAAACTGAGGAAGACACAAAGAAATGGGAAAATGTTGCATGCTCACGGATTGGAAGAACAAATACTGTGAAAATGTCTCTGCCACCTAAAGAAATCTACACATTTAATGCAATCCCTATCAAAATCCCATCCATTTTTTTCAAAGGAATGGAATGAATAACCCTAAAATTTATATGGAACCAGAAAAGATCCGAGCAACCAGAGGAATGTTAAAAAAGAAAGCCAAAGTTGGTGGCATCACAATTACAGACTTCAAGCTCTATTACAAAGCTGTCATCATCAAGACAGAATGGTACTGGCACAAAAATAGACACACAGATTAATGGAACAGAATAGAAAGCCCGGAGAAAGCCCATTAGCTATGGTCAACTAATCTTTGACAATGCAAGAAAGAATGTCCAATGGCAAAAAGACAGACTCTTCAACAAATGGTGTTGGGAAAATTGGGCAGACACATGCAGAAGAATGAAACTGGACCATTTCCTTACACCACATACGAAAATAGACTCGAAATGGATGAAGGACCTCAATGTGAGAAAGGAATCCATCAAAATCCTTGAGGAGAACACAGGCAGCAACCTCTTCGACCTCAGCTACAGCAACCTCTTCCTAAGAACATTGCCAAAGGCAACGGAAGCAAGGGCAAAAATGAACCTTTGGGACTTCATCAAGATCAAAAGCTTCTGCACAGCAAAGGAAACAGTCAACAAAACCAAAAGACAACTGACAGAATGGGAGAAGATATTTGCAAACGACTTATCAAATAAAGGGCTAGTATCCAAGTTAAAGAACTTTTCAAACTCAACACCCAAAGAACAAATAATCCAATCAAGAAATGGGCAGAGGACATGAACAGACATTTCTGCAAAAAAGAAATCCAGATGGGTAACAGACACATGAAAAAGTGCTCCACATCACTCGGCATCAGGGAAATACAAATTAAAACTACAATGAGATACCACCTCACACCAGTCAGAATGGCTAAAATTAACAAGTCAGGAAATGACAGATGCTGGCGAGGATGTGGAGAAAGGGGAACCCTCCTACACTGTTGGTGGGAATGCAAGATAATGCAACCACTCTGGAAAACAGTATGGAGATTCCTCAAAAAGTTTAAAATAGAGCTACCCTATGACCCAGCAATTGCACTACTGGGCATTTACCCTAAAGATACAAATGTAGTGATCGGAAGGGGCACATGCACCCAAATGTTTATAGCAGCAATGTCCACAACAGCCAAACTATGGAAAGAACCTAGATGTCCATCAACAGATGAATGGATAAAGATGTGGTGGGTGTGTGTACGTGTGTGTGTGTGTGTGTGTGTGTGTGTATAATGGAATACTATGCAGCCATCAAAAGATATGAAATCTTACCATTTGAAACAAAGTGGATGGAACTAGAGGGCATTACACTTAGCAAAATAAATCAATCTGAGAAAGACAATTATCATATGATTTCCCTGATATGGGAAGTTGAGAGGTAATGTGGAGGGTTTGAGGGGGTAGGAAGGGAATAAATGAAAGAAGGTGGGATTGGGAGGGAGACAAACCATAAGAGACCCTTAATCTCACAAAACAAACTAAGGGTTGCTGGGGGGAGGGGGGTAGGGAGAGGGTGGTGGGGTTATGGACATTGGGGAGGGTATGTGCTATGGTGAGTGCTGTGAAGTGTGTAAACCTGGTAATTTACAGACCTTTACCCTTGGGGCTAATAATATATGTTACTATAAAGTTAAAAAATTTAAAAAATATATGAAGATATGGACAATTTTATAATAAAGTTAAAATTACAAAGTGAAAAAAGAAAAAAAAATTCCAATGAAGGTGAAAGGAGCCAGACTAGTAAGCCAGATATAATTTTGTCACCTGATGAAAAATGCAGTATCATCGAGTATCCCCAAATTTATCTGAATGGTAACTGTTCTCTGCCAAAGTCTAGTTTGCTAAAATACACATGGTATATACATTTTGGGGGGAACTTCTAAGCTTTGTTTTGAATAGTGTCAAAATTATCTTTACATGAAAAGGGCAGTCTATGGAATGAAAAAAATATTTGTGAATCATGTATCTGATGATGTTAACATGTAGAATATATAAAAAGAGCTCCTACAACTCAAAAAAAACTAATACTCTGATTTTAAAATGGACAAAGGACAGACATTTCTCTAAAAATGACATACAAAGAGCCAACAAATATATGAAGAAACATTCCACTAATCATCAGAGAATTTCAGATTAAAAACACAATATGGTATCATTCCACACCTATTAGGATGGCTACTATCGAAAATAACAAATGTTAAGAATGTGGAGAACTTGGAACCTCTGTGCACTATCGGTAGAACTATAAAATGGTGCAACCACTAGGAGCAACAGTACAGACACTTCTTAAATTAAAAGTAGAACTATCATATGATCCAGCAATCCCACTTCTGGGTAATTCTGACGAAACAAAAGCAGGGTCTCAAAGGTATTTGCACATTCACAAGCTTCACTATTTACAATAGCCAGGAGATAGAAGCAACCCAAATGTCCAAAAGAATGGATGGACAAAATGTGGTATCCACATATAATGGAATACTATTCAGCTATAGAAAGAAAGGAAATCCAGTCAGATGCTACCAGGTAGATGAACCTCGAGGACATTGTGAAATAACCAAGTCACTAAAGGACAAATACCATGAGATTCTACTTATATGGGATATCTAGAATAGACCTTCCTCAGGAAAAATAGAAGGTAACTTTGGAGGAAAAGGGTTAGGGTTAGGGTTGACGAATAATCAAATAATATACTCAGTTTGGGTATCTTAGATAGAGAGTCCTTGGAGTATGGAGACAACATATTGGCAAACAGATGAATAAATGGCTCTGGATCTCAAGGCAAGATTGGAACTGGAGATACAGATTTAAGATCCATACACATAAGGCATAATAATGGATAACACTCCTTCGGGAATAGAGTAGAACAGGATGAAAAAATACAGAGAAATATACATCCCAGTAATACAACAACTTAAAGAATAGCTTCTAGAAAAAAAAAGACTAATACAAAATAATGTAAAGTTGCCACTATAAAAAAATCTTAGTAGATGAAATCATAATTAATTTTGTAGCATAATCGGAATCTCTCTCTCAGTTGACCACCTCAGGACGTTAAGTATATGTATAGATTTATAGCAGAGAAATAGACATAAAGTGATGTGCTGGACAATCCAGACATGTTCTAGTCACATTTCCTATCACTCTCATGATCTTTAGCATAATATTGCCTATCTCCCATATTTATATCTACTTATGCCTGAACAGAATCTTCCCTAAAACTTAAAGTTATCATCATCCACCCCTCCTGTTCTTGGTACAGTTTCTCTAGTCTTCCAACATCACCTTGATTATGCTCTTTCCACAGTCCTCTTCTCTACTGGCTAGCTACCCTGAAAACTAAAAATAATCAGAGCATTAAAACTAAGGCGTGCTCAGAAAATGATGGTTTAAATCCATATGTGTTTTTTGTTGATGTCCTGGAGCTTTTTATTTTGTTTTTCTAACCAGAGCTTTCCCTCTCTTGACTAAAAGCAATGACTGATGTTGTACTGGAAATTACCACGATGCTATATCAGCTTCCCAGTTTGCTAACAGGCAAGCTATTCCAGAAGTCACCCAACAGAAAGAGGCACAGATCACATTAAGATGTTTAAATCATACACAGCGAGAAGAAAATATGGGCCAAGTTATTACACTTTTTATGGAGTGTAAGTGGGGTAGGAAACAAGCCACAGATATCCCAGGTCATACAATGTTCTTATGTACACTTGCTCTACACTCTCTCCCATTTCAGCCTTCTCTACGAACGATGTGGTTGCGAAGACCAGAGGTGAAATCTGCGCAAGGGACTTAGTAAACCAAAAGTCTGAGAACCAACACACAGTTGGCTCTATTGCAGTTCATAGTATCAAGTGGGCCAGGTCACAACTGTACCTTGAAGAGGAGTTAAGGAATTTTATAGGAGTTTCTTAGACAGAAAACAGGTGGAGCCAGAATAGAATGAATCTTCGTAGCTGTTACGAATGGTTAGTCAATTTAAGATCATGTGAATACCAAGTGTTTAAGGTACATCATGCATACTTGTCTACTTTGAACACCAGCTACCTCTGAGTCCTTCTATCTTTTATCTGCATTCAGTATATAGGCTCGTATTTTATTTCTTCCTAACATGTGTCATATGTCATTAACTTAGTTATCAACTTAACCCATCTTATAAATTTTGTTTACATCACATACTACTTTCATAATCAATATGTAGACCTAACACAGCTTATGAATTTCAGTAACATTCACAATTGATTGATCATCCGTGCTTAGCAAAAATAATGGTTTTTCTAGTAGTTTCATTCATACCACATATCTTCTCTTCATTTGGAACATAATTGCAGATTCTTAAATAACAAAGCAAAACACATTACAACTAAATACTGGTAAAATTCTCTGGCATGCGGCAGACCATTCGAAGAGATATCTTGATTTTAAAAAAAGAAAACTTTAGATTTCTATGAAATCACATTTTATAGACAACTATTTCCTATTAAAAGACTTAAGTACCCCAAACATTCTGATATACTGTGTCTTAACACCACTGCTTGAAAATAGGTTGTTACTACTTTACTCAATGGGAACTTCCAAATAATACTGTCAATGGTTACTCCATCAAATTTCTAAAGTTTGAAAGAGTAGGAATAGAGAATGAGATTTTTCTGTATTTTCTAAGATGATAATTCAGCTACCCTTTTCCATTGCTGTAAGAGTAAATTTCTTTTTTTTCCCAATTTATTTATTTTCAGAAAAACAGTATTCATTATTTTTTCACCACACCCAGTGCTCCATGCAAGCCGTGCCCTCTATAATACCCACCACCTGGTACCCCAACCTCCCACCCCCCCGCCACTTCAAACCCCTCAGATTGTTTTTCAGAGTCCATAGTCTCTCATGGTTCACCTCCCCTTCCAATTTACCCAAATTCCCTACTCCTCTCTAACGCCCCTTGTCCTCCATGCTATTGGTTATGCTCCACAAATAAGTGAAACCATATGATAATTGACTCTCTCTGCTTGACTTATTTCACTCAGCATAATCTCTTCCAGTCCCGTCCATGTTGCTACAAAAGTTGGGTATTCATCCTTTCTGATGGAGGCATAATACTCCATAGTGGATATGGACCACATCTTCCTTATCCATTCATCCGTTGAAGGGCATCTTGGTTCTTTCCATAGTTTGGCGACTGTGTAAGAGTAAATTTCTTAATACAGATAAATTAAAGAATTAAGAGGTTTCTAGAAATTCTTATTTAAAATTATCATCACCCATTGCAGTTATAGTAAGAATCTACTTATGGTATTATTTTCCTTTGTGAATTGCCCTATTTCTTTGTAAAAAATACCTCCCTTAAAATTCTTAAAATTTCAAGTATTTATTATTTATTTGATATAGAAGAGGCCCAAAGAGCAACAGCCTAATTTTTTTTCAGAGACAAAGAACACCATCTTATTAGTAAGGAATATAGTAAAATATAAACAGTCCATGATGCTCATATCTATATCATTTACTGTGCCAGGTTTTGTGCTAATTAGTAAAAATCTTAACATACCAAATTTTAAAGACTGCATCATAATACACCCAAACTATATTAGCAGAATCAAGCAGTTTTTTTTAAATAGTCCTTTGCCGATTCCCAATAAAATAAGACTTTCACATACGTTTTTCAACAAGTATTCCATCAATTTGAAAAGAAGTTAAAGATCTTGTAATTAAACCACTAGAATAAAGAAGAGGAAAAAAACTTTTTGCAATTTGTATTAGCAATATATTTTTTCCTATAAGCCACCAAAAGCAAAATCAATACCAGACAAGTATGATTACATCATACTAAAAAGTTCCTATAAAGTAAACTATTAACAAAATGAAAAGGCAATCTCTGGAATGGGAGAAAATATTTGCAAACTGTGTATCTGATAAGGGATTAATATCCAAAATATTTAAGGACCTCCTACATCTCAATTGTCAAAAGCAACTCAATTTAAAAAAGAAAGGACTAGGATAGGTATCTCTCCACAGACCACACACAAATGGCTAACAGGTATATTTAAAAAAAATCATTAATCAAGAGGAAAATGAAAATCAAAAGCACAACAAGATATCACCTCATACCTGTCAGTATGGCTAGTATCAAAAAGAAAAAAGATAAGAGCATTGGGAAGCGTGTGGAGAAAATGGAATCCTCGTGCTTTGTTGGTGAGTATTTAAGTACAGCCACTATGGAAAGACAATATGGAGGTTCCTCAAAATACTAAAAACAGCATTACCTTCTGATTCAACAGTCCTAATCTGTATGCGCCCAAATGAAATGAACTCAGTATCTCAAAGAAACATCTGCACCCCCGGATTCATCAGTGTCATGTACATACATGTATAGGTATACCCATACACACACAGATGTATACACACGCAATGGAGTATTATTCAACCATGAGAAAGAAACATAACCTGCTCCTTATGACAATGTGCATGAACCTAAAGGACATTATGCTAAGTGAAAGAAGCTTCACACAGGAAGATGTACATTTCATGATCATATTTACATGTAGAATCCAGAATAGGCAAACTCATAACAGCAGACTGTAGAATGGTGGTTTTCAGGGGCTTGAGGGTAGGAGCAATGAGGACATGTTGGTAAAGAGTACAAAGTTTCAGTGATGGAAATAAAGTTTGGAGGTATGATGTACAGCTTAGCACCTTGAGTTAACAATACTATATTGTATACTTCCAAATCTGCAGAGTAAAGAGCTCATACCACAATGGAAAGAAGGGAATGGTAGCTGTGTGAGGTAATGGATTAGCTTGATTGTGATCATCCACAATGCATACATACATCAAAACACCAAGCTCTGTATCTTAAGTTTATACAATTGGTTTTTCAGTTTACCTATGTAAGACTATTAAAAAAAAAAAGATATCTAAAATACATTAAATAGAAGAAGCAATTTCTGGCTTACATCTACAACGTGATCCCATTTTTGGCTGAAATAAAAACTAAGTTGCCTACTATATACATTTACTAATACCCACAGAGCTATATGTTAAAGAGAAAACTTTATGCATAAAGTGAATAGTAATTTAAAAAATTATGTGACCTCCCAAAAGATATTTTCTGCAAACTTAAAAAAATACCATTTATCAAAAATATGTGTCAGATCTTCTAATACCTAAGGCAGAAAAAAAAAGGCTTTTGCTCTAAGTAATTTTGCCCCTGCCAAAAATAAACACATTGACAATGGTTTAGTGGGGGTCAGAGAGGATTTAAAGTATTAAGAAATCTGAAAAGGTGCTCAAGCAGAAAGCCCAGAGGCACCCAAGTGAAGTCAATGAGGCATGCCAACTATAGATTCTGGATATGTCATCATAAAACAAAAGTAACAAGGAGATAAGAGCAATAAATGTAAAATGATAACCATACTGTCACAAAGCCATGTAGACATCAAACACCAACAGGACAAAGGATAATGTTCAAAGGTCATTCACCATCATCAACATTAAGGTCAGTCTTTAGTCCTAGACCCCAAAACTTCCGGAAGTCCAGATTTAGGCAGGGTAAGTATGGAAAACAATCCTCTCAAGGTCACATGTCACATACCCACATGTTAGAAAGTAATTAAACTATCACCCTTTCTTCTACGACTTAGTGGCAATTTTTAGTACTGCACATTTTAGTAAATGCTATCCTGCATGAGTGTATGGTAGGGCTGGTTTCTAAGTTCACAATGCAACTTAAAAGCGCAAAATAAGGCATAGGAGGATACAGTTCTCTAGTTCACATTTCAAAATTTATGTCTCAAAGTGCCAAGCAAGGTATGATTTGCATCATAAAACCTATAAGTGTTGAAGATGGAAAAAATATCACACATATGGCTACTTTAATTTACTTAAACAAACATATGAATATTATATCTAGTACTACCAAAGAGGTGGCTAGGTATGGGTGAATACCAAGAAGAGGATAGGGCTCAGAGTTTTTTAACGACCCTACAGACAAGTAGAAGTGTTCATGGTCACAAGGACATCGGAGCATACACTGGCTAGATGTGACTTTAACATGAATGCTCTCAGTGTTCAGTTTCCAAAATAAAACACTGATATTTTAGGTATTTTCCAAAATAAAGGCCCATCCCAAAGGTCCGGTCTACTAAGAGTACTAGGGAGTGAAGAGGCAGAATGTTGTGGGAGAAGAATAAAGTTCAACTAAATGCTTGGCTGTAGAGACTTATTCTACCTGGAACATAAGCAGAACAGTGGAATAGACAGCACATGTTCAGGTATCGGAAAGATTTTAATTATGTGGTGCCTTAAACATAATTTTTACTAAAGGCTAAAAAGAACAGCTTTCTAATACGCTACAGACTCAATAACAAATAGTCCAAATAATCATGGAAGAGCAAGGTGGTATTCTGATAGTGAGACAAAAGACAACATCTGAACAAAGTCCTTAAATTCATTTTAAAGAACAGAAACCACCAAGGGCAGTTTAGAGTTAAAAAGGAATGTCAGAAGTAATGGGGTGACTTCCTTATATTATAGTACAATCTCATATAATTTGAATCAATTAATAGCTAAAGTGGAAATTGGAGGCTTTGTGGCCAGCAGGGAAATGTGGGGAAAATGTCTTATTGATCCAACCAGTGTTTCTCATCGAGACAAGAATAATGCATTGGTACCCCAGAGAGAACGATATTGTTTTGTTTTTCATCTGTATCTCATTTGATAAGACTGAAATATAAAAGCTTGCTGACAGTAGTAGTGATTAACTGTCCGTTCTCTGCTTCAGCTGGTCCCTTTTCACAGACTGAAGATTAAAAAAAAAAAAAAGTTTATCAACAGTAAAAATGTGTATTCATCTAATCTAATCATTTAACTACCACATACACAAAAGGTAGAACTCTACCTCTGTCTTAGACTTTAATTTCTTGAAGAATGAGGTTCAGAATTCAGGGACTTTTTCAAGTTACAGATGTCTATTTCAGCCACTGGTTTTGGTTCCCTTACAAAAAATATTAAAGACATTATCACGTTCGTCTCACAAAAATATTAAAGACAGAGTAGGTCCATAGTCTGAAAAGAAATTTCTAATTCATACCAGAACAAAATGCCTCCTTCTCCATTATTTCACTTGAAGAGAATTTCTTTTGAGGTAATGATAGAGTGAGACTTAATTCTTTCATACCACAGAATGCCAAACCTTCCATCCACCAGCCCCCAAGGATTTTTAACCTATTTAATACAACTTGTGTTATCAAGTCTAGAGGTTCACATGTTTCCTAGTCAAATGGTATCAAACCTTAATATAAGAAACTATTCTCTAAAGTGAAAGTCAAGTGGCAACCATATGAGAATTTCTACCCACCACAAAGCCAAGGCGAACATGACAGAGAAGATGCTTGAATCCAGCTAGCTGTGCTTCTAATAGGATCCTAGTAAGGAGGTAAAGCTATATATTCAATGTTATTTTTAACTATATATTTTAGGTAGTTTGTTTCTCTATTTGGTACAAAAAATAAGCAATTATCTATTTTACATGTTTGATTTTCTTATATTTTTAGAAGAGTTTTAGTACAGTATCCAAACAGACATTAAGCACAAAGACTAAAGGTAAAAAATAATAATTTTAAAAAGGGATTCTGTTAACAGAAGAAACCAGGAGTATGTTCCCATGCAATCTTTGAGTTCAGAAGGAAAATCAAATCAATATCATCTCACATGCGTATGCACAGATATGGTATATAATCCATAGTAATTTTGATTTGGGAAATACACAGATCACACCACATTCTGTCTTCTATAGCTTCTATAGCTTCTCATGATGAAACTTTCCTAACCTTCTACAAACCACTAGGATGGCTGGCCCAACCCTTGATGGGAAGATAGCTGTGTGAATAATCACTTCCTAGTCCTGCTTGACCAAGGAATATTTTTAGGCTATTAAGTACTCCACTAGTTGTTCAAAACCATGACCTTCAGAAGCTCACTAGACCTCCTTGTCTGGAAGGGCCTTTGAAATCAAGCCTGGTATCTTACACCCTGTACTGAACACAAAGGGATGGAGTTTTTCTCTTTCCCAAGGAAACTGGCCTAGAATGAAGCTCTGAAGGGACTAGACCATCCTGAAGCCACCCTTGTTTTGAGAATAAACATTAGGAAAGATAAAGCTGGGAGGGTGGGGTACCAGGTGGTAGGTATTATAGAGGGCACGGATTGCATGGAGCACTGGGTGTGGTGAAAAAATAATGAATACTGTTATGCTGAAAATAAATTATTTTTAAAAATAAAAATAAAATAAAATATAAAAAAAAGGAAAGATAAAGCTGGGTGATAAATATAGAGACAGAGCTGCCCCAAACAAGCACAGGGGACAGAGCCTCAGTTCTTTAATGATCCTCTCGGAGAACAGAAAAACCCTAAGATTACAACTGTTCCCCATGAGAAAGCTATTTCACATTAAGAAAGTGTCAACATATAAACAGTAAGTTATTAGACTGTATTTGAGATGTAGGACTGCTTGAGGTGGAATCATTCCTTGAATCCAGAGTTTAGTCACATGTCTTTGCACCTTATTTAAACAAAGTAATAAAAGTTTTTCCATAGGGCCCCGCATCAGGCTCTCTGCTCAGCGGGGACCCTGCTCCCCCCCAACCCCCACCTGCCTCTTTGCCTACTTGGGATCTCTCTCTGTCAAATAAATAAATAAAATCTTAAAAAAAAAAAAAAAAAAGTTTCTCCATAAACTCGAGGCACAAGGGTGGGGCAAGATTTCATTAGTGGAACATGTGTAAGTTCTCTTGAGGTTCTCTCAGGTAAGGTGTTGCATAATATTAAGTCATAATGTTGAAGTTATTGGATCATAGCAAACAGCACAATTAATTATTTAGGAGACAAGTGAGAATTTATAAACTAAGATAAAATATGCATTATACAACAATTAAGGTATGTAACATTTTTTTTCTGGAAACAAAAGCAAGCACAGCTCTTTCCCCAGCTCTAATGTCATTTTCAAAGCACCATGTTTCTCCGGAGCCATCAATAAAGGCAATGCATCCATCTTTGTCAATTTCTTAGAGGAGTCATTAGTGAAATGTCACCTTCTGAGTTCCTCACACCTCAAGTACAGAAAGTTTTTACTTTTTTTAAAAAACAGCAACAGTAAAAATACCTGATGATGACCTCATGCATTGAAAGTGTGCAACTCTCCACATTGTCCAATTACAAAAAGATCTCAGATGATAATGGGATCCAAATTGTTGTAGTTAATTATCATTATTTTGTCATTATAGCGAAGTTCACCTCCATTATTTCCCCCCCCATTTAAAACTGCCTCTAAAATATTGTACCGTAAGAAAAGCAACGTAGAATAAATATGTCATTTGAATGAGACAATACCACATTATTTTTTAAACGTTTCCTATTTAGGAATCATTTGTCACTGTATAAAATCTGGGAATTTGAAAATAAGGAAGATATTACAAATCCTAACAACCCCCATAACTTTTGAACAACTGGAAAGAACAATCAAGATCTGGTGCTGACCTACTTTGTCTGAGATAACCTTAGCAAGTCCCAGATACCAAGACATCTAGACATTTTGATGGCTGAATCACATCACCTGCCAGAGATGTGAAAAAGATTATTATTTTTTTTAAAGATTTCACTTATTTATTTGACAGACAGAGGCCACAAGTAGGGGAAGAGACAGGCAGAGAGAGAGAGAGGAAAGGAGGCTCCCTGATGAGCAGAAAGCCCGATGTGGGACTCGATCCCAGGACCCTGAGATCATGACCTGAGCTGAAGGCAGCGGCCTAACCCACTGAGCCACCCAGGCACCCCTGTGAAAGAGATTATTACATGTATTAGACATCCGACGGCTCTGCTCTCCAACCTCACTTCGAAACACAGGATCCCAAGACCACAATTATAGGTAAAATCGAATTTAATTCTCAGATAAAAATATGCAAATATTTCAAAGAATTTTTAGCAATTTTCCTGAATTCTGATTATTTAAAACATAAAATATAAAACAGCAAAACTATGAAGTCTACTCATATTCCTGAAGAAAATTTGTTTTTATTCAATGTTTTTGCTCAGTCCCCTGGTAAACATCAAGTTCAAATACAACCAGTTAGAAGCCCTGTCACTTATCTATTGTTTGCACGTCTGTAGCCAATTCAAAAAACACATTTAGCTCACTTAGTGAGACCATTTAGCTCACTTAGTGAGACCAGCCATCAGTTTGACACAGAAGTCCTGAGCCCAGCTAGGGGACAGGAGCACTGGATACCGAGCTGAAGGAGACAGAGTTCCTTTTCTGTCCTCAAGAATTATTGGGCAGCTCACAGGAGGGCAAACGTGAAACTAACAAGTAACATCCTAGAACAGACCTAAGTACTGTATTCTCTAATTGTGTAGTAGTCACCTTTTGAAATTGTATTCGTTTCCTACTGCTGATAAAACCAATCACCACAAATTTGATGGCTTACAATAACATGAATTTATTTTCTTACACTCTGGAGTTCATAAGTCTGAAATCAGTTTCACTGGGCTAAAATTAAAGTGTCCTCTAGGCTGATTCCTTCTAGAAAGTCCAGGCAGGATTCTGCTTCCATGGTTTTCCTGCTTCTGGTGGTTACCTAAAATCCCCAGCTCACGGCCACTTCCTTCCTCTATCTTTACAGACAGCTGACCAGCCATCTCTCTTCCCTCTGGCTCTACTTCCATCCTTGAATCTTCTGAATCTGACCCACTTTCCTCTTCTAAGGACCCTGTGATTACATTGGGCTGATCTATATGAACCATTTCCTGCATATGTCAAAATTTACACAGTTTCAATAATCCTTTGGAATTCTACCAAGTCACCTTTTCTATATGCCAGTCCTTTGTCTTTTATGTAATCTACACACCACAATATGGAAGCAAAACTTCTGTGAAATGGAACAAATGGACTGTACTATTGATAATAGAGTTGGAACTTTGAACAACATGGGTTTGAACTGCACAAGTCAACTTATTCACAAATTTATTTTCGATGAATACAGTACTATAAATATTTTTTCTTTTCCTTGTGATTTTAACGTTTTTCTTTTCCCTAGCTTATATACTGTATTCCTACAATAAAATAACACGTATAACATACAAAATATGTTGATCAGCTATGCTTCCGGGAAGGCTGCTGGTCAACAATAGGCTACTAACTAGCTCAGTATGGACAGGGGAAGGCATCTAAAGATAAATGTGGATTTTGGCTATATGGGGAGTCAGTGACCCTAACTCCTGTGTTGATCAAGGATGAACCATTTCAGGGACTGCACAACAGACATATAAACATATAATGGACTATAATATTGATAATGGCATGGTTTGTGCTTAAATAGCCCACATTAACTGTTTACATTATACCAATGCATTAAAGGATTCTGTTTCTATATTCATTTTTACTTTGAACTACAATTGTATATTGAGTTCCAGTTCCCCACATTTTTAAAAAAATGTGTGCATATATACGTTTTCATATATCCTTTCCATTTAAACACATCTGGTATCAAAATTTAACAAACACATATGAATATGTAATTATATGTGGGCTGAAATGTTTGGTGCTTAACCAGTTTGCAGGAATTCATAATTACTATACTGATGAGATTCAGGGTTATGACTTTACTATTGCTTGCAGTTTCTATAATGCCTTTATTATTGAGGCTGAGAAAAGTAATTTTCTCAATAGTGTAAATTAATGAAATACTGTAGGGCTCTAATTGATGGTTTATGAAGAAATCTGAGAAAGCCATCATCCCTATCTTTAGAGAGAAGGTTATAAACTTTTGGCTTTCCAAGACATCTTCGCATCTTGAGACAGATGTGCTGAAGTTTTCAATTATATGTTCAATTTTGCAAGATTAAGATAGATTGGGAAGAGAATGGAAAGCAAATTCCAACCTACTGTCTCACTTTTAGCACATGCCCCAGGTTGAAAGAAGGAACTTACATCCTTGTGGCACTTCTATCTCCTCCCTACCCACTGGATGCCAGCCAGCTTGTATCACATGGGCACCTTCTTCTATCAGAAAAGAAAACACACAGGGCACCTGGGAGGCTCAGTGGGTTGGGGCCTCTGCCTTCAGCTCGGGTCATGATCCCAGGGTCCTGGGATCAAGCCCCGTATCAGGCTCTCTGCTCAGCAGGGAGCCTGCTTCCCGCCCTCTCTCTCTGCCTGCCTCTCTGCCTGCTTGTGATCTCTGTCAAATGAAAAAAAAAAAAAGAAAGAAAGAAAGGAAAAGGAAACGTGATATACCCATACTCCAAGGCATTAAATTATGCACTCCACATGTTCATTTACTCATTCAACAAACATTAATTCAATTTGTATACCAAAAAGTACAGGCAATTTACTAAGGATACAGAGTAAAACAAAACACTACATTTCATTGCAGAAATTCAGGTCTAGAGAGAGAGGACAAGTCACCTATGACAACAGCACATATAATATTGCAATGAAGGAAACAGGGTTATTACAGACATACCAAAAGAAAGTATCTAAATCCAACTGTGAATAAGAATTTCTTCCTGGGGAATTGAATGTGGAAGGATGAGGAGGAATTAGCTGAAAGAAGAAATAGGATAAAGGCATTCTGGAAAGAGTAAATAGCACAGAAAAAGCACCACTGGTGAAAAAGCAGGACATGGCACTTGCAGGAGTCAAGGATAGTCCCACACACACAGCTGGAGATAAGAGAGCTTCAGGAAGACAGAATCTAGCCCATAAATGATCTTGTTTTGGCTTTGTTGTTTAACTTTTTTTATTTCATTATAGTTAACACACAGTATTAGTTTCAAGTGGACAATATAGTGACTCAGCAGTTCTATACCTTGCTCAGTGCTCATCACGATAAGAGTACTCTTTAATCCTCATCACTAGTTCACCCAGCTCTCACCCACCTCCCCTCTGGTAGCCGTCAGTTTGTTCTTCATTGTTGAGAGTCTGCTCTTTGGTTCGTGTGTTCCTTAAATTCCGCATGAGTGAAATCATATGGTATTTGTCTCTCTCTGAATTATTTTGTTTATACACTCTAGCTGCATCCACGTTGTTGCAAATGGCAAGATCTGAATTTTTTTTTTAATGGCTCAGTATTCCTGTGTGTGTGTGTGTGTGTACACCCATCTTCTTTATTCACTCATCTATTGATGGATACTTGGACTGCCTTCATAATCTGGTTATTGTAAACAAGGCCACAATAAACATAGAGGTACATGTATCCCTTTGAATGTTTTTGTATTTGGGAGTGAAATACCCAATAGTGCATTACTGGGTAGGTTTTTTTGTTGTTGTTGTTGTTGTTTTGTTTTTGTTTCTAACTTTTTGAGGGACTTCCATATGTTTTCCATATAGCTTGCACCAGTTTGCATTTCCACCCACAGTGCATGAGGGTTCCTCTTTTTCTGCATCCCTGCCAATACTTGCTGTTCCTGGTGTTTACTTTAACCATCCTGACAAGTGAGCTGATACCTCTTTGTAATTTTGATTTGTGTTTCCCTGATGAGTGATATTGGGCATCTTTTCATGTGTCTGTTGGCCATCTGGAGGTCTTCTTTGGAAAAAATGTCTGTTGGTGTCTTCTGCCCATTTTTAATTGGCTTATATTTGGATGTTGAATTATGTAAGTTCTTAATGTATTTTGGATACTAACCGTTTATCAGATATGTCATCTGCAAGTATCTTCTCTCATTCAGTAGGCAGCCTTTTAGTTTGTTTCCTATATAGTCCAGAAGCTTTTTATTTTTCTATAGTCCCAAGTTGGTTTTGGGGGGATTTTTGGTGTGGGTTTTTTTGTTTTGTTTTGTTTGCATTCATGTCCCTTGCTTCAGGAGATCTATCTAGAAAAATGTTACTATAGCCAATGTCAGACAGATTACTGCCTGCACTATACTCCAGAACTTTTATGGTTTCAAGTCTCAAAGTTAGGTCTTTAACCCATTTTGAGTTTATTTTTGTGTATGGTGTAAGAAAGTGGTCCAGTATTCCCAATGCATTATGTTGAGGAGACATTTTTCCCATTGCATAGTCTTTCATTCTTTGTCAAAGATTAATTAACCATATAGTCGTGGATCTATTTCTGGGTTTTCTCCTCTGTTCCATTGATCTATGTGTCTGTTTTTGTGCCAGTGCCATGCTGTTTTGATTACTATAACTTTGTACTATAACTTGAAATCCAGAATACTGTCAGCTTTTTTCCTTTTCAGGATTGCTTTGGCTATTCAGGGTCTTTTGTGGTTCCATAAACATTTTAGAATTGTTTGTTCTAGTCCTCTGAAGAATGTTCTCGATATTTGGTAGGGATTGCTTTAAATCTGTAGATTGCTTTGGGTAATAAGGATGTTTTAACAATATCGGGTCTTCTGATCCATGAGCACAGAGTGTGTATTTCACTGTGTCATCTTCAATTTCCTTCACCAGTGTTTTATGGTGTTCAGAGTCCAGGTGTTTCACCTCCTTCATTAAGTTTATTCTTAGTTATTTTATTATTTTTGGTGCAATGGTGAATAGGACTGTTTTCTTAATTTCTCTTTCTGAGGCTTCATTAGAATGAGTGCATAGAAATGCAACGCATTTCTGTACACTGATTTTGTATCCTGAGACTTTCCTGAGTTCATTTATTAGTTCTCACAGTATTTGGGTGGAGTCTTTAGGGTTTTCTATATATAGTATCATGTCTTCTGCAAACAGTAAAAGTTTTACTTCTTCCTTACCAATCTGGATGCCAAAATGATGTTGTTCTAAATTAAGAATTATGTGTTTTCTCCATTAAGCTACGATGAGTCTCTAGAAGACCAGAAGCACAGTAATCACAGCAAAAGCAAGCACCAGTGTGGGGGATGTGTTATTTGACCATCAGGTACGCTCTGACCTTCTCTAAAACATGAGATGTCCCTGGAAGCTCATCGGTATGAACTGTGTCAATCAGCTCCCTGAGCTCTACTGTCAGGTAGGTTCCACTGATGGGCAGCACCAATAGAATAAGAGAGGGAGGAAACTGGGCGCCTGGGTGGCTCAGTGGGTTAAGCCACTGCCTTCGGCTCAGGTCATGATCTCAGGGTCCTGGGATTGAGTCCCGCATTGGGCTCTCTGCTCAGCAGGGGGCCTGCTTCCCTGCCCCTCTCTTTGCCTGCCTGCCTACTTGTGATCTCTGTCAAATAATTAAATAAAAAAAAAAAGAGAGGGAGGAAACTAAGGTCATTATCATTATTCCACTGACTCCTTGCCTGTTTTTCTCAGATTAGAAGCATCCCTCAACCAAATTTAAGGCCCCTGTAGATAACTATCTCTAGATGATACAGACCCCTGTACTAATACTGCTAACCATATCTCTGGTTGCTTCCATACACCCTGCCTGCAACTGTTTAAATGATGAAATAATTAAACTCTGCTGTAATTATCCCATATGATTGGACCACCTTTTACTATGTCCAAATACTCACTGAAACCATGTTTATCCTCATAACACAGTGGGGTCAAAGTCCTCTTCCACATTTCACAGGTGAAGAAATTTAAATACTAGCAGTTTAGGAAGGCACACCCTTCCTCTGCTTAGAAAGCCTGCACTGCCCCAACCCAGTCCACTGGCACAAGCAAGCTCCTCAATAACTAGGGGAAGGCTGGAAGATTGTGGGCCTTAGTCTTAAAGATCATGCCCCCTTATGTCATGCATATCCACCCTTTACCATAGTAACATACTGGATTTGCAAAATATATGTGACTTTCCATGTACATTGTCTTGCTTCAAAAAAACCTTTGGATGAGCCATCAGAATGAATGAATCTTCACAGTTATGCCATTGCTAAAGTAAGGGGACTGTGACAATCACACTAATCTGCCAAGGCCTATGTTACATACATTGTAAACTAAAGTATATTTCTAGGGGCACCTGGGGGGCTCACTTGATTAAGCTTCTTTGTCTTAGGTCATGATCTCGGGGTCCTGGGATTGAGTCCTTGCACTGGGCTTCCCTGCTCAGCAGAAAGTCTGATTCTCCCTCTCTTTCTGCCCTTCCTCCTGCTGGTGCCTGTGCTTGCACACACACTTGCTCTGTCTCAAGTAAGAAAGTCTTTAGGAAAAAATAATAAAAAACATTTCTATATTTTTTATATACATCATTTAAGTATCATTCCTCCAAAGGAATGGTCAACTCCAGTGAAGAAAGATTTTTTTTTCTCTCAGTTTTGTATGCATTTCAAAGGAGTATCCAATCTATACCCCTTTCTAATAGAAAGTATTTAGCAAATATTAAGAAGATAAACAATCTCAATGACACTGTTTAAGCAAAATCCCTATCACAAGCTTTTCTTTTTACCAAAGAGTTTAAAATAATACTAACTTGTCTGCATAATGATTTTTTTCATATTATACCATTATACAGAATAGAACATTGATATCTTACACCAAAACAGATGTAAATGCCCAACTTTTTACCATCTTATTTATACTAATAGCATAGTCTTTCTCAGGATCTAATTTGTTCAGTCTCATTATATCACATTTCCTTCCTTCTTTATACTTTTTAAATCTGAACTCTTGATATTATTGATAAAGACTTCAGAAATAGGATGACGTGTGAAAGTCGTGGGCATACAAAAAACCTTAAAAACAGATACAATGACACCTAGTGGTCCCAAGAAAATGCATTTGCTTAAAGCTAAATAGATTCAATGAATGTGCATAGGAAATAACTGACAAAATTGAAGGATTTCAAGCTTAAACATCAGAGCACATGCATTTACTCTCTCCATACATGTGTCCTTCACTCAATTTGACTTTATATTCCAGAGGGGACAGGTTGAATTAATTCCAAAGTGATTTGTCTTCTTACAAATCTTTTATGTGCTGACAGAATACATTTGAACTTTCAATTTTAAAAAAGTAGAAGAGGCATTCTACTAAAAGATTAATATAATTAGAATTGATCAATGAAATATTATTTAACAGGCCAGTGTTGATGTAGAACTTTAGTAAAAATTCAAAGAGGTTCTTCTCATTTTTCTATTTTCTCTCATTCCCTAGCTCACACGGAACTAAACAAAGTGCTAGCCAACCTTCCAGTGTAATATTTACAAACAGACAAACACCCATCTTCCCCAATTCCTCAGAGAGTTTAAATATAACAGGTTTGAAATGCCAGAGTCTTCAGGATAATAATTTAAATGGTGTCTGTTATTTAAATTATCAGATTGTCCTCATAAAAGGGACTTTGCTTTATTTTCTACCTGCCATATGAAAATGTCAAACTATATTACAACAGCTATTAAGAATGGCCGAGAGATTTGATTTTTGCCTTCTGTCCCAAAAGGAGTTTGGTTCAAGGTGCAAGCAATATCCACTTTCCTGCCCTCTCAGGAGAGAGGTTAACCACAGTACTAACTCTCAATTGTATCAGAGTCATTAAATGGAGAAAATGCTTGGCCATCTACTCTATTACTGGACAATAATGTTGGATAATTGGGTAATAAACATGGCTTTAACTTGAAAAAGTCCCTAACATTAAACGTGTAAGCTCTGGTATGAAGAATGGAGACCTGAGTGTCAGGGGAGCCGGATCTAATCCTCGCTGTGATGGCCCACCTGCTGGACCTCGGGTGACCTGGCTGACCCATCAGCTTCAGATTCCTCACCAATAACACTAGAGAATATGTTTAGATTATATTTAAAATGTTTCTTCTAGGGACACCTGGGCGGCTCAGTCAGTTAAGCGGCTCCCTTCTGCTCAGGTCATGATCCCAGGGTCCTGAGATCAAGTCCTGCATCAGGCTCCTTACTCAGCTGGGAGCCTGCTTCTCTCCTGCCTGCTCCTGCTTGCGCCCGCTCGCTCTCTCACTCTCCCTCCCTCTCTGTGTGTCAAATAAATAAATAAAATGCTTCTTCTGCTACTATGAGACACAGTTTTAAAGCTGTCAAGTTCAAAACAAAAGATTATGTGATTTGCTCCATAATTGTGAAGTTTCAGAAAGTCATTTTCTTAACTTTGTAAGGCTCTTGTGTTTATTAATCACATTTTCCCCTGCAGATACATAAATTCACCAGGAATAAAAATCCTGCTTATAATTTCCCTAAAACAATAAAACAAATTCATTACTGTAAATATGCAACTATATAAAGCAATGAAACGTATTTCGGTAAGATTTTGCATACCAAAAAAATGTTCCCTTCTAAATTATTTTCTTGAATGACATCACATTACAGTTAGTTATGCAACAGAATTTTTTCGCATCCATTACCATATTTAGAGGGAGGTAGAGGAGGCACAAATAAACCTCCTCTGCGTCTGAATTCATGTGAAAGTGAGCTGTGGACTCCAGTGCATTACATTTGCAAAGTCTGATTAATAATAAACCTCTATTAAGTTTCTGCCTTCTGGTGGGAATTATAACATATTAAACACGACCTAACTTCTTATTTCTGTATTATTATTAAAATAATCTTGGAGGGAAGCTATTTTTGCATTCTAACACACACCCTAGGAAGAAGGCATAAACACATTCTTTAGGAAGGGCAATCAATTCTTTAATCATCTAATAAAGGCAGGAGTTCCTGCTTGAGTTCATTCATTCTAGCCTTCAATCAATGGCAAAGCCACAGAACCTGGACCAAAATACGTACCACTCTCATTTGAGAGTAGAAAAGCCATGGAAGGGATTATGAAAATTCATATATATTGTGATAATATTTTACCCTTACATCAAAAATTTGTGCTTTATTTTTCATAAGCTCACGTCTCAGTATAAGCAATATAAGCAACCTTCCATATTTCACTATAATTCAAATATAAATATTTAGAAGAGTTAAATTTGATTATTTTCTCAAATATTATATTAAATCCCTAAGATAAATCAAGAGAGCCTAGACATATTCATGGGTTTCAAGCAACGCTTCTCTCAGTTTCAATTTAGTAAACATTAATATCTGCTTAAATGTATGAACATAAAACATACAAATACATATGAATTTCAATGCATGATGTTAAAAGGCTCTATTTCATGGAGTTGTTAATGACAATATAAATAAAATGACCAAGGACAGAGTATGTCGTACTTTCACTAAAATGCCAAAATGCAAATATATCTTTCTAATAAGTTAAAATGGGAATCATTTTATTACTTCTAATAAAATTGCTATCAAACCTATTTACCCTAAAGTAATACTAATAAATATTTCTTTAGATGATATATTATGCAATCTAGGACTTCTTCTAGCTCTTCCTAGAGACTTTCGAAATTTTTCTTTGAAACAACTATCTGGCTGCAGTACATTATGTCCATTTTACAGATGACTCAAGTAACACTACAGCACATATATAAAAATGAGATAGTTCTGGAATAATCATTTTTTCATATCTTATTTAAAATAAAATGAAGTCACTTAAATATATTTGGTCCATCTATATTCAACATGAACCTTTCAGTCTGAATTATTAAGGACTTCTTGTTGTAAACTGTTTGGAATTCGATTTCCTTAAATAAGTATAAAAGTCTACGATATGGGAACTATTATAGGAAAAACATGGAGACAATTTAAATATAAAAGTCTGGAACAAAAAATTATTACATCAGTCTGTATTTTGAACTCAAACAACTCTGGGAAATTTTAAAGTTATACAAAGGAACAAAAATTTTACAAAAGCCTAATTATTTGATGTTAACACAGATATGATGATCGTCGCCAGGTCTTATCAGAACAAATAGGTAGATGCTGGTGCTGTACCTTGAGTGTCCAGAAGTTAACTTTTAAAACCACTCAAATGTAAATTAATCTCAACCACAAGGTATGATGTTAGAAATACCCTCCCATTCATTCTGGGTCTGAAAGATTCTGCCCAATGTAACCACTCCAAGAACTCTACTGTGATTATCCCCTGATCCACTATTGGGCCAAGAGTGGATTCTTTCCCTCTCAGAGACTATGTTTTATCTATAGAAAAAGAGTATTATTATATCGAATATTTAGAAGAGTTACGCTGATTAATTCACAACTATAAAGCACTTTTCTGCTGCTCTACATTTTTCCTAGGGAATGTGGCCAGAAGCAATTTTACCTTTTCCCAAATCCTCTTACATAAGGCCTGAAGAATTCTGAACACTGTATTTTTCTAAGAGTTTATTCCTTCCAACCATCTGTAATGCCTGGTTACTTTACATGTCTAAAACGCAAAGTAGCCTATCAGAAACCTTCTCTTAGCTTCCCAAGGGCAGAATGTTTCCAAAATTGAGGTTAATACAATATGTGAGATAATTTTCAGTTAACTATCAAGAGATAACTTTATCAAAACTAAAATAACACTGTCCTCTGAAAGTTTGGTGTTAGCCCTTTTTTGATGTCTGGCTCTCTGTGGCGTGCTTCCTTATAATTTATTCTCTGTGAGAAACTCTGAAGGGAAGAATGCTATAGCAAAAGCCAAGTTGAGTCATGTGATCTGTGACTTGTGGAACTTACATATGTCAAGGTTTAAGAAACAATCTCACCAACTTATATGTTATTCATTTGCAATTTACCTCAAGACTGCCTACTTCAAAGCCATTTGTAAATCAGCCCCAACTATACTAATAAGGACAAATAACCCTGCACAGTTCATTAAGGCTTTCTCTATGTCATTAAAAAAATAATAGCATTCACCACTTGACAACAGAGGTGTAACTGGAGCAAAAAAAAAAAAAGAAAGAAAAAGAAAAATAGCTGAATTTATCTGTAGAACATGTATCCTATACAATACATTTGGCTTTGTGACAAATTTCATACTTCTACGTGCATGTAGGGTTGTTTGAGGTCATTAGAATTCAGAGTAGATATTAAAAATGTATAAAGGGAGAATGCCAGTTTAAAGGAAGGTTCTACAAAGCAAAGATTAAACTTAACTCCTTTATTTTGAGGGCATTTCTATCAATAGTAGACCAGAAATATATAGTGCTTTCTGTAAGGTTAGCAGAATCAAGTTTATGACTTGTACAAAAACGCTAGACCTTAGTTACTTTTGCTCTAACGAGAAAATGGTATTACCCACGTCACAAGGAAGAGAAAAATAGAACCATATTCCTTGACGATCAACTCCATATCAGGCTGTTAAGACACTCTAATAGGTACAACCACATATTACACACCCTTACTTCATATCCTCCTAGAGAAAAAGGACCATCATCTCAGGTAGATTCTCGAAACTCAAAATTCACACAATTCTCTATTCCTCCCCTCAGCATCGTGCTTTTTGCTTAAGCAAGTCATTCCCCCCACTCCTTTTTTTAGGTTCCGATACTGAAAGTTGTATTGTAGAAATAAGCATAGAGGGAGACCATGTCAACAACAAAAAATATTCTGTAGCTTAAGCGTCAACACCTCAAAATGATCAAGAGTTGAGGCACAGAAATTTATACAATCTCCCCACTTCCACATTAGCCAGATGGATGGTTTTTGCCGCCAACTTGTGATCCAGCTGCCACATGAGCGAGATGTGGTGGGTGTGGGGTCGGGGAGCCCCAGGCAAGATCAAGATCACAGACTCATCTTTTCGTGAATAAAAACTTCTCAATTTGTAGCTTGCCACTGGTTGATTTTAAATGTATGGCTATGGCTTTGGCAATTTTATGCAATTTGACACTTATTTAGGGGGAGTGAAGAAGATAAACACACTTCTTCACGCCATTATAACCAAAGGTCCGTTACTTTTCCATCTTTGCTTTTTATTTGTCCTTGCCAGTAAATAATCAAAATCTGTAAGAAACTTCTTTTTGGAAGATTAGGAACTAAAGTTACCATTAACTTTGACCATTTATAAAGCACACTTTTTCAAACAGTACTTTATATACCAATCAGCATAATAATTGGATTACTGATTTAATGGCAGTGAAAAAGAATTAGTGATTTACAAAATAAGATTATTCATGTAGTTTATTTTTGTAAAAGATTTTATTCATTTATTTGAGAAAGAGAGAGCGAGATAGAAAACATAAGCAGGGGGAGCAGTAAAGGGAGAGGGAGAAGCAGGCTCCCCACTGAGCAGGGAGCTCAAGGTGGGGCTTGATCCCAGGACCCCAGGATCATGAACTAAGCCAAAGGCAGACACTTAACCAACTGAGCTACCCAGGTACCCCTCATGTAGTTTATTTCAGATACTTATGCACATTTGATGAATATGAATCTCTATGCCAAAGCCAAAAATTGCCCTGGAATACCTACATCTGTTCAAAAACTTATGTGCATAGTGGAGGAAAGAGTCAATAAACAACAGAGAATGGGAGAAAATATTTGCAAGTGATATAGCCAATAAGAGATTAATACCCAAAACACATAATTTATTATAACTCAACACCAAAAAAAATCCAATTAAAAATAGGCAAAGGGGTGCCTGGGTGGCTCAGTGGGTTAAAGCCTCTGCCTTCAGTTCGGGTCATGATCTTGGGGTCCTGGGATCGAGCCCCGCATTGGGCTCTTCGCTCAGCGGGGAGCCTGCTTCCCCCCCCCTCTCTGCCTGCCTCTCTGCCTATTGTGATCTCTGTCAAATAAATACATAAAATCTGAAAAAAAAAATGGGCAAAGGACCTGAATAGACACTTTTTTAAAAGAGACATACAGAAGCCAACAGACCCATCAATAGATGCTCAACATCACTAGGCATCAGGCAAATGCAACTCAAACCCACAATGAGAGATCGCCTTATACCAGTCAGAATGACTAGTATCAAAAAAAAAAAAAAAGAAAGAAAGAAAAGAAAGAAAGAAAGAAGACATGTTAGCAAGGATGTGGGGGAAAAGGAATCCTAGTATCCTTGTATACTGTTGGTGGGAATATAAACTGGTGCAGCCAATGTAGACAAAAGTATGGAGAGTCCTCAAAAAATTAAAATAGAAATGTCATATGATCCAGGAATTTCACTACTGGGTATCTACCCAAAGAAAATAAAAACATTAATTCAAAAAGATCTATGTATCCCATGTCTATTACAGAGTTGGAAAAACCAAGATATAAAAGCCACCTAAATATCCATCAATAGACAGATGAATGGATAAAGAAGGTGTTATGTGCATGTGTACACCACACACATGCACATGCACACACGAACATTATTCATGCGTAGAAAAGGAGATCTTACCATTCATGACAACATGGCTAAAACTAGAGGGTAATATGTGAAGTAAATTAAATCAAATGCCATATGATTTCACTTATATGTGGAGTGAAACAAGTCAAGCAGAGAGAGTCAATTATCATATGGTTTCACTTACTTGTGGAGCATAAGGAATAACACAGAGGACATTAGGAGATGGAGAGAAGTGAGTTGGGGGATATCGGAGGGGGAGACGAACCATGAGAGACTGTGGACTCTGAGAAACCACTTGAGGGTTTTGGGTGGGGGGGTGAGCCTGGTGGTGGGTACTAAGGAGGGCACGGATTGCATGGAGCACTGGGTGTGGTGCATAAACAATGAATCTTGGAACACTGAAAAGAAATAAAATAAAATGAAAAAAATATATGGAATCTAAAAAATCAACAAACTAAAACAGAAATAGACCCATAAAATACAGAGAACTGCCAAAGGGGAGCAGGAAGGGAGAGGGAACATGCCAAATGGGAAGGGGGGGAATGGAGCCTATGCTTCCAGTTGGGCAATGCAGAGTTGCAGGGATGAAAAGTACAGCACAGGGAACACAGTCAACAGTATTTTAATAGGGTGGTATAGGATAGCAGATACGCTTGTGATAGGCATCGCATAACTGACCACGTTAGCAAGTCACTACACTGTAGACCTCAAACCACTGTAACGCTGAGTCAACAATACTTCAGTAAGAAGAAAAAGTTACCTCCCTGTGCCTCAGCCTTCCTACGGCAAAATGGGGATATCAATACTACCTATCGCTTCAAGTTGAGGCGAGGACTGAATGAGTAATATTCGTAACAGAGCAGCGCCTGGCACAGCGGTTTGTGCCACATGCGTGGGGTCAACGTGCTGCTGAGGATAAGGCAGCACACTGCGTGATGCCGTGCAAACAGAAGCCAGCCCGGGCCGTTTCCTTGAGCGAAGCAAGCACTTGCACACGATGGGTAGGAACAGCTCTACGCTGACGGGAAAGAAAGTTATTTACCCACTCCTCATTTCTGTCCTTTCTGTGATCTGAGTTTGAATTCCATGGGAGTGATTCCTCGTCTACATTTCCCCTGTTGTCTCCGTGGTATCAGCAGATGTGATCAAGTTCTCAAAACTACCAGCTTTAACTCACGAGCTGCAACAAAATCGTCCTTGTTTACACACCCGGAAATGGTCTCTATTACAGTACTGCCACTTGTACCTTTTTATTGTCTCTAAAAATGTTTCATTCTAAATTTTAGTTGAAAGGGAATTTCAATTTTACCTATTCTACTTTAAAGATTACAAAATTCTTACATGTATTGAATGATAGTATAAATATATAAAACAGTTTTGTGAACAAGCTTTTTTAATAACTTGAAATTGCACATTTTTCTCCTTGAATTTGTAATTCCCTGTTAGTTATTTGTGATAATTTTATCCTAATCACATACATACATGTACATATAGACATATATATAAATCTCCTACGCCTGCTTTGAGCTGATAGCTCTAACAAAATTTTGGATTTTGGACTGCTCATTCCACACTCTGCCTAACCACCTATAAATACAACAGATGTCTCCAATGGAAAAAAAAAATTAGTTATAGTTGTATGTAATAATCCTTTTTGTAATTATGTGATATTATGTATATTAACAAGTTTTATATAATTTATCAAAACTGACATGAAAATAATGAAATCACAAATTTTATGTTTAACTCATTTAAATTTTAAACTCATTAAATGTAAAATTCATTTTGTTTGGTATATTTCTACAGAGAATTCAGGACTCAATTGTGAACATTATAGCTGAAATCAGACACATTTAAGCACCAACTCTATTTTCTATGTTTATAGAGGTAAACATTAAAGAAAACTTGTTTATTGAAAATAGGATATAAAAAGCTTTATTAAGGGAAACTGTGATACTTTCAATTCCTTCTGAGCTAAATGTCAAAAACTACATGGTAATTATTTTTTCCCCTTTGATCCATCTAGTGATAAAACAGCTGTTAGGTGCTTATAAAATTTTGTTGAAAATAAAAAAAGATTGACCTGCGAAAGTATTTAGTACGCAATCAATAAACTCTCTCAATATCAAGGGCAACGGTTTCCATTGTCATTTCTGTGGTGTTGTTAGGGTAAGGCACCATGGGGGAGCCTCAGAATATGCTAGAAGTATGGCTAGGAGGAGAGCAACTGCAAAATGAGAATGGGAAACGGGTATCAATGTGACGACTAAGATTCTGTTTCATGAAGATCGGCTGAGAGAAGGCATATGCATGGAGTTAGGCTCTCAAATGGATACTTATAACTACCAATTCCCAAGTAACTGTCATATAAACTCAGCAATGAGTAAAACTCAGTTTTAAAACCAGTGATCTACATCAACCCCTATTTGTACAAAACTAACCTATGGTAAATTAATTAAACGTGTTTAACCTGAAGATACGTGTGAAAGATGGATTTGAATAAACTATTCAACATGTAATCTTTTTAAAAACTACAGGTTTAATTCATTAGCATAATGTAAACATTTTCATATTAAAAAAAAAACAAATAATTTACAAACTGCAATACCCAATTTCAGTTCATGCTCAAATCAGCTAAGCTGATCCATAAGATTCTTGAGATTCTCCTTCCTCTCATGTCCTGAAGAATCTGTCTTTACTATAAATCAGTTCTTCTTCAAGACTAAATAGACAAAATTTAGAACAGGGACCCTTTCCTTATATATATATTAACTAATATAAAACAAGCAGAAATCACTAGATTATTTGCTCCAGGAAATACTCACTCCTAGGGAAAAAAATAATAATAATAATGAGCCAATTAAAACAGCTAACTTACTAAGATAAGTAAGTTGTTTACCAGTACTTGCTTCAAAAATTTTGGTTAAATGAGAGAAGTTAGAGAAAGACAAATACTGTATGCCGTTCACTTATCTGTGGATAAAGATAAAATCGCCTTACCTAAAATTGCCGATCTCATTAAAGTAGGATAAAATGGTGGTTACTAAGGACTGGGATCTTGGGGGGTAATAGGAGAGTAGTTGTTTAAGAAGACAAACTTGCAACTCGTAGATAAGTAAGTCCTGGAAATCTAATGTACAGTTTAGTGAATACAGAAGATAATGTATTATAATCACCAAACTTGCTAAGAGACTAGGTCTTAATTTTCCCCATCACAAAAAGTAATGATGATTCTTTGATGTGGTAGAAATGTTAACATCATTACAGTGGCAATCATATTACAATATAGAAATGCATGAAGTCCACAGGTTTATACCTTAAATTCACTCAGTGTGGTATGGCAGGTCTATTTTGGTTAAAAATAAAACTTCTGAAAACTTCAGTTCACTGTTCACTCATTAAGAGAACTGATGAAAAGGACCCAATCAGAAGCTGTTAACCCTAGTATAACATTAACCTTTTAGACCTTTAGACACATGTCTATTAAAGAGACGTAGCAAGCCATCTTTGAATTACCGGGAACAGATACCAGAATGGAGACCCGAAGCAGAGAACTTTCAGGAATCCTCCTGAGACAGTTAATCTTGGAGGAACTAGCTTCTAAGCCAGACCTTGGGATCAAGACCATGAACACATGAGGCTGACATCTTCCATCTAAGACCTAAAGAAAGAATATCCAGAAAACAAACATGTGGCTTGTCAGTTTTTAAATCAGTTTTTTGTTATTTTGTTTTTACCTGCCCAACTATTTTCATTATTGCTGGCCGAATACTCTGCGTTGTCTTAAACACTTGAAACTACTACTAAATTACTGACCTTTAGTATTTTGGTTTGTTTGTTTTTAAAAACTGGTTCTGAGCGCTCAGGGAATTCTTACGGGATCTGTTCATTTGGTTTAATTTGGGCATTTTTGCCTCCTATATAGTGGTAGACTTAAAATTATGATTAAATCCTTCCCTTAATATTCATATTGCAGGAATGGGAAATGCCCGATCTCTGGAGGGTGTGTTTTCTGTTTTATTGTGTTAAGACTTTAACTGAGAGAGAGACATAGGGAATGAGACAGAGACATGAGCGGAGAGAGGGGCAGAGGGAGAAGCAGAGTCCCTCCTGCGCCGGGAGTCCAGTGCTGGGCTCCGTCCAGGCACCAGGATCCCGGGACTCCAGCATCACGACCTGAGCAGAAGGCAGATGCTTAACCGACTAAGTCACCCAGGCGCGTCTGATTTCTGGAGTCTTAAATACTGCCCAGCAACTACTATACCAGCACATGATCTACCAAGTAATATTCCATTTGTAGGGGAAAAAGAAAATCTGACTCTTGATACTTGCAAAGACCCCAACAACCATATCAAAACTCTGTTCCCACCCATGACATTTAATAGCGATGAAGCTCTGACCGATCATGTGGTTTGACAGCTAGAGCCCGTCCTCCAGCTTACAGCAAGGAATGTCTACAGAGAGAACTAAACACAAAACTAATACATTTCCCTATTCCTTTGTTAAATGACACTGGAATCTTTTGAACCTTTTATCTCTAAATAAAACCGCTTTGAACATGAATAGAGATTATTTGGCTATTTACTCCAGGAAATACTTGCTCCTGGAAAATGATATTATTAGTGAAATAAAATAGCTCACTTGGCCATATTAACACCTTGCTCTCTGCTTGCTTTAAAACCTTGCCTCACTGTGCCCACCAATTTAAAGCTATTCTATGTTAAATCCTGCCCAATCCTGTCCTTCCCCTGCCTTAAATCACTTGGTTTAAAATTACTCCATTCAGGGGCACCTGGGTGGCTCAGTGGGTTAAAGCCTCTGCTTCAGCTCGGGTCATGATCCCAGAATCCTGGGATCGAGCCCCACATCGGGCTCTCTGCTCAGCAGGGAGCTTGCTTCCTCCTCTCTCTCTCTCTGCCTGCCTCTCTGCCTACTTGGGATCTCTCTCTGTCAAATAAGTAAATAAAATCTTAAAAAAAAAAATTACTCCATTCAGACACTAAAATTGTATTCATTTTTTCTATTTATAGTGCCCCTTAGCATTGTATCTTAAGCATCTAATATTAAGGGCAACTATTTATTCAATAAATCCACAAATATTATTAAGAATTTTTAATATACATTCATTAAATTCCTACTGTGTATATGCACAAGTGTATATATATATATACATACACACACACACACACAGAAAAATATGTATGTGTATATGTTTCTGGTACATTCTAGGAGTTATACACATGATCCATAATGCAAAAATCTTATATATTGTTATATGTGTTTGTGGATACACATCCTTGAGACTACATCATTTGTAACAATATATTTTCTAGTTTCTATTTTTATTATTTGTACATGTTACACACTACAGAATATTTAAAAGAAATTGAAAGAAAAAAAAAAAACATGGCATCCTTCAAAATCTTACAAGCCATCACTTTAACATCAAACCTATAAGTGTCAACTTATGCATAAACTGAAATGGTGTCAAAGTCCTAAGTGGTGTTTCACTCAAAGCTGAGGTATGTGATATTAGCCACTGATAGTGAAAATGCCATATAATTCATCTGATTCCCCAAATAAAACCTAAGATTAAATATATTTATAATTTTCTTTGCAATATAAACATGTTTCCTTTTCTTTATTCATCCCATATTCAGAGCTATAAATCATGATTTCCTTCTCGACCTCATGATGCTCTGTGCTAGGAGACTTACAGCAAGCCAATGACTCCCATTTGAATGCTCAGATTTAAGCTGGAATTTGGTTTATTGTTCTGCACCTGTGAGTTTCAAACCAGTTAACTTTCTGCCCTGAAGAAATAAAATATTCAATTTAATATATATTTGTGGAAAAAAAATCCATTGAAGCCACAAGAAATGCCTATGAGAGTTCTAAATATTCCTGGAGCATATTTCATAGTCCCCAAGCTATGGACACGTAGTAAGATATAGCAGCTTGGTAGAGGCAAGATGCAACCCTTATTCACATCTGTCAACTAATGGAAGACCAAAATGCTATAGCTGCCAGGGTAAATATTAATCACTCGAAAAAGGAAAATTGTATTAATCTCTGGTGCATGCTATGTTTATATATGAGTGCTATTTATGCACCGTATGCTATGCTTTTGCTAAAATAACCCTGCCCTTGATAAGCCATAGGGAAGTTCTATGATGGGAAACAAATCATGCATTTACGTGAGTTAAAGTACTGGCATACATTAGAGGTAAAGGCCAGCTTTATTATTAAATGCAGAGAATCACAAATGTAATTGAAAATCAAAACTGTGGTTTTCCTGTCATAGGATGACAGAAAGATACGAGTATGTAACTCAGGTTTCTCAAATTACTAACCTTTATTTTTTATAACAAATGAAGCCAATTATTTGGTATTAGAGTGAATGTCTTTCCTTTAGAAAAAAAGCCATATAATTGGGCAGTAAAGATGTATTATTTTTAATTTCAGTTTGAAATCTGTATTTAGAATAGGTTTTAAAGATCTTTTCAAGCAAAAGTAAACAATATCTGGCATTTTATAAATAGTACTGTCACTGCTCCTTGAGTTGACATGATTGGCAGCTATTCCTCAAATCCACAGGAAGCTGGTCCACCAGGGCAGCCCTCTACAAATCTTCTAATAGAAGGTCCTCTGGCTCAGTGCTATTTCGTTGGAGGAACAACTGGTTCTGCTTGTGCAGACCCATATACAACTGGCCCCCCAAAGCCAGTAAACTCTAGAAGAGCAATGTTAGATGTGCTTTTGGAATCTGACCCTCAACACTTAGAACCAATGTTAACCAATGTCAACTATTTCTTTCTATAGATACCAAGTACCAGTACCTTTTTTTTTTTTTCCTTCTCAGCACTCAAATACATGGGGATGAGGGAAGAGACTGAGTCCCAGTTTATAACAAAAGAATGATCACATGATTATCAACTCATTTTTCTAAAACCTGACTCAGAAACAGAAGAAAATAAAAGCAATGATGAGACAGTATAGAGAGTCATAAGTGAGAAGAAATTTTAATAAAGAGCTGATGGAAAGTCATAAAGAGGAGTTAAGGTGGGCAGAAACTCTTCCATAGAAGTTCTACTGAAGTAACAGAAAGCAAACAGACTTATAATGACAGAGCATTTGCCTTGAAAATGCTAGAGAATAATGGTGAAATCTGGGCCTGAAAACAAGGGGATAAATTTGAAATCCTCAGACAGATTTTTAATAACCTCCAATATCTTACATTCTCAACCTGCACAAAGAGGAACTAGGCTTCCAATTCCAAATTAAAAAGCAATCAAGAGTTCTTCTTTAAAGGATTTGAAAGATAGTAGGGGAAAAAATGCTTAAGACATGCAGAGATATTTCAGAGTAAGAGCTGGATTTCTATCTGATTACTCTAAAGTATATCAAGAGATTCATAGGGCCCACCCTGACCATATTAACAGTTCTCAATGAGTTCTTCTCTGCTTCAGTCTTTAATATAAAGAAACATGTAAGGATAAGACCTCATTAAAACCATAAACAACAAAAATGAAAACACAGAAGTCCTTAACAACAATGAAAAGTCCCCAAATAGATTCCTCAGATGCATGTACAATTATACCATTGTATTTCAGCCAGGAAAAAAAGTATCCACTAAAAAAAAGAATTAGAGGATAATGCTGCTTAGCAAAAAAAAAAAAAAACTATAATAATTAAAATGAGAAAAATCAATAAAACATTTAGAAGACGTTATTGAAAATAATTCACAGAGAGTTGAACAGAAGGCCAGAGACAGAAAATGTGAAAAACAAGGAAGAGAATTTAATAAAAGTTCCAGGGGAAAAGGAAGGGAGCATAGATGAGATGGGTATAAAAGTAAAAGTACAGGGCACCTGCATGATTCAGTCAGTTAAGCATCTGTCTTCAGCTCAGGTCATGATCCCAGGGTCCTGGGACTGATTCACGTGTTGGGCTCCCTGCTCAGCAAGGAGCTTGCTTCTCTCTCTCCCATTCCCCTGCTTGTGTTCTCTCTGTCAAATAAATAAGTAAAATCTTGAAGAAAAAAAAGTAAAAGTACAGAAGTCTCCAGATTTAAAAAAAAAAAAAAATCATATCAAGAATACAAACTCCTGAAGGAAAAAAAAAAAAAAATCAAGCCAATACAAAAGTGTAATCAAGAAGGTCCTAATGTTCCCTTCAGCTTAACTAAACTTTAGATACATTTTTTTTCCCCCCTGGCTTGGGGTCCTAGACTGCCATCTTGTTAAAGCATTTACTTTAGAAAGCTTACACTTTCTTCACTCTTTTGAGAGACCATCTTCTCCCATGCTTTTGCCAATTTTATACCCTAGGAATGTCTTTCTCAAAGCCCTAGAAGGCATCCCTTTCAAAGGTAACCACAGAAGAAGAGAGCACCCTAATCTCCTTGGAGATTTAAGGTGAGAAAGAAGCCTAACTTAAGTAAGCACCAATTAGCAAACGCAGAAGGTATAATCACATTAATCAATCTGTTCCCACATTGTCCTCCAGTACTCTTCCACTAGCTCATCCCAGGGCTTAATTAAAAACTCTACCAACTTTTCTTTCAGCCAAGTTAAAGCTCTCAACTTGCAATGGTCCTTGATAAAGTCTTCATGCCCATTTAACTTGTCTGGTGCAATTTTCCTTTGACAAGTGAGTCATCAATTTTCAGAATATCAGAAATTAAGACACACTCTAAACTAACTCCAGAGAATGGGAAGCATTGTCAGTGTTCTAAACTTCCATATAACATTACTGCATACTAGAATGAAAAAGAACAAATCTTCCAAGTTCTGAGAGAAAAGAATTTAACCTATTCCTTCATCTTTACTCAAACCATAAAGGAAGAGTAGGAATACAATTTTACAACCAAAGAAATGTTGTCTCCCTTAAACCTTTATTTTGAAACAAAAGAATTGGTTTTGAGATTTGTGGGTTCTGCCTTGCATCAATTAGAATAGGTTTGACTTTATTAAAAAAAAAAGTAACTTCAAAATAGAGTTATTTTGAAAAAAGATACAAATTTATTTCTCTCTTACATACTAGGGCAGCTATGTCATCAAAGACCCAAAAACACTTTAACCTCTGTTTCTTTCTCACACTGTGGTTATTTTGATGTAAGATACCTCTGGAGCTCCAGGCATTATAAGCTTATTCCAAATAACTGGATGAAGATGGAGAAAAACAACAAACTTCTCTTTTTAGGAGTTATCTCAGGCAATTAACACACTGCTTCCACTTACAACTTATTGGCTAAAATTTAGTCACATAGCCATAGCATGATACAACTGAGGGTTTAAAAATATTGGTTTCCCATGGGTAGCACCATGCTAAATTTAGGGTTCTGCTATTAGAGAATAACAGCAAAATAGATCTAATGAGGCAACTTTCATGAGATGACACTCAAAATATTGGATATTGAAAGACTAGGATGACCAGCGAGGTGTGGTAAGGGCATATAGTATTTAAAAAAGTAATTTCAGAATGTATTTTAGTATCCTTCTTTTGAAACCAGACAGATAAAATGGACAAAGCAGTTAATACATGAGAAATACAACCAACACAAATCTAACGGATATAAAGATAGACCAATTCCTGCAATCACAAGTGGAAAAATGCAAATTAGTTCCAAGCACATAGGAGGAAAAAAATTACTACATATTTGACCACAAAGAAGTCTCATCAAGTCCTAAATAAGGAATTCTATTTAACCCCCCAAAAAACAATAGGACCCAGACCACATTCTCTTAGCATTATGAAATTAAATCAACATTGATAATAAAGAGTCAAAGCCCAACACCTTTTTGTGATTACAATTCTCAGAAAACTACAATTGATAGAAATTTCCTCAGCTTGATAAAGAGTATTTAAAAAAACCTATAACTAACATTACACCTAATGATGAGAAACTGAAAATCTTTACTGCCTATGTAAGGTAAAAGGCAAAGGTGTCTCCTCTGACAGCTCCTTTTCAGTATCATACTGGAAGTTCTATATAATGCAGTAGGAAAATGCATACCACAAGGGTATACAGAGAGGTATACAAGAAATAAAACACAGATGACATGACCATCTATGCATAAAATCTAAGCTGACAAAAAAATCTCTTGGAACTAATAAGCAGTTATAGCAAGGCTGCAAAATATAAGGTTAATATACAACAGTCAACTGCTTTCCTATATACCAGCAATAAGCAAAACTGGAAACTAAAAGCACAATACAGTTCATATTAGCACCCCCAAAATGAAAGACCTAGGTATAAATCTGAAAAAATATATGTAAAATCTTTACTATGTTTCATCATTAACGTGTCATTTTATCATGTCAATAGGTCACTTCTTCCTAAATTTATCTATAGATTCAATGCAATCCCAATCAAAACCTCCGTAAGTTATTCTGTAACTTTGAATAAATTGATTGTAAACATTATTTGGAGAGGCAAAAAGACCCAGAATAGACAACACAGTATTAAAGGAAATGAACAGGAGCACGGTGGCTCAGTCAGTTAAGGTCTGCTTTTGGCTCAGGTCATGATCTCAGGGTCATGGGATCAAGCCCTGGATGGGACTCCCTCACCAGGAGGGAGTCTGCTTCTCTGTCTTCCTCTCCTCTGTTCTTTTTTTCTCTCTATCAAATAAAATCCTTAGGGGGAAAAAAAAAAGGAAGAAAGTTAGAAGACTGACATTACCTAACTTCAAGACTTACTATAAGAGATAGTAATCAAAAGAGTGTGGTACTGCTGAAAGAATAGACAAATATATCACAGGAAGAGCACAGAGAGCCCACAAGAGCAAAGGCAATATAAGGAGCAAACAGTACCAACAAATAGTACTGGACCATCTAGACATTCGCAAGCCAAAAAACAACACAAAACAAAACAAACAACTTCAAACACAAACTTACATCCTTCACAAAAACAAACTCAATATGGATCACAAACCTAAAGGTGAAAAGCAAAACCACAGAACTTTTACAATGTAAGAGAAAGTCTAAGTAACCCTGGGTATGGTGAGGACTTTCTAGATAAAAAAATCAAAGCCATGACGGAATTAACTGATAACCTAGACACTATTAAAACTGTGTGAAGGACATTTTGAAGAGAGAGAAGATCAGCCACAGACTGGGGGAAAATACTTGTAAAATACACATCTAATGAAGGACTGTTATCTAAAATATACAAAGAATTCTTAAAATCCAACAAGAAAACCACCAACCCTATTACAAAAGGGGGAGGTGCAAAGATCGGAACAGGCACCTAAAGAAGATACTCAGATGACAAATAGGCATATGAAAAGATGTTCCACATCTTCTTTCATTAGCAAATGAATAATTAAAACCATGAGATACCACTATACACCTGTTAGAAGGATCAAAATCTGGGGCGCCTGGGTGGCTCAGTGGGTTAAGCCGCTGCCTTCGGCTCAGGTCATGATCTCAGGGTCCTGGGATCGGGTCCCGCATCGGGCTCTCTGCTCTGCAGGGAGCCTGCTTCCTCCTTTCTCTCTCTCTGCCTGCCTCTCTGCCTACTTGTAATCTCTCTCTGTCAAATAAATAAATAAAATCTTTTAAAAAAAAAAAAAAAGAAGGATCAAAATCTGGAAGCTGAACACACCAATGATGGCAAGGATGTGGAGCAACAGAAACTTTCATTCACTGTTGGCAGGAAAGTCAAATGGAATAGTCACTTCAGAAAAACAGGGTAGAATCTTAAATGCATGTTACTAAGTGAAGCAAGGCAGTCTGAAAAGGCTACACACTGATTTTAATCATATGCCATTTTGAAACGGAAAAATTCTGAGGGGTAAAAAGACCAATGGTTCCAGAGTTTGGCAGGGGAGAAGGGGAACAGAATGAATAGGCAGAGCACACAGAATTTGGGGTCAATCAAAACACTGATATTTTGATGGTGGATACAGGCCATAATAATTTGTCCAAACCCATAAAATGTACAGCAAGAGTGAAGCATCATGTAAACTATGGACTTTGGGAGATTATGATATGTCAATGTAGGATCATCAATCTTAAATGCATGACTTTGGTGGTGATGTTGATAAGGGGGAGGATTTGCCTGTGTCTGAGTAGGGGGTATATGGAAAGTCTTTGTAACTTCCCCTCAGTTTTCTGTGAATCTAAAACTGCTTTAAAAAATAATGAAGTCTTAAAAAAAAAAAAAAGGCAATGCCAATCTCAAATTAAAAATCAACACATTAAAAGTATAGATTGCTCTAGGCAGTATAGACATTTTAACAATGTTTATTCTTCCGATCCAAGAGCATGGAATGGTCTTCCATCTTTTTGTGTCTTCTTCAATTTCTTTCATGAGTGTTCTATAGTTCCTCAAGTATAGATCCTTTACCTCTTTAGTTAGGTTTATTCCCAGGTATCTTATGGTTCTTGGTGCTATAGTAAATGGAATCGATTCTCTAATTTCCCTTTCTGTATTTTCATTGTTAGTGTATAAGAAAGCCACTGATTTCTGCACATTGACTTTGTATCCTGCCACGCTGCTGAATTGCTGTATGAGTTCTAGTAGTTTGGGGGTGGAGTCTTTTGGGTTTTCCATATAAAGAATCATGTCGTCTGCGAAGAGAGAGAGTTTGACTTCTTCATTACCAATTTGGATACCTTTTATTTCTCTCTGTTGTCTGATTGCTGTTGCTAGGACTTCTAATACTATGTTGAACAAGAGTGGTGAAAGTGGGCATCCTTGTCTTGTTCCTGATCTCAGTGGGAAGGCTGCAAGCTTTTTCCCATTGAGGATGATATTTGCTGTGGGTCTTTCATAGATAGATTTGATGAGGTTCAGGAATGTTCCCTCTATCCCTATACTTTGAAGCGTTTTAATCAGGAACGGATGTTGGATTTTGTCAAATGCTTTTTCTGCATCAATTGAGAGGACCATGTGGTTCTTCTCTCTTCTCATATTAATTTGTTGTATCACATTGATTGATTTACGAATGTTGAACCATCCTTGTAGCCCAGGGATGAATCCCACCTGATCATGGTGGATAATCTTTTTAATGTGTTGTTGGATCCTGTTGGCTAGGATCTTGTTGAGAATCTTAGCATCCATATTCATCAGTGATATTGGTCTGAAATTCTCCTTTTTGGTATGGTCCTTGCCTGGTTTGGGGATCAGGGTAATGCTGGCTTCATAGAAAGAGTCTGGAAGTTTTCCTTCTGCTTCAATTTTTTGAAACAGCTTCAGGAGAATAGGTGTTATTTCTTCTTGGAAGGTTTGGTAGAATTCCCCAGGGAATCCGTCAGGTCCTGGGCTCTTGTTTTTTGGGAGATTTTTGATCACTGCTTCAATCTCGTTATTAGATACCGGTCTATTCAGGTTGTCGATTTCTTCCTGGTTCAATTTTGGTAGTTTATATTTTTCCAGGAATGCATCCATTTCATCTAGGTTGCTAAGCTTATTGGCATATAACTGTTCGTAATAACTTCTGATGATTGTTTCTACTTCCTTGGTGTTAGTTGTGATCTCTCCCTTTTCATTCATAATTTTATGAATTTGGGATTTCTCTCTTTTCTTTCGGATTAGTGTAGCCAAATTTAACAAAACAGGAAACAACATGTGTTGGAGAGGATGTGGAGAAAGGGGAACCCTCTTACACTGTTGGTGGGATTGCAAGTTGGTGTAGCCTCTTTGGAGAACAGTGTGGAGATTCCTCAAGAAATTAAAAATAGAGCTTCCCTACGACCCTGCAATTGCACTCCTGGGTATTTACCCCAAAGATACAGATGTCGTGAAAAGAAGGGCCATCTGTACCCCAATGTTTATAGCAGCAATGGCCACAGTCGCCAAACTATGGAAAGAACCAAGATGCCCTTCAACGGATGAATGGATAAGGAAGATGTGGTCCATATACACTATGGAGTATTATGCCTCCATCAGAAAGGACGAATATCCAACTTTTGTAGCAACATGGACGGGACTGGAAGAGATTATGCTGAGTGAAATCAGTCAAGCAGAGAGAGTCAATTATCATATGGTTTCACTCATTTGTGGAGCATAACCAATAGCATGGAGGACAAGGGGCGTTAGAGAGTAGTAGGGAATTTGGGTAAATTGGAAGGGGAGGTGAACCATGAGAGACTATGGACTCTGAAAAACAGTCTGAAGGGTTTGAAGTGGCGGGGGGCGGTGGGAGGTTGGGGTACCAGGTGGTGGGTATTATAGAGGGCACAGCTTGCATGGAGCACTGGGTGTGGTGAAAAAATAATGAATAATGTTTTTCTGAAAATAAATAAATTGGGGAAAAAAAAATCAACACATTAAGATGAAAAATTTTCAACAGATCCAAAAAAAAAAAAGGAATTTAAACATCTCCAGGACTATGTGGACTAGGTGTTTTTGAAATTATGTTGCCATGGACAAACATGTGATATTGTGAAGTTGGCAAAAATACATACTTAGACATTATTGAGCTCTAAAGAAAGTTGGAGATGACCCTAAGAAAACAGAAAAGTGAAATGAAATATAAATACATAAACATAAATATAAATACAAAATTGGATAGCTGCTCTTCCTTAATGGAAATGTCAATGCTGGAAATAGAAAAAGGAAGAGAAAAGGAGAAACAAGCTATTATTCCAATAGAAGTGGGGAGAAGGGGAGCAAACACACAATACCAAGCCTAAGGTTAAGAAATTCAATAAAAACACTTAACAAAAAGGTGATGAGGGAGTCATTTGTGTCCATGTGAGGAGACTCACAAATGAATCTGCCTCTGTCTGCCCTGTGGACAAAGAGCACTGTTCCTGCTAATGATGATGACGTCATGCCACCCCTAACAAGAACAACTGCGGTATATCTGAATCCCCTGTAATTACAGACCTAATAACATTTGCTTCTGGGATTTGAATTTAAACACCTTCCCACAGGCTGAAAATCTCCAGGTGAAGAAATTAATATGGGTTTATTTCAGCTTGGTAATTTCAACTGATAAATATTACCGAAACTACCAATCTCCTTTGGGGATGATCATCATTAATTAAGGTATTCTGGGATCCCACAGATAAAATTCAACCAAGCATGAATTTCTATAAAGGGGTTATCAAAAAAACTGATGAAACAAAACAGGAGCAGCAAATGTTGGCTTAAGTATACCAAAAACGAGATCAGATTTAGACTCCCCACAACTTCAGACTTCAGAATTATCAGTTGGAATAAGGCAAAGCTCTGAAGGAAGTGTTGAAAGGCATAACTGATGAAAGTTAAAAATAAGGGATAAAACATGTGGACAGAAATATACGAAATCTTTTATAAAGATAAAATTCAGTGAAACACAAAAGATGCTGATGCCGGTTACATGTCCCATGCAACAATGTCCTGATAGGCCGGGTAAAGACAAGAAGTCAAAGAAAGGCATACAAATCTCAAAGAGCTAACAATGTTAACTATCCAGGCACACAACTTTCTACACTGAAACCCTTTTATCAAATATTTACTGGTTGATACGTAGGTTCCACATACAGGAATACTGACACAGAGTAGTGTAAAGGGAATATAAAAGCAGGAGAGAGAGACAGGAGAACTCAGAGATTAAAAAAAAAAAAAAAAAGACTGGCTTTCCCTTCCCAAATCTGCAACGGAACAAATGCCCTTGTGAACATTTCATTCTCCCAAATACTTCATTACCCTGACTCTTTACACTCTTACACAAACCATGCAACCCACTAACGAATCTTTGTGACCCTACCTTCAAACCATAGCTGGAGTGTGGCTGGTTCCCAGCTCCCTTGGTGACTGCAATGGCCTCCTCACTGTAGAACCTCGTGGCTTCTTCCCCTCATCCCCTTACCTGTTCTCACCAGTGCACTGAGAGTTCCTACAGAAGGTCAGGTTATAGAATTCCATGAAGAACCCCAGCCCCCAACCTTCCTGTGTCCTGCAAAACCCTATACCTCAGGTGACCTGTTCACTCCTGGTCTTCATCTCCTGTTAGACTACTCCTTGCTCTCCTGCTCACTTCAGGTCAGCTGTTTCTAGAATATTCCAGACATTCTCTTGTGTGGAGGTCTTTGTTCCAGGTGATCCTTCTTCTGAAACTCCTTCCAGATGCCTTTTGTGCTACATTCCCCCATGAATTCAAGCTTATACTAAAATTCCTCCGCCTCAAAGATGTTGAGAGTGACCACACACTAGCTGATATTTGAAGCCTTCTACAACTTCCAGCCACACTTATGTGCTCTACCTTTTCTTTTTCCTATAGAAGTCATTAGTTCTAATGTTTACTATATTAAATTCACTGCCTGCCTCCCAGCAAAATGTATGTCCCAAGAGTCAGAATATCCAGTTAGAATAAACAATGAAAAAAATCCCGTTTTATGTAATTTACTAGAGAAAGACCTAAGACGCAAGAAGCAAGAAATCAAAAGAATCTTAAGAGTTTACTTTTCCCAATATTTTTATAGCTTTATTTATAACCAAACGGCCATAAACAACTGAAAACAGCCAATTGGGGACTAGGTGAGTAAATTGTAGATCCCCCATACAATAGCAAATCATATCTTCATTAAGAAGGAGCAGGCAGCTCTAATTACAGTGTATACTAACCAAGAAATATCAGCTGCCAAAAATTAATATGTAAATAAAGCAAAGTGCAGAGCAAAGTGTTTTCCATGTGTCTAGAAATCACATACACGGTCTATCTATGGAAGGAAACAGAGGCACCTTGTAACACCGGTGGTCTTCGTGATGAGTGAATTATGTGGCTGAGGGCCAGGTAAGGAAAGCAGACTGTGCTTCATGATCACACTTCCCAAACTTGGTGCCTTATGATGGCAAGTGCTATATAGTAACTGGGTGTAACTATTAAAATATACAACAAAACCTGGGCTAGAAGTCTCTCACTTTAAGCTTTACTTATGAAGTAGGTAAATATAAAAGAGGATTCAAAGAGAAAAATGATCTGATAATTCCTCTTCCTGAAAAAAAATATAACTTTTAATATGTGTAGGAAGAAAGGTTATCCTGAATTTCTCCAAGGTATCCTCTGCATTTCCTCCATCCACACCTCCACCCTCCTAAGGAAAGGCCATGATTTGAGCATGCTTTCTCTCCTGAGCATCAAACAAATGACTTTCTCTCACTTCTTTATCTGTTTCAGAGAAAAAAAAAAATGGCAAACACACTCTTTTAACTGTAGGACTCTCTAGGTACACTTCTACTTCTCCTCCATTGTGTGCTTCATGGTTCCCGGGCACACTTGCTATAAAATATTCCGCTGGGTTTTGACTGTGTCCTTCTTTTGCTCAATCTGGCTTGTAACCGTCAACATCCAAGACTCCATTTTGAAGTTACCACGTTCATGCCAAGCCCTATGCAAATTGAGTTTCCACAGTCTTTGTCCTTGTGTGACACACTGAAAATTTATCACAGAAGACCTACAGCAGAAAACAGCACAGCAGCAATGAAGCAGTGCTCTTGCATTCAGCTCGAACAATGCATTTGCTCTGAATATTAAGGACCAAGTTTACCACGTCAACGGCACACTCACGGTAAGCATACAAAGTTTTACTTCTCTTCCATCAAAAATAAAGCATATATTTATTACTCATTCATCCCAACCACTTGGACCTTATAGGCAATATTTAATTTCAGGACAGTTGTCCTTACAGGCCTAATCACAAACCCCCTTTGTTTTTTAAATGCTGGAAAGACCCCTGGAGGGTTTCCACTGGCTTCCAGTCTTCTTGGAGAACTTCCCTGAATTCCAGAGTCGTGCCTTACCCGTGGGTTTTTTAAAGCCCTCACTCTCTGCTTTCCAAGGAGGCAGACAGGCAATACCCATATTCAGTTTTCAGTGTGAATGTGAGATGGGAAGAGTGTTAGGCAAGCTGTCAGGACACCGGAGTTCTTTTGATAGGACCCTGTCACAAAACAGTCATATCTATAGAAAGTCATTAAAAACCCTGGGTCTCTGTGTGAAAGGAATTCCGTCAACTTCATCATTTCTGGGACTTTTAAAATTCTAAAGCTCCATTGGTGTCCATGTGGACATTTGTACATGATGATGATTCAGCTGGTCCTTCACTCAATCAGTCTTACAAACCAGTACATTCCCCTAAGTAGCACAAACTAAATGGCTTTAAAGTAACAAGAATCTTCTTCCTGTTCTAGCAGCTAGAATTTCAAAAATCAAGGTGGTAAGAGGACCACGCTCTCCCTACAGGCACGGGGAGAGAATCTGTTCGTGACTTTCTCCTGAATCCTGGCATTGCCTGTAATCCTCGCTGTTCCGTGGCTTATAGATGCCTCACTCTGATCTTGCCACTGCCCATGGTATTGTCCCTGTGCCTGCCTCTTCTCTTCCTAGAAAGACAGAGTCCTATTGGACTAAGGGTCCTCCCCACTCCAGAGTGACCTAACTGTACCTGTAACCAAATAAGACTGCATTCACAAGTCCTGGGGACTCAAGCATCTGCAGATTTTGGGGTGCACCCAATTTAATGAGGACAGCCCAGGGGATATAGGATGCTTTCCTATTCACACACATTTTATACCAGATGCTCAGCAGGTGATGCAGTTTATCAGTCTAATATTCAGAGAAACTGAAGTACAGACAATTAGAACTTAGAAACCTAAAAATCCCATAGTCACGAAGAGCATCTCAAAGGACATTATCTGTCATGTTTTTGCATTTTATAAGAAAAATGTACCTCTCAAAAATATTGCTTCTTCAGGAAAATATATTGAAATTGAAACATAAAAATAGAAAAGATCCCATATCAGATATTATTGCAGGAAATTTGAAATCTGCCTCACACATAATACCTGAGGAAACAATTGACTTTCATTAACAAAATTACAAAACCTGCAAAGTATAGATGATAAAATTGCGAAGAATATTTTACAGTCCCAGATAAGGGAATATACTACTACTACTAGAAAGAATACACTAGGGAAATTTAGATTTACAAAAACACATTATTACCTAAACAGAGTAGCATTATGATAATCCTTATTATAATACTTACTGGAATCTATTAAGTGACCATTAAGTTAATTCATGCCCTTATTTGCAATAAAGGATGGAATGTCTAGTTGAGCTGTGGTCAGAGAGGTCATGGCTAAACCAGAACACAAAAAGTTGCAAATGTTTTGTTAGTGATCTTTGTGTTTTTTCCACAGGGAGTTCTGTGACTACAAGAAAAGCCAGATCATCTCTCCAGGGGCACCAGGAGAAGCAGTCATCTTCTTATAAGCCATGTGATATGTCAAGATATAAACACTTCATCACCTGATGGCAAAAAGGAAGCTAAATGGTCTACCTATTTGGAAATAAAATTCTGAATAAAGAGACCAGTTGATTCAAGTTAGACCAAAACTTAGAAGCCTTGAAGGAAGATTTGTTTAAGCCAAAGTTGTTATATTTAATTACCCATAAACTGATTTTTATTCCTTTTTTAGGACAGTCTAGTAACACTCAGCAGCACCTCCTCTTTTGCAGAACACATTTAAGGAACACACTGCAGAACACACTTGTACCTCCTATTTATACCTCCACAATCCGACCATAATCAGACTCCACAAAGCAAACAAAGCCCTTCATCTACAATGCTAATAAACCCTGTCACAGCCCTGCTTAATTCCATTCAGTGGCTTTCTATCACCTAAGAAAATATAAACTCCTGAATATCACATGAGTAGCTGGCCTTCCACCTTCTGTGACCTTACTCTCAGGCCCCCTTCTCTAGCCTCCTCTCTCATTACTGACAGTGGTTTTTCTTACTAGGCAAAGAAAAACTGAGCACGTATACAGCCTGAGGGGAAGCACTGAGTGGAAAGGAAGAAGTTAAATACATTTGAGAGGGCTGATGAATAATAGAGGGATAGTCTGGAAAAGGGTGGAGGTGGGCTCAAGGATTTAAATAGGAAGAGCCATAGCTCACACTCTGATCTTGACATAATGGAGGTACGAGACAGGCTACTATTAAATGCATAGTGGAAAAGAAGCAAGATTGTTACTGAAAGCCATGGTATTCTCAGTGAAGCAGGAAAAAAAGGTCATCTGCTTAGGATGAAGGGAACAGGGATTGAGTTGGAGTTTTGAAGGGCAAGGCAAAAATATGGGATAGTTATTGATCTAATAAGAGGCTGGTCTTCCCAAGGGCCCATGGAGGGCCAATCTGAAGCAAAGCTCTAATCCGTGGGGGTGTGTGATTCAGTCAAACAGAACTCCATCACCCAGGTGCTGAGCTACCAGAGCATAGAAACTGAATTATTTCTCCAAAGTTGTAATTCAACAGACTATGCAGGAAAATGTGGTTTCCAAGACTACTGACAAAAACCTACTTCATATAATTGAAGAAAGAGGATTATAGGTGAACTAAAGGGTAGAAAAGAATAGGACTTATAGATAATGGAAGTTCTAGGGGCAGATATCTCTCTACAGTCAAGTATATGGAGACCTGAAATCGTGGGAACGTTTTGCCAATAGACTTGATATTTACCATTCTGAGATTACAATATTTCTAAAGGATAAAAATTTCTAAACAGTATTTCAAAATCTTCTATAATTATAGCAACAGTTGAAGGAATGAGATTATGAAATTGCTTCTGAATCTTCAGTGAATGGTGGGAGTATATATACCATTCAGGATATTTTAAGCAGTAGAAAAATCTACGAATCTGGGAGAATTATTGACTTATTTGTCTGAAAACTTTTTGATAGTGCTGGCTTCATGGATGTAAGGGCTCAAATAGTATTATAATGATTTTTTGATATTTAACTTGTTTTTATTTAAATTCATTAACGTTTAAGGTATTATTAGTTTCAAAGGTAGAGATCAGTGATTCATCAGTCCAATGTATTACCCTGTGTTGATTCCAGCACATGCCCTCCTTTATGTCCGTCACCCAGTTCCCCCATCCCCCTCCCCTCCAGCTATCCTTAGTTTATTTCCTATGATTAAGAGTCTCTTATGGTTTGCCTCCCTCTCTGATTTCGTCTTGATTTATTTTTCCCTCTCTTCCTCTATGATCCTGTTTCATTTGTTAAGTTCCACTTATGAGCAAGAATCATACAATAATTTTCTTTGAGAAATCTAATCTTTATAATATCCAGTAATCACACTACTAAGTATTAACCAAAAAAATACAGAAACGCTAATTCAAAGGGATACATGCACTACTATGATTATAGAAGCATTGTTTACAGTAGCCAAGATACAGAAGCAGCCCAAATATCCACTGATAAATAAGAAAGACAAATACCATACTGTTTCATTCTTGTATGGAATTTAAAAATAAAAATAAGCAAAGACAAAAAAAGAAACCAAGCAACAGACTCTTAACTGTAGAGAACAAACAGATAGGTTGGGGAGAGCGAGGAGTGGGAAGATGGTAAAGTAGGTGATGGGGGTTAAGGAGTACAGTCGTAATGAGCACCAGGTGCTGTATGGAATCGTTGGATATTGTGTACCTGAAACTAACATAACACTATGTGCTAACTATACTGGAATTAGAATTAAAAAATAAAACAATTTTAAAAAACAGTTTTCCCTATATCACTGAGTTCTGCTTTGCTATTCTTTGGTCATTGACTTTAGATCAGGTTCCATGTGATAGCAAAAAGTGTGTTGCATCTCCAACTACATATCATATTCTGTGCAATTCTGGCAGGAAAAACATTTCAAATGAAAGCCCTAGAGTTAGCTATAATGGTACCCAACCCAGAAACAACATTGTTGACAGAGGTGTGAGGCACTAATTGGCTACAGACAGACCACATGCTCTACCCCTGGGAAAGGAAGAGACCTCACTCAGACTTGAAGTATTGAGACTAGGGAAGGCATAGATCTACAAATGGAAATCAGAATCTGTATAAAAACAAAAACAAAGGCAAAAAACCCTACGATGAATTAATGATGAGAAAAAATTCCTCAAGCCACAGTTACTCTATGGTTTTTTGTACTCAAAACCACAGGATACAAGCTCCAAGTTAATGACATGGAACAATTTAATCAGCTATGTTGCTCCTGTATAAGAATTTACAACTTCCTAATCCTCCATGTAACCTCAACCAAATTCACGTTTTACCAACTGTCACTTTTATAATTGAATTATGGTTCCATTTCTGTTTCAGATTAGTCCCAAGCAAGAGAAAGCAGGACTACCTACTTTAAACAAATAGCAAATAAACCGAAAGGAATTAGTAGAAATCAATGAATTTTTTTGGAAGCCTGGAAAATCAGTCTCCAAAAAAAAGGACCTCAACAAAGGCAATTCTGGATGTCAGTTACCAAGAACCCATCTTTACTTTCATCATGGAAATGTGGGATTGAATGAGTTCCAATCCTTTTTCAATACTTTGTGTTACTCCACCCAAGATTCAAATTCCAGAGAAAAAGCATTTAATTGGTTTAGCTTGAGTGATACAGATCTTGCTAGAGGAGAGGTGAACATATTCAATAAAAAACATATGACAGTAGTCTGAAGAAAATGAAGAAGGAAGATGGATAGATAGACAGATAGATAGATAGAGATATCTCAGGATACCAAAGCAGGCAGCTAAAGGTGGTACAGCAAGAGTCTGTTGAGAATGACTAGGAAGCAGAGTACAGTGGTAAACATTTCATAAAATATAAGTGTATCTAGTCAACACACTGTATACTCCAAATGTACACAATGTTCACCTCAATCACAGCTTAATTTAAAAAATAAATAAATAAATAAAGATCTCAGCCAGAAAAACTGAACCACAGCAGGGGGAGGGGGAGCATAGAGATTGGTAAAGTCTGAGAATATCAGTTTCCAAAGGAGAATAGGTACAACCACAGAAGAATAATCAAGGAATGCTGGTGTCGTTACTGAGAATTACCCAAGAACCTGAAGAACAAAGAAGCCAAGGGAGCAAGTATCTAGAAAGAAAGAAAGAAAGAAAGAAAGAAAGAAAGAAAGAAAGAAAGAAAGAAAATCTCTGTGACAGGCTCCAGAGGGCAGTGGTGTCCACTGGAGAACTAAGGTTTAGCTAGAAATAGGGGATTGAAAGAGTTATCTAAAAGAATGAGAACAGTCAAAGCTTCAAGTAATGGACCAGACGTCTGGTTTTGTGGAACCCTGGGCAAGCTCTAGGGAGAAGGAGGAAAAACTGCACGACATCATTGAATCAACAAACATCTCAGCACTAGTGTGGCAGGGCACTGATACATTTAGCAGAAGTACAAGATACAGCCTCTGACTTCAGGTCTCTATATTCTAGCATGTCATCACCAGTTCATAGACCCATCTGCTCTAATGGAAATGTTCTAGAATTAATGCTGTCCGACATAGTAGCCATTTACCACAAGTGGCTATTGAGCACTAGAAATTCCATCCAAAGGAACTAGATGTTGAATTGCATTGTATTATAATTAAGATTAAATATGAATAGCCCCCCATGTGACTAGAGGCTACAGTAGGAGACAAAACAGCTCAGGATGACAGTATCATATGAAATAAATGCTGAAACATACAAAATAGAATAAAATTACATTAGAAAGTAAAAGCCTCCAAATTTTGCAAATGGATATTTAAAATAGACTTTGAATTTAGACTTGAATTTTATATTTCTATTTTTATTCAGACATCAAAATTCCCACAGATAACTTGATAAAAGGGCAGACATGAGTAATCTTACTAGGCTATTCCATCTTAGGATTCAGCCTAAGTTAGCTAGAAGTAGTATAGAGGTATACACAGGAGAGAAGTTAAGGTCCCAATAAGCAAGGAGAAAATCACCTTAATTGGAGGCATTCACAATGCTGAAACTGACAATAGGTGGCACACATCCAAACAGGAGGCTATTCAAGGGAAACCACAGAGAAATGATTCCATCAACTCTTAGTTGTTAACAGGTTTTTTGTTTTTTGTGTTTTTTGTTTGTTTGTTTGTTTTTTTAACTCGTACCACCTCGTGAAAACTACTTTAATATGAAAGTAACTGGCCATTCCTGGTACTCTTTATTCCCTCTGCCTGTACATAATATTCCTACTGACCTCATTAATAAGTGGAATCAGATAAATTTGAAAATGCCCCCCTACTGACTTAATTCAGATAAAACTGATTGGTAGGGGGCTTTTTTTCTAAAACACTTATTACAGAGGTCACCAGATGAACTGAACATACCACATAGCTATTAAAAAAAAAAAAAGTGGGACGCCTGGGTGGCGCAGTTGGTTGGACGACTGCCTTCGGCTCAGGGCGTGATCCTGGAGTCCCGGGATCGAGTCCCACATCAGGCTCCCAGCTCCATGGGGAGTCTGTTTCGCTCTCTGACCTTCTCCTCGCTCATGCTCTCTCTCACACTCTCTCTCTCAAATAAATAAATAAAATCTTAAAAAAAAAAAAAAGTAACACAGCTTATTTAACTTCTTTTAACTAGTTGAAAGATACAGTCAGCGTTTTTCAGACATGTTCCTATGTACCAGTCTTTTTGCTAAACAATACATATTTATAAACTCAAGAAATCATCAATGCAACAGTAGGAAGGAGGCTTCATTATTATGGTCACTTTAGAAGAGCAGTAACTAATGCACTGAATGATTAAGTAATGTGCCAAGGTCAAGAACTTGATGTTGCAGGAGGAGGGCTCCCAACAAGAAAGTCTAGTTCTCGAGCTTCTGCTTTCCAGCTTCACACCATAGAGTTTATCTCAGCTCATAAAGGCACAGCAGCAACTGTGCTCACCAAAAGAACATCTGAAACTGATTCTGGAGAATGAAGACACACACACTAGCAATCTCTTTGTTTAGATATATTCCTCTCAAGTATGCCCCTTCTCTGCTTTCTACCTTTTTTTTCCTCTCCTCCTAAATGGCACTTTGTAGGAACCACCAGGAGAGACTGAGGGTAAACAGTCTGGATCACAGATAATCCATATATTTAATACGTAGCCTATAGAGAAAGAAGTGTTTCCATAAAGTGTTTTGCTACCTGTAACATTCTGGGAGAAACTCAAGAGACAATTTTTCAAAGTTATTCTGCATAAAATACCTTAGCAAAATGAGAAAATGGGAAAGCAGCTGTGGCAAAACCACCGTAGCCCTTATTGAGCAATACAACACAAAACATGGCCTTAATGCCGGACACTGACAGTGAAAAATCATATGGAGTGTCCTCTCTGTCAATTACCATGTTAAATTTAAGAAACTGACAAGAAAATTTAACCAGGACATTTACGTTTAGTGGGATTTTCTAGAATAAGGAGGAAAAAACTTCTTAAAGTTTCATTTTCTTATCAGTTTCAACACCAGTCAGTTTTAGGATAATGATGCTGGAATACTTTGTGGAATGAGGTGAAGAAAGACACCACTTTAAATAAGGCACATACTTTTAGTTGCAGTATAACTAAATGCTTCATTGTGAAGATAATGTCCTCGGTCTTGTTTCCTCTATGCATGGTAATGAACCCTAATGCATGGTCCCAGGTATACACAGGCTGTTTCCATGGACTGTCACAACTGCTGTTTGAGGAGACTTGCTGTTCATTAATTTAGCACCACATCCAATTATGCTACTGTAAAGCTAGTGTGCTATTAATGTAAGGGCAAGCAAAGACCTCTCACATGTGTTTGCTTATATGGGTCAGTGGTTTTCACAAAATTTGGTCTACTTCTCAGATATCCCCATAGTCCTCTCTCTCTGTTCATTGCCATTGTTATTACATTTCTACTTCTCATTTTTTGTTTCTATTCTAGATTTAAATTCCCTAAGTGTGATAGCCACAACTGCTGAATTATCACCTTACCCCTAATACCTAGTACAGTGCTTAAACCAATAGGTGTTTGTTTGTGACTTGACTGAACCAGTGTGTTAGGGTAGCTAGATATGCATCGCTTTCTTAAATCCCCCCAAGCCATATACACTGAAAAAGTGGAGGATTACCCACTGAGTTGAAAAAAATACTTCAATAATTTACAGTGTATTAGAAACTACATAAGGAACTATCAATATATAGAATAGTCCCAACCATTCAGATTATTTTAATGGCGAGTAAGAGGTAAAGGATTATGATTTTTTGAGTTTTGTAAAAAGATTATGGGATTAAATGCCTTGACCAATCCTACTTGCAAAGGCAGTGGCTGATGATTCAGATCAGGCATTATGAAGGGAATGCTTAAACCTGGCTTGCAGAAAATATAGGCATCCTCAACAGAAGGATTGCCATGAATGAAGGAGTAGGATGGTGGAAAGCACTGTATACTCGTTTAAGGACAGAGTCCAAAATTACTGAAGTGTGGATGATGAAGAAGATAAGAAGACTAAAGTACTGACAATGGTCAAATCATAGAAAGCTGAGAAAATATGCTCAAAAGTTTAAACTTTATACAATGGACCAGTATTTTCTAAAATGTTTATTGAAACAATCCCAATAGAAGCTTAAGGATTTAGGAATCATGCAAGTTATGCAAGTGGGCTACATACTACATCTGCCTGGATAGTCACAATATCCATGATATCATTAAGGGTACTGGTAAGTTCTGCAATCTGTAAGTGTAACTCAATTTCACAAATGATTTGTGCAGTATGTGTGGGTACATGTGCATATGTGTGAAATCTCTATGAGCTGTTCCCTAGGATATACTTTGTAAATCACTATAGTAAGTATGAGAGGATTTTAAGCAGGGATCATCTCATATTTGAGAAAGTTCACGCTAACCAAAAGGGAAAAGTTGAAGCAAAAGAGAGGGGGTTTAGAGGTAGGAAAAACCATCCAAATACTAATACAGGAATGAGGCACTAGACACAGGAATGTGAAAACAAAAACGAATTTGGATATAAAGGAATAGAACTTGGCAGCTAATTTGATATGGGGAGTTTGAGCAATGGAAGTTAATGTGTTTTCTGGATTTCTAGACTTTACAAGTATACAGTGTTAACATTAACAGGAAGAGAAATAAGCTTTGTTAGAAATAAAACAAATACATGTTTGTTCATAGTAAGTTACTATGGGGTATTTAATTGGAGCTATGCAATAGGCAGTTGACAGGTTTCATTCATACCACTTCTAGAATGTGCAATTCTATGTGAATTTACATATCTCTTTGTTTAATGATCATTCTCCTACTAGATGAAAACTCCTAAAGGTGAATATGTAATGTATGCTTAATAAATTTTAGTGTAAAACAGGATTCAAGTAGCAGAAACTTTTTTTTAATCGAGGGTTGCATATAGACTGAAAGTTTATGTGTCCATAAAATTCATAAGTTGAAAACTAATCCCCAGTATAATGGTATTTGGAGGCAGAGCCTTTCGGAGGGGATCAGGTCATGAGGATAGAGCCCTCATGAAAGGGACCCCTCATGATAGGGACCCATGAGAGTTCCCTAGTTCCTTTTTCCATGTGAGATTATAGTGCACAGACCTCGGTCTATAAACGAAAGAACGTTCTCACCAGACACCAAAACTGCTGGCATCTTGTTCTAAGACTTCTGGCCTCCAGAAGTGAGAAATTCCATTATTTAAAATCTACCCAGCCTATGACATTTTTATTATAATAGGACAAACTAAGAGAGTACAATAATGTGTGTGTGGCATGCGCACACACACACACACACACACACTTTTTTTTTTTTGTACTAAAAGAGGACATCTTCATCTCCTTTGCAGAGAGAGCAGACAACTGAGCACCTCAGTCCTAGCACAGACAAGGGTGGGCCAAGGTTGGTGTGCAGGCTAACAAGAGTCTACGTACCTTTGTCTCAACCCTGTTTTAAGAAAGGGGCTCTCTAGAATTTTCACTGGAGACCCCATAGGCATTTCTCTCTTCTTTATTGCTTGGGGTTGCCAGAAATCCACTCCCGTTTACAGATCTCCCAGCCTCCTGCTCTGAGCTTCCTTAGCATTTGACGAAGGCCTGAGGTTGGTAGAGGCTGCGTGTGTAACGCTGTTCCAGTCTCCAGTTTACAAGACAGCCCCTCTGCCATATTGGGTTGTAGCAGCAGAAATGGCTTAAGATGGGATTTCAACAGTACAGTAAGATCAGTAGTTTGGCTGCAGTGTCTCGGGAAGAAGCAGTACGGTTAGCCATCTCTCCTTAGTGCTTTCTCCAAACTCCATGGAGAGGGCAGGCTCAGGCAGGCATTACAAACACAACATGTAGTAATGCACACCTTTTCCAGATGTGAAGATGGGGAGTACGGGGTGAAAAATTGTTCAGAAGGGAGAAAACAGAGAAATCTTCTCCATTACTTCTTCACACCTACCATAATTATCTTTCCATTCTGGATCCAAGAGCTCCTTCTGCTGGCAGGGGTCTAGCAAGAGGCTCTAGAAAATGGACACAGTAGGAGCCAAAAGAAAAGACGTCCACCACATACACCGTGGGTAGCTCTGGTTGGGGCTGAAGAAAACAAAGGTAAACCTAGGCTTTCAGTTTTCTACATCACCCAAGTGGAGCTCGCCGAGCCAGGAAAGGACATAAGGACTCGGGACAGGAGACATGGTTCATAATAAGAGTATGTATTTGGCAGCAGGACCTTTGGCCTTTCTCTCAGGAAGCAAGGTATGTAGTAGGTGATTTGAAGGGTGCAAATGTGTCAACAAGTGATGAATGCCAAACAATTCCACCAACATAACAGATTAACAGATGTCATACCTAGCTACAGCAATCACTTATGGGCAAATGCTTTAATGCACTGAGTTTGGGAAGACTTACACACTGAACTTTTTCAACAACACAAAATGAGGAAGAAATGAATAAGGAAATGAAAGTCCACCAAAATATTAGGTAATCATCTGTTCAAATAAAAAATGATGCCAAATGGGTCAAGCATCTAATTAACACAGGTTACATGTTTAATGTATCTTAAACTATTATCATTTAGTAAAAAAAAAAAAAAAATACTTTAGAGTCCTCTAGAAAATACCCAATATTTTCAAAAAAAACCATCTACCTTGGGTGCCTGAGTGGCTCAGTCAGTTAAGCATCTGTCCTCTGCTCAGGTCACGATCCCAGGGCCCTGGAATTGAGCCCGGTATGGGGCTCCCTGCTCAGTGGGGAATCTATTTGTACCTCTCCCTCTGTTCTTCCCAGCTGCTCATGTTCTCGCTCTCTCAAAAAAATAAAATCTTAAAAAAAAAAAAAGCCACCTATTTTTTTTTTCCAGTTCCCAACAGTACTACTTATAAAGACACCAGTGAGAGTGGATTAAAGACCCAACCCACCCCACTCCATTATACTCTCATTTCAACCTCTATAAAATGCAATGACCCTATTTCCAAAAAAGGTCACATCCTGAGGTACTGAAAATTAAGGCTTCAACCTTTCTTTTATGGGGATGATTCAACCCACCATCGGCATCTTATTAGGCTATTATTGATGTACGTAACAGGCAAATTTTAGATCTGATGGGAGGAGACTGGCAAGATGGTGCAGGAGGAGGATCCTAAACTCACCTCATCCCAGCTGTACACCCAGAGAACAACCACAGCAGCGCCACTAACCCAGGAAACCAACTGAAGACTGGCAGAGCAGACTCTCCACAGCTAACGGTAGGCAGGAGGCCACACAGGAAAATGGCTGCAAAGGCAGAGTTCCGGTGAGGAGACAAACTAACCTGAAAGACTAACCACAGACTGGAGGGACACCACGAACACCGAGCAGAGAGAGGAGCAGGCCCCACGCCAGAGATTCCAGACATGGGAGACCTGCACTGAGAAGACAAGACCTCAGAATGTTAGGCTTTGAAACCAAAGGTATTTCGCTTTTAGAGTTTTTTACAATTGAGGGGTTTAATACTAAGAACTTTGAAAATCAGCAGGATTGGCACTGGGAGAGCTTAGGACAATAGGAAACTGATCCCCACCCTTAAAGAGACACCATAACAAACAACCCTCAAGATACGGCATAGAAACAGCAGTTTAAAAACCTCCTGTGGTATACAGGAAGGAGATTTATTTACTAATCTCAGAACAAATGCAGGAGCCACACAGATCTTTAGAAGATTTCTCCAACAGGAAGACAGCTTCCAGGTAAGACTTCTCTACCCCTACCCACCCTCCCAAGCCTAGACACCTGGACCCCTGCAGGAACCAGAATGTTCTCAACATAGCTTATGAAAACCATGCACTCTGCCCTCATGCTCTCCTGTGGACTCACCCCATCCAACCTGACTCACTCAACAGGAGTTCCTCCAAAGCAACTCCTGATTCATCTCAGTCTGCAAGAGGCTACAAAAAAAGGGTCCAGCCACCACTTCAAAGTGACTCTTGCCCTGGAAGAGGGAAAGATAACCACACAAGCCAGTTCTACTGCAGGCTCAGCAGTGGGTGGGGGGCAGACCTCTGGTCGGACTGCAGGCCCCACTCTATCAACAAAAGCCTCTAAGAACAATGTTCTGCAGGTTGGTACAACTGCAGTATGAGCAAATGGGCTGAGGGCAGGCATCTAGTCTGACCCAACTACAAGCCCAAGGCAGTCCCAGACTGGCCCCTGAACAGTAGAGAGCCAAACCGTACTGACAGCAGGCAAAGAGAATCATTGCATTGAAGACAAACATGGCTCCGCCACAAGAGTTAGGCACACAACACACACAGGAGACACCTCTCAAGCACCTGGTACTAGTGAACAAGGGACACTGCACTATAGGATCTGTTCATTAGACCACTGCTTTCAAGGAGATGTAGAGGACTTTCCTAATACACATAAACAGAGAGCTGGGCAAAATGAGGGGACAGATGACTATGTTCCAAATGAAAGAACAGAACAAACTCATAGTGAAATGGCTAAATGAAATGGAGCTAATATGTCTGATCAAGAAGGCAAGTAATAGTCATAAGGATATTCAGTGGATTTGAGAAAAGAGTAGAAGACCTCAGTAAGACCTTCAACAACAACAACAACAACAAAAAAAAAAAAAAAAAAAAAAACAGAAAATGTAAAAAGAACCAGAGATATAAGAACTCAATAACTGAAATAAAAATACACTAGAGAAAATAAATAGCGGAAAGACCAGATCAGGGGCTTGGATAAACAGCAAGAAGAATAAAAGAAAAAATGAGAATAAGTTAAAGGAAATCAGTGACATCATCAAATGTAATAATATTCACATTATAGGGATACCAAAAGAAGAAGAGAAATGTATTTGAAGAAATAATAGCTGAAAACGCCCCTAAATCTGGGGAAGGAAACAAACCTCTTGACCCAGGAGATAAAATGTACCCAACAAAATCAACTACAGGAGTTTCACACCAAGACACACAATAACTAAAATGGCCAAAGTACTGGTAAAGAATTTTAAAAGCAGCAAAAGAAAACAGCTAAATACAAAGGAAACCCCATAAAGCTATCAGCTGATTCTTCAGCAAAAACTTTCCAAGCCACAGAGAATGATATAGTCAAAATGCTAAAGAGAGAAAACCTGCAATCAAGCCTTCTCCATCCAGCAAGGCTGTCATTCAGAATAGGACAACAGACAGAATCTCCCAAACAAGAGTTAAAGGACTTCATCACTACTAAACCAGCCCTACAGGAAAGGTCAAAAAATTCTATGAGGAAAAAGAAAAAGCTATAATCAGGAGTAAGAAAATTAGGAAAGGAAAAAATTTCAGAGGTACATACAAACACAATAAAAGTAGATTAGTCACTTATAAAAGCATTATAGTGGTTAGAGCACAAATGCAGTAAAATCAATTCTATCTATAAAACCAGGCAAGGGATTTACAAAATGAAAGGGCATAAAGTATGACATCATATACATAAAACATGAGGGAGAGGGGAGTAGAATTTAGTGCTTTTAGAATGAGTTCAAATTAAAGCAACTGTCGACATAGGCTGCTACATGCATAGGATGTTGTGTAACAACCTAATGGTAACCACAAGACCTGTAATGGATATACAAAATATAGAGAGAAAGGAATCTAAGCACATCACTGGAAAAAAAAAAAAAAAAAAAAAAAAAAAAAAGCTATCAAACCACAGTGGGGGGAAGAAAGGAACCAGTAAGCACATACCCATCAATAATTACTTTGGAGAATTCAGCCCATTTACATTCAATCAAAAAACACAAGGTAACTGGATTGAAAAAAAATCCATCTATATGCTGCCTGCAAAAGATACTTCAGACCTAAAAACATATGTGAATCAAAAATAAAGGAAAAACATTTATCCTGCAAATAAATCGAAGTGAAAAGATTAGCAACTCTCATATCAGAAAAATCAGACTTTAAAACAAAGACTATAACAATAGACAAAAAGGACACTATCTAATGATAAAGGGAACAATCTAACAAGAAGATGTAACTATAAATATTTATATACCCAAAATGGGATCCCCAAATATATAAAGGAACTTTTAGCAGACATAAAGAAATTGATAGTAATACAACAATAGTAGAAGACTTCAACACATATCAATGGAAAATCACCCAGCTAGAAAATCAACAAGGCTTTGAAGGACACACCAGATCAGATGGACCTAACATACACTTAGAACATTCCATCCTAAAACAAAGGAATACACATTCTTTTCAGGTACACATGGAACATTTTCTAGAACAGATCACACGTTAGGCCACAAAACAAGTCTCAATGAATTCAAAAAGATTCAAGCACTATCATGCATCCTTTCTGATCACAATGTTATGAAACTAGAAATCAACCACAAGAAAAAAATCTGGGGAAAACAAAAACACAAAAATATGGAGATTAAATAACATGCTACTAAACAATGAATGGATCAACCAAGAAATCAAAGAGGAAATTTAAAATATGCATAGAGACATAGGAAAAATAAAAACACAATGTTCTAAAATCTTTGGGAATGCAACAAAAGCTGTTATAAAAGGGAAGATTATAACAACACAGGCCTACAAGAAGAAGAAAAATCTCAAATAAACAACCTAAACTTACACTTAAAGAAGCTAGAAAAGGAACAGTCCAAAGCCACAGAAAGAAAGAAATAAAAATTAGAGCAGAGATCAATGAAAGAGACCAAAAAAAATATATATATATCAATGAAATCAGCACGGAGTTCTTTAAAAAGAGCAACTAAAATCAATAAACCTTTAGCCAGACTCATTAGAAAAGGAGAGTGAGGTTGAGAGGATTCAGATTAAATCAGAAATGAAGGAAAAATAACTGACACAGAAATACAAAAGATTATAAAAGAGTATTATGAAAAGTTACATGCCAACAAATAGGACACCGTAGATAAACTGGATAAATTCCAAGAAACATACAACCTTCCTAAACTGAATCAGGAAGAAATCAAAAATTTGAACAGATTAACTACTAGCAATACTAATTACTGAAATAGTAGGAGTAATCAAAAAGTCCCAACAAACTGATGTCCAGGACCAGATGGCTTCATAGGTGAATTGTAACAAACATTTCAAGAGTAATACTTATTCTTCTCAAACTATTAAAAAAAAAAATAGAAGAGGAAGGAGAACTTCCTAACTAATTCTACAAGGTCAATATTACCCTGTTACCCAAACCAGATGAAAACATTCCAAAAACAAAAACAAAACACTAAAGGACAATAACTCTGACAAACATAGATGCAAGTCTCCTCAACAAAACTTTAACAAACCAAATCCAACAACACATTTAAAAAAATCATTCACCACAAGCAAGTGGGATTTATTTCTGGGATACAAAGGTGGTTCAGTATTTGCAAATCAAGGTGATACCTCACATGAACTCAAGAAAGGATAAAACCATATGATCATCTCAATAAATGCAGAAAAAGTATTTGACAAAGTACAACATCCATTCATGATAAAAATTCAGCAAAGTAGGCTTAGAGGGAATATACCGCAACATGTTAAAGGCTCTATATGAAAAACCCACAGCCAACGTCACACTCAGTTGTGAAAAATTGAGAGCTTTTCTTCTTAGGTGAGGAGGAAGATAAGGATGGTCACTCTCACCACTTTTAGTCAACAGAGGACTGGAAGTCCTAGCCACAGCAGTCAGACAACAAAAAGGAGTAGGCGTCCAAATTGGTAGAGAAAATTATGAAACTTTCACTATCTGCAGATGAATTAATACTATATATAGAAAACCCTAAAGACTCCATCAAAAAACTAGAAATGAAAAATGAATTCAGTAAAATTGCAAGATACCAAAATCAATGTACAGAAATCTGTTACATTTTATACACTAATAACATAGCAGAAAGAAGAAGAAAACAATTCCCATTTGTAATTGCACTGAAAAATAATAAAATACCTAGGAATAAACTCAAATCAAGAAGGTGAAAGATCCATATCCTGAAAATTATAAAACCATTGATGAAAGAAATTGAAGATGACACAAACAAATGAAAACATATTCCACACGCGTGAACTGGGAGGACCAATATTATTAAAATGACCATACTCCCCAAAACAATCTACAGAGTTCATGCAATTGCTATCAAAATACCAACAGTTTTTTCACAGAGATAGAACAAACAATCCTAAGATTTGTGTGGAACTGCAAAGGACCCAAACAGCCAAAGCAATCTTGAAAAAGAATAAAGTGGGAGATATCACAATCCCGGATTTCAAGATATACTACAAAGCTACGGTAATCAAAGGTATGGTCCTGGCACAAAACCAGACACATAGATCAATGGAACATAACAGAGAACCCACAAAGTCACAATTTTATGGCCTATTAATCTACAACAAATGAGGCAATATGCAATGGGGAAAAAATAATGCTGAGAAAACTGGACAGCTACATGCAGAAGAATGAAACTGGATCACTTTCTTACAACATACACACAAGTAAACTCAAAATGAATTAAAGACCTAAATGTGAGACCTGAAACCATAAAATTCCTCAAAAAAAACATAGGCAGTAATCTCTTTGGCATCGACCATAGAAGTACTTTTCTAGATCTGTCTCCTTTGACAAGGGAAAGCAAAGCAAAATTAAACTATTGGGACTATACCAAAAATAAAAATCTTCTGCACAGCGAAGGAAGCAATCAACAAAACAAAAAGACAACATACTAAGTGGGAAAAGATACCTGTGAATGATATATCCAATAAGGGGTTAATATAAAAAAAATACAAAAAACGTATATAACTCAACACCAAAAAAAAAAAATCATTATCATCATCATCATCTAATTAAATATGGGCAGAGGACCTGAATAGCCATTTTTCCAAAGACATCATAATGACCAATAAACACAGGAGAAGATGCTCAACATCACTAACCAGGGAAATGCAAATCAAAACCACCGTTAAATATCCCCTCACACCTGCCAAAATGGCTAAAATCAAAAACACAGGAAATTACAAGTACTGCAAAGGACATGGAGAAAAAGGAACTGTTTGCATTGTTAGTTGAAATTCAAGCAACAAATAAAAATAGAATTATCATATTGTCCAGTCATTCCACTACTGAGTATTTACCAAAGAAAGCAAAAACACTAATTTGAAAAGATATGCACCCTTATGTTTACTGCGGCATTATTTACAATAGCGAAGATAGAGAAGCAACCCAAGTGTCCATCCACAGATGAATAAAGATGATGTGGGGTGTGTGTGTGTGTGTGTGTGTGTGTGTGTTACTCATCCATAAAAAAGAATAAAATCTTGCCATTTGCAAAAACCTGGATGGATCCAGAAGAGGATTTAATGCTAAATGAAATAAGTCAGAGAAAAATAAATACTGTAAGATTTCACTCACATGTAGAATTTAAGAAACAAAAGAGCCAAAAAAAAAAAAAAAAAAGACCAAAAATACCAGACTCTTAAGCAGGGAATTGTTGGTTCCTAGAGGGAAGATAGGTGGGCTGATGACTGAAACACACGAAGGAGATCAAGAGTCTAATTATCCTAATGATCACTGAGTAATGTATGGAATTGCTGAATCATCTGTGCACTTGAAGTTAATAAATCTTTTAAAAAAAAAGAGAAAGAAAGAAAAAGAAAAAAGTGTTCATCATCATTAGCCATCAGGGAAGTTCAAATCAAAACCATATTGAGATACCACCTTATACCAGTTAGAGTGGCAAAGATTAACAAGATAGGAAAAAACAGATGTTGGAGAGGATGTGGAGAAAGGGGAACCCTCTTGCACTGTTGGTAGGAATGCAAGTTGGTGCAGCCACTTTGGAACACAGTGTGGAGATTCCTCAAAAAATTAAAAATAGGGGCACTTGGGTGGCTCAGTGGGTTAAGTCTCTGCCTTCAGCTCAGGTCATGATCTCAGAGTCCTGGCATAGAGCCCCGAATCGGGCTCTCTGCTCAGGGGCAGATACTCTCTCAGCCTACTTGTGATCTCTCTGTCAAATAAATAAATAAAATCTTAAAAAATTAAAAATAGAGCTAACCTATGACCTGGCAATTGCACTACTAGGTATTTACCCCAAAGAGATAGATGTAGTGAAAAGAAGGGCCATATATACCCCAATGTTCATAGCAGCAATGTCCATAATACTCAAAGTGTGGAAAGAGCCAAGATGCACTTCAACAGATGAATGGATAAAGAAGATATGGTTCATATATACAATGGAGTATTACTCAGTCATCAGAAAGGATGAATACCCAACTTTTTTATCAACATGGATGGGACTGGAGGAGATTATGCTGAGTGAAACAAGTCAAGCAGAGAAAGTCAATTATCATATGGTTTCACTTACTTGTGGGGCATAAGGAATAACATGGAGGACATTAGGAGAAGGAAAGGAAAACTGAATTGGGGGAAATCGGAGGGAGAGATGAACCATGAGAGACTGTGGACTCTGAGAAACAAACTGAGCATTTTTATTAACGGAGGGGAGTGGGGAAAATGGGTGAGAAAGGTGGTGAGTATTAAGGAGAGCACGTATTACACGGAGCACTGGGTGTTGTACATAAACAATGAATCTTGGAACACTGCATCAAAACTAATGATGTATTTTATGGTGACTAACATAAAAAATTAAAAAAAAAAAAAAGAGTAAGGTGGGTTTGGAGCAAAGAGACAGTAGTTGAATTGCTGGCACACCATGGCAAGAAAGCATCTGTATTCCAGGCTGAAATGCACTATCGCTCAACAGAGAATTTGACAAAGAAAGCACAGGTTTTAAAGTCAGGTCAACATAGAATTGAAATTCAGCCTCACGTTCCTAGTTAAATGCTAAGCTTCTCATTCTCCATTCCTTCCTCTATAAAGTGAGGATTATAAAGCATTAGAGGGATTTTGAGGGGTTAAATTAGGGAAGGGTATACAGCATGTGAATATCTAACTGGTAGACACCCCACAAATGTCTGTGACTTCACTCCTGGTTGAAATTCCATCACCTAGTTGCCATTCCTGTTTCCTCCTATTACAACTGTTAATGCCAGATCTTCTCCACTTAATAATCTTTGTACCATATGTTTGCTTTAACACCCAGTGTCCTGCCCCTGGGCCCATCTTTATACCTTCTACATTTGTCACCCTGCTATTCATTTAATCAAGTCTTCAAACTTATAACTATATGAATGATTCCCAGTTCTGAATGTACAATAACAATTCTGAGTTCCAGATATGCATATCCAATGACTGAATAACTCCCTGCAATCATCTGCAGATACCTTAAATTCTGTATTTCACAGTGGAACACAATCCTCTTTACCAATGCTTTCCCCACCAGAACCCAAACACTGCCCCCCCACATACCACACTCCTCCATCTGTGTTTTCCTTGGGGGCTTATGCACTACAAATATTCAGTGAAAAAGACCTGTGAGATAGCTTTCTTCCATCCATTTAGCCAACTTTGTCCCCTCGACATTGATTAGGTCTCAATTTATCTGAAACTTGAAGTATCTAATATTTCAAACATGTAAGGCTAAACATTCCTCACCTGTAACATTAATAGTATAAACATTCTTGTCTCTAATGAACTGAAGCTAAATATCCTCAGTGGCATTCAGGGCCATGGAATAACCCAACATTTTAGCATTCCCAAGTTGGAAACTTTATTGACAGTATAAAAAAAAAGTACCTCTTTGCATTAGACCATTTATTTTTAGGAATAGAAATGGGATTCTGTGAAAGGATTTTGATGTTCAGATTTATAGGCTCAAAGCATGTACTAATGAGAGAAAAACAAAATATTAGAGCATTTCCAGAAATTTCTACTCTCTGGGATTAAACAATGATTGACAGAGCCAAGCGTTGGGTCTAAACTTATGTAATCGAAGCTCTGAGAGAAGAGAGTGTGATTGCTAATCTGGCTACATTCAAAGTCCCTCTGGGGATGAATTCTAGTCAATTAAGGAAACACTGTCTGATGCTTACATCTGAAATGAGGTCCCGCCTGCTCTGGACTAGGGCCATGGTTACTGAATTAAGGAAGGAGGACAGAAACAAAATCGTTTTTTACATGCTGTTTGTACTTATCTCTTAATAAAATGCTAAAGAAATAAGTGGTTCAAGCGTACATTCATACAACTTAGAGCAAAAGTTTTATTCAAAAGTAGGTGATTGATAAAAGTTTGTTGAAATACATCATTGAATCTTCTCATTTTGTGAGATAGAAATTTGGCTAATTAGCTTAGACAAGCTGTTGCCAACACATCCAAAATAATATTTTTGGCAGAATTCTTTCCCCTCAATCTTTCATTAAAAAGTGGTTACTAAGAAGATCTCTACTGTTCGTGGAAACAGTGATGCCTGAGCAGGAACTCAGAATGGTTATCTATAATGCAGCTGTCCCTGAGATCACCAACAAATACAGAAGAAATATGCCTTCTCACTTCAGTCCACTTCAGATATCCTGCTTGCGTCCCATAGACAGAATCTCCCTTTTGGTCCCCTTGTCCTTTCAGTAACTTTGTAATAAATACCCTGTATTATTAAGGTTTCTTTATTTGTGGGGGGAGGGGAGTAGTTGCTAAAGATATAAAAATATCCTATGTCCAAAATATCCTCAATTTGTCATATACTCAAAACATGATGGTGGCTTTCTGTTTGATAGTTTATAGGAGATGCCGAATCGAGAGTGCCAAGAATAGTCTTTGGAATAAAGCTGCCTGATGAAATAGCTCGTCACCATCTTTGATAGGATCAGTTTCTTGTTTCTCTGAGGGGGCTGTGGCTGATGAGGAACAACCCCAGTGAGAACAGTCAGGACATCATCTCCCAGGAAGAGTCTGAAAGTGATGCTATTAACTAAATGGAGTTTGAAATAAGCTACTTAGGAAGAACAAAACCTTCCAGCATAAAGTTGTATGCAGCCAGTTCCCTTATGGGATTTTTGTGCCTAGGGAAATTCTATTATCCAGACAGTATTACTATGGGTAAAAAAGGACGAATCAAAAATGAAAATTGATGGTGCCATATTACTGCGGGTAAAAATGATGCATCAGGGAATTGTTCCTATCAGGGATCTGGCTTTCCTCTTACCACATTTCAATTGCAGAATCGGTTTCACTTTGGTTTTGTCGTTGCATTTTCTTGGCCTGCTTGATGATGACAGAGTTTGTGTGAATGCCTACACTGCTGCCGTCATGCCCTCGAGCTCTGTGTCTGCAGTCCACACAGGAGAGGGGATGGGCTAGGCAGGATTATGTTCTGGGGTAGGGAGCAGCTTGTAAACTTCTGTCTTCTTAATATCTCATCCTTTAAAACTTTCCACTGTTCATATAGTTTCCACAATTACTCTATTAATTCAGTGGAGTACATATAGAATAGAGAAAAACCTATACGTATACCTAACGTATACAAATATCTATGTATATATAACACAAACAACTTCTACGTAAATACTTGTCGCTTTTGCTAATGGAATGCGTGCTCAAAATATGTGGACTCTACAGCTCTCAAAAGCCCGAAATCCATGAGACCTGCTCTAGAAGAAAAGGGAAAACCAAGAGTGGCCACGGATGCTGTCAGGAGGGCTCTCTGAGAGCACCCCCACAGTATGTGTTATTTTACAGCGTAGAGCACATGAGATAACAGTAATATAATTCAAGACATTTCCTACCAACCCTGGATGACGGCCAACTAGTTCCTGAGCCACATTGCCCTCACCACCCAGGTTGCTCCAACAGAGTAGGTGACAAGCTACCTTTTGCAAATGCTAAAAATAAGCATCTCAAGCCACACCCGTTTCTCCTCTCCATTCTAGCACGGTCAAACTGGTGAACACACTCCCAACTTCAGATTTAGTTTCTGGCCGTTTCCACATCTTGGTCAGGGCAGAGCAGCAGACCAATTTGCAGTGGTCCCAGAACCACGCCTCTGCATGTGCACACTTACCGCTACAGACTCTTCTCCATATCCTGTTCTTTTCTCTCCTCTGCTGACCTAGACCCCAGCTTCAGTCCTCCAGCTAGCACTCTTCTTTCCCTACAGACACTGGAGCACCATCCCAACCTACACCACAGTGATTAGCTAAGACCATATTCCCAATAATGAAAACAGCAGCCATCTAGAAATTTCTACCGCCAGTCTCTATGTGCATGTGGAGCATCTAGTGTGTTCTAGATACTCAGCTCGGCACTGATAATAGAGCACTGAAGAAACCAAATCTGTTCTTGGTACCATGGAACTTAGAATTAAGAGGAGCTCTCTTGCATGCTAATTTTCACTTCCCCTATAGCTGCCTTAACTCAACCTTTTGTGAAAATAAGTACACATGGTGAAAATGATAATGGACCAAGGTATCCACTGGAAAAACAATGAGATGATTTTCTCCAAAACTAACCACCAGTCCTAATTCCCCAAATAATTTCAAACTCATAGAAGTTTCTCTTTTATATATTTAAATATATTTATCTACAAGTACATAGACAGTTATAGTATACTAATTACACAGTCAAGCAGAATGATTTTTTTATCACACAGAATGATTATGTTCTATATACATTTTTCTGTAATCTATATTGGTTACTTCAATGTTGAATAAGAAAGCTCTGATCAACATGTACAGACTTTTCCTTTTTCTTTCTTTTTAAAGAATTTTTTAGGGGTGCCTTGGTGGCTCAGTTGGTTAAACATCTGCCTTCAGCTGAGGTCATGATCCCAGAGTCCCCAGATCAAGCTCCGCAATGAGCTCCCTGGGTTCCCTGCTCAGGGGAGAACCTGCTTCTCCCCCTGCCCCTCACCTCTCTCATGCCCTTGCACATTCTCTCTCTCTCCCTCTCAAATAAAATCTTTTTAAAAAATTTATTTGAGGGGTATCCGGGTGGCTCAGTGGGTTAAGCCTCTGCCTTTGGCTCAGGTCAGGATCTCAGAGTCCTGGGATGGAGCCCCACATCAGACTATGCTCAGCAAGGAGCCTGCTTCCCCCTCTCTCTCTGCCTGCCTACTTGTGATCTCTCTCTTTCTCTCTCTGTGAAATAAAAGTTTTAAAAATATTGATTTGAGAAGAGTGAGTGAGCATGAGCGGGGGAGAGGGGGCGGTCAGAATAGAGGGAGAACAGACTCCCCGCTGAGCAGGGAGCCCAACGTGGGGCTCCAGGACCTGGAGATCATGACCTGAGCCGAAGGCAGGTGCTTAACTGACTGAGCCCCCAGGCGTCCCTCTTCTTTCTTTCTTAATAGTTACATAAGACCTTATATATGGGGAGGGTTGGCGATTTCCCTTAGGAATCTATAATGTAACTGACTTAATTCTTTGTCCTAAATCCTTTTTTCAACAGGTCACCAAAAGTCTGAGTAAGCTTCAAAGTCATGGTCACAGAAACTGCCAGGCGCATACACACAAACACACGTATGCAGAGATAAAAGTCCTTTTTTGAAATACGGAGGGGAAAGGGATATTTAAAGCCCTAGGAAAAGAACACTTTCAAAAAATCAATTATCTCATCAATTTATGAACTCTAGGATAATTTAACAGTGATTTTGTGAAATTAAATGATTTAGACACATTAATGTTCACTTACAAATGCACTAAAAATGAAGATAAGTTAAACAGAGGACAGACCCCCACGCAGGTTGTGCTCAGTCCGTCAGCTTCAGGGTGGAGACCACATCCTTCATCAGGGCCTTCTGGAACTGCTGCAGCCTTTCTTCTACCTAAATGGAGCATTTTTCGATGCAACTGAGGGCACCACCATTATTATCTTATGAGAAAATTGATTTCTGCAACACTTGGAGAACACATGACGCCACTCGGCATCCATGAATTTAGCGAATATAAGCTGGTAATATACTCTTTGCTGAGTGAAGCAGAAAACACTTGTCTTGGCACTCTTGCTAACGCACTGGGTCTATGGCCTTTCGGTACCAAAGAAGGCTTTGGTATAAGGCTACATGAATATTTGGAATAAGGCTACATGACGAAACTATTCTCAAAATAACAGCCCTCAAGCTTATGAGGAAATACTTCTCCTATATTATAAATTACATTTTTTTATAAATTACATTTTAATTAGGATATTAAGTCATCATTTTATACTACAAGAGGACCTGGATTTGCACCCAGGCATCAACCCTATAATTTTCAGCCAGGTCCCTGAACATACTGTTTTCTTAACTCTACAACAAGAGAGTAACTTTGGTGTATGCTTTGATACAGAAGCACTTTGCATTACATAAGCCCAGAGAACAGACTAAAATGTAAAAAAAAAGAAAAAAGAAAAGCAAAAGCACAGCTGGTAATGTGTGCAGAACACGGGTGTTGTGTTCTTTATTCCTGCAATGGAAAGTTGAAATGAAATTGTTGGCAATTTCCACCACAGACAGGAAACTGGCATTGACTCCCACGGTTTTTATTGATTGGGTAAGCAGATCGCGTTCTTGACCCCTGATAACAGACACAGGAGCTGAATCATGCCAGGATAGCTTTCTCTTAGCTTTATTCCAAAGAAATGGGTATTGGTGACTTTCTTGGCAATTTCCTCAAAATACCAAATGCCCCCCTCCCACATGGTAGTTTGCCATAGGAAGAATAAGCACTATTTTAAAAGATATTTTGTCTCACAGTCAACTTTTTGTTAACTCATAGGTTTTACATGACTGGAGAGTCAGAAGAGGTAAGCAATCAAGTGTGAAATTTATAATGAACTAATAAGCTTTTATTGAACTGATAGTTTTTCTAACAGGAAAGCTTATTGTGATCAAAACGCCTTTGTGTACACATTCCAGAGTTTTACACAGACTGTTTTTCTCTGTATCCAACTTTACACCTAGTCAGACTTGCATATATGAACATGTTCTTAACCTATTCTACGCAGGGAACACAGGATGTCAGCCAAGAGTAGAAGTAGGATTCTAAGACTGAGAAAGGGATTTGTAGCCTGCTTCCAAGATTTGAAATATACTGTGAAATCTGGGGTATATTCTAAGCTTCATGACACCATCATGAACCTGTTGAGATTCTTCCTAATTAAGAAAGATCTGCAGAGAATTTTTCCAGGTGGGGCAGCCGAGGTGGCCCTTTATCCACTGCCTTCACTTTCTATTGCCGCATGACAAATGACCACAAATTTAGGAGCTTAAAATACCAATGTATTAGCTCACAGCTAAGTCAGTAGTCCAACACAACAGGACCGGGTTCTCTGCTCAGAGTTTGACAAGGGTAAAATAAAGATAATTGGATATACTGAGCTCTTACTGGAGACTCTGAGAAAAATCTGTTCCATACTTATTTTTGTACAGAGTTCGGTTTTTTGCAGTTCTAGGATGTAGGTCCCTGTTCCTTTGCCGGCTGTCAGTAAAGGCTGCTTTTGGCTTCCCGACATGCCCTTACTTCCTACCACAGACCCCGTTCATCTAGAAGCCAGCAACACAGTCAAATCTTTCTTGGGCTCTGAACTTCTGCTTTCCACTCTGTGACCAAAGAAAGCTCTCTGTATTTAAAGGGGTCCTGTGCTTAGGTCAGGCTCAGTTCTGCCATCTCGCTGCCCTTGCATCAGCCGATATGCTGCTTTCGATCTACAAAACCTCTTCACGGCAATACCTAACTTTGTAATTGATGGAATAACCAGGACAAGACATATACAATGGCCAGGAACGAGGGAGTCACCTTAAAATTTAGCACTACCTACCTTCAATCTAAAACTATGTTCCATGTACATACATAAGTGTGCATCTTAAGAAACTGTTTTTTTCCACTACAAACCTGTGAATAAAGAAGCCGTCTGAGAGATCACAGGACCTAACTGCAACACAGCAGAAAAAGCCGAGTTCTACAACTCAGTCTCCCTGGTCTCAGGCCTGATAGCTAGTACCAATGATTCCCAAAGTCCAGTGCATCCAACTTCCCGATCAACATGGCTCCCCAGATGCCCTAAGTGACCTAAAATCCCAGTGTAGAAATACTCTGGCATGGTATGTGGAGAACCCTAAATTGCTAGCTTTCTAAATGTCTGTGTATTTCCATCATCCATTTTTAAACATGGGTTCTTAGAACTATTGGTTAACATCTTACAATATAAACTGCTTGATTAGATACTACTCAGTTCCTGACCCTATGTAATTTAGGCCAAAAGTAGTTATAATAAAAAAAATACATGTATATATATATATATATATATATATATATTTTTAAATCACATGGAAATTTTAGAGTCTGCCATTTGATATTTACATATATTAACATTTGGTAATATCCTACTGTTTTGTAATTAGAGTCAACTCCCAAGAGGTAGAACATAATTGCTCATTTTGTAGAGGTGGCACTTCTGGATCAAGAAATGATTAAAATATTTATACTGCACAGCTTGTTCAATTCACTTATATTATCAGATTAATTTACTTTAATTCTCTGTGCATCAATATTTTTGTTTTTTTCTTCTTCAAAATGGCACTTGAAAGAAAATAGTTTCTCGTGTATTCTTAACACCTGGTCGTATATTTGAAACAAAGAGCTGGACTAACAGAGCTTATTCTAGATTAATACATTGTCCATATATTTCTATGGACAAGATGTAAAATACAAAAGCTGCTAATAAAATCACTTACAGTAGGACTTTCCTAAAGGATGAAATTTAAAATAGTAATCTGCTAGTGATAAACGATTTTGAATCTATGTTAGGAAATTTTTCACATTTAAAATATTTCTAATTAAGATGGATGAGATGAATACATTTATTGTCTTCTTTTCTAGGACTGTTACCAATATTCCATTTTCTATCCAACATACCTATGGTTATTTATCTTTGGGAATTTAATATTCAAAGTGAAATTTATATAAATACTTTTCTAGCTTTTCTAAATTCATTTCTATATTTTTCTCTGAGTTTTAAATATTAGATACTTGAATTGGGTAAATACTTATCACATCTCTGAACAGTTTAATGAAAGTAGCCCCCAAAATCACACTTAGGAAAGATCTATATTTGGAAATTGGTTTTCAAAGAGCTGCATTTCCAATGATCTGTGTTACAAGGTCAAAACCTAGTAAGAGAAATAATTATCCAGGATTGAGAATGCATAGTCACGATCTCATCCCCAACTAAGTAAATTAGTTTTGGGCACTTCTGACTTAAGGCAAAATAAAATAGGTAAGAGAAGTTTAATTAAGCGACCAAAACACAATTCTGCTTTTATTAATTTCTATGAAGCTATGCTTCTAAAAATCAGATCTTATCACAATTTCGTTACCATTTCTGAAGTGTGTTAAGGAAATACAGCCTTCAGCCTAGGGGCCAAGGGAGGCAGTATAAATCTTTGAGCCTTGCTGCCCCAAGGAAAGGTACAAAAGATGGAAGAACTGTCAGAAATCGGCAGTCCCATTACTACTAAACATTCACCGCCTGCAGTGCCTGACAACATCAAAGGAAAGGAAACCTTGTCCATTAGACTCTCACATCTCCTGGATGACATTGTTGTAGTCCCTTAAGCAAAAGAGAAAACAAGAATTAAGTCAGGAAAAGGGACATGCCAAAATATGAACACACAAAATCTCTCTAGCCAGCAAAAGACCTCTGGTCAACGTTATCGATTTCACCTGGAGGCAAAATGTTCCTTCCTGTAACATACTAACCAACAGAGTAATTTCTAAGCAGAGAGAGAGAGAGAGGCTTGTAAAACATGGGGATACAAACATGTAGAGAGAACCAGGTAAAGGGAGAAAACCCAGGAAAGAAACTAAAAATCAATAATGAGCACTGGAATGCAAGGATGTTTAGCGGAACTTGTTCTCATTATGAAGATGTCATCTGTCATTACAAAACAAATAAAGTTAAATGCCATTACATACTTCAAGTGAAAGCGGAGTCAAACACTGAGAAAACTCTCAGTCAGGTTGTGGGACTTCTGAATCCCTAGAGCTTTGCCTTCGATCTGAGCGACAACATGCCAGAAGACCTGTTGAAACTTATGAAGACATCTGAACAGAGCAGTGCCTTCAGGGAAAGAAATCAACACACAGAACCGGTTTCTCTGCATATACAGGTCTGCATGCACACACGCAGCGGTATGCAATGACAGCAGTAGTGGGATGGGGGGGGTGACTCTTGTTCCAACCCCCACGGCATGGACAGTCCCTTTCTGCCCTTACTGATTCCATGTTTCCAGACTGGGAGGGTCTGTCCCAGCCCTTCAGCCACTGTGACCACCCAACCAGCCCCAGCCCATTCTCTGCAGCTGGCTCGACAACCTTGTTCTTGCACTGCCTTCAGCCCAGTTCCTCCTCCCATCTGTTGCCAGAAGTTTGTAGAAACTGTATAATACGATGCTGGTAAACAAGCTCTCATATATTTTAAAAAGCAAAAACCTTGGCCCCTGACCTTGGTGCTTGCTAACTTCTGTGGTCTAAACCCTCCCACCATGGCTAGACGCAGGCTGTAGACCTGACCTCAACAAACATCAAGTCAGGAAGAGAGGCAACCGTTGTCTCCCCAGAGCCAGTGGGAGCCTATCCTGAACACCTCTGAAAGAAAATGGATCAGCCCAGTGAAAGAAAATTTACAAATTAACAGCCAAATCCTGGGTGATAGGAAAGCCATAGAAACCACCATCCAGCCTCTTTTTCTCCCTCCTGAGTTGCTGGATGTAGACTTCCCAAGTGATCTGGAAAGCAGACCTGAGACCAGCTCCTCCCTGTCTCTGGAAGCGTTTGATTGGGCACACATGAACCTGAGTGAGTTCCTTCCTCTTCCTGCTCAACAAGCACCTCTGCAGAAACCCCTTCCGCTCCCGGACAGGTCAGGAATGGTTCGGCAAAGGGAACAGATGGATGTGAATGCCACTACTGAGCCGTTGGGCTCATCATGGTACCTGATTCCTCTAGTCACTGTGCATGGACTCAGTACTCATTCACTCCCTCGGCAAACAGCCACTTAAGAAAAAGATCTAATGTTCCTGCTCAGGAAAGTTTTTCCTCACCTTTTTCAGAGTTCTTCATTCCTTTTCCTACAGCAGCAGAACTTTTTTTTCCTATTTTCATAAAAATTCATCCAGCACACTGGCATTCCTTCTTCACTCATAGAGACTAAGCTTCTTGAGAAGAGCAAATCTCTTCTGTTCTGCTTTGCGTTTCCAGAGCCTGACACACGAGAACCTGGTGCATATTGTGAGCTAAGTGGCACCAAATGAGATTGGTGGGCAGCAGGGTCAGCATTGTCCAGGAGATCGGAGGCCTGAGTTCCCTCCCAGCACTGCTGGGTACTGGCTAAGACATTTTAATTGCTCATCTCACCTCTCTGGCTCCAGTCAATTTACAAAATGGGAAGACGAGCAGAGACTTTCAATTCTGAACACTTAAAACCTGAGCTTCTACTTTTCCCAGGGATGATGCTAATATCTAATTTAAAAATAGTTCTTTCAAATCCAAGGAAGAAAATATTGTCCACTGAATTGAAAATAGAGCCTTTGACACTCAGCGTTGTGTGATTTTTTTCACTCCTGTGCTGCCTCTTGCTGACCATGGTGGTTGTGTGAGGAAAACCAGAGAGGCTACCTTCCATCCTTAGGCCGCCAACTGCCTGGGGTCTAAAAAATCTGTTTTCACGCTTTAGAAGGGCAAACAAGTGCCAAGACCCATGAATATCTGAATCTTACTTTTCCATGACAAGAATTGGATGAATTTCATCTGTTGTGCCTGACAAAAGATTACCCCAAAGTCAAATTTTGACAAACTATTTAATGGAGGTCAGCTGAAATAATTCATTTCATTTCATATACATAGTTTCCTATAATTCTTTCAACCTCAATAAAAATCAAATTATAAATGACCCTGAAGGAGTTACCAGCACCAGGGATTTCCGGCTAAAACCTCCCCTTACCCGGGGGGCGGGGGGGATTAAAAGATTAAAAGTTCTGATTTTTAGCATTTGTTGATTTGCATGATGTAAAGACTTCCACCAGGGCTAATTTCAATATATTAACAGTCTGCTGGCTTGCAAAATTCCCAAGTATTTTTAAACCGGGTCTCAAGAGCTGGCAGAAGCTCGGGCCTACCGCTGGAACAAAACATCTCACACAGCTTTACAGATCACTGCCCTGGACCTCTGCTCCCCAACTTTGCTACCAAAAGTGCAGCCCTTGAAGCAACGGCTTTGGCGGACTCTGGGACAGGTGTTGGCACCCTTCAGCGCCCCTGGTCTGGCACCATTTTTGTAACTAAAACTTTATTGGGACAAACGATATACGTTCATTTACGTACGATCTGTGGCTGGTTTTGGACTGCGGTAGCAGAAATAAGCAATGTTGACACAGACTAGATGGCCCATAAAACCTAAAATATTTAGTATCTGGCATTTTACGAAAAAGTGTTTACCGAGCTCCGATCCAGGAGATCGTTGGGAATGGACATCCTCGGGCTCCGTGCCAGGTTTGCGAAGCAGAATCTGTAATTTACAAGGTCTTCAGGCGATGCTTAGGGATCGCCAGACCATGCTTCAAAGGGAGGAGCACAATGAGGACCTAAGGGATCACGAGGCAGGTGCAGCAGACAGGCTACAGAGAACAGAGTGAGGAGGAGATATACTTTAAGATAGATTTTGTGAGGCACTGGCTTACCAGCTTGTGGGAGCTAGCCGGCCACCTTCAGACATAGGCCAGACAGTCAGGAAGGGCAGGCAGAAACTCTTGCGTGTGAGATGAAGCTTATGTAACATAAAGGTAGAATTTCCTCATCAAGGAATCCTCAATTCTACTGGCAAATCCTGTCTGATTCAATCATGCTCTTCGGATGATCTAACATTATCTCCCCTACCTAAAGTCAATGGATTAGGGCCTTTCATTGCCTATAACCAAACTTCACAGCAAAACCTAGATCAGTGTTTGACTGATTAACTGTGGACTATCACCTAGCCAAGTCAACACACCACAGCAGGGTAGAAAATAGCCGAATGAAGAGGAAAAATACAGACAGGATACAACAAAGAATAAATGTAACCAAAACAGTTAAATATCTCTAATTCATAGTATTACAGAGGAATAGGTATGGCCCTATGGGTTTCAAACAGTAAACACCTTCTTCACTTAATTCCAAAATCACAAAATGATTTGGAATATAGTAGTCTATAAATTCTAATAAACCTCAGTAAAATAATCTTCCAAGGAATGAAGTGATAAAAAAGGTGTTTTTTTTAAAGTCAGCCCCTGAATATACAGCCTCCAAACTAATAAATTTTTATTCATGAATGATATTTTTAAAAAGGATACCAACTCTCTCCATTGGATAATACGGTTTATCCAAAGAAGGTACTGGTGTCTGTTAAACCCCAAGGGATTATTTTTTGGACTCGAAGGCAAAATATATTTTTGAACTTCCAAAAGCAAAAAACAACAACAACAACAAAAAAAAAAAAAAAAAAAAAAAACAAAAACAGAAGCACCACACACACAACGAACTATCTTTTCAGTGAGCTAGAATGAGGAAGGCTTCCACTTGTAATGAGATGCTAGCTGAAACAACTCTCGGATTTCTCCTGGGGTCTTTACTTGCCAAAGACAGACATAATATTTTCTCATTATTAGCTCTTCAGCAGAGAGGAAACTGGTATCCTGTTCTTTTCCATGCCACTGAGGAAAGGACATTTTGAACCAGTAATTTAGAGCACCGAGATGGAGGGAAGACGGCTGCAGAAGTCACAGTGATGCATAATTATTTCACTGGAAGAGATGGGCCGTGAATGCTTGTGTTGATTCTGCTTCAAGAGGGGCTCTCTTGAGGAATCTGATTTAGGAAGAGGGAAATAACTAGAACAACTCTGTTGTTGAGCACAGACACCTCATTTCTTTATTGTGTCTCGTGGTGCAGTAAGAGATGATTTTCATGACCACTAAAAGGCAATATCAAACAGCCCCGGGTTTATTTACACTCCAGTCATCTTTCCAAATCCATATGTATGGTAATCTATTTTCATATAAAAAATCTATGTGGGTTGAAAGACACCACGTTTAATATAAAAGTTTGACCTCTAGAACATTCCACATTCACCTCCAGACCGAATTTAAGCGCTGCCCCACATGTCGAGCTCCTGAGGAGAAACTGGAGGAGCCAGAGGAGGGTGCCTGCACAACAGGATCTACAGGGGCACCTGATGAGACGGGCACCATGTCCCAAAACCATTGATTCCTTGAGGGTGAGGTCCACGACTCAGGCAACTGAAAAGCTCTCCTGTTGACTGCAAGACGTAAGAGGCATAGAGAACCGCGGGACGGAAAGAACTGAGCCAATAGCCAGCATACATGGAATGGTCTACTTTGACTTTATAGCTGCTGCTTTTCAGTGGAGTGACAGAAATCCTGATTGGCCATTAGTTAAGTCCTGGAAGCGCACAAACTTTAGAAGGCACGTTTCAGGATCTCAGAAGTGCATTATTTATGAGCTCAGGCTCTGCCCCCTTCTCCTGCACCACCGCCTCTTGCTCCCACTCCATGCTGTGCTCCACTCAGTAACTGGAGCACACGTTTGAAAATGTGAATATGATCACAACTCACATCCCTCTAACTTCCAATTCCAGGACATCTTTATTGCTTCCTAAGACCAACAGTATCTAACCTGACCTCCCACTTCTCTTGGTAGGAGCCTGAGCTCCCTCTCCAGCATTGCCATTTGTCTGGCCACAGGAGCCTTCTTCCCATAGCTCAAATTCAGCCTCACTGCTTCCTGCCCCAGGGTTTTCAAAAAATGGTATCTTCCCATTGATCTAGCTCTTTTGTATACTGAACTTTATTCAATTGCTCCTTCCTGTGGGAAGTCTTCCCTCAACCCCTATACTTTCCTGGCACTTCCCACAGTCCCTAACTGAGTATCTATTTGGGTCATCCCAATGTACATTTCTCCTGCCACATTTTAAGTCTCATGAGGGCAGAGGACATGTTCCTTTTGATCTGGATTTCCCTCAACACTTAGCACACAAAGTTGTGCCCCCAGTAGATGTGCTGAATGGATATTCTTCCTGATTATCCCACAGGATAAAGTACAATAAAATGCTTAGCAGTTGAGGAAACCCAGGGGATCCAATTAGCCTAATACCTTAAGTACAATGTAGTATGTTCTACCTCTGACCTATGGAAATCTATTTAAAAATATTAAATATGCAGAGCCAATCTGGATATCAATTAACAAATATTCACATTCTGGGCTGCCATCACAAGTAAGTAGCCCATATATTATAAGCTTATTTGTAATTGTATCCTTGGTTAAGAATCATTGGAAAAATTTTATGAAAACCAATACAAAACCACAGGCTAAAGATGAGCTTTACTGGACTAGCAGGAAAGACTCAAGGAGGTACCAGACACACTAAGTCTGCTTAAGTGACGGTGCTCTCTGAACTCTCCAAGTTTTAATATAAGGTGAAGAAAAAACTGTCTGGAGTAACTGATCTAAAATCAGGGCAGAGTTGAGGTCCCAAGCAGCAAGAGTACAGAAAGTGTTTGCAAATTTCAGAAGGATATTTTGCTTGAGAGCTCTGGGACAGTCCCTTTTCTCGGTGCTGCGTTTCATACATCGCACTGTGGCCTCGGAGGGCACTGAGTTTCAGTACACATGGTTGTTCCCGTTTCAGCAGGGTCAAAACTGGTAGCTTCCTGCAATTTAAGACTTACGCCAACTACCCTCAACTGAATAGCAATCAAATGACTTAGGGATCATTAACATTCAGACTTTTGAGAAAAAAAAAAAAAGGCAGCTCTACTGGGCAACTTGGAGTGTCCTCGGGAATGATGAAGAGAGTTGCAACACCCGTCTGTCCCCTTCTTTCACTCGCCAAGGCCAGAGGAACTCAAGGCCTGATGACCTCCAGGTGGTGACAGCAGAGGACGCAGTAGCATTGTGGGAACAACTAGTGCCAGCCAATGGCCCAACTTGGCCTTCACCCGGCTTCCGCTGTAGTTCCTCATTTGCAGGAGGCAAGCATCACCCCAGCAGGCAAGATATTCGCCAGAACAGTGGCTGAGTTCATGTTTCTTCTTCTCTTGGTTCTGTCACTTGAAACTGGGGCTTGATTCTCATTTTCCCACCCCCTGGGTTTGCTGCTTCAGGAGTAGGAATTTATGACCAAAGGTCCATTCCTTCCTAAGATCGCCTTTTGAGAACTGGTGCCTACTTCTTATTCTCTCAATGACTTTCCCCTAGATCTTATTATTACATAGAGACGGCTAGAAAGTACAAGGTTTACATAATCGAAAACAAAACAAAACAAAACAAAAAAAACAAAATAAAAAAGTGAAAAATAAAAACAAAAACCTCATGAGATTTATTTTGTTATGTTGGGTTATCAGCTTCTGTGTTTGATGTCACAGAAGAGAAGGGATTTGTGGTCCTGAGGTTTATGAACCTCTAAAGGGTTGGCTTAAAAGGAAAAGGATGTATGATGTAAGCAGAAAATTCTCAAGGTGGTACAGGGTTTATTTTCTGCTGCAGAGAGGATGGCTACTCCCACCATGTGTGGAATGAGGTTCAGGTAGGACTTTTCGTAATGTGTCAGCATTCAGATAAACCCGCCTGTCATGACTTCATGTATCCTTGTTTTTAGATTCCTTCTAATAAAGACCCTGGTGAAGTCTGTGGGTTGCCTCAGATAAGCGTTTTTAAAATGGTGACCTTTCCTCTTCGGTGCCTAAGTAGGACCTAAGAAAAGATATGAGGAAAAAGCTCCTGTCACCTTCCTGCTTGATCCAGACTTGTGTTCTCAAATTTGTCTGTTGAGCAAATGAATCAACTGACCTATCAGCTTGAATAGAAATTTTGTTCAGGTAAAACCATCTGGTGAAGAATAGTATTTTATGTTTCTGGAGGAAAATATTACACTGTAGAGGCAACATGATTTTAAAAAATCAATAGTGACCCTTAAAATACTTCATTCAATGTCAATGTTGTTTTAAACAATCAACATATATGCATACTCACATATAATCACATGACTACATAATATATAAATTTTATAAAGGGTTAATTCTTCAGTTAGGCTTCCTTTTTATTGGAATGCATTGTCTGGTGTTATGTTTCAAAACATAGCAAGTTTAGAGCATATCAAATGGGCAAAGGAGCCTTTTGAAAGGACTGCCAAGGATTATAGCCCACCAAATAAAACAAGAAACCAGGAGAGCATACAATTATAAATAAATAATAAAAAGTAGGAAAACAGAAAAGAAAGGAGCTATTTCTTATAGGATAATTCCACCTAATAAATGCACTAAGTAATGATAAAAACAGAAGAACCACCATTTGGCATAGGGGAATAATTCATTAGTGAACACTAGAATAAGTATGTTAAAGCATGAAGGAAAAAGTTACTTACATGGTCCCAGTGAATCTCATTTATTATGAAAAGATACACAGAGAAACAACAGACACACTTTAACCAAGTTATTAAAGTTAACACGACCACAAGACCCACAGGACTCCTGGTAGGCTGTGCTGAGAGAGACACGTCTGTCTTTGTGGTATTCTTGCCAAAATGTACAACATGATTTGAATCATGAGGAAATGTCAGGCAAACCAAATGCAAGGACACTGGTCTACCAAATAATTGAACCAGTACTCTCCAAAACTCTCAAGGACTTTTAAGACAAAGACAGAGAACAGTTATAGATTAAAGGACACCAAGGAGACATCAAAGTGAAAAGCAATACACAACACTACTTTCGATCCTAGAGCAGAAAAAGAACATTACTAACAATTGGTAAAATCTGAGTCAGTCCTACAGTTTAGTTCCCATTTTGTCAAGTTATGGTTTTAACATTTAGCACATCAGATGCAATTTATACGGTAATTTTTTCAATGTGTTTAAAATTCTGTGTCAGTCAAGTCATTTCAAAAGTAAAAATTTTTTAAAGATACAACTCAATAAGAAAATCTGTTTTTAAAATCTGTCTGAATAGACAATTCAAGGAAAACAGTGTGTGAACATATACTCAATGTCACTTGTCAGTAGAGAATTTCAAGCTGAAATACTGAGGTAACACTGCATGGTTATTTGAATAAAATCCAAAAGACTGACAATACCAACTGCTGCCAAACATGAGAAGAAATAGGTATTCTCCTAAATTGCTGTTGTGAATGTAAACTAGTAGAACCACTTTCAAAGACAGTTCAACAGTTTGTTACAAAATTAACATTTACCCAAATGACATGAAAATTCATGTCCACACAAACACTTGCAAGAAAGCAGCCTTATTCTCATTCACCAAAGCCTAATAACCAAGATGGCCTTCATCAAGTCAATGGATAAACCAACTGTGGTATATTGATGCAGTGGATTATTCAGAAATATATATATATATACATATATATACACATATATTCAGAAATATATATATACACACATATATATTCAGAAAAAAAAATATATATATATATATATTTAAAGGAGCTACCAAGCCCTTAAAAAGTCACATACTGCATGATTATTGTAGGACATTTTGATGAGACAAACTAGAGAGGCTATGAAAAGATCAGTGGTTGCCTGGTGTTTGGGAGAAGGGTTTTGGGAGAGCATGTCTGGCAACAGATGGCTTGGTTCTCACTTCAGAAAGAGGTCATTCAAGCACTTTCTTATCTATATAAACTCAGATGTTGAATGAATTCCCAAAAGCCATCTAAGAACAATGAGAAAGAATGGCCTATTAAAATTCAAGAATAAAATGTCATCTAGTGATACAGCATGGAAGATAAGATGTGCTGGGCTGCTGAACTCTACTGAAAGATGAAAAAGGACACAGGCAGGGGACTATAAGGACACATAACCAAGTCTATCCTGTACTTGTCTGCTCCAGAATCTAGACATTGGGAAACGGAGAGAGGAGAAGATGTGCTGCAAGCCACTGACTGACGATGCTTGTTCTAAGCAAGAGGGTCTGCCCATTGGCTGCCCCAATGGGCCTGAGTACCAGAAACTGAAGGTGAGGAGGAACAGAGGTACATGAACCTGACACATGACTTAAGATTGGTTGTCCTCTTCATCCTTCATCTGAAGACCTTATCAGTAGTTAGAATTTTTATTTAATAATTGAATATGAAACTGAATAGGACATTGAATATGAAAGCAAGATAATGAAAACCAATATACTAGACTAACCAAAACTCATCTCAAACAGAATAGTCAAATAAGTCAAAAAGGAAAAAAGAGTGGTTTTTCTTCACTTGGAAGAATGAACAAAAATTAAAATATTTTCTCTATCAAGAATTTAGAATTAACTGAAACTAGATTATAGGTCTACCAACTTCCCCATTTCTCTGCTGCAAACACACATGGATTTCAATTCCAGCTTCACCACATCCTAGTTATGTAACCACAGGAAAATTATTTAAGTTATCTAAAAATGTTATTGATGCCTTTTCATAACAAGGATAAAATGATTTGCTACTTCGCAAGTCTGTTCTTAAAAGATAATGCATGTAATTCATTTAAAACTGTGACCACAGTAACTATACCAAAAAAAAAAAGATTTACTGATTTATACTTTTATTTCCCCAAACTAAGAGATGAAGTCAATGAGGATTACATAGCTAGAAAATAAAACACAATAGGCATCTACTAAATTCTGCTTTATCTTCTATCAAGAATATTTTTTTAAAGTTAGTGTTTCCATATGTTCCTAGAAAGATCTCCAGATAAACTCTTATAATACACATCAGTAATATTTTGTACCAGTAGGCATCTAAAGTCCTAACAGTGATGAGAGAAGGAACGGGGATGAGGACATGAAAAGACATCAGAGGGCATTTCCTCAGGTATAATTACACACATTTGGTCTCATAAGCTAAAAAGGAAATGCATGTCAATATAGACAGACAATCCAGCACAAACTGGTAAAAAAAAAAAAAATCAATCCTAGGAGATACTTTCCAAATGAGTATTTTCATTTGAAAGTCTTTAGAAATGTGCGATGCTCAGCTATTAATTGAGGTTTTAATATGATTCTAATGTTACAGAGCACTTACGATGTTTTCTCTAGCCTGAGTGTTAAGGCAATTATTCCTGATTCCCATTGGGAGCTTTATCTAGGAGAGCTCTCACATAAATACTGCACTAACATTAAAGAAATTGTCATTCTTTCCTCAGGAAAAATAGATGTGCCTTCTAATGCTTGGTCAAGAATTAGAATGTCCACCCTACAGTGCAGAATTCTATTATTCCTTCAACTCCTGTCACCTGAGTGGATAGCAAGGTGTTTGCATTAAATCCAAAACAGCACATGATCCTACGTACAATGATGATATTCAAAACAAAAGTTACAACACTGTCTTTTAAAGTGAGGAAAATAAAGGGACCTAAATGGAAAGGTTTCCACATTTCACTCACTGCAGACAAATGCTGACTCTAAATATATACACATTAACAATACCCAGGCATATTGTGAGACTCAGAGTAACCACTAACTAGCAAGTTCACTTACAAGGTATTCAACGTTTAGCCAAATCCTTAGTTTTCAAAACCTCCAAGACAACTTAAAGTCCTCTTCCTCTGCCTAATATTTATTGATTCTTCATGGGCCAAAAGAAGCTCCCTTTCTTTCTGAAATGTTCTCTGGTCACCCCGTTTGAAGATGAAATTCTGTAGGAGACACAATTTATCCCACTCATTTCAAAAATACTGTATGATATAATAAATTGTTTTCTTTTATGTAAATTTATCCTCCCAACTACTTTAAAAACCTAGGATTACTGCAAAAGTTTGTCATCTTTGTGAATCCTTGGCCCTTGCTCAATAACTACTTGATAACCATTAAGTGAATGGATGCCAGTTCTTGACTGGAACCTAAATATCATCTAATGAAAACCACTCATGCTTCAGAAATGAGGCCGGTGAATTATTTGTAAGATCATGGGGCATAAAAAGTAAGTAATGCAAAGTGTTTAAGACCTTACTTATGCAATAAGATCTTAGCAGGATACAGAAAGATGGTCCAGTTACCCTTACGTGTGACAACATCAGACCCAGAAGCTGGAGGGAAGATGTAGCCCTAGTGTAAGCTATGCTACCCGAGGTTTAGAAGAAATTGGAAAGCTTGAATCATCAGATAAATGTTGCATGACAAGATCTGAAAAGAGACCAGTACCAATCATGAAATGGTCATTTCCTTTGTACCCAAGGTTAGCGTAAACGTCACTACATTTTAAATGCTCTGTATCTACAGGATGTTGAAAAGAGGAGATTAGTTCATATTTGCAAAGTACAGTAACAAATTCTCCAATTTAATTTTAAGTAAAAATTGAATAGTTTCATCATTATCCATTCCATTCTAATTATTATATAAGGCAATGCATAACCCTTCCAAAAATACTACAGTATTGGTTTTATAAATAGTGGTTACCAAAAGAATAGAATTTCCCCCACCACATACACTAGATCTATGAATGAGGAGATGTAAATATAGATGGAAACAGATTTTTAATCAAGTGCCTATCACATCAAACTACTAAAGAGGCAATAAAAGAAAGATGAGGACATAGAAACATTCATTTACATAAAATATAAATATATATATATATTTATATTTATATATATATACACACACACCAATATATAAAGTAGACAGAAGAAGTGAAATTATTAGCTGAATGTGAAAGGAAGCACTGGAGTTAGTATTTACTTCTTCTGAAGTCAGAGTAGATACAGATTTCCATTTTACTTCTGTGGAAGGACTGACCTAGAGCTTTGCTTATGAAAAAGATGCAGTTTGCACAGAACGTGTTTCCCGTTTCAGGATGTGTTAAAGAGGGATACAAATCAGAGTGAAATGAGCAAACCTCAGAATGGAGAAAGCTACATATCTGCCCTTGAAAGAACAGATAAATGGTGATTGTGGGTTTTATTTTGCATCACGTTTTCAGCTGAAATTAAGGGCAAATAATATAATGCTCCCTGAGAAATTGCAAATGGGAAATTGAATCTGAGACGTAACATGATTTTTAATATCTTTAACCTAAAGCATTCTTTCTACATTTTTCATATACTTTGATCTGCAAAGCATGCAAAAGAATTGAAGTGCTAAAATATAGCCAGTAGAGGTAGAAAGACAACTCAAAAGACTTCCTTCTTCACCCACACTGTAGATTTCTAAATAAAAGCTATCTAAACAATTCTTTGCAGAAATCTGAGAAAACTATGGAGGAAAAAGCACATGAGAATTTTAGCTTTCCTGCACCTCCTAAACATGAAATTTGTTGCTGATTTAAGCCAGTGCTGATTCATGCTCCTTTGGGTAGATGTCGGCTCCTGCTGAAGGATTCTGAGGTAGGTATTAACTACCCTCCCACTGCCACATTAGGGGAAATGCTACCTTTAGACAATTCTGTAAGACAAACTGGCATTAACTAGCTATGTACTCAGTAGAAATCAAGCCCAAAAGATAGTCTTACAACCCGTCTGTAAGCTGGATAAAGCTTCAGGTTTCTATCCTTCTAACTGCTCTATACATTACATTAGTGCTTACATTAACTTTTCACTTAGGGCAATCACCAAAATCCAGAGGCAAAATTCCTTCACCCTATGGCTAGGACAAGACAACCAGAACCATCTGGTTTATTTGGCTGGATACTCATTTAGAGATGGATCTCAGAGCCCTGTTCCTATAGGTCAAAGTTAGAAGCCTCAATCTGCTCCCCCCTCAATCCATGTGTAGGTGGGAACGTCTAAATTATTTTTAATGGATACATATATTTATAATATTCTTAATGTCACCAAGAATCCATTTCTGAAATTCATTATGTTAATAGATCATTTTCTACAAAAGCTTATTTCTGACATTCAGTAAACTAATTAGTAGAGAGGCCTACTTCTAGAATACTCTGCTCAGAGTGGCCACATCGCAGTATGTGTTTCCTGACTAGACCCACTCTCACATGACCTGATTAGCACCTAGGTGACAAACACACAATTTTACATTGCTCATGCTGAAACACACTTAAACTACAATCATGATGATAGCATCTACTCTTGTTGTAAAAGTAACTCGGGTGCAAGTTACAAAAAAACTTAATATTGAAGCATTTTTTTAAAGTTTTTAAACTAAACTAAGTATAACATGTAATCACTTAACATTGTCATTCTGCTCTTTTGACAAATCTACACACACACACACGTATAGAAATACACTCAGACACACAGGGGATTGAGTGACCACATTCTTTACCACATGCTGTGTCTACAAACCACATTAATATGCATGACCAAATTTCACTATCTTATGAGCACCACCTGTATATGCTGGACATTAAGACTTCCTTGTTTTAAGGACTCTTCTGGCTCCATTATTTCTCGACTCTCTAGAGGTTTCTCCTACGGCATCCGTTTTCATTACTCTGCTCTATTTTCTTATCACTTGACTTAGGACTATTAACCTTATTTCAGTCTATTAACTCTCAATTCTAGAATGTATTTCCCACCACAAGGCAACTGTGGCTGACATCTGGTCTCAGAGGAGATTAATTCACTCCTGTATTAATTTCACAAATATTTATTCAGTCCCCGCGAGTTTGCACACACATTTCCAGGCCCTGGGGCCCCACCAAAAGAAACATAACAGCTGTTATTTCATGGCACTCGTGTTCTGTTGAGATTGGGGAGGAGTTAAAGTAAAGGTGAAAAGAGATGTCATGTGACCTTGCGAGAATAGAGAGAAGTTAAAACAGGAAGTACAATGGGAAGCACTGAGATTAAGGGAGTTGGTTCAGAGGTAAGATGGGAGTCAACCCTCAAGTTATAAGGGGGGTGGCACGCAAGTATCTGGACAGCAGGTGCACGCACATCATCTCCTGTCTGGAGCACCTGCGCGGGGTTCAAGGAATACCAAACAGGCTGTGGACCTGGACCAAAATGAGCTAGCCACGGGGGAGAACTGGAGTCCACACTTCACAGGGCTTTGTCAGCCACTGAGGACGCAGGCTTTTCCGCTAGATGAAACAGAGACCCCCCCAGAGTGTTCTCATGAGAGAAGTAACATTTACCTGGCTTTCCCTTAAGATCATTCTGGCTTCTGTGTTGAGCATGTCAACAGGACAAAGACCAAGCAAACTCTTAGGCTAGTCAAAGCCAAAGAGGAAGATACTGACCAAGGTGACAGATAGAGACTAAGGTGAGAGATTCATAAAAATGGATAATGAGAATGTGTCACAAATCCATTTTAAAAGGAGAACCAATCAGACTTACCAGTGCATCACATATAGGAGCTAACAAAAGGGAAAATTACATCCGATCCTCTTGTTTTGGGTATGATATCTAGATGAGAGTCACCATTCACTGGAATTGGATGACTTTAAGGCGTGAAGCTGAGATTATCAAGAGGAGGAAGAACTGCAGATAAAATAAGAAGAGGTCCAGAGACTAATTCTTGGGGATCTCCAGTACTGAAAGAAAGAAAGAAAGAAAGAAAGAAAGAAAGAAAGAAAGAAAGAAAGAAAGAAAGAAAGAAATTAATGGACCCAAAAAGAAGACTGAAAAGGAGCAGCCAGACTGCTAAGAAGATGATCAGGAGAATGTAACTGCCCTTGTCTCCCCATCCAAGTCTCTTCCCCGGAGCACAGCTCAGGTCAGATTTTATCGTGTTATTTAGCCTTACTAAAAGCTTAAGGATATGAGAATTCAAGGTATAAACAAAGGATGAAACAGGAATGGCTACACTGGCTGATGGATTACACGACGTCACATGCAAAGCCAGCCTCGTAGGACACTCTGGTTCCAGGTTACCACAAACACTCAGCTCTCCTGTATGCACAACGCTCTGCCTCCACCCCCCATACCTCGGGGGAACCCAGGAGCAGGCACAGACTCCCCGAAATAAGACCAAAGAGACGATGAGACAAGAGGGGAAATGAATTGCATCAACATGTAAGTCTAACATTTAATTTCCAAAAACCTCACTTCTTAAAATTTAGAGCAGGTTTCTCTCCACGAAGACTAACAGTGGAAGTCTGGAGTCTTCCTTCAGACACACCTGTGGACCTTACTTTCTGGCTTACTTTCAGAACACAATAAACTGCCATTACTGTAAGGGACAAGCCTGGAGTAAAGGGCAGAAGTGCTGTCTGCTTGTATTTTCCTATTCGAAGTTAGAAAAATCCAAGGAAGGAGCATGGCTGCGAGCATTAGCATTGCTCCAAGTCCTGATTACACGGTCTTTGATATCGCCACACGGAGATACCGCTTGTCCAGCTCTAGTCCTTCTTCTTGCCTTCTATGAAGGTGAGGATTTAACTTCTGTCCTGCAGTCTTATGGGCCTCTGCTGCTGGTCTCCTGCAAGCAGGATCACAAACAGCCTCACTTAGCAGCTACCAATTCAGACTCAGGGAAGACACTTCTCCACTGAGAACACAGCCTGCGTGGGGCACAGGGATGTGTCTATCAAAGGATCTCTGCTGGGGGAGGACCTTAGTTAAAGCCCCTTTTATAGGCTTAAGCATTCTTCCTGTTCAGCATACCCTTACCATTTTATCTTTCCTCTTTCACTGGAAGAAAGATGAAGATGACAAATTGATATTGTTAACTACCATTCTAACTCAAATAGACTTTTGCATACCTTTTCAAAGAAAAACGAAATTGCCTTATTGCAATAAATGAGCATATAGAGCTCTGTGAAATGAGCACTGCTGTGAGAAATCACTTTTCAAAACTCAGGCCAACTTCACAGTAGCTCTAAAGTGCATCCATTCATTCATTAACCAGTGCCAGGCCCTCCTCTTAGCACTAGGAATAATGCAGCAAATGAAGCAGACAAAACCCTTTTCCTCTTCTAAATGATATCCTAATAGAGAGAAGCAAGTACCCAAGAATCTTAATAGTTGTCTGAGCAGAACTCAGCACAGGCTCTCATTTATGCCTCCAAATGGATGAAGTGAGACATCGTGAGTGTGTTGCTGTTGGCCCTCACTGAGTTAAGGAGTACATGAACGGCTGCACAGCACCCTACCCCCCTCCAAGGCAGCAGAGTCCTAGCCTCCTGGGGCCCAAGCAGAGAGCCAGAAACCTGCCAGCTGCCACACCGTGAACACACACTGCCTTTGTGTCCCAGCCGCTGGACGTCAGCAGGCAGAGAAAGGAAAATACCAGCCCAAGCGTGCTCAGGAGCCGGAGACAGGGATGAGCAAGCGGCAGCCTCTGAAGAGAATCCAAAAGGGAAAGATCTGCTAGAAGAGGTGGGATGCACATCACAGATGGCACAGGCAACACCATGCGTGTGATTATAATGTATTTGTCACAGGGTAAAGGTTGTGTGAAGGTAGCAAAGACTCAGCAACTCTGTCACCCAAAAAACTCCAACTGATAAAGACTCCATCCAGTTATCAAATACTCAGAAGGAAATCTGAAATAACCAAGGGAGAAAACAGGGAGGAACTGTATCCGGTTATATCAAAAAGGAGGATATTCTGAGAGTTAATATAAATGCTAAATAAGGAGTCCTGATTTTTTTAAAAGACATTTTAAGTACATTCTCCTAATATTTTAAAAGTAAATGAATTAAAATATCAGAACAAAACTCAGCTTTGGGGCCACAGAGAAAGGGAAGAAATAGAAGTATTTCAAAGTGTTCAGGGGGGTAGAGAAGGCAGTAGGAGGAAATTACCTTATAAGAAAGATCACCTTTCTAGGATAAAAAGAAAGAGTGAAAATCAGTGCCCTGCAATCGTTTTCCTTCCATGTTCTGGTAAAGAAATACACAGGATTCTGGACAGTGGAAAAGGGAAGGTGACCAACCAGACAGAAGACCACACAATATATCTCCAAGCAAGAATACTTTTGACAGTGAAAAGGCTTTGGAAATGATTACCCAGGATGATAGGCACCAATGGGACTTTCAAAGGGCTACCTAGGGAGACCACCTAATCAAGCAAAAAGGAATAGAATAGTATAAGGGGGAAAAAATAGACAAGGGAAACCAGAGTAACACAATAAAGAATAAAATCAAGTGTGTTTAGTTTTACATATGTGAGCAGAAAAATAAATCAACTCAAAGACAAACTGTAACACTGCTTTAAAAAAAAAAACAGCTTTTTAATGGGAAAGGATCACAAAAGAAAGGCTTAAAAGAGTAGAATGGAAAAATGGGTACCGAGAAAATGAAACAAAAAGCAGAAGTGGTAATGTTGTGGTCAGCAATATAGAATCAAGGTCAGAAACACCACACATGTTCAAGAGAAGACCTCTAGGGAAGAAGAAACAAGCTCCAGGAAGGAAATCCCGCAGCAGCCCAAATCCATGAAACCAAAGAACAGTTACATAGATTAAGCAGCAACGCTTATATAAGCAAAGAACACTCAGAAAAGATACAACTCTAGTGGAGATTTCAATACAGGTCTCCAGAAGTCAAGAAGAACAAATGTAACAGAACAAAAAGGGAACTGAATGGTATAATGAACAAATCTGAATACAAAGGCTCAAAATGTGCACAGCTACTTTTAGGAGTCTACAGAAGATTTTAACACTTAACTCTGTATTTTGGCTACGAGTAACAAATAAGATAGTTTCTAGCTCACTTTCTCTGGTAGAATAAAAAAAAATTATAGATGTAATCTAAAAGGTTACCAAATATATTAACTATTTTGATATTTAATACTTGCTCTTAAATTATTCAGAATCCAAGAGGAAATAAACATTGATACAACAATTGCTGTTCTCACAGGAAATATTCAGTTATAAAATCTCATTAAAAACAAAACTACGGGGCGCTTGGGTGGCTCAGTGGGTTAAAGCCTCTGCCTTCGGCTCAGGTCATGATCCCAAGGTCCTGGGATCGAGCCCCGCATCAGGTTCTATGCTCAGCAGGGAGCCTGCTTCCCCCCCTCTCTCTGCCTGCCTCTCTGCCTACTTGTGATCTCTGTCAAATAAATAAATAAAATCTTAAAAAAAAAAACTAAAAATAAAGGCAATCAGTACTTACACTAAGCAAAAAAATGGAAAATAAAAAGAAGCAAAGGGAATATAGTCAAAAATTGAAATTGATGAATTAAAATTCATCAATAAAAATTGATGAAACAGATTTTTACCAAATAGAAAAAATGTAATCAAAGTTTTTTTTAACGAAGATTAACTTACATAAAGTCCTATAAACTGCATTAAGAAAAAGACTAACATCGTTGGATTATAAGGGGTAGAGGAAGTAATTGGACTAACTGTTGCTAGTAAGAGAGATCCCAAGGAAAAGAGAAGAACAGAAAGAAAAAAGAAAACCTCTTCAAAGTAACTTTTTCTAGTAATCCTACTAATAACAATAGTTACAAAATACTAAACAGATGGAGAAGTAATAGGCTAATGCAAGTAGTATCATTAAACAACGATTTTGACAATGTTAAAAATAATAAGACTTGAATTCTCTTGATCCAGACACTGTCCTAAATGCATTATTTGTATTAATCTTTTTTGTATTAATCTTGACAACCACATTACACTATATCCACATCCACTCAGACATGCTTCAATGGGCATGACCTCAATTATATCAGAGTTTTAGTAATAAATAAATAAATAAATTTTTTTAAAAATTTTTTTTATTTATTTCTTTGAGAGAGAGAGCATGAGAGGCGGGAAGGTCAGAGGGAGAAGCAGACTCCCCATGGAGCTGGGAGCCTGATGCGGGACTCGATCCCGGGACTCCGGGACCGTGACCTGAGCCGAAGGCGGTTGCTTAACCAAGTGAGCCACCCAGGTGCCCCAAATAAATAAAAAGTGACTCCATAAACAGAATTTTATAGAATTCTGCAAACAGAATTGATTTGGATACTATTATAATGAAATTATAATAGAGACAGAAAATAAATGTATAATTTCCTTTACTCATACAAATGTGTTCTTAGGGCTCATTTCCATGCCTGATATGTTATATGAGATGTACCTTATAACCTTTCTTGACTTGAGGATTGACTCCAGTCAATCCTTTCAACAGCTCAGGCCAGTCTCTAATACACATAAGTTAGTATTCACTACTTTTTCAGGCCAGGTGAGAACAGAGTGGACGGCAGAATAATCTATACTTCTTCCTCTCTAGTCCAGGACCAACAGCCCAGCAGCACCTGGGAACCTGTTAGAACTAAACAATCTCGGTCCCCAGCCCTACATATGGAATCAGAATCTGCATTTTAACAATGTCTCCAAAGCTTTAAAGGTCTTCAGCTTTAGCTTGCAGAGGTTTTCATAATGAATTTCATCTTTCAAAAAGATTAATGCTTAGATCCCAGTATAAAGAGATTCTGATTTAACTGTGGCTTGGGCATTATGATATTTAAAACTTTCCCAAGAGGTTCTAATGTGCAACCACTGGTCCACTCCTCTTCCCCCACCCAACTTTATTCTGATCTTCCTCCTCCTTCCTTCCTGCCATCCCCATTGGGTTTTCTCCAGGTCCTCCAGGGTTGAAGCTATGGACAGAGAGAAGGGCAGAGAACATCCTAACCAGGGGCAGAGATGAAATAGGGTGTTGGTGCCTCTAGAAATGGCAGATTCTGAGGGGCTTCTCAGTCTCAGCAATGTTTCATGCCATGACACTCCTCAGGACACCCCCACTGAGCCCCTCTGACTTCACTCTGTCTTGGGTGGTACGGCATTTCAGCTGGCCCACACTTACCATCTCTCAGAGAATGCCTCTAGCCTCTTGTGCCTGAAGCTACCTTGCCCCGTTCTGGGCAAAGTCTCTAGGGTTGCAACCAGAATGTTGCATTGCATAATGCATATCTGGTCCCCAGAGAACAAACATCAGTGCTTCTCACAGACATTAGTCACTGGGATATACCAGTTACTTTGCTTAGTAGATCTAGGGGGAAAAAAACACCATCTCTCTCTAGGCTTTGGTTGAGGGCAAGCATGTCCAACCATGACTGTGTTGGGGGTGGAAATAATGGAGAAGATGGTAGTGTGTGCAGGACAGGAGGTGTCAGAGCCAACCATGCTCACCAAAACAATTCTCTGCTCCATCTCTTTAGCTTTATACATCCAAATAGCTAAGGTTCACTAAAAAAGCATGCCATTTCACTATGTCCCATTTCACATCTGTGTGTCCTGCTGCCAGTGATCGATTACCTCTTTTTTATAATATGAGGGCACCTGGCACCTATTATATGGCTTGGTACCCTAGCTGCAACTGAGCCCATCAAGACTTCCATTCCAGAGGCTCCTGGGTGGCTCCGTAAATGGCTCAGGGTCCAGCTCTCTGGTTGTGATCACAAGGTCCTGAGATGGAGCCCCGCATGGGGCTTCCTACTCATCCCAGAGTTGGCTTGAGTTTCTCTCTCCTTCTGCCCTTCCCCTCAAAATAGGTAAATAAAATATTTTAAAAAATTTAAAAAGACTTCCATTACAGGGAGAATAAGAAATTAAAGGATGGATGACCGATCATTAAAAGCCTTTTTAGCATTAGCTGATAAAGTAACAGGAAATTGAAGATGACACAGTTTAAATATGGGGAAAAAGATTTACCATAAGGAAGGTTGTAAGTGGCACAACATTAAAGGTATTTCAGTTAAAATCTAGAAGTGGGTAAGGAAAACATCTATACTGCAATTCCTGTTCAGCACAATATTCTAAGTTCTAATAAATTCCATGATAAGACAAGAGTTAAATAATCAGCATAATCATTGGGAAAAAGGATAGGTTTCCAATGATGATACATCTATAAATTTAAAAAATCAAACAGTAGATAGAAAAAAAAAGTGAATATCGATACTTAGTGAAGGACTAAAATTAAACATTCCAACATGAAAACCAGTTTTTTAAACTGTGTTGTATTTACACATATGTATCTATCAGTTTACAACAGAAGTTTGAATTACTTAGAAATGGTTTATCCATAATATATGAAAAATGTAAGTTACTGAATATATAAAAATGTATGCAAATGGAAAGGCATCAAATGTTCACTGTAAAATATTATTAAACTATAAAAATTTACATAGATAAATTGATCTTAAACTCCATACTGAAGAAGAAAGAACAGTCAAGAAAAATCTGACAGTGGGCACCTGGGTGGCTCAGTTGGTTAAGTGACTGCCTTCGGCTCAGATCATGATCCCGGAGTCCCAGGATCGAGTCCTGCATCATGCTCCCAGCTCTATGGAAAGCCCACTTATCCCTCTAACCTTCTCCCCTCTCATGCTCTCTCTCTCTTTCTCTCTCAAATAAAAAAATAAAATCTTTTTTAAAAAAAATCTTACATGGGGGGCCTGGGTGGCTCAGTGGGTTAAAGCCTCTGCCTTCAGCTCAGGTCATGATCTCAGGGTCCTGGGATCGAGCCCCACATTGGGCTCTCTGCTCAGCAGGGAGCCTGCCTCTTCCTCTCTGCCCGCCTCTCTGCCTACTTGTGATCTCTGTCTGTCAAATAAATAAAATATTAAAAAAAAATCTGACAGTGAAAAATATGGTCAGGAACTTGCCTCAAAAGATACTGAAATATATTATAAATATGTTATAATTAGATCATGATAGAATTGCCATTATTGGACCCTATGGAATTGCCCTTAGGAAAATAAGAAGTGGAACACAGCAGACCATACAAAAATATATCCCAACAAATTACAATACAACAAATAACATATCAATACAGTGAAGAAAGTTTGGCTCAAGTACTAAATAGTGCTGACAGGACACATCAGAAGAAAATTAACATACAGACTTTTCTTATTTTATATGTCTCCTGTATATATTTCAGCTGGAGATGCATATGTATTCGGATGGATTACTTAAAAAGGAAAAAAAAAAATCTTCAAAGAAAACCAGAAAGCTATATTCACTCTGCTATTGGAAAACTGGAAAGCTTAGAATCTATAAAAGAAAATTACATAAAGATATGTATCTTTGTCAGGTTTACAAAAATACTTTTGTAATACAGGCAGAAGATAGAGTAAACAACTAAAATATGCCACAAAGTCTTACAGACTAAAAACAACCAAAAATAAAAATGAGTAGGAATGGAAAATGCAGAAGTTCAAATCAAACTTGCCAATAAAATATGAAAAATGCTAAATATGAAAAACATTATTTGAGAAATAAAGAGAACTGCATGATGTCAGATGCATAATGTCTAAAAATCTAAGAGAAGATCATGTCAGGCCCAAGAATCGGCAAGTGCAAAGGCCCTGAGACAGGGGCATGCCTGTTAGTTGGAGAAATAGTAATATGCCAAGTGTGGTGAAAGAATACAAAAAAAAAAAAGCATGAAGGAGACAAGCAAAGATGTGATCAAAGAGACAGTAAGGACCCACAGCACAGAAGACCTTGCAAGTGATAGGAAGGTGTGGACTTCATTTCAAATGCACTAGAAGGCATTTGAAAGAAAGGGTATAACATGGTTTTACATTTTAAAAGAAATGTTCTGATAACTGTGTGGGAAACAAGAACAAATCAGAGCACATGGATGCAAACAGATCAAGAGATGTTCGACACTCAGGACAAAGCGGACAACAGCCCAGAAGACCGGGTAGCTGAAGTTCCCTGTGCACATGCCTATAAAGCACAAGGATTAGGGTGTGGCTCTACAGGATAGAACAAATTCAGCTTCACACGGTGTCACAAACTGTCTCCCAAATCGTACTGAGACAATTCCACCATCCCTAAATAAGAGTTCTGTATCGCTGTGGGACCCTGATAGTATCAATTTCCTATTTTCTTTTTTAATCTAGTATTAAAATTCTAGTATTAAATTCTTCCCTCATTTTCTACGATGTGCATTCCCTCAGTTATGAAGGAGATTGAACCCCTGGCCCTTTAATCACATTTATTGTCCCCTGCTATGAAATCATTTTTTATATTCTGCCAACCTTTCAACAGACCATTTTCTTGCTTCCTTTCATAGTTTTAAGAACTGCATATTGGGGCACCTGGGTGGTTCAGTCAGTTGAGAGTCTGTCTTCTGCTCCGGTCGTGATCCCAGGGTCCTGGGTTCGAGCCCCGCATCAGGCCACCGGCTCAGCGGGGAGCCTGCTTCTCCCTCCCCGTCTGCCTCCTGCTCTGCCTACTTGTGCTTCTCTGTGCCAAATAAATAGATTAAAAAAAAAAAAAAAAAAAAAGACGATGACGACTATGCAGGTTGTAAACAATGTTTCTGAGTTTTGCTTTTTCTTCTATGATTCGCTCTAAATGGGTCTTGTTCAAGAAAGCATTCCCTCGTCCATGCTACCAACACCAAACCTATAATGCATTGAGTGTCCTGTGTGCACAGACCACTGTAAATAACCTCCGGACATAATTACTAGCAATTGATAATGTCTTGCTTTCTGGTACCTTCAACACTCACTTTTTATTCCAAAATTGCATTTCGTGGGGATATCAGTTTGCTTATTTTGAGGGTTTTGCCGTTCCATATCATTGCAGTTAAAATTGCATTAGATCTATAAAAAACTTTGAAGAATTAAAATTGAATAGCTCACCATTTAGTTGTATCATTTTTAATGGTTTTCAAAGAAGTTTTTAAACTTCCTTCATTACAATTTTGTACTTTCAGATTTTTTCTTTACTCTTTTTTGTTGCCTTAAAATTGATTACCCAAAGTAGTATTAAAAAGGGCACGTATTGCACGGAGCACTGGGTGTGGTGCAAAAACAATGAATACTGTTACACTGAAAATAGAAAGAAAGAAAGAAAGAAATTATATTTTATGTTATATTAAAAGATCATTCTCATGTGTATAGACTGAATGCACTTGATGCCATTATTTAGCAAACTGCTTTAATCTTAGCAATATAAGTTTATATTCTTGTGTTTTCTCTGTTGATAATCTCCTACAAATATTTCCTCCTCCTTTGCAACCCTCCCATTTTTTTGTCATTTTACTTCAGTGACTAGTACCTCCCAAGGAAATGTTGACTATGAACTCAGATAACAGGCATCATTTTCTTTATTTAATAATTTTGAAGTAACACTTTTAAGTGTTTTATCATTAAGAACCACCTAAAAACTTTCGGTAACCATTCTTTTCCAGATTAAGTTCACATCTAATCCTATTACATAAATAATTTTTTTAACATCTTATTTGTTTATTTGGGAGAGAGAGAACTCACACAAGCAGAGGGAGAGGGAGAAGCAGGCTCCCTGCTGAACAAGGAAACTGATGCGGGGCTCGATTCCAGGACCCTGGGATCATGACATGAGCTGAAGGCAGATGCTCAAGTGACTGAGCGACCCAGGTGCCCCCTTCATTAAGACCTTTTATCATGAAGAGATATACGTGCTCTTCTGCCTGCATTGAGAAGACTTTATAAAATTAATAGGTGGAAGGAAACCACAAATACATTTAAATGTTATTCCTGGAATAGACTCAACTTGATCATGATTCAAAAAAAATTATTTTTCCAAAAATTTTTATATTTACCACTAGATTTGGCTTGCTATCATTCTAAGAACTCTTCTGTGCTCAAGAAGGAGACTGACCTGTAATCTTTCTCATACTGGCTCTTTCCTCCCCATCCCCACCAGACTTTGTAATCAAGAATATAACATTAACTTCAGACAATGCACTGGAAAGCTTAGTTATTTTTCTAGGAAAGCATATATACCTGGAATAATCCAGTTTTTTAAAGTTGAGTAGAAATTGCCTGAAAACCCGTTTGTACTGGTTGCTTTATTTGTGAGAACATTTTCATCTACTCATCTATTTAAATCTCCAACTTAACTACTCGTGCTTTCTGTTTGGACCAAAATTTGTCCATTTTCCTAACCATGCAAATGGAATGGCATACACATTTAGAAGATTCTCCTCATTTTAAAAATTCACCTGCATCTATGTTCTTTTCTTAATTGCTAGCATGGTTTGTTTTTTAATGCCTTATCTCATTCTTCAGGGCTTTTGAAAGTCATTTTTTTTTTAACTATAGTTCAGAATACTACACTCAACCCAGCCAAAAGACTGAGTCAATAAGATAACATTGTAATAACTTTGTATGGTGAGAGTAACTAGACTTATAATGGGGACATTTTGTAATGTATAAAAAAATATCAAATCACTATAATGTGTGCCTGAATACCACATTATACTTTATAAGAATGTAGGTAAGTTAACTCATCTGTATTGATTATTTATCTGTTCTTAGATTCCTGCAGTAACTCGGTTGTGATAGTTCATGGAGAACTTTCTTTTGCACTATTATTGCTTCATTATGAGTTAGTCTTTTCAAAGAACCACGTTTAGGCTCTTTCTCTGTATTGTTAAATTATTTCGTAGAATAGAAAACACAGTTCACTTTACTATATTATTGTATCTATTTGTTTTTATTTCTTGTGTGAATGGGTTTTTTTCTTTTAAGATTTTATTTATTTATTTGACAGAGAGAGATCACAAGTAGACAGCGAGGCAGGCAGAGAGAGAGGGGGAAGCAGGTTCCTCACCGAGCAGAGAACCTAATGCGGGGCTCAATCCCCGAAATTCGAGATCATGACCTGAGCCGAAGGCAGAGGCCCCAACCCACTGAACCACCCAGGCGCCCCCTGTGTGAATGGTTTTATTAAATGGTCAGCAGTGAGTTTCTTTAGCCTATCTCCCCATCCAAGGGAAATATTTAAATATGTAAAACGGGGGCGCCTGGGTGGTTTAGTGGGTTAAACCTCTGCCTTCGGCCCAGGTCATGATCTCAGGGTCTGAGGATCGAGTCCCGCAACGGGCTCTCTGCTCAGCAGGGAGCCTGCTTCCCCCTCTCTGCCTGCCTTCTGCCTATTTGTGATCTCTCTTTCTGTCAAATAAATAAATTTTTTAAAATGAAATATGTAAAATGGCCCTTTAACATTTTTTTCATCACTCCAAAATTCTGACATGTAGTATTTTCATTATCATTCAGTCTTACATATTTTTAAACTCCCATTTTCATTTCTAAACACTACTTGTGGGGCTCCTGTATTTCCTGAAGTTCATCCTATAGAAAGCTAATTAAAAACTACCAGCAAATAGGGGCATAAGTGTGGTTCAGTCAATTGAGCATCTGACTCTTGGTATAAGCTCAGGACATGACCTCAGGGGTCGTGAAATCAAGCCCACAGTTGGGCTTCTCCCTCAGCAGGGAAGTCTGCCTGGAGATTCTCTCCCTCTGCCCCTTTACCCACTCACACTTTCTCTCTGAAACAAATCTTTAAAAAACTCGGTAATAGATTTAATTTTGTATGAGAAAATGTTTTCATTCACTCTCCTACTTTTGCTAGATCTACTATTCAACGTTTCCAGTTGTCTTTTGGTCTCAATTATTGTTGGGGAAGATGCCCGTCTTTTTCCTCGTGTGTGCACGATTTGCCTTCCTATTGATGCCTTTATGGTCTTTCCCTTTGGCACTTCACAGCTTCATGACCAGGGATCTAAGTGTGCCTTTATTTCTACTCATCTTGCTTGCTAGATGTTGTGCTTAATACACCTACAGATTCTGGTCACCAAGGTCTGGAAAATTCTCAGACACTATTGCCTCAATTCTCTTTCTTCTATTCTTTTTCCCTCCTGAAACCCATTAAAGTTTGATCTGATTACACCATCTGGTTTTTCAACTACTCTTCCAAATTTGTTTGCTTATTGTCACTCTATCCGATTTTTTCCAAAATGTTTACGACTACTCTCTTTTGTGGTTTAAAGTGTTATGTCTGGGTGCCTGGGTGGCTCAGTCAGTGAAGCATCTGTCTTCGACTAAGGTCATGATCTCTGGGTCCTGGGATGGAGTGCTACATCAGGCTCCATGCTCAGTGGGGAGTCTGCTTCTCCCTCTCCTCCTCGCCTTCCCCTTTTTCAGGCACACATGTGCAAGCTCGCTCTCTTTCGCACACAAGCATGCACACACTCTAATAAAATCATTAAAAAATAAAAATAAAAATGTTATGTTTGCCTCTGTGTGGTCCCTGGATGTCTACTGATGTGGCACTGTACTAATTAAATTCCATAAGTTATCTTGAAAGACTGTGGGAATCCTAGAGTAGGCAACCTCACCTCCCTATGAGCCTGAAGCTTCATGTTTCAATACCAGTGCTGAAACTCATCTATGCCTCAAAGACAAGCCAACCCTCACTTCAGCACCTGCTTTCCACTGTCCACTGATAAAATCTGGTGTTGTTTCTTCCTTTTGGGGGTGAAAGAGGGCATTTTCTTTACTTCTTTAGGAGACTGGATATGCTGTAATGAGTATGTTTTACAATTTAGTGGAGATATAATCATATTACAGTGGGAGTTCCTTCAAGGTATTTAGTAATACTGCTAGGAACAGAAGTTACAGGTTCTTGAAACCATAAAGTAAATGGGTCACAGCTTCAGCTTCTGTGGATACAGGGCCCTAGTCACAGAGCTACGCCCGCCACTTTCTCTGATTTCAAAAGTGTCTGGAGATTCCTAATCTTTTGAAGTCGCTCTTCAGAATCTGATAAAAATGCGTAATCTCGTGTCTACAGAACATGCATATGCATATGATTGGTATCTTGCATATCATTTCACAGAGGCTGCAGACACTTGAAACCTATCCAAGGACCTTTCTGAATCCAGGTTAAGAGCTCTGTATGAAACAACTCATCAAGTTTATAAAATCACCATGAATGATGAATGTATGAGGAGATGTAGGGTCAGTGTTCAGACAGAAATAGACCCGTCTCCCCTACCCCATGCTTTCCTTCAGTGCCTCTTTAATAAAAGGCAAATCCAAGGTCAAGAACTTTGATTCAGCACGGCCTATTAAATAACAGGCTTAAATTGGCTTTTCTATTTATGATAATTTAAGAAAAAGTAATTCTATCCCTCATGGAGTTAGGCCATTAACAGTTAGTCATTCGGATGTTAAGCCAAATTTTAGTACTAGGACTCAAATTATAATTTTGGCATTTAAGAGACAAAAGGGTAAGGGGAGGTGGGGACAGGGCAGACAACTAAGATAGTCTGCTTGGTTTACTAATGGGATAGCCTTCCATTTAACCAAACTATGGTGCTACCATTAGGAGGCCAATAAATATTCCTTCTCCAAGGGTTTTCATAATATAATAGCAGGAGAGGCCAAAGCACAACAGAACAGGAAGAAGAAATTCCCGAGACAACACTTGGTTATGTGTAGCCACACGTAAGTATCTAAGTAGTTATATCAGAAGAGGAAAAGCAGAGCAGATGCTAAAAGTGATGTGAGAGGATCCAGAAGGGTCCCTCAGAAGACGAGCACCCCAATCAGCCAGGTCATGGAACCAACGTCCATCCAGGAACCAGAGCGCTCATTTGCAGAACTGCAGATCAGAGGTGGCAAGGAAAGTGCAATGACTAACAGTACTAGAGCTAGAGGTTTACTGTTGATGTAAATCAGGGCCAATTTAAGACGACTTCTGAAATTCTATCCTAACTCACCTGAATTCCAATAGATCTTTTCACATTGACAACTATTTCAAAACGTAACCTAAAACATAATAATGCTGAAGTCCTTTTCACCTAGTTAAGAGGGCAGGCCACTGGAGTTGGAATCCCATCGTTTAATTCCCAACTCCCCTACTTCCAAGATGCTGGGTTTAATAAAGTAGGAAGTCAGTGAGAGACCAGCAGGAAGCAAGGACAGTGATAAACAGATTATGCACAGAAACCGCAGGGAACACCATCCAGACCTCTTGGCTTCCTAGACCCTGGCGCTAACAGATCAACAACCACAGGTACAGAGCCTGAGCTCTCCTCTTCCTCTTCTGCCCCAGGGTAACCCCCAGACTCACTGTAATGCACTTGCATTGCGGTTATAGCGCCCCCAGTGGGGAAAGGCTGCCACGTCGGCTTCAGTACAAAGCTTATAGGGTCAAACAGTCCCCCTGCCAATCTGTGGGAGAGCCCCCCAAATGAGGGAAGCAGCCTCCGTTAGAGAGCACCCTGTCCATGATGCGAGACCCCACCCATGTACAAGGAAAGGGCCCCAGGAGCCTCAGGCAGCTGCCACCTCTGGGCCTGCCCACTCTCCCACCTTGAAGGTGGACTTGCACTTTAATAAACTGCTTTGGGCTTGCTGCTTTCCTTCTCATTTTCTTTATTCAAGTGCTGATCCTCTCATAGATCTTTTCTTGGGGAACTCAAGAACGGAGACCTCCACTCACACAACACAGACTCTCCCTCCGTTAAGGGAGTCACCAAGATTTTTGACGTTACAGCGCTTCAGTTCTCAGCAGGGGAATAGTGGCAAGTACAGGATATATAAAAGGTTTTGGCAAAAATTGAAAATGGTAATTATGCTAAGTATTTAACATAGTATCTGTCTTGTAAAACAATGCAATAAATGTACTAGTTTTTTTTTAATTATCAGTACTGATTTTATTAAGCCATACTAACTCTAGAAACATACTCTAAGTATTTGCAAGCATTATATATTATTTTAGAGATTGACCCAGCTTCCAGGGATCTTTCCAGCATCTAGATGTATCAATAAGGGCCTATCACATCTACAGCCATCATCAACATAGGATATAGCAGGAGAGAAGAGTTCCCCTCAGAGGGTCAGGAAGATTGAACCCTTTGGTAGCCAAATACAAGGGCAATATAAAATCCAGGTCAGGTGGGGCACCAGGGTGGCTCAGTGGGTTAAGTGATTGCCTTCTGCTTGGGTCATGATCCCAGGGTCCTGGGATGGAGCCCCACATCAAGCTCCTTGCTCAGCAGGGAGCTTACTTCTTCCTCTCCCTCTACCTGCTACTCTGCCTGCTTATGCTCTCTCTCTCTCTCTCTCCATTAAATAAATAAAATTTATTTTAAAAATAAAATAAAATAAAATCCAGTTCAGGAAGGGTCAAAGAGAAGCTGAGGTCAGTGTGGAATCCTGAATCACACAAACGTACCTGGAGCCTGGGACAAGAAAAACATCTATAGCAATACCGGCAGTAGTCGGTGTGTTTATAGTAATATGAGCAACCTTTCTTTATTCTCATCAGTCACTGAGCAAATAGCTTTACCTAATCAAGGACACTAATTGCACAAAATACAAGTATGAACATGAGCATGAAGAATTCTTGGGAATGTCCATGAAACAGTTCATGCATCTTAAAGTGAACCTGCTTACTAAGAATGGACTATCAGTCTCTCACTACCACTGGTGCCCTAAACAGGCAGGGCTAAGCAGAACCGGCATTAAAATCCCATACTTATGAGCCCATGGCAAAGGGCTAACTATATAACGGGTTGTATGAGAACAGTGTGTTGTCTTTAATCAACAACAGATCATCTCAAATCACAGACCAGCCACAAAATTTACAAGAGTGACACTAACTGCACAGAACAAACATAATCCCTAGTCAATGTTTTAGACAACTGAAATGCTCCTCTATTCAACAAAACCAGAAAGTGACAGCACCGTAAGGACGCAGGGCCGTGTGGTAGGGAGCTATGGAAAGGCTACTAAGATCTGTACTCACAAACAAGCGATGCTGGTTATTTTTAAAGAAAGTTGGGCGACTCATCTGCCTTATGAAAATAGAGCAAGAAACGTTCTCTGCGCAGTGTGAAGTTCCTGTCTTTCATATGTCTAATTCCAGGCAGCATGCTGTCTGCTCTAAAGAGCGAGAAAACAAATGCCAAGCTTTACTCAGACTGGTGCGGACTGTGTGGAACTCTCGGATCACTTCCCCGTCCCTAACTACGTCACGCAGCTTCCCATCAGAGTACCAATGCCCGCACCTGCGCTCCGCCGCAGAGGGAAGGTTACAAACGCTGAAAATGAGCAGCAGCTCGGGTTACCTTACCATCTTCTACCACGTTCGTTTAAAAAAAAAAAAAAAAGTAACAATTTTAGTCTAAGACGATAATGAAATTAAGAAATAGAATCTTTATGGTGTTGAGCCAACATTTCTCAGCAGTCAAGCTTTTTTTTTTCCCCCTTTAATTGCAGTTGAGTAACACTGATGGCCCCAAGGCTATCGGAGGCATAGCAACAACAGAAATACCATTAAGAACTTAAATCCTCCCGAACCGTGAAAAAGCTGCCTTTTAACAAAGATCTTCGTTTTTGAAAATGCTCAGGCGCTAATCATTTTTTAACCACAAAATTTTCTTTTACTCTGTTTTTTGTAATTAGATAAAAGTTGATGAGTTAACATTAAGGCTTGAAACTTTTGGTTCCCCATAGTACTAAATTCTGAAATATAAGGCTATGGATTTTTTTGGGGGGGATGGGCGGGGAGAGTGTATTATGTCCCCAAGACTTTATATTTCTTGACTCCCAAACCAATAATTGGCAGCTCCTATTGGAACAGAACTTAAACAATTTTTTTCCTATTGTCAAAGAAAAATCGTATTGAACAAAAAGTGGCAACGAAGACTTTATTCAAGACTGTAGCAACAGGGGACACAGAGTAAGTCGACTTTGCTAAAACCGAAAACAGGAGGGTTTTTCCAAGTGCTGGGATAAGCCAGTGGAAAGTCCTGGAGGGAGTTTAGGGAAGTCAGTCCATGTGATGAGAGCATCTGTGCTTGCTACCAAGCATTTACAAAACTGAGGCTCCTGCACCCACCCCCACCCCACCTCAGACTTGAGATAGGGATTCTATCTTTTTTGAAGATTACATTTCAAAGCCATCACCCCCAAGTCCTCAAAGACAGTCCTGGGTTGTAAAACCTGCAAAAGGCTTTTTAAAAATTTACATCTCAAAAAGGGCAGAGAAAGAATTTGCAAGATTTCTTAAGCAAGTGTTCTAAGAGGAGGGAGGTCATCAGAGACATGGAGTCAGAAAAAAAGCCTGCTGAAGTTCAGTCAAGGACTCTGAGAAACAGATGGAGGATTTTGGAGGGGGGGGGTTGGGTGAGCCTGGTGGTGGGTACTGAGGAGGGCACGGATTGCATGGAGCACTGGGTGTGCTGCATAAACAATGAATCTTGGAACACTGAAAAAATCAAATTAAATTAAAAAATAAATAAATAAAAAAGAGGAGGAGAACTTTCAGAGGGTCTTCATCACTAGAGTCCCCAGAAGAGAAAAGCAATTCTACTCCACGTTAATGAGGAATTCTGTGGGTTGACAGGGAACAAAACAAGCTTCCAAATACTTCAGTCCTTGTGAAATTCAAAGGATGTAGGTTTAAAAGGTTCATACAATCTAATATGAAAAATAGTTTCTATCCTTCTTATCGGCCTATTATGAAGGTTGTGTGTGTAGAATATCCTATTTTTCCTTCTAGCCCAATTTAGGATTTTCCTTTCACTGTGAAAGAGAATCCTCAGTTTAAGGACGGTGCATCCCCATCTAACCCTTTCTCACCTAAGTGTGTTTTCTGTCTTGTTTTGACTCCGCTACATATGGTTTGCCACAAGAAAGACATTTCTCAACAGTGGTAGGACTTGAGTGTCTTGTAACAAGAAAGACCCATATTTAAGTTTACTGTGGCTTTTAAAAATTGCTCTTATATGTGATTTTCTTCCAAACAACAGGAAGCATAAAGCGTGGTTTAGAGCCTTCAAGGTCAGGTTTACACCATCTACACATGATTGAACACAGATTTAGGACTTGAAAATTTGCTAGCAGGTCTATTTGGTCACACCATATTTCAAGGCCATTTTCATATTTAGATATTATATGATTATTGTTATGTTTGCATTCACTTTATTATTTTGTTTTATAAAGACTTAGAGTGATGCATTAAAATTAACAAACTGATAGAACTTCTGGGAAGATGATACAGTCAGAGGACCCCACCATCATCTCACTGTATGGAGACAGTTAGGTAACACAAACATCAGTGTAAATACCCAGAAAGGGACTGTAAGACTGGAGGGGCAGACTCTCCACAGCTCAATGTAGAGAAGAGGCCACATTTAAGAGAGTGGGAAGGGCAGGGAAATAGTCACAAAATAAAGGGACCTGTGGGACTATCAGAGGGAGAGACACCCAGAGCACAGAAAGGGGAGAGAACCAGACCCTCACACCAAACTCCCCAGGCAGGAGGAACTCACAAGGAAACAATTTCCCAAGTTCTCAAAATCAGCTGGGCTTTACATCTAAATCTTTAAAAATCAGAGAGCTCAGCTCTGGGAGAGTGGAGAGGACAAGGAAAAACAGAGTCCCCTCCCTTAGTGAGACAGAAAAACAAACAGCCCCATGGAGAGACAACATTGAAGCCGCAGTTGAAAGATACCAGGGTTATATGAAGCTTTCTTTACCAATCTCAGAGTGTGTGCTGAGGGGCTGACATCAATGAGAGACTTCAAAAAACAAAGAAACTGGTGGGTGCCACTTCCCTCACCCTCCACCCCACCTAGACACAGAGACAGCTGCAGGAACCAACACAATGCCGACATATAGTACCTAATTTCCTAAGAGTGCACCCTGACCCTGTGTTCTCCTGCAGACATGCCGCTCCAGTACATCCTTGGATGGAGCCCCTCTAAAGCAGAACCCCAAGTGGGGCAGAATGCAAGCAATCCCAACAGGGACCAGCACCACTCCAGAAATGGCTCATCCCCTTGGGAGAGGGGGAAGATAACTACACACACCAGTCTGACTGCAGCCCCAGCAGCAGGCTTGGAGCAGACACCAGGTCTGACAGCAGGCCTTGCCCACCAACAAAAGCTGCTCAGGGGACAAAACAGGGAAACTGCCCTGCAGTTCAGGGCCACTGCATCTCTGGTAAATGCCTGGTCTGGCAACTCAAGTGTGCCCTGGCCCACTAACAAGCCCACTAACAATGCAGAGACCAAACTCTGCCCACAACAGCAGAAGAGAACCATCCAAGGATGGGACTGAGGGCAAAAGCAGCTCAGCCACACACTAGGGCACAGGCAACCCACACAGGAGACTCCTGTGAAGCACCGGTTCTGGGGTCCAGAGGCCACTGCGGTGCAGGGCACTATAGGGCCTCCTCTTCATAAGAGCAGTCCTTGCAAGAGCAGAAGACAGAGCTGACTTACACCTAGAAACAGACACAGAGTTCAACAAAACAAGAAGACAGAGGACTATGTCCCATATCAAAGAACAGAACAAAAATCACAGCAAGTATGCTAAACAAAACAGAAATCAGTAATTGCCTGATAGAGAATTTAAAGTAATGGCCATAAAGATATGTAAACCTTGACTCAAAGAACTCACCTGACCACTCTGTGCCCAGGCATCTGACCCACAGAAATTAAATAACAACGTTTTTGGTGTGTGTTTTTTTTAAAGAATTTATTTATTTATTTGACAGAGACAAATCACAAGTAGGCAGAGAGGCAGGCAGAGAGAGGAGGGAAGCAGACTCCCCACTGAGCAGAGAGCCCAATGTGGGGCTCCATCCCAGGACCCTGAGATCATGACCTGAGTCAAAGGCAGAGGCTTTAACCCACTGAGCCACCCAGGCACCCCTAAATAACAATGGTTTTAAACCAGCAAGGTTTGGTCATTTCTATGACAATAGTAGAAAATGTATGTAGTATATAATTTATTATCATACTTTCTTCTATCATACTTTTACAAATGTATAGTCACAAAAGCAACTATATTTTCCAAACATTCCGTATGACCTGTGTACCTGGCAAAGTCTCCAGTTTTTTCTCATCCCCACTGACCTATAAAATGCTCAGGTTTGTCTTGGATAAAATGATAATTAACATCATTTAAAATCACATATGTAGGCTTACTTTTAACATCTTTTGTGTTCTACTGAAACTTAAAATTTCAAATAAGGAAGTGGATAAAATGTTGAATTAATTTCCTTTTTAAATTCAAAGATATTCATCTGTATGTTTTCACTTAATATCATACCTCTGAAAAGTTGCATCCAGCAGATGTGAGTGTTTTAAGTATATTTGTATTTGTCTTGGCAGCCTGCAGTTCCTCAAACTGTGTCAAAACTTGTAAGAAACAGCAGGTGAAATAGGCTATTACCTTTAATTAAAGAATCAGAACTAAATGATTTGAGTACTTTACACAAGCTCTTAATTTGAAAAGTCACATTTTTAGCTGATAACAGACATGTATTAGTTTTCCTATGGCTGCTGTAACAAAGCATCAGAAACTGAGCAGCATAAACCAAATTGAGAAACTCACAGTTCTGGAGTCTAGAAGAAGGAAATCCTCATGTCCCTAGGGCTATGCTCTGATACCAGGAGAATGCTTCTATGCCTCCTTCCAGCTGTGGGAAGTTTGCCCACAAGCCCTGAGGTTCTTGGAATTGCCATGGTTCCACACTAGCCTCTGCCTTCATCACCACATGGTGTAATGTGTACCCCTGTCTTGACGTGGCTTTTTTTTTATATAAGAGAACTAATCATATTGGAATACAGGTCTACCTACTCAGTCTAACTTCACCATAATTATACCGGCAATAACCTTATTTCTCAATTAAGTCACATCCTGAGATAAACAGGATTAGAATTTCAACCTATCTTTCCTGAGGCAAAATTCAACCTGGAGTGAAAGTTAACCATATATTTTCATAGATAAAGAATTTAAAAATCCCTCTTGCATTTTGAGAGTTTAACTCAGGCTCTATTATAATTTATCTTCTTTCTCTTTCCTTTGGGGGCTCAGATGAACCTTATAGTCCCTTTGTCTCCATTAGGAGTCCCTCCTCCCAAACTATACACTGACCAACCACTACTCACCAAAATTTAGAATACCACTTATATTTGATATTTGTATAAAAAGGTGTAAATCTAACAAGTAAGATACATATACACTAAAAACTACACTATTGAAGGGGTCCCTGGGTGGCTCAGGAGGCTAAATGTCTGACTTTGGCTCAAGTCATGATCTCAGGGTCCAGGGATTGAGCCCCACATCAGGCTCCACACTCATCAGAGAGTCTGCTTCTTCCTCCAACCACTGCTGCCCTCCCCCGACCCCTGGCCTGTGCACACACTTGCTCTCTCCCCCACCCAATATATAAATAAAATCTTTAATTAAAAAAATTACACTATTGAAGATTTAAATAAATCAAGGATGTAATGTGTCCTTGGAATAGAAAATCTACATAGTAAAGATGTCAGTTCTAAGATTTATACAGATTTAACAATTCAAAATCCTAATGAATTTTCTTATAGATCTTTCTAAATCTTATATGGAAAGGTAAAAAAAAAAAATTAGAATACTAACTGTTTCAAGTTTCATGACAAACAAACTGCTTAAAGACCATTTGAGAAAGAAATAGGACTCCTGCTTGTTTTTATCTGAAAATCCTACACTGGGGCGCCTGGGTGGCTCAGTAGGTTAAAGCCTCTGCCTTCGGCTCGGGTCATGATCCCAGGATCCTGGGATTGAGTCCCGCGTCGGGCTCTCTGCTCGGCGGGGAGCCTGCTTCCCTTCCTCTCTCTCTGTCTACTTGTGATCTCAGTCTGTCAAATAAATAAATAAAATCTTTAAAAAAAAATCCTACACTGATGCTGTTTGGTAAAATACAGAAATTTTCAGCATCAATACTAGAAAATGAATGTCATCACATTGTAAGAAAATGTGGAGATACCTTCCTGATGGAACTGAGGACCATATCATGAGAAAAAAAACCTGAACCTAGGCCATTCTTCATCAAAAAGAGTTATTTAGACTAGTTGAGCTCTGAATATGAAGAAGACTTAGAAATACTTTAACCAATGTGCTCTTCTTGTATTTTTTCTTGGTGTGCATGTATGAATAATATATGGCATCACTAAATACATCTAGAGAGTTCTTTCACATGTGTTGTGATGAGCATTGCGTGTTATAAGTAACTAATTAATTGTTGAACACTACCTCAAATACTACTGATGTACTATATGTTGGCTAAGTGACATAATAAAAAATGAAAATATTAAAAAGAATTCTTTCAATAAATATAAAAAATAAAAATAAAAAAAATTAGAATACCTAAAATAATTTTTGGAAATAAGGTGAAAAAAATCCATCTACCAGATTTCAAGACTTACTTCAGTAATCGAGACTATAAGCTATAGTAATCAAGATCGTGTGGTCAAGATGATCTTGGTGGAACATTCATATGTAGACAGTGGAATAGAAGACAACCTGAAAACAGGCCCACAGAAATATACCCAAATGAATTTTAAGAACTATGTAAGTACAACTCCATTTTAAAAAGAAAATTATTTCAACTGTGGAAAGATTGGAACTCCAAAGGAAAACAAACAAAGAAAACTTGGCCAAAGTCTCACACCTTATATGAAAATTAACTCAAAATGGATCATGTACTGAAATGTCAAACACAAAACTAAAATACAGGGGGAAAAACAAGGAGAAAATCTTGAAGAGTTAGATAAATCACCTTAGACTAACGCCAAAGCACAATTCATAAAAGAAAAAAAATCCATCAACTGGACTTCTTGAAATTAAAACCCTTAAGAGACCTTGTTAAGAGGATGGAAAAGTAGGCTACACACTGGGAAAAGTATTTGCAAATCATGTATCTGACAAAGGACAAGATTTAAAACCTATAAATAGCTCTAAAAACTTAAGAGTTAAAAGGTAAACAAAATATACAACAGATATGAAGAGACATTTCACCAAAGAGGATACACAGATGGAAATTAGTCCCAAGAAAACATTTTCAACATCATTAGCTGTTAGGGAAATCCAAATTAAAACCACAATGAGATGTCACTACCCATCTATCAGAATGGCAAAAATAAATAGCAGTGACAGCACCAAATGCTGGTTAGTATTCGTAAGACCTGGATCACTCACACTCTGGTGGTAATATAAAATGGTAGAGCTCCTCTTGAAAACAGCTGGGCAATTTTAAAACTATACATACAACCACAACATGTTCAGGAATTACACTCCTAAACATTTGTCCCAGAAACAGGAAGACTTAAGTTCATACAGAAACCTACACGTGAATGTTTGTAGCAGCTTTAGTCTCAGTCTCCAAAAAGTGGAAACCGTTCAAATATCCCTCACTGGGTGAATGACTGAACTATAAGGCCCTTGTACCATAGAATCTTACCCAGCAAAGGAATAAGACTACTGATGCCCACAACAACTTGGAAGAATCTCTAGAGAATTATGCTAAGTGAAAAAAGCCAACCCTCAAAAGGTACAGAATCTAGGAGTCGATTTATTTAACGTACTTTAAATGGCCAAGTTATGGAAACTAAGGATAGCCCAGTAGTGGCCCAAGGTTAAGGTCAGGGTGGGGGCAAGTGTGAGTGTGACTTAACAGGGCAACGAGGGATCCCTGTGATGATACAAACATTCTGTTTCTGGACTAAATTAGTGTTTCTATCCCACATATGCTATTGTACCATCATTTTCCAAGTGTTGTTTTTGAAAAAACTAGATAAATGGTACATGGGATCTCTATTCTTCCCCATTATATGTAAATCTATAATTATCTCAGTTTCAAAAAATTATAAAAACCTCTCCCTCCTCTTTCATTCAGTAAGTGACCTTATAGACCCCCCAAGTACACAAACTAGATATTCCTGGACTTCCTTCTCTTCCCCGCACCAATCTTTACATTTAATCCATCACCAAACTACATGTGGCAGTTAGGTATCCATGCCTCCCTGCTTCTGTCTTCACACTCTGAGCATGTCCAAGCCCTTCTTTTCTAGTTTACTGACCATCACATGATCTCATGACAAAGCTCTGTCACTAATATTCTCTAATCCCTCTTTGCTCTAGATCTTTCTTAAAGAACTTTAACCCACAAATACAAACACCATATCTATACAGGCAAACTCCACATTTCTTATCTGGGAAAATGGACAGCCTAGAACCTTTTTTTGCATAGTTTTATTTCATTTCCCATTTATTTGGTGCTTAAGCCCAAACCTTTTCAAACACCTTCTTATGCTGCATCTACCCAAATTCTTTTTTACTCAAATTCAATTAGCCAACAGATAGTACATCATTAGTTTTTGATGTAGTGTTCAGGGATTCATCAATTGCACAACTGTGTAACATTCAGTGCTCATCACATTACTTGGCCTTCTTAATGCCCAGTTACCCCAACCCCTCACATACCTCCCTATCCACAACCCTCAGTTTGTTTCCCGGAGTCAAAGAGGCTTGTCTCCCTCTGATTTCTTTCCATTCAATTTTCCTACCCTTCCCCCCATGATCCTCCATGCCATTCCCTAAACTCTACATGTGAGTAAAACCATAAGATAATTTTCCTTCTCTGACTTATTTCACTTAGTATAATTCCCTCCAGTTCTATCCATGACAATGTAAATTGTAGTTCTTCATTCTTTATGATGGCTGAGTAATATTTCATTGTACATATGAAACACATCTTTATCCATTCTTCTCTTGAGGAACATCTCGGGTCCTTCCAGTCTAGATATTGTGGACATTGCTGCTGTGAACATTGGGGTGCATGTGCCTCTTCTTTTCACTACAAAATACTATCTGTATCTTTGGAGTAAATACCCAGTAGTGCAATTGCCGGCTCATAGAGTAGCTCTATTTTTAACTTCTTGAGGAACCTCCATACTATATTCCAGAGTGGCTGCACCAGCTTGCATTCCCACCAACAGTGTAAGAGGGTTCCCCTTTCTCCAAATCCTCACCAACATTTGTGGTTCCCTGCCTTGTTAATTTTAGCCATTCTAACTGGTATAAGGTGGTATTGCTTTTGATTTTAATTTGTATTTCCCTGATGACAAATGATATGGAATATTTTTTCATTCTTAATGTTCCTCCTGGTCACTGGTGACCTCATGCCCACTCCCTGAAGTTTGGCTGACCAAAAAGTCTTGCCTGAACTTTGTGAGTTCATTTTCGTTATCCTATTTTCATTATGTTTTTCTATTTGCGTCATCCATTAAATCATGGACGTCATAATATATATGATACACACCTAGTAAATTTCAGTAACATTAATAACTACTACCATTTTATAACATAATACAATTTATTTTATGCTAGCTTCTTTATCTCTAGTGTTCACAAGACATCAGCATTTCCATTTTCTAAGTGAGAAAGCTGGGATCAAAGAAGTGAAGTAGGGACGCCTGGGTGGCTCAGTTGGTTAAGCAGCTGCCTTCAGCTCAGGTCATGATCCCAGCGTCCTGGGATCGAGTCCCACATCGGGCTCCTTGTTTGGCAGGGAGCCTGCTTCTCCCTCTGCCTCTACCTGTCACTCTGTCTGCCTGTGCTCACTCTCGCTCCTCTCTCTCTGACAAATAAATAAGTAAAATCTTTAAAAAAAAAAAAAAAAAGAGGTGAAGTAATTTGCCAATGTCTTAGTGCTAGTAGAACCAAGGTGGAATTGGTACTTTTAAAGGAAATGGGTTAAAAATCTTTAGAGGAATTTAGTAAGAAGTTAAGCTTCCTTATATACCTACATTACACTACAAGTCCATTTATCAGGTTATAGTTATTTCACATTTCCTAGCAAGGGCTAGAGTATCAGGTCTTGATCCAATTAAACCACTGGAATAGCAGAATTTGAGTGAGACTGTGTTTTTCTTATGGGGGCGGGGGATAGTAGTTTGGCACTTTTCTTCAAATGTACATGCATGCACATGCAGATACACACAAATACCCCCCACAAAACCAAAGGTCCAGTATTCTTGCTCCTAGGTATTTCCTAGGTGCTTAGCCAAACAATTTTATAATTTGGATCTACCAAAACAAAACAAGCCTGAACACCAAAAACCTGGAGGCAGCCAAGATGTTTTTACAAAGGTAAATACATCCATACAATGGAATATTGTTCAACACCAAAAAGAAATGCACTATCAAGCCATAAAAAAATGCATGAACCTTAAATGTGTATTTCCAAGTGAAAGATCTTGTCTTAAAAGATTATGTCCTATATCATTCCAATTGTAGGACATTTCAGAAAAGGCAAAACCACAGACAGTAAAGAGATTCAGGATTCCCAGGAGTATGGAAAGGAGAAGGGTGACTGGAAGAAACACAGAAGATGCTTAGGGTCGTGAAGCTCTTCTGTAGAACATGGTGATGGATATACATCAGGTATTTGCCAAACCGATTGAACTTTACAAAGAGTGAATCTTACTCAAGGCAAAATTTTAGGGAAAAAAAAAAAAAACATTTTTCACGAGGTGGAAGGATCCCAGGGCATAATGCAGACTGACAAGAGAACTGTGTTACAAACATGAGCAACTGAAAGGGCAGGGGGAGAGGTGTGAGCGAAGTAAGTGGAAATGAGTGGTGTCGGAAACACTGGAGGCAAAAGGAGCTACATGTGAGTACTGTTTTCCAGCTCAACTTTTCAAGGGGGTGCTGGTTCACAGATCTGATAGACCGGTACCTGTACTGGGACAGAACTCTAAATGGGAAGAAGGCAATGAGCAGCCGGTCTGTCTCTAGGAATGGGAAGTTAGACAGACGGAGGGTGGGGGTTAGAACACTCCCCGTGGTAACGCAGCAGAGGAGAAGACCACACAAACTTATGTTTAGCTTAATACAGATACACTTACACACAGGAATCTTTCTAGGAAGGTATAGATATGAGGGTTCATATATACACGTACCAAGTTCCTTATTCTCTCAGACAAGGGAGCCTACAAGCAATGACACCCCAGGAGCAGTGAGCACACCAAGCACTCAGCACTTGATTTCTAATACCATTCTGCAAAAACAAGGAACCATGCTTCATGGAGAAACGGCTCCAGGTCTGGGGCAGAAAACACATTTATGGATAGGTACACATACATATCCATGGGTTACTAAACATCTATATTTTTGTGTTCCATCAGCTGAAAGGCCCTGAGAAAAAAAAATGCAACGTAGCAGTAACAAGCACATTTGTATGCAGACTTTAGTGTCAAATCATCTTGTATCTACCTACCAATCTAGAGAGATAAATGTATCCGGAGAAATGGCTGGTTCCCCACTGCAGCAGCAAATACGCTGGGTGAGCACGGAGCTGAGAGCTACAGATGTGCTCGACAATAAATGAAACCTGACACCGAGGAGGGTTATGTCAGAGGGACGCAAGAACCAAGTAAAGGAGCTCCAAAAGGCCAAAGCTGGATTAAATTGAAGAAGAAAATGAATAAACTAGTTTGGAGTATAACCTGAAGTATAAATGATATCTAAGAATCGGCAATGCTGATGCAAATAAAGGACTAAATAAATGGGGGACCAGAGAAAATCATCCCTTGTAGAAGAACCACAGATAACTTACACAGACCCTGCACCCTCAAGAAAGGTGAAGCATAACTGCCCATTTATGTGTGACCCATGCTTAATGACTTCCTTCCAAAGGGGCCAACATGCATAAGACAGACACAATGGGGAGGAAAAAGGTCACCTTACAGTGGAAAAACCGGCCCTCAGCCAGGCGATCAAGGTAAACAGTGATAAACCGTGTTGATAATATATACCCTTGAGGTGAAGTCATGAAAATGGTATTTTACCCCTGGTCTTCCTCCCCAAAACTGGTAACCCCACTGTGAGTGGGAGAAAAACAGATCCCCTTAGAAGGTCATTCTACTGTGTTACCTGACCACCACTCCAGAAAACTGTCCAGGCCATAAAACAAGGAAAGTCGGAAGGAACAATCACAGCCAAGAAGAGCAAATGAGAACTGCCAACATGTACTGTGAGATCCTGGAGGGGATCACACCAAAGAAAAATACTAGATAAAACTAAGAACATCTGAATAGAGTATGGACTTGAATGTTGGTTCATTCGGTAACAACTGTACCATACTAAGATGTTAACAGGGTAGCCTGCATGTTGGGGTACATGGGACACTAGACACTGTGTTTCCTGTTTTTCTGTAAATCTCTGTTCTTAAAAAAATGAAGTTTACTATTAAAAAAAAAAAACAGTAACCAATTAATTTTTTTTTCCCCAAAAACTAGATGGGCAGTGCTTTGCCCCTCCACTTTGCCTTTTTTTCTCTTAGAACTTTATAAGGATGGGAAACTGTTTAGCATCTCAGTGTGTGCCACATTTGATACCAACAGAGCTGGACCATGGACTCAGCTGGTTCATGAATTTCATTAATAGGTGTTATTCTAGAATTCTAGCTTTTGGCTAGGGTGCAAAATGATTCATTCCCAAGTTGGAAAGGAGGAATTTTCATATCTGAACTTTTAAGTATGAACTAGCATTTTACCCCAATAGAAAAATTATGCCTACTTTTTATTTTTATAGGAATCACAGCCTAAGTAGATGATGATCAGTATTTACCTTCCCTGTGTACCTTGTGTAATTGCAGCGGCAAAGTATTTATCTTTCACGTCACTTACCTGAACCAAATAGTTTTCCTTAATTCTTCACACTTTCTCCTCATCATCATAAGAGGTTTTCCACTCACAACTAACATACACTTTTGCTTTCTGCTCAGAGCCATTAAGTATGATTCCAATATATCTATTCATTTGTAATTAACTCAACCTCTCCTATTAAAGTAGCCATACTTGTGTTTAAATGTGTATGTGTGCATTATTCAACACAGAAAAAGAAAATATCTGTCGACTGAAACATGTCAAGAGGCAAAGCCAACCTTCAGGGAAAAATTTTTAATTATGTTGCCTGGGTAAAAAACATCCCCTATTTATTCTTTTCCCTTTCTCAAAAATATCTACTGAAGCAGTCATCTTCTATTCAACAATTTCCTCTCCTCCTGATATTAGAATATTTCTATTTAACTTTATGTCCCACTTGTCTCAAGGCAATAATCAAAGCATTAAAAAATGACAATATGTCTTGAGTATGCACAGGTTTTTTTTTTTAATTCAAGATGGTCTGTGTTCAATCTTACAAAATATTTCAGGAGAAATGTTTTCAGAAGACCTCAGAAATCAATGTTTTACTGTCGCTCAAATACAACAGATATTTTAGGAATGTTATTACAAAATAAACTGCATGTTTTGCCTTCTGACAGTCAGGCAATCATGTATAAATCACAGTAATCCAACCATCAAAGCCTCCTCAAGGCATTTCTGAATATATTTGACAATGTTTAAAAGAAAAAAAAAATACAACAGAAAAACACCTTCTAATAGAAAAACTAGAAGAGATAAATGAGAGGAAAACAGAAGCAAGTAAAAAATGTGTATATATTGTTAACTCAAACCTCAAGGTTTCCAAATTCTCCTTCCAGGAGAATCTGTACAGACAGTGCTTTCTGACAAGGCATTTGCATATCACCATACCTGGGCAAGGAGCCAAGCCACACAGAGTTAGAAAGGTGGAGGGAAAAACACCTCCGTGAAGGGTGGTCAAAAGGCAGAGGTGACAATGCAGACTCCGATGGGCAGCACCACTCTAGGGCTTCGGAATCAGAAGTCAGGGACTAGCAAGCAAAGGTCAGCCCGCGGAATGGAGCTTGCAGTAACACTGGGTCATCCCACACCTACAGTTACCAGCTCAGAAACACACAGGTCCTGGAAGTGAAGATACGGCTACAGCCCTCACACCAGGGAGACAGGAAAGACTACGATACTGGAAAGGAAAGAAAAAAAAAAATCAGGACTCTGCCAGGACACGGAGATAATGCGGCGCAGGGCAGAGCAAGGACCGATCCAGGAATCCGCTCTGCAGACAGGACCTGGAGGCCCGTTTCCAGCCGTCTAAGGGCCGTGCTCTACTGGGAAGCAGGGAAGTCCACACCCAGCCAGGGCAGGCGGGAAGCTGAAAAGCAAGCACATTTCAAAGCTTTTCTAGCAAGTGTTATCATAGAATGTGTAATCCCCTTCTTCATCTCATACACCTAATTACCACACAGCGGGCCTAGGAGCTCAACCAGATTCCTCCCTTAAACCCACCTCAAATGGGAATTCGCACTCCAGTTTCTTTCTTCTCCTGTAAGTAAAAAGCCTTCATATAATTAAGTTCCTGGAGGACGAAGGGCAATTTGTTCATTGTGCTCTTACTACATGATTTTTTTTTAAATCTATAAACAAAATAAATTGTAAAATAATTTGACAAGAGTGACTCATAACAGAGAATTGAAATAATTTATGTTTTCCAGAAGGGGATGGAAAATAAATCCTAGGATGTTCACTAGGCTGGGCAAATATTTAGTTTTCTTTTCAGATAACAGATTTTTTAGTTTCTAATGAACTTTTAAGATGGAAGAAAAGCACTATTTATCCTCCACAAAGATATTTTCTTGGTCTTTCATGTGTGCTATGAATGAGTCTGGTGAGTGGGCAGTCACTGTGGGCCTCTAATTTGAGCAGCTTCCCGTGGAGGGAAGGCTTGGGGAAGCCTAAAGTCCTCTCCACTCGCCTAGATTTGCAACACGGCCTCAGGGCACATCATTCATCTCACTCTGATTTGCTTCCACGTTTCAAAAAGTATAAAATCCACGGTTTCCCACTGCAAGGATTTAAATGTCCGGTTCACCGTCTCATTGGATGAATTTACAAACTTACAGAAAAAAAAACTTTCCATGAAGGGCACCTGCCCCCACCTTTCTGAGGCTCACACAGGATTCTCAGGGAACCTCTGGAACTTTGCTCTGCTTTCTCACATTCCGTTTTGACTCAGACTCATTATTTCAGTAAACATCTACCGGCTGTCTGCTGGGCCACGCACTATACAGGTGACCACCCCCCACAACCACACTGAGATGAAATATTTTTAAGAGGTCACAACAGGGGGGACTCTGGAAACACTGAGACTTTTTGAGGGTCCCCAGAAAACTTTCTGGAAGAAGTGATATTTAAGCAATAAGGTAAAATAAAGGTAAAGTAAAGGTAAAATAAAGGTAAAGGTAAAATAAAGAAAGGTTAGCTCCATAGAAATGAGGAGAAAGATGCTCCAAGTCAGCTGAAACTCTGTGGTTCATTCTAGCTACAATAGAGAACTTGATAAAGGATTGGAGAGGATAAAGAAATGGGGTCCCTGTGGCACCTGGGAGGCTCAGTCGTTAAGCCTCTGCCTTCAGCTCAGATCATGATCCCAGGGTCCTGGGATGGAGCCCCGCATCTGGTTCAGCAGGGAGCCTGCTTGTCTCCCACTCCCCCTGCTTGCGTTCTCTCTCCTACTGTGTCTCTGTCAAATAAGTAAAATCATTTTTAAAAAGGGGGGGGAAGATCCGAATCATGAGGAGCCATTTGGTGAATGGGCAGATCAAATAAATAGGAAGAGAGAGTCCATGTGAGAACACGATAAAGGATCAGAAATGAATCCTCTTTTCCTTTTCTATGCTATCATCGAAGGAAAGTTTTATGAATGTGAGAACAGCAGGTCGGAGAGTCAGTATACAGTCAGACACGGGCCACACCATCAGTGGAAAGGAGAGCTCTGACCCACAACCTAACAGCAGCCAGTCTGGGAGGCCGAACTACACCTTCTCCAGCAACAGGCCCCCAGACAGCCATGACTTGACCAGTAACTGCCCGCTTCCCTAATTTGTTATTTTAATTTTTCAGTGTTCCAAGATTCGTTTATGCACCACACCCAGGGCTCCATGCAATACATGTCCTCCTTAATACCCACCACCAGGCTCGCCCAACCCCTTATCCCTCTCCCCTCCAAAACCCTCAGTTTGTTTCTCAGAGTCCACAGTCTCTCATGGTTCATCTCCCCCTCCGATTTCCCCCAGTTCACTTTCCCTTTTCCTTCTCCTAATGTCCTCCGTGTTATTCCTTATGCTCCACAAGTAAGTAAAATCATATGATAATTGACTCTCTCTGCTTGACTTATTTCACTCAGCATAATCTCTTCCAGTCCCGTCCATGTTGATACAAAAGTTGGGTATTCGGGGCGCCTGGGTGGCTCAGTGGGTTAAAGCCTCTGCCTTCAGCTTGGGTCATGGTCCCAGGGTCCTGGGATTGAGCCCCGCATTGCGCTCTCTGGAAGCCTGCTTCCTCCCCTCTCTCTCTCTCTCTGCTGCCTCTCTGCCTACTTGTGATTTCTCTCTCTCTGTCAAATAAATAAAATCTTTAAAAAAATTTTTTTTTAAAAGTTGGGTATTCATCCTTTCTGATGGAGGCATAATACTCCGTTGTATATATGGACCACATCTTCCTTATCCATTCATCTGTTGAAGGGCATCTTGGCTCTTTCCACAGTTTCCGGCTTCCCTAATTTTTGCCCTCACTTACAATTTAGAACCAAGCTAAGAAAGGTGAATATTGTCCCCCTAACCAGTCACACGAGCCACCAGCTTTTACTTCGCCCACACACTCCCTCCCCATGCCAACAGCTTCCAATCAGCACAGCCCTGGAAACTTTCCTTTTGATTTTTCAATACAGAGCTTCCCTGTTCCCCTGACTACCTTTGAGTCTCTCTGCCAAACACAAGCGATGGTGATGGACTCCCTTGCTTTAGGAAATTCTAAAATAGCTTTCGCTTGTTCTCATTTGGGTAGTTTTCTTCTCCCCAGGTATCACCCCCTTTTTTTTCTTTTTTTCTTCTCTTTTCTTTTCAAGGAGGTTGACTGGAAAGGAAGAGTCAGAGCACAGACTCTGCCCAGATAGCAGCCAGCTCGAAGATTCTGGCCCAGTGGTTTCTAATCTCTAACAAATTTCATAGAGAAAGAATTTTCTTAGGTCACTTAGAGAAATAGGACATTGTGATGGTTTAGGACATGCTACTGGGCTGCACAGGTTGGAGTGCTTCAGGGCACTGGGGGCAGGGGGTAGTCTTCATAGAGCTTCGCTTGGTTCAGTCTTGACATTTTCCTTTCCCAGTATAGCCCTATCATTAAGAGCTTGGACTTTATAGGAAGCCTGTGTTCATAATCCCAGCTCTGCCACTTCCTATGCACCTTTAAAAAAATATTTGGGGGGGGGCGCACCTGGGTGGCTCAGTGGGTTAAGCCTCTTCCTTTGGCTCAGGTCATGATCTCAGGGTCCTGAGATCGAGTCCTGCCATCGGGCTCTCTGCCTGCCTCTCTGCCTACTTGTGATCTCTGTCTGTCAAAAAAATAAATAAAACCTTTTAAAAAAAATTTTAAGCCATTTATGGGAGCCTGTGTGGCTCAGTTGGCTGAGAAGCTGCCTTTGACCTGGGTCATGATCCCAGAGCCCTGGCATTGAGCCCTGCACCCCAGCTGAGCAGGGAGTCTGCTTCTCCCTCTCCCTCTCCCAGGTCCCCTGCTTGTGATCATCTCTCTCTCTCTCTCTCTCTGTCCAAGAAATAAAATCTTTAAAAAAAAAAAGTATTTAGCTTCTCTGCCTCAAACTCCTCAAGTGTAAAACAGAGATGATAGCACCGTCTCTTTGGGTGTCTCGACAAGTGCTGTCTATAAAAGCCTGTAGAACATGCAGCAACATATTAGTTACTATGTATTTCTGAAGTGACTCCGCTTCTTCCGAGGATTGCTACTCCAACACAAATAAACCTTCTAAGTCAGAATCAGTACATCCAACTGCCTAATTAACCTCCGTTCTTACATGTCTCACAGGCAACTGTCCCATGAGAAAAATTATGTTCCACATCCATGGAATATGTTATATTTGACAGAAAAGTATATCAAAATAGAGAAAAAAACTGAAGTCCCAATGCTTCCATGAGAGGCTCTCTCCCCCTCCGTGGGAGATTGCCCTCGCTGCTCTCAAACAAGGCTGGTACGTAAGCCTGGGGAAGATTTCTGAGGAGTGTCACTTAGAAGGCACAGACAGGGCACCTGGGCATCTCAGTCCGTTCAGCATCTGCCATCAGCTCAGGTCATGATCTCGGGCTCCTGGGATTGAACCCCATGTCGGGCTTCCTGCAGGGAGTCTGGTCGTCCCTCCTCCCTAGTTGTGTGCACTCCCGCTCTCTCAAATAAAATCTAAAAAAAAGGGAAAAAATCTAAAAAAAGGAAAAAAGTGTAAATATGCCCTGCGAAGGTGTCTGGTTGCTATGGTTACTGATGCAGCCTCCCAGGTTTCAGGAGTACCATTCTAAAGCCACACACCTATACCGCGACGTCATGTTCTCAGGTGACAGATCTGAACCAGGCTCATGACTTCCCATCCACACCCCAGAAGCACAGAGCACAGCACGCTGCCCTCGGGTCCTGCTGCCCTCCCGGTACACGGCGCACCAAAGCCCCAGGCTTCCCAAGAGGAGACCCGCCAGCCACTCCTTGAAGTACTTCCCAGCCTTTACCCAGTTCCTTTCTCCCAGGGCTATCAACCAGAATTCCTCGATCTCCCCCATCTTTCCACTTCTCACAGAGCCAAAGCCATCTCCGTGATCCCATCGACCAACATCCCCCCGTCAATACCTTGCGACAGCCCACCAGCCCCCCGGCTGGCCCCACCCGCAGTCCAACAACAAATGGTGCCCTCCCTGTCTGACGCCGGCCTCTTCTACTGGACTCCCAGCCCCGTGACGGCAGACTCCAGCCTCGACCGGGGTCTGTGGCTTCGCGTATTAATACTTAAAACCTAAGGAAAGCAAAGAAAGATTTGGACAGAGTCTGTCAACAGTGATGGAATATTTAGAGTCTGCTTAAAGGTTTTCTGTTTAAATCTGATACAAGAAAATGCGACATTGGCTATCAAGTCATCGCAGGCACGGATGGCTAAGAAACTCAGTGCATTAGAACGTATTAGAACAGCTGATGAATAGTTCACGGTCAGGGAAGCCAGACACAGGGCAACCGAACCGCCACCAGATTTGCCTGTCGGAGCAACGGGGCTTGCTTTCCACTGAGTGCAGCAGCTCCCCAGGCACCCCGACCGGGATAGGACATCAGGTGTTGAACAGGCGGGCGTATGATCCCCTGTAAACACTTCGAACAGGCTCAGAAAGAAACAAGAAATGTGTAATGAGAGAAGTTCCACCGACCTCTCCTTGCAAAAGGTGATGAACGTCACAGGCACGCGCTCCCCCCTCTTCAGACTTGCGCCGTTCTGGTGCAGTGAGATTCTAAAACCTCATTCTGCATCTTGAGTGTTGTAGCCTGTAGGCCCCTGTCAGAGAGTCACAGCGAGAAGGGGGTGGTGGCAGGAGGGACGGTGTTAACGATCGTGGCCAGAGCAGAGGCTTTACACTGTCAAACACGAGTGCTCAAGGAAAGGATTTTGCAGATTTCCCTTTTTCTTTTGTATGGCCCTGCTCTGCTTCAGTTTTAGGGAAACCTCAGAAAATGGACATCCACGCAGACGATGGAAGCACTTCGGGCAGTCCAGTTACCAAGCTGTTTAGGTGGCGACCATGGCCGGCCAGACACCCGAGAGAGCCATCCTGAGTGCCCCCGCCACGCTGCAGCTCTTCCTGTGAGGGCGCACGGGCAGGCAGGGAGCAGCCTGGCAGGAAGACCACAAGAGGTGACGATGCATTTATGTGACCCCGTCTGGCTCAGAACTACAGCTGGCAGTGAGGAAGACCGTAGCTCGTTTGTGTAATTCTTTCCTCAGCTCTCCAAGCGCAAGACTATCAGAAGCGGAGTAAAAAGCACGCCCACCAATTAATCGCCTAGTATTTTGAAAGGTTGGAAAGTCAAAGAGCAAGTTCTTGAAATAGTATCCTGAGAAGTGACCGTTTTATCTGTGCATGGATGGGCTCTTTCCCCAAATAACCACATTCCACAGTCTAAATGAGAAGGAATTTTTAAAAGGACTCAAAAAATAAGGACCTTGTTACAGGTTTAAATTTATACTTCTCTTAAGATCTTATTTTCCCCGTAGGAATTTACAGAAAATCATCAGGAAAGAAGGAACAGTCTAATTCTTCATCTGTGCAGCACAGAGGAAAGGCAACAACTCACGGGCTGGATTTACACGGGTGACACTTACTGGGGACTGCTGTGGGTTGAACGGTGTCCCCCTCTAAAAGATATGTTGAAATCCTAACCTCTTCTATCTGGCAATGTGACTTTATCTGCAAATAGGGACTTTGAAGACGTAAACAAGTTAAGGTCATTAGGCAGGGCCCTAATCCAATAAGATGGTGTCCATGTAAGGAAGAGGGACAAAGAGGCTGACAGAGAGAAAGATGCTGTGAAGACCCACAGGGATGTCATGTGACCACCGACACACATACTGTGAAGACAGACCCGCAAACCAAGGAATATCAAGGGCTGAAAGCAATACCAGAACCTAGAAGGAAGGCAAGGCATGGATTCTCCTCCGGAGCCTTCAGAGTGCTTACCCCTACTGACAACTTGAGGTTTGGATTTCTAGCTTCCGGAATGGAGAGAAGAAATGATTGTTTTAAGTAAGGCCTCCTGCTATGCGGTGCTTCTTTCCGGCAACCTTTAGAAACTAATGTCAGGTGTGCTCTGAAAGGACAGTTCGGGCCCAACTGGGCAGAGGAGGAAGAAACAGTGAAGCAGCCACAACAGGACCTCAGCTAATTGCACCAGGAACCTGGAGCTGAAAGCATCTCTGCAAGTTTCTCCCAGCAGAGGCAGACCGGGCATTCGTTCTTCTGCACAGACCAGCCACTGGATGGCAGCCACACTGGGATGGAATTCCCCAGCCAAGAATGATGCCCAGAGAGAAACTCAGCTCTGAGCTGTTTCCAAAGGGCTTTTATCTTTGTTAAATAATATGACTGTAGGGGCGCCTGGGTGGCTCAGTTGGTTAAACATCTGCCTTTGGCTCAGCTCATGATCCCAGGGTCCTGGGATCAAGTACCACATTGGCCTCCCTGCTCAGTGAGGAGCTGCTTCTCCCTCTGCCTATTTCTCTGCCTGCTTGTGCTCTGACAAAGTCTTTAAAAAAATAATTTTTTATAATGGTAAAATATTTAATATTTCTATTTTTAAAACAGTATTTTTGTGTTTATTGTCTTACACAGGATTATAAGTATCTGTATGTAATGTCAGTAATAGATAACACATTTTTATTTTAATCAAATTATGACTATTGGAGAGCCAGTTGTTTATTCTAAGTTGTTGGTCAACCTTCTACACGATGCTCTTCCTCTGCTGATCAGTTCTACCATCAATCACATAGATGTCTATTTCTAAACCATCTAGTCTTCCATGAAATCCTGTTTGCATCAATACGTGACTGTTACTTTCTCCAGTTTGATGTTCCCTAAACACTTCTTTGGCTTTTTTTCACCACATTGACTTTTGGAGAAACTTCAATTCAACAGGCTCATTTTCAAAACATTCAGTGGGAAATGCATGGATTGTACTCCATTTTTAGATTAGCTTTGTGATACCTGACATCCTCACAATATTGATTCTTTCTATTGAAACTTTCTTGGCGAAATTCTATAGGTTTCTTCATAAAGAGCATACTGATGCTTTTGACCATTCCTGTGCTTGTTAACTTTAAATTCATTCTTGGGTATAAGAGCCTTTGGTTCTGTGTTAAGACCTAGGCTTTTGTTTTCCTCTCATTATATTTATTAATTTATTGCTATTTATTATTTGTATATTTGCTAGTTGTCCTTATTTCCAACCACTTTTCCAAATTATTAGAGATTTTCTAATGGTCAGATTTTTTTTAGAGGGAAAAACCCTGTCACCCGCTCATGATGTCAGCATAGGACCTCTCCTAGGATGATCATTCTTCTCCTATTTGACTTAGAAGTCAAATTCTAAAATTTAAAATACCAGGTCTTATGATATTTTAGCAAATTTTTCCAAGGTAATAAAATTTGTTCCCCAGCTTATAAAATAATTGTTCTTTTTGGCTCTAACAGGTTATCTTCATTTTTGTGTGTTTGTAGTTTGACAATAGGTCTGAGGAGTCTGACTCTAGACCAGAATCCTACGACTGATCACTCAGGCCAATCCCAGGGAATTACGAAGGCTCTACCTGCCCTCCTCATGGTAGACACGGCTCAGAAATGCTCTGAGTGTCTGGAGGGAGTTTCAGTCCAGGATCCTGCCAGCCAGCCACGACACACCAACACCTGCCTCCTGCATGCTGGGCCTTGGGCCCTTCCATTCACAGGTTGCCCTTGACCAAGCCCTTTCTCCAGTGCCTCTGCTTAGACCCTCTTACAAGTAAGGACTGGAAGACACCATTCTCCACCAAGACTCCATCCTCAGCCTTTTCCCTCATTTCCTCGCCTATTCTGCCCCTCCTCCAAACTTCCTCTATTCCCCAGGACCATAAAATGGCAGAATTCTTTGCTCATGGCTCAGGGCAGGTGTTTTGATGTTGAGATATTTCAATAGCATATATAGAAATCTTCCTTCATATTTACAAAACCGGAGCATCTTTAACAAGAGATTTTTTAAAGGGACATTTTTTTAGGTATGTGGGTGGCTCTCTTGGTTCAGCACCCACCTTGGCTCAGGTCATGACCCCAGAGTCCCAGGATTGAGTCGTGCATCAGACCTCCAGTTCCACAAGGAGTCGGCCTTTTCTGACCTTCTCCCTTCTCATGCTCTCTCTCTCTCTCTCTCTCAAATAAATACGATATTAAAAAAAAAACAGCATTTTTGATTGCTGAAGATTTCAACTTTACATTTACTGAATGTTACATTTTTCTTCTGTTTCCTGGATTTTTCCAGTATTTAAGTATCAGATTTCTATTTTCCAATGTTCTTTATTAAAACGTTAACTTTTCTTTTTCTATTAATGTTGGGAAATTCAGTATCCATAACCGTCAGCTAATCAAAAAGAAACATGCTTTTAGTTAGCATCACAGAAATCTTATTGAAATCTAATTTTTATGCCAGATTTTTTCTATTATGCTTTGACCATTTTAAAATCCCTGTAGACTTCAAAGTCACACAGTATCAAGCAATTACTTGTTCTGCATAATGATTTTAAATCTAGGTGCACCATTTCCTTTCCAAGTACTTTTAAAAAAAAAGATTTTGTTATTTGAGAGAGAGAGAGAGACGTGTGCAAGCATATGAGCAAAGGGAGGGGCAGAAGGAGAGGGAGGGGGAGAAGCAGACTCCTCACTTAGTAGGGAGCCCCACAGAGGGCTCCATCCCAGGACCCTGGCATCACAACCTGAGCCAAAGGCAGATGCTAAACCTACAGAGCCGCCCAGGTGCCCCCCAAGTACTCTTTCTTATAACCTATGATATCGTCTATTTCATTCCTTTTAGGCTCAGTTGCATTCTTAGAGGACTTTGGGGGGGGGGGGCAAAGTTGATAAATAAGAGGTAAAATTTCAGATTCAATGCATTATTTCTATTTTCTCATACAATTTAAACGACAATTTGCCTGAGCACAGCATTACAGATGGCCTATAAGCTTGATAAAAATTGGGACAGCCGTGTAACACAGACTGCAGGAGTTACGGATACGGGCACTAGGAACCCTCTTGCACACTCACTAGGAAGCACCCTTGAGTAGCCGTCCTGGAACTGTCTTGCATTACTTAACCAAGTTTTATGAATCATGACCTAGTAACTCCAGTTCTAGATTTGCATGACAGAAATGCTGTTTACATCCAAACGGAGACACGCATGTAGAACTCCACAGCATTATCTGTTGAAAGGCCAATTAAAGACAAATGAGGGGACCCTAATAGAGCAGATAGTTTAAATATAGTAAATATACACAATGTTAAAAATTAAATGTTTACTGCCTGGTAAACATGAAAAAAAAAAAAAGAAAGAAAGAAAAAGATAGACTACAAAGACATTCATATAAGAATCCTTAGTAACACATAGACTACCGAGACTAAGTGCAGAATAGGAAATCTGTGCTGTCCAACAATGAAAGATTTAATCAGTAATCAAACACTTCGCGACAAGGCAAATTCTAGGACAAGATGCCTCACTACTCAATTTTACGAAGCATTTCAAGGATTAATGCCAATCCTCCTTGAACTACAAAAATGTAAAACGGGAACATACCCAAACTCATCTTACGAGGTCAGCATTACCCTGACACTAAAGCCAGCTAAGTACACTTCAAGAAAAGTACTGATTGATGAATATAGATACATTCCTGATGAATATAGATGCTAAAATTCCTGATGAATATATTCCTAATGAATATAGATGCTAAAATTCTTAACAGAGTATTAACAAACCAAATTCAGCCAGTCCTTTAAGAGAATCATACACCACAATAAAATAGGATCTGAGATGCCAAAATGGCTCAAAATACACACACACAAATCAGTAAATGTGATACACTATATTAGCATAAAAATCTATCAACTACATAGATGCAGAAAATGAGTCTGCCAAAATTCAATGGCCAGTGATGATTAAAAACTCTCAGCAAGTCAGATACAGAAGTAAAATACCTCAACACAAAGGCTAAAAACAAGCCAAAAGTTACTATCAATCATAAAAAGCTCAAAGTTTTTCCTCTAAGATCAGAAACAAAGGCGCCCACTCTCACTACTCTTAGTCAACATTAGTCCTGGAGATCCTAGCCAGAACTATCCAGAAAGATAAATAAAAGACCTCTGAAACAGAAATAAAATGGTCTTTGTTTGCAGATATGATCATACATACAGAAAACCCTAAAAACACCACAAAGAAAAAAAAAAAACTATCAGAACTAGTTAAATTCAGTAAAGTTGCAGGCTATAAAACCAACATACTTAACTGATTTCTACACACAAATGACAAAGTACTTTAAGAAGATATAATAATCCCATTCACAATAGCATCAAAAAGAATTAAATTCCTAGAGTAAGTTTAACCAAGGAGATGAAAGATCCCTACACTGAAAAGTTTAAGACTTTAGTGAAAGAAACTAAAGAGGACACAGAAAGATTTTCCATTTTCAGAAATAAAATTGTTAAAATGTTCATATTACCCCCAAATCCCTCTCTAGATTTAGTGTAATCCTTATCATTTCAATAGCATTTTTCACAAATACATAAAAAAATCCTGAAACTTGTATAGAACCACAAGACTCCAAATAAACAAAGCAATTTTAAAATGTAACAAAGCTGAAGACACCACACTTCCCGATTTCAAGATATATTAGAAAGTTATATCTAATCAGAACAGTACGGTAGTGGCATAAAAACAGACACAGGGCAATGGGACAGAACTGAGCCCAGAAATTAACCCAATATATGATGAAAGAGCATTTGACAAGGGAGCCGTGACTACTCAGCAGGATGAGGAATAATCTCTTCAATAAATGCTTTTGGGGAAACTGGAGGACCACATGCAGAAAAGTACAACTGAACACCTGTTGTACACTACTCACAAAAATTAACCCACAATGAATCAAAGATTGAAACAAAAGACCTGAAACCATAAAACTCCTAGAAAAAAAAACAGAAGGGAGAACCCCTGGGCATTGGCCTTGGCAATAATTTTTTGATATAACTGCAAAAACACAAGCAACAAAAGGAAAAATTAACAAATGGGACTACAAACTAAAAAAATTCTGCACAAAATCAAGAATTCAATCTATAGAATGGGAGAAAAATTTGCAAATCATTTTTCTGAGAGATTAGTATCCAAAATACATGAAGAACCCTTTCAGCTCAGTTGTAAAAATAAGAAAATGAGCAAAGGAACTGAATGAACACTCCAAAAGGTAACAGAAAAAAGGCCAACAGATTAAAATAAAAGAAGCTCAAGATCACTAATCAGGGAAATGCAATTCAATGACATAGCACCTTGCACATGTAAGAACAGCTGTATCATCCCGAAGACAAGAAATGAGCATTGGCAATGATGTGGAGAAAAGGGAAACTTGTTCTCGGCTGATGGGAATGTCTTTCATAGAGCCACTGTGAGCGGTATGGCGATTCATCAGAAAGTTTCAAACACAACTACCGTATGATGCAGCAATCCCATTTCTGGGTACACGAGTTCACTCTGGTGAAGAGCGATGCAGGCACCACTGGAACACGCGCATTATTCTCTAGGACCAAGACACGGAAACCATCCAAGTGCCAGGCAATGGATGACGGGATAAAGATGTGGTATATAAACACGATGTGGTCTCCCATCCAAGTACTATAAACACGATGCGATATTTTCCAGCCATGAGAAAAATCCTGTCACTTGACACAACATGTACGGACCTCGAGGGCATCATGCTAAGGGAAGTCAGACAGAAAAACAAATACTATGTATTATTTATATGGGGACTCTAAAAAGGCCAAACTTGTAAAAACATTAGAATGGTGGTTCTCAGGGGCTGGGGGAAGTGGGAGGATGTTAGGTGAAGGGCACGAGCTTGCAGGGAATAGATGAGTGCATTCTGGGGATCTCGTGGCAGCACGGGGATTACAGCCAACAACAGTACTGGATACTTGAAAGCTGCTAAGAGAAGAGAACGTACGTGTTCTTAGCATCCCCTCATGGTAATCATGTGGGTTGGGATTCAGGTGTTTCTTAACACTAGAGTGGTAGTCATTGCACAATACGTGGGTATCAAATCAAGCTGCACATCTTAAAAGTTATGCCATTTGTATTATCTCAACTAGAAAAATGAGATTTCAAAAACAAATTCTTGAACATTTGTCAGTTTCACTTCTAAAAGGTTTCATTAATACACTTTTTTATTAATTATTTTTATTAAGATATAATGTATTATTAGCCCCAGGGTTACAGATCTGTGAGTCATCAGGCTTACACATTTCACAGCACTCACCGTATTACATACCCTCCCCAATGTCCATAACCCAACCACCCTCTCCTTACCTGCACCCCACTACCAAAATACCCTCAGCTTGTTTTGTGAGATTAAGAGTCTCTTATGGTTTGTCTCCCTGCCCCTTCCCAATCCCATCTTGTTTCATTTTTTCCTTCCCTATCCCCCAAAACTTCCACTCTCCCTCTGAAATTCCTCATAGCAGGGAGATCATATGATAATTGTCTTTCTCTAATTGACTTATTTCACTCAGCATAATACCCTCTAGTTCCATCCATGTTGTTGCAAATGACAAGATTTCATTTTTTTGATGGCTGCATTATATTCCATTATATATATGTATGTATGTATGTGTATATGTATATATATATACATACACACACACACACCCCAAATCTTCTTTATCCATTCATCTGTTGATGGACATATAGGTTCTTTCCATAGTTTGGCTATTATTGACATTGTTGCTATATATTAGGGTGCATGTGCCCCTTCAGATCACTACATTTGTATCTTTAGGGTAAATCCCAATAGTGCAATTGCGGGGTCATAGGGTAGCTCTATTTTCAACTTTTTGAGAAATCACCATGCTGTTTTCCAGAGTGGCTGCACCAGCTTGCATTCCCACCAATAGCATATGAGTGTTCCCCTTTCTCCACAACCTTGCCAACATCTGTCCTTTCCTGACTTGTTAATTTTAGCCATTCTGACTGGTGTGAGGTGGTATTCTCATTGTGGTTTTGATTTGTATTTCCCGATGCTGAGTGATGTGGAGCACTTTTTCATGTGTCTGTTGGCCATCTGGATGTCTTCTTTGCAGAAAAGTCTCTTCATGTCCTCTGCCCATTTCTTGATTGGATTATTTGTTCTTTGGGTGTTGAGTTTGATAAGTTCTTTATAGATTTTGGATACTAGCCCTTTACCTGATATGTCAGTTGCAAATATCTTCTCCCATTCTGTCAGTTGTCTTTTGGTTTTGTTGACTGTTTCCTTTGCTGTGGAAAAGCTTTGATCTTGATGAAGTCCCAATAGTTCATTTTTGCCCTTGCTTCCCTTGCCTTTGGCGAGGTTTCTAGGAAGAAGTTGCTGCAGCTGAGGTCAAAGAGGGTGCTGCCTGTGTTCTCCCCAAGCATTTTTTTGATGGATACCTGTCTCACATTGAGGTCTTTCAACCATTTTTAGTCTATTTTCATGTGTGGTGTAAGGAAATGGTCCAGTTTCATTCTTCTGCATGTGGTTGTCCAATTTTCCCAACACCATTTGCTGAAGAGACTGTCTTTTTTCCATTGGACATTCTTTCCTGCTTTTTGAAGTTTAGTTGACCATAAAGTTAAAGTTCTGTTTCTGGGCTTTCTACTCTATTCCATTGATCTGTGTGTCTGTTTTTGTGCTAGTACCATACTGTCTTGATGATGACAGCTTTGTAATAGAGCTTGAAGTCTGGAATTGTGATGCCACCAACTTTGGCTTTCTTTTTCAACATTCCTCTGGCTTTTCGGGGTATTTTTTGGTTCCATATAAATTTTAGGATTATGTGTTCCATTTCTTTGAAAAAAAAATGGATGGCATTTTGACAGGGATTGCATTAAATGTGTATATTGGTTTAGGTAGCACAGACATTTTCACAATATTTGTTCTTCCAAACCATGAGCATGGAACATTTTTCCATTTCTTTGTTCCTTCCTCAATTTCTTTCCTGAGTACTTTATAGTTTCCTGAGTACAGATTCTTTGCCTCCTTGGTTAGATTTATTCCTAGGTATCTTATGGTTTGGGGTGCAATTGTAAATGGGATTGACTCCTTAATTTCTCTTTCTTTGGTCCTGCTGTTGTTGTATAGAAATGCAACTGATTTTTGTGCATTGATTTTTATATCCTGACACTTTACTGAATTCCTGTATGAGTTCTAGCAGTTTTGGAGTGGGGTCTTCTAGGTTTTCCACATAAAGTATCATATCATCTGCAAAGAGTGAGAGTTTGACTTCTTCTTTGCTGATTCAGATGCCTTTTATTTCTTTTTGTTGTCTGATTGCTGAGGCTAGGACTTCTAGTACTATGTTGAATAGCAGTGGTGATAACGGACATCCCTGCCATGTTCCTGCCCTTAGGGGAAAAGCTCTCAGTTTTTCCCCATTGAGAATGATATTCGCTGTGGGTTTTTCATAGATGGCTTTGATGATATTGAGGTATGTACCCTCTATTCCTACACTTTGAAGAGTTTTGATCAAGAAAGGAAGCTGTACTTTGTCAAATGCTTTTTCAGCATCTATTGAGAGTATCATATGGTTCTTGTTCTTTCTTTCATTAATGTATTGTATCACATTGATTTGCAGATGTTGGACCAACCTTGCAGCCCAGGAATAAATCCCACTTGGTTGTGGTGAATAATCCTTTTAATGTACTGTAGGGTCCTCTTGGCTAGTATTTTGGTGAGAATTTTCACATCCGTGTTCATCAAGGACATTGGTCTGTAATTCTCCTTTTTGATGGGGTCTTTGGTTTTGGGATCAAGGTAATGCTGGCCTCATAAAATGAGTTTAGCAGTTTTCCTTCCATTCTTATTTTTTGGAACAGTTTCAGGAGAATAGATATTAATTCGTCTTTAAATGTTTGGTAGAATTCCCCTGGGAAGCCATCTGGCCCTGGGCTCTTGTGTGTTGGGAGATTTTTGATGACTGCTTCAATGTCCTTACTGGTTATGGGTCTGTTCAGATTTTCTAGTTCTTCCTGGTTCGGTTTGAATGCATCCATTTCTTTCAGATTGTCAAATTTGCTCGCGTATAGTTGTTCATAATATGTTCTTATAGTTATTTAATACACTGCGTTTATTAATTTTTTCCTCCTGCTTATAAGCCCCTAAGGATTACACAATAGTTCTCATAAGGTTACTTACAGGGGAATACATACGTATATCTTACATTTTAAATTCTTGATAAATTTTAGTGTTTTTCCCAAATTAGGAGTCCTTAAAGTAGGCACAATATATTGGTGTTTCTTATTCCTAATTGTTTTTAGTCTTTTGTTCTTGAAGTTTTACCTAAACATTAATAAGTATCTGAAAGAAGCTACAGATATGTAGAAGAGAGATTTAAGCAAATGCTCACAGAATTGTAACAAACAGTGACAACAGACATTTACACACATGGCTATTTCCCTTTGAAGACCTCATTATAAATAGACATATGGAGAGAGGAAAGATAATTGTGACCAATTATTCAGGAATTAGTATGTGTGTTTAAAGAAAAAAAAAAAAATGTATGAATAATCCTGGAGATCAGCAGCTTGGGCAAACAGGACTACAACTCATCCCTATACTTTTAAAATCACATTTATTCCTAATGCTTTTTTGTTTTTATTAACATATAATGTATTATTTGTTTCAGGGGCACAGGTGTGTGATTCATCAGTCTTCTACACTTCACAGCACTCCCCATAGCACATGCCCTCCCCAAGGCCCGTCACCCAGTTTCCCCATCCCTCCCACCCCGCTCCCCTCCAGCAACCCTCAGTTTGTTTCCTGAGATTAAGAGTCTCTTATGGCTTGTCTCCCTAATGCATTTTAAAATAAATGGTATGCAGTTCTGCCTAGGGACAAGAATGGATGGATAATAGCCAAACGTGATTTCAAATATAACTTATAAGTTACAGATAATTTTAAGTCATTTAGAAAGCATACAATATTATAGGTCACAAAAATGTACTTCTCTGCAGGTATGTGACAAAATAGCAAAAGAAAATCGGTCCCAACATCAATTATGTTCTGAAAAGGAAACGATCACGAAATACTTTTGAATGTTAAATCTAAGAAACAAAGGATGGAAGTGGCCACATGGAACTCTCCAGCCCTCTGTCACCATCTCTGCAGGAGGACCATTTTCTAGAAAGCCATTTTATCCAACAGTACCCAACAGATGTACCCGACAGACTCCCCATTTTCACGATCAGGTTTCAATTTTCTCCACAAAACTCCTCACAGCTGACACAATATATACACGGCAATCCAATACAGTGATTAAGAAAACCACGTGGAGCCTCGTGGATTGTTTGGATGGATTTGGGTTTTTAACTCAAGAAAAATGAGAGGCATGGGTGGATTTAAGCAGAGAAATGAAATGGCCTGATTTACATCATAAAGGGATCAGCAGAGGCTCTGTGCAAATAGATGGTGTTGGGGCATGCACAGAAGTGAGGAGACAAGCAGGAGTGTGAGGGTTCAGGGAGCAAGCGGTGGCCGCCCACCTCCCACATCAGCAGTGAAGACGACAGCCATGGCGCAAATGCTGAGTCGGCTCCCACAGGTAAGATCTGCCCCTGGGATCTGAACTTCATTGCCACAAGAGAGAAGAGGAGAGGCCCAATGAGAAAAGCCATATATAGGTATCCTCATGTTTCCACTTCTGACTGGATCCTGACTGGTACCGGAGGTAAATAAGGTTGAGGAAAATTTACAAATAAAATAAAGATGATCTAATCACTATTCTGACGGGAGTGACGTAGCCGGTCTGCAGGTCATGAACCTGACGGTGTGGCATTCCTCAAGAATGCTGATGTGAGACATAGCCGCCTTACATGGAGAAGCCCAGGCCCCAGTGGAATCGAATGTGTGATCCCACAGTAGAGTTAGTCAACACCTACTGGGGTGTTGGATACAGAACCAAAAGAGGAGTTAGAAATTCATGCATTATACACACAAATTCACATAAATCATTGCAGAGCACCAGTGAAATTTCTGGTAAAAGGTAACATTTTATTGTTGGGTAAAACCCACTCCACATGTTTTAGGTAAAGTAACTCTGATCATAATCCTTGGTACTCTCAGAAAGGTAGTCATTTTAAAAGGTGAAATTTGACCAGTAACCGAAATTTTCCAGGTTACAAAATCTCACTATTACCAAAATTTTTGAAATTCCCAAGGGAATACCAAAAAGTAGTGTTTGAGCATAGAGAGCATGAGATAGCCAGTAGACGGAGGAAGGGCAGAGGGAATCTGTACTCAGAAGGAAAACTGATTAGAAAAGTAACAGGAGAGCATTGCCTCCTGGAAACGAAGCAAAAGAAATCCAAGTTTCCCTCTGGGAAAATTGGAAAGGACAGACAATATTTGCTCACAGGTTTCAGAAAACAGGAAAACCAAACACACAACGGCCTTATATTCTTACCCACACATGCAGCCCAAGACCCAGAAACAGGAGCTGGGCCTCATGACGAGGACGGAAGCGCTTTTTAATGAGATTGACCTCAGGCCCACCCCTCCCCGTCAACGCAGGACGACTGCACACACCTAAAGAGGCAAGGGAAAATGTGACTAATTAGAAACACACCACTGAGGCCTCACTCTGGAAGAGGCCCAGAGATAATCATGTGATTCAAAGGAGAGAAAGACAGAGAGAGGGTCATTTGGGCTCATCTTTAACAATGTATAACCGGTAACACTAAGCAGTATTCTCTAGCACCTTGCTGTTCGGTTTGAAAAATGCTTCCCTCCAGGTTGCAGAGGCTGTGGGTGGTTTGAAGGAGAACGTGAGACAGGCTTCATTCTGGAGGAATGAACCGTGTCACTTGGGGGTGGGACGCGAACGCTGATCCCACCAGAGTCTTCCGTCAGCCCCGTACGACCATCAGTTTCTTGCAGGTAAAGAGCACTGGGAAAATGTGTGCTATAAAAACGGTTAGAGTTGGTACAAATTTATAAATCAAAATTTGGCCCTCCCCCCCCCAAAAAAAAACAAAAAAAGGAAAAAAGAACATAAGAACGTTCTGTATAGAAAACATCTTTGAACTCGTTTTGACCACAACAGGCCATTCCTTTCTGTCCACTGGGCAACCAGCAAACAGCACCGAGGATACGCCCCGACAAAAACAGCTGAGGGTATAGTTCCCTTATGCATCCCTGATCCCACGGGGAGAAGCATCAGAATTCCAGCAATAAATGCAGGCCTGCGTGTGAAGAGCCAGGGGAGGGGAGGCGGCAGCCGGACCCCCCGCGCCCACCCCGGCAGCCACTATCAGCCCCCATGCACCTTCCCTGACACCAGGTAAGGAAACCCGTGCTCTGCCACATTTCCTATTCCCTCCTTCACCTTTCCGGAACAAAGGTCTTCTGGAAGGCCCCATCCACAGCCTACCACGCCCATAATAACCTGTGCTCATAAACACCCTGACGGCCAGCTCATGTCCAGCAAAAGTATAAGCGGTCTTTTACGGAGGAGAATTGCACAGAGAAGTAACTTCTTACCCAGAGACCAGATTCTGCCACTAGGCAGGAATGCACGAATGGGCTGTGAACCAAAGACAAAGACAAGGGGGATAAGCCACTTTCTGGTCTGGACTTTGAAGAAAAGGTGGGGGGAATGTCCCACCCAGTAGCGCTCTCTGCTTCCCTTTCACTCTGGCTAGAACAGACAGGTCCTAGGGCGGCCTTCGAAGCCATTTGCCGAAGAGGCCAGAGACCCTACACGGCAGTGCCAGGAGGTCTGTGTGAAAAGGGTTCAACTGCGGAGCAGGTCAGTCCTCACAATATTTTAACTAAACTAGAAATTTCTATTGTGTTTCAGCCATTAATCATTTGGGGGTGAGTTTCCTACTGGATGGAGTCCCGCGCCCCCACTGCTCGGCACCTAGAACTGCAGGGCGTCCTAACACCGGGAACACGGCAGACCGTCCCCCCGCACCCCGAGCTGATGTGCGTGGGAAGACCGCTGGTCGCATCACAGCCCCGTTCCCACCTGTGTAGTGGCCAGCACCAGCAGAGAGGACAATGTGCTGAAGAAATTTAGACATGCTCAGGGGGGTCGTTCCAGAAAGATTAAAATAGCCTAACGGATGAGCAGGCATCCCGCTCCTCCACTACCATAAAGGACGGTTATTAGAGCCCGCAATTATCATTAAGGACAACTCTGACCCAGGAGAGCTGGTAAAAATCATCTGGGCTTCACAGAACGATATGGCTGCCTGCCCCCCAGCGACTTTTCAGAATGACCAATTAGTTCTGCGGGAAATCTAACCGGAGATAAAGATATAAGCACGACAGAAAAATTTGAGAGATCCCTTTCATTTTCTTAACATTAAATGTCCCCTTTTGTTCCCAGAAATATGCCAGCCGTTCAGTCTCAAAGGGAGAAAGGTGATTTCATTGGCCCCTTAAAAATGCACTTAGCCCCAGGCACAGGGATGTATAATCAGGCTGCCTGACAATGGCTTTTCTCTGCAGTTCTGGCTCTTTCCTGTGTCCCTGTTCACCTCCTTCCGTTTAATTTGCTCGTCCATGCAAGCCCTCTAACCTCGTCCACAAAGGAAAAAAATACAGGAATCTCAGTAGGACCGCACATCACCGTATACCAGAGCCCCCCACCGGTCTGCACCAGGCTCCACCGTCCCCACTGCTCCTCGCAAACGCCCTCCTCCGGCCAAAGATGCTCTCCTCTTTATGATCCCCGTGGGTCAGTCATCAAAACACAGGATCCCCCGTTTGAAATTCTCAGTATCTCCCCCCAAAGGACTTTACTGCGGGCCACCCTGTCACAGGTCTCTGCCGCTTCAAAGACTGACAAGTGGCTCAAGAGGGTTTTCTCTTGATGAAATCCTGTCTGCCTCAAAGTGGGGGCTATGTGGGCGCGCCTTCCCTTGTTCTGTGCTGATAAAGCGCGGCGAGATGGATTTCAGAATCAGAATTTTGGAACTGAAAGGATCTTATAAATCACACAGTACAACTCTCTCTGGGGTCTGAGGGTTAAGTGACTTGTTGGAGGTCACCAGATTAAGTAGTGGGAAATCAGATACATTAACCCCAAGCTCCTGGCTTCCAGTTCTCTTTTCCTGTGCTGTGCCAGGAGATCAGGATGATGAAACCCCACACAGTCTAAAAGAGATTAGGTCAAAGATCAGTTCTTTGCCTGTGCTTCCCTATTCTGAAGATTAATTAGGGAGTTCCTCATGTACCTCTCACGTCAGCGATGCTATAGCTCTCTTTATGCAGTTAGACTGGTAAATTTCTCCTAAATTCAGCTTCCAGCTAGAAACACAGACAAATCTCAGCACTGGGCATTCCAGGGCATCAACGGCAACTTACCACAGACAGGCACAGGACCGATAATGAATCAAGAGGAAATGTTATGGGAAGTTTTTTTTTTTTTTTTTTAAAACGGAAACCTACCTATTAAAGCCACTAAAACCCAGAACATAGTATCAAATGCTAGAGACGATGGAGAGCAACAGGCGTGCCCATATGCTGCTGGTGGGAATGCAAAATGGTACTTTTCAGAAAATCACTCAGCAGGTTCTTACAAAGTTAAAAAGTTACCATGTGATCCAGCAATCATGCTCCTCGGCATTGACCCAAATGAACTGAAAACTTGTGTTCACACAAAACCTGCCCATGAAAGTTTATAGCAGCTTTACTCAGTTATCAAAAATGGAAGAAACCATGATGTTCCAACAGGTTCACAGATAAAATATGGTATACCCAAACAGATTATTCAGTGATAAAAAGAAATGACCTGTCAAGCCAAAAGAAGACACTTTAGCTATATATTACTGAAAGAAACCAGTCTCTGAAGGTTATATACTGTATGATTCTGTATGAAATTCTGAAAAAGGTAAAATTATGGAAGTATAAACAGATTAGTGGTTACCACAGGTACAGAGGGAGTTGAGAAGGATAGGCAAAACAAAGGTCATTTTTAGTTTGGTGAAATTTGTAGGATAATGGAATATTGGGTACATGACCAATTGGTCAAAACCATAGAACAGACAACACAAAGAATGAACCGGAATGTAAACCATACCTTAGATAAGAGGATATATTAGTACTGGTTCCATTTTAATCTACCAAACTAATGCAAGATACTAATGGGGAAACTATGTGCTGAGATGAGGTAAATGGGACTTATTCCTGCTCAATTTTCCTATGAACACGAAGAGGCTCTTAAAAATAAAGGCTCTTTTAAAAATGTAAACACTTTATAGTCAACAAGAGCATTACCGTTCGATATAGTTCTTGCTGTCAATCTTGCAACTACAAATTCTCTCGTAGTTCAATCCAGGTCACGTCGTTCAATCCCCAAGCTTCCTGAACCACTGATGATTCACTGACCCAAGAAATATTTAAGCTTAGGTCCTGCCCTTGTGGATATCACATTCTAGCACTAACAGGATCCCATTTATATAGTGCTGACGTACTTACCCGATATTGTTCAAAATCCTTCCCGGGTGGTAAGTGAGTTAACACAACGAAACTACAACAGGAAGAGGAGTATTAAGACCAGCCTCGTAGCTGCGAAAACTCAGGCTCAGAGAGATGGAAGAACTTGCCCAGTGTCACAGACAGAAAGGAACTAAAATAACAAAAAGCTGAGACCAGGCCATGGTTCCAAAGTCCTTGGACAAAACGACTGCATCATAGCAGATAAAAACAAAATAAAACGTATGAACCTGACCAGGGATCACAATTCTTCCAAGAAAACCTGAAACTCAGTGGCAGAAACCAAAGAAACAAAAAACCAACCGAATAAAGTTGAGAGCCTCAAGGAACTCTCTGTCCACGGACAACAAACTGTGGTTAAGGGCTGGGAGAGCCAGAGGGAGACCAGAGAGGTCAGACTCCGAGGACCTGAGCTAAAAGACACACAGAGGCAGAACCTGGAGCCAAGAGCACACCCATCTGCTACCTACAAAGTTTGATCAACCCACCCGAATAGGAGGAAACGATCTGAGATTAGACTTGCCTCCGTCACATCAGGAAGAATTCTCTCTGCTAGTTGTTATCCAAGTGCAGTCCCTGCGTCAGCATCACCTGGGAAATCCTCAGATATGCAAAGGATCAGGTCCTACTTCAAATCTGCTGAATCAGAAACTGAGCACGGAGGCCAGCCATCTCCATGTTAAGAGCCTTTCAGAGGATACTGACGCATGCTAAATTTTGAGAACTACTGGCCTAGGCCATTTTTAAGAGTTTAGATATCATTTGATAGGGGATGGAATCCTACAGAAGGATTTTAGGAACGGGAGAGACTTACATGTATCAAGTCAAGCCCTTAGCAAAATGGAATCTCAGGGTTGCCATAAGAGGCTTTGAAAATGTAAAAGATTGTAGGATCAACTCATTATTTGCATCTTTAGCTTCCAAAAAGCTTGCTGTCATGCAGTTAGTTACCAAAATATATACTTTGGGCCAGAACTAAACCTTCACAGCATCCCCACATCAGACCAACACAGAGATACAGCTCACTTACAAGAAATCCTGATAGGAACCCAAATAACATATTTGGGTTATGAAACTGGGATATACAGCCTTTGGGAGTAAAGAGGCAATTGTTGTGCTCTCTTTTATTCCCCCCCCCCCTTTTGAAACGCCCTTCTTAAAACTGGCTGGCTGTGGACTACATTCATTTCATAATGATTCCATCCACTTTAAAACCCCAGCGGGACTCATTGATACAGGCAGCCAGGCCTGGGTTGGGGAGGGGGGGAGCAGACTGTGTCATTTACCTTGTTTATGCCTTTGGTTTTACTCCAGCTAAAGATTTAGCAACTTAGCACTTTCAACAATTAATTTGCAACAAAAACACCTGATTTTTTTTTAAGGACAAAAAAAAAAAATTCATGAAAGAATATGAATGGAAAAAAATATGCTTTTCTAAGGATGGAACTGACAAAGTATTGCAGTCCTATTTCTATGGCGTGGAATGAGACACTGTTGCTAGGAAAAATACAGGTGAGCAAAACTCGGAGGAAACTATTGTTACTGCCATCAAAACTCCATTCCTATCTATGCTACTCTTACTTAGCCAATGTCTTAGGGATCTACCAGAGACCCCAGTTTGAGAGAACTGTGTAATCAAGTGGGTTGCTTCCATGGGTGGTTCATTGCACTGGTTTAGGGCTTTTCAATTTATATGCCTAAAGGATTACAGGGAAATGGAAGCATTTATTTACTATAAAGTGATCCGCAATAAAAATAAATCCATCACTTTGTTTTATGTGATGTCTAGGGCCACTAGAACTGAATTTGCTTTCTTCCTGGTAAGTACCGTGAACTTTCCACCTGTGCCTTCATGGCTGCATCCGTCCAGATATAACACATTCCAAGCACCTGAGAGTCATTTTTCAAAGTCGGTTACTCAAAGTGCGATAATCTTTAGACCAGATGTTAATAATATTCTGTTCCTTTGCCTCTGGTCTGCCTACCAAAGAAACATCAATCCCACTTTCTCCATTTCTACCTAGGATTCTAAAAAAACTATATGCACACTTTACGGGTTTTCTATTTTAATAATTCATTTCCCATGTGAATAGCAAATAAAATAATCGACCATCAAAATAAATGAGGTGAATGATCTACAATAGAACTACTCTTAATCAACCATAAAATAGACTTGATATATTAATACCAAGCAAATAGGATTTTGTCTAGAAAAAAATGGAACACTTCCCTGAATTTTTTATATAAAAACTCCATCAGGATTTCTCAAAGAAGAAATTCATAAATAACATTTATTGGGAGATAATTAACCAACTACATCAGAAATCACTTTTTAGGAAAAGTTAACGATTCAAAAGAGGTCTTGCCAAAACTATTTTTCCCTTTTTCCTTGTTACAGAAAATCCAAAACTAATATCAATCTCTTGGATTATGCTGTTTTTAATAACACAATGAAAGTTTGTAAGTCCTTCCACTTAATTCTTTCAGACAAATTTGAAATTGTTGAAATAAAATTTTGCAAACAGTAATGTTTTTAATCACTTATTGAACCACTTTCTTATTTGTCTTGCACCCAGCCATGTGATTCCAACCTAGAATAACTCATGTTCAAGAATAGCACAGTTAAAAATTAAGTTTACCAGATTCAACCTCTAATCAAATACTCCATAGAATTTCCAAGTGACCAAAAATTCATTAGTGCTCATTGTACCTTTTCTGTTTGGTCTGCTGGGTTACAAGTTTCCTCCTCATGTCGACTTCATTTAAATTTCAACCTGTGTTGTTTCTAGTACTATCACTGTGACTGACAGGTTGGGGGGGCAGTTTTTTGGGGGGATTTTTGTTTGTTTGTTTGAGAGTTAGGTTTTCTTTTCTCCTCTGCCAATTAGTTTTTGTTTTGTTTTGGCTTTAGCAGTTCTTATTGTACCAAAGTTTCAAATTCTTCTGTACCTATGTCATTCACCTAAAAAGAAATCTTTTTTTTTTTTTAGATTTTATTTATTTGACAGCAAGAGATCACAAGTAGGCAGAGAGGCAGACAGAGAGAGAGGGGGAAAGCAGGCTTTCTGAGAGGCCTGATGCGGGGCTCTATCCCAGGACCCTGAGATCATGACCTGAGCCAAAGGGAGAGACTTTAACCCACTGAGCCACCCAGGCGCCCCTAAAAAGAAATCATTTTTTTTTAATTTTTTATTTATTTGACAGACAGAGATCACAAGCAGGCAGAGAGGCAGGCAGAGACAGAGAGAGGGTGAAGCAGGCTCCCCACTGAGCAGAGAGCCCGATGCGGGGCTCGATCCCAGGACCCTGAGATCATGACCCGAGCTGAAGGCAGAAGCCTTAACCCACTGAGCCACCCAGGTGCCCCAAAAAGAAATCATTTTTAAAACAACACCATATGGATTCTAAAATACATACCTAATGAGTAACTATTGTAAACCAAGCAAGGGGCTTGATGTACCAGTTATAGTTTAACAAAGTAACGACTCAGACTACCAAAACTAATTCCTATTTTTTAGAAGATTAAGATCATATCTTTCAGCTAGCTTTTAAGCATCTTTCCTCTTAATAGGTTTGCAGTTAAAGCCTTTGTGTTTTTTCAATGTTGGTAGCTGCTAATTCTCCTCTCCCATTTTGTACTTTAGCACAAGTCGGCTCAGTGAAAATGGCTTATCGCGCTATATGAAATAAGGCCATAAACAGGGTGGGGAGAGTGACCGGGATTGGAAGAAAAATGAAAATCTGTTTGTAAAAATGTAATATGAAGCATCAATATTTATACCTCTTAATTCCTGAACTGAAATTTCCATTTTAGAGAATCTGTCCTCGGGAAATGTTGAAAGCACATGCATAAAGATGTGTGTAAGCAGTATTTTTAATATCATTTTTTTGGTTAAAAAGTACTTTTTAAAAATGGGAACCTATTATAATTACAACTGTTAAAAATCAAACACAAACACAGCCCAGACTTAAGTTCCCTAAACAGACAAAACCACTTTAGGTGTACCAGAAAAGCTTAATTTACCTTATTTTAAAAGATGAGACTTAACCTGCATCATTCAGTGCCTCCATAATTCATAAGCAAAATGAACATTATTCCCCAGAAGTGATAGGAAGTAACCCCCGGACAGCTCACCATCAAGGGTATTCCGATATCCTAAGCAATCACTGACGCCTCAGCAAGGCCTGCGTCCTCACCGTGCAAGCGGCTTGCTAACAAGACACCTGAGTCCTGTTTCAGTTTTCACGTGAACGCCACGCTCCCCCCAAACATCTTAGTGAGTGCACAGTCAACTTTTACTAATTACTACCTTGGTCATTCAGTGGTTTTACTTTTATTTCTGAACTTCTGACACAACTATGTGAAAACACATAAGCAAAATGCTGGATGGAGAAACTAAGACAATAAATGCACTGGTGCATTTAAAGAAATTTAATTCCTCCAATATTTTGTAACGCATTTATGACTTACAACTCTGCCTTTGGACTCCCAAGTCTTAACGGCAGCCCCCAGCTCTTCCATTCACTAGGTGGGGCCAAGCAATGGACAATTTTAACCCTTATTTCCTCATCTCTAAAATTGGGAGAGCACTTATTTCACAATGTTCCAGTATGTAAATAGCTCTCTAACGCCTAAAATGCAGTATCAGCACGACTGGGATTGCTCTGTTTTGGTTTTGGTTTTTCCGTAACGCTACTACATAAACACAGTGACCCAAAGACCCAAGGTCTATGTACCTTCCGTAACTCTTGAGGTCCCGCTGAAGGAACAGAAAGCAAATATGAAGGGAAGCAGCCAGTCATAAAGCTGGAAAATAGGAAACAGAATTAACAGTCCAGGAAAATGGAAAACTGATAGAAAACTGAAAACCTGGAGAAACACTCACCCAAGAGAGCAAAGAGCGCCTGACCAACTTGAGAAGCAACAATGTCAAGGGGCACGTGTGAACCTTAGGACCATGGGAAGAGTAGTTCCTGAAACCCTTTATTCAAGACAGCTGACCAGGCAGGTGCTACCTTGTCCCATTCCTGGGGACACGGGCAGGGTAATTCTAAAACTTTTTACTCCTAACAGCTGGCCAGGTAGAGCCTGGCTCTCCTCGCTCCTGGGTTCTGTGTAGAGAGAAACCAACTTTTTGAATAAAACTGGAGAACCACGCTCCAAACAAAGTGGCTTGTCTAGGTTGCAAACTAGTGCAAATTGTAAAGCCCAAAATAAAAAAGCAAAGCTTGAGCAAAGTCTGGACTCTGTATCAGATGCTAAAAAACACATTCCTAACGAAGACAGAGGGCAACTCGTCCCATGAATAAAATGCAAGTGAGAGTCCTCCCTGCAGATTACAGGCCTTCAGTCTCGGGGACCCACTGCGCGGCTCTGTGGTCCACGCACACCCACTTTCAAAACACACCCAGCCGGTCCTTAGGTGCAAAGCGACAGACTACAGAATAGCTGCAAAGCAAAACCACCCAAGCCGGCTCACTGACCAGCGGAAGCTTTCCCGGTAACAGATTTCGAGCGGCAATCAGAAAGTTGGAGGAGAATTAACAGCATGTGTTCGAAACAAGACGACAGGCCCAAGTCGGAGTTGTTTTTGTAGCTAAGCCGCACATCACCAAACCCCCTAGGACCCCACCAGCCCCTGAAGGAAAGGAACTTGGCAACCAGCGCCCTGCCCTCCCGGCCGCCGGAGTCACTTCGTTGCTCCCACGCGCTTCTGTCCACGGCGCCTCCACCTCGCACGGCGACTCGGAGCTCCTCGCCTGCGCTGGGCTGCATCAAACTGGGCTGCCTGGTTTGATTCGACTTTGCTCAGAAAGTCGTTACACTTTTTAATATTTCTCCGTTTATAACAGCTCTCGAATAAGGAGGAAGCCTCTGGCAGCCGCCCCACCCCCCTCCCGCCCCCGCCCCCGGCCCCCAGGTACCTGCGGAGCCCCCGGAGCTCTCTGCGGATTTTCCGCGGCCACGGGAGGTGGGGGTGAGAGTGAGGGTTGGGGGAGCCCCTCTGGGGTCCCGGCTCCTCAGCTCCCCCCGCAGGAACCTGCGCACTCGCAGCCTGGGCTTCCCCCGACGGGCTCCTGCACGGCCAGGCCAGACGCCACCTGCCCGACTTAGAACCGGGGCCGCTTAAAAACCGGGAGGGTCTGGGGTTGGACGGGGGCGGGGCGGGGGCAGGATTTTGTGATGAGGCTCAACAAACAGGTGAATTCGTCAAAGAGAGTCTCGTGTCCAGCGCGCGCAGCCAGAACTCGGAACCATCTGAGATAAGTGTATCCCCTTCGGGGCGCCCTGCAGAAGGAGCCCCAACGCCCCTGTCCCCACGAAGGATGGAGGGAAAGTTATGTGTCCTCCTCCGCCAGGTCTGGTGACCAGGGGGGGACCTGCTGGGACGCCCGACCTGCTCCGGAGACTGCGGACAGGCCCTGGGAGAACCCGCAGAAGCAGGCCAAGGGTGAGAATTCTTGCCGGTCTCCTAGGTCACCATCGGTGGTGCCTGGTGGAGAGAGGAAGGTAAAACTTCACACTTCCCCTTCCTTTCCAAACTCAGATCGCGGTCGGGGGTGTTGTAAGATTAGATCTTTGAATTGGGACTTGTGAATGTGCCTTCAGGTACCCACAGAACAGAATGCCTGTCCTTTTTTCCGCAGAGATAGCCTTCCTCCTTGTCTGTGTCGTTGTGTGAGCTCAGAGTTTGGCTTGGTAACCATCAGGCCGGGGGCCCCTAAAATGTTGCCAGACGGAAACATGGATTGCACCCCATTTGTGGCTCTCTTCCAACCAACTGTGCCAGCTCTCAGGGGCCCTCTTTTTCCTCTCTTTTGGTTGTCTTTGGGAATGGTTCTGGATCTTTGTTTCCTCCAACAGGAATTACCAGGGGCCAATCCTGACGCAGACTTGGCTTCCTTCCACAGATCCCTATGCAGGTACATTGTAGACCCTGCTGCTAAAGCAATGGCTGCCCAACAAAAATGCCTACGCCCTCTGGACGAAGTTGTTCTTGATGATAAGACAGCTCTCCATTATCTCTCCCTGAGCAGGGAGGTGACTGTATTTTGCATTTTGGATTAACGCTTCTGGAGATGAGACTTGGCTGCGCGGTAAGAAAGCTGAACAAGCTGATGGGCTTTAAGAAGTGGCTCCTTCAAGGGAGTCCTTCTTTGATTATTGATTCTGATTGGTTTGGATCTTGGGGACCATGGCTCTGAAGTACACTCAAGACATTGGAAATTATCCTACTTAAAATCATCAGAGTAGTCTCCCTGGTGCCCTGAGTTCTCTCAAGAGCCTGTTTGCAGCTAACTACCTAGAAACGATCTCCCTACGTTAGGAACAAGCCAGAAGGAAGAAGAGAATAACCAATTTAAAGAATGTTAAGTTCCTGGGGCACCTGCGTGGCTCAGTCGATTAAGCATCAGCCTTTGGCTCAGGTCATCTTGATCTTGGGATGGAGTCCCACATTGGGCTCCCTGCTCAGTGGGGATCCTGCATCTCTCTCTGCCTGCCACTCCCCTGCTGGTGTTCTCTCTCTCTCTCTCTGTCAAATAAATAAATAAAATCTTTAAAAAAAAAAATTGAATGTGAATTTCTTGTGGTGACCTGTGAATAGCACACAGTGACTCAGCAAAAAACTCTAGAGAGGTAGCTGGGAGTAGCCCTAAAGCCTTAAACTTTGATCCCATCTCTCAGTTGGTCTTAGCGTCTGATCAAGAGGGAAAAACTCTTAAAACAAAGACAACATGCCCAGTGTGGAGTTGCTTATGCCACATCACCAAACTGAGACTTATTTACATTTTTTACTCTCCTGGAAATGGAATCTTAAACCAGTCAATGAGGAATCATCTGATCAGCTCTAGTTAGATCCCTGCCATCCCCTAAAAATTTATATAATTTTATAATAACTAACCCACCTTTCTGCCTAGTATAACTTCCTTGTTCCCACTCCCTTCTACCTATAAAAGTCTATCATTTTGTGCAACTCCTCAGAGCTCCTCCCTGTCTGCTAGATTAGATGCTGATTTGATTTTTGCTCAAGTAAATGCTTAAATTTTGATTATGCCTCTGTTTATCTCTTAACACATGAAAAAGGATCAATATTCAATCCATTCCTAATCCAAAAGTTGTAGCTATAGGCATTTAGTTTTTGAACACAAAAAAAGTGAGATGTAGATTTCATTGTATACTTCTGTCCAACAAGATTCCTTGATCTCTACATTCAATAACCTTGTCAACAAAAGAAATTCAGCCAATCTGATGTGACTTTTGATCATGAACTCCTGTCTGGATCTATTGTACATTAATTTATATCTCCTATACATGCAAACATTCCATTCTTCAAATAAAATAAAATATGCATAAAAATCTTGCCAAAGATCAATGTGAAACAAACTAATCTGTACTTTTGTAAATCTCACATTATCTTCCATAGAAAAATTAAAATAGCATTGTCTTCACATGTTTTTCACATGTCTTTTCCCACTTTTCACATGTTTTAAAAATGACCCTCCAATTCAGTAATTTCCAGTTTCATTTGCAAATGCATTGTAAAGAAGAAATTTGAGCAAAAGACCTAACTTCTTGAAAAAATAACATTTTGTGTATCTGCACATGAATTTTATTATTTCTTTAGCATCCATAACAAATCTATGAGTCAAATGCTTTTCTCCCCATTTTTAAGATCAGACAAATAGAATAATGCTCAAGGAAGTAACTAACTCCCGAAAGGCCCACAATTGGTGAGTGGCAGTGCCAAGTTCCAATCTGCTTCTATTTGGGGAAGAACAGTCTTCTCTCCATAGTGTTTTGGTATTTACCTAAGTCCTTTCAACACCTTTCTTTGTGTGTGAAAATAACTTAGAACATAGAAATAGAAAAGCAGCTGAAGAGGACATGCTTATCATTTTACCATACACCCTAATGACAAGGCCTTTCTCATCTTTACAAAATGAAAACAACTACAAAGATAAGTAAGTAAATACATTTGTGCTGTGGTTCACATTTTGGCCTCAGCTCATTTCCAGACCTTCCTTCCTTATAACCTTTTAACCTTCCTTATACCCCACAATTTTGTACCAGCATCTTCTCTTCAACCTTGAACAGAGAATCCCATAACCTCTTCTCAGTATTGTGCCCATCGTTTCAGAAACTGGAACCCAATGAGCCCCCGCAGAGACGAACACCCTGGTATCTTTAGGTACCGCACTCTACTCGTCCCGTGACAGTTGGACAATTGCACACTGAATTGCGTGGCAAACAAAAGCTCAACCATCTCTGGCAGCTCTTCTCCAAAGACTCGTGCTTTGAAATGGAGTTAACGTTTTACTTAAGCTTTTGGAATCTGCTGTCCTATAGGAGAGCGAAACACTCTGGCTATTCTCAGCTTCTTCCTCCTTGACTTCAGCTTCCTGAAGTTTCCTCCCCAACTTCTGTTAGACTGCATTTAGAGAATCGAGGTCAGCCTATTGTTTCCTACATCTTTGCGGTTCTCAAGGTTTCTGTCTGTATAAGTAGCACCAAGTAGCACCTGGCATGCCTGGTTTTAAAAATCAGAAACTTCGATGCCGCATGCGTAGCTTACTAAATCTTTGGAATACCCAAGAACCTGGACTGTAGAATATATACTGTCAGATCTGGTGTGGGTGTTGCATATTCATATTTTCAGAAACAATGGTCTACCTTACAGGAAACAAAATTTCCAAGATCCACCAAGATTTTCGCTGATTCTCTACATTTAGCCAGAGAAGTGATCCTAATCCTCGAGAGTACAGTCTGAGAATTTGCCCTGCCTCCTTTGTGCACCTGTCGTTAATGTTATCAGTCTGTTTATCTAGCAGGTAAGTTAAATAATTTTCCTATAATGACACTTCTTTTCATGCCTCTATTGAGTCTCCTGAAGTATTCATTGGTATCTGTAATGTTCTGTGCAGTGTAGACATCTTGGACATCTAAGATCACTCTGTGTTCTCCTCCCCAGTTCTTTGTACAATGTACCCACATTCAAACTAATGGAGACACAAGGCTTAGGTCGGACCCTGCCGAAGAGTTCTTCCATGATCTGAGTGACTGAATCACCATTTCTAATTCTGAATTCCACGTTCTACAACTTCATTGGTACTAATGAGAACTTATCTGCTCCCCAGAGTCAAAATCTCAAGGTCTTTTTCAAATCACATTTTACATGTTGTAACTGGGTAGCAAAGAACATATTATACAGAATATCACTGAAATAAGGCTATAGCCAAACTAGTCACTCTTGACTATTTTCACAGTAAATATGTCCTGAACACTATGAATTCTCTATTCTTCTTCCGTGAACTCCATTCAGTAGGCATTGGTAACTCACCCCATCTCTGTGTCAGTAACCAACATAATCTACAAAAGGGGAATTTTGAGACTTTACAGTTACTAGTTGTGCCCCGAGTTGTTTGAGATTAGCATTCTAGTACCCCCTTTATAGAAATACAGAACAAATGAAGGAATACTATTGAATGAAATCAAATGTTCAGGAGCTGTATACTTAGTTGAAAATCTACAAAAGCCCTATGTTTTGACATGGTGATTTCATTGAAACTTACCTTCCTGCCCGGAATGTTCCACTTTTGTGGGTCACTTTATCCAAGAATCGAAATGACTGAAGTGATAGTGGCAACATGCCTGGTTTTCTGAGTCTTAATCTCATCCCATTTGAGTGACTCAGTCCTTCCGTGGAAATTCATAGAGAGTTAACTGTCTAGAGAGGTGGGGCACATGTACATCCTATCCTGATTGTTGTTACAAAGTTTTTGCCTCACCTCACTAGTCTGATGACCCGTGTCACTGAATAATCTCTACAAAGGCTAAAGCCAAGGAGTGACACAGGCTTGGCGTCTCCCTTGGTCCCCTTCTTCTTGTCATGGACACTCATCTCCAGGCATCCGCTATAACAGCGAAAATATCCTCCAAAGTGGCATGTTGGAAAATTTCTGGTTGTAGCTTTTTTTAAAATCTAAAAGTCATGGGGTAAAGTAAATTCTACTAATGATTACTATATGGGATGAAAATGAAAACCCCCTCCCCAACCCTCCACCACAGCTTGTCATGAATATATGACCATTTCTGCTGGCTCAAATTTGTGGAGTTTTAGATTATATTTCCTAGTATTAAATTTTAAAAAAATGGGAATTTGGTTCTAGAAGATGTCTACCAAGAAATCAAAACAGAAGATAATATTAATAATGCAACCACAATTTAAGAGCAAAAAAAATTCGATCGCTCTCTTGTCCTAGTATGGGCTCTTTGTTGTTATGAGTTTAAAAACAACATTGAAATAATTAGGTTTGATAAAAATTAAACCAAAAAAATCTGTCAAGGAAGTCATTTACCATTTATAATATGATTCTAAATGTATAGTGTGACCTATTGGCTAATAATCAGTAATTCATTTCAAAAATAGGTATTAAGAACATAAAAACATCTCTTCTATTTTTCAGCAAATGATAATACAATATTTTACAAAATTTCATTGAGCTTCAGTGGTAAATGCTGAGAAGTCCTTCTGGAGGTTCCCTACTTAAAAATTAAAAGACAAAACCCTACAAATTTGGGAAACATTTGTTCTTTTGGATGCATTAAAAATGACTGAAATTATACATGAAAGATAATTTAATAGCAAAATAAAATGCACTCCTTTGTCAGCAAACATGCTGGAAGACATGGAAAACATTAATGAAAAATTAAAAAAACAATGTTAGAAAAAACTTATAGTGTGGTAAAACTGTTACACAGTTGGATGAAAATACAGATGTTGCTAATGCATCAAACTTAACAGCATTTTGGTATATTATAGATTCTATTTCATTAACAAAACACACTGAAAAGCTACTTTTTGTTTGTCAATAGGAATATCAGAAAAGATATAGTCTCAATACCAAATTATTTCTTAGATAAAAAACAACGTTTTATGGAAAAAAATTTGTAAACAACCATTGATAGAACAGCTGCTCTGTCTGGAATAACGAGAGAATTCCAGAGTGTGTCTACGACGCACACACAAGTGAATTTCCTTCACTGCATTATTCATAAGCAAGCAAATGGCAGAAAAAAAAAAGTATAACGTCATAGATGTAGCTAATTTTATACAATTGGCACCTTTGAAGTGTATTAGAATCTTTACAACATTTGTAGTGAGATGGAAGAAAATTAGGAAACCCTTTCGTACCCGAGATACACTAGTTATCTTGGAATAAATTACTTAACTCGTTGTCAAATTCCAGTCTTCTGAATTTACTAATCTCGTTTGTGAAGACAAGTGGCTCTAGGGATTTTCTTCCTATTGTATGTTCAAACACACACACACACACTCTTCCTTTCAGTGCAATGTGACATTTTAATGAGTGTGAAAATTAACCATTTGTTTAAAGAAATTGTGCTAGCAGGTGACATTTTGAGAATAGTTGTTTAAAAACCACCTGGGCTCCCACCGTGGCTTTGCCAGTTGTTAGCTGCGCGCAATTTGGCAAATCATGGAATCTCCCCATGTCACGGGCTCTTATCTGTGAGGGAGATAATAGAACCTACTTCACGGGATTGTAGTCAGGATCTGATGAAATAATCATAAGAAAAGCTTAGCCCAGCGCGCGACAAACTGAAGGCATCATTCAATAAATGTCAGCTGCCGTCACAATCACTCTCCCCACCTCCATCGTCACAGATGTTAGGAGTTAGTTACCTCGCAATGTGCCAGCTTGCCTAGGTAGAACTACACTCCCCAGAACTCCCTTTCTTGTATGTTTCTGGGCCACAGGGGAGTTTCTGAGAGCTTTTGGAAGTTGGAAGGGAGGCAACAGCCCTTTGTAGCCTCTCGGTGCTGTTTCTGATCTGCTGAGTCACCTCTCTGTTTAAAGCAGCATCTGAGCCAAGCGTGCGTCTCAGCTCCATGAAGAAGGGTCCCAGCTTTGCAGGATCCTTCTGTCAACCAGCATCAGAGGCGGCAAGAATGAACATGGCTTTCAGTCTATTCAGTCCGTGCTATTTCAGCTTGTGCTCACGGGATTCCGACCCCTTCATTCCTTTCCCTTCTGACTACCCTGAACCTCGGTCTCCAACCGCAGACATGGTGATAGACTACAAAGAACTACTTACCCAAGGCCCACCATCATGTCAGCCAATTCCACATATGCAGATGTGTGAGTATACACACACACACACACACACACACTCATACACACACTCTATAACACCAGCCAAATGACTAGCAAAAGAATTTTTAAGAATTGTTATAGGGGAAAAAAATAAATAAAGAATTGTTCTGGGGGCACATGGGTTGCTCAGTCCTTAAGCGTCTGCCATCAGCTCAGGTCATGATACTAGGGTCCTGGGATAGAGCTCCAAATCGGGCTCCCTGCTCAGCAGGGAGCTTGCTTCTCCTTCTCCCACTCCCCCTGCTTGTGTTCCTTCTCTCCCTATGTCTCTCTCTGTCAAATAAATAAATAAATCTTTAAAAAAAAAAATAAGAAGAAGTGTTCTAATACTTTGAACTAAATGGGCCAAAGCAGCCCATCACAGGTGTTTTCTGGGACCTGAGACACAGAGACCTCTCTACGTAGAGGCAATCAAGCATGTATGTACTATACCAATGGAGGGTAGGGGTGTAGTCAGATGGAAGGGGCTCGGGGTTAGTAGTTAGATGGTCATCCCAAAAGTCAAGCCACGCAGAGAGACAAGCCCCACTGAGCGCGGTGCAAGCACGGATATTAACACTCACCCACCAGGCGCGCTTCACCCTCGCTGCGGCACATAACACCATAATGGATCTTGCCGTGAATCTGATCCATTCTTCAATGAGGCAGGCAAGGGAACTGTCCAGCTCTCTCTATTGCCAAAAGATCAAAATGAGCTTTTCTAGTTGGTGTTTTATTTTTAGCTGCAAAGAGAATACACAGAAATTTTAGCCCCATTGTTAAATACTACGGAAGATAGCATTGCCCTTTCCTGATCATTGTTCCCCTATTGTAAGGCATCCACATGGCCCTGGAACCAACCACACAGATATTCCAGCACCGATTTTCAGGATATTCTTCCACCGTTCAAAATCATGGGCTTCGGGAGAGGTGCTGGTGGGATTATTTACCCGTCTACATGGTCTCGACTTCAGAGCTGAGATTTTTCTTTCTATTTCATCCAACTGTATCTCTATCTTTCCACCTGACCACATTGCTCTACAGTAACCATTTCTTCCTCTTCAATTATTTCTTCATGACTCCCCATATGCTTTATAATTAGCACTAGGCACATTCCTCGTAGCTCGTACGGTATATTTGATTGATGACAGATAGACAGACAGACAGACTTTCGAGGTGCACTTTCTTCCTGTGGAAGATGTCTGGTGTCCATAAAGGAAATGATAAAAGGAGAGAATAAGAGATATTTTATCAAGAAAATATGCTACAAACTATTAAGCCAGATGGAGGAAATGAAGGTTCTGTTCCATAGAAAGATCACAAAATTGTCATGAGGTGAAGATTTAGTAGTTTGATTGTTGCTTTTAACTATAGCAATTTTAAAAAGTAACAACTCTGCTTCATTATACTTAAGAACATGAAAGATTTGGTCAGTAGTGTTGTAGGCTCTCTCTTGCTCCCTCCCACGCTCAGGACTACCCTATTGCCTATAATTCACTTCTAAGACTTTGATAGCATCCTCACAATGGTCTGCTCGACAATAGTATCATTAGAGTTTATTCAAAAAGTCAGATTGGCAGAAACTCTGCAAGAATGGAAACATTCTCTCAAGCATCATAAGCACTATTGGAAAAGATCTGCAACGTCTAGCAAACAATTAAAGCCCTGAAAACAGACTGTGCAGCTATTTATTCTCATTATGAGATGGGAAAACACAGGTTGAATTACCTTATAGCAAATTAGATGGGGAAGTAGAGAATATAATCATATAATAAAAGACCTCATTAACTCCTCCCATTTTTCAAAGCACACTACCAATTGTCATTCCAGCTTCCAGAACAGACTAATTCTTCAGAGCCAAAGCAGAGATGATTGAGGAATTAGAAGCACCATTTTCTCTTTAAATCAACCCAGCTTAGAACATCCAGAATGGGGTTCAAGCAGTGGTCATCACTCTTTAATTTTTTTGTACTTTATAAAATGTTTTGGAATTTTTAATGTGTCTCTGCACATCAAGAGAGTGTCCTCTGTTTGCTTACACTGGTTGAGTTTCATATCCAGAGGTTCCATGGTCAAAATCTGAATGGAATTGAAGAGGAAACAATTTTCTGTTCAAAATGCTTGAAACACTTAACCGTAATACATCGACTTCCTTGTTGATTGAAATATGTCACAATAAAGTACAGTAGAGTTTACTAGTCTTTTGAAGTTCAAGAATTTCTTTTGCATAATCCTTTGCCAGTGGAATGTGATTGATTTGGATAGTCCAATTTTAAGGGCACTGTCCACTCTTGAGAACTACATTTCAAAGTCTTTGGATTAAATCTTAAAGAATATCTTGATATTTCTATGCTAAACTAACCCTATGATCAAATAGGTCTATGAGATGTGTACTTTGAGACAGCCTCCCTGTAACCAACTGAGACCTTCCTTCGGGTTCTTTCTCAGGTCTCACAGCTGTCCGTGCTCCGAGCCCTGCAGAGAAAACTTCCTCCTTGACCACGCCTCCTCCTTGACCACGCCTCCTCCTTGACCACGCCTCCTCCAGGTTTCAGCCACTTGGACCTGCGCTGCAGCATTTGTCCCATTGCTCTGCTCTGTCATTCGTGGCTGTGCAGGGATCATGCAGCAAAAACGAGGTGAAGAGCACACCGTCAGGACGGTTTGCCAGCTCTCCAGGAGTGGGCTCCAATGCTCAGACTCACAGGACATGGTACCTGTCTCTTCAAATGTCGCTTTCAGATGGCTCATCTCCTTATCTCAAAATCTATAAGCATAAAGGACAGATAAAGAAACAGGTCCATTAGAATCAACGGTAATCAGTGGGGCGCCTGGGTGGCTTAGTCGGTTAAGCGTCCAACTCTTGGTTTTGGCTCAGGTCCTGATCTCAGGGTCATGAGATCAAGCCCCTTGTCAGGCTCCATGCTCAATGAGACGTCTGCTTAAGAGTCTCTCTCTCTCTTCCTCTCTTCCTCTGTCCCACCCCTTTCCCACTTATACGCCCCACAAGCCCCACATTGAGCTCCCTGCTCAGTGCAGAGTCTGCTTCTCCCTCTCCCTCTGCCTGTCATTCCCCCACTTGTGAGCTCTCTCTCTCTCTCCCTCTGTCCCACCCCTCCCCCACTCACACGCTCTCACATTCTCTCTCTAAACTGGAGCATCTGGGTGGCTCAGTAAGTTAAGTGTCTGCCTTCAACTCAGGTCATGATCCCAGGGTCCTGCGATCAAGCCCCACATTGAGCGTGAATCTTTGAGTGGGATTTTTTCACTCTGCTCAGTGCAGAGCCTGCTTCTCCCTTTCCCTCTGCCTGTCATTCCCCCTGCTTGTGAGCTCTCTCTCTCTCTCTCTGTGTGTCAAAAATAAAATAAATCTTTAAAAAAATCACAAGTTTTTGTTGTAGTGTGCAACGATTCATTAGTTGCATATAATGAATCGTTGCACACTATAACAAAAACTTTTGATGTACTATATGCTGCCTAACTGAACATATAAATAAAAATAAGTAAAAATAAAAAAGAATCAATCATCAAACAAATGAAATCCATTAGAAAGTCAACTTGTATTAATAATTTAAAATTTAATCAGAAATAATGAATTACAAATAAAGTCAGTTAATACACTGAGTGAGAAAAAAGCTAAAAGTGATCTTTGGGTTTTTTTTTTAATATACACTGTACACTTTTTTTGAAATGGTGCTAAGAACTAGACAAATGGCAAGGCTTGTGTCACTTGATCTGAATGGAATAAATCATAAAGTGGGAGTTCATTATTTTATTTTCATTTGGGGCCCAATGACTCAAAACAACAAATGTTAACAGTTTCCACATTCCAAAATGAAGAGCTAGAACATGTGGGTAAGGCCTGTGTATAAGGGGTAGGAGGCAGTTACATAATTTTTTAAAGATTTTATTTATTTCTTTGAGAGAGAGAGAGAGAGAGCATGAGAGGGAGGTCAGAGGGAGAAGCCGACTCCCCGCTGAGCAGGGAGCCTGATGTGGGACTCGATCCCAGGACTCCAGGATCATGACCTGAGCCGAAGGCAGTCACTTAACCAACTTCGCCACCGAGGGATCCCTGTTACATAATTTTTAAAAGACGACTCACTCTCCTCCTATGAAGGAAGTTAGAGATTAGATAGTTTCATAAGAATCAACTATGTGCAGTTAATTAAGTCCATTCCATCCGCCAGCAGACCTTCAACAACAGCCCAACACCCACTCTCCTTGGACCAAATGATGCTGTTCTGAGGTTGTCCAAGAGAACCAGGTGAAGGACAGCCACAACCTCAGTGATCAAAGGAAAACTCACAGGTGAGCCAGAGGAGATGCATTTAGCAGAGTCCCGGCAATTTCTGGTAAGAGATCTCCAGCATCAGGAGGAGACGGGGTAGCTCTGAAAAGCCACAAACACACCCTGAAAACATCTAACAATCTTCTGTATCCCATCCTCTTACCTCTGCCCTCAAACTTCCTCTCTCCTTTACATCCCAGTGGAGTCAGAAGCATGGGTGGCCAGCTAGAAAGAAGAGAAAAAAGCGAAAGAGAACACAGAAGAAATTGATCTCACACTCTCATTGTAGACTACAGATCTCCCACAACTAATGATGGCATTAAGTCCCCAAAACCATCTTGAATTGAAAATGTCATAAATCAAAAGTGCATGTAACCTGAAACCGACACAGCATCCTAGCCCAGCCCAGCCTACCTTAAATGTGCTCAGAACACACATTCACCTACAGCTGGGCAGAACCATGTAATACAAAGCCCCTTTGATAATAAAGTGTTGAGTATCTCACGTGATCTACTGAGTACTGTACTGGAAGTGAGAAGCAGCTGATTGGGTACAAAACGGTTGTCAGTGTATCAGTTTTTTACTGTCTTAATCTTGTGGTTACCTGAGAGTTGCACATATCACAAACCCAGGAAAAGACCCAAGTTCAAAATTCCAAGTACAGTTCCTAATGCCTGTGTATCGTTTTCACACAGTCAGAAAGTCAAAGAATCATTACGTCAAACCATGGCAAGTTGGGGACCATCTATATTGGCTTCCCAGGTGGAGCTGACCCACTCTGGAAGGGGCCCTGGGAAGAGACACGATATAATCTCCTTTTTAAATCCCACTGGAGAATGCAGTGCCTTCCCCCACCAAAGAAAGCTTTCTGTCAAGGGCCCAGGACTAGCTAATGCAGAACAAGGAGCAGGTGTTTGGGTGCCCAGTTCATCCCTGCTCTCCTACTGTCCCTACGGCACACATGTGAGCACCTGCCCCAGGGTGATGTTAATCAAGAATGTGAAAATGGGGGTGCCTGGGTGGCTCAGTCGGTTAAGCGTCTGACTCATGATTTTGACTTGGATCATGATCTTGGAGTTGCTGGATCGAGTCCCATGTGGAGCTCTGCACGCCGTGGAGAGTCTGCTTTGGGACTCTCTCTCGCCTCTGCCCCTGCCGCATGCTTGCTCATGCTCTCTGTCTCTCTCTCTTTTTCTCTCTCTCAAATAAATAAATCTTTAAAAAAGAAGTGTAAGGATTTGTGATCTGTGAGTGAAATGACATTAAATTACTGAGGAAATTAAGTAACATTTCATTTTAATACTATAAACATGTTATATGAAAAGCAAATTACACTAAAATGTCCAGAGAATGATCACATAGTAGTAACGATATTCAGCCCCTGCTAGAAGATAAAATTAACTTCAACTGGGTATAAGTAAGTGCGTACCAAATGATTTATTACCAAGCAAGTAATTGTATGTGCCAAGTATGTGCCAAGTTTGCCATGCGCTAACTCATACATCTCCCTTTAGGTACAAGAGGAAAGGCTTAATAGCCCTATTTTCAGATAAGAAAAATAACATTCGAAGAAAGTAAGTCACTTTTCTAAGGTTACTTAACAGGTATAAGGTTTCGGTGGGATTCGACCCGGGACTAATCTCTGAGCCCGTGCTCTTTACACTGTGCTCCAGTGGAAAAAACGAAGGAAGGAAGGAAAGAGAGAAGGAAGGAGGGAGAGAGAGAAAGAGACAGGGAGGGCAGGGGAAGCAAGAGAGGAAGAAGGAAGAAAAAGAGAAAGGATTGAGGAAAGCAGCAAGAGAGGGGAGCAAACAAGGAACAGCTGATAGTAAGAAGTCCCGGAAAAGAGGTGCCTCAGGGCAGCTATGAAACCCTTTTCACTCCAGGGACTGCCATTATTATTTTAAAGAGCAGATGGTGTGTAACTTGGAAGGAAAAACCCCAGCCCTTTCCACTCCTACCTCAAAATAGGGAAAGGAAAGGGGCACCTGGGGTGGCTCAGTGGGTTAAAGCCTCTGCTTTCGGCTCAGGTCATGATCTCAGGGTCCTGGGATCGAGCCCCACATTGGGCTCTCTGCTCAACAGGGAGCCTGCTTCCCCCTCTCTCCCTGCCTGCCTCTCTGCCTACTTGTGATCTCTGTCTGTCAAATAAATAATGAATAAAATCTTTAAAAAAAATAGGGAAAGGAAAATATATGAGCTAGAGATCTTAGGGATAATCAAGGTACATTTGTGTCACCCTGCTTTCAAATAGAACTACCCAGAGGAAGGGGTTTTACAGTGTACACGGAGAGAAAATCAGAAAGTATAATTAAGAAAATTACTGGACACCTTCATCTTTCATGAGCAACACCTTCATTATCTTCAGATATTAGTGAAAACTAAGCCTAAAGTGTTTAAATTATAGTCATAGGGGCGCCTGGGTGGCTCAGTGGGTTAAGGCCTCTGCCTTCGGCTCAGGTCATGATCCCAGCGTCCTGGGATCGAGCCCCGCATCGGGCTCTCTGCTCTGCGGAGAGCCTGCTTCCTCCTCTCTGCCTGCCTCTCTGCCTGCTTGTGATCTCTCTCTCTGTCAAATAAATAAATAAAATCTTTTAAAAAATAAATAAATAAATTATAGTCATAAAAACAGAAACAGTTTTGCTTGGGGTCTATGCCCTGGTCTGTTTTGTCCACATATGAACATTTCCTTAATTTTCAAACACGAAAAGACAATCGCATTACATGACTAAGGTGTGAGGTGGCGTGCCATTCACACAGTAAGTAGTACATTAAGTAGAACAACCAATTAATCTTCTATACAACACAGGAAGTTGAACATCCCTCTGAAATTCGTCTGTCACTAAAGAGTCTTTGAGAGCCAAACTCAGAAACCAACCGGAGCTGAGCCGTACCGTCATCTAGAGTCAAAAATCCCTATATGCCCTATACCACTTCTAGAGTCAGAAACCCCCAATGGCCGGAAAAGCCACCCTGGGGTAGAGAAATTTGCCTAAACTGCTGAAGGAGACGAGCACAGCTGTGATCGCCAAGGCCCACGAAGGCAAAACCACAAGAATTCGATTTTGGTACGTTGTAACCAAGTCCGTCAAGTCAAGCCTGAAATAAAAAAAGTAGCCATTTATAGACAACTGAATATGAAGTCAGTATTTCCTGCATAGCATGGCTTTCCTTTTTTGCATGTTTATCATCCAATGGATGCAATGCCCTGCTATCTAGAAGCTGCACCAATCTGTGTGTGACTAACTTGGAGACGAGGTCCTGGCATGGTTTTGGAACGCAGAGAACTGTGAGTTCCGTACAACACACACCAGCTCCAACACCTCACGTCTTTGCAAAGCACTGGTAACTGGGTCGTTCTAGAGACACACATGAGACTTTTTTAAAGGAGGGAGCAGAGTTATTTGAAAATAGAGAACAAAATTCAAGTCATTCTTAATCTGTTTTTTTTTTTTTCAGGCCAAATACCACCGAACCACATTATTCTGATGAATGGTGATAGCCGTGTTGATAGAGTCACTAACAAGATGCTCTTTGATGTCATTACAATAAAACAACTCGCCTCATCTTGATTCCTGAAGTAATTAATCCTTAAATTACCCTCTGATAAGCTGAAAAGATGTTTAGCCTAGCAGGAGAAATATGTTACTAACATAAGGTCAAGATTGCTATTAAAAAGTGCAGCCCATCTGTATTTCTGAAAGTTAAGATCTTCAGGTTTAATTATGTAAGTGATTTCATTTAAATCTAGTAGAAAGGATGCCTTCCATTAAAAAGGTGATGATAGCTAATGAAAACTAACCTAGGGGTTGCCTGATGTCAATACCAGAGGAAGTCTGTGAAAAAAAAATCATCAAAAATTACCACTTTAGAGGTGCCTGGGTGGCTCAGTGGGTTAAGCCGCTGCCTTCAGCTCAGGTCATGATCTCAGGGTCCTGAGATCGAGTCCCCCATCGGGCCCTCTGCTCAGCAGGGAGCCTGCTTCTCTCTCTCTCTGCCTGCCTCTCCATCTACTTGTGATTTCTCTCTGTCAAATAAAATCTTTTTTTAAAAAAATTACCACTTTACATAAACAAGTTGGTATCTTTTTCTTTAAAACATTTTATTTATTTATTTATTTATTTGAGAGCGAGAAAGAGAACACACAAGCAGGTGGTGGGACAAACGGAGAGTGACGAGGAGAGGCTGACGCCCCACTGAGGACAGAGCTTGATCCCAAGATCATGACCTGAGCTGAAGTCAGACCCTTAACTGACTGAGCCACTTAGGCACCCTGACAAGTTGGTATCTCTTAATTTGTATTATTTAATTGGAGTTCTAATCTATAGAATTTTCATTTCTCTTTAACTGTGCTATTTTCTAATATACAGAGCACTTTAGCAAATATTACTATCACTTAGAATCAAAACATAAGCAAAGTATTTGAACACATATGTAAAAGAAAGAATGCAAAAATGTGTAAAATAAAAATATGTGAAATATTTACAAATATGTAAAATACATACCTAGTTGTGAGGTTTGGTTTTTAAAGTAAAATGTATCCCTAAGTTGTCATTTATTGTATTTTGTGATTACAAAGCCTATTTAGTAAAAATACAGAACTATTACAAAGACAAAAAAACAACTGTAGCCCTCCCACCTAGAGCTGACCTACACACACGCGCACACAGCTCAATACTGAGTCATACTGCATACAGCCTATCACAACCTACTTTGTTCTTTTAAAATTGTCTTTTCATTTATGATTTTCTAAAACATAAGCATTAATCAATAAAACAATTGGAACAGAGTAATGTGTCTTTCTTCAGGAGTTTAAAACAAGGGATGATGGAAATAAAACTAGAAAGTGCTGATTGCCTTATTCATCATTCCATTTGGTCTCTTGGTTATATTAATGAATCTCATTGCATTAGCCAAGTCAAGCCTAAATGACAAAGACAGAAGTGGAGAAACGGCCTTAAATGATATCTAGGGCCACTAAGTTGCCATTAGAGAGCGTGGGGGCAAAGATCTTTGCTCCTTTCTGTCCAGAGCTGAGTTTCAGTCTCCACCCAATACGTGTGCATCTTCTTAAGTCTGGTGGCTTTACAGTCACCTGGAGAGGGGCACCTGGGTGGCACAGCTGGTGAAGCGTCTGGCTCTTGATTTTGGCTCAAGTCATGATCTCAAGGTCATGAGATCAAGCCCCGTGGGGCCCTGCACTCAGCAGGGAGTCTGCTTGAGAGTCTCCCTCGCCCTTTGTCCCTCCCCTCCATGCTCGTACTCTCTCTCAAATAAATAAATAAATCTTAAAAAAAGAAAAGAAAGAAAGAATCACCTGATGAACCTCTATAATGTGCTGCTTCCTGTGCCTAATCACAGACCCTTTAAGTGAGAACATTTGTGGTCCCTGACAATCTTTACAAAAGCTCCCCACATTAAGCCATATTGAGCTTATGATGAACATTAGTGAGGACTGATAATTACTGGTCTACATGATACCCAAACCATGACACTAAATGAGATCATCAAGAGATCAACTGTCAATGGGGAAGAAAAGAGACCTAAAGAGTGAGCTCAGGGATCTTCCAGCATTTGGGGAGGAAGAGAGATAACAGTGAAAAGGCGTTCCAAAGAAATTTCAGGAAAACCAGAAGAGGCTGGGATTCCGTAGCCAAATGGAAGAAGTGTTGCAAGGAGGGAGAGGATGGCCACCCATGGCCAGCGATAAGTCAGGAAACACAAGGATTGAGAGCTGACCATGAAATTCAGCAAGAGAGAGGTAACCTTGACAAAAGCAGTTTTGGAAAACGGATGAGACAAAATTGATTAGAGTCTGTTTATGCAAAATGGGGAGAAAGGAGATATTTTAAAATATTTTAGGGATTTTTGTTTTTAACAGAGCAGAGAAATGAGTTGGGAACTGAAGAGACTGTAGTGTCAAAGGAAAGACATTTTTAAAGGGGGAAATGACAAGTCTGTATACTGACAAGAATGATCCAGAGAAGAGGAAATAACGATGGTGTAGAAAATTGCAGGGACAATTGCTGAAGTAATGTCCTTGAGTATATATGACTTTGGATGACTCAGCGATAGCTCATCTGTAGGAGGCGGAAATGGCAGAAGTACAGTGTCAATGCGTGTAAGTCAGGAGACGGGAGTGGGTGCTTTGGGAAATTCTTCTGACTGCTTCTCTTTTCTCTGGGCAGAAAGAAACAAGGCCATCGCCTTACAATGAGAAGGACAGTGGTGCTGATGGAGATCTGAGGAGACAGAAGAGATGAAAGGGATCCCTCACAGAGACGAACATTAAATGACCCCGAGAAACTGACATCCTTTACCAAACTTACAATAGTGTTTTGTACACAGTAGACACTCATTTAACTTAAGAAATGAATGTTTCTTCATGAAATGCTGCTCCAGTATAGGTTAAAACAAAAACAAAAAACTGAGAATCTAGGTTTTATCTTCACCAAAATCATCAGAAAGATGCTTATTTAAATAGTATTTCCTTGCTATGCCTGGATGGCAATGTGTTATTATATCCTTGGTTTTTATGGAGGGGCAATAAAAGAAACAGTTTCTTCCTCATTAGAGGTTTTGATGTTGTTTTTGTTTTTGAGGACATTATCCTAAGTTGCTTAGTGCCCTCTCTATGAAGCCCCAAGGAAATGTTTATTCTGAAGGTGTCAGAAAAAGCTACTTATATCTCATATTCAAACAAGCACAGTATACCTCATTAAACAATAAGATCTATATAAATGAGTAACTTCCTTTTTTGTTATGTCTGCAAGAAACTCAGGGCCAAATTTATGCCTCAGCTATAACCATTATTGGGCACATGTGGCCTGCACAATTGGGAACCAATTTTCCCCTGAAATCTACTTCCCATTTTAATTTACATTTTCCTGAAGTCTAATTTTATTTATATTTACATTTTACCATTTTCTTCTAAACCACCACGAATTTGTTTATGGTACAAAGCAGTATTTAAATAGAGGTAAATTGGTACAAAGTCATATAAAGTTGGAATTGCAAACATAATTTGTCTCCCAAATATTAGAACATTACTACATTTACACAGTTCCTGAAACTTTTGTGTTCATGAACCATTCAGATGTTCCCCCTTAATCCTTTAATTACCAGAAAAATGAAGATTGCCTGAGTTTCCCAGCTAATGAGCTAGGATTCATATCTGAATTAACATCTTGCCTACCACACAGCCAGCATGTGCTGAAATTTTCACGGAACCAAGATATCCACACCAAGGTCTTCACACTCAATGTCTCCAGATTCCCACAAGCAAACGAGCCTAGAAATCCTGTTCTGAAACTAAAAATGGATTGTAGTTTTTCAGAAAGTTTCATATTTCAATTGTTTTCTTTCCAATATAAAGTAATAAACAGGCAGCTACCTGCTGCCAAAATCTATCAGTGTAGATTTTCTTCTTTTATTTCTTTCTTTTATACCAACAGTTAGTTTTTCCCCACCTATATTGTAAATGATTTTGTGTTTCTAACATTTGCTTTTATTTGTGGTCTTTGCACCAACATTCTACAATTAGAACATTCCACAGTTAGATCTATAAACATTCTCCCTATCCTTCCACATGATTTGCTTATTTTTACAGAAAGATTGAGGAAGAATGGAAGGACTAAAAAAAGAAAATCCTCCCTCAAGTGCAGGTAGGTATCAAAATACCAATAGAAAATGACAGTGTCCTTTCATTCTGTTGACATTTCAAGGACTATATGTCTTTTGGTGACCGCCTAAAGGCTTCCAACCCTCAGTTTCATGGACCTTCATCAAAAGTGTTATCGTGTGGTTTCAACTGACAAAAACAGCACAATTGCATATAAAATCAAGCGGCATGGAACTCAGCCTCAAAGGTAGGATAAATCCAGAGCATTTTTAATATTTAAAATTCTAAACCATATTTTCGTTCTAGGCTTTAAGCATATATTTTCATAGTTACTAGCTTAGCACTTTGTTTTACAGCTTTTTACACAAACAGTGCTGTCTCCGTAAATTCCCAAAGGGACGACTGAGACAGTGATGTCAAACGGCACCACGGTTGTTAATTCTTAACGTCTGCAGGAGAAGGGTTGGCTCCGGGGTGAGTTCTTAGACTTGACCGTGGAAAATGGTAAAGAAAGGATTAGGAAATGGGGGACCCAGGAGACAAAAGAGAAAACAAAGCAAACACAAAATTTAGGACCAGAAATGTAGAGCCGGGAAAAAGGTAAACTCCTTTATTAGACAAACACACTGAGGCCCCGGCGATCTTCAGGCCTGGATCCAACATCTCAGGGCTGCTCGGTGTTACAGCCAGGCCCGGCTGGTCGTTTTCAAGCCGACCCTATCACATCACAGTGCCATACCGAGAAGGGTTAACTCACCGACAGGATGAAAACTGAAAATTCAGGTGTTGCCATCATTATGATAATTGAAGTTTCATGGTGTAATTAACATTTCATCCAAAATGCTGTTGTTGAGTGATAAGTCATTACAAGACTGCATTAAACAGACTAGATTTTTAAATGAAGAGAAATTTTATTCCCAGTGAGAAAGGTCTCAATTATGGAAAACAATTGAGAACTACGGCATAAATATCTCTAAGATCAAGGACACAACACACTAAAGATCAGTCAAGGAAACATCAAGATTACCATAAATTTAAAAAAAGCAATTCCAAAGGTAGGAAAAGTTATAATAAAAGTGCATTGTAATTAAAATGCTCTGCCATGTGTAATATCCTAATTCCAGCATTCTGAACTTAGCCAGCTCAGGCCGATACTCATTTCTCTCCATACTATGAGTGTTGGTTTATGTGTCAAATTCTCATCATCTCTAGCAAGAAAAAAAAAATCATATAGAAAAGAAGGGAAAACAGAAGTGCCTTTCTCATTGTGACAAAACACTTTCCAAAATGAGAACTGAATCCCATGTAGCAACACGGTAATGAGCTGACATGTAATATTTATGCATATTTTCAAAAGGTTGAAGTATAAGAAATCTTTAGTCACAAGAGGCTTTCTTTAAGCTTATTCACTTCAGAATGTGTATGACAACAAATGCTCAAAAAACGAAAATTAAGTAATAAATGAATGGTGTTGCATTGTGGAGAAAACATTATTATCCAAGAAAATGAAAATTTGTAATGGAACGCCAATATTACCCTGAGTTTAATAAAGCCAGCAATCACCACAACTTAACAATAAAGGAATCCCATGAAATGATGAGTTGACAGGATATAGTAGTTTTTCGCTGCTTATATAAAATATGGCACAAAAATTTTCAGAAACTAAGACGTTTGTATTTGCTGATGTCTTTAATAATAATAAAAGCATTTAGCTTTTGCTCAGCATAGATCCTCCTAAAAAACCTCCCATGTCCACAGCGGCATTACTACCCACTTACTGGGTGCACGATGATGAAGACAGAGAGGTAAGCGTGACTTGTTCCCAGCCATGAAATTTCTGGCACAAAGAAAGCACTGGAAAAACGGTTCTCATCATTACGGTTTTCTCATCACCTTTGCTCGAGTTACCAGGACTCCCTATCCGTTAGGGTGATGAGACCAGATGAAGTTATATCATCCTTGTACATGACCTGGATTACCTCTTGTGGAAGCTAGGAAATATCCCGACATTATTCCAATATGCTGATTCTCAAAGTAACTGTATATGCTCTAAACAGAAAGATCACAAGTTTACCTTCTTTAACCATAGAATCCTGAAGAATCCTGTGATGAACGGGCATTTGTACTCGACACGAATCATAAATGAACTTGACAGTGCTCTTCCCTTTTGCCTCTGTTCCTGCCTCCTGGGCACTCTCATCGACTCCATAAGGCTGACTGCAAACAATATGCAGATGACAGATGATGCCCACTTTTTTGCCCAAGACCTTGCCCCTGAGCTTTTCAAGGTTCTTGGGGCCCAACTGCATCTGGAAATATCTACCTCAACACTAGGACCGCCAGCTTTGTGTGTTCATAGTGGAGTTGTCTGCACATGCCGCTGAAACCTGCTCCTTCTCCTGCAGGCACCTTCGAGTCAGAGAACCACCACCGAACCTGTCATTCAAGCCAGAAAACTTGTCCTCCCCTTTGACCCTGGTCTCTGCCCCCAGCTCCGTACCTTACCAAAGAGCAAGTCCTAAAAGCTTTTCCTTCTAACTATTTCTCAAAAGCATTCCTTCTACTGCACACCTAGAACCATTTTCCCTCTTCAAACCCCCACTATTTTTCATGTGAGTGACTCAGAAGGCTTCTTCACTAGCCTGCCTGCTTCCCCTCAAAACAGCCCCCGGAGAGTCTCCATCCCCTCTATCTGCATTCGGGGCGTGTCTCTCTGCTGCAAGGCCCCGCAGGGCTCCCTCTCCTCTCAGCCAGAGCCACATCCCCTAGAATGCAGCTGCTTTCCATGATCTGTCCCTGTCCCACAGTATTAACTCTGTCTCTTGTCACTTCCAGTGACACTGTCCGTCACACAGTTTATTGCTATTGTTATTGCTATTAGCATCATCATTGGCACTATTAGCATTACTTCATGCACCTTTTATCTACATGTGCCCTCTTGGACACAACTTGTGCTCACACTATCAGACATGGCTCTTCCAAAAAGCCTTTTCTGAAACCACAAACTCACACAGATGCCTAAGCACGCACATAGGAGCATGTTGTCGTTTCCGACTCAGCGAGCCAGAGAGCTTCTCCATTAACATGCTCTACTCATCATTTCCAAGATAGAGGCAATCAGGGGCTCCGACTGAAGAAAAGGATGTCTGAGGCTGCGAGACGCTGCCCAAGTCCTTCCTTCCCCAAGCAGGCAAGAGCCCATGGCAAGCAAAGTCCTCAGAAGTTATTTCCTCTCAGTGGGGATGTTTAGTTTATGAAACATATCCCTTCTATGTCACCCAGCTTATGCAACATTATTTCAGGAAACGTACTGACTATAGACAATCCGCCAACAAAGCTATTTTGTTAAGAACATTCCCCCAGATAAGGATATTCTAGCGAATCTCGTTAATCTATTTACTAGAAGGTGCAGTTATAGTGACAAAACTGCCCAGGTCCACGATCTTCTTTTCTTTCTGCCAGGAAAGAAAAGGCTTCTACACAGACTCCCACCCCCAGGGTAGAAAAAGTATAAATACAAATCGTGGGTCAGCTGGTTTAACCCTTTCCTCTCCACCCCTGCTCCCATCGTATATTCCAGTAGGAACACGTGAAATTTTGTCAGAGCTGTTTTGATGTGGCAGTAATCATGGAGATCTTCACATTGAGAGAGCAGATGTTTTAACACAATCTGTAAAAAAATAAAACCAAAAAACAAAAAGCAAAAAACCAAACTCGTAGTTCTTTAAAAAACTTACTATCTCGTAAGTATGTAGAGACAACACCCATACCCCATCCGACACTTCAACCCTACATACCTCAATGATTATATTTCTGGTTGGGATAGGGCTTGAAGAAGGGGAAAGAGTCAGAACTGATATGGTCAGAGATGTTCCTTGTGCCCAATGACAATTAAGAAAAAGTCATAAAGGAGGAGCCTGAGTGGCTCAGTCGGCTAAGCGTCTGCCTTCAGCTCAGGTCATGATCCCAAGTCCTGGAATCAAGCCCCACATCAGGGTCCTGCTCGGGGGGGAGACTGCTTCTTCCTCTCCCATCTGCCCCTCCCCCTAACTCATTCTCACTGTGTGAATAGACAGAATATATTCTTTCTCTCTCAAATATATCTTTAAAAAAGAAAAAGTCTTAAAATAATCTTCAACAAAACAGGAAAAAAATATACAGTGGATAAAACACAGTCTCTTCAATAAATGGTGCTGGGAAAACTGGACAGCTATATGTAGAAGAATGAAACTCGACCATTCTCTTACACCATACACAAAGATAAACCCAAAATGGATAAAAGACCTCAATGTGAGACAGGAATCCATCAGAATCCTAAAGGAGAACATAGGCAGTCATCTCTTCGATATCAGCCACAGCAACTTCTTTCAAGATATGTCTCCAAAGGCAAAGGAAACAAAAGCGAAAATAAACTTTTAGGACTTCATCAAAATCAAAAGCTTCTGCACAGCAAAGGAAACAGTCAAGAAAACAAAGAGACAACCCACGGAATGGGAGAAGATATTTGCAAATGACAGTACAGACAAAAGGTTGATATCCAGGATCTATAAAGAACTTCTCAAACTCAACACACACAAAACAGATAATCCTATCAAAAAATGGGCAGAAGATATGGACAGACACTTCTCCAATGAAGACATATAAATGGCTATCAGACACATGAAAAAATGTTCATCATCACTAGCCATCAGGGAGATTCAAATTAAAACCACATTGAGATATCACCTTATACCAGTTAGAATGGCCAAAATTAGCAAGACAGGAAACAACATGTGTTGGAGGGGATGCGGAGAAAGGGGAGGCCTCTTACACTGTTGGTGGGAATGCAAGTTGGTGCAGCCACTTTGGAGAACAGTGTGGAGATTCCTCAAGAAATTAAAAATAGAGCTTCCCTATGACCTTGCAATTGCACTACTGGGAATTTACCCCAAAGATACAGATGTAGTGAAAAGAAGGGTCATCTGTACCCCAATGTTTATAGCAATGGCCATGGTCGCCAAACTGTGGAAAGAACCAAGATGCCCTTCAACAGATGAATGGGTAAGGAAGATGTGGTCCATATACACTATGGAGTATTATGCCTCCATCAGAAAGGATGAATACCCAACTTTTGTATCAACATGGACGGGACTGGAAGAGATTATGCTGAGTGAAATAAGTCAAGCAGAGAAAATCAATTCTCATATGGTTTCACTTATTTGTGGAGCATAACCAATAGCATGGAGGACAAGGGGAGTTAGAGAGGAGAAGGGAGTTGGGGTAAATTGGAAGGGGAGGTGAACCACGAGAGACTATGGACTCTGAAAAACAATCTGAGGGGTCTGAAGCAGCGGGGGGTGGGAGGTTGGGGAAACCAGGTGGTGGGTATTATAGAGGGCACGGATTGCATGGAGCACTGGGTGTGGTACAAAAATAATGAATACTGTTATGTTGAAAATAAATTTTAAAAATATCCTCCCAAAAAAATAAATAAATAAATTTCAAAAGAATAAATTTGAATTATTTTTATTCAAACATACCATTTCCATGTCATGTTCTTTAACAATTTGTATTAAACTTTTCGAATATATGTATTCATAATTAATTTGAAAGTTTCTGAATTTCAGGTATTCCCAGACATTCTAAAATTCTTCAATGACATTTCCCTCTCTTTCCCTTAATTACAATAGAACTTTCTTCTATTGGCCCAGTTTCCTTGCTGCTTTAATAAATGTTATTCATGTGTTTACCCTCAGAGCCCTCAGATTTCAGAGGAGGCACTACAGCCTTGACTACTCTGTAATGCCAGTGATCTTTCATTCTTGTAAGAAACACTCATTCTTTGGGTCCCAAGCTTCTCAGCTGTAACATCTTATGCCACTTCAGCTGACTGTAACCTACTGACCTTCTAGAAATTCTCTCTTTTCATTTATATGAGATTCATTTACTTAAATATAGAATTATTTGAACTTTCTTATCAGTTTTGCTAAAATACATTCTTCTTGAACTTTTACATTTCATCTAAATTAAAAATTGTTATAGAATTGTCCAAAATTTCCTCTTACAACATTTGAAATTTTGAAGGATTTATAGTAATGTCCCTTTTAAGTTCCCAATTTTAGTGATTTGTACTTTCACCTTTTTTTGATTAGGTTTGTTATGGACTAATTTTGTTAGTGTATTTAAAAGCCAAATTTTATCTATTGGTATTAGCTTTTGCAATTTTGTTCTCTAGTTCATTAAATGTTTATCTTACTTCTATTATTTTCTTCTGTATACTTCCTTGGAACTTAATTTGTTGTTCTTTTTCTAACTTCTTGGGACAGATATATAGGTCACTGATTTTCCTCTATTCTATTCTAATATATTTAAGGAAATAAATTCCTCTCAAGTGTGGTTATAGCTTCATATCATGAGTTTTCATGGGTCATAATTTTGATGATTCTTTACTTCTAAATATTTTCTAGTTGTCAATTTTTATTTTTTTAGATGAATTAATTTAAAAACATCTGGTATTTCCTACTCAGCATTTTTTTTAGTCTAGCTTATTTCTACTGTGGTCAAGGAACACTCTGCATGATTTTAACTATCTAAAATCCGTCCACTTGCTTTATGGCCCTAAATATTAGAGTTAAATAATCCATGAATCCTGGGAAGAAGCATGCATTCTGGTTGCTGTGTGCCATGTTTTATACATGACAACCATGTTGTTAATCAAGGCATTGAGATCTTTTATATCCTTTCAATATTTTATCTGCTTGTTATTACTCCCTGAGACAAATGTGGGTTTCTGTATTTTCCCTTCTATTTGGGTCAGTTTGGGCTTCATAATTTTCTTTATATATTTATATTCTTTGAGCTATGTAATTAGGCTTATTTCAACAAAGAGCTGTTTTAACCTTCCGGTTGTTCTACCCTTTAACCATGATGAAATGCCGATATTTCTGCTTGTTGGCATAGCCACACCAGATATCTCTTATAATGGTTCTCTGAAGATGCTTCTCTATCCTTTCATTTTTAACTTTTCTGATTTCTCCTATGTAAGAGATATCTCTAGTAAATAGCACGTAGTCAGATTTGCTTTTTTATTCAGTATAATATTTTTTATTAATTTGTTTATAAAGTAATTCATCATATAAGTAGGATTAAATGCACATTCTCACTATTTGTTTTCTATTTATTTCAGTTTCTCTTCCATTTAGTAGTTGGGTCATTGGAGACATTTGACTTCCTTGGTCAATGCTCCAGGGAAAAAATGGCGTAGATAATCATAAACTGACTCAAATTCTTTCACCTGGAAGTGTCACGTCAGTCCTAATTACCTGCCACTGGACAAAGACAGCCACGTGGCCACGCTGAAATTGAAAGGAGCCAGACCGTGTATTCTTCTGTTTCCCCAGAAGAGAGATGAACCAGATCCATTAGGAACACTATAATAGCTGACGTACTCTACATAAATTTTTAAAACTTCCATATGTCATAGAGCCTAATATAAACAGTACTAAAAGCCAGGTAACACCTGGTAGAAACTATTTCAAACATGTATTATAAAAATTTACTATCCAGAAAATATAATGAAATCCCTCTTTTCATTTTAATCATTTCAATTACTTAGATATAGAATTAGACTTTCTTGTTGTGTCAGTTTTGATGAGTTCTTCTTTCATTTTCTCCATTTCATCTAAAATAGAAATGTCTTGTCATCGATTTCAGGCATTTGAGTACTCAAAACATTTATTTCCTGGGGTGCCTGGGTGGCTCAGCTGGCTATGCATCTGACTCTTGATTTTGGCTCAGGTCATGATTTCACGGTTATGAGATCGAGTCTGGTGCTGGGCTCCACACTCAGAGCACAGTCTGCTTAATTAAGATTCTCTTTACCCCTTCCCCTGTGTGCACTCTCTCTCTCTCTCTCATTCTCTTTCTCTCTCAAATAAATGAATAAAACCTTTTAAAAATGCATTTATTTCCTCCATACCTTTGCTCAGAAAGTCACAAAATGAGAAATTCAATCCCACACAACAAAATAAATCCAGGAATTTAAAATTAAACAGTAATATAGTCATAATACACTGATATAGTATTATAATACATTAATTTCTCCCTTTATAGATGAAGATCTGAGGAAGCAGTCTTTTTCAAATTTTTTTTCAAATATTTTCAAAGTATTTTTCAAATACTCCATGAGAGAAGGTCAGATAAGGTTTAAAATGCATGTGTCCCATAGCAAAAATTCTGCTCCTCGATACGAGAAAATGAGAGCACAAAAAGGAATGCATTGTGGAGGAAATCCATACACAATGACACAAAAAAATCTCTCTTAGGTATATTGCAAAGTTAAAAAGAAGTTGCGAATCAAATTTATGCACATAAAACAAAATTATAGGAATTGCTATTATAGAGGGCATGGATTGCATGGAGCACTGGGTGTGGTGAAAAAATAATTAATACTGTTATGTTGAAAATAAATAAATTAGTTTTTAAAAATTAAAAGAAAAATTATAGGAATTGCTCTTTGTACATACATGTGTAATATAAGTACATGGAAAATGACCTCATAGGACCACCACAAAAGATTATCAGTGTGAATAAGACTGGATGAGGGTTAAGAGGAACTTTTACTTTATCAAAATTGTTTAACTATTTCACAATGATAATTCAGTAGTTTTTGTATATGTGTAATCCTATGCTAAAAAAATTTTAAATAATATACTAAGATATATTCTAAAGAATAACCAGGTTGGGGGCACCTAGGTGGCTCAGTGGGTTAAAGCTGCTGCCTTCAGTTTAGGTCATGATCTCAGGGTCCTGGAATCGAGGATCTCAGGGTCCTGGGATCGAGCCCCATATCGGGCTCTCTGCTCAGCAGGGAGCCTGTTTCCTCCTCTCTCTCTGCCTGCCTCTCTGCCTACTTGTAATCTCTGTCAAATAAATAAATAAAATCTTTAAAAAAAAAAAGAATAACCAGGTTTTTTCCATGTTATAGAATTATTTACACTCTAAGCATTTTCAAGTGATTTTTCATGTTTTATCAAAGTAATATATGCACATAATGAATCAAGTAGAAGGAAGGGTTCACAATGGAAGAGCATGCTTCTCTTACCCATTCTTCCCCAGACTTCACCACCCCAACACCATTCATTAAAGATAAACTTTTAACTCTTTCTGTTTCAAATCTTCTTATAGTTAGCACAAAACATTAAGAAAGTTTTCATTTCCCAGTTTTAACAATATATCATACTCCACTCTAAAAGCATAAAAATATTGCTCATTATACTGATTCATACTCTTTCTTTTCTATAAAGTTGTATAGTTATAAATTTTCTCATTAGTTAACTGGGTAGCTTTGAACAATATATTTAAATATTTCCCATTCCACCTATTTTTTTTTACAATATCAGTCAAATTTCACTCTGGAAGGTGAGAACATTAACACGCTTACCATTCTGTCCACCTTACATGCAGCTCTCTCGCACCTCTGCTCTCTCTGCATAACTGATCTTTTTATACCGTCAAAACTGAAAACACGGATACTTCATTCTGAAATATTAGTTATTTCATATAATACAATATTTCATATTAGTTCATAGGCTGATGCTAAAAGTTCAAATACTAATAAAAAGAATGACATTATTATGACTATGTACTTATTCTCCATTTGGGTTACTCATTATGTGAGGATTGCAATTCATTTTCCACATTCCAATGCCATTGACACTTGAAAGACGAAGTACTAGCACTTTGCCAAATGAATTATTCTTTTGTCATCATCTATCAGTGATATTATTATGACACAATTTATTCTGCACTGTACTTGGACAATAGCTTTGGGCTGACCATTTGGATTTTTTTTTTTTTAGATTTTTTATTTTTTATTTATTTGAGAGAGAGAGACAGTGAGAGAGAGAATGAGCGAGGAGAAGGTCAGAGAGCGAAGCAGACTCCCCATGGAGCTGGGAGCCTGATGTGGGACTCGATCCCGGGACTCCAGGATCACGCCCTGAGCCGGAGGCAGTCGTCCAACCAACTGCGCCACCCAGGCGTCCCCCATTTGGATTTTTCCTGGAGCTTTTGGGTACTTTAATTTCTCTGACTGAACTCTGGTACCACTATGAACTACCATGCTGGGAAACTCCCATCCATGATAGACCCATTCTTTCCTAGATCCCATGTCCACATCTTGATTTACTTTTTACTTTTTTGGAGGAATTAATTAACTTTCTAAGCAAAGACCTGAGGGTAATAAATGTTTTAAGTACTCAAATGTCTGAAATAATGTTTTCTCTGGCCTCACCTTTGATGGATACTTAGCTGTGTTTGAAATCTGGGATCCAAGTAAAATCTCCTCAGAATTTTGAAGGTCCTGTTCTATTATCTTCTTTCATTGAATTCTGGTGATAAAAAGTCTGCTGTCAGTCTGATTATCATTTCTTTTATAGGTAATCAGATTTGTTTGTACTTTATATTTCTTCCTAAGATTTTAGAAACTTTTCTATATCTTTGTTATTTTAAAAACCTTGAGGACATGTTTAGTCTGGGTTTATTTTCACTCTCTTCATTCTTTAGGCTCTTTCAGTAAAATTTGGGCCTTTCCCCATACTAAAATATTACTACTTTTTAATTAATTCAATATGTGTTTTTATCCACATTCTCTTTTTCCTCTCATTTTGGGATTCTTATAGTCAGATGTTGCATCTCCAAATCATCGATGTCCCTGAGGAGAGACTACCTAGATGACTACAGAGGCCCCTATCTCTTCTCATAGCCCAGTAGAGAACAGGCTAAGGATGTCACAGTGAGTTCAATGGAGAAAAAGGATGACAAAAGCTGGTGGCCTCCTGAGACCCTTCCTTCCTAGTAAGACTACTTACATGACCAAGGAATTTCCATCCTTAGAGTATCAGACAGATGTTCTCTCGCTGCACCCATAAATACATGGGAAATTAGAGGACAGCCCTTTTTGACCACAGCACTGACCATCACCATACAGACCACCTACATCTGGCCTAGATATGGGACAATGAGAGGTAGGAGGATACATACACTCCACTGCTTCTCTTGTGGCAAAATTCCCTCTATCTCCAATAAATTGTGTTTTACATCTGCACTGCATAATGGTCTAGTATTTTCATTTTTCATCTTGTTACTCTACATTCTGGGACGTACTCAAATTCATTTTTTTAATTTCTATGAACTCTTTCTTGTTCTTAAATGATTCATTTTTCATACCATTCTGTCCTTTTTACAATGATTGTTGTATCTTCTTACATCTCTCTGACATGTTAATGAAAGAAATATTTTGAGTTGGTTTATTTTATTTTAGCTCTCCTTAGTTTCTGCATTTTTTCTGTCTCCAAAGTACCAGCTTTGTTGTTTGCTTGTCTTCATGTCTCTCTTTCATGTCTTTGGGTCCCCCGATATGTCTGGTGATCTTCAGAACTGGCATAAATTCCCTCTGGTGATTTATAGATAGATCTCTTTCCATTTGAGCTTTCTCCTGAGGGAGGATTCTTTTTTCCCCCCTTAAGATTTTCTTTCTTTATTTATTTTAGAGACAGAGAGAACATGCAAGTCGGGGAAGGGGTAGAAGGAAAGGGAGAGAATCTCAAGCAGACTCTATCCGGAGCATGGAGGCCAACACAGGGCTCAGGCTCAGGACCCTGAGATCACAACTTGAGCCAATGCCAAGACTTGGACACTTATCTGACTGAGCCAACCAGGAGTCCCCCGGAAGGAGGATTCTAATGACAACTCTGTGTAGGAATAGAGACAGCTGACTGTCAAGTGGCAGGACTGACATAACATTTTTTTTAAGAATAAGGAGGTAGGGGGTCAGGAAAGACTAAGGAGGTAGGCAGCAACATAGGAGAATAGTCATAATAATAATATAAACTCATGGCACACCTGGCCACCCAGGTACACCCCAAAGGCAGCAATGCAGAAGAAGACACTGAGGGGTGAGCAGTGTTGAAACTAATAGCAAAGCCATTCACACTGCTGCGGGAGTGCTGCCTTCTCACAAAGGCACCAGGCTCTGTACCTGCAGAATTGCATCCCCCCAGAGAGAGAAGCTGTTCTAATTTATTCAAAGACATCTTATAGACTAGCTGTGGACCTGCAGACTTGCTGAAGTCTTAGGGGAATCAGTGACAGAGATGGGAATTAAAGCCTCAAATCTCAAATGCAGCTAAAAGATAAAGGGGATCTCAAATCAGATTAAGTAAATTTATATCACCTATTTCTTCTCTTTATTTTGCATATGAATAATATTCTTTTCTTTCCCATGTAAAATGAGACCTTAGAATTTTAAATGAGATTTTCATAAAACCTGAGGAATTGTAGTGATCCCTTTTTAGACCTCCTTAGTTTATGATAGCTCCATGAAAATTGAAATCTACTCTTCAATCTCTCCTCTGGCATTAACATGATGAAGCTTTTAGAGCAATGTTTTTTCTATAAAACTGTCCATTTGAAATCTTCATTAAAAAAAAAAAAGACCTCTTTTTGGCCACAACACACATTTTTCTTTGAAAGTTACAAACTGAAATCTAAAAGGGACATAGTAAGTTTAATTAGCCACTATATTTTCCTCTTCTTAACCATCTTAAAAACCTATTTGCTGAGCATGCATTAATAATCCACAAGTAATGAATTAATTCTCTTATCAGTGGGATATCCACAAAACCTCCTTTATATAACTCCAAAAATACTAATTTTCCACCACATGGCAAGGCAAAGAGAGTGCCTTTCTTCACTGCTCAGCAGCCCCCTTGCCTGACCTCCGGGGCCTTCAATAAGCTACGGCAGGGAGCTGAAGAAAGAGACGCACACAGCAGACAATGGCCCAGTGGACCGGTGTCTCCTAACCCACAGGCTGGGACTAGATGGCAAACCTTCCACAGCTCTCAGAGACCAGTGTTTAGCTTGAAAAAAAGACGAATTCATAACTCTGTAGACTGAGCACATAGTGTATTTTCCTGCCATTACATATGCATGCTTTCTGCTGATGTCGTCAAAACCAATCATACAGAAATGAAGTCTTTTTTAGATAAAGACTGCAGTTTTTCTATCATGACTTGGACCCAACAGGAGATTTTTAAAAAATGAATCAGTAATCAATATGCTTAAGAGGACTGTGTTCCATCATCTCTCATAAAAGGCGAAGAACTAAAAACAGATGACACTAAAGGAATCATTTCTACAATGTAATATTGGGCCATACATGCTCATGTTCACATGTACACACACACCAGGAGATCTTTAGTAGCAATCTGTGATATAGAAGACATGAACATTAGGCCAACTTCCTGACATAAAAGGTGTTCTGTGTGTTTCAAAAGATGTGCCTCAGGTTTATGGTGTAAGGGATATATATTATGGCACTGAGGAAATGCAGAAAGGCCATGTGTAAGTTGGTGGGTTAGTGACTTGAAACTAACAGATGATTTGACAGAGACATAAGAGGAAAACAGACAATTATTGGACAACAATACAAGGCAAAAAATGCAAAGTGTTAGAAACATTTAAAAATCGATATGGAAAAATAAACAAGGTACAGGAATTAAGAAAAAGCAATCACTTTGAAAAGCCTCTAAATAAAAAATGTTTTTAAAATCCCTGAAATTACTATTTCTGTTTGTAAGAAACATAGGTTTCTACCTTTGTGAAATTTGATTTCCTGAAGAGAATTAAATGCTGGTTGAACAGTGGAGTCCTATTCATACACAGTCCTTTTGAAAACATGAAAGAGTAACCCTAAGAGGAGTTCTCAATCTTTGTGACCTGTAATTGACCCATACAAAAATCTCATACTGTCTTTGACACCTTTCAAAATTTGAAATGAAATTAATGCTACTTTTTAATCCATATAAATAATGATAAGAATAGAAGATAAAATTTGGACCTTGGAATTCTGACACTGGTTGTTATTTCAATCACATGATATCAAGGGGTCTCCCGAAGCTCCTGGACTTTATTTCTGAGACGACACGTGAAATGGAGCACCATTCACCCACTTGACAATGCAGAGTTTGGCTGCGGCTTTGGGATCATTACATACATACGAACATCCCAAATAACCCAAATAACTTCCCCCATTTTAACATTCATCACCTTAATTGCATTTACAGAGCTCCTTCTGCCACATGACACAGTGTGTCCCCAGGGCAGGGTATCAGAGTGTGGATGGCTCTGGGAAGCCTTCTGCCTACCACATACACAGTTACTGCAGCAGGTGGATAATTGGGTTTAAAAAAAAAAAATGCATTCGCTTTCTAGGACTGCTGTAACAAAGCACCGTGGACTGGTGACTTTAATAAGAAATGTCGTGTCTCACAGTTCTGGGGGCTGGAAGTCTGAAACTAAGGTCCTGGCAGGGTTGGTTCCTTCTGAGGTTATGAGGGGAGAGTCCGTCTGAGGTGTGTCTCCTTGGCTCATACATGGCTGTCTTCATGTTCACATGACATTCTCTCTGTATGCTTGTCTGTGTCCAATTTCCCCTCTCATGAGGACACCGTCATATTAGATTAAGGGATCATCCTATTCTAGTATGACCTCATCCTAACTAGTTACATTTGCAATGATCCTATTTTCAAATAAGGTTATAGTAGGAGGTGTTGGGGGGGGGGGGGTTGAACTCCCAGATGTGAATTTTGAAGGGGACACAATTTAATCCACACCACACTGATAAGTGATATTTCTTTCAAATGTTAAGAATTAAATATTAATATTTTCATAAAGTAACTATTTTCAGATACATATTCTTAAGCATTCTGGGTCATAAGAAAGATCAATAAATAAAGAATTGCAGAAGACAGAGGATAATTCTTTATATAATCATCTCAGGAAAACTCTTTTACTCTGAAGAAAACAGCTCTGGTAAAATTAAAAACTCAAACGTGGGGTACCTGGGTGGCTCAGGGGGTTAAAGCCTCTGCCTTCAGCTCAGGTCATGATCCCGGGTCCTGGGATCGAACCTCGCATCAGGCTTTCTGCTCAGCAGGGAACCTGCTTCTCCCCACCCCCTGTTTGTCTCTCTGCCTACATGTGATCTCTGTCAAATAAATAAATAAAATCTTAAAAAAATAAAAAGCCAAACTTCACAGTGATTATTCCTAGCATATTAGAACCCCAATGTCAGATTTTTCCAAAAGAAATACCTATTTCCTTAAAATCAAAAAACCTTAACATGTTGTGTATGTCCTGAAATTAAATTATTCCTGTTCATATCCTTCCTAGCTAGCTCTCGAGCTGGTAGGATTCTTTGATTTTACAGATATCACTCTGGTTATCTTGGAGCATACCTTAGGCATTAGATGACCCGCAAGCTCTGTCCCATGTAAGTCCCCAATTTTCCCTGACAGATGGAAAAATCACAGCATCACTCCATGGCCTGTGGAAATGATGACAGCTCAAAGAGTCGCTGCCCTTTCAGCTTGAGGATAAATCCCACACTTCAGAGGTGTTTGTGTTATTTGTAGAGCAAGAGCAGAGACAGGTTTCTATAGACAAGAAATATAGGACACCCTTCCTCCTGTGATGTACAGGTCCGGACTCCAAATTAGGAGAGATTATATACAGTGAACCCAGCACAGTGCCAGTGCCAGGCTACCACAAGTTTATGGGGAAAAATCTGCATAAAAATTGGATGGCGGCACTCAGGGATACGGCCCCTGAAAACTTACAATACACGACTGCTCAAATCATCATTCATTCATTCCACAAAACTTTACTGAGCACTGCCAATGCAAAGCACCCCAACAGGAAGAGTTAGAAAGCATGAGGGAGGCGCCCCTTCATCTTAAAGCACTATTGCTCAGCCCCAGCGGGTGGCGGGGACCTCAAGCAAAGGACTCCCTCTCTCCTCTGCACCTCCCTTTTAAATTAAAAGGACCCATTCAGAAAAACAAAATCCTTTTTGTCAACAGCCTGCCTCTTTTTAATACTTCCACTGAACAAACTGTTCAAGGGCAAAATCCACTGCGGAGATAATAAGGAAGAAGGCCTGTCGGCGGCAGCAGGTGTGAGATGCGCAGAAGCCTGACAGGGTTACCTCTGGCTTCCAGTTTTCCGGAGAGGGCTTTTCTGCCTGGTTAGGCAAGAAAAAGAAAGTAGAGGCAAAAGATGGAAGGATGCATTTTTGCCAAGTTTAAAACTGTCTCAGAATATGTTCCTTCAAGATTTTCAACAGAGTTCAAAGCTTTTCGCTTCTCGGGTTTGTGGTGGTGGTTTTGTTATGTTTTTGTTTTTGTTTGTTTGTTTTTTGCTTTTTTTTCTGCTGAGAATTGGAACTTTTCATAGAAAATAAACCTTTGAAACTAAAAGATATGTGGATAGGTGTTGTCCACAAAATGTTTTCTACATCAGTCCATTCCATCACCTAATTCATTAAGTCTTGAAGTTGAAGGTGATTGTGTGTTTAATTAACCAAGGAGGACACCAGACTGAGGGGGCTAGAATGCCCCGCCCCCGGCACAATGCCTGGGAATGCCTCAAGGTTACGCGGTCAAAATGCTGAGGACAACGGATCGCACGCAGTCGGCGGCGCCAGCCGCTGGAGCCTGTCCACGGTGTCCTCTCCCACATCTGCACTTCGTGTCCGGGAGCCTTTCCCATGGCTCCCGCCCACCTGGGCAATGTTAACCATAAATCCAAGGACAGAACAGCTCTGCTCGGTCCTGGCAGGAGGCCTCGCCAGGCCAAAACCAAGCTGTGGGCAGTGCTATGTTTTGTCTGGAGGCTCTCGAGAAGACCCCCCACTTCAGCTCCTTCCGGTTGTTGGCTGAATGCGGTTGTGGACAGCACCAGGGCTGAGCTCCTCCTTTAGGGGTTGGGGTCAGGCCAGGGGTCTCTCCCGGCCCCACAGAGCCCCCTGCATCCCTCATCATGGGCCCCGCCATCTCCAAAATGTACCAGCAACAGTGGGGTCCAGTCCTTCCCCTACTTCAAATGGCTCTTCCATGCCCTGCTGCCTTCTCCTTCCACCTTATCTGTCTTTTGAGTCCAGGTCGACAGAATCCTGTGCATCCTTTTAAAGGTTCACGTGATTAGATTGGGCTCATCCCAACAATCCAAGAAAACTCCTCTATTTTAAGGTCCATAAACTTAATTGCATAAGTAAAGTCTCTTTTGCCATGTAACATAACATATTCACGTGCCCTGCAATTAGGTTGTGGACATCTCTGACCGGCCATCCTGTCTCTTAACCATACAATTACGGAGGCAAGTTGATAAGTCATATTTCTTTCACAATGGAGAAATTAGGTATGAAAATAATTCCGTAAAGCAATCTTTTTCAGATTATACTCGCAAGCATTCTGCATTGTAAGTAAAGCCAACAATCTTGCTTTGGGATTACTTTCACTCACTAGAACACAAAACGATCACTCAGTCACTGCCTTTCTGTGAGTTACTACAGTCTAACGAAGGCTGGAGTATGTGTCGTTAGCCTTATTCCTGAAGCTGACACTGGTTGAGTGACGCATCACCCATCACTCATCGGTGATCTCCATGTCTTGACGACAGGATAGATGACTTCACATTGGTTAATGTGGAAATAGGCTCATGTCGTTTTTCTTGGTACTCTAAGATAGAAAATGTTAAAAGCAGCGAAAATTGCGTCCATTGATTAAAGGTGAGCCACAGGAAAACAGTGGATGGCGAAAGTGTTGCGATTAGGTTTCATTTTACAGATGGGGCATTAGCTGAAGACAGGTGAAAGCCGATTCTGTCTTGATATTTGCTTTCCCACCTCTGGGCTGAGCATGTGATACTATGAGAGAAGACTCTATTTCCAGACCTTTCATTCCAGGAAAGATATAATCAAGTAATATGTGACAATGTGTTACCTCACTGTTAGGAAGTGTGGTATTGGCAGCAAAATTACCAGCACCCCATGGATTACAAGTGTGTGTGCTTGTGGGTGTTACTTGAGGCCATAAAAACAGCCTTAAATATATTTGCATATTGTCAGAAAAACTCATTAACCTTTTTATTTTCAGAGAGAACTGTGTGAAGTCTCCTACGTATTAGAGACTGAGGAAACAAACAGAAATTGAATCACTTGGGTATTTAGGTTTCTAGTTTTTCTTGTCACATTGAAAAATAAGGAGCACCACAGGATTTCCAATATCCACCTCTCTCCCTGTGATGCAGAAGGCATTTTGATCCATAATTAAATTTGTGCTCTTTCTTGCTAAAAGAATGGAAATGTCCTATAGCGCTTTATGAGAAGTTTTGACATTATCTTTCCATTGAGAGCCATGTTATGACAACTCACAATTTTCCCTCTAAAAGGGCATAGAAAACACATCACACACTAATTGAGGCCCTGCCTAATCAGGCAAAAATCAGATCTCTTTCAGCCCAGCTTTCACTTACAGTAAATCTAGATGTGTAATAAACTATGTCAAATGACCTCCGAAAATAATACTGTCGGGAAATATATTTTGTTCTACTCTAAATATTGCTCATTATGAAAGTTTCTCCTTCTCCCTTTTCCATCGCCTCCTCCTTCACTAATGAAATAGTCTGAGCTCTCAAAGCAACAAGATCTGATGGTGATCTGATTACATGCATTAACAACTTTAAACACAGAATGCTTCCACATGAGGAGAAAAGAAGTAAGAACCACTAATCATGAAACAAAACAATATCCAGGCACCTCTGCTAATGCAACAGTGCAGAAAGGTGTAGTTTAGGTATCTGAAATCTACTGCTTCCACAGATTAGATCAATTCAGCCTACTGTTATGAATGAATTAATTCTTTTTTTTTTTTCATTCCATTCTTTAAACCTTTCAACAAACACTTGACCAAGAAGCTACTACACACCAAGCGTTGCTCTTAGTGGCTGGGAATAAAACGGTTGCAAATCCAATCCAGCTCTTGCCCTTGTGAATCTTAAAGTTTATTAAGGAAGAGAGATAATCATCAAATAAGCACACTGAAAGATTACCTGCAAATTGGTATCCTAAGACCTGAAAAATAGTATCTTCTCCTTTGCCATAAGGAAAACAGTATATAATGGGGGGCCAAGGAGCTTTTCCAAAGGCATGACCTTTGTGATCTTAAGATCTACAGAATGAGGAGGAATGAATTGGGCAAAGGAAGCAGAGGCAGGTCAGAGAGTACTTCGAACAGACCCTAAGGAGTGTGTGTGTATGCGCTGCTTTGAGGAAGAAAGAAAGAGATACAGATCTTTAGAAAGAGATTTGTTTGAGTTTGTTTCAGGAGTTGGTTCATCAGGATGGCACCCAGCAGAAGGAAGAATTATTCTCATGGTCTTCAGTTGAGCAGTTTGGATCCATCAACATGTGAGGCACTAAGTTTACATAGGGCCTGCCAAGAAAGCTGAGGAGGAATGGCAAACGGTCACAGGGTCTCAAGTCACGCAAGGCTCAGTGGGGAAGAGTTCAGGCCCTCATGGTTTCTCCATCTCTCCAGCTGGTCCCCAGGAATTTCTGGTCTCCTCATTTGACCATACCTTGTTTTCTGTTTTGTGTTCAGGATGCTTGTCTACACCACTGGTCAAGAGCAGCAGTCGTGGCCTCTTTGCTGATGACTGCCCTCCGAGTTTCTTGTGACTTTATAGTTGAATTTCAATCATTTGATGAGTGGACAGCTGAATAAAAGCATTACAGCCTCTGGAGAAAACAGAGCCATGACTATGGAGATGCACGTTCACATAAGAATTGCTAGTAAGCATTGGACAATGCCTCTTAAACAAGGTCCAGCCTGATCTGGAATCAGCCAGAACAATCTCATCCCCAACCATGTCTGTGGAAAGCAAGACTTGGTATTAATAGATTTGCGAGTAATACAGATCCACCCAAAATGACATGAATAGGAGAAGAAACTTAAAGATTGTCATTTTTACAATCAAAATCCTTAAACCAACAGAGAGGGAAAATAATAGGAAAAGAAACAAAAAGGAAAGAGATCAAGAAGGGGCTGGCAATCAATTACTCCTAGCATTAATGGGGTTGGGTCTGAAGTTCTGGAGAAAGAAGTCTACTTTAAGATGTCATGTGCTCTTGGAGAGCCCAAGAAATTCTCGGTGTTTGGTCTTATGTTGGCATGGATGTCCAGGAGGTAGGGGTATGTTGCCATTTTTACTAAGAGACATGAACACAACAGGCAGTTCCCAGGAGTTTCACAGCAGTGTTCGCGGTTCGGGGCCCCTCCACTAAGGTTTAAGAGTACTTTTACGTTGCTTTCATTTTCAGTAGAGAAGGTCTCCGAGCTGAAGGTCATGCAGCGCTTCCTGTGATTTATCTTTGAGGAAAACCAAATGAGCTTAAGGAAAAGAAGCTTGGCCTTCAAGTTCCACAACAGAGAGGTACCTGGGGGCTCAGTCGGTTGATCCTCTGACTCCTGATTTTGGCTCAGATCATGATCTAAGGGTCCTGAGATTGAGCCCCGTGTAGGAGTCTGCTTGAGATTCTCTCTCCTTCTTCCCCAGCCCCTTCCTCAGCTTGCTCTCTCTCAGTAAGTAAATAAGATCTTTAAAGAAATTTCTACAGAATTAGCCTGTATCAGCCTGTGAACAAGCAGAGTCGAGGATGCAGGCGTGGGCATCCAGTGACAGCTCACGAGGAGACAGTCTTTGAATTCCTGTTACAATCTACATAATAGGGGAGCAAAACAACTGAAGTTGCCCAGACAGTTTTGCAAGTTTTCATTTTAGTGTGTCATTCATTGGTCCTGATTGCTCTGAGGACCGGTGGCAGCAGAATTCCTGAAGCTTCCCGGTGACCAGCAAAAAGCCTTCTAAAGTCCCTTAATTTCTGCTCTGGCTACCTGAGTACCCCTAACAGAAGAGGAATAGGTGAGTATTACTCAGGTGGGAATCAGAGTCTAAAGGCTACTTTGCCCCTGTCATGACAAAGAAAGGAAAGGATTCCAGCCCACCAGAAAACGGACAATCTGCTGTGATTAAGAATGCCTGGGTGGCTCAGTGGGTTAAGCCGCTGCCTTTGGCTCGGGTCATGATCTCAGGGTCCTGGGATCGAGCCCCACATCGGATTCTCTGCTCAGCAGGGAGCCTGTTTCCTCCTCTCTCTCTGCCTGCCTCTCTGCCTGCTTGTGATCTCTCTCTGTCAAATAAATAAATAAAATCTTGAAAAAAAAATAGAATATCTTCATAATCACACTGAAGCAACTGAATGAATCCATTTGCAGATGTTCTAAATGACCGAAATGTTCCGGTTCATGTCCTTGCCCCACCTTTACAGTTTCTCAAAGGACTTGGGGCTTGACAGCTGGGACATGTGGCTAAGACGTGCTCGGTCATCTCTCTCATTAAGATTTCCCTGTTAATAGTTATTTAGGACATTTTTGGATTTTCCTTTGCAGGAAGCCATAGTTATGGCTTGGCTTTTTAGACACTCTAATTCAGCCTCTCAAACCAAATAATCATCTTGGTGCCACCAGATGCCATCTGGGTAAAGCAAAAGATCTGATCTTTTCCAATGGGCGACTTCAGAATCAGGTGCTTGATTCTGGAATCAACTCAAGACCCGATGCCAAGAGTCAGAAATCCACTCTGGCTCTGAATTTTGGATTTGTTCGGTGTCCTGGATGTGTTCACATAGCTTGTTTAGTATATTAATCTGCTAAAAGATGAACCTTAGCTTCTCGAAACTGCTTTTATGTGGTTGCCTTGTTTAATTGGAGTACATGAGCGGCAATTAAGAAGTGGTGCTTCTTCCAAAGCAGACCCAAGCCTTGAATCATTCCAAAACCATTTCTGTCTAGACATTTGCTCTTTTATCTCAGTTAACTGGCAGGCCTTAGTAACGGCTACAATTTTGGCAACCTGTGCAGATTTCATGCCTCGGAGAGGGGGAGATTTAAACAAGTTTCAGTGGGTTCTGTTCGCATATCCAGCTTGATAGCATTCTTGTTCAGTTCTCAAACAGCATTCATCCACACATAATTCACAAACTAGGATATCTAAGGGGCCTTCAAGAAGGTCAGATAAAAACCAAGGAAAATCCCCAAATAAGTTCATAGCAGTCAGGAGTTTCTCTCTACTCTGGGAGAAGAATGGCAAGTTTTAAGTGTTTCAGCAAAGGACAGAAATGTGTACAGGGAAAAGCTAAAGGATTTCAAAAGAAGTGGTTCTAGAAACAGAAAAATACCATGTCTTTTCAGTCAAAAGGAAGGTCCGAATGGTATAAGGGATCATGGGGTTAAGTGAAGATCTTAAGTCTAAGTCAGCAGGGCCCTCTGTTGACCTTGAGCTGCCACCACTGTGTGCAAACAAGGAGGGCAGGTTTTTGTCATGAAATAAATGTGAAGATATAAGAAGCAGTGGATCTCTGAAATGCATTTTCTTATTAAGTTAAAATCCATAGAACTTGTATCAATGTATAATCTAAATTTTTACTTGATGTCATGGCCAAGAAAATGTACTTCGGGCCAATAAAACTGGTGTTTATCCTCAGAGAATCTATGTCCCTGTATACTAATAATGTCAGCAAGTGGAAGAAATCGATTCTGCAAGACTCTCGATCTCGAGAACAAGCAGAAGATCATCCATATATTGTATAAAAGTGCAGTCCTTGGGAAAGTGGACATCTCTAATAGTTCAGGTACAGTTGAGTATTGGTGAGAAGGAAGAGGATGCTTCCGAAAACCCTTGGGCACAAATTTCCATGTATATTGTTGATTTTCCCCATTTTTTAATGCAAATAGGTACAGTGAGTCTAGGAGAAAGGATAAACTAAAGAATTCTGACCATAGTTCTGGAGCTAAAAAGTAAGCAGTGGTCTCAGGGGTTGAGAATCGGATGGCTTTAGAGATAGCAGAGAAGCAGGGGAGTAAAATCTCCCTAATGGCCCTTAAATCTTGTGCAAAGTGGTAGCCATACCTATTTGTCTTTGTGACAGACAGGACAGAGGTATTACAAGGGCTGGTGTGAGAATATTAAACCTTTGTTAGAGGTACATGGATATAATGGGCCACGGTCCTTCAACAGGATCTTTTTTTCAGTGGGTATTGGGAACCTTCAGCAATAGAGCAAGATTTATTGAGATATTTACAAGTTGTGCCTCTTTTAGGTGTCCCACATCTTTGGTCAAGAGGCTACTAAGGACACACGGGGTGCCCATCCTGGAGGCACTGGGGAGTGGTAATCAAGCTGCACTAGTAGCAGGCTGTAAGCCAGAAATTCTTCTCACTCTAAGAGTTCTAGAAATACTGCACCTGGTGCACATTTAGTAATAGCACCTCATTTACAAAGTAAATCTCATCACAACAGATCCACCAGCTGGCTTCTATCACTCCATCATCCCAGTGGGGGAGAGGGACCCATCACTACGGCTACTGATCCTCCCACCAGCCCTGGTCTGCCGAAGAGAGCCACCGCCGAGCTTCTTAGCGAACTTGGTGCCCCAAGTGTCAGGGAGTGATTAATGCCTTTGGTGAATGTTGTACCCTTCTGGGCCTTTTCGAGGTCTTCTGGCTTTACCAGAAATATCCACAACTGCTCTCTACTTCCCCCTCAGCTCCTTTTTGCTTCCTCTGCCATCTGCCAGAGTAACTCAGGCATTTCCTCTTCATTGAGAACAGCCCACCCCTTTTTTCCAGAATTCTAAGCTACTCTAGCAACAAAACCTCTCATTGTCTGGGTTCCTTGCCAGGTTGTTCAATTCCAAGGCTTGAGGAAAGTGCACTTAAGTTAATGAATTCTTGCTCGTCCAACTTTACTTTCCTACTCCCTTGATCAAACAACTTCAAAATGCAGCCCTAGGCATGCTCCTGTGGCTTCTGTCAGCTCACACCAACTAAGCTAATTCATAGGGCCTCTTCAGGGCAGGGTCTCCTTCCTCACTTATCAGGCCCAATATGTCTCAAGCTAGGTCATGCCAGGTTTTACCTAAGTTCCTAGCCTGGCACTGATTTAAAACACAGTGTATTAACAGGAAACATCAAGTATAGTAAGACCTGAGATTGGGAAATGACGGCCAGAGAGAAGATAGTTTAATACAATTCCCAAGAGAAGAGGGCAAGTCATACCACAGAGGGGCTACCCAGGAAAGCCCTGGGACTTGGCAGGAGGCAGAGGGAGATGGGGAACAGTAGGTGAGACCTTATACTGTGGTTTCTACAGGAGAGAACAGGCAAAACCTGGTAAACAGGGTTAGGATTAGCTGGTTTTAATAATTTCAATGGTCTCTGGAGCATGGGATTCTCCCTGGTTGTCAGGTACTTGGCCCTGGAGTGATTAGGGCTGGTAGATTTATGGCCTTGAGTGTGCATGTAGACGCTGGATTACTTGGTTTGTATTCGAAAGGATCCCTCCTAAGGAGAGAGAGAGAGATGAGGGAGGCAGAAAGCCAAGGCAAAGCAACTCAGGTATATTAATAGGTTGTCCGAACCAGACATATCCAGCAAATGCACATAGAGCAGATATTCAAGCATCAAGTTTACAGAAACTAGAAGCATGACTAGTACAGAAGACACCCACAAGAGGAGGAAGGGACAACTCCATACCTGTTTCCTTGCAAGGGAGAAACTTCTGCCACATCTTCCAGCACATCCTAATCAGGAGGGATGAGCCCTCTGTGAGCTCCGAGGTTCATGGTGTCTACAGAGCCAAAATCTGCAGAGGCATGTATCCAGATATCCCCACCCCATATTTCAAGGCCTCTCATTTTCTCAATCTTTCACCTTCTGTAGTATCATGGACCTGCACTGGCTGAGCATTCAAACATCTCTGAAGCTCTGGGAGTCTGCAGGGTCCTTAGTCATCTGCTCTTCCACTGCAAGGGCAAATGACTTCTTTGTAAGCCACCACAGAGGCTCTCTGGCTCTCACAAAATAGTAAGTCTTTACTGCTAGTTTTTGGCCGTTGGTTCTTTGCTATTCCTCATCAGGGCATAGTCTAAAACAACTGATTCCATGTCTTGGTAAGGACTGTCACTCTCCCCACCCCCAATGTCTCTCAAAGTCATGAGTCACAGAACCTGCAAAAGAACCCCTGTAACTGGGCTTCCTCCCAGCCCCAGGGATCACCCAGGTCCCACACACCACTCAGCATATTGTGTTCTTTACCCACTGTGCAGTGAGTGAGCTGATCCTAAGTCCCTGTCTTCTTGCCAGGTTTTTGGACCGTTCTTGGTACCAGCTGTATAACTTGGCCAAGAAGCAGACACCAAGATGGGATTAGATATACCGAAATGTATTAAAGGAAAAGGCAAGAGAAGGCAAGGAGATAATTGTGCAATCTGATGCTTGCAGAAGGACAGAGGGAAGAAGAGAGCTTAGAATGGGAGATTAGGACTGCAGAGCAATTCAAGAAATGTCCAGCCAAGTCCTCAAGTGAAAGTTGCCCTGAAGATAAGCCCTGCATGTCAGAAGGAGACTGTCCCAGTATTCCTGTCACACAGAGTCACAGACGTGGAGCAGCCAACAGAAGCCTGAGCCTGATGTGAACATGACGGAGGATCCAGAAGGCACCAGTGGGGTGTCCCTCAGTGAGTCATCTCTTGCACTCTCCAAATACAGAAATGCAACATTCAACTTCACTGGCTTAGCCACGTTCAAATTAACCTGTGCAAAATAGGATTATAAGATGGTTCTTGAACCTATTATATCATGGTATATTTTTTTCAATATTTAATTTATTTATTTGACAGAGAGATAGAGAGAGAGCACAAGTAGGCAGAACAGCAAGCAGAGGGAGAGGGAGAAGCAACTTCTCCACTGAGCAGGGACCTTGATCCCAGGACCCTGGGACCATGGTCTGAGCAGAAGGCAGATGCTTAACGGACTGAGCCACCCAGGCCCCCCATTATGGTACATTTCTATCTAATTATATTTTTTACCCTTTCAAAAAATCCTGTTTGGGACTTACTGCCACATCTGCATGAGTAGCCGAATAGATGAGTGTGTCCAAGGAGCCTCCCTCCGGATGCCTTGCTCTGTGTCTTCTCTCTACACACTGCATTGTTTCTTATGTTTCCATCTCAGATATCCTCACACATGCCCTGGTGCCCAAGCCTTCACTTGGAAAGAGAAGGCATTTTACAAAAATGTGCACTACAGTACTTACAAAGTTGCCCCTATCCGTTCATTCATTCACTCTGCCATATTTCCATGAGTTCATCACCACTACTAATCCTCCTCCACGTAGCAGAAACTCAGAAGCTCTTCGAGCCCATGAAGCTGAGACACAAGGATTCCAGACACACGATGAGCACCTTCTCCCCATCCACAGGTCGGCAGACATCGGTCAGTATCCTTTACAAATTACGGTAAGCTAATCCTATCCTAACAAGCACATCAAACACAATCAGAAGGAAACAATCTCCAGCTGTTTTTCCTACAAAGAATACATATGTAGATTTTGCCATCAGACTCCTAACTACATGAATGAAAACCTGTATTTTCCTCAGGAAAGATTTTCTAAACCACTTACTGAGTCAACTTGCGATGCAGTCACAGCACATTGCAAATCAAGAAGAGAAGGTTTCATAACAGAAAAACCTTAGGGCAAGTAAAAAGGTTATATATATATATATATATATATATATATATATATCTGAAATTATCCAATGGATATTCAAAGAGACTGACTACAATTAAACCTCACCTCCAACAGGGCCCTGCTGAAAACCACAGAATACAGATACCATTTTAGTTTAACAGACCTGCAAGGTAGCTGATGTTTTGACATTAATTGAAAAGAACATTGTATTTGCTAGAGTTGAAATTTCTGAGCCTGTCAATGCACTTACTGAAAATTCATTTGAGAATCCCCTTCTGATGTCTGTTTAACCTGAGTTTCAAACCCCCAGGAAAACCATGATCTCTTCATCTGTATCTTCTCCAGCAGGAGGCAAGACACTTAATAAACCGAACGAGACTTTAGAAAGATGGAAGTCTCACATTTGAATTCAACCCATGGCTTACTTGCCACAGACGCTTTTTTTCCTAGAGAAACCTCAGGCTGTTACAAATGAGAAGCCGAGGCGATATAACTACCCTATCACATACAAATGTTTCCTATCTGCGGCTGCCGGTGATTGATTTGTTTCTCCTAAGGCCGACCAACAGGAGGATGGCTCCACAGAACACCTGGATGGAAAGCAGTGGCAGGTCAGAGCGGTGACAACAGCGAAGGAAGAGCACCAATTAGCAGAAGGAAAAATTAATAGAAAATAAGTAAGGAATTCCCAAGGTTTTTACTTCTGTAATAATTAGCTGAGAGTTTCAGAAGAGGGATTTTTCAAGTGAGGGGTCATCGGAAGACGGGTTTTGGGGAACTCATGACCGTGACTCTCACGGGCCCTCCAACCGTGGCGCAGAGGAGTCGGTCCCTGGCGCAAGCGCGCCTACACTGCATTCCTTCATTCATTCGCTCGTTTTGTTCTTGGATGTGAAACTCATGAAGGGTGCTATTCTCCCATGACTGCCATGTTTCAGTGCTGAGAAGGCAGTGGGTTTTGTAGCTGTTCTTCAAATGTAAGAATACAGGCAGAGGCTAAAAAAAGTCTTTAAAACAATGGGACTGAAATCAGCCTATTTTGCTTCCCACAGCTCTGCTGACAAAATAACTCTACGTTGTGACTTCAGGTCAGATATTCTGGCTTTAGAAATTAACCTAGAATGGAAATGCTTACCAAGAATTTTACTGAGCCATGGTCTACAAATATCCCATAAAATTTGTATCTGTAAACAGTGTGCGAACATGAACATTTAATGCCCAAGCTCAGCTCTACGAAGACTGTAAAACTGTCCTTCATTCTATACCATCAAGGTCAAAAGAATAAATCAAATCCAAATAAATTTTTTTCTAAAATCCATATGCACCAAGAAACTCTAAAAATCCCTGGGGTGAAAAGAACTCTTTCTAGTCTGCCTTTGTATTTCCTCTCTGTTCCTAACTGTTCAGAAACATACCCAAGTGATTCAGTATCATCACAGGCTACTCACCTCCACATTTCTTGCTTTCAAATAGTTTATACTGTGAAATCACAAAGGCACTGATTGTCATTCTCAAAAGACAGAATCACTCTACTATCACATCAAAAGCATTTGAATAGTTCCTCTAGTTACGGAGAAGGTTAAAGCTAAAATGTTGAAACTGTTGCATTATTATTTTGAAATGAAATAGCAAACCACATCAGACAGCTCAAATGGCACAGAATTGTACATGCTTGGAAAACTAAAGACAAATGCCGAGACCATGCTCAGTATCTCTTATATTTGATTTATGCTTATTTTCCACGTGCAAGTCTCCATATGTTCTAGTTTTCCATTAAGAAACAATAGGGGGGTCCTTCTGAAGCTAATTTAACACCTGCGAATTCCCATAGGCTGGAACCAGGGACAGCAATCTGTTTGATTAAGTGACTGCCTTAAAATTCAAAGGTATTAAAGTTCAACTTCTGTGCTGGGACTCTATTTTCATGAGAAGTTCATTTTTAATTTTAGTGATTATAGGCGGTGGACAGAATTACAGTGGCTAACAGCTGTACAATTTTAACTTTCTGATACTGGAAGTATGAAAAAAAAAACCCATATTGACATCAGTGTGACTGAAATCCTCATATCACTGCAAGTACAGAATGACCAGGCAGTACTTAGATTACAGAGTAAAAGATCTCCTCTCCTAGACTTCTTCGTTGTCCTTCAGACCGTGAGCACTTCGTACGCCTAGACTGTACATGAAATACAGCACACTCCCTTTACTGGGCTCCTCTTCCAGCTAAGTAAGAGCTGGGCTATTTTCCTCAAGCTTTTAATAAATTCCAACAACGGTCTTCTAGAATAAACTCCCATGGCAGGCCACTGTGATTCTCTTTTTCTGAAAGTGTGGGTTACCTCATGGGTACCATGAGACTATATTCATTTTTCTCCAGGTAATTCAGCATCGAGTCAGACTGTATTGGCTGCTATGGGGAAACTTTCTCTTAAAAAATTCACACAACTGCAATAAAATACTAATTTTCCAACAGCACAATTCATCCAAGGGAGCGCTCATTGGTTTAAGATTTCTTCATGAAGAATTAAAGGAATAACAATCTGTTTGGGGTATCCGGGGTTACGACATTATTTCTTGGCCTTTTTAACCCGCCAATTCTTCTGCAAAACAAATCATCAATCCATATCTGGTTTTGCATTAATTCATTCAGACTTAGAAGTAAATCAGAGCTCCGGGATGTTAGCCCACGCATTCTTCTCCTTCCGCACATCCTCCCCTGGGTGCCCGCTCCTCCTCCTCCCTTCCTTTGTGAACCGTTCTGCCCCGAAGTCAAAACTAGAGGGAAATCTGCGAGCCGCAGTCTCAGCGATTTATGATCAACATAGCGTAAGCTAACAATACACGTCCCCAAAATGACAAATAAAACCACGAAATACAGACTCATGAAAAAGTATTAAAAATATCTAGATAAGGTCCGGTCCTGATCTTTTAGTGTAAACCACGTATCGCTAATCTTCCAAGAAAATTCATTCCCCAGATCTTGGCAAGACTTCTTTCTTCCCTCCCTCTAGTTCCTTGTTCAAACCAGAAAGTGGGCACATCGTCCGGGGGGCCTGTCCTGAACACAGCATCGACCGTAAAGCTTCCCTGACCACATGCGCCCCGTGCTGGGTCTTTCCTCTTAGTGCTGAACAGCACCTTACTTTAGACTGTGTGTGGACTTGCTCTCTGACGATTTCTCTTCCACTAGGATGCAAGCTTCACGTGGCTTGGTCTCTTAAATTCATCTCTATTCCCCAGCACCTGGGACACCGGTACTTGGTAGGCACTCACTGAGTGTGTATTAAATGAGTAAATGAATACATGTGTCCTGAATTCCAGTTGTAAAAATCACTCATACGCAAAGGCGGGAAAACACGGTAAGATAAAAACTCCTAACGCAGTACTTCTTCCTAAAAAACAAACAAATATGATCGCAAGGCTTATGCCTCAGAACCAGGAGAAGTAAATAAAACTAAACCTTGCAGCTTCTAAAACATAAACAGATATGTTATTATATTTTCCCCCAAGCATGGAAATCCAGTTTCAAAACCACCAACGTCATGTTATATTTATTTTAGAAACAATACTTAAAACATATAGATAAGCTGATTGCAACAGTTAAGCACTCAAGAACTTTGAGCCTCTAACTTAAGGCTTGTATCTGAACCTGCTTTATCACACTGATTATTACACCAATTAGGCTTCTAGGAAAGGAGAGTGGGCGTCTGGGAAAGCCACCTGCTTATGCCAGGGACAAGTCACACAATTCCCAGCAGTCTGTGGTCTAAGAGTCAAGGCGCTGGAGTCACCTCTGTAGCAAACTTGCTGAGGCTTTCTGGTTTATAAGTCTGCGTTCTAGTGATAAATCTCCATTGGCTAATCAGAGCCTTACCATCAGAAGATGTAGCCCCTTTCAGGGTCCCTGAATTGCATCCCCAGAGTTCTCCAGGACCAGGAAAACCGTCATTCCCCATACTTCATGCCTCCTTGTGTGAGCACTTCCAACTTTTATCACTGGGCAAGAACATCATCGGACAGATACAGATAGGAGCTTTTGTCCCTTTTATCGACTACCTTCTCCCCAAAATGTAGGATGCCAGTATACTTCCTATCGTCCCGCACGTATCATGGTCACACAGAATCTCGGGACCACTGAGCAAATAAACTCATCAGCAGCAATTACAGATTCTTTCTCAGTCTCTGATTGGATGCATCATTCAAGTTATCTTTTTAGAGTGTTATTAAAATATTCTAGGGCGCCTGGGTGGCTCGGTGGGTTAAAGCCTCTGTCTTCAGCTCAGGTTATGATCCTGGGGTCCTGGGATCGAGCCCCACATCGGGCTCTCTGCTCGGCGGGGATCCTGCTTTCCCCACCTCTCTCTCTGCCTGTCTCTCTGCCTACTTGTGATCTCAGTCAGGTAGATAAATGAAATCTTTAAAAAGAAAAAAAAATATTCTAAAAGATGCATTCTATCGCAGCCTTTACGAAGAACCTTCTTTCCCCCCATTTCTGTCTTACGCTGACCACTCAGTTCAAGCGCAGTCCTGTAATGGTGCTGTCCTGTGCTTATTCTTGTCTGAATCTTTCTTCATCAATCGGCCAGGTTAACCTTTACCGAGAGTCTTATCTCATCTGGAAAGCTCTTCCATCATTCCCCAAGTGTTGTCTTCTCTAATAATTCCACTTTTAGCACCTAATTTTATTATTCGGTGTTGAATGTGACCGTGCCTATCCACCACTGGCAAGCTGTCCCTCTGACAATGTCCCCTCGCCCCACACCTAAAGCAAAGCAGGGCAGTCAGCCCCCCTCGAGATAGTTTGGGCCTCATTTGCAGACCTCACAATCTACTTCACATCCTGCATGCATACTAATGGGACATGGAACTTGCACCTTTAATAGCTCAAACCTAAGTAGGGGCAAACCTCAATTTCCCAGAGCAAATTCCTGGGAAAATGAGTCACTGACTAATTTTTTATGAGGGAGAAGGAGCGTGGTGAGAAACGAGTAGTGTAGATAATGCATTGGAGGCAATTTCACCCGGGAATGACCTGTTTCCATTGTTTAATTAAAAATACACATTTTTACAGGCTCACCATAAATGATAAGGCAATACAGGCACGGTAACATCTTCAGGAAAAGGTTCTAATTATACTGCAGGATCACCTGGGAGTTCTCCAGGCCACATGAATGCATTTTCATCTTTCCAGAACTGTACAGGCGAAGTCGGCTTCTTGCTTTCAAGAATCCCTTTGCATTCTTTGTTACCTTAGCAGAGGAAGCCAGGCCTGACTGCTGTGTAAACATACACCCTTGTTTCCAGGTCTCTTGTCTTACAGCGCTGAAGAGCATTATCAATGAAATAAAACACCATAATAAAACAAAGGCGGCAAAGGAAGAGCAAGCCTGTAGCAAATGATTCCCGACAAATAGACAAATAATTAATGACTGATCGTCAACAAGGTACAATTATCTGAAGCAGTGTAATGATTATAAGTCATGCTGCTGAGCAGGATCTTTTTTTTTTTCTTTCTTTCTTTCTTGACCCCTGAGCAAGTACACAAAGGCGTATGGGGAAGAAAAAAAGCATATTTAGTATCATTTCCCTCCATCTGCCCATCACGGCATTTCCCACTGTCACGCCTTGTCAGTGCTCAGGGGAGCAGCTCGTGGAAGCAATGCAAGGTTTCTAAATAATACATCAAAACTGAGCTCATCGTTTACCTTCATCATTATTTCTCTGTGTCACCAAGCCGGAATTCTATTTTCGTGTTCATTGCAAATCTCCATAGCCGTCCTGGGCTGCTAGGTACAGGGGAATAACGAACCCTTTGAGAGAGTGTGAATGTCATGTAGAAAGAATTGTTTGGGATCAACAGGCAAACAAAGAACCGCGGTGAAAATTGCAGGTGGAAAGAAGGATGCTCGTTACCCCCGACACAAAAATGTATGTCTCTCCTGTCTGTGCGCCCATGTGGTCCACAGGGACTCGGAGACCATCCGTTGAGCTTGACACCGTGTTCTGTCATAGCTGCAGAGAAATGGCTGTAATATAGGATCCACATAGGAAATGGCATCTGATAGATGGAAATGAAAAATCCTGTGAAAGAACCACTGGAAAGCCCAGCCCTATCAGTTATGGCGTTGAGTGCAATTTGCATTCCAAGCCCGGAATTAGTCAGTATTTTACAACAGTTATTTTTAACTGTGTCATGAAATATTTACTTGACCAAAAATAATCACTTGACTATCTTTGGAACAAAGTTCTTCACAAATCATTGAAATCACACTGTTCTTCTTAGATATGGTATTTTCTCAAGAATAGTGATAGTATCAGGAAATTGAGAATCTAACGAAATGCTCAAAATAATAACTCTCATTCTTTTTAACATATGAAATACTTTCAAGTAATTGTGTTCCCATCTGGAAATGTGGAGTAAAATCTAAATAATGATTTATTTTCCAAAAAGATTTACATGAGCACTCTTTAATGCCAAGCTCGTTTTCTGCTAAATGAACTTAAAAAACATTTTTCAATATTAATCTTTGCTAGGAAGTAGGGAAGAGAAAATGAGAAAAATATGCCCCTATTTGGCAAATCTAATATTTTAATCACCGTTCTTTTATGCTTTTCTTAGAAAACATCACATACTCTGACTTAGATAGTTGCATAAATTCAACAATTAATATTGACCAACATTAACTGAAAAGGGTACAAAATCCTGCAACAACAAAATTGTAGTAAGAACCAAGCAGGAGTCATTTGAGAATTTCTACCTTCTTAAGCTGTTTCTCCATTAGAACAACCATTTACTCTCTGTAATAGCTAAACTGGAAAACAATGCCCTAGAAAAACTCCTCGAAAAAGTAAAGGAATTTTGCTAGTCTAAGTTGATCTCTGTTTCGGTGGCTTTCACTCTTATCCTCTTAAGTGCTCGGTGTCTTTGATGCCCTTCAGAGTACAAACCCACCAGCCCCAACCCACCAAAAACACAAGCACCTCTGCTCTTCCTCAGGCACCCAAATGTCTACCCTTGACGGCTCTCATAGTCAAGTTCATAACCTAACTAAATATCGAAACAGGCAATTCAAATTTAAGTAACAGAGTACTCCATTTGAGTTTACTATTTCAAGTTAGAGTAATATTGGTAGATAGTAATTTCCTGTGAAGACGGGATATTTTAATGTTGTTATTATGTATTGGACTGTAATTCCCTCAGAGCAGATCATGTCTTGCGAAGCTATAAAGGAAAGGCATGTATTATTTCATTAACTTAATGCAAAACTACATTATACATGCCAGATTCTGAAATCTGCCAGAACCTTAAGGGATAAATCCATATATTAGAATTCTTCTTGATTCCCCCCACATTCTGAGGGCATAATGGGAATTTCTAGAGCCTTGAGGAAAACATTGCATCAATAAATATTTCCTGAATTGATTTATGTTGGATTGATTTATGTTTAGTTCTCAGATAGGTCAAAGTGGGAGTCAGAAAGTCTGGGTTTAAAACCTGATCTAAGTTTCTCTGCATGCGGTGCGGGGAAGTCTCCCACCTTCTGGACACCTCGGTTTCCACCTCTGTAAAAGCCGCCTAGCACCAGAGTTTAGTCTGTTCGGTTGGTGTGATGATAAATGACATTGTGAGTAAACTGTACAGGAAGCGAGGCCTGGTCAATAAATGTGGCCTATGGTTACTGTTCTGTATTATACACAGACTTTCATTTTAAATAAGATATTATTATATCTAACTGTTAATATGCTGCCTACATTTACTTCAAGGTAATCTTGCTCTGACATTTTCCTTTAAAAACAAGAATCTCGGGGCGCCTGGGTGGCTCAGTGGGTTAAGCCTCTGCCTTCAGCTAGGGTCATGGTCTCAGGGTCCTGGGATCGAGCCCTGCATGGGGAAATCTCTGCTCAGCGGGGAGCCTGCTTCCCCCTCGCTCTGGCTGCCTCTCTGCTTGCTTGTGATTTCTCTTGCTGTCAAATACATAAAATAGAGTCTTTTTAAAAAATCAATTTAATTAACATATGGGATATTATTAGTTTCTCAGGCAGAATTCAGAGATTCTTCAGTTGCATGTAACACCCAGTGCTCATCACATCACGTACCTCCTTAATGCCCATCCCCCAGTTAGCCCATCCCCCACCCACCTCCCCTCCAGCAACCTGTTTGTTTCCTAGAGTTAAGAGTTTCTTATGGTTTGCCTCCCTCTCTGATTTTATCTTATTTTTCTTTCCCTTCCCCTTTGTTCATGAGTTTTGTTCTTAAATTCCATATGAGTAAAATCATATGCTATCTGTCTTTCTCTGACTCACTGATTTCGCTTAGCATAATATCCTCTAGTTCCATCCACATCATTGCAAGCAGCAAGATTTCATTCTTGTGGATGGTTGGTAATATTCCATTATATATATGTATATACCTATATATGAGACACATCTTCTTTACCCATTCATTTGTTGACAGACATCTGGGCTCTTTCTGTATTTTGCCCATTGTGGACACTGCTGCTATAAACACTGGGGGGCATGTGCCCCTTCGAATCAAGATGTTTGTATCCTTTGGATAAATACCCAGTAGTGCACTTCCTAGGTCATAGGGTAGCTCTATTTTTAACTTTTTGAGAAACCTCCATACTTTTTTCCAGAGTGGCTGCACCAGTTTGCATTCCCACCAACAGTGTAAGAGGGTTTCTTTTTCTCCAAATCCTCAACAACATCCAGTGTTTCCTGAGTTAGGACCATGGTATTTTAATAGGGTTCATTCTTACTTAGATATAGCAAGACCAGCGGGTCAGTAGGCAACTGCGGTCACAAAGATCGTTTTGGGAGTGACATCAGCAAGATGGCAGAGAAGGGAACACAGGCCTTCATCCCCCACACAAACTAACAATGAGACCGTTACCCACAAATGAGAATAGCCCTAGGAGTGTTCAAGGGTTCAGTTGAGAACCTGTAGCAACACAAGTGTAGCCAAAAAGCAGAGAAAGGCTGCATACAAGTTATTGCTGTATACTTATATATATAAATATAAACATCACACTCTATACATTTTACATATGTAATTTTTACTTATCAATTATACCTCGTAAAAGTGTGGGGGAAAAAGAGAGATAATTTATTCTCCCAAGAGAGGGAGCATGTGTCATGTCAGAAGGGGCCACACAGGAAATTAACGGTAGGATACAAGGCGGCGGGGGGCGCTGTGGGAAAATGTCTTCACTGTGGTTTCCTTGGAAAGGAACACGTAAGGCAGTGAGCAGGCTTAGAACTGGCCCTGGGGACATGGGGTTGTCCCTTTGTGCCTGGCACCTGGCTCTGGAATGATCACAGCCAGGTTACTAGGCCTGGAGTTGGGGGCCTGATGAGGGAGGTTGGTTGGGGTGGGGTTAGCTAAGAAGGGTACTGACGGACCTCGATTTGGGGCCTCAAGCCTGGGTCAAGAAGCATTTAAAAAACATAGTACATGTGGTTTAACGAACTCAGAAACAGGGAGTCTAGTTCACCGTGGTCCATGGGAACACTGAAAATGCTTTTTTAAAATGGGGGGTGGGGGGTATTTTAGCATCAAACCTATAGATTCACTCTCTTAAACAGCTCAGATCAAAGGGGGCAAAGTAACTTCCCACCTCTTCCCAAAACTCGTATGTTCTGATGAGCTATGAATGTCATTGAATTTCCTTTATATTTTGCTCAATATTTCACAAGACGCATGATAAAGATTTATATTTAGTCAACACTTCTGCAATGAACATTTTACAACATAAGGAAATTCAGTCCCCCTAACAGGATGGTCTTCAAATAAGAGTGATTTTTGTATTGCCTTCCTTGGGTCACGTGCTACACTGGGTGCTTTATAAGCATCAGATCAAATCCATTATTGTCTCCATTTCGCAGATGAGGAACAAGTGCTCAGAGAGGTCAAGCAGCATAGTCAGCGCTCCTCAGCGACCAGGAATCAGAACTGGTATTCAAAACTGGGTGTGTCTGGCTCTGAGGTAACTCACTTCTAATCACATCAGATTATCTCTCAGTTCTACTTAACCACCTCAGAATACTTGCCTGGAAACATGGCTACCCGAATGGGTCCACGCATAAAGGTTCTGGGTCGTCTGTATTTTAGTTTGTGTCTGCTTTCACTATTTACGGCAATTTTCTCCCTTGAAGATTTTAAAGCAATTAGTCACCATTATACAGATAAATCAATTTAATCCCAAAGAGAAAACAAGAGATGTAGTCTCTCTCCATAGTGATAAATCAGCTCAGCACAACATTTAAATCTGGGTTTTCACTTTGTGCAAATATGTCTTGAATTTCTACGCCAGGCAGTCTGGACAGGGCCCAGACCAACAAGGAGGTGGCTCTCCTGAAGTGGATGGGTTAAGTAATTGGCCATTCAGTCTTCCCGACTCCCTGGAGACTGAGGGCTGGCAGTGAGCTCTTGGCTCTTGGGCATCTGTGTACATAATGAGCAGCAGGGTACACACCCATGTTCTTGCCACTAAGCTGGATACTTTTAGAAAAATGAGATTCTTTTGAATACTAGCAAGACTTCATGATCCCAAATTTGAGTTTCAACTGAGTAAAACTGTAGATTAAGGCATGCAATTTGAGAGTCAGATCCCCTTCTGGCATTTGAGTGTGTCAGCAAGATATCCTCCAAAGGACAGAGGAAGATGCCCGCCCCAGCCCTGTCCCCTCAAAGGTCATCCAAGATCACCAGGCTAGCCTACCCCCCGGAGAGCTCAGCTGTGCCAAGCTGCCCACCAAGGCGTGAAGAGATAAGAACAGCTGCACCCCCCACAGACCAACCTTGTTCATCCCAGGCACCTTTTGTTTTGAGGGTGCCAACATACCCTCCAGACATGTTGAATTTAGATAGCCAAGAAATCAAGAAGAGCAAGTGTGGGAGGGATGGGGGAGGGAAGCAGGACGGAAGCATGTGTTATGTGTTTGATACTTCTCAAAAGAGAAGGCATAGGACTTCTGATCATAGGAGTCTCAGGATCAGTGAGCCTTTTGTGTGCTCATATTTTTAAATAAAAGCAAACATACGTTTTAACTTATTTTCCTCAAAAATTCACTCATACCTTAAAGTAGATATTAAACTATCCTTGGCTATTTAATCGGCATTTTAGAGCCAATGATTAAAATATTTTAGTCATACAAATTATTATTTGACAAAATAAGAGAGGATTGACAATTTCGATGGAGGTGTAGAAAAAGCACTGGGAAAATTAAAACTGAAAGCTAATAACTTGGAAAGGCATTTCCATGATGAACAGAAATTGTTCTCTCCACAAGCATCATATTTTAAAGACTGCAGCCAACTATCTAGTTGCTAAATATCACACTTGGCGGGTAATTGCAAAAACCAACTGTGTCTATTTGTCATAAAACATCTGGCCAGCCCAGTAAAAAGCAGCAGCTAGCCAGACCTTTCCCAAGTATGATATGGACACCAACACCAAGTAAACTAGAGGAGACCATAAATTTTAAGAGCAGTTCGTCTTTTATGAAAGAGGCGGTGCTGGAGACATGAGTGAGATATTGTCCGGCATAATATCTAATAATATTACTTCATAATATTATTAGACATCATGAAATCACAATATGGAGAACCAGCACTTTCCTTTTCTTTTTGGACCAGCAGCACGGGTATGTCTTCTGATAGTAATCCTCACTTCCTTCAAAACCATGCTTTGCTTGCATAGCTGGTTGACACCCTGGTGAGTTAGTCCCAGGCCGGAAACTGCTTGGCACCATCGAAGCTCACTGTTGACCCATGTGCTCATCACGCGCACCCCTCAGAGGCTTCTTCCCGTCCCCATTCCCCTCTCACAGGATCTCTCCAGACTCCACCTTGCAGAACAGCTCTCTCTGGGATTGTTATCTCTTTTCTCCCCGCAGCCATGACCATTCTTAGCAGCTCCTCCAACACATAGGAGAGGCTCAGGACCCCAGGAACATGGGGACAAGAGCTTCTCCTTCTTGGTTCAGAACAACCTCCATCCTCACCAGATTCAAAAAGACATGCTCTCATTGTTCTCTCCTGGGATTGCTGTTCAAATGCAAATCATAAGGCAGAATTGCTCATTTAGGAGAAAAACTACAATTCAGATTTATACGGAGAAGTGACTTAAAGTTATGCCTATTTGGATAATATCGTCAAACAGAAGACATGTTCCCTTGTGAAAAAGAGGGGTCTGGAATGCTTTAGGTCAAGCAGTGGTTCCATTGACTGTATGGGAACACTCTTCATTTATTCATGGACACAGTCATTCAGTCAACAAGCACGTGCTGAGTCCTGCTGTGTGTGAGGCATTAGGCTGAGTGCTGAAGACACAACAATAACCCAGGAAGTGGTACTTCTGCTCCTGTGAAAGTGACAGTCTACGTCTGCAGATACCTTAAAGCCTAAAACAAGAAATCTGGTGGGAATTTCTTGTAGGTGTTCAGTAAGGAAGTGCCATGATTTGCCCATAAAATGGTGACTCTTAGGATCACCAAGATGCAGTTGTAAGTAGGCTATGGAAGGGCACGAGGGTAGAAGCAAACAGACCAGTAAGAAGGTAGTGTCATTAGTGATGGTGGCTTGAGGGAGGCTAGTGGCTGTGGTGGTGAGAAGGGACAGAGTTCAGGATGTACTAGGAGGGAGAGCCAGAGTCATCGAGGTTTGCAGATGGACTGAATGTGAAACTTGAGAAAACAAGAAAATCAAGAGATAGAGGACTACAGGCAGAGGTAACATACAAGAATTCAGTTTGACACATGCTTCGGATACTGACCAAATCAGAGGACAGCCAGGATGCTGACCCATAAAGAACTCCAGAGATGGAATAAGATGGGCAGTTATCCGACTGCTCCCAGTAATATGAGGAAGCTGGTTGAGAGGACTGTTTTTGAGGAAGCCTACAGGAAATTTAACATGCTCAAGGTGTTAAATACATACAGTCAAAATGCAGCTATATGCCTACAATGAATTATCACCTCACAGCTGTCAGAATGGCTAAAATTAACAACACAGGAAACAACAGATGCAGAGAAAGGGGAACCCTCTTAACTGTTGGTGGGAATGCAAACCCATGCAGCCATTGTGGAAAACAGTATGGAGGTTCCTCAAAAAAGCTAAAAATAGAGCTACCCTGAAGCCCAGCAATTTCATTACTAAGTATTTACCTCAAAGGTACAAAAATACTGATTCAAAGGAATACATGCACCCCAATGTTTATAGCAGCATTATCTACAATAGCTAAATTATGAAAAGAGCCCAAATGTCTATTAACTGATGAATGAACAAAGAAGATGTGGTATATATACACACACACACACACACACACACACACTCACAATGGAATTTTACTCAGCCATCAAAAAGAATGAAATCTTGCCATTAGCAAAGATGTGGATGGAGTTAGAGAGTATAATGCTAAGCAAAATAAGTCAATCTGAGAAAGACAAATACCATATGATTTCACTTATATGTGGCATTTAAGAAACAAAATAGAAGAATACAGAGGGGAAAAGAGAGGAAGGCAAACCATAAGACTCTTAACTATAGAGAACACACTGAGGGTTGCTGGGGGTGGGGCAGGTGGATGGGTTAAATGGATGGTGGGCACTTGTGATGCGCACTGGGTGTTGTATGTAAGTGATGAATCACTAAATTCTACTCCTGAAACTCATATTACACTATATGTTAACTAACTGGAATTTAAATAAAAAATTGGGAGAAAAAATGTAGCTATGTATCAGAGCTAAAGCCGTTTCTCAAAATTCTGAACTAGGAGTTTAAACGTAATATTATTTAACAATTTAGAACCCTGACTTCTTGGACCAACATGTGGACTATGAAGCAAAATGCATATACTTTGGGTCCATAGCAGAATTCTCTTGGTGATATTAATTCACTTCAGACCTAATACTGGATCTTCTTCAATTTAAGATATTCTTGGGGCAACTGGGTGGCTCAGTCACTTAAGCATCTGACTCTTGGTTTCGGCTCAGGTTGTGATCTCCCAGTCGTGGGACAAAGCCCCGAGTAGGGCTCCATGCTGAGTTTGTAGTCTTCTTCAGATTTTCTCTCCTTCTGCCCCATCCCCACTCATACTATCCCCCTTTCTAAAATAAATAAATAAAATGTTTTAAAAAATAAAAATGAAAGGTCTTTTTTTTTTTTTTTTTTTTGCTCTGCTTCATCTAGTTCATTTTAAATTTCACCTTGGATATAAGAGGGCACCTGGGTGGCTCAGTGGGTTAAGCCGCTGCCTTTGGCTCGGGTCATGATCTCAGGGTCCTGGGATCAAGTCCCGCATCGGGCTCTCTGCTCAGCGGGGAGCCTGCTTCCCTCTCTCTCTCTCTGCCTGCCTCTCCATCTACTTGTGATTTCTCTCTGTCAAATAAATAAATAAAATCTTAAAAAAAAAAAAAGAGTCACTTATAATTGAAAAATACATAGTAAAATTTTTTAAACAATGAACATATACTAAACAACCCCCCCAAATGAAATTAGTCTTTTAATTTATCTACCATCCATGTTCCTGCCCATTTACTTCTCAAGGAGTGTCAAAGGAATAAATCGAGGCAGAACGTAACAATCTTTCAACAGTTACATCTGGATGTATTGACTCGCAGTTTAGGATATGAAAGCAAAGTGCTCTCCTCCTGGCACTCAGCTTATTGCACTGGGTCCTACTTGCACAAGATCCTACTTTTACTGAAGCCTACTAGCCTTAACTAAGCATAGAAATAGCCAGGAGGCATTTATTTGGAGGATATGGACCCTGACCTCCTTCACAGGCACTTCATAGGAGCTAGAACCTCTGCTAACCTTGGTGTCTGGGGCTAGCTGAAAAACCAGTAGAGCCCAATGTCCTGTTGAATACTGTTAATATAAAGCAGCATTAACCTACAATGTACAAGTCAGAATCATTACAACACTCAGATGATGCTAAATGTATTTAATTAGAAGATGTAAAATGACTCTTAGTAATGTTTTCACAATAGAAAAATAAACATGTGGAGAACATTTGTCTTTTCTTCAGATCTATAAAGTATCTGAATGTTGGAACTCCTGAGTGGCTTAGTCAGTAGGTTAAGCATCCAACTCCTGATTTCGGCTCAGGTCATGACCTCAGGGTCCTGGGATTGAGCCCTGCATCATACTCCACACTCAGCGGGGAGTCTGCCTGAGGATTCCCCCCCTCTGTCCCTCCCCCTGCTCGTTTTCTCTCTCTCTCTCAAATTAATAAATAAATAAATAAATAAATAAAAATAAAGTATCTGAATTTTGAACTGGTCATTTGAATTCTTAAAAATAAATTTTTTATACCATCAAAAACTAGGCCTTCTCAACACTCTAGTCAACAACTTCCTCTTGAAAAGAGAACAGATAGGCATATTTCTATACCAAAAACTAGTGGAAAACAGCCCACAACATAAAAGAACTGCTTTGTGGGTGTCTTCTGTCCCCCAGAGAGATGCTAATAAATTCACATCTGAAGAATGTTATGTTCTCTTCTACTTCTCTAAAGTCTGCTTTCAATGCAGTCTGCCTCAAGGAGAAATGTGACAAGCTATAAAAAAAATTTGAAATATTGACATTCTCACCTGCTAGTTTACTTCAACTTCTATAGAAACATTCATATAACCTTAAAAGATAAGAAAGTTGTTTTGGGGCGGTGTTGCTGAAAACAGTACCTAGACAAACGAGTGCTTTCAGTGATTCACGGGATGTGAAAACTCTTCACAGGAACCCCGTGCCCTAGCTGTGTATCCCAGTAGATCGATACTAAAATGGTTGCATACGCTTTCAAATACTGAAGACTAATGGACAAATGATAACATACCATGGGTCAGTTATAGCATCAGAGATCAGGGGTCCATAGAGCACAGTCCTAGGCTCACCTCCCAGAGGCTCTACAACCTGTAATACGCAGCGTTTTTATACACATGACGTCCTTTGGGTCTTTGTTCTCGCTGCTACCCAGGGCTCAAGCCTACCATCTCTCACGTGACTGCTGCAGTCACTTCTCCCCCAGCCCCCCGTCCAACCTTCCCTACCCTGTATCATCATGCCCTTCCCTGCTGGAACCCCTGAGGTGGATTTGCACTGCTGTTAAGATAAAAGCCACCATAAGGTCCTGGGCTTATGATACGACCTGTGCCTCCAGATTCATTTCCAGACTCATTTCTGGACACCAAATCACATATTTTATTCTCAAAATGTACCAAAATTCTTTCACTTCCTGCATCTCCCCAAGCTGTTGGTGCTCTTTGCCAATGATCTTCTTTCTGCCAAGAACACTCCTCTTCCTTCATCTTCTTCGGGCTAATTCCGCAGTTTCTCCAGGTCAGCACCTAAGCACGCGTTTCTCAGGGAGAGCGCTGCCAGCTCGTGGATTAGCAGAGGTTCCCTGCCGCACGTCTGCCGCCGCCCTGCACTCCTCCTTACAACACATGTCCCAGGTCATCGTCCTTTCTTCGGTGGCGTCTGTTTCCTCCCTCTCACAGAGCTTCCAGGGGAAAGGGGATTATGGCTACCTCTCCACTGCAAGTTACCCCAAACCCATCATCATGCCCAACACAAAGTGGGTGTCCAAGAATTAGTCAATAAATAAATGATTTAATAAACATGGCAAATAGCATATCTTAAGTCTGTCTGGCTCTTTATTCATTAAACAAAGCTTAGACAAGACCCAGGTAATCAATGAGTTACACTGAAGAGATGTGTCAGCATAAATCACATGGCATGTTACCTGAGATTCTGTTTGCTGGGGGCAGAGGCAGCTGGGACACACGCCTTCCCCTTTCCTTGCCCTCAGAATGAGAGTCTGGTGTGTGTTTGTTGTTCTAGTGACTTTACTTGGTCTTATTGACCGGTGCAATATTTAACTAGCCAACATTAATCATTCTGAAAGTCTTTGGAAAGCAGAGAACTGAGCTTATGTATAAATGCTTTTTGTTTAAATTGCTTCCAGATGATCATGTTAAAAAACAACCTACTTTAAGGAGAATCAACTATGAATAATGCGAGAATTACAGTGAGGAAATGGAGTCTTCAGCTAAACGGAGAGGAGGGACTGGAGAGGAAATGAAGGTAAGATGTATTAGTCTGGGACAAGAACTTTTTTTTTTTCCTAGTGAATTTAAAGGTAGCCTGAGAATAAACATTTTTAAATAGCTCTAAGTCCATCACTGAGGACACTAGTGCTACCCATCCCATTTCTCTAACCACTGTCTGAGCTGCTTCCCAAATAGGGAAGCGCTAATGGATTTAAATAGATGTACCTGAAACTGACTTTTATGACTTCTGGTCCCACCCATTATACTCTCATTCTCCACAGTACAGAACGTTCAAAGAGCCAGATAAATGCTCCTGATTTATCTGTGGTTTCTTATTTCCTTCACCGTCTGCCACCTGCCCCTTTGTGTATGGCCAAACCATTTGGTATTCCCTACCCCCAACCCTACTGGACCTCATCAACTTAAGATATAATTGATGATCTCAGGGAGAACCGATGTCCTACTTTGTCTGCAATTTCTTCTACTGGTCAGGGAAGCTTTCCTGAATATGACCCTGTCTCCCTCCATTATGTTAGGACCCCATGCTATACACTCATGCCTCCTTGTCATCTCTTTGCAAAGACTTAACTATAATTATGTAATTATTCATGTAACGTCTTTCTTTCCCATCAGGCTGAGAGTACTGTGAGTGAAAGGACTGTTACAAATGCTGGTCAAGCAGCCTTAGTTCTAAAGAATACACATCCATCCTTTCATAAAAATAATTAGGCAAATCCTTGGTCGTGTGGAGAGGCCATTCAAGTTGATTGTTTCTGCCTTTTAATTTGTATTTACAAAACAGAAGAAAATCCTCAGGATTTAAATTTTATTAACTGAAAGGCAAGAGTTATCTTCATAGCTAGAATAGCCATTTAGTTCACGTTGGCCTCAAACTATGTTCACAAGATTAATCTTCTTAGAATATTACTTTATTATGTCAATACACACAATGTTCAGTTTTTTTTCCAGATATACATACTGCCAAACTTATTAAAACAAAATATTTATCCAAACATTAAAGGCCTTTCAAAACCTGGCTCAATCCGATTATTGTCATGCTTCAAGCTATTCTTAAAAATCTTCCTTCTTTGCTCAAATTGATTTGCTCACAAATTTCTTGATTTTTGCTTTATCTAGTCATATACCTTGAATATCCACCCTGACCTCCTGATGCCAACCCTCCCCCATCTTTCCATATCCAGTTAAAGGCCACATCTTCCAAAAATATAATTGAGAACATCCAGCCTGAAATGGAGTCTTTATGTTTTTAATTAATTTCTGTACTGTACTAATCAGGTAAGCTATTGGCTATGACCATGTTAATGGCTTAAAGACAGTGTTTGCTTCTCGCTCACAGACTAGTTCTGAGTGGCTCCCAGACAGGAGGCGGGCCGCCTCTGCGCTGTCGTTCCGAGGTCAGGAAGACAAAGGTGCAGGAGGCACACTGACTCCAAGATGACCATGGCAGTGATCTCCATTCCAGCCCCCCAGAAGGGGAGAGATGGTCTCAACAGGAGACCCAGCCAGCACTTGAGGTAGGGATCATATTTACTCACAATTCTATTGGCTTGAACTCAGTCGCATGCCCTTCCTGGCTTCATGGGAAACCACAAAACACAGTCTAGCTATGTGGCCAGAAAGAAGTTGATGTGGACTTTCCTAAGTAGCTAGGTGTCTCTGCCACAAAAATTGGATAATGGTACATCTTCAGATGTGTAAAACATTTCTCCTTTAGTCACTATTTATATCATTCTTATTATTTAACATTTTAAATATGCATTGCCAACTGACTTAAATATATAGTTCTTTGCAAATATTAGAGATCTGAGGTAAGATTTTTCCAGATCCTGGCTTGTTGTCAATTCTTTCTAAATTCACTAACAGGGGCTTCTAAGTGCAGATATTTTGAGATGTGGTAAGGAGCCAGAACTCTGTGTTTTATACACCAGCTGTAAGGAGACAGAGCTGCCATGATGTTGTGAAAGTTGAAAGAGGGAATTGTGTTCTCAGCCAAACACAAGGCTCTACCCACACCAGCTAAGAGGAGGAACTGAAGAGAGGAGGTAGGCAGAGTTACACTATAGTTCTTCCAAAGCACTCAAGCCATCTCTTTCATGCATAGAGAAAAATAACATTCAACATCCCCCCAAATCATCCAGTTTTAAGAAATAACACACCCTTACATTATACCAGTACCTCAGCAGCTAATTGTGTGAGTAGGACAACCTGATGGGGGAATTTGTTTAGATTGGTAGAAGTTTAATTGATGATGATCTGTTACTTATCTCGAGCAAGGATTCATTTAGATCAGGGATGACTGATCATGGAGAGCCAGACTGGGAAGCAAGAAAGGACCACCAAAGTTAAACAGGAGAATGGACTAAATAGGAAGCAATTACAAGATGTTTCAAAAGGCAGATCACCAGGGTGATGCAGTCTGTTAAGCCTCGGACTCTCGGTTTTGGCTCAGTTCCTAATCTCAGGGTGGTGAGATCAAGCCCCAAAGTGGGCTCTGTGTTCAGCACAGACTCTGCTTCAGATTCACTCTCTCTCCCTTCCCTCTGACCTCTGGCCCTCCCCACCCTATGTGTTCTCTCACTGTCTCTCTCAAATAAACATTTTTTTTTAAAAGGCAAGTGAAACATAATTGAAATTTGATGGGTGATAATACATGGAAATCTAAGGACACATGGGAGTTGATTTCAAGTGAAATCTGGACAAAAATCACAAAATCCCTGAAATGGATACATGTCCAGAGGCAAAATGCCTTTCCCCAAAAATACTGGGAAAAACCAATGCCAAGGGCCACAGGGGTAAGAGACATGGGTCCCAAGATAACAAAAGAGGCAGCCATCATAGATGGGAGATTAATCAAAATAAACCCTCTCCCCACATCTGGTCAAATTTGTACTGTAGGTTCCACCTCTGAAATTGGCACATGCCATAGTCCTAGCAGAACCTCATTACTGCCTTTCCTCTGGACGACATTTGTGGCACGAAGGCAGCTGTCAGGCAGAAATACAGAGACAAGGATGCTAGAGATCTGGAAGCCATCAGCATAACCAGCGAAATACACACCGCACTACAGATGAACTGAGGTGTATGGGATCAAGATGAGACATCAACGATGTTTGCCTTATCTTTCCCCTTGCGTGATTCAAAACCACTCGTGCCCTACAAAACCAAACCTACTGAGAACAACCAACAGTGAGTGCCTAGTGTTGCTAATAACACACTTACTTGAGCATCCCTCACTCCTCTAATGAAAGGAGTGTTTTCTGAATATTCCCAGGAAATACTACAAACTGGCATTTCTTGACCCATGTAACAAACCCATTCTCGTCTATCTACATCGCTGAGCCTTCCAGCCCATTTTGTAATAATTTTCTAAGACATTTCTGTGACTGTGGACCATTATTGTATGGTCCATCCTAAGGGCCATCCACGTGCTGTTTGCAGAGCTCTTCCAGAGGTCTTCGCCATTGTGCTCGATCGACACCGGGAGTCTCATAACCAGCATGAGGGAGCCACTTCTCCCTGTTCAGGAGGTTCATCAGAACTTGGAGATTCAAGGTTATCATGAGTCTACCCAAAAGTCACCATTCCATGTTTTGGGCTCCTACTACTTTATTATTAGGACTGTGACTTCTGCGTAAGAAACCTACAGGCTATATATTCTGCCTCCTTTAGGTTTTCATCTCCTGTTCGGTTTTTAATACAATCTGTCCTATGGATTCAGGAGTCTTCCAGTTTTCCAAGTGTGCCCTAAGTGAGAGCTGTTGCTGATCTGAGTCTATTATTTCCTTTCCTTCTTGTTCTAAGGAAATTAACAAATGCTAGTCAGTTCTATAGTCCCTATAATTACCATTGCCCTCATATTTTGTAGAAGCACAAGAGTTACTGCATAAGTGAGCAGCTCTGCTCCAACCTTTAGCTCACCCCAATCCACAGAGGGGAACTGAGTAATTCTGATGCTAGAAATTCTCACTACCCCATGCCCCACAAGCATCAGTAGTTTTGGGGGCTCTGTGACCAGCAAGTGGTCCAAATTCTGGAACTCTCAGAGTCTGCTTTTTGGTATAACTTCTAGCACTAACTCTTTTCATTTGAGCTCCTTAAATAGAAAACATGGAGATAAAGACTTTGATGCAGGCAGTTTATTTAGGATATGATCCTGGAAACACAATTGAACAGTAGAGAAAGTGTGACAGAGAAAGGAGAAGGCTAATAAACAGGTTACTCTGAGGAACAACCAGAACTCAGACCCTCTAGGGCTTTCTGAGGAATCCCGCAGAGATTCTTCATTATTTTCTCACTGAGGAATGAAGAATTCCACGAACCCGCTCCTTTGTTGAGGACTGATTTTGGTTAACGCATGAAATGCTCACATGCCCGGTGAATAAACCTACAAGTTCCAGGCGGGCCAGCCCACGGATGAGGGTGCTGGAAACTGGAAGACACCCGTCAGCCTGGGAACTGCCCATCACAGACAGCTACATGGGAACTTAGGACAAGGGGACGGCACCTGCCTCGCTGATCCTGCCTCTTCCGTCCTTAAAAGCATTTAATAACTTGCTCTTGCCAAGTCAGAAACCATGTTCTGAGTCATAAACCCTCTCCCGTGCAATCCCTTTGTCTCGGTCCATCAATCACGCCCTTCTTCCTCCTGTCCCTCCAGCTGTCGAACATCAGGGCCTCTCCGTGCGCTGTCCTGACTAAAGCACCCTGGCCCTTCTCCTTGCTCTCCTATTTCCTAGAACTTCAGGTTTCTCTAGAACTTCAGGTAAGCTGAGCTCCTGCTGCGACTTACCTCTGTGGCATCACACATTCCTTTCACAACACTTGTCGTCCTTATGGTGACGTGTTCAATGTCTGACCTTGCCCACTCGACCGGAAGCTACGTGACAGGAGAAACTGTATCTGTTTTGCATCACAAGCATCTAGCCAGAACGTGTCACCCAGCAAACCTTGAACAAATATGTGTTGACTGGATAAAGAAACAAGTTAGAGTCGAGGTGTAAGATTGGAAGAGGACAACTGGCAGAACTAGGCTGATGGGAAACACTGAGCTAGTGACAGTGACGTAACCACTCCCTACATATCACGGCATCTTCGCGGGGCTCCTGGCCCCAACTAGCACTACTCCTTCTCCTCTCGAATGCTGGCAGCTGCCTGTGAGTGCCTTCAGATTTGTGTCTGTGGAGTAGAAAAACTGATCCTCATGGGGGGAAAATTAGCTTGGACAACTCAGCCTTAGTTTTTATATATAGGAAGAAAACACATAACTAATATTGGAAGAAACGGCAATAGGATAGAACACCTATTGATTCGTTCCTGGAGGGAAATATATCTACAAAGATAATTGGGCCAAAGAGCGTAGAAAAGATTTAGGGGCATCACTCAGAACAGAATCTCAACCATTTTCATTACAAATTTCTTTTTTTCCAATTCTGTGTGTTTCAGAACACGCACAACAATGAATGGAGAAAATGAATCACAGCTGAGGTCGGCCCTGACGAGCTCAACAACACTGCCCCGGCCCCTCACCTCTGCCCCCACCCCCACCATCACACCACAGCCTGCAGTGACACACCCACGTCTGCAGCTGGGCTCCACTCGGGGACAGGAAGTGGCATCTGGCTGCAAGTCTGCCATGACCTAGTTACGAGCCTGCGGACAGGTGATTTTAGGGGCACAAATGGTGGACTCCCTGAAAAATATGTCTACCCAGAATATCTGATTAATTTTTCTGGGGGTGGGATTCAGGCCTTGGTGTTTCTTTGACATTTTCCCGGCTGATTCCTATCTGCTGTTGGGACTGAGCAGCATCGTAATAGAGAAAGCCTCACAGAAGCCAAGCCGATGCTGGCACTGAAGCCTGGCGAAACCGTTGTGCCTGCTGATGGTGAGGATAACAGCATAGTAATGGCAGTGTTGGGGGGCCGTGACAGCAGCGGGAGAGGAACAGAGGAGTGGGAATGGGAGTAGAGTAGGAATGGCAGCAGTGGTCAGAGCCGCAGGAGGGGGACGAGGACGAGGGGCAGCAGGAGCAGTAACAGAGCAGCAGGGCAGGGCAGGAGTGACAGCAGTGATAGAAGTAATCAAAGTAGGGCAGTAGTAGTAATAGTCGAAGCAGGGTCACAGTAGGAGAAGCTGATGCTTACTGAGCTCATACTAATATGCTAGGCATTCTTCTGAACTCTTCAAATTCAGTTAGATTTGGGTGCCTGGGGGGCCCAGTCAGTTAATCTTCTGACTCTTGGTTTCAGCTCAGGTCACAATCTCAGGGCAGTGAGATCGAGCCCCGTGTCAGGCTGTGTGCACTGGGTGTGGAGCCTGCTTGGGAATCTCTCTCTCTGCCTCTCCCTCCACCCCCCCAACCTCAAAAAAATACAATTTAAAATCAATTAGATTCAATGGGTATTTTGCAGATGAAGAAACTGAGCTACAAAGAAGATCATTAACTCTCCCAAGGCCATCCAGCTAGTGCGTGGCGAGCAGGAACCCAGACATCTGACTTTAGAATTGCTGCCTTCAACCATTTGACCTTTGACAATTTCACACTCGAGACTGGCATCCTTTGAGTTTGATGGGCAACTCGGCACTGGGAAAACAGAATGGCTTCTGGGAAAGCTATGTATGAAATGGCATGAGGAAAGGAATAACCTTGTAAGACTACCACACAAACATTTCACTGAGAACTAAGCATGATAGGACGTCAAGATTAGAAGTTCCAGAACATCCAGAAGTCGACAGAATCTTAAGGATTTCTGTAAATTATTTTTAAAAGAGGAGTCTTCCCAAGAAGAATTCCCAGAAAGGACTGAAAAGGAATGGGGAGCCATTGAGTATGAAATGCCTTTAAGACTACGGTGTACAACACAAAGTGACGGGCTCCTCAAGAAAACGACTCTCCATTTTCTACATGGGAGCGGGAAAGAGACAAAATAAAATTAGTTTAGAGAATTTCAGCTGCAATATGCTCTATACAAATGTCGATTTACCAAAGAATACCTGGAATGGCTGCCCCCCTCACCACAGAAATCCCTTTGCTATGATTGTTCAGTGACGGCAGGATTCAGTGTAGTTTCATTTATGGCGGGGGACACAAACGTTCCAGTTACCCTTTAACAAAGACTTATATTTGAATTACATATATACACACACACACACACAAATATATTATTTATCTAATATATTATTAATATATGTTCATTATATATATTATCTAATAATTACAAATGTATCTTTACATATGTTTATATATACACTGTGTATGTTTAATCTACACATATATATGTTTATACATACATACACACATATATATGCATTCTTACTGAATAAAGATAAAAATGTGTTAGAAATAAAAGATTAACCTCATTTAGTTGGCATAATTTCAATGGATTTTTTTAGACACTGTTATTTTTCTAGAAACAAGATTTTTTCAATAAAAACTTCAAACCTAGATCTGCATTTTAAAGTTGATGAACAAAACCAGAGAAGATAAGTATGAAAAAGAAAATAACGGCATATATGGTTATGAATATATATGTGCTTTTCTGGTGGTTCTTATCCTTGTAGCTTCTGTTTTTCACCCTTATACTGCTTACACCCTCCAACAAACACATTTTCTTTCATAGACTTTGACTTATCTTTATCTTTAAAGAAATACACAATTGTTTGTGACATAACGAAGTCAGGAAAGTATATGAGTTGAGTAATAGGAGCCTGGGTTTTGATTAAACATTAAGACCTGTATCCAAGAACAGTAAGATAGTCATGCATCTATCCTTAGTTGTCATAATAAACTATCTCATTGTCTAAACTAGGCAATTTGCTATAGTATATTCGACTTCAATACAGGTTGAAAAACAGGAAACGATATTCTCATGCTTCATGGCTAGTTCCGTTGGATCTTACATAAAATAAGTCAACTTGTCATTCCATTCCATCATTCAACTATTTTCTGTAGGCTGAAATAACTCTCTATTATCCAAAATAAAGAACTGTACCAGAAGATGACAATTCGTCTTGGTAATGAAGCTAATTATGTCATCAATTACAATCACATTGCTTGAATATGGTGATTCTAAGGCTGGGCAACAATTCAGTCTTTCCCAGAAAAATGACACAAATTATTTAAGACTTAATGAAATTTGTTTTTCTTCCTGACTTCTAACCACCTACTGATTCGACAATTATGTTGCCTGTGAGAATGGATTAAATGTATATACTGAAGTTCATGATTTTTCTTTAATTTAAAAATCACTGCAACTTGTTTTCTGAATAAATACTGACACTGAATTGAAACACCTATTAAAACAATCTGTTAGTCATCACTAAGTTTACTTCAACTCAGAAACCCACGTTTGTATTTTCTTGTATTCTTCCCAAGGAGCCATCTCTCACCTAATTCAAGTATGTTTAAAGCAACCTCTCCAAGAATACAACAAGTTATAATGCTAGCCAACTGGCTGAGAACTGGCATATTCTATGCTTACGTTAAAGTCTGTTTCTGACAATAAAAAGTCATCTATAATCTCATATGTGGATACAATTATTAATTTATTCCACAAAGATTTATTCACTTAATCACATCTTAGGTGCACTGCTGCACATTAAGGAAACCACATTAAGCGAGACACATGTTCCGTACCCTCCCGGAGCTTAAAGGCACAAACCTGCTGCTGTTGTAAGAGCTTTCTCCGCGGTAGGACCAATTTGCTGTATTCGCCAATTCCCTGATTTGCTAAGAATATAGAGAAGTATGTCCTCCACTTACCAAATAAATCAAAACCCCTTAATGTTGTTAAAATGTGGTCTCTAAGTTGGTAACAGTCCTGTCAAACCTATAAAAGGACAACCTTGGCTTAAGTCAGTAAGTCTTACAAATGTGGTGATTTGGTCATTTGCAAGTTGGTCGTGCAGCAAGTTGAGTTTGGAAAGTTGAGTGTTACTGACCCAAAGGTGTTTTCTTCCCACCCTTGCTGATGGCCAAATGCCAGGACAGGCTTGTTAATGCGTCTCACAGACTCTCACCAGACTGTGTGCAGCCGTTCTGCAGGAGGAACTCGGATCCACCGTGGAGATGACACCGAGTCTCAAATACCCGACAAAAATCATAAAGTTAACATCGCGCGCAGCTGAATGCTGCATCTTCCCACTTGGCGTCCGGTGCGTTTTCGCTACAAGAGTCTCTGCCGTGTCTCTCATGCTCCACTGCAGGGGCTGCATTGATTTTCCTTGGTGTTTACGACTGACACATGTGGATTAATCATGCTGGTAATTTCTAGCATCTACAAGCAAGCAGCAGCCCACCTCAGGGAGAGCCCATCTCTAGCCCATCTGGCTGGAAATTCAGAGCTGAGACCGGATGCCATTCTGGTAACGAGGGCACGCTTAGATTCACAAATCAGCCACAGGGTGGGGGGAGCAGTAGGTTCTCTGGAAGCATGACCCACACCGGTAAAATCAAGAGCAAAGTTTACACAGCGAAACTCACGGACTTTATATGAAGTTTTGGGGATGGGACTGCTATCAGAAAACATATCTAGTTTAGATTTTTCATTTATCCAGCAAATATTTGAGCTGCACAGTTTAATCATTAAACCCTAACCAGACACAGTCTCTGCCTCCATATTTCAACTCTAGTGGAGAAAGAATGTGATAGGACCCTAGGCAAGTCTTAAATTTCTGTGCCTCGGTGTCCTCAAGCACGTGATGGAAATTATAATGGTAACATTGCCATCCAGCAGTGGTGAGGACAAAATGAGACAATAAAAATGAAACGCTCAGAAGTTCCTTGTCAGAGCCGACACTGGACTGCCTCTGGGGCAGGGAAACAGGTGAGCACAAACTGAGAATCGCATACACAGAGGTCACAGGCATATCCAAGGGGTCTTCACGGCTCTGGGGTATCTGGGTCCCTACAGACAAAAGACTGGAATGTTCAGCAAGAATCAGAACAAAGACCTTTTAGACATCAAGGGCTCTGAGTTTTATCCTCTGACTTTGAAGAGATACCTGAGTGGTTTGAAGCAGGCACATGTCATAATGAAATGCACATTTTTAAAAGCATAGTCAAAAATCCAAAATTAAAATCATCAGATCAGTAAAATAGTAATTGCTATGAGCTTATTGTGCACCCAGGACAGTTCATGAACTGGGAGCTTAAAATCCAAAACAGACATGAAGCTCAGAAGCATGACATCACAGACAGCTTACACGTGAAAATGAGGATTGCTTAACCTTTACAGTGATTGGCTATCACAATGGAAGTTTCCAGATGGCAGGGTACTGGTTAGAAGTGATTATCTTATACCATTTTCAGGAAGATAATTTTAGGTTGGTTTTTTTTTTTTTTTATGATTGCCAGAGGCATTTACAAGAAATAAGCTAAGTTTCACGTATGTTCATGAAATAAGCTATATTTGGCATAAGTTTGCATGACTTCAACAGTTTTGTCTGCTTGGAGGATTTTCAAGTCTGGTGTCCTCCATTTTATTTCAACAAGATCATCTACTAACGGTATGATGATTGGATACGGATATGGATAGATAGCAGTATAAACATGGGTACATGTATCGGTAGGATAGATGTAGACACTGCAGATGTAAAAGCATGGCATTTCACAGTAAAAGAAGTTTCTTCCTGTGCTAGGCTCTGTGCTGGGTGCTCACACATATTATTTCAGAAATTAATAAGAGAGCCCTCATGGAGTTTAAACTCGGGAATAACAGAGGTTTTCACTACAAGACATTTCAAAAGAGAAAGAATATTGAAACTCAGCCTGCGGGGTGGGTAAGGGAACAAGCGTTATCATGCAGAAGCAACACGGGCAAAGACCCAGAGCAAGGTAACATATGCCGCAGTGTGCTGTGGCAAGGGGGCTGGATAATTCTGTTATGGGACAGGCACCAGATCCATTAACTTCTACAGCGGACACCGTACATATGCAGGACATCATCTATGACTATTCTCCTCTTAAAGATGCGAAAACCACAATCCATGGAAGCCCTTCCGTGAACTTAAGCTAGAGAACCACACATTCTGATTTTATTTTTTAGAAAAATAACTGTGGCAACAGTAATCGGAGTCATCCCTCATTCCTTTTTCTTTACAATGAAGAGGGGACACATGGTAGGAATAGGGACTCGAGAGCAGGGAGACCAAACTGGAAACCACCGTAGTGGTTCAAGGCCAAAAGTTAGAGGTCCTGACATCAGCCGGTGGACATGACAAAGGTCAGTGGGACCAGCAGGATGAGAAAAGGAGGGAGAAGGCTAGACTAGAGAGTCTACAATCTAGAATGACTCCCACACAACCCTGCGTAGCCTGGTAAAAGGTAAACAAAGTTGAGGAGAAAGAGCAGGTCTGGCGAGGTCACAGTAGACTTGATTTCAGCTTTTAGGGTCTTGAGAACAAGGTTCATCTGGCGATGCTAAGGGAAGGGCCGTGTGGAGAGATGCATGTGGAGCACAGGTGCGAGATGTGTAAATCAGCATCACCGAGCTGCTCCTGGAAGCCGCGGTGGGGTTCCCTGCAGAGAAGCCACTGGAAAGCAAGTAAGTGCTCAGAAGGAGGCTTGCTGAGAGCTGCGCCACCCCTCCCCTGAAGCACTCTCCTGGTGACCGAGCCCGGGGGCGACACAGGCTAGGAGGGAAAGACTGGCCCGTGTGCGAGCGGCAGCTCCCGTGGCGCCACTGAGCAAGGAGAGCTGTTGGCAGTGGTCATGATGGGAAGCTTGGGGCAGTTCCCTGCTACTGGGAACCACAGGAAGTACTGTGATCGCCGTTCGACTCAGACCTAAGTGAGGAATGGACTGAACTCAAGAAAGGTTTGAAGAGTCCCGGCCCTGACGTCTTTCCGGAGGGCAGCCACGGAACCAGCAGCTCCAGGCGGTGCACGAGAACGGCCGGAAGGAGGCTCGGCGGTCCGGCCTTCCCACGTCCGCACCCAGGAAGCGCACGAGCACAGCCTGCTTTGAAAATGAGGCAACATTCTATTGTCTTCCACGAAGGATCAGAAGAGCTGGCTTTACTAAGAGAGAAGATGGATCGTACTTCACTTGCCTTACTCTAAAGATACAGCATCTGTGTCCTGAATATTCTGCATTTAAAAATCATTAAAAAAAAATTCTAAAACCCTCATAAAGCAGTCTGCTAAATTAAGACAAACTATGTTCAGATGAGAACAGCAGTTGATGACCACTTTTATTTAAGAAGCTAACATTTTCTCCTTTGAGTTTAAAACACTTGGAAAACAAAACCAGCAGGCTGCCCATAACAGAATAGGGTCCTCCTGGTGCAGAGTGTATTAGGAAATTCTGAGAGTACATGATTATTATGTTTTGGATCCTTAATTCAAAGCATGTCTAAATGCTTTGAGGCTTACAGGCAGATTTTCATGATTATGTGGAGAACTGTTTATAAAAGATAAAAACTATGAAATAAACAAAACCACCTCTGTGAGTGAAGGGTGATACACAGCATTGACCCCCAGGCAGAGAGTCCATGAATACAGGGGATGAAGATAAGAGGCCTGAAGTCTAGTAAAAAAAAAAAAAAAAAGAGAGAAGTGGTTTTAGTTCCCCCTGATATGCAAGTCCAAATTCCATTTTAGTGACTAGTCATTAAAGCCATTTAGAATTTAGCTTAAATGCTGGAAAATTATTAACTGAACTATCTTTTCAATGTGTTTCCTTAATATTTTTGTACATATCATTACTGTATTATATTTAAAACCGAGATGGTATTTTTAAAACATCAATCTATAGCCCACTAACAACTGCTTTCTATTTTTAAAGCTATTCTATATATCATGCATTTCTCTCCCCAAATGCTCCATTCCTACACGCACCTACACAAAAATGCAAACATATAAACAAACACACATGCTATTTTATGATTTGGTATTAGGTCCTGGCTGAATCTTCCAAATCTGATACAAATCTAATTTGAGAGTCTGACGAAGCCTAACATTAATCCTAGCCCACATATGTTGCCTTGCATGATCTGGTCACATTAGGAAGATGTCTTCAAAAGAAAGGATGTCTGTGGCGTAGAAACAAATGTGGAACGTGACAAGCATACGATGGCTCCTTCAATCATATAATTTGATCCCTTTTCCTAGGTGGTATAGTTAGTATAATGATATTTTTAAAATTAAAATTTTAAGGTGCTAACAAGCCACATTCACAAATCCGGTACTTGCCCAGGATGTGACTTGGGTGCTCTCTGAAACAATGTGTCATCCTAAAGCTGAGAATTCGAAAAGTCGGCAATCTTTTATTTTGATCAAAGGTGGCTATGCACTGGGTGTTATAAGCAAACAACAAATCATGGAACACATTAAAATCTAATGATGTACTGTATGGTGACTAACATAATAAAAAATAAAATGACATAATAAACATAATAAATAAAAACATAGTAACATAATAAGAAAAATAAAGGGTGGCTATGATTTCTTCAGATTTCCATGATATTTGAGTTGGTTATTTATTTGGTATTCACTGTGTTTTTAAGTTAAAAAGAGGTGTTTAGATTCTACTACTCAGTACTAGATGATAGGCAAATATAGAAAAATTTTAAATATAAAAATATATATTTTTTAGATTTTATTTATTTATTTGACAGAGAGAGATCACAAGTAGGCAGAGAGGCAGGCAGAGAGAGAGGAAGGGAAGCAGGCTCCCTTCTGAGCAGAGAGCCCGATGTGGGACTCAATCCCAGGACCTGGAGATCATGACCTGAGCCTAAGGCAGCAGCCTAACCCACTGAGCCACCCAGGCACCCCTAAATATTTTGATTATATAAATACCAACCTCAATGCAAATAAAGTCCTCTAAATCTAGTTGTGAGATCTTGTAACAGCTTTTTAAGAGAAGTGTAATTACTTATGACCATTGATCTGAGTTCTGGGAGTTAGAGCTGTCATCACCAGGTCGTATTGTATCTGTTCATTCATTCCAACCAATCAACAGATACAAGTGAACAACACATATGTTAAGAGACAACAAAATATCATTTAGTAACAATATATGCCAGGCAGTGATCTTTAAACACACAAAATATGTTGACAAAAAATTTAAATACTTACTCTATTAAAAAATATTAACCCATCACTTCTTGCTTACTGTCTTGTTAATTTTGGCCATTCTAGTATAAGGTTGTATCTCAGTGTGGTTTTGATTTGAATCTCCCTGATGCTTAACGACGATGAACATTTTCTCACACATCTATTAGCCATTTGTATGTCTTCTTTGGAGAACTGTCTGTTGATGTCTTCTGCTCATTTTTTCACATGATTATCTGTTTTGTGTGTGTTGAGTTTGAGTTCTTTATAGATCTTGGATATCAGCCCTTTGTCTGTAGTGTCATTTGCAAATATCTTCTCCCATTGCGTGGGTTGTCTCTTTGTTTTGTTGACAGCTACCTTGATGAAGTCCCAAAAGTTCATTTTCACCTTTTGGAAAGGATGTGGAGAAAGGGGAATCCTCTTATACTGTTGGTGGGAATGCAAGTTGGTGCAGCCAATTTGGAAAACAGTGTGGAGATTCCTTGAGAAATTAAAAATAGAGCTACCCTATGACCCTGCAATTGCACTACTGGGCATTTACCCCAAAGATACAGACATAGCAAAAAGAAGGGCCACATGTACCTCAATGTTCATAGCAGCAATGGCCACAGTCACCAAACTGTGGAAAAAGCCAAGATGCCCTTCAACAGACGAACAGATAAAGAAGATATGGTCCATGTATATGATAGAGTATTAGGCCTCCATCAGAAAGGATGAATACCCAACTTTTGTAGCAACATGGACGGGACTGGAGGAGATTATGCTGAGTGAAATAAGTCAAGCAGAGAGAGTCAATTATCATATGGTTTCACTTATTTGTGGAGCATAACAAGTATCAGAGGACAAGGGGCGTTAGAAAGGAGAAGGGAGTTGGGGGAAATTGGAAGGGGAGGTGAATTATGAGAGACTATGGACTCTGAAAAACAATCTGAGGGGTTTGAAGTGGCGGGGGGGTGGGAGGTTGGGGTACCAGGTGGTGGGTATTATAGAGGGCATGGATTGCATGGAGCACTGGGTGTGGTGAAAAAATAATGTATACTGTTTTTCTGAAAATAAATAGATCTATTTAATTTAAAAAAATGGTTAAAAAAAAAAAAGGATTAATACCCAACTTTTGTATCAACATGGATGGGCCTGGAGGAAATTATGCTGAGTGAAATAAGTCAAGCAGAGAGAGTCAATTATCATATTAATTAAATAATTCGTTTTTTTTAAATATTTAAAATTTTTCTATATTTGCCTATAATCTAGCACTGAGTAGTATAATCTAAAACCTCTTTTTAACTTAAAAACTCAGTGAATACCAAGTCATATGGTTTCACCTACTTGTAGAGCATAAGGAATAACATGAACATGGGTGAAGGAGAGAAGTGAGTTGGGGGAAATCAGAGGGGGAGACAAACCATGAGAGACTGTAGACTCTGAGAAACAAACTGAGGGTTTTGGAGGGGATGGGTGGGTGGCTGGGAGGGCCTGGTGGTGGGTACTAAGGAGGGCATGTATTGCGTGGAGCACTGGGTGTAGGTCATAAACAATGAATCTTGGAACACTGAAAAAGTAAAATTAAATTTAAAAATAAATAAATAAATAAATAAATAAAATAAAAAATATTAACCCACAAAACTGGAACTTCCACAAAAATATACTCACTTGCATGAACACATGCACACACATATATAACTAAGGAAGTATTTAAAGTACATTTTATAACTAAGAATATATTTCTATATCTAAGTATAGATAAATAAATATATATATGATGTTCAAGTTTTAATCATAGCTTTAGGCATTTTATAAACAAAACAAAGAGAAGTAAATAGGTTCGAGACCTGGTTAAGGTCCGATTATAATTCCCAAGAAAACTGTCTGTGACCCCTTTATATTCTCCCTTCTTGTATCAGTCTGTTTAAGCTGCTGTAACAAAACACCATAGACTAAATGGCTGAACAACAGGCATCTACTTCTCACAGTTCTGAGACTGAGAAGTCTATAAATAAAGTGGACTTTTTTCCATTCTTTTCCTGTTGAGAGCTCTTTTACTGCCTTGCAAATGGTCACTTCTTCTCTGAGTGCTCAAGAAGCAGAGGGAGAGAGAGGCAGGTCTCCCTTTTTTGTCTTCTCATGAAACCACTAATTCCGGCATGGAAGTCCCACACTCATGACTTCATGTAACCTTAATTACTTTCCAAAGGCTTCATCTCCAAATCACATTGGAAATTAGGTCTTCAATATAAGAATTTAGTGGGTATACAATTCAGTCCTGTTCTTCTTATCTCTTCTTCACTCATTACTTCTTCAAAAGAAAATTCAAAATCTTCAAAAGAAAATTATGCAGGTGATATGAACAGGGCAGCTAGAGGCCCAACGATGCCCCCATTAAGTATATTTAAGCAAAATATATAAGATTCTGTGGGGAAAAGATGTCATGAATTAATAGCAAATACATGTGAAAAGTGTCCACAGTTTTCAGTAAAAATTGTTTTGGCAAAACAAATACTGCTATATGTTCCATGAAATGTTATATACTAAATTAGAGGAACTATATGCACAAAGTGTATCAAAATACATGTATGAAATGAATACTACTGGTAGCAGTGATGAGCATAGCCCCCATAGCTCAATGGTTTGAGTTTGAACTCCTGGTCTGGCACTTACTAGCTAGCTAACTTTCAGCAAGTTAATTGACCTGTCTGTGCCTCAACTTCCTCATCTGTAACACAGAAATAACAATAGTATCTGCCCCATATGATGGTTGTTAAGACTGAATGAGCTCATCTACATAGAGCACTCATACATATTATATAAAGAACAATGTCTGCCTTAATAGTAAGTACTTGAAGTTTGTTATTATAGCAGTGAATGAAAAGATTGCTGAATATGAAGACGAAACCCAAAAGATGCTCTCAAAAGAGTTGCAGTTACAAAAAATACTGGAAAGGGATATGGAATCCACTGCCAAGGCATGGAATATAAACCCTAAAAATGCACAAAGTTTCTGAATTGGTCAGATCTCTTGTCATTGCATAACAAGGTTCAACTTTATCATGGGAAACAGAGTGTTCAACAAACCAAATGTAAGCTATATGAGAACATGTTTGATTCATTGAGGAATCTCCAGAACTCAATTCAACTTTGTTGACTGTATGAATAAAGCAATATAAGTTCCATTGGGAATGATGTATGGAGGAGGAACACTCAGCATAAATGGTGGCAATAAATTAGGTCATTTGGAATTTCAGGAAAGCACACCAGCTACCTGGTAAAAGTTAAGAAGGGAAATGTTACAGTCTTCTCATTTGGGAAGTCTGAATTGTTAGTGTTAAGAAGAACAACATACTCAAAAGAGTCTAACAACTAAATGCTTTGCATTCACCTACATAGAGCTACCTATGAGCTGGTTGTAGAAGACATTGTGAGAAGTCTAGTAGCTGGCAATAATTAATCGCTCACTCCAACAGTGTGGGCAAGAGAGCTGTTACACATATGCCTTCCGCCTGTTCGGCATTGAAGCCACCACTTCTTTTAGTAACACCACATGACTCATCTCTGAATAAAACAGTCCTCCAAAATAGCAGAATCACAGCTTGCAAAGATATCAGCCAAAAAGTTGGATCTGTGTTGGAAGCTCTGTAGAAAGCTTTGCTCTATTAAGAACCAGTGATGTCTTTCATTGCTGCGTATCACAATCTTCAACTTGCTGCTTCACATCTGGTATGCATAGGGTTTTGTCACAGTGTGACTCCAATGTATAAATAGCTAAAATTTCAAAATCTACAGAAGCTTGGGGATGTTACTGAAGTCTCCCATAACCTCTTATTTATTGTTCTTAGAGAGAGAGAAGGGTGGGGAGGGGTAGAGGGAGAGAAGAGAGAGAATCTCAAGCAGGCTGCAAAAGCCCAACGCCGGCTTCGATCTCAGAACACTGAGATCATGACTGGAGCCAAAAATCAAGAGTCGGTGCTTAACTGATGGAGCCACCTCTTCCATAGCCTTTTAAAGTTCTATTTCTAGAAGAGTCAAGTGACAGGAAGTTTAGTAAACACACATGTACTGTTATTTGTGTACATGTATGTATCTGGCTATTTCAAAGTGTTCCAAATATCTTCCAAGATTTCAAACGTTAATGTATTTTTAAATTTGTCAAGTAACATGTTAAATGGTTTGAAATAAATTCCTTTTTATATAGCCTCAGTAAAACTGCTTAATTCCTAAACAGATATATGAGTTTGATAGAACAGGTGAGCCAAGAAATGAATGAATGAATGAATGAATGGGAGCTGAGAAGCAGAAGTAGTAAAAGCTGATCTCTCTTTCATACACACACACACACACACACACACACACAATAGCATTTAGAATCACTATGAATATTAACAAAAGAAGTTTAATAATTCTTATGGAAATCTGAATGAATCTAAATCTGAGTTATCTGAATTTCTAATAATAATGTTGGAGTGGGGCGCCTGGGTGGCTCAGTGGGTTAAGCCGCTGCCTTCAGCTCAGGTCATGATCTCGAGGTCCTGGGATCGAGCCCTGCATCGGGCTCTCTGCTCAGCAGGGAGCCTGCTTCCCTCTCTCTCTCTCTGCCTGCCTCTCTGCCTACTTGTGATCTCTCTATGTCAAATAAATAAATTAAAAAAAAATAATGTTGGAGAAAATGTATTTTGAAGAGTCTTTTCAGATGGTCCTGATGTGTAGCTCAGTTTCCAAAACACTAGTGTAGACAACTCTGAGGGTGTTAAGGAGGGAAACATCTCTGTTTGGAAAGAGCGTGTTGATGGAGAAATCATGGGGAAGAGAGAAGAAGGGATAATCAATGCAAACAAGTTCTCTGTAGAGACATGGTGAGACAGGGTGATGGGCATCAGCTATCAGATTTTGCTAGAAGGAACCCAGTGTGCACTGAAGCCAAAGTAATGGAGGAAAGGGAAAGTGAAGGTGCAATTCAGTCCACAGACTGAGCGGGAGAAAGCTGGTTTTGCCAGACTTTTCTCAAAGCTGAAACAACTCCTGAGAGGAAGGAAAGATGGGACGAGATCAGATACTCGTTACAATTACAAAAAGATTGAAACGGTTGTCTGCTTTGTAAATTAAGATACTGTATGTTATTTGTGCAGGAGAGGTAAATGAAGAGAAATTCACTAGAAATTTCACTAGAAGTTTCACTTCAGTATTTCTTGTCTTAAACTATTATAACTAGTATAACTACCATCAATTCAAATATGAACTCTAGGATAGACAGGCTGGGCTGTTAGAACAGTTAAAAAGCCATATTGGAAAAACTTCATCAAGCTCCACTAAGGCAGGGTTGTTCATGAAACCATTTGTTAGTTGTGGGTGTGATACCATCTATGATTACCACCATCTATAACGAATCATCTATGATTCCACATCACACCGTATTTTTAAAATCACTCTTTCTTGAGGAGGGAAGCTGAAAAATTATTGTCTGAATAAAGAATGTATTTCTTTAATTATTTTTATTAACATATAATGTATTTTTTGCCCCAGGGGTACAGGTCTGTGAATTGTCAGGCTTACACATTTCACAGCACTCACCATATCCCATACCCTCCCCAATGTCCATCACCCAGCCGCCCTATCCCTCCCACCCCCCAACCCCCCAGCAACCCTCAGTTTGCTTTGTGAGACTAAGAGTCTCTTATGGTTTGTCTCCTTCCCGATCCCATCTTGTTTCATTTTTTTCTTCCCTAAAAGAATGTGTTTCTGTTGAATTAACCCAGCTCTTCTTTTCTAGGAGAATTCTCGTAGGAAGAAGATGAACATCCCAAATGAAGAATGCCACAAAGAGAGGGGAGTGGGGGAAGAAGGAGTGAGAGAGGGAAGGAAGGGGAGAGAGGAATTAGGGGAAAGAGGAAGAGAGACTCATCATTCCCCACAATTTTAGTAAGATGTGCTTACTGTCCATTTATGTCAGCTGAAAGACACCAATGAATCAGGCTGATTCGTGGGTCAGACGTACCTACAAACCACAGGAACCTGTATGCTCAAGTCTAAACCACCACTAAAATCGAAATACAGATGTTCCTCAGATTCCAAGAAAACACTGATCTGTTTCTGTCACTATAGATTTGATTGTCCCTCCCGAGTTTTGTGCCATGCCACCACACAGAATGTCCTCCTTTGTATCTAGCTTCTTCAGCTCAGCCTTCGAAACTCATCCACACTGTGTGTAGTTTGTTCCTTTTATTGCTAAGTAGTGTTCCGTTGAATAGATGTACCACAGTTTGTCCACTCGGCAGCCAATAGACATTGGATTGTTTAAAATTCCAAAGAGCAATCAGTGAGACTCTCATCCACTTCCCATCCTCACCAACAAGGTGGACTGTCGGACTGAAAACCTGAGCTATTCCAGCAAGTGAACAGACTTTGATCTCAAGTTGTCTTTTACTTTCACTTCACTGACGGGCAAAGGGCAGTATTTTTTCACATACTTCCTGGCAACTTAAATACCTTATTTTGTGAATTGTGTGTTCAGATTTTTCACTCATTACCATTCAGCATATTTCTTATCTCACTGAATTGCAAAAGTTGACACAGACATAGATACAGACACAAATACATAGATAGCCTAGATATATTCTAGAACCGAGTTCTTTACCAGATAAATGTATTCCAAATATTTTCTCCCAGTATGCAACTTGTTTTTCCATCACCTTAATGTTCTTTTAAAGAGCAATTTTCAGGGGCGCCTGGGTAGTTCAGCCATTAAGCATCTGCCTTCAACTCGGGTCATGATCCTAGTGTCCTAGGATGGAACCCCACATTGGGCTTCCTGCTCATCAGGAAGCCTGCTTTCCCTCTCTCTCTCCCCCTGCTTGTGTTCCCTCTCTCACTGTCCATCAAATAAATAAATAAAATCTTTAAAAGAATTTTTTTAAAAAAAGAGCAATTTTTAAAGGGGAGCCTTCATATACCATTGGTGGGAATGTAAACTGGTGTAGTGACCATGGAAAACAGTATGGCAGTTCCTCAAAAACTGAAATATAGAACTACCCATGATCCAGAAATTGCACTCTGGGTATTTGCCCAGAGAATACAAAAACACTAATTCAAGAGGATATATGCATCCTGACATTTATAGCAGCATTATCTACAATAGCTGAATTATGGAAACAGCCCAAATGTCCATCAGCAGTTGAATGGATAAAGAAGATTGGGACACCTGAGTGGCTCAGTCGTTAAGCATCTGCCTTCAGCTCAGGTCATCGTCCCAGGATCCTGGGATGGAGCTCCGCATCAGGCTCCTTGCTCAGCGGGATGCCTGCTTCTCCCTCTCCCACTCCCCGTTTGTGTTCCCTCTCTCGCTGCCTCTCTCTATGTCAAATAAATAAATAAAATCTTCAAAAGTCCCAATCCAGAGAGAGTCAATTATCATATGGTTTCACTTATTTGTGGAGCATAACCAATAGCATGGAGGACAAGGGGCGTTAGAGAGGAGTAGGGAATTTGGGTAAATTGGAAGGGGAGGTGAACCATGAGAGACTATGGACTCTGAAAAACAATCTGAGGGGTTTGAAGTGGCGGGGGGGGGGAGGTTGGGGTACCAGGTGGTGGGTATTATAGAGCGCACGGCTTGCATGGAGCACTGGGTGTGGTGAAAAAATAATGAATACTGTTTTTCTGAAAATAAATAAATTGGGGGAAAAAAATTAAAAAAAATTTAAAAAAGTCCCAATCCATTTTTAAAAATACACACACACACACACACACACACACACACACACCTTCTTTATCCATTCATATATATATAAATACATATGAGATGAAATACTACTTAAGCATAAAAAAGAGTGAAATTTTGCCATTTGAAAGCCGTGAATGGAGTGAGAGCGTATTATGCTATGCAGACAGAGAAAGTCAGAGAAATACAAATACCATATGATTTCACTCGTGGAATTTAAGAAACAAAACAAATGATCAAGTACAAAAAAAGAGGGAGAGGCAAACCAAGAAACAGACTTTTAAGCACAGAGAACAAACTGATGGTTCCCAGAAGGGAGAAGAATGGGGAGGAAGGGGAAATATGCGATGGGGAGGAAGGAGAGCACTTGCTGTGATGAGACTAGCTGTTGCGGGTGTTGTTTTTAAAGTGTTTGGTTTTTTTTAAGATTTTACTTATTTATTTAAGAGAGGGAGAGCTCACATCAGCAGAGTGAGGAGGAACAGAAGGAGAGGGAGAAGTAATGGGAGGGAAGTAGAGGGAGAATGAAATGGGTTCCATCCCAGAACCCTGGGATCATGACCTGAGGTGAAGGCAGAGGCTTAACTGACTGAGCTCCTGTATATAAGTATTGAATCATAAATTTATACACCCAAAATTAACATTATACTGCATGTTAACTGGAATTTAAATTAAAAATTTTTTAAAGGAGAGAAGTGGCACCTGGGTGGCTCAGTGGGTTAAGCCTCTGCCTTTGGCTCAGGTCATGATCTCAGGGTCCTGGGATCGAGCCCCGCATCCGGCTCTCTGCTCAGCGGGGAGCCTGCTTCCCCCTTTCTCTCTCTGCCTGCCTCTATGCCTACTTGTGATCTCTGTCTGTCAAATAAATAAATAAAATCTTTTAAAACAATAAAAATAAAAAATGAGAGCAGTTTCAATTTTAATGAAAACTAATTGTATTAGTTTACTTTTGCCACTATAATAAATTCCCACAAATTTAGACACTTCAAACAACACCAATTTATTATTTTAAATGATAATAAATCTGGAGTAAATCTGAAATGATCTCACTACTCTAAAACCAAGGTGGTGGCAGAGTTCTGCTTCTTTCTGGAAACTTTAGGGAAAGACAACTTTTCTGGCCTTTCCCAGCTTGTAGAAGCCACGCACGCTCCCCATTGGTGGTCTCCTTCCTCCACCTTCAAAGCCAGGAATCTCTCCTGCTCTTCTTCCTTACCCACATCACTCTCCGCTTTTAGAGATCCCTGTGAGCAGATGGAGCCCACCCTAAGAACCGAAGATAATCTCCCCCATCTCCAGCTCTTAACAGATGCACATCTCAAAGTCCTTACTGCCATGTAAGCTCACGTATTCAGCGGGCCCGAGGAGGAAGGGACAGACAGCTTTGGGAGGAGGCCATTATTTCGTCCACCACACTTACTTATCATTTCTTCTCTTTGATGGTAAGTGCTTTTAGAACACTAAGACATTTTTGGGGCACCTGGGTGGCTCAGTGGGTTAAGCCGCTGCCTTCAGCTCAGGTCATGGTCTCGGGGTCCTGGGATCGAGTCCCGCATCGGGCTCTCTGCTCAGCAGGGAGCCTGCTTCCCTCTCTCTCTCTGCCTGCCTCTCCATTTACTTGTGATTTCTCTCTGTCAAATAAATACATAAAATCTTTAAAAAAAAAAAAAAAAAAAGAACACTAAGACATTTTTTACCTACCTAATCCAAGTGTGCAAAGATTTTATCTTGTTTTCTAGCAGATGCTTTTTATAGTTTTGGCTTTCATAGTTAGATCTATAATTTATTTCAAGTTAAATCTTATCTGTGGTGTGAGAAAAGGTTGATGTTTATTTGTCTGATATATAATTAGTTGTTACAACACCATTTGTAAAAATGGTTGTTATTTCTACTTGAATTACTTTGGCAATTTTGCCAAAAACTAATTGATCATATTATCTGGGTATATTTCTGGATTCCCTATTCTGTTCTATTGATTTATATGTCTACTAGTGACAACAGCACAACCTTAATTACTGTAACTTTTTAGTAAATCTTGAAATCTCTGGAGCTTTCTGTGAAACCATTGCATGAAGATAATCTTTTGTAATTTAAAAATTAATGACAGAATTGATTAGGTAATGAGAATAGTGAATTTCTGTAAATTTGACACTTTATCTCCACTTATGTAAAAACTGTGATTCCTTTTTTCAGGATCCAGTTGAGAACATATTCCCCAGCTATGATGATATGCAACAATTGCTTCTTATTAGAATATCAAAGCACTTACCATCTGTACCAACCACGATATGTATTTTATATACTACCTTGTGTTGTTTTTACGTAATATATGTAATATTGCCCATTCTAAATGGTAATGCCCTCAAGTGAATTAAATATATACTTATATCTCTAGTGTTCTGCATTTAGCAAACGTTGAATAAATAAATCTCAATAACATGAAAGGCTATGGTTAACACCCAAAAAAAGTACTCTTTTTGGAAAGTAGCACAGTAACATTTGTTGTTAATAAAAGATGCTTCCTATAAACAATATTCTATCACATTCACCAAAGTGGAATTGAACAAGAATGGAAGAAGGACATTAGCAGAATGCTGCCTAAATATGAGAGCGCTAGTGTAAGATCTAAAAGTTGACATGGCTGCCGTCAACAGTGTCAACAGCGGGCCCGAGGAACAGCGAAACAATACAAACATGGCACATCGAAGGTGTTGACCTCTGCTCTTCTACTCATCCCACTGCAGTAAGTATCCTCAGTCCTTTTTCATTAAGTGCCCCATTATTCTTCATATAGATTTCTTCAGATTTCTTGAAGTATATCTAACAAAACTGTCTATGCTGACAAACCTCTGTATCTTATCGAAAAGGATTTTAGTTCAACATTTCAAAAACGTACAGAAGGGGTCCACTATGATCCCAAATGCAGCACATGAAAAGAAAGGGTTGTGTGTGCATTCTGCGGAAAAGAAGGACACACAGAGTAACACAGCAGGACTACTGCTACCATGGACTTCTGCATTGAGTCCAATCTGCCCGCAGGAGTGAGTCCTCCCATCTGCCAGAGACAAAGCCAAAAGCTGAGTGACTTCAAGGACAGTTGGGATTTCCTAGCATAAATCCAAGACCATGAAATAACATTTGAGATGTGAGCTCCAGAATTTTCCTTTGGAATACAGATACGCTTCTTCATATTAATCCCTACTAAATTTAACGCCATTTGTTTTGTGTGATTTTCTAGCACATTAAGTGCTTTTTGAAGACTCTTAACGTACCAGCTAAGCAAATGAGGATGAGCTCATTTGTGAAGGTTACATGCACACTTGTTGTGTCAGACTGGACAAGCCCGAGGCGGTCAGGACACATGCACTGGTGAAAGTGCGGCTCCAGGAGCCAAGTGGTGCTGTCTGGTCACCGGTTAGGTGCTGGTCACTCCTGATAGTGTCGCAGGAGTACTAGTTGTCATCCGTACATAGTGGAAGGGACGACTGCCATCTCAGGAGGGGATCAGAGACTCTGACGTCACGACCTTGCCCGAAGCTGTGTCTGTTCCCTTGGGCTACTGTAACAAAGTAAGAAAAACTGGGTGGCTAGAAACAACATAAATATATTGCCTCACGATTCTGGAGGTCCAAAGTCCAAAACGAAGGTGTCGGGAAGGCTGTGCACCTGACAGCTCCAGAGGAGAACCATTCCCTGCCTCTGCTAGCGTCTGGTGTTGACAGGCAATGCGTGGCCTTCCTCAGCTTGTAGATGCCATGTTGTGGTCACATGACCATCTTCTCCCTGCCTGTCTTCACCTCAACTTCTCTGTGAGCATGTCAGTCTCTGTGTCCACATTTCCCCCTTCTATAAGGACACCAAAAATATTGGATTAGGGAGGATGCTAATGATCTCATTGTAACTGGATTATCTCTGGAAAGGCTCTGTTTCCAAAGAAGGTCACCCGCTAAGGTACACTCAAGTTAGAACTTCAACTTATCTTTTGCAGGGTGCCTGGGTGGCTTAGTCAGTTAAGCAGCTGCCTTTAGCTCAGGTCATTATCCCAGGGTTCTGGGATTGAGCCCCCCCTTTGGGTCTCCTGCTTAGCAAGGAGCTTGCATCTCCCTCTCCCTCTGTCTGCTACTCCCCCTGCTTGTGCTCTTTCTCTGTGTCAAATAAATAAATAAAATCTTAAAAAACAAACAAACAAACAAACACATTTCTTTGGAGGGGAGAGCACAATTCAATCCATAACATACACCTTATTAAAATTCAGACACACACAATGTGCATGAGAGTCTACTGATCTATAGAGGAAATAAGATTAATTTGAAGTGACTGATGTTTAATTGCTGCAGCAGGATTCAGGGTGGTCGTCTTTCCTTCAATAAGCACACAGAAATCCCATGTCTAATGGATGCTTAGGATCAGATTTACATCTCTATGGCTGATTGTTACTCATATCCTATTCATTAGTGTCTAGACCTCGGGCAGTTTCCAGACATAGTGGGCCCTCGAATTCCTCACTGCCCTTTCGTAATAATTTTCTAAATGATACCCTCTGTACTTCACGATTTCATAAGAAGTTTTAACCTTTTCTCATTCCTGCTCAAATTCTATTTCAAGTTGTCTTGATAGAGATCATACCTCTTCATTCCTAAATCAGTATTTGGAATATTTATAGTTTATGTGTTTTTAAAAATTCCAAGTCAAATAGAATAAATGGCGTTTTTAAACAAAGTAAAATGGGCTTACTTACTCTAAAACGCTTGTCTTTGGTATAATAATATATACTAAAAAGCTTGGATAGAAGAATATAATATGCAGTGTCTGCGACATATGTCAGCCAATGGAATCCTTTTATCATATAACATCATGGGAAACACACTTTGGGAATCACTGCCCTAAACCACTCAAATACCATACATAATTTTTTTAAATCCTATTCCTTAAAATCATCTATGTAATCAGATATTCAGTTTTCATATTGATCTCTCTCTTCAGTGTTATGATCTCTGATACGTAAGAAGAGATTAAGATACTATCTTTGTTTTCTGTTCATCCCATCTTCTACTTGCTAAGAAATTCACTAGCCTTCCATTTCTTGTTCCTAAGTAGTCAACCACACTGGGGGGAACTTAAGAAGGCATGTATGTGTCCACCTAGAGCTATTTCATTTGGTAAATCACAGTTCTTTCAGAAAAAATACTGCCCAGCATGCTAAGTTCAGTTGGGACCAGCCCTAGGAGAGACGCAAGAGCGTCCCACCGGCCTTCAGCTGGACTTGCACACATGACACGCAGCAAAACAGACTTATCTCTGGAAGTTTCGTAGTCAGGGAAAAAAGAACGAAGGAAGGAAAAGAAAAGAATCTTGATTTGCTTGCAAGCTGTGAAACAATGCAGGTATTTAATTTTCAGCAACCATTAGGCTTGTATTCTTTTTTGCTTAGGTAAGTTTGGGTTAATTTTTGTCTCAGGCCACTAAAAAAGTCGTAACACCTGCATTATCATTATTAGCAAAGCATCAATGATTCCTAGAGTTCACACTTAAACAATCCCCAACATAATAGAGGATTTCTCCATTTTAGAGGAGACCCTAAATTCCTATAGAAACAGCAATAACTAGCTTTCCTGTCTAGTTCCACTTCTCTTTCCTCTGGAAACTGCTTTTGCAAGTACGACAAGGCATTTTCTTCAGAGAGTAAGTAGCTTAAGAGCAGAGACAATATGTTGCCTTATTTGCATCTTTCATAAATCATTGTGGGGTGTTCAATAAATATTTGTTAAAGTGAATTATTTCTTTGATATCTTAGTAGATAATGCATCACTGAGCTTATTGATTATAATTAATTATGCCATCTCCAATTAAAATTCATTCACTGTAACTCAAAAGCATGCCCATCTGAAGATAACTTTACATAAATTGTGTTCCAAATTGAATATCATGTTGAGGGATTTCCTTTGCCCTTGTTTCTGGCAGCCTGTTTTCCCTTAGTTTGAAATATTAGTCTCCGAAGACTAGTTTCCTTTGAGCAGATTATCAAGATTAACAATCATTCCACACTTTCTATTCCACAAGGAAAGCTTTTACTCAATTTCTCCAGGGAAACCAATGCACTCTGCACTCCTCCTGATTTGTTGGGTTAACTCACGTTATTTCTTGTTGGGGCCGCGGCAGCAGTTATTATGATGTTTAATTTGGGGAATGAGGTTGTCTGAATAGTGTTGAATAACACCCCCCACAAAGCTTTGTTTCTTTCTTGAGATACCAGGAGCAGTATTCCTACAGGAACTATGGGAGCAAAATGGCCTTCCGATCCCTACATATTTCCACTCTGTGGGACTGCTAAGATCTCCTTAATTCACCCACAGGCTGATCTTAACATAAGCTGAAACAAACATTATTCAAGCACCTACTTTCTACCAGTTTCTGCCTCTGGCAGTGTGGAAATACAGTTGTAAAGCACACCTTGCTTAGGGAATATAGTCAATGGTATTATAATAGGGTCGTATGGGAACACGTGGTAAGTTTTACCTGTTGTGAGCACATATAGAGTTGTTGAATCACTATGTTGTACGCCTGACACTAATGAAACATTGTGTATCAACTATACTTCAATTAAAAAAAGGAAAAACATACCTTGCTTTTCTTTCACCAAATGTATTTTTTTTCCTGAACATCAACCCTTACAGTCTGATTCTCTATTTCATTATGTTTCTGCTAGTTATTTTTGCTAGTTATTTTCCCTTGAATTTTGTTTGTAACTTTCTCTGTTGCTTAAGATCAGATATGGTGTGATAATGGAGAATTGAAACAACAGTGGTTTAAATGTGACAGAATCTTGGGGGCGCCTGGGTGGCTCAGTGGGTTAAAGCCTCTGCTTTCAGCTCAGGTCATGATCCCAGGGTCCTGGGATCGAGCCCCATGTCAGGCTCTCTGCTCAGCAGGGAGCCTGCTTCCTCCTCTCTCTCTGCCTCTCTCTCTGCCTGTCTCTCTGCCTCCTTGTGATCTCTGTCTGTCAAATAAATAAATAAAATCTTTAAAAATAAAAAATAAAAAAAAATAAAAAAATAAATGTGACAGAATCTTGTTTTCCTCCCTCCCCTAAAGGTCTGGGTGAAAGGAGTCCCAGACTAGTACGTGGCTTTGCAGCGCCAGGAATGGGAGCACCTTCTTCGGTACAAGAATAAGAAACATCATTCCTAAACTTGGCTGCTGTGAACCAGAAGTCATAAAGTGATGGGAAAAATGAGAAAAGTTCTCAGGGATCATTAGTGGCTCAGCATTAACAGAGTTTACTTTCTCTCTCTTGGCTTTTCTTCCCAACACAATTCACCGGCTTCACAGTTAACAAGACTCTGAATTATAAGGTATTACCCCTTAAGAGAAGGTTATCCTTGGTTACAGAATAGATCATTAGTTGTTAAGGACCATAAATTAAGATAAGGTTTTACAGTTGAATGTTCTTTAATCACCAGCAAATAGCTTCTCCTGAAGCCGAAACTCTTTACTACATTCCTCTTAACCTATGGCCCAGGCACTCCCAGGAGGTGTGGATTTTAGTTATTTTTCTCACCAATTGGTAGATCATAATGTGTTAAGTAATCCTAGTTTGGAATCCAGAGACTAAAACAAATACCTGTAAATTCCATATAAGTTTTGTCTTTGTTTTTTTTTTTTTTTTACTCCCACGAATAATGATACATGCCTTAATGGGAACATAGAAAAAAAGTGCAATTGTGTGATAACAATGTAATTGTAGCACATTTGGTTCTGCTCATTTCAATACTGCCTTTATTATTAATTTCCCCTCATAATTTCTCATTTAGCACATGATAAGAATAAAGGAAAAGAAATTAGTGTGGGATACAGTGGAGACGATTTTCACGTACTCTTACAAAGGGGATATCATAGAGGGACCACTTGCTCAAAAGACTAGCGTAGACTTCTGGGAGAGAGAATGAAACAATTACTAGCAGCCGAGAAAAAACCATGAGAGACTATGGACTCTGAAAAACAATCTGAGGGGTTTGAAGTGGTGGGGGGGTGGGAGGTTGGGGTACCAGGTGGTGGGTATTATAGAGGGCACAGCTTGCATGGAGCACTGGGTGTGGTGAAAAAATAATGAATACTGTTTTTCTGAAAATAAATAAATTGGAAAAAAAAAAAAAAAAAAAAGAAAGCTAGTAACTGTTTAATGTTCATAGGCTATCCCAGAGAGCAATGAAAACTCAGGAGGTAAAAACCGGTTTTGCATAGTAAATGTGTTTTATGGTACAAAAGCATAGCTTTGAGATGAAGGCACAAGGTACATCAACTCTAAGTGCCCTATTCATCACGCGCGAGGCCTCCATGGTCGGGCAGCATTAACTCCATGGCTTTGTATTGCAAGGCAGGCCACAGGATACAGATTATTTTACAAGAAAATATTGGAAATGGTTGGAGGGGCTTGCAAACACATACTTGAGATAGAATAATGATACATCGCACATTTACTCTACACACAGAATTTAGATAAGCGGAAGGAGAATCCTGGTCGTCTCAAGGAATCAGCCCACCGGTCCTTGCGTAAGGTTTGTGCACGGGTTCAACATGCTCACATTATGGAGGAGGAGGGAGATGTGCCCCCAAACAATTAATTTAAAACCTTGAGGAGCATCAACATCCCATTAATGGCCTATACACAAGAAGGCCTTCCCTCACCATGGTAACCAGGAAGAGCTGTCAGAGGCTTCACAGTGCGGGCTTCTGTCACTGCTCTGGGGAATTGTGCAGATGCCTTCATTTCCTCTGCTTCTAGACATGTTTTCCAAAGGTTAAGGCACTTTTTTGAGGGTCATGTTTAAGCTTCTTTTTTAGTATCGGGAATAAAACCAAATAAAGCAAACCTCACTGAAAACTCTGTGCAACACATTAGAACTTACGACACAAGGCTGGCTTCTGCATTCTATAACTCCCACAAAAGGTGCAGAAAAAAAAAAATGGCGCGGTGCCCTGGAAGGCCAGAATGGGTCAGAAGAGGTGGGGGACAGGGACTTCGGGAGGCCCGGAGTTGAACTTGCTCTACAGGCGTAATTTCCACGGCCTGGGTGAAAACACATCTGAGAACTGAAAGGGCTTTACGACTCTGATGGAGAAGCCGTTTTGGAAAGGCTGTGTGATGTTCGGTCCCAGCCAAAATGGTGGTGGGTAATCACTGTCCATGAAGGAAAGGTGAGCTCGTGGAGAAGCCTGGCACATGTCCGGGTCGGAGTGAAATGCCACAGAGGTGACGTTCACATGATCTAGTTGTAAATCAACGTTCTCCCCGACCACGAGCTGCATTCCTTTGTGCTCCTGCTTTTCCTGTCTGTGCGCGTCATCCTGGCTCACTAACTCCTTGTGTTTCTCTTCTCAGTTGCTTACTTACCTGTTGATATGTGTTTTTTGCTTGGACGAGTGATATTCTCAAATGTCCACCACAGTGACAACTGAACCCAGTGGTCTTCTATCTAAAGGACCTAGAGCTAATATACTCCAGAGTCAAATAATGAGAGGCCCTTTCCCCCATGGAAGGGGGGAAAGCCTCAGTATCTCTGAGCCCTGTTTTTACTATTTCTATAACTAAGCTTGTAGGTTCAAGATTTGAACATATGGTATTATAGGTATACCATGTCTCAATTTCACTAAGACACCTGAAAAAAAAAGAGTGTCTTTGGGGATGGATTGATAAATACAAACTTTTATAAAACAATATAATGATATAGACACATAGTTGGGTATACAGCTTACCATAAAAATCTCAGTGAATGGGTTGGTGTAAACATTTTTTAAAGAGAGAAAATGTTTCTAAAGTATTTTAGAGTTCTATCTTTGGCTTTTGCTACTTAACATAGAGATATAAGAAGGTGGTTTTTTTTTTCTTCTTCCTAGAATTTGATTGTAACATAGATTTTGTAGCTAATTTGATCAGATGTTGTAATTATCAATCAACATTATCCTCTCAATCTAGAATAACAGCTTGAAATTTGTAACCCTAAGCTATTGAAAGAGAAGGAGAGACAAATTTGATATACAGAAAGGACCAACATAAGTCACCAGAGGAATAGGACACCCAAACAATAACTATGAAATAAGGCTAGATTAATGGAACCAAAGCACTGAAATTAAAAAAAAAAAGGATGATTTACTCACTCAATTCAAACAAGAGTTTAGTCCCCCATGCATTTTGAACATGACTGGGATCTAAAGTGTGAACAAGGCCTAGACATCAGAGAACTTTCAGTATGACAAGTAGAGTAGGGGAGACAGCTTTGCCAACATAAATGTCAGAAGAGTGGGATACTCAGAGCGGACATCCAGCAGTGCTGCCCAGCTGCACACAGACCCATGTCAGCTCTGCCTGGGCACAGGTACCCAAGCCAAACTGACTAACAAATACGTTTAACATCACCTGAACCTAGTGATAGGCTCTAGAGCACGGACGCTTCTAAAGACAGCAGCATCTCTAACAACGCAGGAGCCAGGAAACGGTACTGAAGACTGCAGGAACATTGGGAACAATGCCCAGAGACCTAAAGATGATGGACAAACCAGCAGATGGATGTGATGGGTCCGTAGAAGGGCTTTGATGGGAAGGCAGGCCTTGGAGGGGTAGGGAGTCAGCCCAGGCATGGATCTGGGACTCGCGTGGACAAAGAGAACCGTGAGTACAACCTCCAAGGAACAGAATGCAAATGGCAAAGAGCTGATGACCTTATCAGATCAGATTTCCATTCTAAGAAAAGTAGTAAAAAAGTAAAAATCAGTGAAGATCAGTAAGGTAGAACAAACTGCTTTTATAAAAAAGCAGAGGACGGCACAGTCCTATCTGTGTCCTACACTTGTGGGTGTGGAACATATCTCTCAAGGACGCCATAACATCAAACAGAACTATATATATATATAAATATAACAAAATAGAAAGTTGTAAGAGATCTTAACTTTATTTGTGCTACTGTAGTTGCCAACTTCTGCTCACATGACCCCAAATATTCCATTGAAAAATTAAAACTTCAGTCTGCCGGTGACATGTCTCCAGATGGTAAATTAGTCAAATTTATTCTTTCCAAGGGCTCTTTGGGCTTAGGTAAAGACAACCCGAACATGCAGATTTTTTCACTTTTTGGTTTTACCTACCTTCTTAACCCCAAATCTCCCTCGGTAACTACAACAGTGTTTGAGGAGAGAAAAAAAATGAAGAGAAAGCTTTTCTAGGATTTAGCTCAGAGGTGCCCAGAATTGTAAATTATGATTTTCGTCATCTTCATACGTGGGAAGTGTGGAATTTCGTGGGATTCACAACAGTCCTCTGATCGGACCTCCATGCTGGGAAAATGAACAGGTTCACTGCTGACCCCCTTCCCACGCCGTCCCGCAGCCCCGGCTGACGCCCCACCTCGGCTCCTCCAGCAGCGCTGTCCCCTAATTTAATGTCACCTCTGGGACCAACCGTGTCCGCCTGCAGAACCTCAGCGACAGGAAGCAGAGCTCGGGCGGGGGGTCCCGGCCAGGCCGTCTCGCGGCTGTCACCGGAGCCGGCGGCCGAGGCCACGCTCGGCAGCGGCCGTGGGGCCGACCAGGCTGCGCCCCGAAGACCGCACGTGCTTACGAAGGCGAGCGCGCTCTCGACGACACCGTCTGTGCTGCTGAGTGGCGTGTGCGGCCGCAGAAGCTGAGGACATCCTGAAATGCCCGGTCGTGATGCCAGCGGCAACGGTTACGCTGGAAGAGGAGAAACGCTTCCCAAGAATTCCCGTACCCCAAAGCGACTGTCAGAGCAGAGATGCGACCCTTGCGGCCGTCACCTTCTGCGCCGAGTCCGCCGCAAGGAGCCCTGACACTGTCCCGGCTCCCGCTGGCCGGTAAGCGCGGGGGGGGGGGGGGGGGGACGGGAGGTGAGGTGGGGGGGCTGTGGGCCAGGGGGAGACGGGCCGGGGGCCGGGACAGGGCCGGGGACAGGGCGCCCCGCCGTTCCCACTGCCCGGCTGGCCGTGCCCCCCGCCCCCGCGCTCGCCCACTAAGGCCCCCGGAGAGCGGGTCGCGCGTCCCCGCAGGGACCGCCCGCCCGAGGTTTGCTCTCCGCGGACTGTGCCTCCCCTAACGTGCGGCTCCGCGGTCGCTGGGGGGGTCGGAACGTCCTTCGGTTCGCGGGCGCAGAACCCGGAGCCCACGCGGCGCGCGCAAAACCTCATCAGTTCCCGCTTTATTACAAGGATCGGCTGCGCACAGCTTCCGACGCTTATTTACTGACTTCGTGGTGGTGAAACCTCAAGTTCTAGACCTTCTCCCCAGCGGTCCTTCCACGTTCCTCTCACCCAGCCCCTGCCCGGCCGGCGGCAGAGCGGATCCGACACACTCCACGGTGAAAATGGAGTGAATATTTCACTATTTTTGTTTACATCTTGATTCAACTCATTGATTTTTTTTTTCAAAACCTCATCTTTTTCTGGCTCCCTGTTTTTCTTTGGAACATTCAAGGTTTATGTATGATTTCAAAAAATAAGTCAGCCTTGTTCTCATGGACATGCCTACCATGATGTTCTTTCTATATCTACTCTGAGAAAAGGCAAAAATGAAATGTTAACTCTTCTTTCTCTCAAACATGGAGCCATTTTAAATTACAGAAACAACATGACAGGCATTATCACAGTGTGAAATATATATATATATATTTTTTTTCCTTTTCTGCTTTACATTACCTACCAGGAGGAACTATAAAGTGTAGGATTTATGGATGAATTTTAGAAGCATTGGGGCCTCCAGATCACTGATTTAAATTAGGGACTTTTGAAATCTCTAATTTACATGTAAGTTTAAGCACTGAATACTAAAGGCGTGACCTAACCGAAAATGAGCTTCTTTGCTGAAAATCTGTGATATAAGGACTTGCTCTGTGAGCTTCATACAAGGTCTGAATGAAAATCCTCAGGAGGCAGAAGACAGGCCAGATGGAGTACATCCAGAAGATTCTGCCGTAACCTGCATTTGATCTCAGAATCAACCTGATAGAGATGCATCGTGCAACTATGGGAACCACACTGTTGACTGTAATACGGCCAAGGACGCTTGGCAGCTTTAAATGGCATCTGGGAGACCCACACTCATCCATGTAGTGACGCCTCAGCTGGTACCAGCCAAGGATTCTAAAGCCTCTTCTTGACTGAGCTGAAGAGTGACGGACCTGGGCATTCTTTACTTGAAAACTGGGTGGACAGCACTGCAACTTTAAATTCATGATGCTCTTGGAGGATTCTGCTGTCATTCATACTCCGTACTTCTAGAACACTGGTTCAGAGAGAGCTCGGCCTAGTGCATGCTGAGTGGATGGGCACCATGCTGAAGGCGCTGTTTCCATCACATAACATTTCCCTCCACGGGACGAGCTCTGTGAGCGTGCTCTCTGACCACAGCAGTCGCCTTCGTCTTGTTTGTTCTCTGTCTTCTTAGACACTGCAGGTTAGGCAGACAGAGACACTTTCTTAGCCTCATTCCAATGAGGCCATTATTTCCATCCTATTTTCTTTTTAGAGCAAGAGAGACAACAAAGCCTTAGGTACAACAAAGCCTTGGTCTCTAGGCATTTTTAAAGACTAATTAATGGAATAGCAATGTGTGAGTGCATTCCAACTTGGGGATTAAAAAAAACTGAGTATTTGTCAAAGCTGTATCAAAGAATTTGATCATTTTCTCAGATAGACATCTGGTCTTAAAATTAAAAATTCTGAGTCAAATTTCTCTCACTTAAAATCTTAAATCTTTTCATTATAGCATTACTTCAAAAATATGTATTTTTTTCATTCTGATAACCCATTACAGAACTCATAAGAGATTTTATATTTTCCTAAAGACTGTATTATATATTTGTAAAAACATACAAAAAGATTTAATAGAAGTAATAGCAGATAATTATGAGAAAATATTTTAGGGGAAATAGACTAGAGTATCTAATGCTGTTGCAGTCATTGCCAACGACACTCTAAAAACTACATGATTCTCTCTATCTATTGTGGATGGTATTGAAGCAGCACTAATTTCATGAAGTAGATAAGAGAGAAGTTATATTTATTCAAGATATATTTGTTGGAAGAGCACCCTGTGGCAGGTACACTCCCAAGTACCGGGTACATAACCATGAATAAAGCCTTTAAGCATTGAGTTCCCACCATGTGGATAAAGTGGTCAAAATGCTGGTCCTCCCTCAACACATTCCTCACTTTTAGAGAAGTGGGACTTGAAGAAATAATTGATGAAAATTTTTTCATCGCAGCTTCCTGAACTTTACTCTTGTGCGGTATTCCCAGCCTGGGATCTTATCTGTGAAACTGTATCTTCCAAACTGTAGCTTCCTAGTGATACAAACAGGTGAATGTATGGAATCCGTGAACAGGGTAAGCCTTTCAGGTGTCCAAAAATAAATCAATAAGTAAGGACAAACCTCCCATGGACCAGTCACTGAAACTAAGTCCTGCGAAAACAGTAATAAAAGGTAAACTCTGATGTCCTTCAGTTATACAAACGAGGGATGAGAGCTCAGACTATTGCACCAGAATGAATACAGTTTGCCCTTACTAAAAAAAGTCTAAAAAAAAAAAAAAGGATTTATAAGATAATTAGAAAATGAGTAAAATTTAGTGATTTTTTACTCTGATGCATATATTGAAACATTTTACTTCTTCTCTGCTGGAATGGAGTGTCTGTAAGCCCTTGCATGTCTCTCTCTAGAAGTAATGATAGGAGCTCATTGATGTGCTCACAAAATGAGTGAATGAATACTAAAAAGAGTGCCAAGGGGCCCCAAGTGGTTCAGTGGATTAAGCATCCAACTCTTGATTTTGACTCAGATCATGATCCCAGGGTCATGAGATTGAGCCCCTGCTGGGCGCCAGGCCAGCACACAGTCCACTTGCATTCTCTCTCCCTCTCTCTCCCCCCAACTCATGCACCCTCAATATCCATCTCTCTCTCTCTCAATCTCTAAAATAAATAAATAAATATTTTTAAAAAATAAAAATAAAAAAGTGCCCATTTGATCATCAGGAGGCCCGTGTTCTGGTTCTATCTACCACTGGATCACTGCTGAACTGTGCAAGTCACTGCATCTCAGATCTCAATTTTCCAATGAGGAAGATGGTTTCTTTCAAATTCTAAAATTCTAAGTTGATGACTAATTATAAATTTTAAATACGTACTGGGTCTATATACTTCTTAAGCTATCACCCAAAGAGAATGTTTTAGATACAGTTCAGAATCTCCTAAAATACAGAGGCTACAAATTTAGATATTTGCTCACTATTTGGGGATTATACAACATCAAGAAAGAAAGATAACACAAATCTGTCATTTGTGCCAAAAAGGATAAAAATCATCCTTCTTAGGCTGAAAATGCTGATGCTTTTGCTGTAATTAAATCCATAGGAGAACTAACCCATCCAAAGAGCAACAAATTCTTCTGTGAATTGTCACCTATTCTTAAGCACCAACTAGGGCCTCTTCCCCCATATTAAAGGAAATGCTGAACAAGCTAGACAAGCAGAAATTTTCATTTTTTCACATGTTTATTTTCTAGTCATTTTCCCCACTACATTAAAAAAAAAAAAGTACTCTGCTGCAATTCAGAAGAAAACTTCTGAAATAAAAATCACATACGTCCTCAAGATTGACATTCTATGTTTTTCAAAGCACCAGCCTAGTTAAAGCTTAAAATAACCTTGTGGAGATGATATCACTAGTTATCCTATCACTATTTTGCAGTTGGGGAAATGGAGACCTAAAACTTTGAGTCACTCTCCCAAGGTCAAAAGGCTAGAAAGATGCACAACCAATGCTGGTTCAGGGGTCGATGTCTTTTCCCCGTCATGACAAGTTGGGTGGAGATCTACTTTTACTCTGTCCATTAAATCAGCTCACCAAAGATTTTGTGTCTGATGGCTTACTAGTGATAAATTCTTAGTATCACAATAGCTGATTAATTCCCTAAGCCTTAGCTGGTGTATTGTCAGGAACTATATACTAACTTTAATCTTCATATAAAATATTCTGAAAATACCTAACAAGTGTCCTGGAGCCAAAGAAATTACTTGCGATTATACTTATCACTGCTCTCTGTTACTGAATACTTAAGTTTTAAATCAGCTATACGATAGAGATGAGTTTGGAAGGAAGATTTTTTTTTTAAATCTTTGTTTCTAAACACCAGAATACAGAATAATCACCAGAACAGAATAATAAATGGAATATACTGAGGAATACTTGTTGATAAATATAGGCTATTACATGATCCATTTGAGTATAAAAATCACTCTGTTCCAAGAAGACAATCGAAGTGATTGAATCCGATCTGTCACATCCATCCTTGCAACAACATACAAAACTATCGGAGCACTTCCACTTTTCTACCAGTTCTGGTTTTGTGTTGTTTTCACTTTTAATAACCGACTCCTTGCTATGAAATGTCACAGAAGGAGAGTTCTCATTAAATTTCCAGACAAACTTTCCATAAATAAATAAATCTACCTAACTTCACTGGGATCAGAAAACAGACTCCTCCGCAGTTCAACTCTGTACCAGACTTGAGAACCGCTGGCTCATTCTGGAGCCGCACTCAGGGTACATTTTCTGCCCTAGTTATGAGGCCTGCAAAGTGCAAGGAGAGGGCGGCAGGGCCGTCCAACCCTTTCTCCCGATGGCTCAGGGTCCATCAGAAACATGGGCACGTTCACAGGTAACATAGCAGAGTTCCACAAAAAGAATATTTATAAAGGAGGGGGGACCCAGCAAGCAAGAATAGGGCATCCGCCAATAGAAGGAGACCCCATGAGAGGCAGCCCTTACGTCCCTTACTTAAGGAAGACACCCACGTTTATTACTTTGTGATCAAGTCACATAATTTTAATTAGGAAACTATTTTAAAAGAAAATGGATATAATTGGCAGTTTGTGGTAATGTTGGTAGAAGTATCACTGTGGAAACTTCTTTCTACTCTAATCCCTAAGGAAGGTCACCTCTGAAAATTCCAGTACATGTATGTCATTTGCCTAGGGATTGCTCATATTAAATATATTTTGGGCCATTATTCAATCTTAAATTTTGGCTTGATTCTTCATTTTCCTTTAGTCATAAAGGACAATACATATACATAATACTTACTGGTCAACAGGTGTTAAAATATTATGTCACCAGACCCCTGAGGGAAAGCTTGGCCGGGAGCCCATGTGCTGGCTCTGTCGTTCCGGGCATAAGGGAACTCTCTGACCCCAGTCTCCAGCTCAGCGCTACTGGCCCCTCCTGTCAACCAAGCCTGACAAGAAGCCAGAGGCAGCAGCATCCCCTGTGCAGCCAGTGAAGGATGGTCTGACAGGACAGTGCAGGGTGGAGAAGCGGGGAGACGGAGTAGGTTTTGAGGAACAACTAGGAGAGCAAAAGCACAAGATAGTCAGAGACTCTTCCCTCAAACAGACTTGGGAAAGGTGTAAAAAGAACAAAAAGGGGGCCAAGAACGACCACACACAAACATGGGAACAAAGCTGGGTCATGCTTTACCTAACTGCACATTAACATCATGCTTTATAGTCTATGTAAAAATGATTAATCTAATTTTACAGATGAGAAAACTGAGGTGTGGAAAAATTAAATAAATTGCCCCAAATCATATGACTGGCAAGTGGCAGAACTGGGACTTGAAACAAAAGCTTCCAGATTTCAAATCCCACGCTTTCCCAGTAGGGAACCCACACCTGAAGGCATACGTGAGGAGGTGTCCGATTTCCCACTGGCCTGAGCTGGAGCCCAACTAGGGAAGATCAGATCTTAACTGACCCCGTTTGCATCAGGATTAGCCGCAGCTGAAGGTCCCTGAGACGTGGGTCTCTAAGAAATCCATTAAACAACATGAACAGACCTAGTCGTTGAGAGTTTGTTTTTTGCTTGTGTATCTACTGGAGACACATACTGGAAGAAGAAAATGTGCCATCCAGGCATTTTTTTTCTCTTTGCCAGAGGCATGCGTACCACTGGAGAGAAGACACTGCCATTTATGTAATACTGGAATGGTTAATATTTATGCTCAGTTGTCTGCTACTCTCTGCCCCAGGACAACTTGAACTAATTTTTTTAGAGTATAACTAGCAAAGTGCTTTGTAAAAACAAGGTAAGAAATGCATGTAACCAAGATGTATTCAATTTGGCCTCAATAAACTTCTCTTCCATTAACCCCATTCAATTATACAATTCTCAATAGGAAAGATAATTTCTCTTATGTTCCTTAAGTAAAACGTTCATACGAAATGGATTTATCACTTGGTAATCAGTCCATACAATCTTTTTTTACTGAAATATATTTGACATATAACATTGTGTAAACTTAAAATGTATAACACGTTAGGGCGTCCGGGTGGCACAGGTGCTTAAGCATCTGAGTCTTGGTTTCAGCTCAAGTCAGGATCTCAGGATCGATTGAGTCCTGAGCTGGGCTGTGCACTGGACCTGCACTGAGACTACTCAGGATTCTCTCTCTCCCTCTGCCCCTACAACCCCCTCCCCCACCCCACTCACGCTTTCACGCTCTTCTCTAAACAAAAACAAAAACAAAAAAGTATAACATGTTCATTTGATACTTATATATTGTAATATGATTGCCATTGTAAAGATAATTAGCACCTCTATTACAATGCATAGTTATAATTTCTTTTAGATAGCTACAATAATTAAGTTCTAGATTCTGAGCAAATCTGATGATCTCTAGGATTTATTCACTACACTACAAGTTTGTCCCCTTAACAACATCTATCCTATACCCCCATCTTCCAGCCCCTAGTAACCACAATTTTGCCCTCTGCTTTTAGTATATATAAGTGATATCACACAGTATTTCTTTTTTCTGCATCAATATTGTCACAAATGACAGGATGTCCTTCTTTCTCATGGATGAACGATATTCCACTACAAATATAACAATGTTCCATTACATATATATACATATATAATCTCTTTATCCAGTCATCAGCTGATGGGCACTTACACTGTTTCCATATCTTGGCTATTGTGAATAATGTTGCAATAAACATATACCCAGAAGTAAAACTGCGGGACCACAATGGCAGATCTAGTTTTAATTTTTTGATTTAATTTTTAAAGATTAAATTTTTGATTTTTTGTTGTCTTCCTATAGTTATGAAACAGCAATACGGATACTTAACAGACAACAGACATATATAAAAATACTATATAATGATCATCTAGGCACTGTTGAGAGCACAAAGAATGTGCAAGAAATAAAATGAAACACACATACACAGTCCTCTTCCTCCTCCTCCTCATCTTCATCATCACCTTTAGATGAAAAGACTTTGCCATCTGATGGGATGGGTGAGAGTCTCCTACAAGCTGAGACAGATACACAGAGAAATCAACAATTTGCAGAATATCACAATAATTGCTATGCCATTTTCTGAAACTCACACAAAAGACAATATTGTCTATTTTATATAGGGACATGTATGCATATATAAATAGAAATGGCATGACATAATATTTCCCACACTGAGGACAGTGATCCCATCTAAGCAGTGTGAGAAGGAGGAACTTAGACAATGGCCAAAGGAGAATTTACCCTCACCGGTAATGTTTCAACTTTTATGAGACAAATATCTTTTTACACATGTCATGTATTTTTCTAAGTCTTTACAATAACACAAAATAGTGGTGTATACAAAGTTGTATTAGCATAGATGAAGGAAATGTTCAATGTGCCCATGTAATCATGGAAGCCATCTTAAAGGAGGTGCCATCTGAATTTGGTCTCAAGGATAAATAGGAAAACTGATCAGAAATATGAGAGTCGGGCACATCAAGAGAAAACCATCAAAGTATGCAAAAATAAAGAAATGAGACAAAATATGGTGTGCCTGTTTAGGCATGGCTACGGAGAGAATGTGTGTGCAGGAGAGAGGGAAGGGTCATAGAAAAGGTACCTGTGCTTCTCAGAGGTTTGCTTGAGAGACTAGCGAGCTTAGAATCAGGACTATCAACTTCTAACCCATGACCCCTTAGATAAACAGAAATATCTCCTGCCTTCCTTAAATGTTAATAGAAATTTCTTTTTAATATTTACTTATTTAGGAGGGGGAAGGGACATACAGAGGGAGAGAGAATCTCAAGCAGACTCCCCAGTGAGTGCAGAGCTCAACGCAGGGCTCAAACTCAGGACCCTGAGATCATGACCTGAGCCAAAATCAAGAGTCAGATGCTTAACTGACTGAACCACCCAGTGCCCCAGAAATTTCAAAAACAAACTAAGTATTGAAACCAAAGATAAAACAAAGGAATGACAGCTTTAGAATTACATGCCCCCGACACACACCCAATTTTGTCACATCTGGCTGCAAGTTTTATCATCATGAAAGAAAGAGAGAAAACATTTCATGTTCAACATTGATCCAGTTACAGACAAAACACATAAAACTACTTCCCCATTACATGCAGATTAAAAAAATGAGATCATGCCCAAAGATAAACTCATAATCAATTACTAAAAGCTGCTTTCCAGAGGTTAATTACGCCAAATTCATCAAACGGACCACCTGATAGCACTGACCATCTCTGAGGAGGGTTCGGTACAAGCTCCCTCCACGCCAGGGCACAAGAGGCCAGGGCCTCATTCCTCAGGTTGGGCCTTCCCCAGATAAGATGCTCTTTCCTTCCTTTCAGTCACTGTCAAGACCAGTGCCCTTTGAGATCTTCATTAAAGGAGGAGGCACTCTGTGCCGCGGTTTCTTGTATCAGTGGCTGGAGCTTATCTACAGGTGCTGTAGGGGTTGGTTTGTTTGTTTTTTTCCCCTCAGTTGCCGGTTCAATATTTTCAAAGCTCAAATATTTGCCAAATATGCTAAGCTCTTTTGAAAATTACCATTTTTGGAAGTTTGAAGCATTTGGTGTTTTCCCTGGTGCTCCAAAGCCAGAGCAGCTCCAGGCTGCAGATCTGGACAAGCATATTTCCCTCTGACAAGATTGCAACATGTTTTCCATGGCCTAATTGCAATAATTTTATAAACAGCCTATTCCAGGCCTCTGGAGCCAATTTTTGTGGTACAACCAATTAAGTCTTTTTTTTTTTTTTTTCTTCTCAACATTGGATGTTTACCGAAGAAAAGAAGTCAGTTCACTGGATGAATGCACAAAAAAGAAAGACTTTGGAATGGTGCCTATCAGCTGGTGCCATCTGATCCTTGCTTAGGGGTGCCCACGAGCCTGGGGTGGGCATTACTTTTGGAGGAATCCATGTTAATGGCTCCTCCTGGATCCAGGATTCAACTATGTGAACATCTTCTTAACAAGCACAAGCAAACCTTTTTTTTTTGGTGGGGGTGGGGGCCAGAGGGGGTGGGCTCGGTTATATCCCAATACAGCCTGCTAATTGGAAGAGCTGTCATAGCAATGGAATGTGGCAAGGCTATAATTTTTTTAACAGTACCTACCCTTCTTTCCTGTCCAAAAAAAAAGAAAAACCAAATTCTCCCTGAACCATTGAAGCGAGCCAGGAAGGGGCACCTGGAGAGCTTAGCTGATTAGGCAGCTGACTCTTATTTCTGGGCCCGGGCATGATGTCAGGGTCCTGGGATCAAGTTGCACACTGAGCTCTGTGCTCAGTGAGGAGTCTGCTTGAAGACTCTCTCTCTCCCTTTGCCCCTCCCCTTTCTTTCTCTCTCTCAAAATAAATAAATCTTTAAACAATTAAGTTTCCAGGGAGAGAGTATGGATTGCATTGATGATTTTCATCTAAGACCCTGATAGAGAGGTCCTAAGAATCATTGGATAAACCATGATCTTTCTTAGGAAGAAGGCTAAACAACTCAGAATATTCCTCTTACAAAATTATCTTTTGATTGGTAATACCTTAGGACAAAATATATTCATTACATCAACTCTGAAAATGAGTAAGCCCTTGGATTTATTTCCCACCCCCCCCCTTGAGTTGTGAAAGCATCTTCAGAAGAAATTCCAAAACACAAGGGGGAAATAGCTTCCTTTTTAAAAATTTCAAGTCCAACTGAAGATACTCTAATATGAACCTCAAAAATTCTGATAGATTTTCAAATGATGTCATTGTGGAAAATAAGCAAATTCTGTCATTTACAAGCTTCACACCACAACTTGAACAATCCGTTTGTAATTAACCATACGAATAGCAAGAACAAAGTCTTCCCTCAGATCACTAGGCAGGGCTTTCAAAGTTAATATTTGCTTGTGAACAATCTGATATATTCCAGAGAGAAGAGCTTATGTGCCCTCTTTGTCTTCCCACCAAAAATCCCTATTACAGTGCCAGCATTGTTGACATTCCATAGGTTAATGTGGCCATCATTTTTTTCCTAAATCCATTCATTATATCAAAAAGTTGTATTCACTGGCAAAGGCTGTCATCAGCGTTATTGTAATCCTCAGGGCTTGAGACAAATTTGGATTTTTTCCATAGTCTTTTTTTAGCCACATATGCATAAACTAGAAGTTGGAAAAAATTGTTTTGCTGTAAAATTCATCCCAATGAATAGCATAAGAGTAATGCCATAATTCTTGGTACATTTTACAGTTTGACACACTAAATTATTAATTCAGTACTTGACTACTGTGACAGTTCATTTTTTGTGCCAACCTAACTGGGCCATGGTACCCAAATATCTATCAAACATTATCTTAGATGTTTCTGTGAAGTCATTTTTTTAGATGACATTAACCCTTAAATCAGTAGACTTGGAGTAAAACAGATTGCCTCCCTAATGTGAGTGGGCCTTACCCAATCAGTTGAAGACTGTAGTAGAACAAAGACAAATTCCTATCAATTTTTTTCTTCAGTGTAAGTGGGAAACAGCAAAAAGTGAATGACAGATGTGTAGGGAGAAACAGAAACTAAAAGCTAGAAAAGGAATAAAATCTTCCACCAAGGGACAGATGTGAGAAAGGACACAGCACCATCACTGTCCACATGAGCTGTCATTCCTGGAAGCATTCAAAGCAGGACACCAAATGCTCCCTGGTAAGGAGGCTAAAAATGATCTCCAACTTAAGAATAATTGCCCAAATTTCAAGGCCATAAATACTTAGAGAATATACTAGTAATGTGCCGTTGTGGATACCTACCTACCCTAGCTAACTTACTTTCTGGAATATTAAATGATATTCAGTCAACAGCACAAAGAACAGGTAAAGCACAAGTTACAGAGAATGCAGCTTCACAATGATCTCGTAATAATACACCCAGTTACAATATGCCATATCCCACTTTGTAGCCAACACACCATCAAGAGAAAATCTGAAATCTTGGGTAAACAAGACATTTATAAGCAATTTGCAAGAGTCTGACAAAATTTCTTCTAAATACAGAGAAAACAATGCTTCAGCTTTAAACGTAATCAGTGACCTATGCCCAATTTGTTCTCAGTATTGTCATCCCTTTGGAAATTGGTAAAAATAACCTAGCTCAGAAATGGTGTCTGTAACCTACAGGAAAGTGGCCGGTTACCTCACCCGACCCTCTTAATCACAGGATTGTGGGACTATTATTTCAGTCAGTCAAAACTATGTGCCTCTTATTTTTCTAAATCCGATCTGTGACTGCAACCTTTCAAAGACAGCAATACAAAACGTATAGGATATTGATCCCCCCACCTATGGGTTCTTCCATAAAACAGGGTGATCAAAGACAGATACATCCAGCCTTAGTGACTGGAGTTTCGGTAGAGGAATTCCAGCATTTCTCCAATTATTTGAAAAATAAAATACTTCTTGACAAATGAGAGAAGAGCGAATCCTAGTCCAAAATGTCCACATTAGACGAACACATGTGAGACATAATTTGGGCCAGACATGTGCTCATTAGCATATAATTCAACTTCAGATTTGAGAGGGGGATTCTCTGTGACCTGGATGGATTGAGCAAAAGACTAACCCCAACCCACACTCTCGGTCATCTGAAAACACAAAATCCCAAGGGAGCAAAGCCAGCTCTCTGTCCTCTCCTCCCTCTGTTGCCCGGCCTCATCACTGGTTCAACAGGGGCCTCACGAACATCTGCACAGCCCAGATCGCTCCCCTGAGGTCAGACGAACACTCTTCATAGTACAGTGTGGTTCCAAAACCAAACTTCAGCTCTTCCCTGGGAAGAGCTAAAAACTGGGTTCAACCTCACCCCAGTTTTTTTCCCACTCCACGAGTGCTGCCAGAATCCAACAAGTAGCCCATCTAGACACCAAGGGATCATCTAGTGCCTCAAGTTACACATCCCAGCTGTTATCAACCTTAACTGTTTTGCCTCCCAAATAACTCTCAAATCTGCGCGCTTCACCGCAGTAGTCTGAGCTAAGGTCATCCTTCTCCTGCGATCTGCAGGCACCTCCTTATGGATCAGCCAACACTGAAACCCTCCTTCCAAAGTCTGATCTCTTATACCCAACGCAACCAGAGTGTCTTTCCGAATTCCAATCTGACTTCACTACCCATCTCCACCCCACTCTCTTCCTGCCTAAAACCCTACAGTGGATTGCTTTCACTGTTAGAATCAAGACCAAACCGCCTCCTGTGGCCTACGCCACCTTCCATGGCTTCCCCCTCTCCAGCCCCAGTCTACATCAGCCCCTTCTGCTCTTTCTTCCTCTGCCACATTTGCCATTCATTTTTAACGTACCGTGCTCCCTCACATTCTGGGTCTGCTCCCTCTTCACCTGGCTAACTCTCTGCCTGAGCTCATGTTCTGCCGAAAGCCAGGTCTGAGGCAATGATTCCGTAAATGCCAATGCTTTATTTAAGGAGATGTAAGCCCATGGCAGGCGGGAAGGCAAGGAAGCAATGCAAAGCGACCTATTACCATCTGGGCCACCGCTTCATGAGGAAGGTCCTTTGGTGGGTGCACCCGCCTGGCCACAGGAGGTCCCTCCGACAGGCTCTTCAGGCCCGCCTGTCTGAGAAGAGTCCTGTTAGAGGAAGGGACGGGGGAGAACCACGCTGCGCAGGTCTTTGGCTGAGGCCTTGTTCTCTCTTTAGCCAAAACTCTTTCCACGGGGAGTAAGCTCACTCAGGGTTCCAGGTCGTCACTTCCAATTTCATTGATTGGGAAGCCAGACCACAACCCATTGTGTATTGTTTTATTAAGTCCTGAAGTGACTAGGACGAATCAGACTCAGGGTCCCTGAGTGTAGGAGGCTGCCGAGGGGGGCGGAGTCTGGCCCGAAGGCAAAAGCTGCTCACCCTCCGGCAGCAGGCGGGTCACCCTGATTTGGCAATATGCTGGGACATCAAGACAACAGTGGGACACTCCTCGGATGCGGCCATAGTCTTGCAACCCTAATAATGGTATTTACAACAGTTCTGGTGACCCAGAAAATTTGTTTATAGCACAGAACTAAGGAAAAGTAACCTAAAAAGCTGTATAAACTATGTTCCTATTACACTGTTGGAATTTTTTTCCCCAAGAGCATATATTGCTTCCATAACTTTATAAAATGGAAGCAAAAAGTATCTCAAGAGAGGGTGCGACAGGTTCCACTGTCACCCCTTGGGGAAACCCAAGATATGGAATGACCAGGAACACCCAGGGCCAACCCAACCTCAAGGTGAAGTCAGGCCATGAAGGCCACTTTCTAAGAAATCGTGTATGTCCAGGCCTTGGTGGCCCTATCTATAAACCTCAGATGAGGTCTTCATTCAGTCATGAGGAAGAGCAGGCGAAGACGTGCTTTGAAGCCCTGATGCTACATCTCCACTCCAACCGTTGCAACCTGGCAAGATCTCCCCATGTCACTTTCCCATCTCAGTGACTACGGTCTCTTTCCAATTTATCTTTTTCTCTGAAACTTCTCCTAACTAACTTTATTTGACATTGCGATAGTAAATAATAGATGTGAAACTTTTCGCATCTCTACTGAAAAAAAAAAGTTACAAAATAAAGTTGTATAATGCCTCCAGCTATCATTATAACTGAACAGCAGAGAATATTTCAAAATATTTTGAAAAAAGATTGTTAGGCAACATCATCCCATTTCAACAGTGATTCTCTTGCAGAGTGGTGACTGTTCTGTAGTTTTCTTATTTTCTGCCACCAGCATAAATGTCTTTTATCTCAGGAAATCCATATTCTTCCAATATTTTTAATAAAATATCAATTGAGGATATTTTTAAAGGATGACATGCAATGCTGATAATATAAGAATGGCAAATATATTCAGTCTACCTGGAAAACAAATGGCATATCACGTTTAAATGATTACATCCACCTGTGCAGAAATATTACACATCCAAATCTCTCCCAAGGAAATAAATTTAAATGTGGGTGGAATTTCATGCACAAGGAAGTGCTGGGGGAAAATGCTCATTGCTGCATCATATATAATCATGAAAAAACAAAAAAAATCATAAAATGTGACCAAGCAATAAATGATTAAATAAATTAAATTAAATATAATATAATATTTATGAATTTATTAAAAATAATAAATATATGTTAAAATATATGCATATTGTGAACATCCTAAAAATTTTAGAAATTAGATTTATAAAAAACTTTAACTTTTTTATCATGGAAATGTTTAAACAGGCAAAAAATACAGAGAATCGTATACATAATGAATTCCCAAGTTCCCATGACTGAGCTGCAACATTATCAACACATTATCAAACTAACTTTATCTGTATGCCCATTAATTTCACCCCATCCAACATATATTTTGAAGCAAAATCCCCATATCATTTCATATCATTTCATCCATAAACTTAATTGAGTCATTCCAAGGTAAGGACTTTTAAAACATTGCAATATCACTATTATACTTAAAAATAAATAGTACTTTTTTAACACAATCAAATCCATATTCAATGTTATAAAGAATTTTCATTATTCTTTATGACAGAAGAACTTTAATTCTCTAATGAGATGGGCAAAACTTTGATAATTTAAGTGGAAAATCAGGATACAAATTTGTATATAGTACATTATTCAAATGCATAAAAACACGTGTAGAAAGAGATTATAAGGAATACATGGGTATTCTTAAATTTAATATACACAATCTCAGCTTTTCACGAATGAAGGACCTTGACTTGTCACATTTCTGGTGCCCGACCTGGAATCACATCCCTGGGCATGAGCTGTGTGGGGACGGGAACATGGGTGGGGCAATTGGGAGGTGAGCCTACCCCACCTCGCAGCCCCCAGGGCCCCCAAAGGAGCTTTGCTGTCATCTGCAGACCACTGTGCTTGTATTATATGGGAGGATGTATGCATAAATTTGGGATTTCCAAAATTCTTCTGAAATTCTCCTCCCAAACATCATGGATCTGTTACAGCAAAACATTTCATAAAGTTTGTTTCTAGTGGAGATATCATGCTTTGGGATTTACTTATTGAACACTTTTTTCCTCCCATTTAAAAAAAAACCACAGTAAACATACACACCAGGTTGCTGTGAAAATAAAATTAGCCAGTACTCGCCAGGCGACTATCACAGTACCTGGAGCTCGGTGAGTGCCTTAGAAGTGCAGGTTGTTATGGCAGGAAGCACTGCCTTTCTCTCTGGGAATAAAAAGGAATACAGAACACCAGTCTTCCATCAGGAAGAGTATACTGAGTAAATTTCATTTATTCTTTCTATTTTACCACAAAATAAACATTACTTTTGACAGTTAATTGAACTCTATGATCTAATTACGAGAAGCAAATGAATAACCTGTATTTTTTAACCAAGCTGTGGACTCCTGTACCACTTTGAGTTTAACTCTCTTAAATCTTCCATATTCTTCAATGTCTTAAAGGCTGTTGTTTTATCATTCCAAATAATATCGCCGTAGAAAATATCTGTCATACTGCATATTTTCAAAAGTGAATGAAAAGGCAGTGTAACTAAAACAAATTTGTAGTGAGTGATAAGAACCCTCGCCAAGCCACTGTAGAGGTTTCTCCAACACAAGCCTAAAGAAAAATGTATGGCTTGCTCAGAATTATTTAAGATGAATATATTCTACGGATCTTTAGCTATGTGTATCAGGCTACAATATACTGTATTAATAAATATAAATTGGAGAAAGATAAATTTTAGATTTTGAGTTTGAATCTTTTAAAAATCCACGATTATAACAGAAGTAGGAAATCAATGGTTGTGTCCCAGCTTTTTCTTTACTGGAATGAGACACCACTTCCCATGAGTCACTCTTCCCTTTGGAGCCTATGACTCAACCATGATTGTATAAGACATTGCTACCTATTGAGTAGACTATATTTAGATCATGAAGCAATTGGTGTAATCTGTCAAATATAATTCTGAAAATGCTGGTGTGTAACTATGACTTTTTAATATAGTGCAAAATAAGTGTATTCTTCACAATGCTTATAAATAGAAAGAAAACATTTTAGTTTGCTATCCTTAGAAAGCATATGCATCATAGATAATTTAATAAGAATTAGTCTCCAAAGAAATAAGATTTACAAAGACTCTATAAATGATGTCAATATGTGCATGAGTGTGTGTGTGTGGTGTGTGTGTGTGTTGTAGGGGGTGGGGGAATATTTAGCAGAATCACCTGACAAGATTTCAAAATACGCATTACCTCTTTCAATAAAGTCCTCATTCAAGAAACATTTGTCAAGTGTCTGTTAGGTGTCAGCATTGTTTCTGGTACATACAATATCCTAACTTTAATTTCAGTCTTCAACAAAACCCATATTCCAGAATTTGTTGGCTTTCTCTGGAGGTGAGGGATAGCGTGTGCAGTATTTAATTTATCTCCCCAAAACCCTCCATTATCTTCAACTAATTAAAGGTTCTTCCTTACAACATCCAAGGAAGCAATATATTCTACCATGTGTTTTCAAACTGGAAAAAAGAAAGAAAGAAAGACAGTCAGACCTCAATTTGTGAAATGTCCCCAAGATCACACAGGTCATCATTAGCAGAAGTGAGATTTGAACTTCAGCCATGTGGCTCCAGAGGAGAACATATCCTCTGGACGGACAGCTAATTCTGGAGCAGAGTGGGGAGGGAAGAAAAAGGAAGACAGCAGGACTGAGCCACACTTGCCCAGCTCCTTCGTTTACCAAAGAGAGAAGTGTCGGGTTCGCCTCCACTGAGAAGAAGTGACTGAAGGGGCAGCGGGAAGCAGAAGAGTTACCCAAATACACATCCCTCCACATGGAAACATGACCCTGAGTTCTGAGATTGTCCTGAGAGCAAACACCTGTTCTCACGTGAAACCAGTGTCTGGAGGTGCATTCAAGCATGGTGAGGAGAAGGTTCTGTTTTGTTGATTCTTCTTGAAAGGAGAGGTGCCTATCTTTTCTAGCTTCCCTATTTAATCATACCTGATTATGCCAAGTTTTACTTGACACGTTAAGATGGAGAAAGCTTCAGGTAACTTCAAATAAACATACTGTATATGGCATATGCCTGTGTGACTGGTTTCCCAAGTCCTGCCCCACTGTACTTGGTGACCATGTCGTTTCTCCCTCCCTAATCTCACGCCAATGCCAGCAAAGCACTGCGACTCCAACCTTCTGGTCTGGATCACCGTTTCCTCTTTTAAGGCTGTTCGTAAAACGTGTGTGTATTGGCGGATGTGTGTGTGCCCGTGTGTGTTCTCTACTAAGATCTGCATTATCTGGTTTTCTTTCCCTAATTTCCTCCTGTAATTATTATCAACATTTCATACACTCGATTACATGCTACAAGTCTAAAAGTTTCACGTTTCTCTTTAAAAAACACAAATAAGTCTGTTCAGGGATTCAAAGAAAACAAATCTTTCACCAAGGAGAAAAACAATAAAGCATTTGGGATGTAAAAAGTACGGGGATAGTCCATTGATCTTGCATTTCTTCTCCATGGCAATTAGTTCAAGAAGTCTCGAACTAGCTTCACCTGGATTGCATCTAGGAAATCAGGAAGCTGACAGAAAGAGAAGGGGGAAAAGAAACATGGGGGGTGGGGAGAAGAAAGAAAAAGAAAAAAACCCTGTCCACTCAAAAAAGAAGAGTTCCAAAGATTCCAAAGCCCTGAACACTCCGTACCATTTATCTCCATGAAATGCACTTAATGAATGATGTAAATGAAAATCCAATTAGAAAATAATCAACGGAGATCGCATGCAAATCCTTCTCCAGCACTTTGCTCCACATTCCAGGCTCAAATCCCACCGATCAGACCTCCCTTCCGACAAAGTGCAATGTCAGAGCATGAACACTGGCTGCAGAACATTGCACCTAGAAATCATGGCTTCTAGAGGGTTTTGGGGCCACAGCTGGGACAGCATAATCCAGAAAAACACCGCAGTACCATGGGCCCCCTGACTCAAGCATCCTCTCTGACTAAAGAAAATGGGGTCCCTGCACAGCATTGCTTGATTAGGTTTCTATGCTGATTCTCATTTCATCAGTGGCCAGTGGGCCTATGTGAATACTTTTTAGCTCAGTCGGTAAACATCACATCAGGCACATAAAACAAGCCAACCATCCATCCCTAAATAATAACATTGTAAACAGTAAAAAGAAGCCACAACCAAAGACGGTCAAGGAAAATAAAGGGGTTGTTATAACTAGGCAACACCTATTTTAACAAAAAATTCCATTTAGGAATTACGCAGACACAAAAGTAGGTCAGATCCCGAGGTGAGACCCCATTTCTCCCAAACTGATTGTGCACAGGCATAGCTGCAGCCTGAGGGGGAGAGCACATCTTGCTGATGCAGCCAATCCCCCCCCGCAACCCCTTCCAAGTCCACACCACACTCCAGGCCAGGGATTCTTCCAACTAGTCCCAGAAATCCCCAGCTTCCCTTGGAAAAGGATCTTTTGAAAGAAAACTCGAGCCAAACAATTAAAATCAGAAGACAGCAAATTTCTCTTCATTTTATTGCAATTTGAGTATAAATTATCAAACTGTCCACTCAAATTAAAGTTTTCATGTTTGCATTCCTATTTCATCGTTGATTTCACTATTATCCTTAGTATGGTACTTGTAGGGCTGTACCAGAGCATAGCGAGAAAGCGGAAGATCTAGTGTGTTCCTCTTCTAAAATGTTTTTTACCCTCTCGCAACATTCTTTCACACAAATTTTACTCTTATAAGATAATGAGATAAATTACATGCTAAACTGGCACAATGTTCAACTAAGAACTATATTAATACAACTCATTTCACGTTCTCGTTTCTCTGGGTCTGGTCAGGACAACCTCACACCATGGAGAGGGAGAGAAGAAAGAAAGAAGGAAAGAGAAAGGGAAGGACGGAGGGAAGGAAAAGAATAAAGTTACAGAATGATGGAGAATCGTTACCTGCCGTTGGCTTGCAAGTGTTTTTTGTCTTCTCATTGATTGTTTCTATATATGTGTGGGTATACATGGATATATTGAGTATACCAGAATTTAATTTTCTATATAGAATCAACTACATTTCACAAAGGATTGGAAGTAGGTGTCCTTCACCTGTAATGAAAGTATACAGGTCTCTCCTTCAACCTGAGGACTTCCCGAACACACACACAAGCTGACACAGTTACAAAGGTGTGCCAGGCAATGGCTGCAAAATGAGAATCACAGCACTCAGAGAAGAGAGCTTATTTCTAGCTTATTTCTAGGTTGAGAAGCTTGAAGAGGGACAAGGGATCTGAGGAGGACCTGAACGATGTTAGGATAGATGAGAAAACGTGTGAAAAAAGACAAAAGACAAAGGCCTGGGAGACAAAAAAAAAGGGGGGGGGGGAATCAGGGGATTCCAACACCTGAGTGCAGTCACCAGCCACCTCCCAACTTGTAAGGCCGCCAGCCCCGCTGCGGTGAGCGTTACTATGATGCACACCGGAAAATGCACTGACACACCCCATAATTCAAATCCGAAAACAGAAACTTAAAAAGTTAGTGTCGTTGGCGCAAATGGTTTGAGGAGCACCAACAGAAAATAAAGCTAAAACTAGAAACTGGATCTAACCTGTGGAAGTTTGGAAATCCATTAAAAACAACAAAAAAAAACAAAAACAAAAAAAAAAACCTCATGTCTTCAGATTTTCTGCTGCAGGTTCAGGAGTCACGGGAGGGTCCCCTGCCATGACAGCACTGAGAGACTTTCGGAAATCCCACATCGGAGCGACGTCTGGATGAATCCGGGAGGCTAGAGGAGGCGACCTCGCGTCGGTAAGTGAGGCGGCTCATTACAACGCAGGACCGATGAAAGTTTTGTGAAATTCTCTACTTCGGTTTTGACAGAGACAAATCGAAGTTGACAAATCGCCGCCTGAAAGGACGGACGCGCCATCGGGGTCCGCGGCGCTTGTTTCAGTCGAACAGTCCAGAAGCCCGGCCCGCTCAGTACGACGCGTTTGTTCTCAGGCCGCATCCACCCCCCACCCCGTGGCGTCCAGCGACCCCCCCCCGCCGGAAGCGGCACCGAGGAGGGCGGGTCGTCTGACTTGCGCGGGAGGAATTTCGATCGGGGAATGAGGATGGGACATGCCTCCCCAGACGGCGGACGGGCTGGCCCCGGGGTCAGGGGCGCAGCTGAGACCGGACGGCGGGGGGGGGGTCAGGTGCCAGCGGCGCTCGGGGGGGGGGGTCAGGTGCCAGCGGCGCTCGGGGGGGGGGCAGGTGCCAGCGGCGCTCGGGGGGGGGCATGTGCCAGCGGCACTCGGGGGGGGGGGGGGCAGGTGCCAGCGGCGCTCGGGGGGGGCAGGTGCCAGCGGCGCTCGGGGGCGGGGGGCAGGTGCCAGCGGCGCTCGGGGGGGCAGGTGCCAGCGCCAGCAGGTGCCGGAAAAATCACCCGCAGGCCACACGCCTCTGCAGACCGCGAGTCCAGATCCGCGCTTTGGGAAGCCGCTGACAATGTTCAGGGTCCCTCACCCCGGACTCTGACCCCGAGCCCAGATCGCCACCGAGGTCTGTCAGGCCGGGAAGCACTTCTTTATTCTTTAAGAGGCTGGTGCTCGCCGAGCTTTGCCTAACATCTCCCAGTCCCCAAACGACTCGCCGCACTCCTCCCGCGGCCCATCCGTGTTGTCGCCCCGCTTCCATCTGGCTGTCATCCTCGGGCATTGGAGCGACGCTGCCTATTGACTGTCAAGTGTTGACCGCGATCTCATCGCATACAGGACCCGAGGTGCTTGCGGAGCTCTGCGGAAGGAAACCGGGTAATGAATAAAGAGGCCGGCAACCTCAATTAAAGGGAAGTGAAGGCAGGACAACAGGTGGGCGGAATAAGGGCCACCAACGGGAGCACCATCCGAGCGTGTGCGGGCGACCGCAGACGTGGGGCTCGCGACCCGAGACCGAACACCCCGCGCAGAAACGGGAGAAAACGCGCGGGTGACGGACAAGGTGATGGAGCTGCCTTCCCTCTGGGTCTTTGGAAGAACCGAACCCAAACAAAGTCAGTAAAAGGCCTGAGACAGAAAGAGGTAAGTAGTTGAAATAAATGAGAAAACCAAGGCAGAGCTTGATGCCACAGCGGCAGAGAAAGGGGGCTGCAAAGCTTAGAGCAGCCAGAGCCCCGCACACAGCGGGGGGGGGGGGGGGGGGGGGGGGGGGGTCGAGGGATGGGGAGCTTCACCACAACATCTATGGCCACGTCTGTGGCTGCTGTGTCCAGCCCAGAGATGGGACATTTAAGGTGAAACATTTGCAGATTTTACTTTGAGCCTCTTGGCACCCAAAACAAGGAGGAAAATCATGAAAGTATACCAGTATTCCTCAAATTGGTATCTACTGAATGCTGTTCTGCTGGGTCACAACTGAAGTGTCACACACACACACACACACAGTGTAAGAACTACTGGCAAATTCAGGATTAAAGCAAAGCTAATTAGTCTCTTCGTAACTGTCCGACTACACAGGGCAGCAGTGTGCTATCATACCGAGAGGTCAGCATGGTATGAGCACGGGAACATTTTCTTCCTGTACCACTTAGTGGCTTTCCTATGAAAAGGGCTCTGCAGAATACAGTTCGGGGAAAATGACTTTACTAACAATGGTCAAGAGGAAAAAAATGTTCAGAAGCTCAGTTTTTCTCTGGTATCAGTACCTATGGGACACCTGAGCTATGGGTTCCCGTGGAGGACACACGTCAGTGAAGTCAGCACGCCCCACATCAGCCCTCCCATAAACGCCCAAATAACAGTTCTCTGACAACATACATGGGCGTGTGCATAAAACAAAGAAAAAGCTGTACATGTAAATATTTTTTAAAGGCCAGTGCTATCATCTGATTGCCTAAATACACAGTTCTCTCGTGATCTGTCTTGATCCAAGAGGGAAACTTAGAATGGCAACAACAGATTATCTCATATACTTCAAGTAATCTCAAAGAAATGTTCTAGATTGATGTCTAAGCTGCGAGTCTAGGGCTTAAGTGTTAAAGCTCTTTGGAAGAACTTGCAGATAATCTATGCTGCCAATTAAGGGCTGATTGATTTATTTTGTGCATAAACAAAGAAAAGGACTGGGGTTTTAATCCTCTAATAGAAGCTGAGGATTTATGCTTGAATAGAAAGCTCTGTGACTGATTGTTGGAGACGCGCAAAGGGAAGGTCAACAGAAATGGTCATGTGTTCTCACGCAGGAGTCCATGCAGGTCTGCTCAAACAAAAGGTATCAAAGTTCCACACTATGCAGCTTATAAATAAGTATTTTATCCTGGAGGATGTTTAAAGCAGATGTGGCAAATTACCCATTTAAACCATTTAAAAGTTTTCAGTATTGTACCCAAAGGACAACTAATTTTAATGAAGGTAACTTCTTGGTGTACTTCCAAGATAAATTGAATAAAAAATTTAATACCAAGTGCCTAAATGAGTTAAATAGGATTTCTGCTATTGCCAATTACATTTAAAGAATGTCTGCCAAAAATAATGACTAGGTTTTCAGAATAATTGATCTTAAGCCACTCTACAGAGAGCAGGACCACTCACCCACTGAGACCACATCCATTTCGGATGGTGATGCCTTGTCTCTTTATCCTCAGTAGCAGCAGACTATCTGGAGCACTTGCATGTGTCATTGAGAAATAAAGGAAGGCCAAATATGGTTTCACCTGTCCCCCTTTGAAATTGTTTTTATCAGACAGATGGGTCCTACTCTGCTAGATACTAGTAGAGGTCCCCATATGAGGCTACACATCACATAAGGGCCCAGACCAGTGCCTGTAACAAGTCCTTATAGCCCAGCCCTTTGCTGTCCTTGTCACAGAATTAAAGACGGGAGCAGATGGCAGGGCAGGTGGCAGTTATCCACCAGCTACAAAAAGCAGTCCTATGTGTCTGAGACAGATGTTCTCACACTCTGTGCAGTGTGTAGAGGAGACCCCGGTGTTCCCGCAGAGCAGGGAGCCCGTGTTAAGGTAGAGTCAACATCCACTCCCCTGGGCAACCCAGCCAGAAGCCGGGTCAGGGCGGCTCCCGATCTACCGCAACCCAAGCTTCATAAAACTACGTGCACAGCGCTCAGGGTCCTGTGAGCTGGGAAAGCATCATTCGCTCCTTCCGAGGAAGCAGCATCAATTCTCCCACTCCGCTGCACCGCCCCGTCTTTTGGCCTCTGTCTCTGAATCAGGGCCCCTGTTATTTATTGCATCAGGATCCAAAGACAACAAAAGAATAACTAAAAAGCTATGTGTTTTTTTTATAAAATAACAATAAACTTCTGTAGCCGAGCACGGCAGACAATGAAACTGACATTCAGAAATGCCTTTGCAAGTTGATACCCTGAAATAGACCCGAGGCTTTTTCTTGGGTCAGGTTCATGTGGCACTTTCTGACCAAGGTGCTGCGAGTCACTGGAGGGGGGGGGGACACAGAGGCCCAGATGCCAGGCTTTCAAGACATTTGCCCCAAAACTACCCATCACACAGCACTCCGAGATTCTCTCAGCTTTAGAAGCAAGTGAAAAAGAGACCAGTTTGCTAAGACTTTCTGGAGTGTGACTCTGCACCCCCAAACGGCTATCTTTTGTTTCCTCGCCAAGACCTTTGGTGGGGGGGTGCCAACCAAACCACGAACAAGCACCTATTCAATTCACGGTTCTCTGCTGAGGGAGATCCAACAGAAGGAGGAGCCGTTCTTTCCAGACTTAAGGAGCTAGAAGGCAAAACCGGCATAAGGAAATAAATACACAGAGCAGCTACATACACATGTATGGTTGGCATTCGGCCTCGGGCTCGAATCCAGGCCACATCACACACTGCCTTGGTCACTTTGCTTTCCCTAAGCATATATAAGGTGCTCTGCACAGCATCTGTCCCAAAGTAATTCCTGAACAAACTATAATTATTATTATCTATAAAAGACCCAGAAAGCAAGAGGATTTAATGATCTTTGCTGGCCTAATATACATCAGTCATTTATCTATCTAATGTATATGAATGATATCAGTATATTCATTAATTCTCATACTCCCTTCAAACACAAGTATTAACTACGCTGATTTGGCAAAGTTCCAGGGACCTATAAACAGCAGGACCAGGTTCAAACTCCATCTGATCTCCAGCCTGTGTTCCTTCCACTAGAGAACACTTGGAGCTACAGGGTAAAACTGCACTGTCCAGTAAGGCAGCCACTCGCCAGTGAGGCTATTTAAATTTAAATTCTAACTAGTTCAAGTAAATGAATTAGAAATCCAGTTCCTTGGTTGCATATGTGTCTTGTGGCCACCACACTGGACAGCAGAGATCGAGAACACTCCACCAGTGCGGAAAGGTCCTCTGGGCAGCGTATATCTACATAAAAGACGAACAGAGAAAATGGTTTTTCACGGGCCAGGAAAATGGTATCTCTTAAGTTAAAGCACGAGGAACTGATGGTAAGTGATCCATCCATCGTCACGTGTGAAGCTGCCATCATCCTTACGAGCATAATTGAGTAAAACACCTGTGTCTTCATCGCTAGGTCTACACTACGCAGGCATTAAGAAACATCTGAATTCCTAGAAGCTGCCACTATCTGGCTAGTTACCATACTTCTACCACACACACGCAGTGAAGGTTTCTTTTGATGGTGAGTTTGTCTCCATTTCTTTAGCAAACCGCGGCCAGTAAAAGGAAATTGCACGGAACACAATAAAGAAGGCGTCAGGAATGAATAGCTCTTGGAAGTGTGCCAATGTCAACTGCTTTGTATGTCTACTTGGGCTTTTTCTTAGGTCCTTACTTAGATGCTTCCCTGTGCTTTCTGCTGTCAAAAACAATCTTCAAAACGACCAAACCTTTGAATGGGCCTCCTTTTCAAGAACTCCATTTAACCAACCTTATTTTCAAAAAAATTACTTGTAGAATAACATCTTCTTTCCATTTTTATTCACTTCTTTAATCAAGAAATATTTGTTGATCACCTACTATGTGCCCGGCACTGGGCTGCATGCTGAGGACACAAAGGTGAACCAAAACAAAGTCATTACCATCAGACCATTTACACTCTGCAGTCTTCTCTCTTCACAAAATAGTTAGGTTTTACTACAAAAGATGAAATTAATGTTCAGGAAACAATTTAACTGCCATAATTCAGCAAATAATGACACATTCCAAGTACATCCAACAACTTAATTACCTCTAGCATAATAAATTTCTCACTTGCCATTTTTCTCTCTTCTCTGTCTGTTACTCCTCTGTTTGATACGTAAAGCCCCGTGTTTAAACCACAGGCCTCCCAAATGGTATCTCTTAGGCTGAGTCCCCAAATCTAATTGCAGAAATGTAGTCTTAACCAGATAGTCAGGAATTTTCCTGTCTGTGCAAGTGAACTGGCCACATTAGGCTCTCTCTATGCCCCAGAAGAAGACAAGGCCATCTGCGTGATAAGACCCCTAATCTTCCCCTAAGGGAAAGCCAACTTGCCTGGAACAATCCTTTTCTTTTGATAATAAAGCCTCCCATCCTGTACAAGTTCTTGGATCCAACCCCCCCCCCGGCCCGTTTGCTCTTTGGGACGCTGCCCCTTCATGAATGATTTAATAAAACCAATTAGACCTCCAAATTTACTACATTGAATTTTGTTCATGAACACCTATAAGTATGACACTTACTCTCAGAGAAACTTTAGGTAAGTACTTAATTTCCCCTCAAAGATGGGAAGAAAATTGTACAAAAGAGCCACTGTGTGTCCAAGCTTCTCCACAAAGTAGAGACCCTAGGAAAAGTCTCTATTCTTAGCACCTCTAAGAATCGCTGTTCAGATCTTTGAAAGTCTGCTTTTCACATCCGTGCATTTAAATTAGGAATGAGCTGTGGGCAACGCAGGATGCCAAAGCAGATCCAATGGACAGGAAAGCTAAAGAATTTTTCCTTTTATTCAGTTCTGTTAATAATTCTTAAAATGGCGAGCCTACGGAAGCCAATGTGATTGAATATTGTTTTGTGCTCTGAGAAATGAGTCTGCGCGGCTTCTAGCTCTTCCCCGTGGCCTGAGGTGAGGGGTCATGAGGAATGATCATTTTTGACTGAGTTCGAAGAAACTGAACTATTTCTAAACTCAGTATAATGGAAAATTCCACAGGAAAAGAAAACAGTAAGACAACCTAAAACAGGAAACAAAAGGAGAGAGAGGGGACAATGTCAGTAATTTCATTGTTATGTAACACATCTCTATAGCCTGAAAAAGCGAATTTTCTTGGTATTGCGTGAAAAACTTGGGGGAATAAGAGGTACACCGGAAGAAGAGTAGCTCCATTAAGGGCTTTCGCGCGATTAGAGCTGTTAATCCTAAAGCATCTGCCCTTCTAAGGTCTGCATTATTTTTACTTTGGTTAGCGAGGTAAGAAAACAAGTAGAAGGAGACTTTCCATTTAAATGTGAAATAAAATAGAGCCTCCGCCCTGCATTCCTCTCATTCCCAGGACCGCACGTAGTCACTTCAAATGCAGCCTCTGAAAAGGAGGACATTTTGGGCTGGGGAGAAGATGACTCTGTAAAGAGAGATCATCAGTATGTGGTTTGCAGGGGGCAGACTCCACTGGGTTTTCCTGCGCGAGAAATGACGACCATTACACTGCGTTGATCACAGAAGGGAAGGTGACTTAAGACCCCACCACACACCCCTTAGTCGAATTTCACCCTTGATTTGTCTTTTTCTAAACATAAAAGTCTAATTTCTTCTTTTTCTTCTAAAATCTCTTGGTCCTACATCAATGGTTTCCAGTCGATACTTTGCCTCTTTAATATCAAATTCACCAAACTTTAAATTGATTTTCAAAACATCTTTCTGTAAATAAATGTGTTTGTGAATTCTTTCTGATCAATTAACTTTTTTTTTACTCTTAAGTAGTTCTTACTAGAGCAACTCTTCTGACAACTCTGACCGTTCATGTCTTCATAAATTCCCAGTATCATTTTCTTACAGGTGAAGTACAATGAATATTCCTTACTACGAAGAATTTATAATTCACTTCAGGAGATAAATCATAGATGATGTGGGAAACAAAGGCAAAAGAGAAGACCTAGATTTCCCTGCTGCTTACAGCCCACTGCTGTCCCGGAAACAGGCAGAGTGACCTTCCTCTAGGAACTCGGCTACCCGGATGTTAATACTTCGCTGGGGCCAAAAGGCAACCTTAGCTTAACATTATCCCAACTCCTAGGATCCTGTAGGCCTTCTTTAACATACAAAAATTCCTTTGGAAACTTCCTTTATCTCTACCCCCCCCCCAAGATAAATGTTGGCCAATCATATGACCCACAGATACACATCTGGAAGGTCTCATGACCCAGGTTTTATTAAATAGTAGTGACATTTTCCTAACAACAGCTGGCCCGTTCAAGGTCCTGAAATCTTGTTTCCAAAATTCCTTAGAGCCTTCTGCTATCCCGACTTCCTCCCAACTTGAAGGTATATATTCAGCCCTTCCCCATGCATGACCCCAGTGCGGCTCTTTCCGCCCACAGGTCCTGTACCCGTGCTTTCATAAAACCACCTTTTTTGCACCGAGGACATCTCAAGAATTCTCGCTTGGCCATCAGCTCCAAATCCCACGACTTCAAATCACGTCAGTGCACACAGGGTATGGAGGCTAAGAGTACAAACCAGGAAATTACACATTCTCTAGAGACCTTCTAAGGATAGTGTTAACTATATAACTGTGGAAAGATTTTTTTATTACTAAAAAGTGGCAATTAATTAGGGTTGTTAAATTAATTACATGAGGAGGCCAAGAGACTTATGTGGCTCCTAATGCCAAGCCCCAAGGAAGTGAACCAAATCTCAGTCTGGATGTGCCTCCCGGTCCTGAAACTGAACCTGCCGACGACCAGGTACAAAGAGCCAGCGAGGCTTTCAGTGAGAGCCGGTCGCTACTCCCCCTTCCTGGCCTCTGCAGCTTCCACACAGGCGTCTTTCCCCAGCTCCTGTCGAGGGAGCACTCCTAACAGCCACCAGGGTGACAGTCCCCAGTTCAAAGTGATTTTTGCTCCATCAATTCTCAAAATTTCTCATATGCCTCAGTTTTCATTTTCAGGAGGTCTAAGATAAAGGGAAGATGGTTAGAAAGAGAGAGGCAAGGGAACACAGTGGCCTGAACAAGGACCATTTGTGAGCAGGTTCCAAGAAATCAGACTGTCTCAGAATTCCAGAAACAGAAGTGGCATGTGTGCATTCCATTTCAAAAAACAACGGATGACCCAATTTGACCAGAGGAAAAGATTTCCTAGCCTTTGTTAGTCACTGAGTTTCACTGCCCCTCTTTCTAGCATATTCAGACCGGGAATGGTGACCCCCGAGCGCTTACCCTCCGCGAGCTCTGCCCCCTGTACGGTTGCCAATGCGGAGAAATGAAGCCGGACAGAGAAACGTCCCCATCCCCTCTATCGTGGGGGTGTTACTGGCTCATTAATTAAAATCACCACCTGTCCTCAGTGTCCTCAGTTGCACAGCTGTGTCACATCCTCCTTCCATCCCCACAAGTACCAAATTTTAGTGTCACGTATAGACCTAAGTAAGGCACAAATGAGTCTACTAATGAAAAACCACACGCTGGGCTGACTGCCATCTTTGGTCAGCCTGTTGTAAATGGCCGGGCCGGGAGTTTCACACCCGGTGTGCGGCGCCCGCGGCGCTCTGCCCTGTCCCACCGTCGCCCGCCAGGAGCTCAGACTGCTTAGCACCGGCTGCAGAGGTCACGTCGCCCCTGCCCGCGGGTTCTGCCCTAACAGCTGCCCCCAGGACTGCGGCGCCGAGCGGAGTTAGTGGCCCTCACGGACCGCACGGACCGCCGAGCAGCAAAACGAGAATACCGAGCGCCACTGCTCCATACTCCGCTCACCGCCGCTGTGCCCTCCTCCCTGATCCGCGCGGTGGCACTTTGACGACACTCTTCCCGGGAGGCGGAACCACTGCCAACCCTCAGCACTACAGAGAAATTACAGGTTTCCCCCGGCTTACAGTAAGTCGAGTTTTTTCAAATATCTGAACAAGTAAATGCAAATGCACGCATGTCCCCTCGCCATCTGCCCCGCGGTGGCCTTGCGAGCATCCAAAAGACTTGCGCGTTGCCTAAAGCAACGTGCTGCAGTTCACAGAAGCAGTGGCTGAAGCCCACTCAGACTGCCACGGTTCTGTCGAAGATGGAACCACCTCCAATTTCTGAGAGGCCCAGCACACTAGACAGATCTCTTGCCGGCGTCCTGACCTTGAAGGGTGCCCACGGCAAGGCTAACTGCCCTCACGAAAATCAGAGGAACCTAACCCACCCCTCAGCTCCGCACTCCGCCTGACCTGAAGCAGGGGCTTCCCGTCTGAAGCTCCGCACGCGTACCTGACTCAGGGCTGCACTGTGTCTCGGTCGTCAGTAACGGCCACAGAGCAAGACGGGCAAAGGAGCTCGCGAAGCAATCTCCGCCCCCGTGTGGGCGCTCCCCCTGCCATCCATCTTCCTCAGTCCGCACAGGCCTCTTTCTCCTTCCAAGCAAGCTCTGGGGCTAGGGAAGAAAAATCGGCTGCACTGACCAGGAACCACTGCACTTGTTAGCCAACAGGACGTTTAAGGTGCTGAAAAATGAAAAGTTCGGGCAACGTGCAATCCGGCCTCAGTCAACCGCGCTGGAGTTTAATGTCTTAAAGGTTTCATCAGACAGTGACGCCTGTGTTCAATGCCGTGTTTACCCACATATCACTTACGAGTTCCGTGATGACTCCCTGACTGAGAAAAACAATACATTACAATGCAAGATGGAATGGAAGCTATTTCCACTGTGTAAGAGAGACAGCTGAGAGAGAACTTGTTCAAAGGAAGGCAAACGACAATCAGATGTCACGGGCTCACGATAAGCCAGCTGGCACTGCCAGCCATGCCAAGCGGGCTACCAATTTATAATTCAAATGTTGGAAGGTTTATCATTCAAATGTTCAACTTCCTGCAGCAAACATTTACTGCTTTGTCAGTAACAGGAGCCCAAAATGCTATCACATTCTGCTTAGGGGATGCAGTAAGATAAAAGCCTAAACAATCTGTCTTATACAAACTCCCCATTTATGCACAAAGGGTTTCCCACTGTGGTAGCCACTGGCAAATGAATGTGATATGCTGTGATCTGAAGTCGAGCGGAAGATTCCAGGAGTGTCTGGGTGGCTCAGTCGGTTTGGTGTCCGACTCTTGCTTTCAGCTCAGCTCACAAAAGAGAGCCCCACATCAGGCTCTACGTTGAGGTGAGTGTGGAACCTGCTTAGGATTCTCTCTCTCCTCTTCCTCTGCCCCACCCATTCCCCTGCTCACTGTCTGTCTGTCTCTCTCTCTCTCTCCCTCTCAAAAAAATTTTTTTAATTTAATCAATAAAAAAAAAGATTTCATTTACCCCCACCAGCAAGAGGCCTGGGATTCTTCTGACTACAGTCATTCTTTGAACCCAAGGTATAATTCTCTGAAATGGGTACATGTGTGTGACCCTGTGTTAAAAGGTGTGGACTTGCTGACACTCACGGCAAAGATAGAACTGGACAGACCAGTATTTACAGAAGACAGTTTGTTTGAGAACTTCCAGAACTCAGAATGCCACAGTAGAGAACCTGGGGTGAACAGTTACTTTTGGGTCCTGGTGCGGCCAGAGTAGATCAGAACCTACCCCTCTTGGTGCAAGGACAGACTGTAGTGGACAATGAAAAACACTTTTAAAGGCTCTCACTCTTGGCCTACTTTTGGATTTCGTCCAACTTTATAATAATGACAAAATTCAAACCGCCCCCAAACTGATTAACTGCAAGATTATAAAGAGAACGACTATCCACAGTGAAAAGACCAGCCCCAGGTGGGAAATAAGGAGAGCAAAAGAAAACAGCATGTCAGGCGATCTGGAAATAAAATCCAGGAAATTCAATATTCACTGTTAATTTTCACACGAGCCCCTTATACTATTTTCTTTTTTGTCTCTAGCCAGCTGTGCTTTTTAATAGAACAATTATTTGGTATTCAGATGTATTCCAATTATTTCTTTAAAAAAAAATGACTCCTATAGGATAATCAAGTTTGTTCAGTTGAGAAAATTCCTCTCCACTTTTTATTGCCTCCTGTGGCATCTACAAAGGTAATTTCGATTATGCAGAATTAAATTATTCATCATTATTAATAACAATCATTTTAACAAGGAAAGATGTAAAGTGTTTATTAACTTTAATTCGAGTATAAACGCCAATAAACTGCCCAAGAGTTGGAAATTGGGTGACATGGGGAAGACCACAGGATCAGCGATTCGTGAGCAAGACGGACACAGGATGAGCCATTCACACCTGAACACCTGGGTCAGAAACAAAGAGCAGCAGCACAAGCTGCCTTCGCGACAACAAGTTTATTAAATTCTAGCAAGGCCTCCTGCGGCTCATTAGCCGTGACTACTCTGGAGACAACACAAGGAGCTGCTCCTTTTATTACTACTTAGAGAAGCAAAGATATGGTTTTTAATGTGATGCATACTGGAGACATTGGTTTATTAAAAGTTTGTTTTTTAATGTAAGTTAGTTGTGCTTTTGAGACAAAGCACTCTGAGGGGCACACACGTGCGTGCATGCGTGCGTGTGTGTGTGTGTGTGTGTGTGTTAACGACAACATTCTCCCATTGCTGGGCCCGGGTCTCTTCTATCTGCAAGTATAAGCAACACATAATGGCATCTGGTGGCTTTTCCCGAGCTCCAAAATTTAACTAGTGCCACCATGTTTGGTTTTCGTTCTTCTCTTTTCATGGACTATTTACACAAGAGTCAATGTGCATCAAAACGGACACGACAGTGTCAGCTCCTCGGGTGGTCACGCCCCCAGCCTCGTCCACTCGCACGTCCTCTTTACCTGAGAAGAGCATCGGGTCCCTCGTACAGAAGCCCAGGAGTAACACCTGATCACAACATGCCCACCTATGTGACTAGTTACTGCAGGCCCTTGATCAATCATATGTTCTTCTGCTTTTAAAAAGTGTTCCGGGGGGCGCCTGGGTGGCTCAGTGGGTTAAGCCTCTGCCTTAGGCTCAGGTCATGATCTCTGGGTTCTGGGATTGAGCCCCACATCGGGCTCTCTGCTCCCCCCTCTCTCTCTGCCTGCCTCTCTGCCTACTTGAGATCTCTGTCTGTCAAATAAATAAATTAAATCTTTAAAAAAATAAAATAAAAAATAAAAGTGTTCCAGAAGACCACATTCAGTCATAAGGCTTACCTGGTGAGAAGCCGAAAACAACTTTACTACCGTGCCCTGGGAATGAAGGGAATGCCCTACTCCTCCCCAAATTGAATGATGATTCTTTTTTCAATCTTCATTTTCCTTGACATTTTTTGGCACATCAAACTCTTCACCACTCCCCTCTTGCTGAAACACTACCTTTGGCTTCTCTGGTAATACGCTAATTTGGTTTTCTGTCCACCCCCCTCCCTGCCCCCCGCCACACTGACCTCACTGCTTCTCCAGGCTGTGTCTGTTCTCACTCTTTCCCCCACGCAATCATCCATCTACCACTCTTCTGTCATGCCTCTAAGAAAATCCATCCTTGATTTCGTCAGCTACCACCTCTGTGTATTTGAAAATCAAATCTTTCTTGACAACTCATTCTTCATCCAATTCTAGGACTGTATCTTCATCATTCTATTGCATAGATTTTCCAGAAAAAAGAATGGGGTTGTCATTTTTAACAGAGCTACATACCCAAATGATCAGCTTCCCAAACATGTTACTGGGCTATGGCCCTCCAGGAAAATAGTAATAACTGGAAAATTAGCCAAAACCGAAGCAATGAAATAGCAGTTTCACAAGTGGTTGAACTGTATTTTTTCTTAGCACTCACTAAATCTATTTTTTAATTCCAGTTTCTGTGAAATTTTACAGATGGGTCATAGGCGCTAAAACTCCATCTATCCTCTCTCTGACCTTGAAGTCAAGAACGGTCTCAAAATACGGTCTTTTATGGAGGGCACTGAGCACAGAGGAGGTCTTGATGGGAACGTATTCTATCATAAATTAGAGCTAGCCCTTGCGAACAGAGCATAAACGGCCACTACTGTCCCTGAAAAGGATCAGATGTGATCTTTTCTATACAGGGTGTCCCTCTGTACTGGAGAGCTGAGTGCGCTTCGTGCAAGAAGAGAGGCCTGGCGGATCAGAACCCATGTTTTTCTTCATTGAGATTTCCTACCTCTCCAATACTAAATCAAGAAAGTGTCTCAATACCCACAGTTGCCATAAATAGTCCCCTCTAGTTTACACTGAGTTGCAATCAGCAAACATTTACTGAGGAGATGCTAGCAACCCAGACATAAATACACCAGAACCCCTGCGAGGCAGACCCTGCAGGAGGGGCTCCAACCCTGGCTTCACAACTTGGTAGCTGTGCCACCTTGCGCAAGTTAATGCACCTCTCTGTGCCCGGGATTTTGCTTTGGCAAAACATGGAGACTGAGAGTAGCTCTAATCCACAGGGCGATCCTGAGGATGAGAACGGACGCCCAACTGGGAGTACACACGTGGCACATACTCTTTCCCATCACCTTCATTGTTCCCGGCCTCGGAGAGTTAGTGAAAGTGGAACAAGATGCGACCCCAAAAGCAAAGAGGAAGGCATCATGAGGCACTTGTGACCATGCCTGCAGGGTCCAGTCCCTGCTCGCAGGAGTCGAAGGGAAGGGATGGAGAAGAAAGAACCCTAGGACGGTCCGGCGTAAAACGAGCTCCGCGTTCCAGGCCGGTGGAAGCAGGAGAGCGAGGGTGGGTCCCAGGCCACGAGCTGGGAGAGAGCCCAGGGCACCTGCTCCTGCCGGGAGGAAAGGCCGTTCGCGGCGCCGCGGGCCGGGGGCCGCGGGTGGGTGGGAGCCCGTCCTGGGTATGCGGAGGAGCGGGGATCGTTTCCCTGGAGGTAAGAGCGCACAAACCAAACACAGAAAGAACACGATGGCGCACTTTTCAGCACCCCCAAGTCTGGAGGAGGCGCCGCTGAAGGCGGGGAGACCCGTGAGCACCTCCGGCCGTAACCCGGCAGCGCGGAGCCGGCCCGCCGCGAGGGGTCGCTGCTGAGAGGAGGGTCCCAGGAGGAGCTGCGGGCGGCCGGCGGGGGACGGACGCGGGCACCCGGCGCGGAGTCAGCAGACACGTAAATACTGGACCCTGACATTCTGTGATATGGGGCAAGAACATCACTCCCGTAAGAGTCCTGCCCTGTAAAAGGAAGTTGGCAAGGAGGACACTGTAATTCCACTTTAAGGCTTAAAACACATGATGTGGCCGTGGTTTGCAAACTGGAGAGTTCTATGCACATGTAAAGTGTTTATAATTTCTCCAAAACAGATCCTTCCCTGGGATGATTTGGGATGACTGCATTAAGAACGGCCCTAATGCTAGGTGATTTCCCCCATTTAGAAAACTATGTATTTTTCTGAGAGAGACCTCCTTGGAGGGATCTCCTAATTATTGTTAATTTTTTACCAAAAACAATACATGCACGTGTGTGTGTGTGTAATGCATGTACGTAATCATTACTACTGTCCACCCAACTTGCTAGGTCCCATCTGTCTCCCAGGACATTATACGTATGTTGGCATGCACGCATGCTACTTCCCTCTACAGACTCCCTCCTTGATGATTTTCCAGCTTCTAATCAAACCAGTCAGCAGAGTATGACCAGAGAGTACTAGAAAGGTCCTTAATGCCACAGTTGGTCTGAATCCAGACAGTCCTTCCCTGTTTCCAGGAGAGCCGACACACAATGGTCCAGAGACAACAGGAGCCACAGAGGAGGAGCGCCCCCCCCTTCCCACGTGGTGGCCCTCGCAAGGAGTGCTCCAAAGTCAGGAAACCCCATCACGTGGGAACCCATCCTTGGCAGCTTGTTAGAGTTTGAAGTCTTTCAATTATTGTTCCTCTGTGTTTTTTAGGTTATTTTAGGTTTTTTAGGTTATTATAATTCCACCAAAAATACATCTAAGAAATCATTTTGCAGATAAGATACCAATAATGGGTGTTCCTAAGTATGATGGCAACAAAAAGATATGTTCATAACTTTTTTTGAAATTTTATTTATTTATTTGACAGGCAGAGATCACAAGTAGGCAGAGAGGCGGGCAGAGAGAGAGGGGGAAGTAGGCTCCCTCCTGAGCAGAGAGCCCAATATGGGGCTCAATCCCAGAGTCCTGGGATCATGACCTGAGCCGAACGCAGAGGCTTTAACCCACTGAACCACCCAGGTACCCCTGTTCATAATTTTTTTTAAAAATCTGTTTGTCAATCGAAATCCCGCCGGACCAGTTCTTTGTCCCTTAGCCCACACCTACCATCATTTCTCGGCTCAGTAAGGCTGGAGCTGGGTGACCACAAAGTGTATTCCCAGGCTACCTGCTCCCCTGGCTCCGTTAGTTAGTAGTAATGGGCTGTGGGGGCGGGAGAACGGAAGGCTAGAGAATGAGAGAAGTCTGTCCTCTTCCCCTCCTTCCCTCCCTCCCTCTCTCTCTCTCTTTTTTCCTCTCTCACTCTCCCTTCCTCCTCCTCTGGTTCTCTTTCTCTTCCTCTCTCCTGACAGGGTCTCTGGAAGTTTCTGGATTCCCCTCTCTAGTCCCAGCAGAGCCTACAAAGCTCCTCATCCCTAGTCCGGGCACTGGCTAGGGAGCGCCCCTCTTCCATGCTTTCCTCTGCCCAAGTGAATTCTCTGACCAGTCCCAGACATGGTCAGGGCGGCCCCTCACGGACCGCAGCACGCCACGTGCCACGCCTCCCAGAACCCAGGACCGGTGCTTCGGACTCTGAAAATGCCATCTCCTCCCTTTCTTCTCAGAGATCTGTGCTTGCGGCAAACTCCTAACGTTACCGAGTTCTAGGTTGTCTTGCCACCCCTGCTCTGCCCTTTCTGCTCTCCCGGTATTTTTTAGAACTATTCCCCTGTTTCAGTCCTCTCTTTGTGGGATGTCTAGGTATCCATTGGCTGAAAGGACTCCAGCTGGCACAGCGCTCAGTACCTGTGATCCCAGGCAACACGCATTCTAATCTGGAAGTCTGGAGTTGATCAGCTCCCCTGTCTGAGTTTAAATGGTGTGATGCCCTTATCAGCAGTAGAAGTGGCTACCCAGCAAACTGTGGCTTGAAATGGCATTATAATTAGTTAATCACCTGCAGTATCTTGAGATAAAAATTCTATCAAAGACGAGACTTTGGGAAACCCAAATGGGCTACTTGATTTAACTGTAACTTCCAGCAAAGATGATTTAAAGGACTGTAGGGTAGATAGTTGCTTCAGAATACATGGGAGATTCAGGATATCCCGTGGGTTGAAACTCTCAGTTTCAAGGCGGTCAGAGAACCAAAAAGCTTCTCTGGAAGAGTAGCTGAAAAAACCCTCATCCCTCTCACAACAACAAAAACTCACTGGGTGGCTCAGTGGGTTAAGCCGCTGCCTTCGGCTCAGGTCATGATCTCAGGGTCCTGGGATCGAGTCCCGCGTCGGGCTCTCTGCTCGGCAGGGAGCCTGCTTCCTCCTCTCCCTCTCTGCCTGCCTCTCTGCCTACTTGTAATCTCTCTCTGTCAAATAAATAAATAAAATCTTTAAAAAAAAAAAAAAAAAAAAACTCACTCCTGACAGCCACGGTGAACGTAGGGCTAAAGATTATGCCAACAAGGAAAGAGCAATTTGCAGCCCAGATTTGCAAGGTGCACCCAGTCACCATAGTGGGCAGCAGGGCCAGAAGGGTGACCAGAACGCTTCCACCTACAGTGGGCCTCGGTGGTGGGCAATCCATTGGAAAGACAGAGATGGGCAGCCCGTTAAATCACCAGGTCTGTATAACTGGATCATCTCAAGGGCTGTTGAGCCCGGGCTGACTTGACTTCCCCCCAACTGGAGAAGCACACCCACTTACCCAGTCAGAAGGAAGCCTTTCCTAGGTCAAAGTCCCTTCACTGGAGAGAAAGCTGATTCCCCTGAAGGTTGGATCCTACCACGTTCACTGTTGTGTATTATCAGTCCTTCTCCCAAGTCCTCCTCAAAGGGGCCAGTTGGCCACTGCCTTGGATGGCTCTACACCTGGGAGACAGAAGACCCAGATCATTGGGATTTTCCAAACTGCTGATCTGCATTGATACTAATCCTTAGGGAAAGTCACTGTGGTCTCCTGTCACAAGGGAGACTGTGCAGTTTACAAAGTAACAGAACGTTGGCCTCCATCCCCCTCACAGTGGGTCCTAGACCCAGCTTGTGGGGATGTCCCCAGATCCTGAAGGCATAACTGGATGAGAAATTCTTAGTACCTAGCAGAGTTCTCACGTTGACAGCCTGACCCGAAGTAAGAAGGGCCAGATAGACATCGCTGACGTACCACCATGCCTCTGCGACTAAATAGTAAAACAAAGCAACATTACACCTTATGTGTCAATAAGGAAACTTACTTAATCAAACCACAGAAATACCACAGAAGACGTAGCAGCATGAGTACTGGTAACTAATACCATATCTCTATTTAATTCACAGATTTGGTCCAGGCAGAAGGAGGATCATTTTTACAAAGAATAGTTATAGTTTCCTTGGAGAACTGATTTTTTTTCCTTTTTATATGGTATAGAGTTTACTTATGCATAGAAGGCCTGGACTTCCTGTGAATTAAATACACAATATTTCTGCCATAACTGTACCTTTTGCAGGTAATTTTGATATATACATTTAATATGTCAATCATTGTTCTTATGTTTAAAGTAGATTCAGGTTTACATGGACAGAAAGCACAAAAAAAGACAGGATCACATTAGTGGTGTTCAGAGATTTTATGAAAGTTCCTTCTGAAGCAAAACTGGTATTTCACTTTAAGAATCTAATAAATATTTTAGAATGGCATTTCATTTGTTTTACAATGACATTTGGTATTAGAATGAAAGAACTGGAAAAAGAAATATAAAAATCTTCCCTCCACTACCCACTGGAATCCTTGTATTTAGAGACCGAACTGTTGATAATGTTCATAAGAGTCACTTTAAATCATTACCGACTGCAGAAGGATCTGAACCAATGGTGCACAGGAGAAGCCCATGGTTTGTCGACTAAACACACAAATCTACACTCGACTCTAAATGGTTTTAAATTTATTTAACATGTTCTGTTGAGTCCTATCTCAACCTATGCTATGTATGATCATTCTATGGGATGCCCCTGGGAGAGGCGCCATTTCACATATGAATAAGAAATCAATGAGATAGAAAAATTATATTATTTTTAATTAAGTCATATTTTTTGAGAGTCATCTGCCTTAAGTCCTTGAACGCCCGCGATATTCAAGCTAAGGTCATTCTCAACTCAATACAGTCCTCACAGAGAAGTGGATGGAAATTAGAGCCCTGCAGGATCCCAGGGCAGCCGCCGTGCCGAGTCTCCAGACAGCAGATCTTCATTCCACGAGTAAGATCTGGGCGGATTCCCCTGCATTATGGAAGCCATGAGTATTTATCAGGAGTACAATCAAAGCAGTACAATGGCGTCTGTGGTGCAGGTAAAAACTAGACTTCTCCTTCACATTCTCCATTCAGACCTTCAGGGCTAGTGCAATACCATCTCAGGAAGGATGGCCTCTGTTTTCTCTGCTTGGAGGCCCCCCTCCTCCTACTTCCAAAGCTCTTCCTTACTCCCAAAGCTCTTTGGAGTGGACATAAACTGGGGTTCAGCCACAGAACAAAATAGCATAACATTTGAAGAACACAACTTTTTCTGAAGAAAAATAATATACCGGAAGTACAAATTCTTGTGGGAATTTGTACAACATTATAACAGATGATCCAATAGCATATATTTTTATATTATTATAAGTATATAAATATATATATATTAGGTGGATGTGAAAGGATAGTATCAATATAAAAGAAGAAATATTAAAAACAGAAGTATTATATATACAAAATGTAACAGTTGAAATAAGGGACACAATAGATGGGTGTGGCAGACTATTGTTTAACATCGCACACTCCCTTCCCCCACACCTTCACGGGAAGAGTATCTTTCCCCACTCCGTGTCTTTTGGTTCCATATGGGTCTTGTTTTGGTTAGTGTGATGTTTTAGACATGACACAAAGCTTAAAACATGTTTGTGGGGTCAAGTTTATATTCTTGGCCTTCTGTTATTGACGTGAAAAGAATATGCCTCTATAAACATTGGGGTACAGATGGCTCTTCTTTTCACTTCTTCTGTATCTGTGGGGTATATACCCAGTAGTGCAATGGCAGGGTCATAGGGAATTTCTATTTTTAATTTCTTGAGGAATCTCCACACTGTTCTCCAAAGAGGCTGCACCAACTTGCATTCCCACCAACAGTGTAAGAGGGTTCCCCTTTCTCCACATCCTCTCCAACACATGTTGTTTCCTATCTTGCTAATTTTGGCCATTCTAACTGGTGTAAGGTGATATTTCAATGTAGTTTTAATTTGAATCTCCCTGATGGCTAGTGATGATGAACATTTTTTCATGTGTCTGATAGCCATTTGTATGTCTTCATTAGAGAAGTGTCTGTCCATATCTTCTGCCCATTTTTTTATATGATTGTCTGTTTTGTGTGTGTTGAGTTTGAGGAGTTCATTATAGATCCTGGATATCAACCTTTTGCCTGTACTGTCATTTGCAAATATCTTCTCCCATTCCGTGGGCTGCCTCTTTGTTTTCTTGACTGTTTCCTTGGCTGTGCAGAAGCTTTTGATTTTGATGAAGTCCCAAAAGTTCATCTTCACTTTTGTTTCCTTTGCCTTTGGAGACATATCTTGAAAGAAGTTGCTGTGGCTGATATTGAAGAAGTTACTGCCTATGTTCTCCTCTAGGATTCTGATGGATTCAGAATTGAATCTCACATTGAGGTCTTTTATCCATTTTGAGTTTATCTTTGTGTATGGTGTAAGAGAATGGTCGAGTTTCATTATTCTACATATAGCTGCCCAGTTTTCCCAGCACCATTTATTGAAGAGACTGTCTTTTTTCCACTGTATATTTTTTCCTGTTTTGTCGAAGATTATTTGACCATAGAGTTGAGGGTCCATATCTGGGCTCTCTACTCTGTTCCACTGGTCTATGTGTCTGTTTTTATGCCAGTACCATGCTGACTTGGTGATCACAGCTTTGTAGTAAAGCTTGAAATCAGGTAACGTGATGCCCTCAGTTTTATTTTTGTTTTTCAACATGTCCTTAGTGATTCGGGGTCTCTTCTGATTCCATACAAATTTTAGGATTATTTGCTCCAGCTCTTTGAAGAATACCGGTGGAATTTTGATTGGAATAGCATTAAAAGTATAGGTTGCTCTAGGCAGTATAGACATAACCAAGATGCCCTTCAATGGACGAATGGATAAGGAAGATGTGGTCCATATACACTATGGAGTATTATGCTTCCATCAGAAAGGACAAATACCCAACTTTTGTAGCAACATGGACGGGACTGGAGGAGATTATGCTGAGTAAAATAAGTCAAGCAGAGAGAGCCAATTATCATATGGTTTCACTTATTTGTGGAGCATAACAAATAGCATGGAGGACATGGGGAGTTAGAGAGGAGAAGGGAGTTGGGGGAAATTGGAAGGGGAGGTGAACCATGAGAGACTATGGACTCTGAAAAACAATCTGAGGGTTTTGAAGGGCGGGGGTGGGAGGTCGGGGTACCAGGTGGTGGGTATTATAGAGGGCACAGATTGCATGGAGCACTGGGTGTGGTGAAAAAATAATGAATATTGTTATGCTGAAAATAAAAAATAAATTTAATAAATAAATAAATAAATAAATTTTTAAAAAGAAAAGAATATGCCTCGGGTAGGTCACTAGCCCCAAAAGGAAGATGAGAGGCACGTTTTTTTAAAGTGCACAATACATTAAACTAGAGACATTATATTGTACAGCAGATCTCTAGAGCTTACTCACCTTACATAACTAACATTTTATACCCATTGAACAACATTTCTCCCTACCCCCAGCTCCTGGCAACCACAATTGTATTTTCTACTTCTGTGTGTTTGACTATTTTAGGTATCTCACACAAATGGAATCAAGCAGCATTTGTCTTTCTATGACTGGTTTATTTCACTTAGCATAAATGTCCTCCAGGTTTGTCCATGTTGTTTCGAATGTCAGGATTTCCCTTTTTTATGAGGCTGAATAATATTTCACTGCATGTATACACCACACTTTTTGATTCATCCATCAACAAATACTTTGGGGGCCCCTGGGTGGCTCGGCGGGTTAAAGCCACTGCCTTCGGCTCAGGTCATGATCTCAGGGTGCTGGGAGCAAGCCCCGCATCAGGCTCTCTGCTCAACAGGGAGCCTGCTTCCCCCCCTCTCTGCCTGCCTCTCTGCCTACTTGTGATCTCTGTCAAATAAATAAATAAAATCTTTAAAAATAAAACAAAAAAAAATACTTTGGTTGCTTCATATCATTGCTATTATGAATAATGTTGCCATGAGCATGGGAGTACAGTTGTCTCTTCAAGATCTGGATTTCAGTTCTTTTGGCTAAGTACCCAGAAGTACTAAGTACCCAGAAATATGGTAGATCTACCTTCTCGAGGAACCTCCATACTGTTTTGCATAGCAGCTGCACTATTCTACATTCCCACCAACATTGAACAAGGCTTCCAATTTCTCCACATCTTCGCTGACACTTGGAATCTTTTGTTTTGCTTTGTTTTTTTTTTTATAATAACCATCCCAACAGGCGCGAGGTCATATCTCATTGTGAGTTTCATTTGCAAGTCCCTGATAATTAGTGACGTTGAGAAAGAGTTGAGAAAGAACATTTTAATCATGATCACTTTTGTGAAGAGCATTACAGAAAGATAGCAGAGATAAAGCCTGTATCTTTGTGAGGGAGGTTCTGGGGTTGTTCCCACACCAGCTGAGGTCTTTCTGTCTGACCTGCACTTGAAGAGAGCACCATGGTGCAGTTAAGAGCTGGCCCCTGGGCTGCTCCACCACCGTGTGTGATCTCTCTGGGCCTCAGTCCCTTATCTGAAAGTCATGACAATTGTTACACTTCATTCCGCTGTCACTGGAGAGTAACGTAGCCAACTGATAAGACAGTTTTCCTGATAGGTAAACATCACCTCCAAACTATCAGATTGAATAAGCTTCACACTTCACTGCTGCCCACTGTTTCGAATCGGATTGAAGACAACAAAATAAATCTGTAGAGATAGAGATGGAATGGCCCAAGTCGATTCAGCCCCCAGGTGATGGACTGTACAACCCTGTCAATCCAAGCCCACATCTTAGGTGGGACTTTCAGATCAACTGAAAACACCAAATCGAACTGCCAAATAGATGAATACACACAAACCAACTTGTACTCCACACAAGACAAAAACAATATCTTCTGTTTAATTTTCATTCGTGCAGGGCAACTATTTGACTGTTTAGTCACACCAGACATCCAAGGTCACCGCTAACTCTGCTTCACAGCAAAGGCCCTTCTCTTAGGGAATTTCCTACCCACAGTAATTCTTGTGGGGAACAAAAACACTCCTTTAAAAGTTTCTAACAAACTTTTCTCCAAATGCCCCAGCTTTTTTATAGGTCTCACACTCCAGCTGTTAGGAATTCTTTGGTGACATGTGAAGATGGTTTCCTGCCCTTCCACTTAGTCAAGTCGTTTTGATAAACATTTTACCTAAGCAGATTGGAAGTTTCTCAAGACACAGGATATTAACTAGAACATCAGCATTAAAAAATAGCCATATGGTCCCGTGTTTTATAATGTCCTAAAATAATGCTTCTGAACATTAAATAAATGTGGTTATACAAAATGGAAAGATCTGAAACCCCTCCTCATCTCCACTTCAGGAAGATATCTATATTATAACCTTCAAATATTCAAACAGCCCATTTGAAAAATATGGCTGCTCTTTATTCATGTTGGAGGAAATTTCCAGTAAGATTTCTGCATTGTCCTTAATCAACACTCAGGTGACTTCAGATAAATGTCAATCAAAGTTCTTTCCTTTTCCATCAAATATTGTCATGTAGGCCTAAGCAAGGAGAGGGAGGTCGAGATTTTCAGTGACCTTCTCAGCAGCTGGGCTAGCTTTCATCAGATAGCTCATTAGTGCAAACAGGCTGATTGACAAGGTTACCCCAAACTGAGAGAAGGAGCCAAACAGATCATTTGCATATTATATTAATGACATTCAGAGTAGCATTTGTGTTCCTAGGGGGATAGAAGAAGAAGAAACTGTAATTTTCACAATCATTAATTGTTTAAAGGAAAGTGCAGATTCTCGTAACACTTAGGATGGTTAAGGAATTTCAATTTCATGCAGAAGAGGAGGAAAGCCGTTAATTGGGGAACAGGGGCCTGTAGTCACTGATTTTCTTGAGATTAACTCTTCCCCGTGCCAAGGGTATTCTACTGGAGGGCGATACTGTTGACTGAGCCACAGTGCAAAGCCTCTTGGCCTGATGAGGGACAGGAGGGATTGAGAGCACTGGTGTGGGTGGTTAAGTAGTGACGACCATTTGTGCATTTTGCTCCTGGGGGGATCAACGTGTGTGCAAACAAGAGTGTCAGAGCAGAACTCGCCTGATTCCTTCACCCCAAACTCCTGAAGCTTCTATGGCTGGGTCTACCTAGCCTTCTGTTTCATTCCTCCTGTAGATTCTGGGGTTGACTTGTCCCCGTGGCAGGGGAATCCATGGGTTGTCACGGTGTCCTGTGAATCCAGGAACCAGCCCAGTTTCCTAAAACTATCATAACAAAGTACCACAAACTGGGTGCCTAAATATCACAGACATTTATTCTCTCTCAGTTCTGAAGGCTAGAAGCCCAAAATCTAGGTATGGGCAGGACCACACTCCCTGAAGCCTCTTCCAGCCTCTCCAGCTTCTCATGGCTGTCTATGATTGTGGGTGTTCTTGGCTTGTAGGTGCATCACTCCAACCTCTGCCTCTATCTTCACGTGAATGACTTCCCCTTGTTCTTCCCTGGGTCATCACGTGGCCTTCAGTCATTGGATTTAGGGCTGGCCCTAAACTGACATGAAATCATCCTAATTAATTATAACTGCAAAGACCCTATTTTCAAGTCAGACCACATTCTGAGGTCTCTACCTTTGTGCCAGTGATCCATCCAGATCTGCTTGGTCACCTGCTCTACTAATATGTTCCCTGTCTCATTTTTGTGTGTGTGTCTTAATTTCAAGTCTTGTTTCTTTGGGCAAATCTGGCTTTGCTTCACTAATTTTCTGAGAAACTGAAGAATAATTCCTGAACCTCGGTATCTGGGACCAAGAGCAGATGCTGATAGCTATCTCTGATATTGACCACCCCCTGCTTCCGATGTCTCATATGAGATTCTCTGTGTGAGCTCCCTCTGGTGCAGGAGAATTCCTTGGGGGTTTCTGACATTTGACATCAACTGTCCGCCCATCAGACTTTTTTATGTGGTCGTACGCTGAGCTCAGCTCCACCACGATATGTGCCAGCATGGCCTGCTGCCTCCTGGCACTGCCCACATAGAAGGCTGCCCAGAAAGACAAAATCGCACAAAACCCCAAACAACACTCTTTCCCATACATTCTTCTACATGAATTTTCTTTAGGTTTTAAAATTTATTTGCAAAACATCTCAAACACCAAAAAAAGTACACAGTGGTAATAAACCCCAGATCTTGAACAGAACTCAGCTCCTTACAATTGTAGGACTGGGGTCCCTGTCCTCTCCCTCGTTGTTAGAGAGAGAACAGTACATGCTCCTAGAGCCTGCCCATCTTTCTGCCAATGTTTCCATGTGGTCATCCCACAACAAGAGTGGACCAGGCCCTCTCACGCTTCAAATCTCTCGGAATTCTTCTACGCCATCTCTCTGACTCTGGCCAAAGAAAACCTTCTGCCAGTTTTATTAAGGACTCATCTGGTAAGATCTACCCATCCAGGTAACAGTGGGTAATGTCCCTATATTAAGGTTTGTAACCTTATTACATCAGCCAAGTGCCCATTGCTGTGTATGGTAACATGCTCCAGGGATTAGGGCAGGGATTAGGGCAGGGACATGTTAGAGGGCCATGCTGCCTACCACACTCACCAATATTTTACCTTCTATTTCTGTTAATTTCTGCTCTTATATATCTTATTTTCTTCTTCTTTTATTCCATTACATAGACATATTTTAAACATTCAAGATGTACTTGAGAACTGTCTTTATATTCACATGCCCTAACGTATGCTTCCTCACATTTTTACACTGTGAAACACAGAGAAAGAAGAAACATTGATTTCATACACTAAGGTAAACCAGACCCATTCAGGGGCATATGTATGGAGCTTGTTGGGAAAACTTTGTTCTATTTCCTTAACATGATACAGTTACAATAGGAAAGATAAGTACTGGTAAAGTATTGAGGAACATGTTAAATACGGAGTATGCATAAAATTTCCAAATATTTTTCAAATGTACAGATGAGAATCTTGAGGCTACTCTAGGTGTGGACACCACTTCAGTATCAGGCTTGATGCTTCAAATGCCTATAAGCAATTCCTGAACAAGATATTTTAATGATGAGCTCTTCAAATTTTTGATAGTCACCTTTGACAAGAAAGTTTGTTCACAAAAAGCAGGTGGTAAAAATGTAAAATCTTCAAAAATGTACAATAGTTGAAATTACATTTAAGGAACTTAACTGACTTCCATTTCTTTCATTGACAAACGTCATGTTGGAATTTCTTAAAATATCAAAGGATTTTAAACTTTATTGAACTCTTCCACATCGGGTATTTCAAAATAACGACAAAGCTCTAATTTTCAGGACCAGCACGCATCATCAGAGCAGTCATCCGTGATTAACACAGATACCACTAATAAAGGTACTTCTGCCACAAACGGGGAACATTTTAATACGTGTGAAAAAAGAGGTTCGGATTTGCCTCTAGAAGTTGGACCCATTAAAATCCCGCCCCCCACCCCCCACTGCACGCGGCCGCATAACCAGGTGCAGGACCAGGTGCAGGACCAGCTGCGTGACCAGCTGCGTGACCAGCTGCGTGACCAGCTGCGCCCGCACCTAGGACAACTGAATGCCAAGTGCTGCGGCAGCTGCGTGGAGCAGCGCCGCCCCTGGACGGCAGTGAACTCCACAGCTAATGCAAAAGTCCTGTCCAGGGGCTGGCCTTCCTCCTGAGGCGATCTGATTGCTGGGGACCAGCACGCTCAGTAGGAACCTCTTCCATCCACACACTTGAAGGAACACACGAGAGGTTTCTTATGGCTATCTGCCATTCGTTCCTGACGGGTTTCATTACTTTTAGAATTCTCTCCACCGAGGGCAGTTTATTAGAAAGCATTCTGAAATTGTTCTGAAAAACATCTCTGCCCTTTTTGAATCATAGTTACTCCAAGAATAAAATTCAAGTTGACTTCTATTCTCCACTGTCAGTCTAATCATTTTCCTTCACGGGTAATCTGCCTTTTCCCTGGTTTCTGTGAGATTTCTCTCTTTGTCTTTAATATCCTGCAATTTTCCTTTTCTTCACTGAATGTGAATTAATTCTTAGTACATGCTTCTCTGGATTCAGAATCCAATTTGTTAACTTTCTAAATAATGACATGCACAAGCCTTATGAACTTTGCTGAGTTCTGGCAGGTGGAAAATCCACAGTCTCATCATGATATAAGATGATTCTATCATCACGGAAATGCTTTTGTACTCCCAAGACAGACTGTCCTTCCTTGTCAACCACCATTATAGTGACAGTCACCACAGATGAGTGCTGCCTGTCACATAAGTGTCTATAAATGGAATCATAAAGTTTGTACGCCCTCGCACCTGACTGTATTTGCTCAAAAGAATCGTCTGGAGATTGAGCCATGCTTTATGTTTATCAGGAGTTCACTGCTCTTTATTGCTCAATACTCATCAGTAATAAAAATATGCTCTAATTTGTTACCCAGGTTGATGGATACCTGAGCTGCTTTCATTTTTCTTGCTATTATAAATCCAGCTGCTATAAATATACTATTTTTTATGGATATATACCTTGTGTAATACCTAGAAGTGGAATTGCAAGATGGTAAGAATGTGTAAATTTCTAAGATACTCTCAAGCAGTATTTTTAAAAAGCTGTACCATTTTACACTATCACCTACAAATTACGAGAACTATAGCTGTTTCACATTCTTGTCAGTATGTGATCTTGTCAGTCTTTTTAATTTTAGCCATTTCTCATGGGAATGTAAAGATACGTTGTGGTTTAAATTTACATTTCAGTGATGATTAATGACATTGAATATCTTTTTATGTATATATTGGCCATTGGTAAAACTTTCTATGGGGCATGATTTTAAATTGAGTTCCTATTTTTTTTCTTTTGCTCTTTGTACATTTTTGACAAGATTACTTGGTCAGATACATACAGTGCAAATATCTTCCCCCAGCCTATAATTTGTATATCCATTTTTTAATCATAATTTTTAGTTCACAGAAATGCTCAATCTTAATGAAGTCTAATTTACCTTTTTTTTTCTTTTATGGTTCTTGCATTTTTTGGTATCTGAAAGGCATAAATATCTTATATTTGTACTTGAAGATTTAAGTTTTATATGTACATTTGAGTTTACATTTTAAGTTTGGTCTAAAACCAACCTCAAATAACTTTAGTATACAGTGCAAGGGTCTTTTTCTTTCATATAATTTTCTAGTTGTCTCAGCACTGTTTGTTGGAAATAATTCTTACCCCATTGAATTTCTTTGGTGACTCTGCAAACATTAATTGGTCATATCAGCAGGAGTCTATTTCTGGATTCTATTCAGTTTCATGAATCTATTTTTCTGCCCTTACACTGATATTACATTGTCTTGATTATTGCAGTTTAATAGAAAAACATTAAATTAGGTATTATAATTTTTCCAACTTTATAGTTTTTCAAAATCATTTTGTCTCTTCTAGCTCTTTTGCATTTCTATAAATATTTTAGAATCAGCTTCTCAATTTCTGACCCCAAAACAAAAGCCTGCTGTGATTCTGACTGGGATTACATCATACAATATAGATGTTGACCCGGGAACACATATGTGTCTCTCTATTTACTTAGATTTTCTTTAATTTTTCCTTGCAGTATGTTATGGTCCTTATTGCAAAGTTCAACCACATATTTTAGATTTATTCTTGAGTGCATTTGGGGTTTTTTTTTAATTCTAAGGTAAATAGCATTTTAATATTGTTTCCTTTATATAGAGAAACAAATTGATCTTGTATACTGACCTTCTATTCTGAACCTGTTAAATGCACTTTTTAGTTCTAGTAAGATTTTTTTTAATTTCTTTGGATTGCTATGGATACAATAATGTCATCTGCAATATTTTCACTTCTTTCTGATCTGAATGCCTTTTATTTCTTTTTCTTTCTTATTTGCACTGGCTAGAATCTCTAGTGCAATGTTGAATAAAAGTGGTAACAGTACCCAGTCTTAGTTGAAAGTGAGCAGCATTTTAACATTAATTATGATGTTCACTGTCATTTTGTATAGCAGTCCTTCATCTGATTGAAGAAATTCCATTTTAGTCCCACTTTGCTGTTTGTTTTTGTCATTAAAAAGTGTTTGGTTTTTGTCAAATGCTTCTTATGAATTTGTTCAAAAATTATGATTTTTCTCCCTTATCCTGTTAATGAAGTATAAGCTGTTGTCTATTTCTAAGTGGCTCTTCTGAAATTGAGGTTTTGATGGGGAGGGGGAATAATTCTTTGTTTTTTAGCATGGCTATTTAGTTTTTGAGTCAGCTTTATTTATTTACATATATTATCTAATATTTACATGCTGCGTGGTAGGGATGAGTGTGTATCATCTTAGTTCACTCTACTATAGAGCTGAATCTGTCTTTAGAAGTTTACCTTTTGTGATGGTAATAATTCCTGGGAATACTAAGACTTTAGTCAGTAAATTGTTTTCACTGTTTTAGTCAGGTTGTTCAGTAATAAAGCACATCCATAAAGAGATGATTCCATGTGTTCCACAGTCACGGTTCAGAAGCTCAGAGAAAAGAGTAGAATTTTCCAGGGTCTTATCAAGTCTAGTGGGTGTAACTATAGTGGGATTAGGATAGTTCAGGAGAAGACAAGCTACCTCTAATGTGTCCTTTCTCCAGTGGTCAAAACTATTTAAAAGCTACCTTCCACTAACATAGAGGGTATTTTTCCATTTTCCATTAATTAAATTTCATTCTTCTAGCAGTCAGTGGGACACTTAACATTTACAGAGCACGAAGTGGGTGCAGCAGGAACCTGGAGTCCTTAGGGCTATAACTCACATCCCTCAGGACCTTCATCTTACGCACAAAGATGAGACGGACACACTAACCACAGCAAATACATGAGCTAGTGCAGAAGGTGCACAGTAAATCTGATTCAAAATAATGAGGGACTGGGAAGTTTGTCTTCTGTCAGAGCAGAAGAAATAATAGTGGGGAAAATAATGTTCCTGTTTTGTATTTTAAATAGATAAGGTAATTCAATTAAACATTTACATAGGTGACTGATAGTTCTAATAGTCTGTTATTCTGGAAGATTATCCAAACAAATTCAAAATTAAATATTTGTTAAGGGAAAAATAAAGGAAAGCGTAAAGTGAAGATCTGTACTAGCAGAGTCAAATGTTAGGCTTCAGTGACTCTGATTCTCCATTCCTTCAAAACTCTCCACTATCTTTGCAATGGATATCTGAGAAAAATTTTAGGAGTCTCTATATCTGATTTCCTATAAATTCACTGCATAGTGTGTTGAAACAAAAGCCATTTTACCCCTACTGCTAAAGAAGACACACTGTAACAATATTAAAAAAAAAAAAAAAAAAAAAAAAAAAAAAAAACCCTAAGTAAACTTAGTATCTGGCAAATCAGGCTGTATTTTCCCCAGTACTGTTTGGGTACAAGCTATTCACACATTCATGTATTCCTAGTAGTCAGCCAGAATTGGGGCATGTGCGGGGGAACAACAAATGCAAAGACCAACCTGAAGACGTCTAAGTTCCCTGCCCACTCACTATTCCGTCCCCCGTGACCCAGAGTAGAACTATTTTAGATTCACAGTTGGAGACAAAAGCCACAACTAAAATCTGTATTATATTCATCGGATGGGAAGAACTGTAGATATTAACATTTTCTTTTCACATAGATAAAATCTCATGATCTATTGCTGAAGAAAGTAAAGTCAAAATGTTTAACTTCTTTTCACTAGATCATACTTTATGTAAATAATCATTTTTTAAAATTTTACTCAAAATCCCAATGACATTTTTTGCCTAAATAGAAACATCCATCCTAAAATGTATATAGACTCTCAAAAGACACTCAGTAGCCCAACAATCTTGAAAAAGAACAAAGTTGGTGGTGGGAGAGGGGGTGTCTCATGTTTGCTGATTACAAAACTTACTACAAACTCCAATAATCAAAGCAATGTGGTACTGCCATAAAGACAGACCCAAAGACAAGTGGAATAAAATAGAGAAATAAACCCTTGCAAACATGGACAAATGATTTTAGTCAAGGGCGTCAAAACCATTCAATAGCAAGAGGGACAGTCTTTTCAACAAGTAGTGTTAGGAAAACTCAATATTCACAAGCAAAATAATGAACTCTTACCACATACTCTATATAAAAATTAACTCAAATGGATCAAAGACCCAAAGATAAAAGTTTGAAACATAAAACCCTTGGAAGAAAACATGGAGAAAAGATTCATGGATTTGGCAATAAACTGAATTTATTGGCTATGATACCAAAAGCAGAGAAAACAAATGAAAAAGTAGATAATTTGATTTCATCAAAATTTAAAATGTCAGTGTATCAAAGGCCACTATCAACAGAGTGAAAATACAATCCAAGAAATAGCAAATATTTGCAAATTGGAATCTGAAAACAGATTAATATACAGATTATATAAAGGATCCCTACAACCCAACAACAAAAATCATCCTGATTAAAAAGTGGGCAAAGGACTTGAGCTTATTTCTCCAAATAATATATATGCATGACCAATAAACACATGCTTATGTTAAACACAATGTTTAACAGCACTCATCATAAGAGAAATGCAAACCAAAACTACAATATCACCTCACACCTGTTACAATGACTATTACTAAAAAAAAAAAAAAAAAAAAAAAAAAAAAAAAAACCTAAATTCTAAAAATTTTTTTAAAAAAATGCTAACGAGGATGTGGAGAAATTAGAACGCTTGTGTATTGATGGTGGGGATGTAAAATGTGTAGCTTCTATGGAAAAGAAGATGCAGTTTCCTCAAAATATTAAACATACAGGGGCACCTGGGTGGCTCAGTCCATTAAGCATCCAACTCTTGGTTTTTGGCTCAGGTCATGACCTCTGGATCATGAGACTGGACCCTGCAGCACGCTCTGTGCTCAGCACGGAGTCTGCTTGAGATTCCCCCTGCCCCTCTCCCTGATTGTGCATGCTCACTCTCTCTCTCTCTCTCTCTCTCTTTCTCTAAAATAAATAAATAAATAAATTTTTTTAAAAAATTAACCATAGAATTACCATAAGATCCTCAATTTCATTTCTGCTTATACACCCAAAATAACTGACAGTAGGGACTCAAGCAGATATTTGCACACCCGTGTTCCTAGCATCGTTATTTATAAGAGCCAAGAGATGGAAGCAACCAAGTGGTCATGGAGAGGTCAATAGAGAGTAAACACTTAGTGGGTACAGAGTTTGAGTCTGGCAAGATAAAAATGTTCTAGAGATAGAGTTGACAGCGGCACAATAACGTGAATGTACTTAATGAAACTGAACGATATACTTTAAAATGGTTTAACTGTATATTTTGTGTTATGTATATGTTACCACAATAAAATTGTTTTAAATATAAGTAAAAGGTTTTTCCTAGGATATATTAACTTCCTAAAAGTACAGTTAAAAATACTAAGATTTGAGAGGCATGTGAAATTGGGTATTCAGTCCAGTATCATCAGTGGAGATCTTAAACCTCAAGTTCGACAGAAGAGCTACCTGACATTACAAAGTGATTCTTCCTATTTGTACTTCCTAGAGGGAACTTACTAACTCTCAACTGCATTCCATTAATTTTTTTCTTTTTATTATGGTCCATTCCTTTTCAAATAAAAGAAATTTGTTTGTTTTGTACAAACAAAATGGCCAAAACATTTTTGAAAAGTTATAATTACTTGTGTCTCCTCTATCACCACAGCTAGAATGTTATTGTATCCCAGTGTAAATATGTATTTTCAAAGAGAAGTTTCAATACAACCTGTCACTTTTTCAGTGTGCTTATATCCAAGGTTGATTTTAGCCTATGTCAACCAAAAACAGTGTCTAAGCAGAAAATCCGATAATACCTTGTGACGAAAAAAAACTGGGTGCATGAAAAGCTTATGACATTTTTCACAATTGCAGGATCTTCAGTGCAGATGTTTTCTCAAAATGTCAGTAATAATAAAAATCTACATTTGTCAGGCAGTCACTACTTTTCAGAGAACAATGCATACTTATAGAGTTTCAAATATTCTGTTAAATTACCTTTTCTGAAAATCCTGAAATTCCAATTTTTATGCCTGTACCTGTGAAATTAATATACCTAAATTCTCTTTGCTACATTGTTGATAACTTCACTGGATGGATGTTTAAGCTTCATTAACACTTCAGAGAGTGATGTCAGCACCGAAACCCAAAAATTTGGCATCTGTCCTTGGACAAAAAGATGTATTTGAGGGATCTGGGGAATCCAGAACCATACACATAAGACCCCGGGATGAATCTCACCAACCCATGTGCCTGGAAACAGGTAGAGAGAGCTCAGTTTGGCCATGGACCCTGCAGTGGCTGATGAGCTATCTCCAGGCCCTCTTGGCTAAGGTCCAGGGACCCCTGGAGAATACAGACTTAGAATCACCCCTGTGTGAGAGACTCTTTTTGGAGGTTCAGGTTTCTAAAAGAGAAGTTCCAGCACCCCCCTTGGAGAAAAAAATATATATAGGAGTTTGGACACACTGAGAGGGGTCTAAGGGGAGCAGTTTGACCTTTACCATGTCACCCCCATCCCTGAAGGCAGCACAGATTAGAGGCAAGAATCCTTCTCCACCTGTGATTTCTCCCGTTGGGAAAAGGAGATGGTGTGAATGAGCACCTAGCTTCCCCAGCTACGCGAGATGCTGTCAAAATCCTCATCTCTCTCACCACATCAAAAGAATTGAACCATGAGGAGCTGGGTAGAAACAGGGATAAGGGCAGATCAGACTCTCAGAGGACATTAAAAGGACAGAGCCTACTATCTGCATCACAGATTGCAGTAAGAAACGCACCCATGAGTCCCTGGGAACATGTCACTGATGACACCCCCCAGTCTGGCACAGGGACACCTCCCCTGCTCCATATGCCTTGCCCACACAGGCTTTGACAGAGGGCTAGTGAGAAAGTACAGAAAGCCATCCAAATCTGCAGGCCAGGGAGTGACCACAAATTTGAGATTAGTGTCCCTTTGGGAAAACAGAGAGTGGTTGTCAGCACTCAGCCGGCTGTGTTACAAGACTGAGAAGACATACACACTTAAGCATTCTGCCACAAGAGGAAGCACGAAGATGGAGTAGGTTTACCCACAGAAAGTCTGAGATAGCTTTAGAATTTCCAGCAGGGCGGGTGGATGGAACTCTCTCCAGAACACAGTAAAGACTGGAGAAGGCGATTGCTACTTCAAGTGCAAAGAGAGTAATGCAAAACTTCAGGGAACATTAAAAAACAAAACAACAACAACAACAAAAACAAACAAGGAAATATGCTATCACAATCTCATAAAAGTATCAAAACAATCTCAGTAACTTAACCCAAAACTACAGAGATTGGTAATTTACCCACACAAGAACTCAAAATAGCTTTTTTAAGGAAACTCTATGAGCTAAGACCATCCCATGAAATCAGAAAAACCAGTACACAAACAAAACGAGAAGTTTAACAAAGAGACAGAAAACAAACACACAAAAAAAAACCAAACACAAATTCTGGAGAAGAATACAATGAACAAAATGAAAATTGTAATAAAGAGTAATAACAGCAGGCTCACTTCAGCAGAAGAAAGAATCTGTGAGATTGAAGACAGGAACTTAGAAATTATCCAGTCACAGGACAAAATGGAAAAAGAATGAAAAGAGGTGAAGGAAACTGACATGATCTATGGCACACAACCAGAAGAAACACTGTGAGTTACCTGAATCCCCAAGGGAGAAGAGAAAGAGGAAGGTCAGAGAGATTATTTAAAGAAATAATGGCAGGGCACCTGGGTGGCTCAGATGGTTAGGGTAAGCAGCCAACCCTTGATTTTGGCTCAGGTCATGATCTCAGGATCCTGGGACTGAGACTTGCGCTGGGCTCCATGGTTGGTGGGGAGTCTGCTTGAGATACTCTCCCTCCCACCTCTGTCCCTGCCTCCCCCCAACTCTTTCTCTCAAATAAATAAAAATAAATCTTAAAAAAAAAAGAAAAAAGAAAGAACAACTATGAACTTCCCCAAGCTGGGGAGAAATGCATATCTAAATTTATGAAGCTCAAAAGTCACCAAAGAAAATCAACTTGAGATCCTCTTTAAGACATATTACCATAAAACTTTCAAAAGTCAGACAAAGGGAGAAAAAAGCAGCATGAGAAAAAAAGCTTGTAACTTACAAAAAACCCCCATGAGGCTATCAGCAATTTCCACCAGAAACCTTACAGGTCAGGAGAAAGTGGGATAATACATTCAAAGTGCTGAAAAACAAAACAAAACAAAACTGCAAACCAAGAATGAAGGAGAGATTAAAAGGTTCCCAGAGACACATAAGCTGAGGGGGTTCACCACAAGACCTGCCTTAAAAAAAATGCTGAAAGGTGTTTTTCAAGCTGAAATGAAAGGATGCTAAATAGTAAAATGAAAACATATGACTATATACAACACACTGATAAAGGTAAGTATAGAGTCAAATTCATAAAACTCTACTACTACAATATAACAGAATATTTACCATTTAACTCTAGTTAAACTTTTATAAAGGTTAAAGGACAAGAGTATTAAAAATAACTGTAGATACAATAATTTGTTGAACAGCAAAAACAAAACAAAAAGTCATCTACTATATGTAGAAAGCTATTAACAAATGTAAAGTCTGATTAAAAATTAATTTCAGGGGATGCCTGCGTGGCTTAAGCATCTGCCTTCAGCTCAGGTCATGATTCCAGAGACCTGGACAGAGCCTAGGTAGGGCCTCCTGCTTAGCACCCTCTCTCTGCCCACCCTGCTCCCTTACTCATGTTCTCTATCTCTCTCAAATATAAAATCTCAGAAAAAAAAAAAGTTACCAGCGTACATTAGATTACAAGTCAAACATTCGTTCAGGGACTAAATTTATTTGCAGGGAATTTAAACATTATAACTATTAAATATTTTATGTAATCTTCATGGAAATTAGAAAACCAAAATCTACAGTATATCCAAAAGAGATAAAGAGAAGGGAATCAAAGGACACTACTGTATATAATCATTAATTCACAAACCAAACTTTAAGATAGAAAGAAAGGAACAAGGAACTATAAAATAGCCAGAAAACAATAAGATGGCATTAGCCATTAGTAAGTCCTCACATATCAATAATCAGCCTAAATGTAAATGGATTGAATTCTCTAGTCAAAAGGCACAGAATGGCTGAATGATTTTTGAAAAAAAAACAAAACCTAACTGTATGCTGCCTACAGGAATTCACCTCAGTTCAAGAACCCATATAGGTTCACAGTGAAGGCATGGGAAAAGATATTCCACACAAGTAGAAGCCAAAATAAAGTAGGGATAGCTATACTTACATCAAACAAAGTAGACTTTAAGCCAAAATATAGCAACAAGAGATACACAAGGTCACTATACAAGCATAAAGGGACCAATTCATCAAGATCACCAATCATAAACATATATGCTCCCAATATCATAGCACCTAATTATGGTAAGCAAATGGCATCAGATCTAGAAGGAGAAACAGACAACACCATGAAAATATTAGGGAACTACAATAGCCCACTTCAGCAATGGATAGATCATCCACAAAAAATCGACAAAGAAATATTGAACCCATCTTCACTGTTGATGAAAGATCCAGCAATCCCACTGCTGGGTATTTATCCAAAGGAAATGAAAATAGGATCTCAGAGAGAGACTTGTATTCCCATGTTCACTGCAGCATTATTTACTATAGCAAAAACATGGAAGTAACCTAAGTGTCCACCAGAGGTTGAATGGATAAAGAAGACATATATAACATAAAAAAGAAGAAAACTCTGCCATTTGTGACAACACGGGTGTACCTTGAGGGCACTACGCTAAGTGAAAAAGTCAGAAATGAAAAGGCCAGTGCTGTATGGTAGCACTTATCTGTGGAACCTAAAAACCCAAATGCATAGAAACAGAGTAGAAAGGTGGCTACCAGAGGCTGTGGGGTAGGGGAAACAGGGAGAGCTGGTCAAACTTCCACATATAAGACCAATACATGCAGGAGATCTAATAGACAGCATGGTGACTATAACTAACAAAACTGTAGTTTATACTTGAAAGTTGGCAAAAGAGTAGACCTTAATTGTTCCCACCACAAAAAAAGAAATGGTAACTGTATGATATGACGGAATTGTTAGCTAACCCTATGTTGGAAATCATTTTGCAATACATAAGTGTATCAAATTAACATGTTATATGCCTTAAATTTACACAATGTGTTAAGCCAATTGTATCTCAAAAAAGCTAAGAGAAAAAAACATTTCATATGTTATTTCTCCTTTGGTAATTCTAAAACATTTTAACAAAAGTTGGTGATTTTAATAATCTTATTCAGAATATGTAATTAGGTATCCATTGTGATTCAGATACTATGTTAGATGCAAATTATAAAAAAAATTGAATGACATAATCCATTGTGTATTGATTACAAGCAGGATTTCTTTTAACAAATCCATGAAATTAAAGAGAAATATAATTATGTGACTTGTGCTGTACCAGAGAAGTGAAAGATGAAAGTAATTGAGAGGCCTCAGTGTCAGCACTAGATGCCATTAAAAATGTTTTGGCTAAAAAGCTAAATTAATTGCTTTGTGCTTTGCCCTCTTGGATTCTCCCTGACCACTCACAGATACATATGCTGAAGACCTGAAAAAACAGCCAAAAGATTAGCAGCCTGAAGCATAAGAAGGAAAACAAAACAAAGAATCTCTACAATGACTTTTAAATGAGAATGGAGACTATCTCTAAACTTGTTCATGGAGACACTTTTATAAGCATCGAGTCACACTGCAACATAGCTTTATTAATAATGCAGAAGCTTTAGAACAGCAAATGTTTCTGACAGAGCAATACTTTAACTTGAAAGCACAAGCCCTCCTTTATAAACAAAAATGTTTCTTCCACACAGCTCTGGAAGCACAAAATTTGGTTAGCAATTTCTGAAAGACATCATTAGCTCTTCAGCACACCATTCGTTTCCTGCATACACAACAGCTCCCAGAAAGGGTTTAAATAACAGTGCTCATTTTGAAATCTCATCGACAGCAAAGGCCACAGGAGGCAATGAGGTTGCTATAGCATTCTTGTGAAATGGTGTTGGAATATGAACCTCGAGAAAAAAGGACAAATTCAAGCTCTAAAATTCAACTTTTCACTCCTCTTAAAATTAGCATTCTAAATGTTTACAAATACTATACTTTTTTCCTATGGGTTTAATGCATGTTCTTGATCTGCAATATCCTCTTTGTCTCCACACCAGAACAGTCTACCTTATATTTGATTCTGCTAACAAAGGATACCCTTGTGGAATAGGTAGAGACAAAATAATTATTTTTAACAACAGCAATTAGAATTTACACATATTTGGACAAGGAACAATAAATGTGTGCCTGAAAAGAAAATGAATAAATCCTTTTTTTCATATATGATCTCTTTGACTTAATGTTCAGACTCAGTGATGTTAACTAGAATGATCTAATAAGGGTAACAGAAATATCACCTTGGTAAATATTTTTAGTATCATTTTTTGTTTGTTTGTTTGTTTTAATTTCAGGTGTACAGGTCTGTGATTCATCAGTCTTACACAATTCACAGTGCTCACCATAGCACACACCCTCTCCAACATCCACCGCCCAGCCATCCCATCCCTCCCACTACCCCTTCTCTCCAGCAACGCTGTTTGTTCCCTGAGATTAAGAGTCTCTTTTATTTGTCTCCCTCTCTGGTTTCATCTTGTTTCATTTTCCTCTCTTCTCCTATCATCCTCTATCTTGTTTCTCAAATTCCTCATATTAGTGAGATCATATGATAATTGTCTTTCTCTGATTGACTTATTTCCCTTAGCATAATATTCTCTAGTTGCATCCATATCATTCAAAATGGCAAGATTTCAGGGGTTTTTGATGGCTGCATAATATTCCATTGTATGTATGGGTGTGTGTGTATATATATATATTCCATTGTGTGTGTGTATATATATATGTGTGTGTGTGTGTGTGTGTATATATATATATATATATATATATATATATATATATATATATATATATCTCCATATTTCTCATCTTTATCCATTCATTTGTTGATGGGCATCTAGGCTCTTTCCATAGTTTGGCTATTGTGAACATTACTGTTATAAATAAACACTGGGGTGCAGGTGTCCCTTCAGGTCACTACATTTGTATCTTTGGGGTAGATACCCAGTAGTGCGATTGCTGGGCCATAGGGTAGCTCTACTTGCAACTTTTTGAGGAATCTCCATGATGTTCTCCAGAGTGGCTGCACTAGATTGCACTCCTACCAACAGTGTAGGAGTGTTCCCCTTTCTCCTCATCCTTGCCAACATCTGTCATTTCCAGACTGGTTAATTTTCGCCATTCTGACTGGTGTAAGGTGGTATCTCATTGAGGTTTCGATTTGTATTTCCCTGATGGCAAGTGATGTGGAGCACTTTTTCATGTGTCTGTGGCTATTTGAATGTCTTCCGTGCAGAAACATCTGTTCATGTCCTCTGCCCATTCCTTGATTGGATTATTTGTTCTTTTTGGGTGTTAAGTTTGATAAGTTCTTTATAGATTTTGGATACTAGCCCTTTATCTGACATGTCATTTACAAATATCTTCTCCCATTCCGTCAGTTGTCTTTTGATTTTGCTGACTGTTTCCTTTGCTGTGCAAAAGCTTTTGATCTTGATGAAGTCCCAATAGTTCATTTTTGCCCTTGCTCCCTTTGCCTTTAGCAATATTTCTAGGAAGAAGTTGCTGTGGCTGAGGTCGAAGAGGCTGCTGCCTGTGTTCTCCTCAAGGATTTTGGTGGATTCCTATCTTACATTGAGGTTTTTCATCCATTTGGAGTCTATTTTTGTGTGTGGTGTAAAGAAATGGTCCAGTTTCCTTCTTCCACATGTGGCTGTCCAATTTTCCCAACACCATTTGTTGAAGAGACTGTCTTTTTTCCATGGGACATTCTTTCCTGCTTTGTCAAAGATTAGTTGACCATAGAGTTGAGGGTCTATTTCTGGGCTCTCTATTCTGTTCCACTGATCTATGTGTCTGTTTTTGTGCCAGTGCCATACTGTCTTGATGATGACAACTTTGTAACAGAACTTGACGTCTGGAATGGTGATGCCACCAACTTTGGTATTCTTTTTCAACATTCCTCTGGATATGCGGGGTCTTCTCTAGTTCTATACAAATTTTAAGATTATTTGTTCCATTTCTTTGAAAAAGTTGATGGCATTTTGATAGGGATTGCATTAAACGTGTAGATTGCTCTAGGAAGAACAGACATTTTCATAGTATTTGTTCTTCCAATCCATAAGCATGGAATGTTTTTCCATTTCATTATGCCTACCTCAATTTTTTTCCTGAGTACTCTATAGTTTTCTGAACACAGATTCTTTGCCTCTTTGGTTAGATTTATTCCTAGGTATGTTATGGTATTGGGTACAATTGTAAATGGGATTGACTCCTTAATTTCTCTTTCTTGTCTTGTTGATGTATAGAAATGCAACTGATTTCTGTGCATCAATTTTATATCCTGTCACTTTACTGAATTCCTGTATGAGTTCTAGCAGTTTTGAGGTGGAGTTTTCCACATAAAGTATTGTATCATCCAGAAAGAGTGAGAGTTTGACGGCTTCTTTGCCTATTTGAATGCTTTTCTTTTTTTTTTTCTTTTCAGTGTTCCAGAATTCATTGTTTATGTTCCACACCCAGTGCTCCATGCAATACATGCCCTCCGCAATACCCACTGCCAGGCCCACCAAATCCTCTCCCTTCCAAAACCCTCAGTTTGTTTCTCAGAGTTCACAGTCTCTCATGGTTTGTCTCCCCCTCTGATTTCCCCCAACTCACTTCTCTCCACCCCCCCGTGTACTCCGTGAATGCTTTTATTTCTTCTTGTTGTCTGATTGCTGAGGATAGGGCTTCTAGTACTATGTTGAATAGCAGTGGTGAGAGTGGACATCCCTGCCGTGTTTCTGACCTTAGGGGAAAATATCTCAGTTCTTCCCCATTGAGAATGATATTCACTGTGGATTTTTATGTGAATTTGGATTTTATTAAATTACTTTTATGATATTGAGGTATGTACCTTCTATCCCTACACTGTGAAGAGTTTGATCAAGAAAGTATGGTGTACTTTGTCAATTTTTTTTTCTCCATCTATTGAGAGTATCATATGGTTCTTGTTCTTTCTTTCATTAATGTATTGTATCACATTGACTGATTTGCAGATGTTGAACTAACCCTGGAATAAAACCCACCTGGTTGTGGTGAATAATCATTTTAATGAACTGTTGGATCCTATGTGCCAGTATTTTAGTGAGAATTTTTGCATCCATGTTCATCAGGGATATCGGTCTTTAATTCTTTTTGATGAGGTCTTTGTCCGGTTTTGGAATCAATGCTAGCCTCATAAAATGAGTTTGGAAGTTTTCCTTCCATTTCTATTTTTCATGGGGAACAGGTATTAATTCTCCTTTAAATGTTTAGTAGAATTCCCCTAGGAGGCCGTCTGTCCCTGGGCTCTTTTTAGGAGATTTTTGATGACTGCTTCAATCTCCTTACTGGTGATGAGTCTGTTCAGGTTTTATATTTCTTCCTGGTTCAGTTTTGGTAGTTTATACGTCTCTAGGAATGCATCCATTTCCTCCACATTCTCAGATTTGCTGATGTATAGTTGCTCATAATATGTTCTAATAATTTTTTGTATTTCTTTGGGGTTGGTTATGATCTCTCCTCTTTCATTCATGGTTTTACTAATTTGGGTCCTCTTCCTTTTCTTTTTGGAAAGTCTGGCCAAGGGTTTATCAATCTTCTTAATTCCTTCAAAGAACAAGCTCCTAGTTTTGTTGATCTGTTCCACCATTCTTTTGGTTTCTATTTCATTGATTTCTGCTCTGACCTTTATTATTTCTCTTCTCCTGCTGGGTTTAGGCTTCCTTTGCTGTTCTTTCTCCAGTCCCTTTAGATATAGGGTTAAGTTGTGTATTTGAGACCTTTTTTCTTTCTTGAGAAAGGCTTGTGTTGCCTTTTGTTGCCTTGTGTTGCCTATATTTTCCTCTTAGGACCAACTTTCCTGCATCCAAAAGATTTTGAACAGTTGTGATTTCATTTTCATTTGGTTCCATGGATTTTTTAAATTCTTCTTTAATTTCCTGGTTGACCCATTCATTCCTTAGTAGGATGCTCTTTAGCCTCCATGTATCTGAGTTCTTTCCAGCTTTTCTCTTGTAACTGAGTTCTAGTTCCAAAGCATTGTGCAGGGAATGATCCCAGTCTTTTGGTACTGGTTGAGATTTGATTTTTGACCCAGGATGTGATCGATTCTGGAGAATGTTCCATGTGCACCAGAGAAGAATGTGTATTATGTTGCTTTGGGATGAAATGTTCTGAATATATCTGTGATGTCCGTCTGGTCCAGTGTGTCATTTAAAGCCTTTATTTCTTTGTTGATCTTTTGCTTAAATTATCTGTCCATTGCAGTGAGGAGGGTGTTAAAGTCTCCTACTATTATTGCATTACTGTCAATGTGTCTCTTTGATTTTGCTATTAATTGGCTTATATAATTGGCTGCTCCCATGTTAGGGGCATAGATATTTAAAATTGTTAGATCTTCTCGTTGGACTGACCCTTTAAGTATGATATAGTGTCCCTCTTCATCTCTTATTATAGTCTTCGGTTTAAAATCTAATTTATCTGATATGGGATTGCCACCCTAGCTTTCTTTTGATGTCCATTAGCATGGCAAATTGTTTTCCACCTGTTCACTTTAAATCAGAAGGTGTCTCTGTTTCTCAAATGAGTCTCTTGCAGACAACATATTGATGGGTCTTGCTTTTTATCCAATCTGCTACCCTTTGTCCTTTGATTGGGGCATTCAGACCATTTACATTCAGGGTAACTATTGAAAGATATGAATTTAGTGCCATTGTATTGTAAGGTGACTGTTACTGTATGTTGTTTCTGTTCCTTTCTTTCCTATGTTACTTTTAGGCTCTCTCTTTGCTTAGAGGACTCCTTTCAATATTTCTTGCAGGGCTGGTTTGGTCTTTTTCTGTTTTTTGACTTGTTTCTTCCTATCAAGTGATTTTTAAGGAACCAATCTTATTTATTGTTACCCCCAAAATTACTCCTATAAGTTAATTGCTTAAGCCCACGCATTTGATTTGTTGTATCTCATTTTAGGGGTGACTTGGCCAGGATTCAGGTGGGTGATTGTTATGCTCCGCATGGTACTGATGCCTGAGTTCACTTGGTGGGATGCAGCTGGAAGCAACACTAACACCCACATACCTTCACTCACATGCATGCAACTTGAAAGTGATGACAGGGATGGTTAGAAGTGTGGCCTCAGCTGTGACTATCCATCAAAGGACCTACAGGTGATTGCACCCTTCTGGCAATGTCAGAATATTGGTCCTTATTATACAGTCACTCAGGAATCCCAGACAGACCGTTCAAAGAAACGGAAGGTGAAGCCAACATTTTCTTAAGAACTGGTCACAGCAATGATGGACCCTAGCTCAGTTCAAGGGAAGCAGACAGAGACCCCACCTCTCAAGAGAAATACCAATGAAACTGCAGCCATCTTGAATGTGTCCCATCAACAAGCTTTCCCGAGTACCTACTCCATATGCCTGCAGATACAGGTCACACTACTTCACCCACAGATACTCTACTTTCTGATTTATCTGAACTTTATTAAATTATTTGGCTATTGAAAAATTACCTCAGTCTTCTGTGAGTTTCTTCTGATCACAAAAGCAGAGAATATAAAAAATGGAAATGGAATTTTTAGCATGCCCTTATTAAATTTCAGAATGCTTATTTTTAATAATAAAACAAGCATATTTGTTACCATGCCTTAATATTATCAAGAATAATGTATTAACAAAATAACACACAAAAAAATCATTTTATAGGGGCACCTGGGTGGCTCAGTTGGTTAAGCATCTGCCTTTGGCTCAGGTCATAATCCCAGGGTCCTGGGATTTAGCCCCACATTGGGCTCCCTGCTTAGTGGACAGTCTGCTTCTCCCTCTCCCTCTGTTGCTCCCCTTGTGCTCTCTCTCTGTGTCAAATAAATAAATAAAATCTCTTCAAAAGCCAAAAGATTAAAAACCATATTACAGATAAAGGAATAAAAATCTCTTTCAGATTCAATAAATAATCACTAGGCTATGAGCCAGCATCTTCTTTCTTAATGGATTGTGATCTGTGGCATGTAACAAGTAACTTTCTTAGGGTCACTCTGCTGGTAGATATCATAGTTGAACAAGCTGTCTCCCTTGTGACAGAATACATACAGTGCTTCTGTTCCACTGAATCATGTCAATTTCTAACATAAAATTCTACAATGGAGTTCTGCTATATATCCTCATTTTCTGTGAAACCTCGATAGTCAACATTCAGAAGTTCTTATTGCCATGAATGCACAGTATCTTTTAAAAATCTCAAGGCATTTATATTCAAAAGAGCTCTAAGGATATAATAATTTATATTTATGCCCTATACAACTTGGAGATAATTACATGGCAATTGGGCTGTTTTTTTCTAACTACCATACTAATGTTGGTACTAACTGCACTTTTGACAATCCACTGGCATTTAATTAGCAGAAAAAACATCTTGGTAAATGCAAGCATCATACTCATTTGACAGACCTGAGACAGGCCACTGGAGAAGAGAGAAGAATTAATTGACACTCAGATAACTACATTGGTATTGGTCTTAATATGGTAATTAAATGCAATGATCTCATTTTTTAAAATCGACAAAATGATTTTTGTCATGTAATGAGAACCACATTGTAATTAAATATTTAAATAAGAACCCTTAAAAGCATATTTTAAATATCACCAATATGTACAATTTTTGAACTGTTGTATGTGAGTGTAATATAAAACTTGACGGATTTAGAGTATAAATTACACAATCTCTGACCTCTATCTAATAAAGAAAATTAGAAACAAGGAACCTATAAATTATATGAAATGTGCTTTTATACATGCATTTAAATATATCATATTTTATAGGAATAAAATTACGACTGGCATGAATCAAAGAATTTCTGAAGTTGGTTCTTGAACAGACCAATTAGAAATATTTAATAATTTTGTCTGCTATTTCTTTACTTAATAAATAAAACCTCCTAATACTCACCAAAGCTTCTTTGACAATGTTTTCAAATTAACATGACAATGTCTCTTAGGCAAGATTTTTTTTGGAGACAAAATTTGAATAAACGTTTTTTTTTTGTTTGTTTTTATAGTATTGAGGAAGTATAAACAAACATAAATATAAAGAGAACAGTAGAGTGAATTCCCTGTCCCACACCACCCAGTTTCAACATTGTCATTAATCCCCTGCCCTACTCTCACCAGCTCCCCGACTCTCTGGTTGGATGCAAATCCCAGACGCTGTATCATTTCATCTCTAAACACAAGAAGTATTTAAAACTTCGAATTGTGCTAAGTTAGGATATTCGACAAAATCAATAAATACTGAGTTTAAAATTTAATTATTTTTTGGAAACTGAGTAAGAAATGAGCACTTGAAGTAAAGTCGAAACGTCATTATCTACCCTACAGGAGAGGCTACTATTTTTAAGAAGTTAGGGAGTCATCATTTGGAAATCAATAAAGCTTAAGGCAAAAATCATAGTTATTAATTCTTCAGTGACTCAATATTATTAACCTGGTTTAAGCCACTGGTTTAAGTATTTTTTTGATTGTTTATACCACATCTGATTTCAAAATACTGAAACAGTCTTATACACATTTAAAATAATAACATGTGGTTTAAATTTTAAATTTCCTAATTCAAACTGGTCCCTATCCATTAGTCAAAACCAGCAATGTTTTATAGTAATACAAGCAAAATCTTTGACAAAATACAAAATAAATGATAAACCATGTTCCCATTCACTGGATTCATTCACTCCACAACTATTTATCAACCACCTATTTTACCAGGCTGTTCCATATATTACAGATAAAATAGCAACTAAGACAGATAAAGCTCCTGTCCACACAGAGTTTAGAGTCTAACGGAAAAACAGATAATGAAGGAACAGCATTATAAGTATGTTGCGGAACACCACATAGCAGTAAGTATTATGTAGAAGAACCAAGCCAAGTAAGGCAGTAGTCAGTGACCTGGGGAGAGGCGGTCTGATCGACTCCTGACGCGGAGACCTGTGTATACAATCTCCAGTAAAGTCGAGGAGTTAGCCCAGCAAGGACGTACAGACAAACAGCAACAGGAAAAGCCTAGAAAGGGAAATAGAATTCACGTCAAGCAGGAACCACAGGGAAACGCCGGAGCTCGCACAGAGGGAGAAAGGTGTAAAAACTCCAGGAAAGGATGTCTGCCACATCGTCAGAAACCATACTGTGGAAGAACCTATAAGCTAGAGTAATGACTATGGATTTTGTTCTGAATGTGGTGATAACCCATGACGGATATTGAACAGAGAAGGAAAGTAACCTAATCTTTAGGTTTAAGAGAGTGCTCTAGATTTACATGAAGAACTAACTATAGAGCAACCAATATGGAAGCAAGGGGATAAGTTAAAATTCAACTAAAGAAGTCCCAACACAGGGTTCCCTCTCAGGACCCTGAGATCATGACCTGAGCTGAAACCAAGAGTCCAATGCTCAACCAACCATGCCTCCCACACACACCATGTTTAGAATATATTTTGAAAGCAGAGCTTTAGAGCTTAGAGAGTGGATGTGGAATGCATAGAAAAATAGTCAAGGAAGACTTCTGTGATTTTCACCTGAGCACAGAGTAGATGGGGATACACTTAGTAAACTACTACAAGGGGAAAGCAGGTTTGCAGGAAGTAAATCAAGAGTTTTATTTTGGTCAGATGAAGTTTGAGATGCCTACAGACATCTGTAAATGGGTAGGCGGAATACTGAATGCATGAGTCTGGTGCCTGCCAGGGGAATTGGGGCTGAGATATGTGTGTATGGGATTCATGAGCATCTGAATCAGACTGAACAGCATGGAAATGCATGAGATTATCCAGGGGGTGAGTGTGGATAGAAAAGGAAACCAGGCTGAGAACTAATCCCTGGGAAGATGAGGAGCTGCCAGGTTGTCAGGCTGAGAAGGAACAGCCAGAGAGAGAAGAAGAAGTCAGAAGAGCCGCCAGTTAGAAGCCAGATGACGTAGGGACTCCCAAAATGGCAGCACGATGGGCTGTACTCCATGTTTCTGCAAGGTGAGCAGATGAGAAGCGAATGCTGATTACAGAATTTGTCGTAAGGGGAAGGTTACTGGTGAACTGGGGGTGGTCATCTCAGTGCAGTGGCAGAAATGAATTATTAACTGAAGAAAAACAAGTTACAAAAATAGGAGATAAAAAAGTAGAGAAAGTTAAGATCCAATTTTCAGAGCTGTGGTATGAATGGAACCAAAGAAATGGTCAATTACTGGGAGAGTTGCTGAGCTTATGGATGGTTGTTCCTTTTTCTTTATTTTTAATTAATTTATTTATTTGAGAGAGAAAGGGAGGGAGGGAGAGAACGTGCACATGGACAGGGGGAGAGGCAGAGGGAAAGGGAGAGAGAATCCTTGAGCAAACCCCTTGCTGAGCATGGAGCCTGACGCAGGGCTCCATCCTAGGACCCCGAGATCATGATCCAAGCGAAAATCGAGTCAGACGCTTAACCAACTGAGCCACACGGGCGCTCTTGTTCCTTTTTTTTTAAGACGGAAGAAAACAGGAATTAAAAAAAAAAAAAAAAGAGTTGGTTGCTAAGGACCTTCCAAAAAAAGGAGAAGGACGGAAGAAAACAGAGCATGTTGGAAGGCTGTGACGGAATGGAAAGGAATGATGGTGTAGAAAGGAAGAATGAGATGACACAGAAGAGCATGAAGATAATTTCAGAGAGAAGTCCTTGAGTAAGCTAAAAGGTGTGGGCTCCAGTAGCTGTGGGGCGGCTGCACCTGCCCACCATGAATATATGAGGCGAGGGCCCTCACGTGCACTCACGAGACATGGACTGGAGGCTGGGGCGGGTGGTCCGTCTACTGCCATGATTCTCGACCGACCAATCACGAACACCAGAGCCGCCCCTCCTCCTCCTGGTCTTACCACCACGCCGGAGGGTTCAGGCACCTCAGCTGCCCCGTGGCTCTACAGAAGCGGTTCTCAAAGTAGGGTCCCCAGAGCCAATGCAACAGGATCACATGGGTACTTTCGAAAAAAATAATTTCTCAGACCCTAACCCTGACTGAGTCAGAAAATCTGGGGAGGAGCCTGGTAATCTGTGTCTGAACAAGCCCTCCAGTATTCTGATGCATGCTGAAGCCTGAAAATTGATCTTCTAGAGGGTGAGGGGAAAGCTGGGCAGGCAGCCCCTAAACCTACCCCAGCCCCATGGCTTCCAAGCAGCCACTGCCCTCAGCCTCACAGGCTTACTGTCAGCACCCGAACCACTTCCCTGACCGTCTTCAAGAGCAATGTTGAAGCCTCAGCAAGTAGCTGTCTTTCCCAGTCTACATTCTTGCAGTGACCGTATTCATGGCCTCTAACCACCGCTCTTACACCAAAAAGCAAAGTTTCTCATTTTTATGGAACCCCAACTGTACTTGAGCCAACAGCTATCTGCAAATGGTTTACATGTTGTTAGCAAGTCAGTTCCACTCATTCGTATACGTCACATGTCAGAAAAATACGGCATCTTCATGCTTCTGAATCTTTTGATTATCTATATCTGAAATGTCACCACAAGACCAGAATTTTCCCTTCATGCTGCTCTTAGAGGAGGAAACACCAATATCAGTTCTTTGGCTGAGTCACAGAAAACTAATGGCTCTCTCTTCTCATCACGTGGGGTAGGAAGTTTGGATCTCTTTTCCTAGGACTTCAGCAAATAACTTCTTCTGGAGGCTACACAGGCTGTGTAAACAGGTGACTACAGCACACATCTGAGTATGATAAGCTTATGCTATCAAGACGGTATTTGAGGGACGCCTGGGTGGCGCAGTTGGTTGGACGACTGCCTTTGGCTCAGGGCGTGATCCTGGAGTCCCGGGATCGAGTCCCACATCAGGCTCCCAGCTCCATGGGGAGTCTGCTTCGCTCTCTGACCTTCTCCTCGCTCATGCTCTCTCTCACTGTCTCTCTCTCAAATAAATAAAATAAAATCTTTAAAAAAAAAAAAGACGGTATTTGAATTGTATTCTGGTTATCACTTGGGTTGATCAAATGTTTAATGTAAAGAATAGCCTTTTCTCGTTCTAAATGCTACAGCTCACTCATCTCAGTGGGAAGTATTATAAACTGTGTAATGTATTTCCTTTACCATGTGAGCATCACCTTTGTCATATTAAAGTCCATTCATTTTTAGCAAGATAAAATTAAAAAGAACTCCAGCCGAATATAATTAAAAACTTGGACTATATGTCTTCCAAAGAACCGAGTGATTTCTGCCCTGTGGGGAGTCCTATATGCTTTCCCACTGTGGCTAAGTTCATAAGTGCAATTGAAAGGATCCGTGCTGATTATAATTACATTCTAAATTAGCCAATATTAGCACTGTGCCAAATAATTCACATAGCATGGCTTCCATGTTAGACAATCAATTACAGTTCAGATGAATCCATGCAAAAATCCATAATTTTTACCTAGCATCACAGTTTTTATAATTTAACATACTATTATAGCAGAGCCTTCAAAAGGTCAGGCAGAACAACGGAGAGCAATTTCCAGTTAGTAAATGTTCCTTTATTGTCACAAGAGGGTAAGAAAGCTGAGTATATCTGCTTGCTTGGTAGGATCAGACTTTTAATTTATTTTGACATTCGCCTTACAAAGTACTTTAAAATAGAGAACAATTCTGTCTAAAGCCTATTAAAAATTCACAGGAGTGTACCATGATGATGTGTATCTTGTTAGAATCTTCTATGTTGGTCAATCCACTGGGAAACGGCAGAGGTAGGAAGAAACACCACGGGAGACCACACCAGGTAGGAGCACCTGCCTAGACGCCCAGCAGAAAACAATTTCATCATTTTCCAAATTTGAGAATTTAGTAGCATCCTGCTGCCCCCAAGAGTTCCAACTGTTACAATGGCATAAGAGAATTATTCCAGAAAATTCTGTGGTTTATCTTCCCCATACTAATGTATTAGACCTGGAGAAACATCTCCTATTTTTCTTTCCACATACACAGTATGTTTCCCAGAGCGCAACTAACAGGTTAAATTTAATCCCTGAATGGTTCTAAGACAGTGAAAAGCAAAGCAAACATGTTTTCAAACACATAGAAGTAATAGTCACAAGTTTTCTCCGAGATTTTAAAATTAACCACCATCAGAATCTTTACAGTGCTGAGTCACTAAAGACACACCTCACGGAAACCACGTGCCTGTGCACAACGAAGACAACACAAAACCATCCACAGTCTATGGATGGCTAAGAGAATTAATGGCGTACGCAAGCTGAACCTGCAAAATCACAGACATACAATTACCCCAGCCTCACTCCTCAACTCTGGCTCCATGGAGCCCCTCTCTGGAACGAAGGCACTGTCTGGAAACGGACATAAAAGGAAGAGAGTCTGTCACTGACATCGCCTACCACGTTAGCTGGTGTTTTCCTTCTGTGAGGGCTGAGAACCAGATCCAGAAAGAAAAGGATGAGCTTTTGAGTGTTAAAGCGTCTGAACAACTGTGAGACCCAGTTTGAGCACAAGCTCACAGAAGCGCTTCGCCAGAGGTATGGGCAGCGCAGAGGACGCGGGCGGCGCTCTCCCTTAGGATGCCATGTGCTCCAGGGGTCCAGAGCCCAGACGCTAGGGCTGGACTGCCAGAGTTCAAATCCCACCTCCGCCAATTAGTAGAAGCAGAAACAAAAGCAAGTGTCTTCGCCTCTCTGTGCCTCTGCTTCCCTATCTGTAAAACGGGAATAAGAACAGCATTCTGCTATGATGAGAAACCAGCTCTTCTCAGTGGCTACTTGGGCATTTTATGGTAGGACAACCCTGCTCACTCCCAGAGTCTGATCCAGAGTTTGGGGTTGTCATTCTCCCCAAAGTGGGAGTGCCTTTGCTGACGGAGCTAGCTGCCAACCCCGCACAACACGGGTGACCTGAGCCTCCTTGTCCAGCAAGTCACCCTCCGCGTGTTAATTCAGTATCCCAGCTAGAGGCCCCCAAAACACCACCCCCAAAAAGACAGCCACAGGGTTGTCTGCAGGCCCAAACTGTAGAGCTTCAGACCAAGACTTGGCACGTGGCAACCAGCATAGATACACTTGCTCTTGGTTCCGATTGATGTCACCCGACATCACCCATTTCCTGAGCCCGGTGTAGAGGAAAGAAAAAAAAGGCACACACTGCTCTATCTTTTATGGCCTCGGGGTTTGTCTGTCGGCCCGCTCCCGTGCAGTCGGCTGCGCTCCCTTCGAGCCTGGTGTTACCTGGAGGAAAGAGATGAGCCTGGGAGGGTGGCTGGGGACGGTGGCCGGGGTTGTGCACACTTGAGTAACAGACAGATGCACCTGTTCCATCCCCCTCCGGAAAAGGCCCACCGCGCTGCCCAGGGAGGGCATCTCCCCAGTCGGTGCGTGTCCTGCCTCTCGCCCTGTGCTGCCCGTGGCCAGGCCCTCGCCTGGGACACAGCAGGCTCCTAACTTGCTCCGGATTCCTCGCTAAGCGCGTTCCGGCTCCTGGCTCATCTTCTGTTTGTGTTGTGCCTTTATTGTGGTTGCTTCTTTGGGAATTTGCATTTTGCAGGGGAAAAAACTGTCGAAAATGCTTAGGAAATATTTCAAGAAAATGCGAACATATTTAGGTTATGAAAACACACTAAATAATAAAATAGAAACTGAAGAATATGTAATAAATATAAAAGGGTATTTCCCTTGATTTTACTGAAAGGACTCCTGAGTCTTTGTGGAACAAGGGGAAAAGGGGAAGTTATTCACAGCAGTGAAACATGAACAGAAAATATGTAAAATGCCCCAAACACATTACTGGGGAAAGTGGGAAAATCAGGTAATTGTTTCCTGTAGCGTATAATTCCCTGATCCATGAGATATTGATCGAGTGCCTCCTGCGTGTGAGGTCACTTTGGAGGCGCTGTGATGGGATCGTGACCAGCCCAAGGGCACCTCGGCCTCCGCAGCTTATGTTCCCGGCCTGGAGCTGCATGGCTGTTGAGGGGGGAGACCCCGGGGCTGGAATTCAAGAAACAAAGGAAAATACCTACATGGAAGACTGTGATGTTGACTATGGGCTGAACTCAGGCAAGAGAGGGAAGCAAGAGTTTTAGGAAGCGAGAGGAGGTTGCAATTTTAAACAAGGTGATGAAAAATTGGTCTTAGGGAGAAGGTGGCATTTGAGCAATAATCGAGGAACTGCCGGGGGGGGGGGGGTGTCATTCAAGGTAGAGGGCACCGCGAACACACACACCTTCAAGTGGCACGGCTTTGGTGTTCAAATCCCAGTCAAGAAGGTGGTCCCTGGGGCAGAGGGCACAAGGGCTTGAGTACCCGGGATGAGTCCATGGAATCCTGGGGGACACATGCCCCCCATATTGCTTGGCGGGGGGGGGGGCAGCCAGCGAAGGGATGTGGAGGCCTCGGGCACAGGCCGTGGGAGCTGGCGGGTGGGAAGCCGAGAGCCTCAACACGGAGGAGGGGAAGCAGGGTCCGCGGGCCACTGTGGCCGGCAGGGACAGCGGGATGAGAGCGGGGGACATTCCTGCTGACTGCTGCCATGCTCTCCGTGCAGCGGTGAGCCGGGTGGCCGACGGAGAGTGAGGTCGCTACACAGAATCCCCCGTCACTCACCCACGTGCATAGATGCTCTCGGAGCGCCCACAGATCTCAGAGGAAACGGGGAGCTTACGGGTCACCGTCGGAAACAACACAACGAGGTTAACTGCCCGACAGCCTGCGCAGAAGCCAGAAGGCAAACGGCGACGTGGCCCCTGCATGGATGAAGGACTTCTGGGCGTGGGCCACGGGCTGGTGCGCACGCAGGCCCCCATGGCGTTGGCGCTGGTCTACGCTGTCGACAGTGGTCTACACTCTATAATTTTTACCCCCCCCAAAAAAGCACTAAAAAAAAAAAAAATGCTGAATAATCAGTGGTTTCTCTTCATAGAGTAATTAAGGGAAATACTTTAAAAATTATTCAATTTTCAATAAAAATTATTCAAAAATTGTTCACCACAGTCTCTTGCTTCGAGGTCTCCTCCCCCCTCCCCCCGTGCACACACAGCACTACACAAATCCATGCAAACCCACATGCAAGCAAATGTACCACTTAGGGGCACCCAGTGCAGAGCTCAGATGGTTAAGCCCCTGCCTTTGGCTCAGGTCATGATCTCCAGGTTCTGGGATCGTGCCCCAGGCTGGTCCCCCAGGTCAGTGGGGAGTCTACTTCTCCCTCTCCCTCTGCCCCTCCACCTCCGCCTGCCTGAGCTCTGTCTCTACCAAATGAATGAACAAAATCTTAAAAAAAAAAAAAAAAAATCTACCCATTTCCCTTTGCCAGGCTGCACTTAATTATGCTCATTTTTTTTTCTGTAGAGACATTTCCAATCCTCATAAAAGTACAAGTTTGATTTGTTTTCTCCCTTATTTCTTTTCCTTATTTCTTGCAAAGAAGGCAGAAGGAGAGAGCATATTTCTTTCAAAGACCCTCCACACACATATTAGTCACATGGATCTTTAGAAATCAGCCTATAGTCATTTTCTTGTCAGCCTACAGTTAAGACTCACTCGGCATCTCCCAAATTTTCCCAGATGGGGTCCCCCACCTCCCATATTATCGAGTAGTTCATGCAGCACTCTGCAGGCACTGTACCAACAACTGCTATTTTCAGCATCTTCAAATGGAGCAAGAATGTTTCTAAGTATTACCAAGGGTCTCCAAATATACGAACACACACCATAATTGATAGAGTGAACCATATATAGTTCCACTGTATGACCTAATGCAGTGCTTGAATGTTTCCCTCAAAAAAACTTTATTGGGCCATTGTAAGAGAAGAAACAGAAGGAGTAGTTAATTCACCAAAACTAGTATTTAAAATCCATTTACCAAAAAATTTGTGATTTATATTTATATCATAGAGTGATGGGCTTTTTAAAAGACATTTTAATCTTCAGTGTTGTATTTTACTAACTTCTCCCATTCTCAACCCTGGCATATCCAATTCATAAATCAATTGGAAATTATCTGATCCTCATAAGTTCATTTATGGACCATCAAGCTTACCTTTAGAGGATAAAATTATTAAAGAGTTTTCTGTGAGGCTCCAGAAAAATAGGATTTGAAAACAGATAATTAGGTAACTAGCTAAATCATAGTTATGATTTCAATTTTCCTTTAGCCATTAATGAGACTAGAAATAATTGCCTTCCTGGCTTTTGTCCACATGATTAGAAACTTTTTCCAGGCTAAAGTCAGATTTACTCAGCAACATTTGGGTCCAATAAAGACAGAGCCTGGGCACTTTTTAGGGTCAGAATCAATGAACACATCAAAACAAAGTCGAGTCAAAGGCTTGTTTTGGTGGTTTCAGTCTGTCAGTCTTTTAGAGACGACGTATTTTAGAACCCCGAACACACATTTGTGCCAGCAGAGATTTTTAATTAGCTTTCCGACCTAACAGCAATAATGGAGGGAGCACAACTTGGGTCACCATTAGTGTGTGTTGGAGCCTTTGAAAACTGACTTTTGTTCTCTTTTGCGCCGTGGCACCGACCGCCCTGCATCCCTCCACAGGAGTTCTGCAGAGTGACAAGTCAGCTAGAGCACAAATGGTTTCTAATTAACAGTGACAGGATATTGACTGGGGCAACAGCTGCTTGATAAAAGCCAAAGAGAAGTTTTGGGGCCATGTGTTTTCCATTACATGAAGAAGTGATTATTCTCTCAAGATTTGGGGTTGATCATTATCTCTCCACCACAGATATTGGAAAATCCCCTTTTGAAAAAATGTTACTGCGGTAGCTCAGTTGGAGGAAACGGATGAGAGACCACTAATCAATGATCATTCTGACCATGAATCAGCTCTTCTTCTTGTAGCTGAATCTTACAAAACACATTAATTACAAAACATGGGGATAACCAGCAAGTGGACAGCTCTGACATCTGGGTTTTTTTTTTTTTTTTTTCTTAAGGGTAGGTAGCACCATATTCTGAATTCTTCTGCACTTCTTCCTACTCTTTCTGACACTGCTTTTCATACAATGTAATGCGGCTATTTCAAATAAAGCTGAACCATTCTCCTCCCCAAATAACTAGACGGCCCAGATTCCTCAGAGCCAGCTACCCTAAAATGATGAGAATTCAAGTCACTTCACAAACCCCAAAGCACTCAATGGGTGACGCCCAAAGCATTCAACAATGGGTTCTTATAGGTACTCCCCATTGGACACCTACCTTTCTTATAAGGGTTATGGACAGAGAGGTGCTTGTCAGCCTATTACAAGCCCTAAGCAGATCCACTTTTATGGACATTAGGTCCTGGAGATGAAGTTACAAGTAAAGTTAGCTATTTAAAAGTATTCACTGTTAAAATAACAAGTTTAAGAACCACTTGTATATAGGGAAAAATGTTTCCATTTTATTCAGGCACATTGAGCTGTTCATTATCTTGCAGAAACTCAGTAACTGTTACACAGTATACAATCAGTTTCTTCCAGTAATTAATAAACTTATAGTCACAAAAGCAGAAAAAGCCTCATATATTCAATTAGTTCAAGTATCCCTGTAGTTGAATCCCCTCCAACATACCTCTGCTACTCACAACCGAGTCTACAACTTCACAGATGGAGGTATTCTAGGAATAAGGAATGGCAAAGGGAAAGATCCGAATGTGGCGGCACGTGTGGCAGGTGCGAGGCAGAGCGGGCAGCCGGTGCTGCTGGAGTAGAGCGTGCGGGGCAGGGAAGTAATAGGAGATCAGCTCAAGAGGTCACCAGCAGGCGGAGAGCAGGCTACCGTGTGAGGTCAGGACAGTTATTCTGCATGAAATGGAAGGCGAGGGTGAGGGGCAGGTTAGCCCCGTAAACCGACACACTTCCACCGGGTCGCTCTGCCTGTTGTGTTGACCGCAGCTGGAAGAGGGGGAGAGGCGGGAAGCAGAAAAGCCAGTTGGGACCCTATTCCAGTCGCACAGGCTGCGCTGGCTGGAGGATTGGACCAGGGAGGTAGCAGAGCAGATGATAAGGAGGAAGTTCGATCCAGAAGGTATTTTTGTGGTAGATCCAACAGAACTTCCTGATGGATGACGGAACCTGGTCCCTGAAGCACAGGATGCACCCAGAGCTTTCATTTCTAATGGCCGGAAAGACGGAGTTGCCCTTTACTGACCCGGGGAGAGGAGGAGCAGGCTAGGCGAGCTTAGACAGGGGCTCCACGTGGGACGCCTGAAGTTTCGGTGCTTATCTAAGTTCAGAGTCCAAAAGAGAAGTGGGGTACAGCATCCGACACTTGGGAGAGAGGTGAGGTTGGAGATGAAATGTAGGGTCATCTGCACCCGGATGGTGTGGAAAGCTCTGAGATGAGATCAGATGAGCAGAGGAGAGCAGATGAGCAGAGGAGAGCAGATGAGCAGATGAGAGCAGATGAGCCCTGAGGGTTCCGCCATCCGGAAGTGAGGGAAGCGAGGAGAAAGCACAGAGGAGCCTGAGGAAGAAAGGCCCAGGAGCCGGGAGGTAAAGCAGGGTTTGAAGTCAGACGAAGATGGTGTTTCAGGAGTGGAGAGTGGTTCAGCTGTGCTGAAAGCTGCCCGAGCTCAGGGGCCCGAGAACGGGCATGGGGTAGAACCATGTGGAGGTCACAGGGTCCGACCAGAGCAGTGGGGCCAACCTCAGTGGATCTAGAAGGAAGAAATGGAGAGACGGTGAGTACGGATGGCTTCGCATTGGCCTGGCCGTGAAGGAACCCTCTCTCTTTCCCAATGACAACCTTGCAACATATTCTTTCCCACGAGGCTCGGAAGAGTTAGTGAGCCTCCCCAGGCCACAGGACCAGAGCTCCGCCTTAATATGTCCGGCTTCAGGGTCTGTGCGGCCATAAAATCTGCCGGTTACAGACGTGTATTGGAGCAGCTCTGACACCAGCAACATCATCACAAACCCTGCTCATCTCTACGAGCAATTCTTCCCTCCATCATCTTGTACATACTTTGCCCCTAATCAGTTTTCATTCTGTTCGGACCATTGTGTCACTCTGCTGAGGGAGTACATTTTTAGAACCCTGATTCAATCATTATATACATTTGCTATTTTCCCCTATTTTAGGTAATCCAAATATGTGAAACGGATGCAATTGTTTCTGTTTTTGTTTTCCCAAGGATTACTTATATTTCATTCTCAGTTTTTCTAATCAGTATGTAAATGCCTAGAGCTTTTCCATCTGACTAACCTAAAACACTTCCATTGAAATTTAAGTGTCATTCTTACCTAGACAATACTTTTAAGAATTCTGGTCTTTTCCAGAGATTATGAAATATTATTTTACTCTGGGAAATTTCAAGTGCAGGTGTTTACATTCATCATTCTTCCTAATTTAAAAAAAAAAAAAAAAACAAGAAAAACTTTTCTTCGTATTTATGAAGTATATTTAAGTTGCCTTGCCTCTTAGGGGCCTCAGAAACTGCATAATGTACTTCCAGGAAACAAAGCAACTGACCAGCTTTGTGTTGGTAGGAAAGTATGCACCAAGAACAAAAATGTGTTCCTGCCAAGAACAAAGATAAATGATACACTATCAAATAGTATTGAGATGTTTATTCTGCCTGTAACTAAGAACAGACTCTTTGCTTTCTGAAGCTCTTGTGGAGAAAGAACAGAGGAAGCTCCCTCAGAGGGGGAGGCAACCCACCCCCACCTGTCCATCCGCAATGGCAGAAATACATGCATGAATCTTCTTTAAAATACACATAGAGAGTCTGACATGCTCATGACTCTTTCAGGTCCCTGAAAAAGTGATGTCGTTATTCAAACACTGAGGAAAATAATGCAACTGAAGGCAGAGCCTGGGAAAACTGATTCCCTACTTGAGTACTTGACTACTTGAGTTGAGTCATCTTGGAGGAATCACCTTTTGAGCAGTCCTGATGAAAGTTCTAGATCTCTATTCAAAATGGTCAGGAAATGACTAAATATACAAAAAATGCACCTGGAAAAATGGGTTATCCACCTTGAAGGAAAAAAGCCTAAGATTCATACCTCACTCTTCATATAAAAATAAATACCAAAAAACTTAAAACTCTAAATAATTTTAATACACAAAATGAAAAAGTAAGTAAATAGAAAATATATTTAAAAGGTTACATGACAAGCACTGAATTTTCTTCCTAGTCAGGGTCACATTCTTAGAAATAAGCAAAAATTTGTGATAATCATCAACACTAGACGATAGAGTTGATTCAGGCCTACTTGCAATCCCAACAGGACTTTTTTAGGGTGACTGACATGCTGATTCTAAAACACACCTAGGAGCTAACATCTGTAAAGCTAGCCAAACATGGGAGATGGTGGGAGGGGGAGGAAGTAGGGCAGGAACTTGTTTTTAATTTATCTATAGATGTAGAATTTTTAAAGTCTAAAGTCAGGGCAGAAATTAGCAAGTGTGTCAATGAAACATACTAAAAATCTAGGAAAAGACAAGGATTGAAGAAGAAACTAAGCATATGATAAAAGTGGCACTTTACCCTAAGGGGGAAATAGTTCAGTAAGTGAGATTAGAACAATGGACTAGGGGCACCTGGGTGGCTCAGTGGGCTAAGTCTCTGCCTTCAGCTCAGGTCACGGTCTCAGGGTCCTGGGATCGAGCCCTGCATCGGGCTCTCTGCTCGGCAGGGAGCCTGCTTCCCTCCCTCTCTCTGCCTGCCTCTCTGCCTGCTTGTGATCTTTCTCTATCAGATAAATAAATAAAATCTTTAAAAAAAAAAAAAAAGAACAATGGACTATACATTAGTACAAAGATACAGTTAGATTGATAACTTACGCCAAACACAAAAATTACTTCCCAACAGTTTGAAGAACTAACATCTAAAAATGACAGAAGAACATCTGATAATAAACCCGCCTGTTTAATCTCAAAAAAAAAAAAAAAATGACAGAAGAAAATATAGATAACACGTTTATCGTTTGTGTTACAAAAAATGTTTAGCAGTGCGCAAAGTACAAAGAGAGGGGGAGAGGGGTGCCTGGGTGGCTCAGTAGGTTAAAGCCTCTGCCTTCAGCTCAGGTCATGATCTCTGGGTCCTGGGATCGAGCCCTGCATCGGGCTCTCCGCTCAGCGGGGAGCCTGCTACCTCCTCTCTCTGCCTGCCTCTCTGCCTACTTGTGATCTCTGTCTGTTAAATAAATAAAATCTTAAAAAAAAAAAAAAAGAGGGGGAGAAAAAAAGTGTGAATGCAAAAAAAATTAGGTATCATACATTTTAAAACTTCAGTGTCACAAAAGCATAATAAGCAAAAGCATAGGAGAAAATACAACATATATAGAAGACAAAAATTTAATATTCTGAATATCTAAGCAACTACTACAAACTACTCCCAAAGGGGAAATTTGAAAAGCTGGGCGCCTGGGTGGCTCAGTGGGTTAAGCCGCTGCCTTTGGCTCAGGTCATGTTCTCAGGGTCCTGGGATCGAGTCCCACATCGGGCTCTCTGCTTAGCAGGGAGCCTGCTTCCCTTCCTCTCTCTCTGCCTATTTGTGATCTCTCTATGTCAAATACATAAATAAAATCTTCTAAAAAATAAATAAATAAATAAATAAAAATTTGAAAAGCTGCTCAAGCTCACTAGTAATCAGAAAAAAATCCAAACAAAACAACAGAATGCAGATTGAATCAAACTCAGAGATTGATTACAGCTAGAGTTAACAGAAAGGCAGAACAATGCAAATGTTTGTAGAATGTCTTTGGAAGTACAGACGGAACAATATCTGGGGGCAGATAGCTTTATAGCAGCTCTCAGGTTTTGACTGTGAAAGACTTTATGACTTAAAAGTCTCACTTACCAAAAAAAAGTCTCACTTTCAAGAATCCAGTCTAACAGAACCACTGGGATAGGTAATCAATCCACAAAATATCTTTAAAATGATATATAAACAGAGAAGTAAATGTACAGAAATATATGTAGCATTTTTATAACAATAAAATAGAAATAGCATCAGTATCCATAGTGGAATAATTCATTAAATAAATTAGGGACATCTCTGCAAAAGAATGAAATCTTTAAAAAAATAAGCCATATGTAAATGTTCCCATTTACAGTAATGCCCATAATAAATCAGGTCTATGTGGTAAGTTGTAGTACAAAATACACAGTACAATCCAAGTTTGTAAGAAAGAAATAAAAAAACCTGTATCAAAATATATGCAAATATATATGTTATCTATAAACACTGAGGTCCATAATTAATATCTGTTTTAGAAAAATTAAGAAATAATTGATGGAAAAGTATCAACAGTGGTTACTTATGAGGAATGTCCTCATGGAGGCAAAAACATGACATGAATACTCATGATCACACATGTGCCACTTAAATATTCAAATAATATTTTTAAATAAAATGCTAACTTCTGACCTATGTTCCAAAAAGCTTTGTTGTGAAGATAAAATTGCATGTGGTATTTCTCTGTAGTATAGTTGCAAGTTCTATAAAACTCAATGTACTAGTATTATTCCTTTATCATTAATAAATCATATGTATGAAATCTCTTTAAAAAAAAAAAAAAAAAGGAACAGGGGCACCTGGGTGGCTCAGTGGGTTAAAGCCTCTGTCTTCGGCTCAGGTCATGATCTCAGGATCCTGGGATCAAGCCCCACATTGGGCTCTCTGCTCAGCGGGGAGCCTGCTCACCCCTCTCTCTCTGCCTGCCTCTCTGCCTACTTGCGATCGTCTGTCAAATAAATAAAATATTTAAAAAAAGAAAAAAAGGAACAAAGAAACTAAATTTGAGTAAAAAGAAGAGAGTATAAGAGCAGAAGACCATCCCAATTGTTCTAATTATTGACACAATGTTAGCACAAGGGATTTGTAAGAAGAATGAGTAACTCGGTGTCATTATAACGCTCCTTGGGTTTCACTCATAGTATTTCCAGGCAATGAAACAATGATCAATTACTGAACACTGCAGAAACTCTTTTACTGTTATTGATTACTAAAATCCTTTAGTAAGATTTTATTCCATGTTACACTGCATTCCCCAACTTGTCACCCAAAGAAGGGAAGTCCAATGACTTTATTTTTTGGCTACCTCTCAGACTTCTCTAAACTTCATGCAAATTTTGTGAAACCAGTATATAAATAAGTTATGTCATATATATGTTCACAGACACACATACGTGTGCACACACACACACACAACCAGATAGCTGACCCCTGTCCTTGCTGCAGTTCTGAAGAAACCAATATGCTTCAATAATATGCTCTTGAAAATTGGTTTCATCGAAAGCATAAAATAAAACATAAGAAATCAATACTGAAGCAGATTGTATAATTCAACAGCATGGTGTCTCTTATCATATGTGTATATAAATTTGGAGAATAACCATTCATCCTACCAGATCTCTTATTAAAACTTAGACCTTATAGTAGAGTCTTTTAACTCATTTTACATTATAAATCTTTAATTTGGCAAGATAGAGTATTAGAGAGGCAGCTGAAGTTACCGTAGCAATCATATTACAATTTTGAAGTTCTCAAAAAATAGAAGTATATAATTTTACACTTTTTAATTTTAAGGATAAGAAGCAATTTTTGTGATGCAATTTTCAGGTTTCATGACAATTATCAGAAAAACAGAATCTCAGACAAGACATTCTCTGATAGTTACCAAAACAATTTTATAAGTTCTAGCTTAATTAGTGGATAATTTTTCCTAACACCTAATTTCCTAAAGAAGTTTTTGAGCAAATCTGAAAATTACACTTTACATTTCTTCAGTGATATCCTTAAAATTAAATTGAAAAGTCAAATCAGTAAAGTGTTTTTTAAATAATAATTTTATCATTTATTTTATTTATCTAGTATAAATGTATATTTTCTATACTTTGGCCTCTTAGACAACTGATCATTTTCAAGGTTTTCATAAGTTTATAATCAATAGGATTCCAGAAGACAAATAAATCAATATGGTTTTCCAGTGCTTCCTTCTGTAGATGTCTTTTTTACATATGAAAGATCCTAATTTATTTGTACAGTTTAACCCTGAAACAGCAGAAGTACCTGATCACCAATGAAAGGCTTTTTTTCCTCCCTGGATCTATATGACAGCCAAGAAATAAACAAAAGAAGAAGTCTTCCCTCCCAAGGAAAGAAATGTACAGCTGGTATATGCATCCTGGTGTTGCCCATGGGGAAGCAGTGTTCTTTTTGCTCAGAGAGGGAGAGTGACACATTGTTAATACCCCTGCCAATTCGAGCACTCTGATAGCTTACCAAACTGTTACATAAAAAATAAGATAAAATAAAAAACTGTCCTATAACGAGTAAATGGTGTTTAAAAGATTATCCAAATATGCCCAGATACCCAAGGTGTCAGGAACAATTGAAATATTGAAACAGATTATGATCAGCTTTTAGGGAAATCAAGACTACAAGAAGTAGATATTTATCCAAAGAGCCAGGGATCTCGGTATGTGACAGAGTAAAATAACCAACGACTCTTTTGCTAATCTGCTAATGACGGCACAGGGTGGGAGGCAGAAGGGCAGCAACCTAAACCCTTGAATATGCTAAGTAAATTCTGGGGTTTTTTTATCCCATTCTCTGAGTTTCCATTTCAGGACAAGAACTAACTGTATTCTAGGAAAAAGTATTCACTGAAAGACTGAATCTGGAAAATCTATCAGATGTAAAAGAACATCATGGTTGGTCTTGCCACTCAGCATTTTGTCATCTGTCATTTGTCATCATTCTAACTGATGGGCCAAGTTCACTCACAATAAAATAAGAGATCACCTATCAGACAGCTGAAATAGGAGTCTAGATAATTTCTAAACCACATAAAAGTATTAGAGCAGAAATCAAAGGCAATTCACGCCAATGAGAAGTCTCATAGTCTGCCACAGGGTAGGTGCAATGAGGAGATGAGGTCCAGGAAGACAGGGGGAATGTTCCTTGTTCTTATGGGAACTCCAATTGGTGAGGATAAAGATTAGCAGAGGACCTTGACCAAGGTCTCTAATTTTCCTTCACTGAGTCCTCAAAGTCAAGCAAACATGAGAGGAAAACTCAAAGGAACTGTCAAGTTTAAGATATATATATATATATATATATATATATATATATATATATATATATATATATATCTTTATGCCCTAAGCTCCTTGTGGTCTGGATTGCCTGGGGACTTTTCAACTTTGCAAAATGGCTTTCTGTGTTTATTCTAGAGAGACCGGTGGGACCCAAAAACTCTTTGTCACCTCTCAGATTTCCCAGAAAGAACAATGCCAGAAATCAATTCATGAAAGGAATCTTCCCCCCCCTTAGTTTTTATTTTATTTTAACATATAATGTATTATTTGCACCAAGGATACAAGTCTATGATCATCAGTCTTACACAATTTATAACACTCACCATAATGCATATCTTCCCCAGTGTCCATAATCCAGCCACCCTATCCCTACCCACCTTCTCCTTAGTTTTTTTGAATTTTTTAAAAAATAATCAATGTGATAGTCCTGGATGTCTGTATAGATGGACCCATCCAATTGAGACATGGCTAAAAATCTCTATCAGGAATCACTCTAGTCCTGGCCAGGATTTGCTGGCGCTACGGAACTCCAGGAGGTAGCTGAGGGAAGCTAATGCAGGATGACTTGTTAAGATAACCTAAAAATGAATGTGGATAAAACCAAGGCATCCCGTAGTCTACAGACCACTCGCTGTAGAAATAATTGCTAGAAGCCTCACGCGTACACTTCTGTGCCACATGTCTTTTTTTTTTTAAGATGGTATGTATGTATGTGTATATGCATTTGAGAGAGAGTGCACAGAGGGAGAGGAAGAAGCAGATTCCCCACTGAGCAGAGAACCCCACACAGGGCTCGATCCCAAGACACTGACATCGCGAGCAGAGCGGAAGGCAACCTAACCTACTAAGCCACTCAGGCTCCCCATGTGTCTTCTAAATATGCAGTCCATTCTCACTCTTCACAGTAATGATGCTCTATAAAGTCACCACAAACACTGAGTAAGTGAATACTGAACGGTTATTACTCATAAAGAGAAGACAGGGTGCGTCCCTGGAGTCGCAGGTATATTCATCAGGAAACCTAGAGCCTCCTGGAAGTTTTCCGAATTCAACTCAGTCCTTGCAAGAAGGATTTACCCTATGGTCAAGTTTAGATCTTGCTTATTTTTACTTCATGCCATTGCAAATACTATCAACAGAGTCTGCCCAAAATGTAATGTTTATTTTTGTCATAAAACATATTTTTCAAACTATTTTGGTCACATAAATGGAATCATGCTCAGGTTCAAAGAAGAATGCGACACTGAAAGTTCACAGGTGCGTACTGTTTGTAAATGTCACAAACATCTTAAATCAGATAATGAGCCTAGGAGTCTGAGCATCCCAAAGAAATATCCAGCATATTGATATTAGGAAAGAGAGAAGATAAAGGGAACTAGGAGGAATGGCTTTAGGGACAAATAAAGAAAGGAAAAGTCTCCAGCTACCTCTCTTTAAAATGTGAACCCTTCCAAGTGCTAGCTGCTTTGCAGCCATACTTCCTTCCACCACTACCTGAAAAATGCAATTTTTATTTAACAAAAGAAAAAGAACTGTTTAAAATAAGTATAAACTTGAAACAAAAGTGTTGAAAAATAACCTAAAAAGTGAAGAACATGAATGAAAAATTCTGAAAGTTGAGCATAAAATAGGAAGAAAATGAAAGAAATATGGATGATTCCTTTAAAATAAGATAAAAATCTCATAAATGTAAAGGAAGGACTTAAGGATATGAAAACAAATCAAATACATTTAAAGAAAGAAACAAGAAAGTTTTGAAAAATAGAAAAGAACTAAATGTTCATAGAATAAACCAAAAATAAGAAGTGAGAAATAGTAAAGGGCCACATGAAACTGGGTGATTTTTATAAAAAAGCAATAAGTATAAGAAAGAGAAAAACAGGAGTAGAAAAATATCTAAGTAATCGCAGATTCAGTGTGGGGTGTACAGCCCGAAGAGAGGAGCGCACAGCGCATCAAGGAGAAAGCGTCCAAACGCGGAGGCTGCAGACTAACGGAAGTAACCGTGTAACGGAACGAAATAAAGAGATTACAGCTCAAGAACAGAAGGAGATACTTCGAAAATGAGTAATCTGAATGTGTAGCCCAGGATCCAGGGAGTTCCACCTCTGTCTTCAGCCTGAAATCCTTGCGGAAGTGCTCTGGGCACAGAGTATGATGCCGAGCCCTGATCTTCCCTCCCTGCCCAGCCCCCAGGTCCAGCCTTCGCTGGCTCTTCTGGAACAGTTGTATGGATGAGGTGCGCAGAGTTCACAGGAAAACCCCGGGTCAAGCAGGAAAGGCAAACACACAAGTTGGCCCCACACAGGTCAGAGGGCCCCCAACAGAAAAACTTGTGGAACGTAAGTGCTAGAAAAGTCGCACGGGGAGATTTTCACATAGAACTCTACTGAGGGTGGACGCATCCACGCTAACTAGCAGAACTGAAGAGTTTGTACACACATAGCCTCAATTTTTTTTTTTAGTTTCTATCAAGCAACATCATATGATGTTACTAAAAATACGAATATAGATAGTTTCAATTACAATTATCAGGAGAATCCCAGAGGAGACCAATTTCAATGATATAAAATGAAATCCCTACTCTAAAGCACCCCAGAGTCAGGGAAATTTTGAAGTCTTTATGTGAAAACACACACACACACACATACACACACACCTTAAGCAGAACTCTCCTGGGTACCAAAAAGTAAAGATTCCTGGCCACGATGTAGATGAGACCAAGTCAGACTCAAAGAGCAGACTATGGATATAACAACATAAATATTCTCTTTTTCATCCTGTCTGTACACAGAGGATTTAAATATTCCCAGGGTCATGAATGAAAGACATACACACTCAAAATTAAGGAATAATACATATTACTCAATTATCTACTTAAATTTAAGATTTAATAACGTCTTTTATTCATTATGACACACTGGCATAACCTTAGCTGAAAAATAACTTTCTTTCTCAATAACTATATATTCTTTGTAATTGCCCAGTGTAGAAAACCAAGCAAACAGCTACAGTGATTACCTTTTTTCCATATTGAGAGAACACAGAGAAGAGCAAAATATAGAGGAACGATCATAAATGTAAGGTCCTATCACACTCTAAAAAGATTTGCCATTTTAATTTTCTGGCACTTTGCCAGTTACTTTAAATTTTCTCCTGCTTAACAACCTATTCCTTCAATTTTTTCCTACTCAAAGGAAAGTTCTTCTTAGTCTGAGACTATGCAATTTTCATTTTGCATTTGTCCTTTTTCTCCTATGGATCAGCATGAGAAGCAGCACAATGAGGCAGCAGGCACGTGGGATCTGCAGCCAAGACCCGAACTCGAGGACCAGCCCTGCCGTTGACGACAGCACCAGCCGCCCACCCAGCCCCGCGGTTTCAGGTCCTCCACTTGTACGTGGGAATAAGAACACAGTTAAGGCTCACAACATGGCTTTGCAAAGATCTAGTGTACATGATATCCATTTGGTTTTTGTATTTTAAATGATATTAAATGGATTGGAGGAAATCCATAGCAACACTGTATTGTATGCACTATACGTCATGGTGGCCTCATCTTCTATTTTATTGTTTTATAGGCAAAAGGTAAACAGATAACGACAGTTACAAAGGGGCAACTACAACCGTCCTCGGGTGGATGCAGAACACGTCATTATGGTGGCAGGCAGGGCATCAGCCAACCTACAGGAAATCCCGTGGTGGGGGGAAAAGGTGGGATGTGCCAGTTCTGTTTGTAAATAAGCTGCTTTCTTCATTTGTCCTTGATGCTATATCCTTTCTTACTTAAAAATAAAATGCTGGGGTCAAGTCAATGCCATTATAACAAGCTGATCCTTCTCTGTTTCATATTTTTCAAAGCTTCATTCAAGAGCCTTTCGAAAAACACCCTTGATTTTCCATTAAAACTCAATTTGTTGATTTATGTATTTCAAGATGGGACTTCAGAGATCATTTTAAGAAATCAAAGCTCTATTTTTTGAGACATGGTTCTTTGAAAAGCCTGATCCATTGGGTACATACTGGTTTTCGAGTTTGGTTGCTATTTCCTTTAAAAAATATAAATTCCCTAAGATAAAAAAGTGCTCCTGTATGGGTTCACTTTGAAGACAGATCTTTTCAATATTATATTCTTAAAATGGCAAAAATCATCTTTTAGCTGATCTAAAGAATTCAAAGGAAGTTAACATATGCTTTTTTCAAGATCATAAATGTTTCTTTTTTCACACAAGGATCAGAAGAAAATCTTGATTGCCAAAAATACTTTTAAAATTCTACTATATATGTATAGATTGTGGGAAAAGAAAAGGTCAAAGTCACAAAATTTTTGACAAGATAAAATAGATGAAAGAACACACTTTAGATTCATGGTAGTTGTGCCCACTACATAAACGTTAAGTGCCCAAATTAAATGTCATCGGACTCTTGGGTCACCGTTTACTTTAGAGAGTTTCATTTCTTTTGTAAGAGTCATAAAAGAAAGCCAATGCCTCAAAAGGTTCCTTGGTCCGAATGATTCTTCAGAAGAAAACACCTAAGAGGAGAATTACATTTTCAAGAAAGATAACCAAATCTATAAAGATAAGGCAGAACCATCAGATGTATCTGTAGAAATGGATTTTGAGGCTCTAAAAGTCATATTCTTTTTTAAGAGTTATTATTTAAAATAATGGGCTCCCCTAGATGTGAATTTGTTTGGTCCTGATTCAAACAAAGAAACAAAAAAACAAATCTAAGGGGAAAAATATGTATGGAGCAACTGGGAAAAATCCAAACACTGACAAACCATTTTACAATATTAAGGAATAATCACTCTTTTTAAGTATGATAATATTATAGTAGTTTCATTTCTTAAAAGAAGAACTTTCCTTTCAGAGAGGTGTACTGAATGAAGTATTTATGAAGTGCTATGATGTCTAAGAGTGGCCTCGAAATAATCCCTTGATGGAGGAAAGTGTATGTGGAGGAAACAAGACTGGCCATATGTTGATCATCACCGAAGATAAGTGACTGCACTCAGGTGTGCGTCATATTAGCTCCAATTTTACAGACGTTTACAAATTTTATTAATAAATTTTTTAGTATTATCTCTTCTCAACATTTTTCCTGTGATAAGTATTACATTTTGATTTGAAACATCTTAAATAAATTTGATGACTCCAATCCTTTTAATTTTAGACTGGCATTTTATTAAATAAATCATCCTTCATATGGCAGCCTACACCATTCTGAGCAGGTACACCGCAAAAATATATTCACATTGAAATGTAAATTTAAAGATTAGCATATCTTCTCATCGTCTACTGTATGATATATGTACAAATACATCGTATAGTGCAAGGGCTTCACAGATTATAACTCACAAATGATTTGGCTAAAATATGTTTTTATATAAATATAGACCCTATAATCTCTAAAGATGTTCTTATCCAAAGAAATGCAAAGAGACAAATGCCTTTCAATAGAAGTCCATCCGGGACCCACTAAACGTCAACTCTCCTTCCCCTGCGCGCCACATCACGTTTCCGTTTCATCACCGGTTAGGGTTAAGCTTTTCAAAGGGACAACGGTCTTATGAGGAACTTCCTGCCAGGGACATACTTTATTTTATGATTTAAGTTTGATGCTCCCTTTGGCACTTGACTCCACTTCTTTTTCCATGAGCACGGGAGAGAAATTACAGAAATAGGACTGGAGTGACTGTTCCTTTCTTTGGATTCTCTTGTGAGGATGTGAAAATATCAAGACAGTGCTTGGTGAGCCGGGGATTCGATGGAAACCCAAGCATTCAGGACCCAGTGGGCTGGAGGAACGTCTGTAGAAAAGCGTTTCCCAACACGTTTAGGCTGTCATCTCTCCCTTCCTCTTTCTCAAATTCTCTTCTTAATCCAGTCATTCTGCTCCTGGATCCTGTGTTTCTGTCTTCCGTCTTCACCATTTGTTTCTTATTTAAGGGTAACCATACTCCATACTGAAGTTTGAAGTTAAGCAATAAAAAATAATAAATAAAAGGTGTTGGTAAGGGGCGCCTGGGTGGCTCAGTGGTTTAAGCCGCTGCCTTCGGCTCAGGTCATGATCTCAGGGTCATGGGATCGAGTCCCGCATCGGGCTGGCTCTCTGCTCTGCAGGGAGCCTGCTTCCTCCTCTCCCTCTCTCTGCCTGCCTGTCTGCCTGCTTGTGATCTCTGTCTGTCAAATAAATAAAGAAAATCTTTAAAAAAAAAAAAAAGGTGTTGGTAACAATCGGAGGAGTAACCAAAATTTAATATGATCTCTATAGCTCACATCTACATTGAAACTTCAAAATCATAAATACCATCAAATCATTTCAAAACGTGAAGTTTTTCCTATTTTCCTCTGATTTACTCAAGGGTCCTCTATTTTCCACATGTGAATCCTGCCATTGGGGGGGGGGAGTCCTTTTGAGCACCATGGCACATGGAGATTTTAAATGAAAACCAAGTGAGGGGCCTGCCTGAAAGCGGAACTGAAAATCCGGGTATTCCGTTGGCACTTTTAATAATTGTGCACCCTAGTGATACTTCCGGATTTCGCACAGATTAATTCATTATGCACCTCTCACATTTATGAATGGGAGAAGGCAACACCATTCATTTAGCTCATCGCCTGCTCCGTTCTGTGTGCAGCGTGGCCTACAGAAATGTACGTGTCGTTCGCATCTCTCCCCGTGCTGCAGGCAACTGCAGGAAACAAACCGCTGGGATTCATCATGTAATCAATATCTTGTACATTAAAGCTCAGCATCTCTCTATGCAGCCACAGACCATTTAATCACTGCCAGCCGTCCTGTGTGACTCTAGAGCGTACAGTGTTCTCCTCAATAAATATTTTATGCTTCTCTTTAGAGGTTTATTTCTATTGCCTCTAAACTACCAGCGAAGCAGCCTCTTCATTGTTCTTCCCTTTTGTCAACCCTAGCAGTGGCCATTAGGATGGCATTTATCTCCTTCCTCAGGATGAATTTGATTTTGTGATTCCTAATTTAACATATAAATATAGGGAAGTTTTTATTTTGCCCTGGTACTTGTTTCCAAAGTGCTCCATAGTGGGTTCATCCTGTGCAAACTCTTTGAACACCGTTTGCATTCTTAAGAGCTCCTCAGAGGACTTCCCATAATGGCTTTGTTGTTTAAGATCTTCTTGTCACATTCATTTTTAACGGTGTAGTAATGAATATGGAAAGAACAAATCTGGTCCTTTCACAGATGTTTTCCTAAATGCCAATCAGATTCAAGTAAGTAAATAACCCAGAAACCACACAAAGTAAAAGTAAGATTGAGTCTAACTTGCCCTCTGATTTTTCAATAATGCAATAGGCATAGAAACAAAGAACCTTTTTTTCACTAAAAAAAATCTGCTTCCTCAGACCAAAACTCTGAGTGGCTTCAGCATGTGGGTAACAGTTTTCATGGCAGTGCAAAACCACCTCTAGCTATTTATGATTCATTTTCAATTTTTATTTATAACAAGAAAAAGATCCAAAATATTTGATTTTATTTCATGATTTTTTTTAAAGATTTTATTTATTTATTTGACAGAGAGAGATCACAAGTAGACAGAGAGGCAGGCAGAGAGAGAGGAGGAAGCAGGCCCCCTGCTGAGCAGAGAGCCCGATGCGGGACTCGATCCCAGGACCCTGGGATCATGACCTGAGCCGAAGGCAGCGGCTCAACCCACTGAGCCACCCAGGCGCCCTATTTCATGATTTTTAAAAGTCCACTTAATTATTTTACCCAATAATTATTTGAGGGCCCAAAACTTAAATGACTGATGTCCCCCTGTGCCGTTCCTCTCTTCAGGGGCCCATGTGCCCTGTACTAAATAGCGGGAGAAAACACACACACCCAATTCATTAAGCCGCAAACATACTGTCCCTACAGCAGGATGGGATGCTAATTTACTACACAGAGCCAGGAAAGATACACTTTACAATACAGATTTGCAGCTTTTAACCTGGAAACTTAATAGCCAAGGCAACTCTGCTTATTTTGTTTCCCTTCCAATCTGAAAGAAAGCAATATCTACTTTGTTAGGACACAGAGCAGGCCATATTTTATATTGCCACAGTCAATTATGTGAGGCTGTGTAACCTTTCCCAGCTATTACAGTCTTCAAATCTTTCTGTGCTAATGTTGCCGACACAATACAAAGGCAGCTTCAAAGCATTTTGCAGTGCTAGAAAGGGAAGGAGCGGGCACTGCCAGCGACTACGCTGAGATGACCAGATTTCTAATTTATAAAACTGGGACAGCACACGTCAGGGGAACATCATCGGGGCTTTTGTGAAGGTATAGCTCCAGCTATTTCCTTTTGTCAAGTAAGGACTTGTTTACTGGGAGGGAAAAAAGAGAAAGAGAGAGAGAGGGAAAAAAAAAAAAAAACCTGAAAGGTTTTGTTGAGAAAAGCAGGCAAAACAAAACAAACTCCACATTCAATTAAACAGAAAGCTACAAGATTTAATATTCACATTCAAGACAATGTTGTGCTCCAATGTACAGATCTGAGAGAATCACACTGACAAGGCAGACCTACACGTTGATCAGGCTCACCTTCAAGCCCCATTAGACCTTGGTTGTAAGAAAACATTCACTATAGGAAGGAAATAATACAACTGTAAAAATCATGGACCTCCCATTGTTAGAACTGCTGAGGATCTCTTGGGTTACTTAGACACTTTTACTCCAACTCATGGATCTTGTGAACTGGGACGTAACTCCAGCTAACACCAGATCACCAACCTTCGGAAGCCAGCAGGTGGGATCTGGTGGGCATCAGTCTGCAGGGGAGGGTGGGAGCCCGCTTACAGGCAACTGACACAACATATTCTGCTCACTAAATAAAACAATTCACATTATTTTCTAGATTTTCACATCTATTTCTCACTCATTTTGTAGACGGCTGTTTTCAAACATGGTCTCATCGAGTATCTTGTTTGATTTTTGCAACTCAGGAAACTGTTGAGTTAATGCTAGTTTGCCCATTTCCAAGAGGAGGCACAAGTTATGTGGCTTGTCTCAGGTTACAACTACAAAGCAGAGGAACTGGGCCCAGAAGTCTGCTCTTCTAACCCACGGATGAATGCACTTTCTTTCCACTTCTCACAAATGGCTTTTGGGAACAACAAACATTGAGATTACCTATAGGGCATCACTTTTAACATTTTCTCAGGGGAAAGCAGAGAGCAATGCTAAGGTATGTATGAATTAGACAGAATGGAGCCTTTCACAGGATAATTTTAAGCTGTTTAAACCATACTGCTTTGTTCTTATAGACACATTACTTACAACTTATACAACAATTCCCTGGATCTTTAGAAAGAGGGAAATGTAAACTATCCATCATGAATCGTACTAAAAGCTCTGTTCTAAATGAAAGTGCCTAAAGTGCCTGTTTCAATTCTGCAATATATTAACGTTCAAAAGCCTAATTTAGGAAATAATAATTCTCAAACATAACAGAGATTCACAATGGGGGACCAAAACAAATAAGCTTTTAGTTAGCCCTCAATATTAAGGTTTTCACAAGATATGATGGAATAGCCAAGAAGAAATCATGCTTGAGAGAGGACACTTCCATTATGCAATGAAGAGGATGGATTTCTTCTCTGTCCTACATTGTTTTTGGTTTTTGTAAGCAGCTTATGGGCAGTGCCTCAGCTAACACCGCAAAGCTTCCCTATGCATTGCTCTTTTGACAACATTTTTGTTATTCTGTGAACGTCAAACAACAGAAATATGAATATAACATCGAAACCGGTCGCTGTCCCACCTACAAATTGCCAGCGTCATCTAAAAACAAAGACAGCTCTTAACTCGATAACAAGTGAATCTTTTAGAGAACTGTCTTTGTTCTTTGGGCTTACATCTGTGTGACCTTAAATGAAACGGTATGTCCTTCACATAAATACCAAACCCAATGTCTAAGCTGTGTGATGTCAAAGAGACGATTCATTTACAACGCATCAGAGTATGAAAGCACAACAGCAAGTCTTCAGCAAGAACACAGAACAGTAGTTTCCTGACATCCTTGACTGTGAGAATAATTGTTACCAAGTCTCATGCTGAACACAAAAGTCATCACAGTTTATAAGCCAACTCGCTGAAACAAAATTCATCTGGCTGTGGGATCTGATGATCCAGGCTAGTTCTGTTCATCGGCCTCATCAGACACCTTCTTCCTTCTTCACTCTTCCGTGGGCATCCCCCTGAACTTGACTTCCTCACTCCACATGGACATGCATGTCTTCAAACTAGAATTTGCTGATTTACATGTATAAGGTTATGAAGCACCCATAACTTCTTCAAAACTTCCATAACAAGTATGATACTGTCAGGCTACAAAGTAGGATCTGATCATTTCACTTACTCCACAAATGAACTTGGATGCTCCCTTGAATCCTCGTGGTAATGAGGGGACTAGCTGGAATGGCACCATCCGGGAGAATTGTCAGATATTTGATCCCCCGCCCTTCTCATAGGTACCATCTCACCCCCATGTCACCAGACTTCTTATACCCACATTTTCTCATCTCCTTTACTTCATCTAAGCACTCCACATATTCCTAAGTAGAAATTACAACCGCCTCAGAGTCTTTGTCAGCCATTTTTACCCTCCTGCATCTGTCCGTGGGAGAGTCAGGAATCTTTATGCATCCCTCTTTATCTAAACCTAAAAATGACTCAATTTCTATTCTGCTAAAGCAAAATGCTGAAATGACACAGGAAAAAAACTCTTGAGCCATACTTACATTTCTGGAAAATCTAACATAATTTTAAGGTGGAGACAGAGCTCTTCCCTACAAGTTAGATCACTGGAGGTCCAGTGCAATTAAAGGCATTTGACCATCTGAACTGAAGTGTAACTTTCTCTCTCCTTCTCCCATATTAGAGAGATTTTAAACCCCTCTTGTGCAGAAATCTGAGGCACACAGTATTGCTGGTCACACATGCAAATTCAAGTATACTTTATGTAGATATAATGGAGTTATGACATTATATGAGTTTCAGGTGTACAACATAATGATTCAATATTTGAATATGTTGCAAACTGCAAAATGATAACAGTAATTAACATCTATCATTATACATAGTCATGAAATTTTTCTTGTAATGAAAACTTTTAAGCCTAGCAACTTTCAAATATTGCCATGGTGTACATTAGGTCCCCAGGACTTATTTATTTTCTAGTTAGAAGTCTGTACTTTTTAAGTCTCTTCTTCCATTTTGCTCCCCCCACGCCACCCCCATCCACCTCTGGCAACCGTCAATCTGTTTTCTGTATCCATGAGAAGTATCCTTTCTCAACCTAACCAAGGAGGGGCTCTGAGAATTCCGGTAAAAGGAATTACAAGGGATTATCAAAAACAGAATTTTGTTGATAATCCCTTGTAATTCCTTTTACCATCTCCTTCCTTTCAAACTAAATCTTAATATCCACTCTCCTGGTAAGATAGATACCATAGACAAAAATGCACAGAGAAAAGAGCACATGCTTTTTAAAATTTTGAGCTTTCTGATACTCATTCCCCATAATTAAAACAATTAAGATTAATTTTATTTATTTGAGAAAGAAAAAGAGAGTGCATGCACGCATGAGTGGTTGGGGGGGTGGTTTCCAGAGGGAGAGAACCTTCCAGCAGCCTCCCTGCCAAGCGCAGAGCCCCACATGAGGCTTGATCCCATGACCCATAAGATCACGACCTGAGCTGAAACCAAAAGTTGGATGCCCAACCAAAGATTGAGCACCGAGGTGCCCCAGAATTGAAATTGTTTAAAGTACAATCTTTATTATACCTGATTTTTCTCTGAATGTGTAACACTGAGCAGACTGAACGTGTATTTAATTCTCCAAAGTCTCTGTCCCTCTTCAGTCTCAAAAAGTATTTTCTCTCAAGGCTATTACTTGTGCTATGGACTACAAAAGTCTATTTTGAAACTCCCAAAGCTGAGAATTTCTTTCCGTTCACATTTCTGTGGCCCCACCATTCAGCAGGCAGTAAATACAGAGAGAGTGAATTCTCGGCTGCCTAAGTGGAGTAGGATCAAGGGGGCGGGAAGTGCTGATTTCTTAAATTGGTTAAGAGTTGGTCCTATTTTGCCTGAACGTCATCACAAATCGTGACACACAGCAGTGCGCTGACCAGCCGCAGCCTGTGAGACTGGAAGGCCGGACTCCACTAAGGAAGAGCAACAGAGGCGGGGATCGCTCTTTCTTTCCCAAACAAGTCACTTGAGCCCCACCGCCCCACCGGGAGCCTCCTCGTCCTCCCGAGACCCCCGCCCAGCACACAGACAACTGCCCGCGACGCAGTGTGATGCGGGCTCAGGCCTGTGTCTGGACGCCAGAGAGACGCCGGCCACGGTGAGGACGACGCCGCCGCTCCCCTCCCACCCCGCGCGGCGGCCCGCAGCGACCCTGCCCCACGCGCACATCACGCTTCCCACGGGGGCCCGAGACAAGCCGCCGCGGAGCGCCACGCCCGAAGCCTCCGTAATTCCACCCTCTGGGGCTCGGCCGGGCTCCTCGCCGCACGACCACGTGGCGACACGGTGACCAGCGCGGGCTGCGCGCGCGCCTCTTCGCTCCCTGAAGTCAAGGAGGCCAGGCCTCGCGGCTGGGCTGCCAGCGTAGACCACCCTCTTCTCAAGTCCTGTTTCAAGAGATCCCCTTCCCCTTCTTCCCCTTCTTCCCCTTCTTCCCCTTCCCCTTCTTCCCCTTCCCCTTCTTCCCCTTCCCCTTCCCCTTCCCCAGCACCTCGGCCGGAGCCGTCCTTCCCCGCACGGGCAGCTCCGGGAGGGACCTCAGCTCTCTAAGGAGGGCGGGGGTCGGCGCCACCTGCTGGACGGCTCGACCAAGGGCGGTCCCACAGAGTCGCGGGAAACGCTGCTTTTCCCAAACCCCGGGACAATCCCAGCTGGCTAACCTGCCAACTTTTCAATTACTTAGAGAAATGCCTAAATATATTTCCAAGTATAAAAGTACTTCTTGCAACTGCATAATGGCAGTGAAGAAGGTAAGCGTTGGAGCCTGTAACAAGGTTGAAAAGAAAACAACAGGGACTCGGCGGAAAGATCAAGGAGCCGCCGTGGGCCCCGTCCGGGCGCGTGAATAAGCCCTCGTACCCCTTCCCGGGGACAGGAGTAGGTGGTGCCCGCGGGCCAGCGCAGAATTCTCATTTCATTTCTTCGGCCATCGGGAACCCCTGTTTCTCGAATGATTTCTGGCCGCACACCCGTGGGCCCCCGAGGGCTGTGGCGTTTGTCCAGCCGCAGCGGCCCGTGATTCTAGTGGAGAAGCCGCGACGCACGAGCTGCGCAGAGCCGCCGCCTCCTCCCGGAGAAAACCCAAACGCGTGGTACTCACCCGCGCCGGCGGCCCAAAAGCCATGACCCGCAGCAAACCCTTCTTCTAGGAACTACTTTTCCAGGGAGAGGGATTTCGAGTTTTCGGGCAAGCACCACACTAAGCACTGCCGAGGCGCCGCAGACGGGACGCTGCAGGGTCAGAGCTAACCCCGAGGACAACCCGTCCGGCGAGGCCCCGAAGCACCATTTCTCGGTGGGTGTGCGGAAAAGCGTGGGGTGACCCCCTAAAGGAATAACGCCAGACAGGGTCCTCTCGAGGTCACACGAGAAAAAGCCTTGAAGTGCCCAGCGCCGTTCACGCGCTCACACCGCCTGCGGCCCCGGCTCACCTCCCGGTCTGCAGGAGAAGCGAGCGCGTCCGTGCGCTCCCTGGGCTCCCGCCACCAGCACGGCGCACACGGGGGACAGAACCGCGGTGCAGGAGCCGCTCGCTGCAGCCACGTCTGACCTCCATCATGCACAAGGCCACTTAGCCGCAAACGTAACTTTTGTTGGGCGCCTGGGTGGCTCAGTGGGTTAAGCCGCTGCTTTCGGCTCGGGTCATGATCCCAGAGTCCTGGGATCGAGTCCCGCATCGGGCTCTCTGCTCGGCGGGGAGCCTGCTTCCTCCTCTCTCTCTGCCTGCCTCTCTGCCTACTTGTGATCTCTCTCTGTCAAATGGATAAATAAAATCTTTAAAAAAAAAGTGTGGGAGGGGGTGCCTGGTTGTCTCAGTGGGGTAGGCCTCCCGGGATCGAGCCCCGCGTCGGGCTCTCTGCTCAGCGGGGCACCGGCTTCCCTCCCTCTCTCTGCCTGCCTCTCCGCCTACTGTGATCTCTGTCTGTCAAATAAATAAATAAAATCTTCTAAAAAGGGGGCACCTGGGTGGCTCAGTGGGTTAAGCCGCTGCCTTCGGCTCAGGTCATGATCTCAGGGTCCTGGGATCGAGTCCCGCATTGGGCTCTCTGCTCAGCAGGGAGCCTGCTCTCTCTCTCTCTCTCTCTCTCTCTCTCTCTGCCTGCCTCTCCATCTACTTGTGATTTCTCTCTGTCAAATTTAAAAAAAAAATCTTCTAAAAAGGTGGGGGAGGGGGTGCTGCACAGAGCACACACGGGAAAGAGAGAAGCGGGGCACAAACGGGCCCCCAGCCCCCGCAGCCTTGGAGGAAAGCGCTGCTCGGGCCTCCCAGCATGTCTGGGGCGCCCGCCTCGGGGGTGAGTCCCGCCCTGGAGGAGCCGGTCTGGGCTCGGCCACGGCTCCGGCGTCCTCTCGGGGCCTGCGGCCTCCGGTCTGTCGTCTGGGGCTGCGAAACGGACACGGAGCATGTGCATTTGCGCCGCCAGGGCAGTGCCCTGGCGCGTTTCTGCCCTTGCCGTGTCCGGTGTATCCGACGGTCTCTGAAGGGGGCGAGTCCGCCAGGGCCTCCTCAGGCTTCCGCGAGGCGTGCGGACCCGGCACTCGCTCACACCGCGTCCGCAGCCAGCTCGGAGCGCGGGAGGGGCCTGTCCTGCGATGACCCGGACTGAGCACGGGTCCCCTCGGAGGCTCTTCTCTGACGTGAACACAGGGAACTCCGGGGCCGCCTCTTCCCGCGGGGACCGCGTGTTCGTGCGCAGTCACCCCGCGGCAGCTCCCACACCCAGACCACACCCAGCCTCCCTGGAAAGTGATGGCAGCCTCGTCAGCAGAGCTTCTTTTAGAAAATCCCCTCTTGTTAAGAAAATAAGTCATAATTAAAAAGTAGAGGCAGCGTCTGTGAGGAGAGCTGCTCAGCCAGGAACCATCGCTTGCGCGCAGACGCGCCGGGGACTTCCGGCAGCATGACCCGGCGCCATCTTGCCCGGCCTCCTCACCAGCGCTCCCCCTGCCCTCCCTTCTGCTCTGTTGTCTTACTTCCACCAAGTTGAAATTCTTGGTCCATCCATCACTGAGCTGCAAAAAAGTTTTACTTCAATAAAAATTCAGTCTAACAGGAGATTCCTTTATGAAGAAATTAAGGAAAACATCCACTGAAGAAGGGATGATGACAAGGAGAATAAATGCATTTTGTATGAAGTTACACACACGTCCTGCACACGTGCACTAAAATCTAGATGACACCGCTGACGAGACACCTGGCTTTCTCGAGATCCTGGAACTCCCTTACAATCCCACCTTACTCTAGTTGGGGAAGATCACAAGTAGATCATCACGATAAAGCTGAATTGCGATACAGATTATTGAGTCATAATTCTTGTTTTCTGAGATGAGAAGCCTGACACACCGACAACCACTTCCTCTGACCCAGGGGCAGTGTGGAGAAAGGGTTCGGACTGACAGAATGACAGCCCCCACCACCCCTCTATGTTCCGGCCCTGCCTCCCTGTCCCTGCAGAGGTCTGGTCCTGTTTGATGGGCAGCTCGGGGATCCATAGATGGTCTGCATGGTGACCTGGGGCCTTCTGATCCAGCGCTGGAGACAGCAGAAGGCAGTGAGGAAGAATTGTCACAAGGAGAGCCTAACAAGCCCTCAGTGTTTACAGCTGTCTCCTGTTCTAACTAAAAATTCAAGGTAAGGGCATCTGAGAGACTCAGTACATTAAATGTCTGACTCTTGATTTCAGCTCAGGTCATGATCTCAAGACTGTGAGAGCCAGCTCCGTGTGGGGCTCTGCGCTGGGTGTGAAGACTGCTTAAAATTCTCTCTCTCCCTCTGCCCCTCCACACACATTCATGCTCACTTGCTCGCTCTCTCTCTCTCAAAAAAAAAAAAAAAAAAAAAATTCAAGGTAAGTTACTCTACCAAGAGAATAAAATCAAATCCCTTTTCCTTATAATTGGTAGAGATCACCCATCTGAGAACTCAGTGTGTAGCCCCAAACCCTACCCACAGAAAGGCTCAATGACAGTGTCACAGACGAACACACAGAACCCAGCCATCTAACCAGCCACCGAGAAAAAGGGCTTCCACCTCAGAACAGTCTGCTGCTCTGGAAGTCTTGGTTGTGGTCCTGTGAGACAGGATTAGTTACCAGAGACTGTGCGCTGGGACTCTGCGACAGAGGCTCTGTTATGTCGGCTAAAGGGGATTCTTCTGGACATAATCAGTTATTTTACTAATTTATTTCCTTCATTCTATGTTCTTTTCTTTCCCAATTAAAAAGCCATTTTTTATACTGTAATTACTTCCAAAGCAAATATACCATACTGTCTCTTGGGTTAAGTAATCTGCAAAATTAAATTTTAGAACATGAATTAGACAGCTGGAAACATGGTATCTCATTTTATATGTCTATATGCACAGATGTAGTTATATATCTGTAATACATAATATCACTTGTAATATACACATGAATGTATATTTAACATACAACTTTTATAAACTTGTAACCATCTAAAATGTTCTATTTTCATATTAAATGAAAAGAAGGAAGCATACAAACACTCTGCATCAGTCCCTCGGGTATTTATGAGGTCACGTCTATATTCCCAGCCTACAAAGGTATATGATTGGATGATTTGGGTCCCTCTATACTATGCTGCACTGCAGAAAAGAATATGCTTTTCTGAAGAGGAACCACTTATAAGGTAGGTGTTACAGACTAAACTGTGCCCCCACAAAATTCCTATGTTGAAGGGCTAACCCTAAATGTGACTGTCTTTGGAGAGAGGGTTTTTAAGGAGGTAATCAAAGTTAAGTGAAGTCATCAGGGTGGGTCCCTGATCTGATAGGACTGGTGTCCTTAGCAGAACAGGAAGGGACACCAGAGACACCTCTCCTTTTGTACACACACAGGGGAGAGCCCATGTGAGGACACAGTGAGACGACAGCTGTGTGCAAACCAAGATGAGAGCTCTCGCCAGAAACCAGCCCTGCCAGACCTTGATCTTGGACTTCCAGCCACCAGAGCTGCGAGAAAATAAATGGTTGTTGCGTCAGCCCCCCAGCCTGTGGCGTTTAGTAATGGCAGCCTGAGCAGACTGATGCAGTAGCCAGGGCCACCCTGGAGCTGGGGACGGAACAATGCTGTCTTGTCCCACATTCCTGTGCAAAGAATCATGATGCTGCACACTGCACAAGCAGTGAGATCCTCGGGCACTACCTCCCTCTACAGCACAAACATGTTAGAAATAACACAGGAGCGAGACATGGTCTCATACTCTGTACTTGGCTACTGTGGCTATTTAAGTGGGCTAAGTTTTTTGGATGGCTTCAACTTTAATTTTTGTTGATAAAGCAGAAAATCACGTAAGTAAGGTGAAAATTCACAGGTGTAAAACCAGGGCCAGCAGATGGGACATTTTGACATGAAACCCATTAAGGAAGAAAAAAGAATATTAAAAGTATTCAGAAGGTCTCACTTAAACTAAATCTAAAGTTTCTCTGATCAATTACTTTGTTATCTACTTGCTCCAAAATAAATGAAAAAATTGTTAGCAGGTTTAAGAAGAAACATTTGACATTTCCGTTGTTTTTACTGTTATAAGTACAGGACAGAGTGAGAAACAGGATTCAGCACTACACCACAAATTAAGGCATTGCTAGTGAGACTGATGATAAGGAAAACTCAACTCAAGGTAAGTCATAATACCTCCTTTCTGTAAGGAATGCCCCTGGTTGGGACACACTATGTACTTTGTTATCTACTTGCTCCAAAATAAATGAAAAAATTGTTAGCAGGTTTAAGAAGAAACATTTGACATTTCCGTTGTTTTTACTGTTAAAAGTACAGGACAGAGTGAGAAACAGGATTCAGCACTACACCACAAATTAAGGCATTGCTAGTGAGACTGATGATAAGGAAAACTCAACTCAAGGTAAGTCATAATACCTCCTTTCTGTAAGGAATGCCCCTGGTTGGGACACACTATGACTATAAACCCTACACTTGGCAGCTGTTCTTTTACCTACAGATCAGGTTCTGTTGGGTACACAGAGAATTTTTTGTTTTGAGTTTCACTTTAGTCTTATGTAGTAGGTAAACAATTTGGTGATTTCTCAAAATCTAGATTTCTTTTAATGAAAAATCAGAAGATCAGGCAACTACTACTGGAGTCTAGGAGCGAATGCTCCTCTGCCTGAGCTGGATTCCCCAATCCCCCAGACCCAGTCAGGACCGCTTTGTTCATTTTCTTACCTCCCTGGTTCCTTCAGACACTTGGTGTTAATACCACTACTTTAATATTGGGATTTCTTTTTTTCTTTTTTTTGAGAAAGCCAATGTGTTGCTTTTCCCTCTCCATCAATCCCTCCCTTTCTCTAAACCAATCTAACTGGAGACTGCAGCATCTCGATGACAAGCAGAGTAGGGAGAAGGAAGGACTCACAATCCTAAAGCCGATCCGGGAAAGTACTGTCCATGAAAGCAGACTGAAGTACAAGACATCAAGACAGAAAAATGTGCAGCAATGTGTGCATTTTAGATGTTTACATCCTCGTAGATGTGGTCACAGCAGAGGCTAGAGATGGGGTTAGAAGAGCATACTGCCCTACTTATCAAAAACTGTACTAGACAAAAACTGAGTCAGTCCTGAGGTTTGGGGTAGGACATACACATCCAGCTGCCACACAGTTCTAGATCTGAGAAGGGGATTCAGTGGTGATTCAGGGTGAGGCCAGACCACCGAATGGCAAGCCTGTAGAGATCCCACATCTCTCCTAAGGTGAGAATGATTCACTGCAAGGCCGTGGAGTGGGTGTGTATGAGCAGGGCACATACTCAATTGCAGAAATGTGGAGAGGAAACATTATCCCCAAGATTCTGATGCAGCCCTAAAAATAACTTAGTGCAAAAAGACAAAAAAAAAAAAAAGTCTTTAAATTGTTAGCATTCGGGGTGGGGGGGAACCTCAAGATTAAGTATATGCACAGTATTGTGCAACCCTCACCAACATCCATCTCTAGAACTTTTTCGTCTTCCCCAGCTGAAATCTGCAACCATAAAAAGTAACTCCTCGTTCTCTCCTCCTACTGCCCCTCCCTTCTCTCTTCTGTCGCTACGAATCTGACTACTTTGGGAGCCTCACAGAAGTAGACTCATACAATACCATCCTTTGGTGACTGGCCTACTTTAACATTTTAAAATACTTATGCAATGTAAAACAAATGAACAAAGAAAAAAGTGGCAAACAAAAACACAGACTATTAAATATGGAGAACAAACTGGTTGTTGCCAAGCGGAGGTGGGAGGAGAGGTAAAACAGATGAAGGGATAAAAGTACACTGGCCTCGATGAACACTGAGTACTGTACTGAATTGTCGAGTCACCCTACTGTACACCCAAAACTAACATAAAACTGCATGTTAATTATACTAGAATTTTTTAAACTAAAAATTAAAAAACAAATAAAATGCTTGTGCTATGTATCTCTCACCACAAAAGAAAAAAGAAGACTCAAGGAATCACTTTCTTTACAAAACAGGAGTAGAAAGTCTTAAGGGGAAAATAAGCAAGAGGCTTTATTGCAAAAAGCCAACAGGATGTAAGATGAGTAGAATGAGGGAGAACTGCAGATAACTTTCCAAATGGAAAAGAACATGAAAATTGACACTGAAGACAGTATACAGCTAACCTGCTGCTACAGAAAACCAAATCTGAAACGCGGATGACAGACGTGCAATAAGCCCGTAATATATAGAGACCGTTGTCCTAGCACGCAGCAGCAGTTTGGAAAAGCAGCCATGATTATACTTGGGGAAGGGAGGTGTGAGAAGATCTTTATGATACAGAGAAAAGAGTAAATAAATAGGTAGTGGGAAAATGTGAAGGACACATAACACAGAGGCTTCCCAAAAACTGTTTATAAAGGGTCACCACACTCCAGGCAAAGCCAACACAAACAAAGGGGGTGGACCTCAGTGATTTTAATGGCAAGGACTATTTTTTAATCCACAGCACAGGAAAAACAAACAAATAAAAAGGTTATCTAGAAGGGGGGGAGGCTTTTCTTATGTATTTTTTTCTTCTTCAGTATACGACACTAAAAAAAAAAAAAAAAAACAAAACAGAGCAGCATATATTAAAGGAGTTTTAAAGGTTATGGTCTACACATTATTCCTTCAACAAAACTACTAGCCAATCAAGAAATGAATCAAAACTCAGAACCAAAGAACAGCAAAATCACAGTTAAAAATAAAAAAGAGGAGCTTATGGAGTGGGGATTTCTGATAAAACCACCAATCACAAAAGCCCTGTGGAGGAGCACCGTCTACAATCACCAAAGTTGGTTAAATAACTCATATTTGGGACCCTAAAAATACAGACAAGCGTAATCAAGATTTAAAGCAAAGCACGTCATGATGATTGCTGTTTCTTCCTGGGGGAACCATCCTGGTCCCGAACGTAAAACACTCCTCCAGGATTGCTTGCACATTCCACACAGAGGGTCACCACAACAGGGTTCAAACGCAAATATGAAAGTCAGGGGTTCGTCAGATTATTCTGCCCATTCTTGAGGGTGTTTGCAACGTGGCACATTATAATGTTTTAAAAAGAGGAAAAAAGTGTAAGAAGGGAATTCTAAAAATTAAAAACAAAACCTTTATGTATAACTTTAAACCAGCTACCTTCCCCAAATTAAGAGAAGTGTAAACTCAAGTTAAGAGATACAGATGTGAGAATGTCTGCATGAAAGTTCCAAGCTAACTTACAAACTACGGCAGGTTGGACTCAAAAGGACTCTTCTCAAAATAATGATAATGATAACAATAACAAGACCAACTACCCGACGAAGCAAAGGTATCCAATGTACACTTCAGGTGAGGAAGTGAAATATGCTATTTAAGTGAAATATGCTATTTTTCCCTAACTTGCACATGTTAGGATTACTTAGTGAAAAAAATAAAATATAAAAACTGATCTAGGGGCACCTGGATGACTAAGGTGGTTAAGCCTCTGCCTTTGGCTCAGGTCATGATCCTGGGGGTGCTGAGATCTAGCCCCACGTGGGGCTCCCTGCTCAGCGAAGAGTCTGCTTCTTCTTCTGCCTCTCCCCCTGCTCCTGTGCTCTCTCTATCTCTCTCTGTCTTCTCTCAAATAGATAAATAAAAATCTTTTTAAAAAATTTTAAAACTTTTGTTAAAAAATGATACTCAAGAGAAAATATTGGAAGGAAATTTAAAACAAACTTTTTAAGTAAGATTTTATTTGAATGATAAAATTATTCATTAATATTTTCCTTCTGTCTATGTGTCTGAATTTTCCAAATCTCCTTTAACACACATAGTAACAGGAACTTTTCCATTGCTCCGCGAGAAATGGACGAGGGATGCCTTCCCGAGCTGGCACAGCAGGGCGTTCCTTTCCGCTCCCCACACCAGCCTCAGCCCCATCACTGGCTCTAGAAAATAGTGAAAGAAATCACTTACTGTGATGTTGTGGGGGTCAAACCCAACGCCACCAAGGAAGAACTGAAAAACGCCTTACAGAAACTGGCCTTGAAGTACCATCCCATTAAGAATACAAACAAAGGAGAGAAGTCTGAACAGATTTCTCAGACTTATGAACTACTCTGATGCAAAGAAAAGTGAATTATATGATAAAAGAGGAGAATAGGCAATGAAAGAAGGCAGAGCTGCTGGCGGTTTGGGCTCCCCTATGACATCTTTGAAATGTCTTTGGAGGAGGAGGAGGGATACGGAGAGAAAGGAGAGGTAAAAACGTTGTGCATCAGCTCTAGTCACCTTAGAAGATTTATGTAACTGTGCAACAAGAAATCTAGCTCTGCAAAAGAACATGATATATGACAGATGTGAAGGCCGGGATGGTAAGAAAGGAGTAGTAGAATGTTGTCCCAATTGCCAAGGTACTGGAATGCAAATAAGAATTCATCAGCTAGGACCTGGAACAGTTCAGCAACTTCAGTCTGTGTGCATGGAGCTCCAGGGCCCCAGGGAAGAGACTGGCCCTAAAGGCAGATGTAAAACTGCAATGGAAGGAAGACAGTTTGAGAGAAGAAGATTCTAGAAGTCCATATTGACAAAGACATGAAAGATGGCCAGAAAATAACATTCTATGGTGAAGGAGACCAAGAACCAGGACTGGAAGCAGGAGATATTATCACTGTTTTAGATCAGAAGGAGCATGATGCTTTTACTCATCGAGAAGACCACTTGAATGTACAGACAAGCAATGGCTGGAGCACTGGGCAGCTTTCAAAAACCAGCATCTACTCTTGACAACCAAACAACTGTCATCGCCTCTCATCCGTCAGGTTGTCAAGTATGTGCTAGATGAAAGCATGCGAATTTATCATAGACCATATATGAGAAGGGTCACCTAATCACTGAATTGAAGGTAAATGGCTTTCTCACTCCTGAAAAACTGTCTCTTCCAGGAAAAATTCCTACCTGAGACAAAAGATGTAGAAGATACTGATACTGATGAAGTCAACCAGGCAGAACTGGTGGGCTTTGATCCAAATCAGGAAAGATGATGCCACTACAATGGGGAACACAGGGGTGGTGGTTAGTGTCAGACCTCTTCATGGGGTCAGTGAATAACACTGCTGGCATTTTAGATGACATAGTGAGTGAGTGAGTGAAGGACTATAATCATAGCTCAGTATTTGCTATTGTTTTTGTTTTAATATTCAACTATGGTAGTGTTTTAAAAGTTAAATGAAGAATAAACTCGGATACAAAAGCAAAAAAAATACACATAGACACATTTATAATGATATTTCCAAATCTCCTTTAATACATACAGTAACATGTATAGCTGTAACAATTTATAATATAGGATTTTAATATCTGGGGCTTTTCCTCTTGCCCAGGTCTTGAAGACATTTGGAGACTGCCAGGGCCCGAGTGTGTGTGCCCCCCCCCAATCCGTATGTGCCAGTCATACCCCGAGTGATGACTTGGAAATAAGACCTTTAAGATGTGATGAAGTCATGTGGGTGGCCCCGTCGTGAGTGGGATTAGTGCCCTTACAAGAGAGCTCCCTTGACCTTTCTGACTCACTTTTTTTGTTGTGAGGACAGTGTGAAATGGTTCTCAATGAACCAGGTAAAGAGCCATCTCCAGACTCGGAATCTGCAGGGATCTGATCATGGACTTCTAACCTTCAAAACTGAAAACAAAAATTCCATTATTTAAGAATTTTTTTTAATTTTTAAAAATTTTATTTACTTGAGAGAGAGAGAGAACAAGTGAGAAAGCCCAACAGGGAGAAGGAGAGGGAGAAGCAGACTCCCTGCTGAGCAGGGTGCCTGGCCTGGGGCTCCATCTCAGGACCCTGGGATCACAGCCTGAGCCAAAGGCAGACGCTTAACCAACTGAGTTACCCAGGTGCCCCAAAATTCCATTTTTTTATAAGCTACCCCCTCTATGGTATCTTTAACAATAGAACAGACTAAAAGAGAGATTATATAGTAAAAATGAGATTGATTTTGTTATTTATTTATACATCTTATCAAAACAAAAGTATCCTCTTTGAAAGTAATTCAGTATCGAAATGAAATAAAGTGAATACAAAAATGTAGAATCACCAGCTCAATTTTTTTAATCCAGAAACTTCACAAATGCAACTAACAGCCTTATAATGGCAACGGCATCTACTGATAAAGCTCAATTTTCTGGATGGAAATTAAAAGCTCCAGAAGCCTGGGGAGGTTTATTTTCTGTGTCCCTCTTCTATTATATTGGTGTCATTTTGATCATCACTAAACTGGTAGTTGCTTTGCTCCTTCAAAGCTCTCACTAGGAGGGAAAAAAAAAAAGATTCTCATCTATTTCATAATGAGGAGCCCTCAATCGTTAGTCAAATGACCATATTCAAAACCTGTATTTTCTACAAGGCATACTACCCTTTTAGTATTTTCCTTGATAAAGGATCTGCTTCATGATATGCCTCAGACTTCAAGCTATTTTCTTGTTACACACTTTTTAATCTGATCAAGGCTTCTCCTTGTAATTATTTCTTATGCTGTTGTAATTTTCCACTGGTCTTTTTAAATTCCACCTGGGGGGGGGGGTCTGATCGCACACCCAGTGTCCCCAGCACTCGTTCGTTTTGCAGTAACCCCTGGGCACCTGCACTTCTCTTGGCTTTCTCTTCGAGGATGTTTTTTATTCTCACTTTTTGCATCTCTTTACATGTTGCTCCGGAATGATTTATTATCCTTGTTGTTCTTAGGAATCACTTTCGTTCTAATTGCAAAGCTAAATAAATTGTCCTCCCTCACTGTCACTTTGGAGAATTCTCTTTCAGTTGAACATTCCTAATTACGGCCTAGAGAGCTCCTAAAAATTAAGGTCAGAATCACTGCATTCCAAGAGTGTTACAAAGCTCTGTGAGCACAAAGATCTTTTTTGTATGTGGGCAAACCTCGGACATACTGCAGATTCAATTCCAGACCATTGCAATAAAATGCCTATCACGATTAGCAAGTCCGATGAATTTTTGGTTTCCCAGTGCATATAAATTTGCTGTAGTCTAGGCAATATGCAACAGCATTTGTCAAAAATGTACATACCTTAATTTAAAAACATTTTATTGCTAAAAAAATGCTAAGCATCACCTAGCTTTCAGTGAATCATAATCACTGATCACTGGTCACCATAACAAATATAATAATGATGAAAAAGTTTAAAATATTGTGGGAATTACCAAAATGTGACATAGAGACTCGAAGTAAGCAAATGCTGTTGAAAACCTGGTGTCCCCAGACTCCCTCCAAGCAGAGCCACAAAGCTTCCCTCTGTGTCTGCCGAGCGCACAACAGGGATGTGCAGTGAAACGAAGTGCATCTGTAAAAACCAACAACTGGCTGATTTTCTTCCTATAAAGATTTTTCCATATGGTTCAAATATTTGGACTCTCAGCACGACTGTCTCAGTTTCAACAGTATAAGAGACTGAATACAGAAGCAGCCGATGGTCAGACCACACACGAAAACTGAACTCTAGCCTCCAGCATACAGCAGCTCATCCAAGAAACCAACCCACTCTCTGTAGGAACCAGTCCCGAAAATAGCCAACTATGTGCAAGTCAGACTTGCAAGAAGTCAGACCATTATCTTGAGCCACAGTCCAGGGAACCAAACAATAACCCTTGCAGTAACCCACCCTAACTAACCCAGATGAAACTCATGCCTGATGGCTTCGGCAGCTGTTGCCCACATCCAACACGGGACCAGCCTGAGAAAGCCAAAGACACCCCCTGGAACCAATCATGTAGGGTGTCTTGCTTCCAGCTAGCCCATATGCACAGCTGCCCAGGCTGATCCCCTCAGAGCAGGACACGCCGGAGCCTTCCGGGCATCCCTAGAGAGCATCCCCACTCTCCTGCCTGCCCCCGAGTCTCTGCTAAACCCACGTGATGGGGGCCGATCCCCTTGCTGGAACTGGAGCAAGCTCCGAATAAACAGCCTTTGCGTGTTCTCATTCAGATGGTCTTCATTTATATCCAGCCTGGCCTTCAAGAGCACCAGGAGGGCCTAACTTTTAGATATAATGCAGAGGCCAACATGCCTACTGTATTTACGGTTTTATTATTCCTAGAGCATAAGACTCAAACTTCTAAATTTTGCCACATATTTTTCATTAAAGTCACACTTACCACAGTGGCTTCGTACTTGACACAAATCATTACTACCTTTTTATCTGAGGGCTTATATACTTATAAACTAATCTTTATTGGGTGTTTGCTTTGTGTGAGACACAGATAAACAAGATGTAAGTTTAACCTAGATGCTCACAATCTGATGCTGTCAACCATTTCAGTGAGTATCAATCTATCACTTTTACGTATCCAATGGAGTACAGGGCATTAGGAGTATTTTCTGTCTAATGGGGAAGTATTTTCTCCTTGCGTTCCCACCAGCTCCCACCTGGAAAAGCGGTGGAGGAAAATCAAAGTAGTGGAGACCTCCACACTGAGTCAGGACTGACACCTTAGGACCCTACTGCGATGGCTCTGGTTTCCAGAAATAGTAGTCTACAGGACTAAGTTGAAAAGAAGCAGATCACCGGCTGCTTGATGAAAACACAGAACGCTATGTCCTTAACAGGAAGCTTCGTTTTTATCCCAGGCAAATATAGGACTTTCCTTTGGACTACTAACAGAGCCTATATCAAAGCTCAGAACTGGCTGAAAAGAACAAGAGGAAAGCCCTCTGGTCCCTGTACTTTCCGCTCTAACTTCCGCACCATGTTCCTTGTTCCAGAGCAGACCCTGTTCCCTTTGGCAGCCCCGCAGCCTTTCCTCTGGTCACTCAGAAGTCAACAGAAAGCCCCACGGGGAGTATTACTGTCCCAGGAATGAACCGTGCCGTTCTCCCTCCTGCCTGAACACACGCAGATCGCTGGTTTCCGACACAGAACCAGAAAGACCTCTTCCCCCTAGCCCAGCTTAGCTGTTCCACCATTGGTGAGAAAGGACGTCTTCTCTATCCGTGGATACACAGAATGGAGGAGTCTACTAGAGCAGCCCCCAGCAGAAGGATCAAAGAATGAGAGGCATAACAATGAGTTTGAACCAGTCTTGAAAAAAAATGAACATGACAATTAAGAGAAAGAGTTCTATGGCCAAGTAGCAGGCAGCTCACTAGTGGGGCTGTGCCAGGCACAGGCACCGGAGTTCCGACGGAAGAGAATTACTATCACCCCATGTTCTTGGCTCGCTCATTGGTTTTGGTCTCTCTTTAACCCAAAAGGAATGCAAAATCCCTGTGTGGTGTGACACGCTGCCAAAGAAAACTCTTAGTCCTTCTCATCGTGTGTCACATGTGCCACGTGTACCACGTGTGCCATGTGTGTCACACAAGATCTTTTTTTTTATTTTTCCCCTAAGCTATACTTCCAGGAGTTCCTACTTCTGGCTGCCTAGCTGAAAAGCAATATTTGTAAATCTCAGCTACAAAGCCCAGCATGAGCATTCCAGAATATGCAAATTTCAGGCCCAAGCGCCTGTGTGCTTGTCAGGAATTCACACCAGAGTCTGATTCTAAAATGAAAATCTTATAAAAAATATGTCGATTATCCACAAATTCATACAACTCCTTTGTGAGTACATGTTCAGAGAATATCTAAGCAATGGGTCTACCAGTCATTAACACAGGGTTGGAAGATACATCCAGGAGATTTTTATTTCTTTTTTCTCATTCTAGATGAATGACAGTCTCCCCTATTTGCAAGTCTCCTGGGAAGAATGAAACAGGTATCCTATGGCACTCTTCCTCCAACCTTTAATGTAACCCACCTCCCCATGGCCTTGCAGTTAGTTTACACCTGTAGTAAGAAGAAAGCTTCTGAGATATAAAAATCAGGGCATGGACCCTGTTTAAGATGACACATTCACACGTACATATGAATTGTAATTTGAAGGATTTAACTTTATATTCCTTATGTCCATAAAGTGAACCACAATGAAATATTCATGATCCTTCCAGAAGAAAATAAAGAAACTCATCTTAAAGTCACTTCCAATCTCATATAAAGTACGATTTCTAAACCCATCATTTTAATGATGAGAAGTTGACTCAAACTTTCCTTCTGCTAAGCCTGTACCAAAGCATTTTCTATTCTTCCAGATTCTTTATAGGTTTGTACTTGGTAATTAATCCCCCAAGTGTAATATAAAGGTAAGCTCATACGAATATCCAGTCTCCTCGAAGCAGGCGGCCGAGCAGGTGCGACAGGCAAACAGATCGGCACAGAGAGCCATGCTGGGAAACGGGAGCATGGAGCAGGGGCAGGAGCAGGAACGGGACCAGAGCTTACAGACTCAACCACACAGCCATTCTCTTTCCAGAGAAAGCAGAAGCCACTGGCTAGAATAAAAATGGTCAAGAAAGTTTATTGCCAGTTTATTTCTACAATGTAAACACTATTAAATGAAAAGAAACAGGAAACCAATTCAGTTCCAGTGTGAACGCAAGTAACAGCAGTGGGCAATACCGGGCCCCCCAGCCTCCGACTCATAAACTCGTAAACTCCTCTGCTTATGAGGACAAACGCCCCAGGCTGGATGACATCCAGGACCAATGACACTGCACAGGCAATGGGACAGCTTCCAATCCATGACTCTTGTTCACTTTTTTCGGACGAGAATGTGTGGTTAAAAAGACGGGCTTCTGAAAACTTTGCTCGCACCAAAACTCTTCCCATAAAAGCCACTGTGAAGCTGGGGAATGATTATCCCGGGTTATTATCACTGAATGACTCCTCAAAAGCTGGAAAGAAGTAGATTCTTTTAAAAAGCATGTGTTCATTGTAAATCATTTTAGAATCCTAAGAACCAACTAATATGATAATTAACATCTAAAATAATAGCAGTTACATGGATAGAATTGTTAGTAGACCCAGTATTTACTGATAATCACAATCTCATCACTAAATCATGTATGTAAAGAGAATAATTTTGAAATGTGGTCGTCATCTTGCAGGTTATCATCCAGAAAGAGAACAAAACATTCGTGAAACAATAGATAGCACAAATACCTTAATTCTGTCAATGGACTGGGTCTTTCCAGAAAAAAAGGAAATTGTTAAGGGAAAGAGTTTTCAGGCAAGACATTTGTGAATGAGGCTGGAATTTCAGCTAACTCTTGAATGATAGATACAGAGAAGTGGCAAGGAAACATCCTAGCTCTGAAGAATCACGTGACTAACACCGAAACCATAAAAATGGTTGCATACAATATTAACAAAAGGAAAATCGATAGTATTCTTTTATACTTGCAGTAACCATATGAACAACACAACAAAAAATTCCATTCACAAGAGCCATAAAATTTTTCAAAATTACAAAACACCTATGAATAAATTTCTCAGGAAATGTGCAAGATCTAGCAGGTAGCATTCTGAAATGTTTCTGTAGGACCAGCTGAATTAGTTTTGCAAGAAAGCCCCTCCTCTGTGAAGTGACTCAATACCAATAATGCTGATCATTTCTCTTAATTTAGACAGTCAATGCAAATTCAGTAACTGATCCTAATGCTGCCAGAACTCTTCAAAACTTGACAACCTGATGCTAAAAGACTTATAAAATAAAAATATAACCTGAATGCGAAGAATTTTGACAAAGGAGAGAATACTTTCTTGACATAAATAAATCTATAGGAAGTTAAACAGGATTTAAAGGTGCCTCAAATGATAGATCAATAGAACCAAAGAAATTATTCATAAGCAATCCCAGTTATTTAGGGCTAAAAATAGTAAAAGGTGGCATTTCAAAGCAGTGGGAAAGGATGTACTATTCAATTTGCCCATGCAGTTTGGGAACAATAAGCTACAATTAAAAATAAATAAATAAATTTATCTCCCTGCCTCACATTAGTCACACTTCAATTCTCATCATATTAAAGGGCTAAATGTGAAAAGCAAAACTCTGGTAGCAGAGGAGAAAACAGGTGTATTGCTTTCAATGTTGGGGAAAACCAGGGACCTGCCTTAAATAGATACAAAGCAGACAAGCAATAAAGGGAAAATAGATAAATCTAACTACATAAAACCCATAATCTCTACTACAAAAGACAAGCCCCACTGGGGAGAAAGTATTTGCAAACTATAATACACACAAAGAACTCTACCCCAAATTTAAGAACTCCAGAGACCACGCCATCCCCCTCCCATCACGCCAGTACAAACACAGCTCATAAATTGGCAAGGATCTTTCCTGTTCCTCCTAGATACCCATTTTCAGGAATACAAGGAGACTCACAGAAACTGCAGACCCAGATGGCAGGTGAGCTCTGGAGAGAAATCCTGAGATAGGATGGGAGCGATGCAGAAGGCAACATGGCTCAGCAAGCACAGGTATTACACTTCAGAATGCGGGAACACACGCTCATGACAAGGGTCTAACCCCATTTTTGCCCACCATGGTTGTGAGATGTAGACTGAGCTGCCCAAAAAAAAAAAAAAAAAAAAAAAAAAAAAATCCCCATTAGATGCGGTTTTGTTTTAAAACCAGATGACATATGGCTACAGAGAAGTCACATTTTCCAAAGCAGAGAGAAAGAAAAGCAACTTTAATGGAATTCTGCTCTGGTTTATCTAATATCCCACAGGAAACTTGCAAGTAGGTGGTCCAGGAAAGCCCAATTCATTCAAAGGTACATAAAACACAGGGAACTGGCAGGGGATCATTGCAAAGATGCAATAATAGAAAATAAAATAAAAAGAAATGTTTAAATCTGTTAACAGATGAATAACACTCACCAAAAGAAGGGAAAAAGTGCTGCCAAAGAACAGAAAGATCTGTACCAAACACTGTATGACAAATTTAAAATATAACAATCTCTGAAATGAAATCACAGACATAAAAACCTTATACTGTCAGAAATGCCACACAACACAAACACACACACACACGCACACACACACATAAATGCACACACACAACAAAAATACAAAGAAGGAGAGACCTCATAGTAAAATACTTTTTAATATCCATAAAGCCAGAAAATATATAATACTAAAAAACAAAAGCCAAACTTCTCTGTCATATCAATAAATGTAAATGAGCCAAACCCAACAACATAAAAAAGAACTTTTTTGGTTCCAAAACAAACACAACTATATATGAAAGAAAAATCTAAATGGAACTGAAAAGATTGAGCATTAAAAAAATAAAAATGAGGGGCGCCTGGATGGCTCAGTGGGTTAAGCCGCTGCCTTCGGCTCAGGTCATGATCTCAGGGTCCTGGGATCGAGTCCCGTATCGGGCTCTCTGCTCAGCAGGGAGCCTGCTTCCCTCTCTCTCTCTCTGCCTGCCTCTCTGCCTACTTGTGATCTCTCTCTGTCAAATAAATAAATAAAATCTTTTAAAAAAAATAAAAAATAAAAATGAAACAAAACCAAAAAGAAAGAGAGAAAGCATGACTTTCTTAAGGGAGTCCATGAAATACAGAACCAGCACTGCAAGATTAAACAAACAACAAAAAAAAAAAAACAAAAAAAAAAAAACAGTAAAGCAAAGACAACTACTATAAATTCCAAAAGGTACAAATCAGCATGAAGATAGTTTGGGAATATCTACACTCCAAAGAGCATGGTTCCAATATCTAACAAAAAACATAGGCAATACAAGGAGAAATAGGCAGAAATAAGCTAATACTAGAAGATCCTAAACCAAGTCTAAACCCTAACATGAGTACATAAAAACAAGTCAGTACTTAAATGATTCAAAATAACATAATTAGTAAGTTATATCTAACTTACATAGAAAACCCAAAAAGCAGTGAAAACACCTTCTAGTCGAATATTTATAGGCAATTCAGGAAAAGTTAGCTACATATTCGACCCCAAAGACATTCACTCAAAAAGCACCAAACTGACATCCATAGCCTGGTAGGCAGATTTGGGGCCCTGGTGACCCTCATTCCCTGGTGTCATGTCCGTGAGTTACATGGCCAAAGATATCATTTAGATTATTAATCAACTGACCTTAAAGTAGGAAGATAATCTTGGAATATCCAAGTGGGCTGAATGTAAACATAGGAGCCCCTGAAAGCAGAGCTTTCTCCCTGCTGAGGAGGTAGAAGTTTGAAAGAGGCAGACGGCATCCAAAGCACGAAGACAGGAACCATGCTGGCTCCAAGATGGAGGGGGCCACAAGGAAAGCTCAAGAAGGAAGTTAATTCTGCCAAGAACCTCTGAGGTTGGAAGAGTACCCGAGCTTCCCTCTGGCCAATACTTTGTTTCCTGCTCTGTGAGTCTAGCAGAGAGCGGCTGGGCCCCCAGCATGGATGCCCTCTAGAACCAAGGTCACAAATGGGCGTTGCTTGAAGCTGTTAGACATTTATGGTTGCTGGTCATTTATGAAAACAACAGAAAACCTCAGCTCAAGAAGCAGAGTTAAACCTGAACATCATGGGTGGGCAGAACACTAGAATACAATAAGAAAAGTAACTCTCTCAGATTTTGAATAAAAATATACAAAGATTTGTTTGGTTGTTTAGCTTCATTTATTTTGTCCTAAATCTATTGCCAAATGTATGGATACTCTATAAATTTGAAAAACGGATTGATCTTTAAATGAGCTAACAAGGTCTTCTCTGAATTTATATCTCAGAGTACTTGATAGTGTAGGAAATATTTCATCCAAAGAAGTAAAATATCAATAGCAATAAAGAGACTTGTCTTCTTCCCCAAAGAGTCAATGAAAACTGTAAGCAATGAGTCATTTGACCACTTTTTATAGTAAAATGCTGCCAAAGTCAAAACAATTGCAATTGGTCAGCATATTTTCCTGCCATTTAAGTAATTACCCATACACGCACGCATCTCAGCAATCCGAAGTAACACCTACTGAATCTTCATACTCTTTATATTTGAATGAGCCTTGAACACCATAACTATAATACCAGAAGCTATTTCAATCCTTCAAAAACAGTAGGAGTATTTATAGTCCTGATGTCTTCAAAATTTTTAGCCCACCACGCTGCAGCATACCCATTTGGTAGTTTCATGCAACCGTGATATTTTTAGAGAACTCAGACTGAGTTTAGATTTACAGATTTAAATGATAACTGCATAACAAGTTAATTTAGCTTTTCAAAATATCCATACAAATAGACTCCATAAAGAGACACATTCCTGCACGCTGGATTCTGACTCTTCTCACACATATTTTCTGAAGAGCAAGTTCCCAAGAGATTTCTAACAATGGCTTCCCTTGGATTCGTTTTCAGAGCAATGATTCATATTTAATTAATACAACTCAATCCTTTCTTTTTATGTTTTGTCCTCACATAATGAGCCAATTTGTTACTTAATTCATTTGTAGAGTGCCTGTTTTTCTTACACAGAAATGTTGACATAGATATTAGATCACAAACAGGAAAAGAGGGAAAAATACTTCCTTTTGATATGAACTTTTTCAATTCTGCTAAACAATGAACAAGAGCCGACTTTTCAAAAAAAAAAAAAAAAGCATGTTTTTTAAATCATCTGGTAGCAATGACCAAAAAATAGAGCAAAGTTTATAAAAACACAGAAAACAAATAAGAATGACTAAACAATACAAAATAGCAAGTTAATGGGAAATGTACCCTAAGTGTGGATATTTCTTAAGGCCCTGACCATTGAAGAATACATGAATAGCTCTGAGTCGTTCTCGATTCCTGAGCTTGTCTGTTGGTAAATGATTTCTAGTTGCCCTGTGACTATATACACAGTTGTATTCTGGGAAAGCCATAGCTGTACTTTCTTTGAACATGTTCTCAAGAAATGAAAATCACACTATTCTGTAGATGTAGCTTGGATTTTCTTGGTACCCAAGTCTAGACATTTAATTCTTTCTTGAGAAAAATCAGGTGGGTAGAGTACCCGGTGTCTACTAAGCATTTTGTAAATGTGTTAAATACCTGAACCTGACACAGACATTCTGTGATCTGACATCACATAGTCACAGGACCTATTTAATGTTAATTAAGAATAACTGATACGGAAATGATGCCATCACCCTTTTGCCCCACACAGTGGAATCATTCAGGTTGGCAGGGGTGGGCATTTCTCCTCAGGTCTAGCAGCCTTTTTTTTTTTAAAGATTTTATTTATTTATTTGACAGATTATTTGACAGACAAACCTCAAGTAGGCAGAGAAGCAGGCAGAGAGAGAGAAAGGAGGAAGCAGGCTCCCCGCAGAGCAGAGAGCCCGATGCAGACTCAGACTCGATCCCAGGACCCTGAGATCATGACTTGAGCTGAAGGCAAAGGCTTTAACCCACTGAGCCACCCAGGCGCCCCACTAGCTGCCTTAATTCCAGAATTCCAGGGCTGTGTGTGTTTTACAAAGCTGTGCGGTGCTGGACAAGACGGGAGTAGCCCCCATCTTCCTGCGGACAGCCCTGTGCCCGAGACCATCTACAACGCACCGGCGGGCTGAATGCGCTGAGCTTACGGCTTCTTGGAGGCATATGGAATTCCAAGGATAACTCGGGGTCGGCAGCCTGGTCCTCTCAGGACTCTTCTGATCCAGCAAGCCAGGAGTCCTCGAGACCCACCTGGGGAGCCTGTGCTTCCCACGCCTGTATTGACCTTCGGGTGCCGCGGGCTCCGGGTCTGGTTTCCCAGCATGAAGATCACGTCCACCAAGGACGGACACAGGGAAGCTGTCCTGTATCTCACGACAACTCCCACTGGGCCATTTTAGCCCCTCACCTGGGGTCAGGACAGAAAGGCCCTGCCCTGCCCTCGGAGCCCTTAACGCAGCGAACCGCCCCCTGCTGCAGCCAGTCCTGGCACGGGAAGAGGAGAACCGCTCCCCTGCCCCGGCCCCCTGGGTAAGCCCTGGGTAAGCCCTGGGTCACCCCAGCCCTGCTGGGCGGAGCGGCCACAAGGTTGGCGGACCATGGAGGAAACTAGAACGGCCGGGAGGACGCGGTGCTCTGCGCAGCCGGGACCCGACAGCGGCCGCCACAGCGCGTTTCCTCGTGTCTCCTGCCACGAGCCACTCGTGCGGAGTCATTTCGGAGCCTCCACTGGCCCCGACCTGCAGAAGTCTGTGCGTCTCTGCGCTGCGGCCGGGCCGGGCCGCCCCTCCGCCGCGGCGAGCGCTCTGCGCCGACCCTGCTCCGGCTTCAGCTGCGGACGCGGCTCCCGGCAGTGCCTTGCCCCACGCCCCGTGAACGTGCGCCCTCCTGGCCGGGGCCTTGAGGGACCCAGCAAGGGGCAGTAGCTCCAAAAATACCTCTCTTTCTCCCGACCTCACAGAGCTAAATATATTTTCAGTTGCACTCGGTGTCACAGGACGATCAAAGTTACTGCAGGCCCCGCACCTGCTCCAGAGCCCGGCCCGACGCCACCAGCCCCGCGCCCGGGTTCTCGCCGGGGGGACCTTGCGGGGACACTGCTGGGACGTTGCCAGGACAGGAAGGGAAGCAGTCGTGGCCTCCCCGCGGCGCTGGGCCTGGCAGAGGGAGCGGAGCGAGCGTGGGCGCCCCGTCCTGGCCTCTGCGGGCCGCGCCGGCCGTGTCCCCACTCCTGCGCCCGCTCCGAGGGCGGCGCTGGGACCACAGTCGACGGCGGACGGGGAACCTGCAGAAACCTCCAGCGGAAGCCGTTTTCGGGGCTGCTGAGAACGCCCCGCATGGGGAGGTCTGGCTGGGGCCCTCTCGGGGCTGGACTGACCGACACAGCGTCCGACAGACGGGGCGCCAGCCCTGCAGCAGCCGCCCCGTTCCCGACCCAGGAAGCGGCCGGACGCTGCGAAGGGCGCCCAGGCCGCCCGGGGCTCCGGGAGGGCCTCGGCTGACATGAACTTTCTCCCCGACGCAGATTCTCTTCCCACCGGGAAGTGCAGGGAGCTCCGGGGGCGACCCAGCCCCAAGCAGGCCTCGGCGCTTCCGTCCCAGCCCGACCCCGCTGGCCCCCGCGCCGGCCCCTGCAAGGCCGTCCTGCAGAGACTACAGAAGCTTCTGATTTCTTCCCCTGGGCACTGCCCCCACGGTACTGCAGCTAATTCAAGCCCCAGGTGGCAGAGGATGTTAAAACTAAATGTGAATCAGCCAAAAGTTCCCAAGCAAGGAACTTACCAGAAGCCATTCCCCTTGCCGCAGCCGGACGGCGTGTGCCTAATTCTGGTCCTGGCACCAGGCAGGGAGGGCTTCGTGAGCACTGTCACGGTGACAGATGGCTTTATTGACCATGTTCAGGGTGTCCCGACCAAGAGCAAAACATGTCGGGGTGCCTGGGTGGTTCAGTGGGTTAAGCCTCTGCCTTCAGCTCAGGTCATGACCCTCAGGGTCTTGGGATCAAGTCCCGCGTGGGGCTCTCTGCTCTGCGGGGAGCCTGCTTCCTCCTCTCTCTATTGCCTCTCTGCCTACTTGTGATCCCTGTCAAGTAAATAAATAAAATCTTAAAAAAAAAAAAAAGAGCAAAACGGGTCCATAACAGGCTGAATCCTCGATGAAAATACCTGTCAGGATATGAGTTTCCCACCCAAATCCACTCAGCTGTAGAGAGACAGAGAGGCTCTCATCTGATGGGGTTACGGAAACATCTCTCCCATTTCGGGGGGTCAGCAAACAACCCATGAATCACGTCAGGCCTGTTGCCTGTTCTAGGCAGCCTATGAGCCAAGGAAGGTTTTTAAATTTTTAAATGGTTGAAAAAAATGAAAAGAAGACTTTGTGATGTGTGAAAACTGTATGAAATTCAAATTTCAGTGTCCATAAATAAAGTTTTATTGGAACAAAGCCACATTCATTCATTTTCATACTGCCTGAGGCAGCTTTCACACTACCATGACAGAGATGAGTAGCTGCAAAGGCTTGGACTATTTCCATCTATCCTGTTACTGGCTGAATGGTATCCCCAAAAATTCATGTGTTGAAGTCCTAATCCCCCATAACTCAGAATGTAACTGTATGGGAGACAGGACCTTGAAAGAGGTGATGAAGTTAAGTGGGACTGTAGGGTGAGCCCTAGTCTAATTGACTGGTCCCTTACAAGCAGAGCTTTGGGTAGACCGGAGTCCTATTCAGAAAGACTTGGGGATATGCAAAGGAAAGCCCTATGTGAGGGCACAGCAGGAGGAGAGGTCTTACGGGTAACTGAATTGCCTAGCACTTTGGCTTTAAACTTTCACCCTCTAGAACGGTGAGAAAACACACCTGTTGTTCAAGTCTCCCACTCTGTGATATGTTTGCAGCCCTAGCAACTCATGCATAGACCTTTACAGAAAAAGTACACTGACCTCTGTCTAAACCATGACGTCCTTCACAAACTCACCTGTGTATTCGACTATATAATTCAGTACGTCATCAGGGTCCCCAAGAGGACAGGCCTGGTCCACTCCATCTTCTTCGAAGACCAGTGGAGAAGAGGCATGCATGCCGTTGCCTTTTGCAGAGGATCAAGACACACAGTCACCCAGATGGGCATCCAGCTCACCCATCAGACCAGAAAAGAAGAACCACCTTGCTGGGCTTGGCTGACACCTGCAGATTTCTGGGCAGAGGTAGAGACACTTGGGTCCGCACACCTTTCCCCACATCAGCCATGCACCTGCGCCCAAAACTCTGCCCACCAGCCCCAGGCTGTTTCCCTTCATGTTTCTCTGGTGGCTCCAGGACATCATGGCTGGAAGCACTTCTCTGGGCTCTGATATTTAATCCCCTTACAGTGTTTCTTATGACAATCCCTAGGTTCTGTGTTTTCCTGTCCTTCCTTTCTCCTAGAAGGACATAAAACATCTTGGGTATTTTGTTATCGGGACCATGTCTTTCTGCATGTCTCATGTTAAAGAAAACACTTGGTTGTTTGCCTCTTTCCTGCTCTTACTAAGGGACGGTTTATCAGCATTTGCTTGCTTTGCTGAAACACGCTTTGCAGACATGCAAACGCCATGGAAGAAGCTGGCATCCACCCAGCACTCTGAAACACAGCAGCCCCTCGGAACTACAACAGCCTTTTATGTCAACTGCACAATTCTCAAGCAGAACCTTTTACCCAGAAACCTCATGCCTTTAGCATTCTACTCTTGCCTCCAAAAAGAAAAAAAAAAGAGAGAGAGAAAAATGTTTACATAAAGTAAAAAAATAAAAGCTCAATCTTTTTTGGTTAACTACATGGATAAGGACTAATGCAACTTATTAGTTATGAATTCTTGGGATTTATCCATTTTTAACTGCACCAAATACATACTAGAAAAAGAAAAAGAAAAAGAAAGGCCCTTTTCCTCAACCTCTGATAACTACGTCTTATAATAAGTCAGTAGGAACCACAGCCACACACACTGATATATTAAATATTTATTTTCTGGGCATTTAGTACTATATGTAACCATACTGCTCAGTGATTAATATCAACAAGGTAGTTGGTCAAATGCCCACACTTCTCAGGTATGATGCCAGGACCCCAGTGGTCCAGGAGGCAGCTCACGGCAGCTTGGAGGAGGCGTGGGCAGCGATGGTAGTGGGGTGAAGGGGTGCGGAGCCACATGCTAACAACACAGCTGGTGGCAGAGGAGCAGACGCCAGACCCAGGGAGACGAGGCTGCAGCAGGAAGACATGGGAAGGACACTCAAGAAGACTGCGGGGAGTCCCGGCACACCAGGCGGGATCTGAAAGAATGTCAAGATTGAGCTCAGGAACAAGCAGGACAAAGAAAAGGGTCAATGTGCAGTCCAGGTAAAAGAAATGCTGCAGGTGAAGTGTTTCTCAGAGCAGCATAAAGACTCAGAGGACATTCGGGAGTGGAAAGAGATGGAACTCTACGACTCAATCCCAGTCTTAAGTCTCCATCCCAATTCGACCCCCTACATCTCACATCTACATGCCCACTACAAATTTTACTTTTCTCTAGTCCATGTTCTCTCGGGCAATAAGTATTTCTGAGCACCTACTGTGTGCCAGGTTCCATGATAAACACCAAAGATATAAGAGGGACCACACAGACCATGTCCCTGCCTTTAGGGAACTAATACTCTGATGGCTCAAAATAAACACCTATAAGTATTTTAATAAAAATGAAAACTTGTCATGTTATAAAAATATTTGTCCTCATAACAAAAGATAACCCAATGATCTAGAACAGCCTGTCTACCATATCTACTAGCCACATGGGGCTACTTAAATTTAAATTCACTGAAATGAAATTAAATTGAAAATGTAGTCACTCAGCAGCATGAGCCGTATTTCAAATGCTCCATGCCCCCTGGGGCTGGCGGATACCATACTGGATACAGCACGGACACAGAGCATCTTCCTCATTACCGAAGATACTTCTGGACCATGCTAATCTAGCACACGTCCCAAGTAAAAACACCTCCCACCTTCCTTCCACTGACAGGAATGAAAGAAGGATTTCATCAGAGAGCTACTGACAGAAAGCTCATTCTGCACAGTCATTCATGAACAAAAGTCTCCCATTACCTTTAAAATCTGGCCCAAACCCAATTCCTTCTAAATCATGAAATTTCACCAAAATAAGATACAACATACCGTGGATATACACTTTCATATGTGACATTTTGTATTTTGGACACGAGGTTGAGAATATCCTTTTTTCCACCATTCCTGAAATGTTGTTAGAATGATAAGAAAAATCCATAACAATTTCTTTTCTTTATTGAGAGAGAGATTTTGTATAGGATTGTAAGACTATTCAGATGCAGGAGATGTGAATGATGAGACCCCTCAGGAAAACTACAACCTAGGAGATATACAGTGGGGACCCTGGTCAAGTCAGTTGCCAATCTGGAGAAATTCAAGACTCAAAAGTGCCAGGAAAGTAGGGGCAGAAGATGTGGAAATAAACATAGCCTATCAACAAATATTGGCCCTCTCCCCACTCCCAACTTCTGTGTGGAAAATACTTGGCAGCCTATTTTTATAAGATAAGTCACAGAAAAAGATGCTCTTCCTTGCCCCTCACTGGGCATAAAGTTGAGAAGAACCAGGACACCCATTACAGTGAGCACAGCACTAAGGGACTACTTCTTAGCATTTTAGAATGGATCAAAAAGTAATCCATGTAGCCTGGGGCAGTTTGTTAGTGTTTCATTTTTAAACACAAGTAAGCAATCAAGCATCACCAGACATTTAAGGAAATCCTGCAATATGAAAACCAAGATTTTAAGAAACAAAATGAAAAGACCCCAGGATTAAAACAACAACAACAAAAATAAAACAACATAATGCAGGAAAGAGAACTTTTAAAAACCAAATTCAAAGACTTTTAGGGAGATATTCCATCCACAAATAATAACAATTTGCTTTGAAAAAGGAAAAATCAGAGAATCAGAAAACATTCTTAGAAATTAAATATACTTTTAATTATTATTACTAAATTTTTGCCAACAACCTCAATAGGAAGGTAGAAAGAAAATAAAGGACAGCAAAAATAAATATACAAATAAATAAATAAAAAGAGAGAATAGTTACTAAATAAAATCAAAGAAGAAATCCAGTTTGTTTACCACCGAACTAACAGATTGCAGAGATAACAAAGAGTGTGTGAATATAGAGTTGATAGTAAGAGCTTCCATAGAAGATCAAGGAAAACTCAGGAAGGAAAGAGAATCAAATTTCTTATCACTAAGACTGGATGGCAGATGGTAAGATAGCAACATCTTCACATTTCTGGTGGGAAAATCATTCCCAACAGAAATACCTGTATATGTCAACCACTTGGTTGATCTGAAGTGCCAAAGGAAGGCATTTTCAAATATGCCAGGACTTGGACTATTAATTTCCTTCTTAGAAAGTGAGTCAAAGATGTAACTCAGCAAAAGAAAGGACTAACTCAAGAAAGAGAATAAGAAAGAGGAAATCAGGGATGCAGGAAAGAGTACATCCTGCTCAGGAGACCCATCAGAGGGGAGCAGTCCTACACAGCAGTTGCCTATGCTCAAAGCAAAAATGATAAAGGACTCGGGGAGAGGACTTTGGGCAAAAGAGAAATCAATAAAATAAATGGTATTATATCGATTTATTTGACAGAGAGACTATAGTAAAGGCAAAGATTCAAGTAAAAAAAGGCAAAAGAATTCCATGTGAAACAAAGTTCCAAAATAAAATAACATCATGCACATAATGATTGTACATGGCCCTCTAATGAGCAACGAATGCACAGACTGAGTCTATTATTTTATTTTCAAGCTCTTATCAAAATCTCATCAAAGAGGGGCACCTGAATGGCTCAGTTGGTTGAGCATCTGACTCCTCATTCTGGTTCAGGTCATGAACTCAGGGCCAGGAGGCTGGGCTCTGCATAGGGCTGCTTGCTAGGCAAGGAGTCTGCTTCTCTCCCCTTCCCTCTGCCCCTCCCCATGCTCACCCAGACATGCCCGCGCGCGCTCTCTCTCAAATAAATAAAACTTTTTTAAAAATACCAAAAAAAAGAAGACAATTATGGTACCAGAATAAAATGAAAGGTTAGGTGGACAACATAAAATTATGGAAAACAGAAGCTGAAAGCAAGGAAAAGCTGAAAGAATCCTGTACTAGCGTCCATGTGTCCGCACACACAAAGTACAGCATCAGGAGATGCTGCCTATAATCAATGAAGCAAGAAATATAAAAGTAAAATATTACTTAGAGTCTAAAAACAATCAAAAAACTAAAAGTAGTAATGCACTTATTCTGGGACGGAGGCAGAGACATTTGGTGTAGTGATTCAAGGACTCCTCACAAAACATGTCTAAAATTAATGAATCAAGAAATGATAATTTAAACATATTATTTGGCATTGTAGAAGTAGATACCAGAGAACAGGTTAATAAGGTTAAAGACTGGGGCATCTGGGTGGCTCAGTAGATTAAACCTCTGCCTTTGGCTCAGGTCATGATCTCAGGGTCCTGGGATCAAGCCCCGCTCCTGAATGGGGAGGCTGCTTCCTCCTCTCTCTCTACCTGCCTCTCTGCCTACTTGTGATCTGTCTGTCAAATAAATAACAAGTAAAATCTTTTAAAAAAATAAATTAAATTAAATTAAAGATTGTTCCCTCTAAGGATGGGAATTAGATACCGGGAGGATGTTGCTTTCCATTAGAAACGCCTGTGCACCACATGATTTTTTAACGACACACATGTAATTCTTGGATCAAATTTGTATATTACTCTATACTTACAACAATAGTAATAGTTTTATTGTTGAAAAAGCCAGGATTTCAAGGTAGGCAATGTGACTTTAGAAACTACATTCTTGACTACAAAATTAGATGGCTCCACTAGGATACATTTGGGGAAAGAAAAGTAGAAAAAAGTTAATATGTAACATTTTATAGACCAGTGTCCTCAGAATCTGATTCCCAGGTCAGGAGTATCAGCAACACCTGGAAACTTTTAAGAGACCTGATCAAAGTACCATATGCAGGTGGTTAAAAGTCAAGCAGTCCCCATCTAAGACACACTGAATCAGTATGTGGGCGGGCCCAACAGCCCATTTTAAGAAGTCCTCCCGCCCCGTCCCCTGCCCAGCAGATTCCACTGTTAGGGACGAAGAAAAAAGTTGGGAAGAACAGACATCCCGTCATCAATAACTAAACCTTTGGAAGGAAGGGCTCCTATATTCTTGGTTTTTCATTGCCAAGTGTCACTTTCATACAAAATTAGTGGTAAATATATGTATGTAGTATAATGTGCAAGTGATCAAATAGGAAAAGATGGAAATTTCCAGAAGTACCAAAATACTCATTAAACAGGGACACCTGGGTGGCTTAGTCAATTAAGTGACCAGATCTTTGTTTCCACTCGGGCTGTGATCTCAGAGTCATGAAATCAAACCCTGTGGTGGACTCCATGCTCAGTGAGAAGTCCGCTGGGGATTCTCTCCCTCTGCCCCTCCCCTTACTCTCTCTCTCATAAATAAATCTTTATATTTAAAAAAAAATGCTCATTAAACCATGCTTACTTCCCCAGAAAAGTAGAAGCAAAAATTTAGATAGATGTACACGCTAGACACCATTAAGACAAAAAAACTGAGGCAGAGTTGAACACAGGCAGAGATACAAAAACATACCAAAAGTTGAATTAAAATTCTAAATAACCACATACACAGCAACTGAAGTGTTCCCTCAGCCTCTCTCTGGTGTAACAATATCTATGTCTCTGATGCTCCTAAATGCCATGACCACGTGAAGTGAGCCAGCAAGAAAAGTGTTAATTAACCAAAGCAGATTAAACTACTTCCTCACATATATTATTCGAGCTCTGCAAAAGAGCCCGAATTATTTTTCAAATATCTTCCCTGCACTGCTAATCATCTTTGATTTTTACAAATCAAAGTTTAACACAACATGTGTAATCACAGACTTTTTACTCCAGACATTCCATCCAACTCAATCCTTTTTGGATCCTTCTCGAAAATCAAGAAAGTCTTCAAGTCAGAGAAGTTCTCAGTACTTGAGGTAAAAGTTCTCTGTCTAAAGCGTTTTAGGAAGGGTACAGAAGACGCAGCACCGATGGAAAGAACCGACGCGAACCGGAAAGAAGAGCCGCGAACAGATGAGAGGACCACGACTTGCTGGGATTCAAGCTCAAATTACAGAATAAAACAGATACCAAGTGAAAGAACGCAGAAACCAGGCGGAACCCGGGTGCCAGCAAAGGAAGCTGACAGCTGAATCACAAAATGAAATGGACCCAGAGAAAATGGAGATTTAAAAACCATCATTATATTTGATTTATAGAATCCAGTTTAACAGCCTGTTAGAGAAACATTAGGTGCGCATCTAGTTGAGATTTTTTCTAGCTGTTCTCTTTTCAGAAGATTTATTTGCCACAGTGACATATGGTTAAAATTCCATCACAAAGGTGAATGCAAGTATAAACATTTCCTTAGCTGCTTCTAAAAAAAAACAAAACCCCTCTTTGGAAGAGCAGAAAGTTCAGGGGATTTCTTTTAATAATAAAAATAATAAAAGATTCATTAAAGGAAATTAAAGCAAAACCACCTTAAATCTTCAATGCCAGCCTATGGCATATTAAAAGTCTTTTTTTAGATCACTCCCTTCTTAGGTCATGAAGGAATACAATATAGTAATTAAAACGCATATGTATTCATAGAAGTGCAAGTCACTATACAACATACTTTTTTATTATAAATGAAATAAAATCATAAAATACTAATAGGTAGTCTATTGGGACAGACACTTAGGGTTAGCCGTGTTACAGATTCCTGGTCTTAATGCAAAGACTGTTCTTGTGAACATTCTCGGTATTGAAATACTCCAACATTCATCTCTATTACCATTTAAAAGCATTAAAATAGAAATGAGCACTTGATTTTTAAAAATTATAGGCAAACATTATATAAAGCTCAAATTGCCTTTGATCCTTTAATTAAAATCATCTGTAACGTGTCCGTCTGCCCTGTAACTGCCCTCCGGACAAGGACGCTGTCAGTCCAGGAAGAAGTCCATGTGTCCCACACACTGGCCGGTACCAAACGGAACCAGACCACTGAAACCTACAATCTTAGTTTTTCTAGAATGTATCTATGTGTTGGTGTGGACTGAACGTTCGCATCCCCCCAACATCATGACAGTGTTAGGAGATGGGGTCTCCGGGAGGTGATTAGGTCATGAAGATGTAGCTCTCATAAACGGGAACAGAGAACCCCTGAACAGAGACCCCCTCTCAGAGAGCTCTCCCTTGCCCCGCGCCCCTCCCCCCACCCCTGCCCATGTGAGGCTGCGGCCAGAAGACGGCCACCGGGAACCTGACCTGACACTGAGTCTGCCAGGACCTTGATCTCATAGCTCCAGATGCAGCATTGGGAGGAATGAATGTTGGTTGGCTAAGCTGCCCATATAGCAGCCTGGACAGATGCAATCAGCAAAAGTTCATTGATTTTATGGGCTCCTCGAGCGTTTCATCAGCAGCGTCTATGCTAACACAGGTCTCCGTTTTGTAAAAGCGCTGGTGGGCCCCCCAAGCCACCTTTCAGCTCGCCAGCTCAGTCCACTCTGCTGTGGCTCAGGCCAAAGAAACCAGAGCCCGGCCCCAAATGCTCCCTGAACATCGGCCACAGACAGTGTAGACAGGCCTGTTCCACTTGGGTGTCTGGAGTCCCTCGGGGGCTAGGAAGGTTGGTAAGGTAGGGCGTATGGAGCGGAAGGTCGGAGGAGTGACTTGGCCACCCGAGAGAAGAAGGCATGCTGCTAGCGGGCACCGCCGGCCAGGTGCCCTCCAGAGGGACCGGCTCTGTGCCCTAGTTCACCCTCACTCCTGCAGTCCTGGGGGCACCTTGTGGGCCCTGAAAAATCCCAGAACAAGAGAACCCCGCACCGTACAGAACCTACCCAATGATTTCCTCCCAGCAGGAGGCAGCTGCCTCGAACACTTTGTCATGTACACCCCCCACCACGTCTCCCTGATTCCGCAGATCTGGAGCGAGGCCTGGCCATGGGACCACCAGCTCCCCATGCTGCTGGGGGAGCTACTGCACGGCCAGAGCTGGCAACCGTGGCTCTAGACCTTCGCTCATCAACTGACGTGACCTGGCCCCCACCTCATCTCAGCCAGTGAAGCTGACAGTTCCCTTGAGCCCAGATCTCTGCAACAGCAAAGTCTCTTTATAGATAGTCTTCACACTCAGCCAGCTGCTATTCCTTTGAGATCTAAAACAGCTCTGGAGGAGAAGGGCTGATGCCTTCCAGGCCTCATGTCTCAATTATGAAAGCCTGCCAGCCACCCTGAGAAATCTCGGTGGAAATCGGGGCAGCAGGGACCCAAGACAACCCGATCAGTTCAGGACAGCAGGAACAAAGCCTCCAACCGCCTGAGAGCTGGGAGAAGCATTGCAGAGGGGGCCACAAGGGCCATGCTGACACTTGGGGCACCTGCAGTCCACAGTGCCACATCCAATAAGGGGCTCTGTGGGGGGGCAGCCACAGCCTCATAATCCTGCCCTCCTTGATGGGTGTGTGTGTGGGGGGGTCTCAGACTCCTTCCAGTACCACTGGCTGCCATGGAAACCAGCAGGAGTTAGGGATGGGTTATCTCACCTGGAGGGGTAGAGAGATGTCAAGTTTGCCCTATTTTTCATCACCGTAAGTAGAAATGTTGTGAGCTCTATGTGCATTGCCCTGCAGAAAGCCCTCCACATTTAGCAGGTAAATGTGCTCTGTGATACTGCGCACACCAAAAATAAATAAATAAATACTATTCTTACAAAACCAAACATACCGTGACCATACCATCCAGTAATCACACTCGTTGATAACTGCCCAAAGGACTTGAAAACTCCTGCCCACACAAAAACCTCGATGCTTAGAGTTTTATTCATAACTGACAAAACTTGGAAGCTACCGCAATTAGGGTGAAGGGATAAACTAACCGTGGTCCATCCAGATGACGGAATATGATTCAGTGCTAGAAAGAGATGAGCCACCAAGCCATGAAGAGACACGGAGGAAGCTTAAATGCATGCCACTACGTGGAAGCAGCCGATCTGACAGACTACACACTCTGCGACTCTGACTACCGTACATTCTGGGAAAGGTATGACTATGGAGACAGCAAAACGATCCGTGGTTACCAGGGTCTCCGGGGGAAGAGGAATGAACAGATGACGCACAGAGCATTTTCAGGGCCGTGAAAGCACTCTGGGTGATACTAACATTATAGACGCATGTCATATACATCTGTCAAAACTCACAGAATGTGTAACACCATGAGGGAATCCTGATGAAAACCATGGACTTCAGGGTGATGGTAGTGTGCCAGTGTAGGTACACTGATTGTAAAAAGTACCCCTCTGGGCAACACCGATTGTGGGGGATGCTGTGCATGACTGAGGACAGTGTTACATGGGAAATCCCTACACTTTCTGATCAATTTTGCTGTGAGCCTGAAAGTGCTTTTATGTATTATTTAAATTTTAGTCAACGTCTACAGTACAACACATGTTTCTGGAGTAGAATCACTTACATACAACAGCCAGTGCCCGTCACAACAAATGCCCTCCGTCACACCCATGCCCCATGCAGCCCATCCCTCACCCACCTCCCTCCATCAACCCTCAGTTTGTTCCCTACAGGTAAGAGTCTGTTATTGTTTATCTCCCTCTCTCCTTTTGATTTTCCCCCTCCCCATATATTCATCTGTTTTCTTTGTTAAATTCCATATGAGTAAGATCATATGGTATTTGTCTTTCTCTGACTGATTTATTTCAGCTAGCACAATACTCTCAAGCTCCATCCACGTCACTGCCAATTGCAAGATTTCATTCTTTTTGATGGCTGCATAATATTCCTGTGTGGGTGTGTGTGGGTGTGTGGGTGTCTGTGTGTGTGTGTGTGTGTGTGTGTACCCCCACATCTTCTTTAACCATTCATCAGTTGAGGGGCATTTGGGCTCTCTCCATAGTCTGGCTATTGTTGATAATCTTGCTATAAACATCAGGATGCACATACCCCTTCAAATCTACATTCTTGTATCCTTTGGATAAATACTTATTGGTGAAACTGCTGGATCATAGGGTAGCTCCATTTTCACTTTATTTTTTTAAGATTTTATTTATGTATTTATTTTAGAGAGTGAGTGAGTACATGTGAGTGGGGAGCAGCGGGAAGGGAAAGGGAGAGAGAGAATCCCAGGCAGACTCTGAGCTGAGCACAGAGCCCAACTCAGGGCTTGATCCCATGCCTTTAGCAGGTCATGATCCCTGCTGAGCAGAGAGCCAGATGCAGGGCTTAATCCCAGGACCCTGGGATTATGACCCGAGCCAAAGGCAGGAGGCTTAACCCCCTGAGCCACCCAGGCACCCCTAACTATGTTTGTTTTTCCAATCCATGAACATGGAATGTTTTTCCGTGTCTTCATGTCCTCCTCAATTTCTTTCGTAAGTGTTCTGTAGTTTTTACAGTACAGATCTTTTACCTCTTTAGTTAGGCTTATTCCCAGGTATCTCATTGTTTCTGGTGCAACTGCAAATGGAACTGACTCCTTGATTTATATTCCTTCATTATCCTTCATTATTGGTTTATAGAAATACAACAGATTTCTGCACATTGATTTTGTATCCTGCAACTTTGCTGAAATCCTGTATTAGTTCCAGCAATTTTTTGGTGGACTCTTTCAGGTCTTCTACATAGAGTATCATGTCATCTGCAAATAGGGAAAGTTTGACTTCTTCCTGGCCAATCTGGATGCTTTTTATTTCTTTTCAATATCTGATTGCTGACACTAAGACTTCCAGTACTACATTAAATAGTATGGTGAGAGTGGACATCCTTGTCTTTTTCCTGATCCTAGGGAACAGCTCTCAGTTTTTTCCCATTGAGGATGATATTAGCTGTGGGTCTTTCATATATGGCCTTTATGATGTTGAGGTATGTTCCCCCTATCCCTACTGTGTTGAGGGTTTTTTATCAAGAATGGGTGCTGTATTTTGTCAAATGCTATTCTGCATCTATTGAAAGGATTATATGGTTCTTATCCTTTATTTTATTAATGTGGTGAGCTCACTGATTGATTTGCGAATATAGAACCACCCCTCGAGCCTACAGGCAAACCCCATTTGATCGAGGTGAATAATTCTTTTAAAGTTCTGTGGAATTCGATTAGTTAGTATTTTATTGAGAATTTTTACATTCATGTTCATCAAAGATATTGGCCTGTAATTCTCCTTTTTAGTACAGTCTTGGTCTGGTTTTGGAATCAATGTAATGCTGGCTTCAGAGAATTAGTTTAGAAGTTTTCCTTCCATTTGTTTTTTGGAAACAGGGAAGCCATCTAGCCCAGGACTTTTGTTCATTGGGAGATTTCTGATTACTGATTCAATTTCTTTGCTAGTTATAAACACTTTGCAAGGTGTTCAAATTTTCTATTTCTTCCTGTTTCAGTTTTGGTGGTTTGTAAGTTTCTAGGAATTTGTCCTCTTCTTCCAGATTGCCCAATTATGTGGCAAATAATTTTTCATAGTATTCTCTTACAATTGTTTGTGTTTCTGTAGTGTTGGTTGTGATTTCTCCTTTTTTATTCATAAATTATTTGTCTGGGTCTCTTTTCTTTTTGGTAAGTCTGGCTAAGGGGTTATCAATTTTATTAATTCTCTCAGAGAACTAGCTCTTAGTTTCATTAATCTTTTCTACTGGGTTTTTTTTGTTTGTTTCTATATCATTTATTTCTCTTTTTTTTAAGATTTTATTTATTTGACAGAAAGAGTGTAGGCAGAGAGGCAGGCAGAGAGAGAGGAGGAAGCAGGCTCCCTGCTGAGCAGAGAGCCCGATGCAGGGCTCGATCCAGGACCCTGAGATCATGACCTGAGCCGAAGATAGAGGCTTTAACCCACTGAGCCACCCCAGATGCCCCTATATCATTTATTTCTGTACTGATCTTTATTATTTCCCTTCTTCTGCTGGCTTTAAGCTTTATTTGCTATTCCTTTTCTAGCTCCGTTAGGTGTAAGGTTAAGTAGTATTTTTTAGACTTTTCTTGCATCTTGGGGTAGGTCTGTATTACTATATAGAACTACCTTTGCTGTATCTCAAAAGGTCTGGACCGTGGTGTTTTCATTTTCATTTTCTTCCATGTATTTTTTATTTCTTCTTGAATTTTCTGGCTAACCCATTCATTCTTCAGTAGGATGTTCTCTAAAACTGCTTTTAAAAAATTAGTCTAAAGTGCCTGGGTGGCTCATATGGTTAAGCATCTGCCTTTGGCTCAGGTCATAATCTCCAGGTCCTGGGATCAAGCCCCACTCCCCCATCCCTCTGCGTCTCCCCCCACTTATACTCTGTCTTTCTCTCAAACAAATAAATAAAATCTATTTTAAAAATTGGTCTATTAAAGTGAGAAAAGGTATTCATTTTTAATCAGAAATTCAGTTTTAACATGTGTCCTGCATTTGCATTTGCTAAGCTTAGCAATTCTGTTGGAAGAACACGGAAATTTCAAATGACTAACACCATAATGAATCTTTTAATATATTGGGTATATTTTGAACCTTCTCTCTCCGTTTGGAAGAGAAGGTTTTCTGTCCAACTGACAGGCCCCAGTTGAGTAGAGGAAGAGGTTTGGATGGGCTGGATACTCCCCACACTGGGTTAATTAATTTGCCACAGCTTAGCGCTCCCTCTAATGAACCCCAGGATTTTATGGACTTTTTTGGGGGGGTGCAGAGGGAGAGGAACTTAAACAGGCTTCACATTCAGTACAGAGTCCAACATGGGGCTCCATCTCACAGTCCTGAGATCATGACCTGAGCCAACATCAAAAGTCAGACACTCAACTGACTGAGCCATCAAGACGCACCATGAATCCCAGGATCTCAAATAGTTTTTATATTAATTTATAGTCTTCTAAATAAATACTCTGTTTACATCAGGTCTACATGTGATCACAGGCTTTTTTGTTTACATGTGTGCTGTTTCAGTAATTTCGTCAGTCTGTGAAATCGGAAACTGGGATTTCAGTGATTTCAGTCACCAGTAACCTAACATGACATCCAAAAAAACGCTCTCAGTAAATGCCTGTTAAATTATTCTTCTCTTGTCTTAGATATTTTAAAAGTAATACATCTGACCTTTAGTGCAGCATGCTTTCTTTCCATTAATAGGGCTATTTCTCACAAGAGCATTTACATTACATCAGTGTAAATTTAATATTTTATTCATTCAGGCAGCCTTCTCCACCAAACCTTGCAGAGCCAGGATTAGAATCTCTATATTTCTGAAGTCACCTGTCGACACAACTGCGGTTGAATAATTACATTTAGCAATCTATAACCTCAGGCAATTCCAGTTGCTACAGCAATGCCTCGGCTGAGATTTCGGGTATCAGCACATCACCAAGATAACAATAAAGCTCATAAAACTGAACCTATTATCTGCCAAACACATCTCTGGATACTTGCATCTTGGAGAGAAGTCTATTATAGAGATACTGACACACATCACACCCCCGCCATCCAACTACATACTCACAATATTATTATTGATGGTAAGCGCCAACTAAGGCTTGTCATCAACCGTAATCGGCTCATCTGTCTGGGACAGATTTAATTTACTGACATAAAGCATTCTCATTTTCTGCTTTCCCAGGTTAGGGATATGCCTGAGAGGTCACAGGGAGTAATAATTCCCACCCCAGGGGACTGACGACAGGTCAGTGATTATGGCCAGACATTAGAAATTCTTTGCTACAAAAAAACTTTATGAATATGAAGGGACTTTTGAGCTATTCATAGATTTCCTTAAAGGCTTTTCCCAAATCCAAAGCCAAGACAGACCAGCACAGCATAGCATTCATTTTTAACAACTCTCAAGCTAGAATGTAAATCCGTGTTCAGTGTATATTAACTCTCATAAGGATCTTAACAACTGGCCTAAATCTTGCCTTTGTCCACACTGGCTGAAAGTGCTCGGCAGCCTCGTGATGCCAAGGTGGGGCGGGGGGGGCGCTGAGAGCGACAGAATTCCTAGCAGCTGAGAGGATAGAGGGCGAAGCGCGAGCGATGGGGCACGGAGAAGCCAGCCGGCCCTTCACTCACGGAGTCCTGTGTTGAACTGCAGCACTCAGTAACCCCCCAAGCAAGAAAGAGACAAATTAGGGGCTTTATTATTGATTCCCAGTGAAGAGAGAATCCCTTAGGGGTGTAAATGATCTGTCAAACATTAAGAATGAGTAACCCAATTAGGAGCCAGAGTTTTGGCCTTAAGTGCTTCTGTGAAGAAAATCTAGAAAATACTTAATGCTCTTTAGCAAAATCTGAGAATTCAGGCCCAGCCATGTCACTCAAATCTCACCAGATGCATCCTTGAAATAACATGTGGCAATTTCTAGGAAGAAAAATTAAAGCTGACATCGCGATATATACGTTGGCAATCCCGTGCTGGTCTAAAACCCATTCAGCACAATAAGTGGCAATCCTCATCAACGGTGCCCTTTGACAGGACAGAACAAATGAGCCACACCATAGTCCATGAAGGAAATCATCAAGCCTCTCTACCTGTGCGACAACGTAAATGTTGTTCTACGCATACGCTTTTGGAAGATACATTTGGTATATGAAAAATCCCAACAGATGTTGTTTGAAATAAATGAAAATTACCCCCTCTCCAGAAAAAAATTGTTCTGTGCTTTGAGGCCCGTGTGCACCAACAGGCTTCCAGAAGCAGGTGTCCGGTACCCTTGTCCAACACCAAACTGCAGACTTCGTGGCCGGTACACGGAATGCTCGCTGCTCAGGACTCATCCGCCGCGGGTGTGAAGTGTTTCTCTGGGACTCTTCATTTGCTCCAGTAAGTGAGGCGTGTGCCTTTCATGAATTCTGCCTGACGAAGCTCAGAGAACAGGATGAAACGGCCCCTGAGACATGGGCTGCCATGTCTCAGGGAAAAAAACGCAAGCTGGATAAGCTGGCTGCTGATTTTGTTATTTTTAATTCATTATCATCAGCCTGTCCCTCTCCCGTCATCGCCCCTAACCTACGCACATGCAGTATAAGACCTAAAATTAAGACTCACTATGACATGCTGTCTTCACCTGGTGGAACCAAGAGGACCTTGCGTAGGCTAAGCTCAAGCTCCCCCCTCCCCACACTCTGCTCCTGCAGGAAAGATCCCCCAGCCAAAGGGCCCTTGTCGTGGGGAGCAGGCACAGCTGCTGGTACCCATGAGCAGTGCGGTCAACTCCCAGGCAGCCTACAAATGATTTAAACAAGACCAGCACATGCTACCCGGGCACCAGGACCCTCTCACCCTCTTGCTACTACAAAGCCTGTCTCCAGCGGCCCCTGCCGGTTTGCCCCGCTCCCGACTGTAGCCCCACGTGGGCCGCTGGCAGGTAGCTCCCCTCCTGGGACGTGACTAATAAGCTGCTGTTCATTTCATGCTCCGTGTCTGGCCATCCCCATCCCCTAAGATGAACTCTCTCCCTCACCAGCAGGGTGAACAGGAGATGGTTAAACACACATTTCACGACTGCCGAATTCCCCAAAATTCCCTCGTGCTCACCATGCAGAATCTGAGCTGTTGCGGCCCCTCAGAGGAGTCCGGGGTAATTCAGGGGCAGGCTTCCTCTCACGCCATGCTACAGGACGTGTCTCCAATCCTCCATATTTCAGTAAAAAACAGTATTAAGAATGGTTCTATATTGAATCTTCTCCTCTTCTTGAATAATCAACAATCTCTCTATAGACACAACTTCATGGAAAAAAATACTTCTCTTTTGTTAAAAAAAAAAAAATTTCCAGGCAAAGGTTTCTTTCAGGTTAGTTCTACAGCAAACAGTGATTTATGCTTCCTTCCTCTTTTTTCATGCTTATTACATTGATTTTAAGAATAACCTCCTACCTGAATGCAAGCTGGTGCAGCCACTCTGGAGAACAGCATGGCGGCTCCTCACAGTGTTGAAACTAGGGCTACCCTATGACCCAGCAATCATGCTACTGGGTATTTATCCTAAAGATACAATTGCAGTGATCCGAAGGGGCAAGTGCACCCCTATGTTACTAGCAGCAATGTCCACAATAGTCAAACTATGGAAAGAACCTAGAGTCCATCAACAGATCAATAGATAAAGAGGATGTGCTATAGCTACAATGGAATACTACGCAACCATCAAAAGAAACGAAATCTTGCCATTTACAATGGCATGGGTGGAACTAGAGGGTATTATGCAGAATGAAGTAAGTTAATCAGAAAAATACAATTATCATATGATCTCTCTGATATGAGGAATTTGAGAGGCAGGGTGGGGGGTCATGGGGAGTAGGCAGGGAAAAAATGAAACAAGATGGGATTAGGAGGGAGCCAAACCATAAGAGACTCTTAATCTCAGGAAACAAACTGAGGGTTGCTGAGGGGAGTGGGGAGAGGGATAGGGTGGCTGGGCTCTGGACACTGGGGAGGGTATGTGCTATGGTGAGTGCTGTGAAAGGTATAAGCCTGATGAGTCACAGATCTGTACCCCCGGGACAAGTAATACATTATATATTAATTTTTTAAAAAAAAGAAGAACCTCCTATCTACAACATAAACTATGTCCTCCTTATCTTGCCTATCAAAATTCTAAAACTTCTTCTGCAGCATCCAATCAAGAATAAACACATTATAGCTTTACTTTTAGCCATAGACACTCCATGCTTTAAAGACATGTTTGGAGGGATCCCCAGGGAACTACAATGCACCCCTCCATGTGTCAGTTCGTTTCCATATCTCCTGACCACACTCACTCTTCTCAGAGCAGACATGTGACAGTCCCACCGAGCTGTCCTCTAAGGACCACAGAGGTCGTCCCAATAGCAGTATTCGCCAGAGTGGCTGGCAATCTGTATCCGCCTCAGACGCCCACTGACCCACATCCGGGGGCTCACATAGGCCCTCGGGCTGCATAAGGCTGACCGCATGCTCAGCAGCTGGGATTCCACTCCCAAGACCACCAAACCCTCCAGGTTCCCAAGACCACAATAAGCTAATGACTGAATTCACTTTAAACAGTCCTTTGAAGAAAAAGTTCCTCTTAGCAGTGACCTACCAAAATGAATGCACTTGCCGCCAACCTGAATGTCTTATGTGAACAAACATTTATTGCAGACCTACTGTTCGTGAGTATTGTCCCAGGTTCTGATGTTCCGGTGGTGTGAGTTTGGGCTTTCCTCCTCCGTTGGCTCAGGGGAAGGAAGCAGTGAAACAGTAGAGGAAACCAGGAGGATGGACCAACTTAGGTCCAGCCAGACACTGGAATATTATTCAGCACAAAAAGGAAATGAGCCATGGAGCCATTAACCCGGGGGAGGGGTGGGCAAATGCTTATTGTTGGGTGAAAGAAGCTGGTCTAAAAAGCCTACACACTATATGATTCCGACTGTGTGGCAGCCGAGAAAAGGTAGAACTATGGCTATAATAAAAAGACAAGTGGCTGCCAAGAATTAGAGGGCAATGGAAGAGGGATAAGTAAGGGGCATAGGAGATTTTTATGGCTCTGAAACGACTTCCTATGACGCTGAAGCAGTAGATACATGACATTCATGCATTCATCAAAACCCAGAGAATGCACAACACAGAGTGAGCCTCAATGAGAAGGATAGACTTCAGTTCACAATAACGTATCACTACTGGTTCATCTCTTGAAACAAGTGGCCCGCCCTAGGGGAAGGGGTGCAGGGAGGAGAGTGTGTGGGAAACCCCGGCACTATTTGCCCAATTCTTCTGTAAACCCAAAGCTGTTCTAAAAAATAATAATAATAATAATAATGTTAAGATAAAAAGGAAAAATTGGATAGGAAAGGCCAGTTTTAGCAGCCAACTGTCGCACCAATATGACATTTAACAATAATCATAACTATTCAGGGTTTTACGGACACAGTAGCACTTCATCTTCCGTGAGAATCCATGACTATCCCTATTTTGCAGGTGATGAAACTGAGGCAATAAATGTGAATTGTTTGCCTAAATTTACAGTTTCTCATTGGCTGGCCCATGTCTTTTTGACTCCAGCATCTCGGTCTTCCCCACAACAATCTTTGCAATGTCTGTTCCCGGAGGATGCCTCACAAATGCTTGTGAGAGTGGGAACAATGAGCCCATCCTAGCCCCGCAGTGGGGGCCGGTGGGGGGTAAAGTTCTGGAGTTCTTACTGTGCTAGAGACACTAACATTATTTAGACAACGGAGGCCTGGATTGCTAGCTAGGCAACTGGAGCCCACACGCAACATACCCCAGGATAAAACAGATCCGGCCTGAGTAAAACATTTACGAGTAATTAGAAAGCAATGAGTCTTCAATACTGAATCCATTACAGTCATTGTTGATCTGGGCAAAGAGAGAAAAGGCATTCCTAAGCTAATAATTTATAAGCAATAACCACTTTAAATAAATGACTGCACAAACTTAATGACTCAAAGCTAATCTTTAGACCATAAAGCCACCACACCCTTGAAGCTGTCATTAGTTGTTCCAGCACAGTCTGTACCAATAACCCACTTGTATTCAACAAGCGATCCCAAGTGATTCCTACTCCAGTAGATCTGCCAATCCAAAACGAAATGTAAGACACCAAACGCCACCTTCTGTGGGACAAAAGGATTCTATCCACACAACGATGCAGGGCCCCAACACTACCCACAGGGACCCAGGTGGTCACTCGCTGCAAAGGGGCTAAAGTTACTTTGATTTCCAATTTTAAAAAGAAAAATCATGATTTAATCTAAATGTAACCTACATCTAAGCCTCAACACACTGTGTAACTGCTTTTTGATATCATTCAAAGTTAGAATTGTTTCTCTTAAAATTTCCCCAGCAATATGCAATAGTCTGAGGTAGGCCATATCTTATTTTTGTAATTAAGCTTATATTAAGTCTAGCAATAAAACTAATTAAAATTACCAGTTAAACTGAGCGCGAGTTAAATCATCAGGGACTGTCTTTTTTATGTATACCACTCAACACCTATCAAAGTAGGAACTCATTACAAACTGTCATGAAACATATCTGATAAATTAGAAAGAAATCCTCAGAACACAGAGCTTATAGCTTTGGGGACACAGAATACTGTCAAAAAAGCCTTCTCAAATGTTTTCCTACTTGGAAAAATTTTAGGTACGTTCCCAACAGTGTTGGTATGATTTGAGCCTTGGTCCTGGGAGGCTGTCCTCAGTCGGCAAACGTGATGGAATCCATATTTACAAGAAATGGAAGAGCCACGGCATATCAAGTTAGTCGCATTTCATGACTCCAGTTCAGATCGCTCCTTAAACAAAGACCACAAGTGCTGGGCACTGGCTTCAGGCAGCAGCCATGGTGACCAGCAAAGGGCTTTCCACCTTGTCAAGTTTAACTACATGGCAATGGACTTAGAAACATGGTATCTCTGCAACATTTTAACAGGAGGTTGGAGGGGAGAGAGTTGTGTTCTTGAAAATGTTTGGAATCCTCAAATTCATAGGGGTAAAATATAAGTTAAAATGCCTTTGTAAACAGACGCGAGAAGAATTTGTGTAGAACCACAGCATTTTGATACTATTCAAACAATAATACCTATCTCAACGTTTAAAAAATGTCACACACTAGAAATTGGTTTTTTACCCTTAATTTAAGACTGAGAATTAAACCACATAATGAAACCAAAAACATTCTGAAGGAGAATTCAGAAGGAATGCAGATTTCCACAGGAAATGAATGTTGTCATACTACCTTCTCAACCGATAAGGCTGCACTCATGACCACGTAGACATGGACACACATATATTTTTTCTACAAATTATGCCACTTACTTTCCTTCTTCACAGTCTTCTTTTAATTCCCAATGTATATTTTCGTCTGAATCAGTAGCAGACCACTTGCAAACACACCTGAGTTATGCTGTGATACTTCTGGAACATTTGAGGTTTTGAGTGACCAGTGTGGAGACACTGTCAGTACGCAGTGCCCTCTGCTGGCCACTTTATTAAACACCGCAATAAAATCCTGGAGTGGTATTAACGCTCTTTACCATGCCAAGAAAAAAAAGATACTGACATTTTTAGGGGCAATTAAAGATACAACTCCAGATAGCCACTATTCACTGCTATAATGCCTTGATTAAACAAATGTTGTCCTTTACCAAACCAAACAAATGGAAAGCCACCTTGCACAAAGAAATATCCATGGGGGGGGGGGAGATCATATTTAAAGAATGAGACTTCTAATGCCTGCCTCAAGTCACAGGTCAAAAGTTGCCCCCCTGTAACCTCCGTCTCACTTTATCTGTGCTTCCTCAATGTTCTAACTCCCCTCCCCTGTTGCATGAACTGCGTATCCTGCCATCTTTCAGCTTGTTACCTCCCCCATTGGAACTGTGTAACCGTTTGAGGGATGGACCTTCACTAGGCTACTGGTGGCCACCATTTCCCAATATATACACATAACAAATCATTACACTATGCACCTGAAACTAATAGTATATGTCAATGATAATGAAATAGAAATAAATAATAAGTATGAAAATTTGAACTTGGCAAAAATAAAAATATCGTTAATTGAAAAGGAATAATGCTTGAGAGAAAGAGCTTTAAAAATAAATACCATTTAAAAATGTAAAAGTAAATAAATTCCTAAGATTCACACCCCATAAGGTGCTAGAGGAGCACTGGGAAGACAGAAAGATGAACCAAATCTTGGTTGGTGACAATTTCTACAATATGCCAGGAGGTCTTTCAGGGAAGAAACAAAACATAGACATTATAAAGATAAAATTCTCCGATTTGACTACATGAATTGTAAGTTTTCACTGTGCAAAACAATATTACCTAAATGTCAAAACACAAGTGACAACCTGGGAATGTTTTTGCAACATATATAAAAAGACTAAAGTCCTCACTATTTAAAAAGTGTTTATGCAAATCAGAAAGAAAAATACCAGCGACCTAATTAGACACACATGGGCAATTTTCAGATGGAAAGGAAATGCAGATTGTCTTTAAGCTTTTATAAATGTACTCAACTTCACTAATGATTAATGACATGCAAATAAGATATACTTTTAATCTAACAACTATCAAACTGAAAAAATATTTCGTGATCTTTCTGTATTAGAGCAGGTATGGGCAAACAACCCCTCTAAATACATTGTTGGCAAGAAAATAAACTACAACTTCTATAGAGGATAGTTTAGCAATATTTATCAAACTCGAACTTACAAATATACCCACACTTATCTAGGCATTTATCCTACACATCTAGCTGACGCTAGTATAAAGGCATTCGTGGCATCATGAATTATAATAACAAAAAAAACTGGAAACCTAAATGTCCATCAGAGGGAGGTGAATGGATAAATCTTGGTACATCCATACATGAGAATGCCGATATTTGGACGGGGAGTAGAATTACTTATACCAATATGGACAGATTTTTTAGATACAGTTCATTGGGAAAATGTGCAGAATAAAGAATATCAAACACTCCCATTTTGTGTCTAAAAAACAGATGCACCTGTGGGTTTATAACAGCATAGCTCCGGAAGAGTACAGAATGACCTCTGGACAGTGGGACTGGGGAGCAAGGAAAGGGGGTCTTGGGTTCCACTGCACAACACAAATACTCCGGGCACTGCCTAGGTAGTTTTTACTGCGTTCTCATACTACTCTTCCAAAAACTGAATTTTAGAGGTACCTGAGTGGCTCAGTCAGTTAAGCATCCGATTCTTGATTTCAGCTCTGTCATGATCCCAGGGTCGTGAGATCGAGCCCCGTGTGGGGCTCTGCATGGGCTCTGCACTGGGTGTGGAGCCTGCTTGAGATTCTCTGTCTCGAGGGAAATTGGAAGGGGAGGTAAACCATGAGAGACTATGGACTCTGAAAAACAACCTGAGAGTCTTAAGGGGCGGGGGGTGGGAGGTTGGGGGAACCAGGTGGTGGGTATTGGGGAGGGCACGGATTGCATGGAGCACTGGGTGTGGTGCAAGAACAATGAATACTACAGAATGGGAGAAGATATTTGCAAACGACATATCAGATAAAGGACTAGTGTCCAAAATCTATAAAGAACTTAACAAACTCAACACCCAAAGAACAAATAATCCAATCAAGAAATGGGCAGAGGACATGAACAGACGTTTCTGCAAAGAAGACATCCAGATGGCCAACAGACACATGAAAAAGTGCTCCATATCACTCGGCATCAGGGAAATACAAATCAAAACCACAATGAGATATCACCTCACACCAGTCAGAATGGCTAAAATCAACAAGTCAGGAAATGACATATGCTGGCGAGGATGCGGAGAAAGGGGAACCCTCCTACACTGTTGGTGGGAATGCAAGCTGGTGCAACCACTCTGGAAAACAGCATGGAGGTTCCTCAAAATGTTGAAAATAGAACTGCCCTATGACCCAGCAATTGCACTACTGGGAATTTACCCTAAAGATACAAACGTAGTGATCCAAAGGGGCACGTGCACCCGAATGTTTATAGCAGCAATGTCCACAATAGCCAAACTATGGAAAGAACCTAGATGTCCAACAACAGATGAATGGATCAAGAAGATGTGGTATATATACACAATGGAATACTATGCAGCCATCAAAAGAAACGAAATCTTGCCATTTGCGACAACATGGATGGAACTAGAGCGTATCATGCTTAGCGAAATAAGTCAAGCGGAGAAAGACAACTATCATATGATCTCCCTGATATGAGGGGGTGGTGATGCAACATGGGGGCTTAAGTGGGTAGGAGAAGAATCCATGAAACAAGATGGGATAGGGAGGGAGACAAACCATAAGTGACTCTTAATCTCACAAAACAAACTGTGGGTTGCTGGGGGGAGGGGGTTTGGGAGAAGGGAGGTAGGGTTATGGACATTGGGGAGGGTATGTGCTTTTGGGTAAATTGGAAGGGGAGATGAACCATGAGAGACTATGGACTCTGAAAAACAGTCTGAGGGGTTTGAAGTGGCAGGGGAGTGGGAGGTTGGGGTACCAGGTGGTGGGTATTATAGAGGGCACGGCTTGCATGGAGCACTGGGTGTGGTGAAAAAATAATGAATACTGTTTTTCTGAAAATAAATAAATTGGAAAAAAAAGAATAATTATTAAAAAAAAAAGAACAATGAATACTGTTACGCTGAAAAGAAATTTAAAAAAAAAAAAAAGATTCTCTGTGTCCCTTTCCCAGTGTTCTCCCTCTCTCTCAAATCTCTCTCTCTCAAAAAAAAAAAAAACCTTAGAAATTTATAAATAAATAACATTTAAAAAACTATATTTTAAAACACTATTTTAAAAACCATCTCCAGCAATCCCATGTCCACAGTGTGCATGGCATATGCACCAGAACAACGAAGTCGCTCTGCTGTAACTTGTAGTCTGGGATAGGCAAGCAGTCGGGGTGGGGGGGTGGCGCAAGGGCGGTGAGACCGGGAAGACTAGCACGCGGCCTCCGGGGAAGGGCCCGGGCTCCTAGACTGAGGAGGGCAGGTAGGAACCTCAGCAGCCTGCTCAGCCCTTCCCAGCCTCTGTCTGGGAGCGGGCAGGCTTGGGAGAAGTGCTGGCCCAAGAAGCAGAGGACCAGCACTTCGGAGGGGTCTTTGAGCGTCGCACGGAAAGCTGCTCTGGGCCTGCGTTCCCGCTCTTCACAAAGCCCCTGGTCTCCCGGAGGCAGAGGACCAAGTGGCCACAGCATGGTGGAGGGAACACAGCATGGAGGCGGAGATGGCCCCGCTCGGCCCCGGCGGGATGGTGAGAGGCAGCCTCAAGCTGATGGATGCCTTTGAGCATCAGCATGTGAGTTCTGTCTCCGAGCACCTCTAGCTGGACAAAGCACAAATCCATTGGGCTGCAAAGTTTAAGCGATTTAAACATAATTTTTAAATGACTTAAAAGAAGCAAACAGTGCTGACATTATTGAAATAAATATGCATGATTTCTAAAAAGTTTTTCCATTATTGTCAAACGTTCTGACTGTGGATCCCTACCCATAAAAATGTTTGAGCATATACCTGCGTTCTACGGATAGTCACATAAGTATACATACTTATCACTGACCTCCATGTTATGCATATTGTACAACAGATGCAAAAGAGACTTTTAAAGTTGAGGATGAACTGTAAAGATAAACAGCAGTTCTGTTCTTTCCGTGCTCACCGTTTGGAAACCATATACAGAAGCCATAAAAACTTTCTGTACTTTCAACATCCACACACCATTAACAGGTTTTGGGTGCACACAGGGGCCACCAAATTTAGTGACTTTTTTTTTTTTAAAGATTTTATTTATCCATTTGACAGAGAGAGATCACAAGTAGGCAGAGAGGCAGGCAGAGAGAGAGAGGAGGAAGCAGGCTCCCTGCCGAGCAGAGAGCCCGATGCGGGACTCGATCCCAGAACTCTGGGATCACGACCCGAGCCGAAGGCAGCGACTTTTTTTAAAAAAAAAAAAAAGGATAACAATTTTTTTAAGTCAGTGTTAAGTGTGAAATAATTTATTTTGGCTGTCATTAAGGAGGATGACGTCTAGTTCAGTAGATTGCCTGATTCACAGAACAGCTGGTTTGTCTACTTCTAGTAAAAGGGACATCCAAGGTCCTCTAGAAGGACGGCAACTGTTTGGTGACTATCAGCTAGGTCTCTACGTTTAGCTTGATCGTGAATTCAAAAATTGTGAAGAAATTACTACTATACAACTAATGAATCATTGAATACTACATCAAAAACTAATGATGTGGGACGCCTGGGTGGCTCAGTTGGTTGGACGACTGCCTTCGGCTCAGGGCGTGATCCTGGAGTCCCGGGATCGAGTCCCACATCAGGCTCCCAGCTCCATGGGGAGTCTGCTTCGCTCTCTGACCTTCTCCCCTCTCATGCTCTCTCTCACTGTCTCTCTCTCTCAAATAAATAAATAAAATCTTTAAAAAAAAAAAAAAAAAAACTAATGATGTAAAATAAATAAATAAATAAATAAATAAAAAACTAATGATGTATTATACAGTGGCTAACTAAACACAATTTTAAAAATAAAAAACAAATTTTTAAAATTAAAAAAATTCTTACTACAAATTCTTACAGGGCTGGAGCAATGCTAAATTGAAGGCCTCTCAGACTCAAAACCCAGAAGTATGAACTACATAAATTTAGAAAATCACAGAAAATAGATTCCTAATCCTCTCTTTGATTGATCTGGCTCTGGAAAGTATTTCTTCATGTTCTGTTGCAGCATTAGGATGTGGTTTATAAATATTCCCAATAAGACCTCATTGATTTCTTTTTCTGAGTAATAGGGAAAATCATCAAGGAATGGGAAAGAGTCAAGCTCTCAGTGGCCAAGTTATTTGTGCGTCAAAGTTTGGTCTCTGTAATAAATCCTAGTATTATACTCTCAACAGTAAAAACTGTGATCAATCAGTCAAAGGTGATAGATTCAGGCTAGCCCAGAAATTAATATATCGTAAAACCACCTGATACCACAGAACCATCCTTACTGGCTTCATCAATAACATAGGGAAAAGTTTTTTGCCTCAGTGAAAATTTATTTGAACCACTTTCCTGTCAGCAGACAACGTATTTTGATGCTTAAAAAAATCAGTTCTGTAATCTGTTTCCTCACACAAAATATTGTAAAGGAAAACAGTCAATGGCTACGATTTCATCTTATTCACAATTTTCACTATTTCCTTCTATAGATCAAATTCAAAAGTCATGTTGTAGACCACTAACTTTTCTCTTGGAATATAGACTGCCCTGTGGGTATCGTCTCTCTCTCTCTCTCTCTCTCATGTATCAGAGGCTTGTTCACTGAACACATGCCTACTACCTTGAAAACACTACTCCTGCTCATGCTGGGCCAGGCCCCACCATAGCTCCCAAACTGACTGTGAACTAAACAAGCAAAAGTTCTTGTATCACGTACTTTCAGGAAAAGGAACAGAAGTACTCAGTGCCCTCCCTTCATCTCCACCTACGCACACATACATCAAGACCTGGCCCAAATGGCCCCATGTCAAGAGCGCTGCCCAGACATAAAGCTCATAACTACAAACACACAAACACAAGGGTCTGGGAGTGTCTCCAGCTCTGCCCCCTGGTGTTACGCAACCTCCAACAATGGTTTGAATGCGTGGTAACAGAATCTTGCCAGCAGCCAGAATTTCTTCTTCCCTGGACAAAGTGTGTCAGCTTGTACAGTAAGTTTTACAAGCACCTTGTTAATCAAATGTATAAGTTGTAGCCATTTTTCTTTAAGGAATTATTTCCATGATCCCTCTGTCATTTTGGTCACTTCTCCATTACCAAAACAAAAAAAAAAAGGTCCATTTCTAAAACTGAAAATCTTGAACTTGCAGTTTTTCTAAAAATCTTCAGTTAGTTTACAGAAAAGGTGACGGTGCTTTGTTTTAAAATGACTCAAAGCTTTGCTAAGTCATGTCACCACTGTTATCAACACACGTGTCTTGTCATATTTATTAGATGACACTATCTTACTTATCTTTGTAATACATAAACATGTAGCACATTTATCACCAATAAACTGAGTGGTTATGATTCCAAATTATTAATTGTAAAAAAATTATTCTTGGTATTCAGGAAGTGAAAGGAAGGAGCTAACAAAGAGGTATGCTGGGGTGAAAGAAGACACTGTGCACATAATGAGGACATACTTCTTCATTCAGCCATTCCCGACTAAGACACATCCTGCACACCCCACTCCTGACCCACTGCTTACCTGGTTGTGAGCCTGCGTAGACCATGCTGCCTTCTGGCCCACACTGTTCTCACTGCCAGGAATGCTCACACCACCCCTACCACCAACTTCTAGCACAATTCTCTAAACTGCCTCGAGAAAACCTAAATGAAAACAGCTGAAACTTGAGGGAGACTCAGTGTCAAAAATACAAGACAGAAACAAAATTTCATGAGTGTTATGCAGGCATAGGATCTCAGGATGCATTAGAGCATTTACCAGAAACCAAATTTGACTCAATCCGTACTGCCTTGCTATCCTTAGACAATAAGACTCGTTTCCTCCTTAGCCCCATATGGTATATCTCTGGGACAGGTTCCTCCTGAATCCTCTTTAGAATGGTCTTGGACGTAGCAGGGGCTCTAAGGTTTAGTCACTGCCAAAACAGATGATCTCCTGCAGGGTGCCTGCTTCTTTTGACCCCTCATTTTGACCCCCAACACTAGCCAAAAGAGTTGCACGCATGCATGTGCTGAGCCTATACTAGGTTCCAGGAGCATTAAAAGTTAATCGTCAGAGTAATCCTATAACCTGGGCCTTTCACTGTCCTTATCGTAGGGAAGAGGAAACTGACCGTTAGCGAAGTTGGGTAACTGACGCAAGCCTCACAGCCAGCACATTGCAGCATCAGAATCTGAAACGAAACCCATCTTGTCCAGAGTCTGAAATCCTACACATTCATTAATTGCCTTTGGTCCCATATAACTCCACTCAGAAGTGCTTCCCTTCATTTGTTCCCACATATGCATTCTGTGTCTCATATTGCCTCCCATTATTACCGACCCTGTGTGTCAAGATTCGGGGTCCTGAACATCTATAGTTAGAATCTCCATCAAGAATGGCCCCTATTGATAATATCCTCTTTTTCATGCAGAGGCTTATTCCAAAAATATTAAAGTTTATGGACAATAGCATTCTTTCCTTTTTCTCTCTCTCTCTAGCAATTAACATCTTAAATATCAATGATGATTGCATATTGAGATGGAGACAAGAATAGACAAAAAGTGCCCCAAAACTTCAGCCTGAGGTGAAATGCACAAGCTGATGATGATTAGTAAATAAGAAAGCCACATCAAAGAAAATAGGCTTAATAAAATGATGATGAGCTCTCTTTTTCCAAAGGTTAATAACCAGTGTTAATAACCCTTCCAAGCTAGTATTTCATTGGTACCTCTAAGTTGTAAACATGAAACTTACTTCCCGAACTCTGATTCAGTTCATCAACCAGAATTCAGCATTCCTTAAATTAGTGCTGCCTTATTGCCATGAATGGCAATTAAAAAAACCCTTTACATGAATCTTGAACATAAGCTGATCAGGGAATGAATTTCTCCTAAATCATCTTGTTCACAAAAGATGATCTCCTTATTAGAATTATAATTCTATAGAATTAATCACTGCTTTATTTGAAGGGAACACCAACTTCTCCCTTAGGACGTTTGTGTCTTTGGTACTGAAGAAAGAACTGAATTAATCCTGGATTAATGCTGAGAGCTGTGATCTTGTCTTTACTTCCACGAGCACATCAGTGTGGTGTGAGCAGCAAACAATCATCCCCTCCTCTCCTGGCCAGAGTGTCACTCGCCAGAGGGATTCTCCGAAGGACTCCTACCATCTTAAGATCACACTTACGCGGATCCCTGGAGTGTCCTGAATCAGTCCAAAAATGAGAGACAACTGGATTTCGCAGTGACTCCCAGCCCGACCCCCGTCAGTTACTGCGGGAGAATCTCGGGCGCTGTGCGACAGCTTGGGAGCCCCCTGGACAGTGGCTGCTGCCAGTGACGGGTCTCAGCAGAAGCTTCCGCTCCCTCCAGAGCAGGAAACTCCTGCTTGGTTTGTCAACTGTACAGCCGGCAGGCGTCTGCTGTAGGTAGATGGTCTCACAGGTGCACTCGCGGGACGGGAAGAGGCAGAGGCCTCCCCTCCATAATTGAATCGGAGCGTGTGGGAACTCGCTCCTTTGACTCTGGACCGCAGGCCAGCTTGACCCGCTCCTCCGTTCAGGCCTACGACTGAATCGAGTCCTGTGACTGCAGCGGGAGTCAGGCCAGCCGCTGTCTGGGTCTTACAGCTGGGAAGGAACTTCCTTTTCATCCGCAGGGCCTCTCCCCGACTGGCCAGCCCTTCACAGCCACCAACTCTCATGACATCATCATTACCATCAGTAACAAACTATTCCAGAGAACCTTTTCTACAGAGGGTGGCCTTCCAAGACTGCCCAAAGACCAAAGTTCGGCAAACCTTGTGTGAGTCTCAGGGGAACTCAGTCAGGAACGCATCCCCACAGGAACGCTCTGGAGAGAACAGGAAAGTCATTGTTCCATTCTACATCATTTAGACACCATGTCAATAAATATCCTTAAGGAAAATTGGAGAAAGTGTCTCCATCTGTAAAACAGATTTTACAAATAAATTGTCCATGTACATAGTATGCACACTGATGTCTACAGACAAAATCCGAGCTGTCCATCTCCATCATTTTACTTTATTCTGACTCCTGTAAAGAACAAAGAGACATTCTTTGAACTACTGGGGAACGATTCATGATGAAAGGCTTCTGCTCCATTCGAGAGCTCTCAGGGAAGCAGGCCCTTCGGCAGCATGTCCAGGAGAAATGTCACTACCCACAGAACTGTGTGCGCACCGCGCTGAGACCGAGCGCATTCACCCTCTCCCTGTCTAAACCCCCCAACATAGCAGGAAATGCACAACTAGGTTCTTGGTCGTTTACAAAAAGCTCTACCTCTTACCACTGAGGGACAACTCTGTGTCTTTACAAGGTTGGGGTGAGGGTGTGATTACTTGCTTTTGAGATGCACCTCAGGAAAACTGGACTGTACCCCAATGAGCCCCTCTGAGGGAACCTGGAAATCCCTCTTTTGTCTCCCTACCCCCACTGCTGGAGCCTGAAGGGAGTCACGCCCCAGAGTCCCCATCTGCGGGGGAGGCCGCCTGCCCTGCAATCTCCTCAGGCCTCGCCACATCTGGCGTGCTGGGGCTGGACAGTCACGTGGCCTGCAAGAGTAGAGAAGACCTCTGCAAGATCTTGACTTGGAATCTGGAATTGGTAGCCTCTGTGACTGTGTGCCTGGAGGGACGAAACAGCCACCCAACGGCCTCCCATCACCATTCTAATTCTTCCTCTTCCTTATCTACGACCTACACAGGTGCCATTTGACCTCAGCAACGTATAAGCCACTAGCCACCTTCCTCTAGCTCCTCGCAGCCCAGGCTCGCACCCTCCCTTACCTTCAGTTTCTGGCCTCAGAAAGGGAACGGGCCACACACCCTCCTGACAAGACCATAGGAGCAGGAAAGGCAGAGCCTAGTGTCAGAGCGGCAGGTGACTTCCTGCTTGGTTGCCAACTGACAGTGATGCCTCTGGAAAGACTGAGTAGTGGGGGTTTTCCTCCCGCTTGGTTGCTTGTCTGCGTTCCCAGAGAACCTCATAGTAATGGAAGTCACGTGACTATCAAGTCATTCATTAAGAATAGACGCCATCAACTCAAACACCGGGAAGCTAAAGACCACCTTGCTTAAGAATACTTGGATCAACCAGGAGATCAAAGAAGAACTTAGACAATTCATAAAAACCAATGAGAATGAAGACATTCGGTCCAAAACCTATGGGATACAGCAAAGGTGGTCCTAAGGGGGAAATACATAACCATCCAAGCCTCCCTCAAAAAAATTGAAAAATCCAGAATACACCAGCTGTCTCTACATCTTAAAGAACTGGAGAATCAACAACAAATCAAACCAACTCCACACATAAGAAGGGAAATAAACAAGATTAGAGCAGAGATCAATGAGGTAGAAACCAGAGCTACAGTAGAACCTATCAATGAAACTAGAAGTTGGTTTTTTTAAAAAATCAATAAGATCGATAAACCATTGGCCACACTAATCCAAAAGAAAAGAGAGAAATTCCAAATTAATAAAATTATGAATGAAAAGGGAGAGATCGCAACTAACACCAAGGAAGTAGAAACAATCATCAGAAGTTATTATCAACAGTTATATGCCAATAAGCTAAGCAACCTACATGAAATGGATGCATGCCTGGAAAACTATAAACTCCCAAAATTGAACCAGGAAGAAATTGACAACCTGAATAGACTGATATCTAGTAATGAGATTGAAGCAGTGATCAAAAACCTCCCAAAAAACAAGAGCCCAGGACCTGATGGATTCCCTGGAGAATTCTACCAAACTTCAAAGAAGAAATAACACCTATTCTCCTGAAGCTGTTTCAAAAAATTGAAGCAGAAGGAAAACTTCCAGACTCTTTCTATGAAGCCCCAAAGCTGGCAAAGACCCTACCAAAAAGGAGAATTTCAGACCAATATCACTGATGAATATGGATGCTAAGATTCTCAACAAGATCCTAGCAAACAGGATCCAACAGCACATTAAAAAGTTTAGCCACCATGACCAGGTGGAATTCATCCCTGGGCTACAAGGAGGGTTCAACATTCACAAATCAATCAGTGTGATAAAACAAATTAATAAGAGAAGAGAGAAGAACCACATGGTCCTCTCAATTGATGCAGGAAAAAGCATTTGACAAAATCCAGCATCCGTTCCTGATTAAAACGCTTCAAAGTATAGGGATAGAGGGAAGATTCCTGAACTTCATAAAATCTATCTATGAAAGACCCACAGCAAATATCATCCTCAATGGAAAAAGCTCACAGCCTTCCCTTTAAGATCAGGAACACGACAAGGATGCCCACTCTCACCACTCTTGTTCAACATAGTATTAGAAGTCCTAGCAACAGAAATAAGACAACAAAGAGAAATACAAGGTATCCAAATTGGCAATGAAGAAGTCAAATTCTCTCTCTTCGCAGATGACATGATTCTTTATATGGAAAACCCAAAAGACTCCACCCCCAAACTACTAGAACTCATACAGCAATTCAGCAACATGGCAGGATACAAAGTCAATGTACAGAAATCAGTGGCTTTCTTAGACACTAACAATGAAAATACAGAAAGGGAAATTAGAGAATCGATTCCATTTACTATATCACCAAGAACCATAAGATACCTGGGAATAAACCTAACCAAAGAGGTAAAGGAACTGTACTTGAGGAACTACAGAAAACTCATGAAAGAAATTGAAGAAGACACAAAAAGATGGAAGACCATTCCATGCTCTTGAATCGGAAGAATAAACATTGTTAAAATGTCTATACTGCCTAGAGCAATCTATACTTTTAATGCCATTCCGATCAAAATTCCACCGGTATTTTTCAAAGACGTGGAGCAAATAATACAAAAATTTGTATGGAATCAGAAGAGACCCCGAATCACTAAGGAAATGTTGAAAAACAAAAATAAAACTGGGGGCATCACGTTACCCGATTTCAAGCTTTACTACAAAGCTGTGATCACCAAGACAGCATGGTACTGGCATAAAAACAGACATGTAGACCAGTGGAACAGAGTAGAGTGCCCAGATATGGACCCTCAACTCTATGGTCAAATAACCTTCGACAAAGCAGGAAAAAATATACAGTGGAAAAAAGATAGTCTCTTCAATAATGGTGCTGGGAAAACTGGACAGCTATATGTAGAATAATGAAACTTGACCATTCTCTCACACCATACACAAAGATAAACTTAAAATGGATAAAAGACCTCAACATGAGACAGGAATCCATCAGAATCCTAGAGGAGAACATAGGCAGTAACCTCTTTGATATCAGCCACAGCAACTTCTTTCAAGATATGTCTCCAAAGGCAAAGGAAACAAAAGCGAAGATGAACTTTTGGGACTTCATCAAAATCAAAAGCTTCTGCACAGCAAAGGAAACACTCAACAAAACAAAGAGGCAACCCATGGAATGGGAGAAGATATTTGCAAATGACAGTACAGACAAAAGGTTGACATCCAGGATCTATAAAGAACTTCTCAAACTCAACACACACAAAACAGACAATCATATCAAAAAATGGGCAGAAGATATGAACAGACACTTCTCTAATGAAGACATACAAATGGCTATCAGATACATGAAAAAATGTTCATCATCACTAGCCATCAGGGAGATTCAAATTAAAACCACATTGAGATACCAACCTACACCAGTTAGAATGGCCAAAATTAGCAAGACAGGAAACAACATGTGTTGGAGAGGATGTGGAGAAAGGGGAACCCTCTTACACTGTTGGTGGGAATGCAAGTTGGTGCAGCCACTTTGGAGAACAGTGTGGAGATTCCTCAAGAAATTAAAAATAGAGCTTCCCTATGACCCTGCAATTGCACTACTGGGCATTTACCCCAAAGATACAGATGTAGTGAAAAGAAGGGCCATCTGTACCCCAATGTTTATAGCAATGGCCACGGTCACCAAACTGTGGAAAGAACAGTGGATAAGGAAGATGTGGTCCAAATACACTATGGAGTATTATGCCTCCATCAGAAAGGATGAATACCCAACTTTTGTATCAACATGGACGGGACTGGAAGAGATTATGCTGAGTGAAATAAGTCAAGCAGAGAGAGTCAATTATCATATGGTTTCACTTATTTGTGGAGCATAACACATAGCATGGAGGACAAGGGGAGATGGAGAGGAGAAGGGAGTTGAGGGAAATTGGAAGGGGAGGTGAACCATGAAAGACTATGGACTCTGAAAAACCATCTGAGGGTGTTGAAGGGGCGGGAGGTGGGAGTTTGGGGGAAACAAGTGGTGGGTATTAGAGAGGGCACAGATTGCACGGAGCACTGGGTGTGGTGCAAAAAACAATGAATACTGTTAGGCTGAAAAGAAATTTAAAAAAAAAAAAGAATAGGGGGCGCCTGGGTGGCTCAGTGGGTTAAGCCGCTGCCTTCAGCTCAGGTCATGATCTCAGGGTCCTGGGATCGAGTCCCATGTCGGGCTCTCTGCTCAGCCGGGAGCCTGCTTCCTCTTCTCTCTCTCTCTGCCTGCCTCTCTGCCTACTTGTGATCTCTGTCTGTCAAATAAATAAATAAATAAAATCTTTAAAAAAAAAAAAAAAAAGAATAGATGTCATCTCCAAGGGGACCTCCTAATTATAATTTGCATTTTAACACTGATGATCCTTAATCTTTGTTTAGAACAGAGGTTCTCAATCTTGGCTATACAACAGAATCACCTGGGAAGTGTTTAAAACTCCTGATCCCCTGGCCACACACCAGATCAATTAAGTCAGCATCACTGAAGGTGAGACCCAGGCATGAATAGTTTTCAAAGCCCCCAGGTGATCTCAGTATGTAGCCAAGGTGAAGAACCACTAGTTTAGAAGAACTTTCCTTAACTAGTTCTTAACCCTTTCGATTTTAGCAGTTTTACATTTGCTGCAATATATTTTCTTCACATAAAAATTAAAACAATGACAATAACAAATACCTTTTATGAAGAGTTTGCTCTGCCAGAAGCATTAGATAAAAGTTTAATATGGCTAATTCAATGAAAATGAAAATGAAGTATAATATATGCATTAGAAAAACTGATGGGATTCTTTGTTTGTAAATATCTATAAACTGACAGATTTCTATGTGCATAGATGTCTGGAAAAGTACACATCAGACTTCTAAAAAGGATCCCATCTGGCACGTAGAATGAGGTAAAAAAGACTGGTTTTCTTTTTATTTTTGAATATTCTTCACCTTTAAAATTATTATAAGGAAGATGTGTCTTGGAATTTTAAAATGCAAAATCAGTAAGGAGAATATCTTTGCAATTCAGGACTTTGAGCCAGACGTTACGACTCAAAGTTTGCAAACTGAGGCTTACCCTGAAACAAAACACGGACAGCAGAGTGATAACCGATGACCACCTGATGGCTCGGAAGAGCCAGATTCTGTCAGACTAATGTAACTAAGGATAAATCCCTTTTTAAAGGCCGCCAGATCTCCTGACAAAGAATAAGCAAGAGTCATTATTCATGGCTATACAGGAGAACGAACTGAAGTCAAGTCAACCAAATATTAAATTTGTAAGAGATTTTGACTCCGGCAGAAAGGTGACAGGGAAGGAAAGAAAACAACTGGACTAGACAAGAGACCAGGTAGCACAGAGACCCAAGAAATCAAAGTCACTGCACAGCTAGTGGGAAGTTCAAGGACCTCCAGGGTTTCTGTCCCAATTTCAGGAATTGTGAGGAAGAGAGGAAAGCAAGATTCTCACTCACAGTTAACATTCAACAGATGCGAGATGGGAAAGTGTCAAGGGTGTTCTTATAGTCAGCACTCAGGGGACAGGGGCACAGGCAGTTCTCCCCTAGACATGGGACCCGTGCTATGGGACAAGCCTGGGTGCTCAGAAAAACAACATGGAAGAATAAAGTTCCCCTTCTTTTTCAATCCTACTGCACTTAGTAATAAAAATTGTATTTACCTAAGGTATACAGCAAGTTTCCAGGACAAAATATGGTATTATTAGCGACAGTCACCATGTGGGACATTTGTGACCACACCAACAAACGTGAAGAACATTACGCTAAGTGAAATGAGCCAGACAAACACCTCATGATCTCACTTGTATGTGGACCCTTAAGAAGTTGAATGCACAGATACGGATAATGGAACGGTGGTTACCAAGGGCAGGGAGGTGAGGGAAATGAGAAGATGTTGGTCAGAGGGTATAAAGCTGCAGGGAAGCAGGATGAATAAAGACTCACTCTTCTTGGCCAGGGTTTGGAGGGCTTGAAGGACCTGGGATATTCCAAGTAGAATCTGCAGGATTTGGGGGAACAGAAAAGCCAGAAGCTCCAACTGTGATAGCTGAGCTATAAAACAGACCGTATGACCACCCCAAGAGGCCTGATTGCCAAGAAGGAGACTGAAGGACCCAAGCAAGGAAGCAAACCATTATGGTGGGTCTTCGAATCCTGAGTGTGATCGAACATTTCCTAGCTTTCTAAACACTAAGGCAGAAGCCACTGATGTATTTCTTGCTTTATTTAGCTCAGGACCATGGAAGGCTAGAAAGGGGTGAAGGGCAGTAGTGGACCAGCTCCCAGAAGCCTGAGGGGGGCTGAAGTCCAAGGTGCAGAGCAATATGGCGGAGCACAGCACAGTGTTTCTCAAAGGGAAGGGCACTGTCCACACCTCAGTAACACCAGGGATACTCATTAAAAAAACACCAATTCCTGGACTTCTTTCTAATCCTACTGAACCAGCATGCCAAGGGTTCAGGGACAGGAATCAGGATGGTTCACAAGCACCTAGGGACATGATCACCCTTCATGTGTATGGTTGAAACGCAGGTGCTGGAAAGAACTGTAGTCAGATAAACCTGAGACAAGTAACCTCTTAGTGTTCACAGGCCTCGGGCAAGTGACCTGACAGTTCCAGGTCTCAGGCCTAATGCCTTCATTGTAGCTGCGGGCATAGCGCAGTCCTCATAAATGGCAAATAAACTGTCACAGTGAGCCAAAGTGCCAGTGGTCAGCACAGGGCACACACTGCACCTATTTTCACTGTCTACTTTTCTTCAGATTTGTTTACTTATTTTAGAGAGAGAGAGAGCTGGGGGAGGGGCAGAGGGAGAATCCAGTAGACTCCCCACTGAACACAGAGCCTAATGTGAGGGCTCAATCCCATGACCCCAAGATCATAACCTGAGCCAAAACCAAGAGTCAGACATTCAACCAACTGTGCCACCCAGGCATCCCTCCCGTCTATTTTGAAAGAACTCTATATGCCAGTTCTTTAGTTTCTAGAATATTCTAAAAACTCAAATAGCTTTTATTAACTTGTGACTTATATAACATATATGTATACATGCATGACTTTAATAAATCATGCTAGTGTGAAGAATCAACAAAGATTTTTCTAGTAAAGGACTAGAGGAAAGCAACAGAAAATACCCTAGTTTCTGCCTTATCTCAATCAAGGAAATAGTTTCTTGTTTCTTTCTAAACTGAGTAATACTTGAGACCTTCAATGATACCTATACTATCTCCCACATCCTAGTCACAGGTTAACAGTGCACTGATAAGAAATCTTAATTTCAGTAATGAACCATCTACTTTTATTGGGGAGAAAATCTAATTTGTAGGTATTCTTCTAAATATGTAGATTAAATAGCTTCTTTCTACGCATTTGAGGAAAATTACATGACACTGCAGAAATGTGTTAGAAATTCATTATTTGAGTATGAATAAACTAGAACAAATTAGATGCATGAGAATTATAAGAATTAAGATGTAAATTTTCTAGTTGCATTGATCTGAAGGTGTGAGGGTGCAGAGGGCAAGCACGGGGGCCTGGAAATTTGGGGGCTGAGTCCTCAAAGCTCTGACCTGGCTCATTTGGGACCATGTAGAAATCAACTTCCTGAATCTGATGATTAACTTTGTGTGTCATCTTACCTGGGTCACGGGGGTGCCTATTTGGTTGAACACTATTGCTGCATAGGTCTGGAAGGGTGTTTGGGGACGAGCTTAGCATTTGAGTCTATAGACTCAGTAAAGCAGATTGCTCTTCCTTAAAGTGGGTGGGCCTGATCCTGTCCACTGAAGGCCTGAACAGAACAAGGCTGAGGGATGGAGAATTCACTCTCTCTGCCTCCCTGTTTTCGAGATGCAACACTGGTCATTTCCTGCCTTAGGATTCAGACTCAGCCTGGAACTATCCTGTCTGTTCTCCTTGGTCTCCAGCTTAACAATTCCTTATAATAAATTCCTATATTATAATAAATATGTTAATGTAACTTTATTGTAATAAATAAGAATTCCATTATTATAAATATAACAAATGTAAGTGTATTATGTACAAATATTCTGTGGATTCTGGTTCTCTGAAGATGGCAGCTACGAACCAAGCATGTGTGCTAATCCGTAAAATGAGGAAATGGCTTCTGTTGGTCTTCAACATCCTTTTTCTTTGCATGTTGACTGGGATTTGAACACTGACTGCTCCTGCGATTCAAACTTCTTCGAAACTAAGGGTTCAATGTTTTAGTGAAAGCAGTTAGCAATAAAGTGGCTTGGAGGAAACCGTCAGACCTCTCTGATGCTTATTCTCCAGTAAAACAAGTTTACTGCTAACAAACACACCTGCATGGGAGGAGCCTGCCAGCAACACCCCCTTGTGGTATGGAGAACTACTTGGCCTTTGCCACTTTGGGGGACCATTCCTTTAATTTGTTAAAGCCTACATTTTTTTTTTAATTTTATTTGTTTGACAGAGAGAGGGGCAGCAAGAGATGGAATACAAGCTGGGCAGTGGGAGAGAGAGAAGCAGGCTTCCCACTGAGGAGGCAGCCCGAGGTGGGGTTCCATCCCAGGACCCTGGGATCATGACCTGAGCCAAAGGCAGAGGCTCAATGACTGAGCCACCCAGGTGCCCCAAAGCCTACATATTTTAAAGACAGACTTGGCAAACTGCCTTTCATTAGAGCACAGTGGTTTGAAAAGAAGGACGAATGCCACATTTACAATTAATATCGTGGCTGAGTTTTAGCAAGTCGCTGTAAAGGCTGGGTGGATTACACCTGCTTGGATCCCACGCCCCGTTCAACACGGCTCCTGCTCTCAGAAAAGCAAACACTCAGGGCTGCTCAGCAAATGGCTGTTCTCAGCCCGTGTTATTACAGATGATCAAGAAGACTCACAGTTCAGAGAAACGCTTCTCTCTGGACCAGTGCAGGGAAGACCCAGGTTTCTCAGAGATCTGCGGCCCCCAGGGCCACTCGCCTTCTCTGCCACCATCTTGCTCAGCAGGAAGTCAGAGCTCTCTCCTTCCCTTTCCGGCCAAGAATCTCTCCTTTTCTTTCCCACGTGGCTTTTATTCAGTCAATTGTGAACTGGGTGCCATGTACCAGAGACGGCTTCAGACACATCAGTGAATAAAACAAAGCAAGACTTTGGCCGTCTCTGTGCTAGTGAGGGAGACACAGCAACGAACATAATACATCAGTAAATGAAGCGGCACACAAGAAAGTGACTACAGAGGAAGGAAAGGTTGACCAAGGTGGGGTGCGGGGTTGGGAGTGAGAGAGGGAGCTGCCTGGGTGGGAAAGGGGTGGTACTTTCATCGGGTGTGACCGACTGCCAGGTCCTCCTGTGGTCCCATCAGGAAGTGACCCATCTGGCCCACCCAAACTAATGGCCCATGTTATCTATTAGTGGATTTTTTTTAAACTGTAAAGTGTATTTTTTAAACTCTATTATAAAAATAGAAATAGCCATTATAATAACCATCAGCAACTAACTTAAATTTAGGCACAAAGAATAACTGGAGATCTGTCTCTCTCCCATCTTGTCTCTTTCTCTCTCTCTCTCTCTCTCTCTCTCACACACACACACACACCCCTCCAGTCCATTCCCATTACCAGACTTCTTTACCCACAGTATTATTCAAAGTCACACATGACATCTAAGGAAGAAATTCTGTGAATGTTCTGTTTCCTGTATTCAGCATGGCTTGGAACTCTCACCTTCTCCCCAACGCTTCTGAGGTCAACATCTCTGGGGAGAGTGGCCCGTGATCAAGAATGCAAAATCACTTTTAGATTGTAGGGGTGCCTGGGTGGCTCAGTGGGCTAAAGTCTCTGCCTTCAGCTCAGGTCATGATCCCGGGATCCTGGGATTGAGTCCCGCATTGGGCTCTCTGCTCAGTGAGGAGCCTGCTTCCTCCTCTCTTTCTCTCTGCCTGCCTCTCTGCCTACTTGTGATCTCTGTCTGTCAAATAAATAAATATAATCTTTTAAAAAAACATTAAAAAAAAGAATGCAAAATCACTTTTGGATCATATACCACACCAGAACAATAGGGAAGTTTAAGCCCCCACGGCTAATTGTACCCTCTTATAACCTGCTCTTTCATTTAAGCTTCAGCAGGACTTCTGTTCTGTCCAGATGGGTAACTGGAAACTGGAAATATTTAAGATGGTTTGTTGGTGTTTTTTTTTTTTTCATTTTTTTCATAACACGCAGGGGGAAATGATCACTTTTCCATCCCTAAACTAAGGATGATTTTGCCTTAAGCATTGTGCTTCTCCTGTGTGATTTAGCTGATTTCTCCAATAATGTTTCTTTTACCTTCTAGGTTGGCTACGCCGTCATTTCCCAGAACACTTGATTGCTTGGCTCACATTTCAGGCATGTCTCTCTTGAACTTGCTGATTGCTCAGATCCCTGATTCTCTCGGCTTCTTTCCTTTTTGGTGCATTTTAAACTTCAGAGACTTTGAACTTTCCTCTCCTTCTGAAGTAGCCATAACCTGTTATATGCAACAGCATTACCGCTGACATGGATAAAGAATTAGCCCCGAGGCTGGCAAAAGTCCCGTGGTTCAGAAATCCCCACTAATAAGATGGCCCTGCAGTTAAACAGCTATAACAAACAGTAGTAATAGCCTATCCACATTCATTATACAGCAGGACGCCCGCCACTTTATTGACTGGCAGAAAACAATTCCCATTTCATGAAACAATAAAAATTAAATTGAGTGTAAACCCTCCCAAGGTCACTGCCTCTAACCTTATAACATCAGCAGCGAGGGCCCTAAACCCCACTGTGTACCATTCCATCCGGAAGGAGCCGGAGAGTCAGTTCCTTATGCGGGGCAGGCAGCATCCCGTGGGCGCCTGGCTGGGTGCTGCCTTCCACAGACCTTGCTGTCAGGAACGCTCTTCCTCCCCCCGAGTCTGGCAGATGTCTTCCCGACAGCAACTGCTGCCTGGCCTTCTCTGCCACCACCTCTCTGCCCAAGTCATGTGGCACATGTGTGTCACCTCAAGAGCTCTCTGCGGCAGCCTGCACTCTCGATGGCATAAGGAGTGACTGCTCCCGTACTCACTGACCTGTCAATGTGAACGCCAGCCTCTAGGACCGCCCCAGCTACTGGTCCTCCCCCCAACCCCCGCTACCCAAGGACCTGCCAAGGAGAACTCACTAAGACCCTGACAATAGACCGATAGCCCCCAGATTCACAAACATGAAGACCTCTGCAAACACTTAGTCAATTCTAAGATGAAAAGGAAAACGGAGACACAATCCAGCCCAGCTCCCTTCTTTAAACCAGAAATGCCTCCAAAACGATCCCAGCTCAGAGTATCAGAGTTATAAAAGCACGGGAATATGCCATTAAATAAAAAGTAATTCAGTGAAACCCTGATCAAAACCAAAGCATGCTCTTCTGTAGAAAATCACAAGCTGATCCTAAAATGTATACTTTTATAATCCAAATGATCTAAAACAGCTGAAACAATTCTGAAAAAGAAGACCACAGTCAGAAGACTTAATGGAACCTAATTCCACAACGAGTATCAAGTCATAGGACACAGCGCAGGTGACACCAGCATAAGGACATGCCCACGGATCAGTGGAAGAGAACTGAGAAATCCAGAAACAAAACTTTACATCAGTGCTCAGTGGCCACTGGGGCAACCGAATGGCCACATGCAAATGAACAAACAGACAAAACAAAACCCTGAGACCCTTATCACACACCATGCATAAAAATCAATTCCAAATGGATACATTTAACTATGAGAAATAAAACTATAAAACCTCTAGCAAGAAGCCTAAGAAAAAACTAGTGATCTCGGGTTGAGCACAATAAAATCTCTGCACGCAGCCCCTGCCATCCACCCACTCAGGCTGCCCTCCCCACGCATCTCAAGACTCTGCTCTTACCACTGACTCCCCCCACCTCCCTGTCCTTGGGAGTTCATCCCATTGGTCACATCCACGCAGACCCCTCTGGATTTGTCACAAAAGCAAAGGGGAATTTCAGACAGATCGAGGAGCAGTGCACAGACCTTGGCAGCTGGCAGCCGGTGGTTAAGGGTGTACCCAGCTATTGAGAGAAGGGACTCGGGGGGCCATCCGTCTGGCTGCTGGGGGCTGACGGGGAGAGACAATGAGGCACAGCTATGCCCACCGCCGCTGCCCTTGGACCAGTCCTCACCTTCCTGCAGTCCCCACCTCTTCCTCTCCCGCTGCAGGGCCTTGGACCTGAGCTGCCAAATCCTGAGACAGGACACTAACCAACCCAGCACACAAGGAGGCCAAAGCAAGGGCAGAGAGTGTGCCAATCTCCCATGCAAATGAAGGAGCTTAGGACAGGCCTCCTCACAATACCTCACTTTTGGATAATGATTCTTTGGGGTTGTAGGCACTTAAGAAAAAGCTGAGGCAGAGTGAGACATTCTTGGAACTCTCCTTCTCTGCCTAAAGAGAGATCCTCCAAAGGAACCCAGTCATGAAAAACCCCCTCCCCAGCAGGAGGGGCCCATTCACCTCCACTAAAAATCATTTTCTCTCCCCTAAGTTCACTACATCCCCTCCCCTCCCCCCATTACAGGACATATAAGCTCTTAAATCTGAATGTTTTGTGGGGTATCCAGTTTTTCCCCTGTGGTTTTCCATGTGTATTTCGTATTAAAAATGAATAAATCCATATATCCTTTCTCTTGTTAATTTGCCTTTCTTAGTTTATTTCACAGACCCAGCCAGCAAATCGAGAAGGCTAGAGGGAAACTTGCTTCCTCCCCGACATGAGCCACAGCAGAAAGGAAGAGACAACCAGAGTCTCCTGCCGATGCCGTGGTTCTCCCCCTTGCACAGACAAGCACACTGTTCCATCTCTTATGCTGTCACCCTTCAGGGTCCCAGTCCTGCCACGGGCCACGTCACAGAAGTGCATGCCGCTGACACCTCTAACTTCATTAACTAAACAAATTATCACCAGAGCAGAATGTCAAAGACCCAGACTGTATGTCAAACCACGTAACAATTTTAATGCTCTGAGAGAACATTGTTCCTTTGGCTGATCTTATTTTAGTTTATGGTGGGGTTAGAAAGTAAACTGCCCTTGCCCCGTGGGAGGCTTGGCCAGATCCGGAAGAGGTCTTCACCTCGGCAGCCTCTGTTTTCCTTCTGTCTTGATACATTTCTAGCAAGAGAATTGAACACCAGTCCCCAAACCCATTGATCAAAACACAGGCCGTTTTCAAAGGGAATGACGAAAACTGAATGCAAACTGACTGTTCATTCCTAGGGAAGAGGAGCACCAGAAACAAAGTGCAGGTGCCTGGGGGGCTCAGTTGGTTAACTGCCCACCTTCAGCTCAGGTCCTGGTCCTGGGGTTCTGGGATCAAGCCCGACGTTGGGCTCCCTGCTCAGTGGGGAGTCTGTTTCTCCCTCTGCCTCTGCCCTTCTGCCCACTTGTGCGTTCTCTCTCCCAAATAAACAGATAAAATCTTTAAAAGAAAAAAGAAAATGAAGTGCAATTTTTGCATTTTTGCAGCAGCCTTGTAGCTGAAATGAAACTTTATCATCCTATAACATTGTTTTTACCATTTAACTGTCTTCACAGACTCACATCCCTAGGTAAGACCAGCATCACTATTAATCCACAGTGACTTACTACTGGTGAGCACAGAGAGAAGGACGAGAGAACAATGCACAGAAATAGAAATAATTATCATTTCACAGGGTCACAGTCCCAACATAAGCAGCATATATCCCAAGCAGCACTGGGCATCCCAACACTATGAATATTTTGTATAAATATATATATATATATATACATACATATTGGAAAATCATCACTCTAATATTATAGAGAGGACACTGAACCAGGGTCTATTAAAAACCTTGATGCAAACCTGAATTTTCACCTACTGCCTCAGTCTTGTGGATCGAGTTGCTTTAAGCTAGTGAATCTACATTTCCTCATCTATAAAATATTACAAACTCTCTTCCTCCAGAACATATGGTGTTGTCATAAGGATTAAGTGAAGTAATATGATACAAATACTGGGTTACTAAAAAGCGCCGCACGGATGTATAACATTTTATGTTGAATATATTTTTCATAAAAGTTTTTCAAATGGATGTAAAGAAGAAAACTCTTTGAAATCTTATTTGCTGCATTTCTTCAATACCTTCCCTAGTATGAATAGAGCTGGTGATTTACTAATGCTGATGAAGATTTAATGTGAAATTTTCATATTAAAACATTAAACTTTTGCAAATGATGGCATTTTCGAAAAAAGAACCTGGCAGTGTTTGTGTGTTAATAACAGACATTCTGAGCTGTGTCTATTCATTAAAGTAAAATTTTCCAAGACAACAAGCTGAGAATTCTTTATTCATTTCTAAGTTCTTAGTATCATTTGGCAACTATCTGAAAATTCATTAGGATAAAGTTCAAGCGCTAATGTGTTCAGGATCTCCTAATTTTTTAACTAGGAATGATATACAAAAAACAAGCTGCCCTAATCTTTCAATTTATTAAATGGATATCTGACACAACCATAGCAAGGAGCTGCCATTTTTAATTAAGAATAGATTGAAAAAAATTGAAATTAATCTGCCTCAGTCACATTTTTAACTTTCCTGAGAACAACAAAGTAATAATAATTATTATTTCTAGATTTTCCCTTCTTGAGAAATTTTTACACGCTTTTTTAAGATTTTAACTATTTATTTGACAGAGAGAGGGAACACAAGCAGGGGGAATGGGAGAGGGAGAAGCAGGCATCCTGCCGAGCAGGGACCCTGCTGCAGGGCTGGATCCCAGGACCCTGGGATTACAAGCCAAGCCAAAGGCAGATGCCCAATGACTGAGCCACCCAGGTGCCCCAAATTTTAAAACTTTAAACATGACCTATTACATAAATTAATAGCACATGACCTATGTATGGTCAAAACTATCAATTGTAGCGTTTAGTTTTTGCAGTCTCCATTTTTTAAATTGTCCTTCCCCTTTCTCATATCAAGCCACCACTCACAGCTAGGCTGGCATTTTCTGGCCATCTTGGTCTCATAAACTCATTCACAAAAACCCCCTGAAAATGCTGTTGGGCATCCCAGGTGCTGTGTTTTAAAAGAAGAGGCACGTGAGGGCCCTAATTAGCATGAAGAATGATGCCGGCGTGAACAGAAGAGTGTCCATGCGTTAGTCGGGTTCTCCGGAGAAATAACCAGTAGATCATTACAGACACAGATACAGAGTCCTAAGAGAGTTACGGAAATTCGGCAGGGCTGAAGGAAGCTGAGAAGTCCCCCAGTCCGCTGTCTGGTAGCTGGAGATCTAGGGAAGCCAGTGGTAACTCAGCCTGAGTCCAAAGGCCAGAGAACGGGGGGGACGAATGGTAGATCCCAGCTGGAATCTGAAGGCTGGGGAACCTAGAGGGCTGATGCCCCCGCGCAGTTCTAGAGAGTGAATCTGCCCTTCCTCCGCCTTCTGTAGGGTCACTGGAGGATGCCCACCAGCACCACTCAGTTACAGATTCAAATGCTTATCTCTTGTAGAGACTCTCACAGAAACGCCCACAAGTGATGTCGCACCAGCTCTCGGGGCATCCCTCGGCCCCGTCCGGTGGACGCATAAAATCATCATCATTCCAGCCAGTTGCAGGGAGAGGTACAGTGTTCTGATGGCAGTGACACCTCGGAGCCCACATGCCGGAGGTCTCTAAATGGCCGCTAACCCGGTGATCGTAAATAAAGCTCTCCAGGTCTTAGTTCATCTGAGCATACTTACCTATGACAATATCTAATTCTTGTGGGGTCGGGGGAGGAGCACTGGATGCAACTGTGACTATTACACAAAGAACTAAAAGGACGACCAAAGCCGAATTTCAGCCAATGTCTGTGAGTCCTGCCATACTGAGCAAACCCACACTTTATCTATTAAAATTCTGTCAAATATGCCCCCAATTTTTGTTTGATCTTTAATTTATGTGAGACAGTATTCATGTTTTTATTTCTAATGCAAATCATCCTTGAATTTATGAAAAACCAATGAATTCAGGAAGAGGACCTAACGAGACTGCAAGTTCTCTTAGATTCTCTTCCACAGAACAGCTCTGTGGTTGGCACCTCGGGACCCCTCAGCCCGAGCTGTGGGAGCAGGACCGCGGCGCTCAGTTCTCAGCCACCGCGGGAACAGAACGTGACGAGGAGGGCTCCGGAGAACAGTGGGCAGAGCAAAGTCACCTCCATTCCAAACTGAAACGGCCCAAACCCTTTAGGAAATGCTTCTTCTGCGGGGCCTCAAAGACTCTCCCGAGTAGCCGCCGCGCGTCTCACGGACGGCGGCTTCGCTTTGCCGCTACCAAGTAACGCGGTCCGCGGCCTTTAAGCCCGTCTGGGCGCACAGGGAACCAAGGACCGGGAGCCGCGTCCCACCGCCCCGTCGCTGCCCGGCGCCCCCGCGACGCCCAGGAAGGCCACCCTGCCCCGGCCCTGGCCTTCCGTCCCACGCTCCCCCGCCCCGCAGGCCGCGCGCCCCCTACCTGCGACGAGGACAGGCATCCTCCGAGACCAGGGTCGGTCCGCGCGGCGCCGGCCACGTCCCGGGCTTCCGACGGCTTCGCGAAGGCCGGACTCTGCCCGACAAGGACGCGGACTGCCGGTCTCCGCGCTTTCAAGGCCGGACGCGGCGTGGCCCGCGCAGGACGCTCTGCCGCGGACAGGGAGCTGGCGCGGGCGGCCTGCGACACCGCACCGCCGCTGTCACCGGGCGCGGGACGCCGCCGCCGTCGCTCGGGAGGCCACCGCGCCGACGCCGGGGCTCGTGTCCCCGCGCGCCCGTAGGGGCGAGAACGTGGAGCTGCAGCCGGGGGCGCCGGCCGGCCCCTCGCGGACTCCGGCGCCCTCGCGCCGCGCCTGGCGCCTCGCACCCGGCGGGACAGGCGACTCGGCCGAGGCCCTGCGGCCCCTGTGGCCCGCGTGGTCGGCACCTGGCGCGGCTGGAGCACCGGGCCGGTCGCCCCGTCCGAACCGCCACCTCCGGGTGCGGGGGCTCCGGTGCGGGAAGCCGGCTGCGGGGCTCCGGTACCGCGTAGCCCGCCCCGCGCGCCCGCCACGCCGCAGCGCCGCGTTCCGGACGCACGGAGCAGGCGCAGCCCCGACGGGCACCGCGAGCGCGAGCCCCGGCCCCGCCCCGCGTGCACCTGCCGCTCCACGCGCGCTCCCGACGCTGGCTGCGCGGGACCCGGCTGCCGTGGCTGCCCGGCCTGTGCCCTCCAGGGCCCGACGGGGTGCGCCTCCCACTGCCAGTCGGCGTTCGGCCTCCACAGGCCCGGGCCCGCGCCGCCTCTCCCGCCCCGCGGCTGCGGAGTAACACGCGGGGACGCTGGCCCCAAGGGAATGGGCCTCCTCGCCCTCCCCGCACCCACCCTCGGGACGGTGTGGAGGTCGGCGCTAGAGCCGGGCAGCCTGCGCCAGGTGCCCGGGCACGGCTGCAGGGTTAGGCCTTCAGCTGAGCAGACCGGACCACCGCCGCCCCGACCCAGCCAGGCCGTGTGGCTTTAAGGCCACGCCCGGGGTTCTTGGCAGGTGGACCGTGCCGTTATTGCCCCCCATGATTGTGGGGTGCAGGGGCTGTCATAGCGGACAGTTGCCTTCAGGAGACAGAGCATGGTTGGTTGGGCTGGTGACATCAGTGTCCACCATTTTCGGTTGATTTCTGAGACTCAGAAAGGGTTTGGTTTGGCGTGGGTTTGGGTTTGTTCCGTGTTTATTTTGTTTTGTTTTTTTGTTTTTGTTTTTTGTTTTTTGGGGGTGGTGTTTTGTTTTGTTTTGTTTTGTTTGGCTAGAGCCAGCTCCAGTGATCCCAGCAGGTTCTGGAGGCCAGCAGACCACCCGACCCAATGGCTAAACTAGGATATGCTGTGGGGACTACTCACTTTGGGTCAGGCTGGGTCACTACGAGTGCCTAGTGGGCCAACCTAGCTAATCACCGTTAGGAGATAAAGGAGGCATAAAGCAGGTACCTGGGTTCCGAGAGATGTAAGTTTAGCCCTGAGCCCTGGAGGTGTGCCTGTGGGCAGGAGCCAAGCAGCCTGAAGTGAAACACAGCCTCTGCCCCTTCCAGGATTTTGCCCCCTTCTCTCGTGTTGTAAGGAGCCCTCCTGCCCCGGGGGTTCGTTCTTAAGAGGGTGCTGGTCCCAAAATGGCCACAGCCAGTGTTCTCGCCCAACTGGCCTGGTTGCAGGGCCCTTACTTAGGGTAGAAGAGACTCCTTTTCTGTAGTTCTGGATTTGTTCACTATTTTGCACTGCCCATAAAGATTGTACACTGGAGGGAAAAGTCAAACGTTTGTATTTTTTTAATTGCCATTCTTTGGTACATCTGTAGACTAACAGTAAATAAGAATAATTCCTTGCAATAATATGGCAAAAGAAATAACTGTGATACCAACTCATATCTTTGCACACAGGCAAGGGCAGCCTTTAAACATAGGATCAGACATGAGAGTAAGCGTGGCTAAAGACCTGAAGACAAATGCCATCAACAAGGACCAAGAGAGCAAGGCCTGTGGTTTCTGCATTAGGAGTCTGACTTTTCAAGACTATGGAAGGTAATTGGATACCTAGTCTGGCATTTTTGTGTTGATTCGACAAGAGAAGCTTTTCCAGAATTGCAGGAGGAGGGACACAGATTGCAGCTGGAGAGTGTGTTCAGGGTGTGAATGTCACCAAGACACCAGAATGCTTACACCACGTGTCTTTGGGACACGGCCTGGCACTGCAGACCTGTACGGACTGATCGCAGAATTTGCTGACAGGTTCATCATTATCACTCAGAGAAATAAACAAATGGTTCCTTTGTCGTGAAAAGCCAAAATATCAGCCTAGAGAATAAAAATCTGTCTTTTCTTACATAGGTTTCCCATACCAAGAGTATTTCTTACAGGACAATTGCAGCCAGTAAAGGACCCAGCATATGTCTGTTCATAATGTCAAGCTGGCTCATACAAATGAAAATTTTTTTAAAAAATTGATTTTCATCAGGTCAAGTCAAAAGTTAGGGACCAGCTGGAACAGAATGTCATCCTACATTGGAGATTAGGGGTTGGGACAGATGTGTTTGTCCTTCTGTCTTGTTTTGTATTACCTCAGAGCACAGTGGAAACATCAGGGAGGCTTCTGTGGGTGACTGATTTGACAGGTAGCTTACGAGTGCAGCCCAAATTCAAAACCCTTCCAGCCTCCACAAAAGCAAGCGCCTCTTTCTCATCTTTTCTTGACATTTTACTCCTAAAATTAGCTTTTTGATGAGAAAATTGCAGTGAGTCATACCAAAGCTAGTTAAAGGTGAGGCAAATGCCTGAGATTGAAATTGAGTTGATTCTACTTTGCTTGCTGATGGTGCCTGGTAATTGGACATTGGAATTAGAACCGTCGTGACCTTTCACAATAATAAGAAAAAAGCTCTATTCAATTTGCTGGAATTTTTTTTCTATATTTAAAGCATTTTTTTTGAATGAAGTAATTTACTCTTCTTTCTAAATTAGCAATACCAAGCAGCCTGTTTTTCATGTTGTTCTGTACATTCATTCAATAATTCTCATTCTCAAATCAATAAAAACCAATCTGTTTCTCACTTTCTTATCACTTCTTGCTCCAAACCCAACTTCCTCCCCCTCCGTCCCCCCCCCCCCATGGAAGTTACCAGCGTGAATTACCTTTCCTTCATTGCTCTTTCTGCCAGCCGGGTCTCAGAGGTGCCCCTCTCCAGACCCAGTCTACACTCTCTTCCTCCTCTGCCTAGTGTCCTGTCTGCACTGGCCTTTAGCATATACTGTTTAGAGCTACTGTTTGAAAGTGGCGTGACAGACAAGACATAGAGTTCCCGGTCCCGATCCTGTGCCAAAAGCTGGAACAGGATTGCATTTCTTTTTCCATAGCACTTCCCTAATGTTGTACAGCTTCTTCCCATTCATTTATTTCCATAACATTTATTGACTGATGTTCTACATTCACCCATATTCAAGTACCTTAATAAGATTCAATACTGCTCAAAGCAGGAAAAAGAAAATGCCTGTCCTCATGGTGCTTATACTCTAGAAGGCAGACACAGTAGCAAAAGCTAAGGAAAATATAGAAGTAAGAGGAAACAAGTAAAATATGTAAAACATGAGGTGTCAAGAGCTGTGAAGAAAAAAAGAAATCTGGACCTGGAATTAACTGAAAGCTTCTAGAAGGAAGATCAAGAGTTCATTCTGAACATGACAAGATTTAGACATGCTAGAGAAGCAGAGGTCACCTACCCAGAGACACCAGCGTGCAGTTGGATACACAAGTTGGAAGATCAGGAGACAGAGCTGGACAAGAAATACAAACTTGGGAGTCACCACCGTAAAGATATTTAAAGCCATGAGACTGGCCAATAGTAGCAGGAAGAAGTACAGATTTTAAAAAAGGGCAAAAGTCCAGGACTGGAACAAAGACATTTCAACTGTTACAGGGCGAGGAGATGCAAGTAGTAGGAAAGCCAATTTAGGAAATGATCCCAGTGTTGCCCAGCGTAAGGGATGATCAGTTGCCTCAAATGATACTAATAAACCAAACTAAATGAACAGCGAGAGTTGACCAATGGGTTTATCAACACAGAAGTCACTGACGAGCCATAATCAGGGAGGAAAACAACACTGCACACGTGTTACACATCAGGAAATGGAACTACATCAAAGCCTCCATTGTGACCTACTGCGATCAGGATAAACCAGTAGACAGCCCTGGGTTCATATCCCAGGAGCCCCCTCCCTTCTGAGCTGTAGGACTTTGGATAAGTCCCTTAAATTCATTGGATATTGGGGCACCTGGGTGGCTCAGTCGTTAGGCATGTGCCTTTGGCTCAGATCATGGTCCCAGTGTCTAGGATGGAGCCCCGCATCAGGCTCCCTGCTGGGCGGGAAGCCTGTTTCTCCCTCTTCCACTCCCCCTGCCTGTGTTCCCTCTCTCGCTGTGTCTTTCTCTGTCAAATGAATAAAGTAAAAAAAAAAAAACTTAAAAAAAAAAATCAGTGGATATTAGTTTCCACCTTTACAAATGTCTGTACTTCACTGGGCCTTAATCACATGCCAGGTACAGCTCTAGGCGTCTTATTAACTTGTTTAATCCACACAACAATCATTATTTTAACTACTTGATGCATGAGAATGCTGATCCCAAAGATGTTAGTCATAGAGATCAAGAGAGTACTCGCCCACTGACCTCATGGTAGGAGCCTTTGAGGCGACCCCAGGGACCCCGCCTTCTGCCACTCATGCCTCCCGCTGACAAGCTGGATCTAGTAATTCACTTCTTACAAATGAATTATGGCAAAGTGATAGGATGTCACTTCCAAGACTGGGTTACAAAAGACTCTGGCTTCCACCCTCCTAGCCTGCCCTTTTCTTTCTCAGTGTCTTTTCCACTCGTACTGAGAAAGCCAGCTACTGTGTTGCGAGCTGCCCAGCAGGAGGCCCCGTGTCCCAGGAAGTGATGTTTCTAGCCAGTAGCTGTCAAGGTCCTGAGACCTGCCAACAGCAGAAGTAGATTCTCCCCGCTGAGCCTTCAGATAAGACCACAGCACACACTGCCTCTTCATCGCAGGCACATAAGATGCCCAGAGCCCCAGGACCCAACTAAGCTGCACCTGGATCCCGAAACCCCAGAAGCTGTGAAATAACAATTGAATATTGTTTTTTAAATGCCAATTCTGAGGGTTATTTGTCACATGGCAATGTAACTAATATAGGCCGTAAATGGCAGAGATGGGAGTTAAAATCCATACATATGGTTGCCAGAGCCTGCTTAAACAGGATATGGCGCGAGGAGCTGGGTGGCTTAGTGGGTTAAGCCTCTGCCTTCGGCTCAGTTCATGATCCCAGCGTCCTGGGATCAAGCCCCACATTGGGCTCTCTGCTCTGGGGGGAGCCTGTTTTCTCCTCTCTCTCTCTCTCTCTCTCTCTGCCTGCCTCTCTGCCTACTTGTGATCTCTGTCTGTCAAATAAATAAATAAAATCTTTAAAAAAAAAAAAAAAGGGATATGGAGACAGGGCTGTTAGGACCTCTCCAGGATTACAGAGTGGCATCATTCTCAATCAGTCCCTCTGCTGCCTTCACAAAGTCCCCAAAATAAGGTAGAATTCTGGAGAGAAGGGACTGCATATTACTCTTGCCATCGAGACTCTGACCTCCAGAGTGATCCTACTAACGAAGCAGGGGCCTCCCCCCTTCAGAAATGTCCATGGATACACAGAGAAATGTTCTCTGACTTTGTTCTCATCTATGTAGTTAAAAATACATAACTTCATTTCATCAGGAACAGTCATATATATATATTTTTTTTTAACACTTCTTAGAAGGTCTTTTAAATATAGGATTTAAGTTTAAAAAAAATCAAAGCTGTCTAGCACAAATCACACTGCAGATCCTTCCCCCCACATATGAAATTGGATTTTAAAAAATCAACAAAATTGGCCTGGAGGGAAAAATAAGGAAAGGGAAGTTCATAAAAACAGTTGATATATTAATCACTGGGATGAGATTACTTAGCTCTGCATAAAAATGGTGGGTGCAATAAACTGATTGTAATGTAAATTGGCATTTTTTTTTCTCAGCACGCCTGAATCCTTTCCTTCCTTCCCAGCAGCTGCCCTACTCCTCCATCCCTGGTCCTCACAGTATCTGAGGTTCATAAAGAACAGGGCCCTGATGGGGCGAGGGAAAAGGGGAGTTGTTCAATGGGCATAGAGGAGGGTTTCGGTTTTGTAAGACAAAAAAGTCCTTGTCATCTGTTGCACAAAAACATGAATATAGTTAACACCACTGAATGGTATACTTAAAAATGGCTTAGAAGGTAAGTTTATATTATGTGAATTTTACCACAGTTTAAATGAATAAGTAAATACATAAGCAAGCAAAGGAGACCTTCATTAGTAGACCCAAAAGTTCTCATAAAGTCCTAGAAATATAAAAGATTTTTCTTCATAAAAGAAGAGGGTCACCACAGACTACAAACCAGGGAGGCATAATCTTCGAGTCCAAGTCAGCCCCTCACACATAGTTCACGGAATGTTCCACCGCAATGACAGGTTGCTGTAGGAGTTGTAATAACGCGTACCAAAAAAATTTCATGGGCAAATCCAAAGCACTTCTTAGAGTAACTATTTAGACAATACAAGGTGAAGTGTCCCTTAGAAAACTAAAGACAGACGTTTAAGTAAAGGAATCTGACACCAATTGCTTCTAGAAGGAGTTCTATTCTTCCCAAGAATACACATGCAGAACACATGTAAAGCCAACATGATTTCTTAAATAAATAAATACAATTATTAACATTAAATAAATAAATATGATGATTAACATACAGTCTCTGTCACACACACACAGAGACCCACAAATGAGGCCTGAGTCTCAAACTAATTGCCCTAGATCTAGTTATTTCTCCAACTAAGTACTTATTTAATATCCTCAAATATAATATAGAACACAGTCTGAGCAAAACTGTGTTTTGTGTGATCTCTGAATGACCTCCTCATCTAAACTGCTCAAACAAAACAAACCTTGAAGGACAGTTTGAAAAGTGGATACAGCCATAGAAACTACGATGACCAAAGAAAGAAGCTGTCAAGTTGTCAAGCATTTTTAAGGTAGGGTAGCTCTAATTTGCCCGAGTCTATACCTGTCATATGTGAAATTTTTATTCAAAAGACTTAATTTCCAAATAATTTCACACAAATTTAAGTTGAGTCTGAGCATAGAAGGTGTTGCACAAGATATACATTTTAGTAGTTAATGAAAAAGTCTTGAGAATTGATATCCTGAATTCAAATAAAGAAAAAGGGAATACCATGAAGTAGCAATAACCAATTAAAAAATAACTTCAGTCTTGAGAAATATGTATTTTAGAGTTAAAAGATGCAAATGTTTAAAAGCAAGTCAATTGCAAGGATTAGGCACACGTTTTTGGCACTGATTTAGTTTCACTGCTACTGAAATGTCTCCAAACCTTACCTGAACTTTAGGCTCGGTCCATTCCAAGCCACAGGCTTCATCCCTAAAGTTAATGATGGTAGACCAGTTCTCCGTGCCTTAAGAAAGGCTTCTAAGCCGAACTAACAAATGCAGCAACAGAGACAAGTAATTACATTAACAACTTGTGAAAAAGAAAAAAACTATAACTCAAACGGAGCCCATCCTTGCCCTTGAAAAATTTTAACTATTGAGAATTAGGAAAGGCACAGAAAAGCCACAAGGGGGTGCTGTGGATAAACCAACAAGAGCCCTTCCTTGGCCACCCCGTAACAGGGAAAGACTGGTCATTTCCACGAGGTAAAGTCCGACAGTGCACAAAAGGAGAGGAGAGATCTTAAAATAGGAGTGTATCAAGAACATCCATCCAGAAATAGAGCCTCGCACATGAAAATAGGTATCAAAGTCCAAACGGAAGAGAATAGCAAGCCTTACTTTCCCTTGTTTTCTCATTACGGATCCAGTTATTTTAGACAAGCTGTCTTTCCCCTCTTTTCAACAGAACGCTTAACTTGAGATACGTTTTCTCGTCATTCTCTTTGGAGAACAATCCACTTAAAAAAAGAAGAAGAAGAAGAAGAAAGAAAGAAAAAAGAAGCAACAAGCAGCTCAAAGGCTGAGTTTCCTGCAGGGAGCCTGGACGCCCCCATCCCCCACTAGCCAGCCTCCAATTACACAGCCCGTCATTTCAGCTCAAAGTGCTGTCTTTTACCATTACATTCTCAAGGGCTAAGTAAAAAAACAAAAGCAAACAAACAAAGACCCTTACTCCTGAAGGTTGAAAATGCAAATCGAGTTCTGAAATTCTGAGTCAGGCTTTGTTGTGATCAGAATTAATTCCACTATTTTTAACTTCCCAGAAGTCACTGAACAAAGGATCATTGAAACCTGAAAACTAAAAGTTATGAGCAGTTTTTTATTTAGCTTTAAAAGCTTTCCCACGAGTGACAACACAAAAAGGAAGCTTCTCGAACAGCGCTGGGTTGTTGTCTTTTCCATAAAAGCATTTATTTGATTGATAAGATCTGTGATACCTTGAGGTTTGATTATTTTTCAGGAATTGTTTTCAAAATGAATCACACAAGTGTTTTTCTTCAACCTTGTTAGCCTAATGCGCTATCACCAAATCAATGCCAATTTAGCTACTTCAGATCCTTTGTTTCCCTGTTGCTCTGAATTTTAGTGGGCAAAGCCTGAATAACAATAAAGTGGGATGGGGGCAGGGCCAAGTACACAGTAGAAGATTTACTCATTATTAGTTCCTTCCCCCGTGCTTCCAATTGGCTTCCTTTTGTGTCTGGGGGCTCCCGTCCCCTTTGCTTACACGCCAGGAAGGCTCTATCCACAACTAACTTTCCCCATGCTCTGACCTTGAATTCTAAAGCAAGCTTCCCTCCAAGGAGGTCACATCATACTGATGCCTGCTTCCCTCCTGAGCACTTTCTTCTCTGCGCTGCACTGTGAGAGCCACAGAGGGGCCACAGGTAATGGGTAAAGCATGGTCCGGGGGTGCCAACAGCTGGAATCAAATGAAACCTTGGGAAAGGCTGAGCTGCTCGTCTGAAGTGTACGTCCTCAGACACTGAGTGGCACGAGACAGAGTGGTTGGCAGGAGGCAGCAAGGCGTGAAAAGGTGGATTGTGTAGACAACCCCGGTACTAGGTTGAATAGTGTCCTCCGAAAAGGTATGTTCCTGTCCTAATCCTAGGTACCTGTAAATGTAACCTTATTGGAAAACAGTGTCTTTGCAGATGGTATTAATTACATATCCTGAGAGGAGGTCATCCTGAATTTTGTGTCCTGCTCTATGTCCACTGACTGGTGTCCTTATATGAGAAAGGAAAACAAAGGGGGATTTGACACAGATAGACACAGAGAAGAAAAGGCCACGTGTACGTCAGACAGATATCAGAGTGATGCAGCTACAAACCAAGGAAGGCCAAGCGTGGCTGGCAACTTCCAAAAGCTAGAAGACAGAGAAGGAAACAGACTCTCCTTCAGTCTCCAGAAAGAGTCACACCTGCAAACACCTCGATTTCAGACCCATAGCCCCCAGCAACATGAAATACATAAATCTCCTGTGCTAAGCTAACCAGGGTGTAATAATTTCTTACAGCAGCTCAAGAAAGCTAGTAAGACGACATGGGTTCAGATCAGTTCCCCACCAGCTCCATGACCCAGAACTCCACTGTCTTCGTCATCTAAACCCAAGTTCATAATGTGTATCTCAGCAGAGAAATCAGAAACCGATTTAGACTATTATCTACTCTCCAACCTATGAGACCACAGGCATGAGACCACACGTTGTGTCCCAGCTTCCTCATCCATAAAATGGGAATGAAAACAGTAACTAGCTGGTAAGGCTGGGGTGAGAATTGGGGAGCACCGTACACAGAAATCTCCAGTGCAGAGAGCCATGCCCGCATAGACAAGGAGCCACAGGAACTGAGTAAGAGGAAGACCAGTAATGTTTGGGATGACCGGAAGATTCTAACTGGAGAATAAACATGAAGTAGACCTGAAGCCATGGTCCCGATCAGATGGGTCACAGAGGAGAGGGGATCTTGGCCAGATCGCAGTGGCGGGGGGTAGCTCAGGAATATAAGCAAAGAGAAAATGGAGTTGAGGGAACATGTGTGCAGAGATCTTGAGAACCAGCGGGATGGGACCGGACCGAGGGTGTTGAACAGCGAGACTGAAGTTAAATGCGCTAGAAATCCCACAGACAGTTTAGATACGATACACGGGAAAGCAAGAAGACACTGCAATCTTGGACAAAGGAAATAACACCCAGAAGAGAGTGTTTAGGACAGTCGAGTCCAGTGGGAATGAGCCAAGCAGAGGTCCTCCTCCCACGGCGGTGAAGGCCCCGGTACCTCCAGTCGGAGCAGCCCTGCTGTGAGAGACAGCGGCGTCCAACAAAAACTGATTCCAGAAGGCGCAGGGAGAAAACAGACAATGACTACCCAAGACCCACGTTTTGTATTATTAGATTCAAACATACATGAAAGTACTCTGTCAAAATGACATTTTTAAACTCTCAGCGCCTGCCTGTCTTAAACTCACAGACCCTCAAGGACCAGCTGGTCCTCAGACAACCCTGGCCCAGGGCTTCCGAGAGTGGGAGGATGCTCTGGCAGGGGGAGCCAAGGAGGCGGACAGAGAACAAGCGGGGGGACAGAGGGCAGGGGGAGGCGAGAAGGGGTACAAGAGCTCCAGATGTGTAGCTGTGAATTCAGTCAGTCACGGGAGGTCGCGAGCAGCCGGATGCCTAGGGCTGACGGTCCCATGCGGTGTATTTGAAAACGACCGAGAAAGTAGATCTTAAAAGTTCCCATCACAAGGCAAAAAAAAAAAAAAAAAAGAAGTTCTGTAACTGGTAAGGATGTTAATTAGACTTACTGTGCTGATCACTTCACAAGTCGTACGTGGTACCCCCGCAACTGATAGAACGGTGGCGTGGCAATCAGACCTTAATTTAAAAAAAGAAGCAGCAAAATCGGAGAAGGCGCCCCGAAGAGCTGCTGCCATCTTTAGGGAAGATGCAGACAAAGGTGGTGAAAACAGAAATAAGAAAGAGAATCAGACCCAGGTATTTTGAAAAGCAAGTTGATGGGGTGAGAACAACGAGCTATAACGAAATGAGCAGCAGCTGACCCCAGGGCCTTCCTGAGAGAAGTAAATGTGACTCCTACAGTAACGGAAGGAACAAGAGAAAAGTGAGGTCAATGCTGGCCGTGACCACAAGCTCAGAGTGACTCCTACACGTGGAGGCCCTGCCACGTTGAAAGGGGTTCTCCCACAGTGACGACCATCCACAGGGCCCCCTCTTGATGTTGCCTTGGTGAGCGAGAATTCTAGATTGACAATATCAACACCGTTAAGTTAAAATAAATCATGTGGACTGAAAAACAAACATGGCCATGACAGAGACATTATTAGAAGGAAAACTTAGTAAACAAACAAACAAAACAAACTCTGAGATTCTCCTAGCCACAGGGGGTCAGTGTTGCTTCGAAGCAAAATGACTGAAAGTCTCTTAAGGGGTATAAAGGGCTTAAAGAAATTATTACATTTTCTTCAAAAAAAAAAAATGTTAGTTTTGATACATTTGATTTTTAGACTTACTGAATGACAGATGGTTACAGCACATTAAAAAAATTTCAACTTGTTAAAAAAAATAAACTTGTTAAAAATATATATTTCCTGTAAAAATGAACTTGGATTCTCATCATTCAAAAGCAATAAGAGAAATTAAGAGGGGGAGAGATATATGTAAAAAAACACACACGTCCTCTCAGATACATCTACGTGTTCACTATGAGGGTGCAATTTAACTCAGAGCTCAGTGCCAAGGGAAAATAAAACCATGTCTTTACTCTCCGACTGAAGAGGTCAGACACACGCTAATGTACGTATTTAAATTGAGACTCTAAAAATATAACAATCTTGTAAATTAGCAAAGTAAGAGATGTAAATAATCAGCCAATTAAGCCAATCTTTATGTGGATTTTTTAAAAGCAGTAGTATACAGACGATTTCTCTACTTCTCCTCCATTCCTTATCACATTTACCACTTCAAAAAGGCACAAAAAGAAAAATTAAATGTCTATTGATCTTACATAGGAGAAAAAAAGAAAAGAATAATTAGTATATATGTGCAATGGAATATTACTCAATAATAAAAAAGAATGAAATCTTGCCATTTCCAACGACAAGGATGGACCTAGAGGGTGTGTCAAGCAAGATAAGTCGGTCACAGAAAGACAAATACTGTATGATTTCACTCATATATGGAATTTAAGAAACAAATGAGCAACGGCTTAAAAAAAAAAAAAAAAGAAGACCAACCCACAAGCAGATTCTCAACTCTAGAGAACAAACTGGGGTACCAGAGTGGAGGTGGTTGGGGGGTGGGGGATGGGCGAAACAGGTGATGGGGATGACGGAGGGCCTTTGGGATGATGGAAGTGTTGAGTCACTATATTGTACACCTGAAACTGGTCTTTCACCATCAACTAACCGGATTTCAGTAAAAATGCACACAAAAGAAAAATAAATAAAATAAAAGCTCTATTGTAGACAATGAAGGCAGAGATTAGTATTGGCCAAAGCTTCATCCAAAGAGGAGAATGGAGGGGCAAAGGCGTGGCCGAGGGAAGGAGAGCCAGACCAACTTGACATACGGTGAAAATCACAACAAACCTGTTGAGAAAACCCCGTAGAACAATGGGGGCTGGTTTTCGGGTGGTTTTCGGCTGTGTGGTGCCATCCTGTCACGTCCAAGTTGCCCCAGCTCCACGCTTACCTGAAACATCTGGACAGAGCAATGGACAGGAACAGAGGGACCCCAGCTCTCGCGGAGCTGGTAAATGAGGAACCAGATCCGGGAATACACAGTCACACCGGCTGATAAAGCCTCTGGAAGAGAAGGGCAGAGTGACCCGACAAGACCTTCCGGAGGAAGTGACATTCAAGGGGAGACCCGAGGACCCAGACCTCGAGCTTGTGCCGCCGGTATTTCGGGTCACACATGGCGCACGGTGAGCCTGAAGGAGAAGGAAATCATCCTGGGCCTGAAGAAGGTCAGATGATGTTATCCCAAGTGCAGCGGGGAAACCAAAGAAGGGAGAGAATGATGATCCCATCTGCACTTAAAGGGGGAAAAATATTCTGGCTGCTGTGGAGAGCAGTGGGGTGGAGGCTCAGCGGGGAGAGCCACATGGGGTCAGAAGCGGTACGTGCTCCAGAAAGTGACCCTGAGAAGATGGACAGGTAAACAGACCCAAGACACTGATTGGTAGAATCAGGAGGATCAGCCAGGCAGACAGGAGGACAGTACTGTGTGTGTGTGTGTGTGTGTGTGTGTGTGTGTACTTACCCCTCTACTGCTGAAACTTAACTGTATTGTTTCTACACTGAAATACTAAACTTTCCTCTTAAAAGTAGAATTTCTAAATTTGTACTGGGTGATGCAGACACGTACCAAGGAATATTATCATTTGCTGTGTTGATTTATGTATATAAAATAACAACAGTTGAGTGTCGTGTCTTTACTGAAAATAAAAGCAAAACTATATTTGGCCAAATGCTTTTAAAATTTAATTTAAAAAAGATTAGGGCACCTGGGTGGCTCAGTGGGTTAAGCCTCTGCCTTCGGCTCGGGTTGTGGTCCCGGGGTCCTGGGATGGAGCCCACATTGGACTCTCTGCTCAGCTGGGAGCCTGCTTCCCCAGCCCCCTCTGCCTGGCTCTCCGTCTTCTTTTGGTCTCACTCTGTCAAATAAACAATATCTTAAAAAAAAAAAAAAAGATTCAACAGTGATTATTGCCCTTGCAATTCTGATTGAATGTCCATTGTTTAAAGTATCTCTTGATTTTTTCCCTTGGGAATATTCACAGGAAATGAATGAAATGAAATGAATCCAAAAATATTCATCTCCAAATCTATAAATTATAGTCCAATTTCATTTCCATTCTATGGGAGCATTTTCAATAGCACGCAAGCCCTGTCATAAGAGGATCTGCCTTAGCCGGGCAACTCACAGGGCAATAATGGATCTGTGGATACGTCTAAATCTTACTGAGAACACAAGGACTAACTACTCTAAACGGGCAGGGCAACTATCCTCGGCCAGTTCTGGACTTCCTGATGAACATGGAGGTTACCGGGGAAGCTGGTTTCCCTCTGGTAGAACGGGATTATCAGCTTTTGTGGGCAGATTCTTAAGTGAATTGATTTCAAAAGGTGTTGGGTGCCAGGTGGAGATGACAGGGGACCACAGGTGTGGGGCTTGGGAAATACCTTTAAATTATAGGACACAATGATAAAAAGGCAGTTAACTATAATGCCTATAACTTGCCCAAAGAAGAGTTTGACACAAACAGGTAGCTAATCACTGGGCAATCTCTGCTGGAAGGCAGAAGAATGCCTTCAGCCTTACCACCTCTAAGCGCGGTGGCCGTGGTATTTACCTGAATCTCCACCCATTGGGCTGCCCCTGTGCCTGCTTCCTGCATAAAGCTTTCTCTTACCCCCATAACGTCACCATTCTAAGGAACAGCCCAAGGATTTTCGACTCCTCTCATCTGTGATTGTTGTAGGAACAAATCAGGGTAATTGTTGTAAACAGCTTTGAAAAATTTAAAAGTGCAAAGCAAATGCAAGGCAGTGTTATAATTACTTATGATTTCCTTTTATGATTCATCTGTTACATTTTATTATTTACTACATTTTTTACTACATTTTTACATTTTACATTTATTACATTTACTACATTTTTACTGTATTATTTACTACATTTACCATTTACTACAGAGGAATGAAAGCACAAATATACAATTATAATAATAAATGTCATATTATATAATAGTATTACATCGCTATTCTTAGCCCTCATCAAAGAGATAAATGCTAAGCTCTCCTTAAAAGATTTTTTTTAACTATATCTATCTTGAGTTCATCCCAAATCCTGAAATCCAGCTTTGGAAGGATGAGATCACGGCATGTGTATTTTCTCAGCTCTCCGGGTGATTCCGACGTACACAGCTGCAGAATCTCTGCATCGCTTTGATGAAGGTGGCAAGGGTACAGTCGTAGTGGTCAAATAAATAAAATTCACGGTAATGTACATAGCTAAACTGAGATTTTTTTTTTTTAAATACGACCATCCTCATAAACTAGCAAGGTAAAAAACGCCAATAACCTGCCGATTAGCCCACACCTTTCCGTGCATTCTCAGAAAATGTGGGAACGCAGAGACCACTTCTCCGCCTGCCCCAGCGCTCCTCGCCGCGGTACCTCCGGGCCCTGAAACCTGGAACCGCCCGCAGGCATCCGCCTCCCAGAGAATCAAGCCCAGAGCCCCGAGCTGTCCCCGCGGGCTCCTCCCCGAAGCTCAGGTGCAGAGTAGCAAAGGCTCTTTGCCGCCAGTGGGGCCCCTCCCGTGAGGCCAGCCGCGCTCCCAGCAGGCCGGCGCCGGGGAGCCTGTGACGGAGCCGGTCCTGCGTGGCCGGGACCGCCGAGTGTCCGCCCCGTCGGGGCGCAGGCGCTGTGAGACGCTCGGTTCCAGTGATGTGCGGAGCACGGTGCGTGCACACCTACACACACACACCCCCACACACATCCCGCACACGCATGCACACTTACACGCATGCACACCTGCATCCACACACACCTGTCTAGGTCCCACGTCCGTAGTGGTTCCTCGAAATTGCTTCCTTTGGCTTCCAGTGTCCCTCCCAGGTTTGCAAAATTCGTTTCTGCGGTTAGTCCCCAGGCGGGAGGCCCTCACCTGGAAGGCAGGAGCGTGGGGAAGGCGAAAACAGCCCGGTGGGACCTGAGCTGGAGGCTGAGTGACAGCCAGCCGCTCAAGTCCAAGTCCTGCCTCTGTGAATCTACAGTCTGGGGTGTTTCTGTCGCACGAGTTTGGCCCAGCTCTCTTCTCCTTTAATTTCCCCTTAGAAAAGGTCTTTCCGAGGGGTCTGGCAGAAATGTTTGCCTTTCAGCTTGACCACAACTTAGGCTCAGGCTGTGAGCTGTTAATGGTAATTCCCTGAGTCCTTGGTCTGCTGTGGGAGAAAAATCTGCCGGACCAGTAATATCGCAAGGATGATAATGGAAAAGCCACTTACATTGATGATTAAACATTCAATTTAGAACAGGTTTAGAAAGAGCTGTTCCAGTGTTTATCTTCTATTCTCACGAAGGTGTGATCAATCTGTTGCCTTATGACTCACCCTCCTTCCCCTCCATCCACCATCCACCAACAGCTTTGTTACAGACTCAGAAAATCCTGACCACTGCTCTGGAAAATGAACCAAACCTGTGCGGGTCCATTAAGCAAACATGTCCTGAAAGCCTTCTTTGTGAAGGCCGGTCTTTCCCAAGGTGACTGTGTCTCCTGACTCTGTGAATGCGCCCATGTCTGACGTCACTAGTCAGGCAAAGCCTTGGTACTTATCGGTGATTGATGAAGAGCAAATGCCCAGACGGCATCCCTTACCGTGGAATAGGGGAGGGCCGGCTCCACGTCCAGATCAGCATCAGAAACGCCTGCTACCTTGCAAACGCGACTGTCTCCGCGGTTCTGAATCAGGTACCCGAACGCACAATAAGCATCATGTGCTGGGCAGTGAAGTTCATAGGAGCATACATTTTCATTTAGGGAGAGGAGAGGCAGAACTATATTTTGGCCTAGTAACCCCCTCATCGGGCTCTAAGTCAGGAGGATGCAAACATGGAATTTCAAACAGGTGTTTTTTTGTTTTTTTTTCAATGTATTTGACAGACAGAGATCACAAGTAGGCAGAGAGGCAGGCAGAGAGAGAAAGGGAGAAGCAGGCTCCCTGCTGAGCAGAGACTCCAATGTGGGGCTCGATCCCACGACATTGGAATCATGACCTGAGCTGAAGGCAGAGGTTTTATCCCATTGAGCCACTCAGGTGGACCAGCTTTTTTTTTTTTTTTTTTTTTAAGATGTTATTTATTTGCGAAAGAGAGAGAGTGAGAGAGGGAAAATGAGAGCACAAGCAGGGGGAGGGGCACAGGGAGAGTGAGAAGCAAGCTCCCTGCTGAGCAGAGAGCCTGATGTGGGGCTTAATCCAGGGTCCTGAGTTCATGACCTGAGCAAAAGGCAGGCGCTTAACCGACTAAGCCTCCCAGCACCCCTCAAACAGCTTAAAAAAACTTTCTTGGGGGCACCTGGATGGCTCAGTGGGTTAAGTCTCTGCCTTCAGCTCAGGTCATGGTCTCAGGGTCCTGGGATCAAGCCCCGCATCAGGCTCTCTGCTCAGCAGGGAGCCTGCTTCCCCTCTCTCTGCCTGCCCCTCTGCCTACATGTGATCTCTCTCTGTGTGTCAAATAAATAAATAAAACCTTTCAAAAACCTTTTAAAAAATCTTTCTTTTGAAATAATTTCAGACTTACAGAAAAGTTGTAATTAATAGTACAAAGAATATCCATATAGCCTTCAAGTGGATTCCCAAATACTGACACTGTATCATATTTGCCCTATCATTCTCACTTGTCTTAATATATTAGTATATTTCTTCTGAACACTTGGAAAGTAAGTTGCAGACATAATGACCCCCCACTCCTATACATACTCCAGTGTCACTAAGCACGCTACGATTATCAAAAGCAGGGAAGGAACATTGATAGAGTACTGTTATCTATCCTAGAGATCTTACAAAAGTTTTGCCGGCTGTCACAGAAATGTCCTACGTAGCAAAAGAAAAGGAAACAGAGTTTTAAGGCTTTTGGGGAAGAGCCACAATAGCACTGAGATTCCTTCCAGTAACAGGATAGCATAAGAACTTCTAGGACTCAGCACACCATAGTCCTGGTTGAAAACATCTCTTTTCAGGATTTAGGCCTTGACACCTACTGAATAAACACTATTTTTTTTCTTTTTTAGAGAGAGAGAGAGTGTGTGTGTGTGTGTGTGCAGGGAGAGACAGAAGGTGAGGGAGAGAATCTTAAGCAGGCTCCACACCCAGCAAAGCTTGATCTCACAACCCTGCGGTCATGACCTGAGCTGACATCACGAGTCAGATGCTTAACCCACTGAGCCACCCAGGCACTGCTGAATCAACATTCTTGGTCAAACTGACACAGAGAACGTTGATCATGTGCCTTTTATTTCTTCTCTGTTTCTCTTTTGACCAACTTAATTGATCTCAACAACATCTTCCTAATGCCTGGCACACCCAAGACACTAACGTTGGTTTAGGGAAATTCAAGGTCAAATAAAGGCAGTCTCAACACCCCTGTGAATCAAAATGTTATTAAATAAACAGCAGCTAAATTAAAATAGTGATAAAAAGGAGAGATATTACTGAGTCCTTAGTGTTTGGTAGATGACTTTTCAAGTGATTTATGCACGTGTCTCATTTAATTTTGACACACATGGTGAGATTGGCATTATCTTTCCTGTTTCGTGGATGAGGAAGTTGAGTCTCCTAAAATAAGGAAATCTGCCCAGCATCTCCACTCAGTGAGACTCAGAGCCATAACCAGAACCTATCTCCAAAGCCCATGCGCTGCTCCCAGAAAGGAAGAGGTGGGGACAGATCCTGAGGAGCAACAGGGAGGGAGGGAGAGAGGGAAGGAGAGAACGAGTGAGCGGAGGGCAGAAGCCTCCCGTGAGAGCGCAGACCGAAGAACGAGTAGGACTTCGAGAGCAAAGATGAAAACACAATCCAGGGGCGCTTGGCGGGCTTGGTCAGTGGAGCATGCGACTCTTGATCTCGGAGTTGTGGGTTCAAGCCCCACGTGAGGTGTGGAGATTACTTAAAAAATGAAATCTCAACACCACCAACAACAACAAACGAAAACACAACCCAGACAGAAGGGAAAGCCAGTGGCCGCATGTCCAACACTTTGATGCAGCAAAACAGCCAAACCAGGGGACCATGACGGAATGGAGGAGACAGCTTCTCAAAAGTCTGAGGCTGCCCAAGGGGCCAGCGGCGACGTGGCGGAGCTGCAGCAGGTACTTCAGACCATTAGGCAGGAAACATCTTCTCCCCCGGACACTGCAATCGGTCAGCTTCCTTTTCTCCACGGAGTGCTTTCTGACTTCTTGTTTTTTATAAGGAAGACTCAGAGAAAGAGTATAAGAGAGTACTGGAAGAACTTTACAAAATTCAGTATTTCTTCAGGGTCTGCTGAGTGTAGACAGAAGCAGAGAGTCAGGACCCGGCAGTCTCCTGAGCATTGGTCAAGCAACAGACGGCACAGTTCCCAGGGAGGCCTGGTCGGGTGACAAGTCACTTCCCTCCCTCCTGGTGTGTGAGCATCGTCTACCATTTTTTCTGGGAAGAGTTCTCACTTATTAGTTGATAAAATTGTGAAAGAAATGACTAGTGAGTGTAAGTCATATGCTATCTTATACAGAGAGCCCGAGAACCCCAGGTCAGTAGCTGCCCAATACCATTTTGCTATAAGCTCTCCTTGCAAAGTATTGTAGGGTTACTTACGTGGTTCAATTATGAAAACAACATAACCATTAAAAAGACCATAAAAATAATCTCTGAGAATAATCATGATTAACAGCATAGGTTTTAGAATCAGAAGACTTGAATTTGGTTTAATTTGCTTCTCCAGTGATCAACTGTGTGACAATGAACAAGTTACTCCCATAGGCCTCGACTGAAAATGTTGGAATAATAACGGCACCTACCGTGAATTCCATATAGCCCTGACAAGTAATAAGTAACCATTCAATATATCTTAGCTGATACTGATATTAGACCCTCAACAACAACCACTAGAATTGTTCTTATGCATGGTTATTGTTTTTATCAGCTTTCCAGAGGAAACCATGTTCCCTCTGCTGGGGCCTGCACCGCCTCAAAATTATACTCTCAGGTGTAAACCAAATGAAGAGAACCTTCTGATGTTTCTTTTTATAAATGTGTAATTAGAGGTACATGGACTTTTCTGTTCAGCTTTTTCATGGAACAAAGGATAATCACTGTTTTCAGTGTTCCTACAAATTTGTATAATCATCACTGTCCTGTGGCAATGCGATATTTTAACAAGCACCTTCTGTGCTCAGTACGCACGGAGACTTCAGTAAACATTTAAAGACTGAACTGGAACATGGGCAAAATAGGGGACTGCACTAGGATAGCAAAAATGTTTCCCTCTGATATACTGAAAAATCTGCAGTGATTACCCTTTAGTGAAAGATATTTCTTTGGGCTTCTACACGACCATCCATGACCAGTTGTCTATAATTTGGGGGAAATATTATACTACAAGAAAGGTCTCCAAAGCACCACCTCTCTCTTAAAATGAATGACAAACAGAAGCTTCTCTGGGAAGGACACAGACCTCAAATTTACAGTAGAGCTTGCAGCAACATGAACTGAATGATTTCTACAACGTTTCCAAATAAGCTTTTTTCTTGTTACAAAGTAACACATTTATACTAAACAAAGTACCGATAATAAAATAGACAAAAATAATATGTCAACTGTAACATTACCATATCCTGGACAGAACCACATTTAATTTAGCTATTTTGTATATCATTTCAGTCTCTTCTGTCCTGTGTGTGTGTGTTTAAGACTGTATTTACTTGACAGAGGGAGAGAGAGCACAAGCAGGGGGAGCAGGAGAGGGAGAAGGAGGCTCCCCGCTAAGCAAGAATGTGGGCCTCGGTCCCAGGACCCTGGGATCATGACCTGAGCCAAAGGCAGACGCTTAACCGATGGAGCCACCCAGGCGCCCCTGTATGTGTGTTTTTACTCATCCTTCGGTGCACATGTTATAAAATTAAGACATTTTTTTCACTTAGCAATACTGTATTATTGTCCTCTTGTTGCCATGGCAAATTACCATCCTCTTGATGACACGACACAAATTAATTATGTTAACAGTCCTAGAGGCCAAACGTCAGAAATGGATCTCAATGGTCTGAAACCAAGTTGCGAGCACAGCCACTTTCCTCTCAGGAGGCTCCAGGAGAGAATCCATTCTCCCTCCTTTTCCAGCTTCTAGAAGTGGCTCTGGTCCTCGGCTTGGGGCCCTTCCATCTTTGCCACCAGCTCGGGTCAACGGAGCCTTGCTCTGCTCATCCTGCGTTCTCCTGACTCCCTCTTTCACTTATAAAGACCCTCGTGATTACATGGGGCCCAGGATAATCTTCCCAACTCCTGCTCAACTAATTAACAGCCCTAGTTCTATCGGAAAGCTGACTTCCCCTTTACTATCTGACAGAACTGAGGCACAGCTTCCAGAAACAGACATGGACAACTTCTGGGGGAACATTACTCTGTCCCCCACTAATAATACATTCTAAGTATCTTTATAGTTCTTAATTCTTCTTCTCTCTATATTCTCATTTGTCATCTCCACGGTGCATTTTATTGTATGGATAGACCAGAAACCATCAGACCATTTTCCTACTATGAGGATAAGTAAGATTTGCCATTCCTGGTCAATAAAAGTAAGAAGCTATAGCTTTCACTGTTATTGCTATACATATTCATATATTGATATTTCTGAGAAGGCAGTCAGTGAGTTTCTTATCAGTTTATACTTCCGCCATGCAGGTGTGAGCGATATCTCCCGATGCCCTCACACACACTGACCATTCTCTTTCCTTTTCAGTCTCTGCCAAATGGAAAATTACTTTTTTATTTGCTTTTTTCTTTATTCTATTGAGACAGAATATTGTTTCAGACTTATGTTGGCCACCCAAGGTTCTTCATCTGTACAATGCGTGTCGATCATTAGCGAAGCCTTGTTAAGCATGGAATCCTGTCAGCAACCTTGACAATGAGTTTGTGGGAGGTGTCTGCACTCCTACTGAAACCCCTCCACCCACGCTATTATGAAATGCCCACATCGCCCCTGCATTGCTGCGTCCTAAGAAGGCTCCACTTGTACCCCATGGGTATGACACAATCTCCACGCCCTCTGTCACTGATGGAGTGAATCATTTAATACCAAGTGGCAAGATGACTGTCGCTGGGCCCGGGCTCCATGCCAATTAACGTTGAATGCAAACCCTCTGGAGATGACTCTTCCTCTTTTTTCAAGTGAACTTTGCCTCCTTAGATCTTTCACTAGTGTGTTACTAGGTGACACCTCCCCCCCTTGATGCAGTGAACCGTTAGGGCTGTATTTCCAAACTGGGAGAATGCCTGCTGCCTGCTGTTTAGATTTACTGGAACTCTCACCCAGCATAGTATAGCCAACCTGGATTTTAGAAGCTGTTCTTATGTTTACATTAATCATTATTATTTAGTACCCTTTGTTTATGGTTCTCACATGCATTCCAGAAAAATAACTCCTATGCAGTGAGCTGCACTGCACAAATACAACCTTGCCCGATGTAACGGATCCTTTCACATGCTTCATTAGTTAATTCAGGCAAGGTTAATACATGCGTGTGATTTTCCTACATTTTATATTCTTGCTTTTCTTTTTTTTAAGATTTTACTTATTCATTTGACAGACAGAGATCACAAGTAGGCAGAGAGGCAGGCAGAGAGAGAGGGAGGAAGCAGGCTCCCTGCTGAGCAGAGAGCCCAATGCAAGGCTCCATCCCAGGACCTTGGAATCATGACCTGAGCTGAAGGCAGAGGCTTTAACCCACTGAGCCATCCAGGTGCCCCTTCTTGCTTCTTGTCATTTCACAATTATTCATCTGAACTTGGAGGGTGGAGGAAGATACAGAAATTTAAAACAACAACAACAAAAAACCACAGTGAGTTGTCTCATATGAAATACATCCCAGTGTTAAACCAAATGAAAGAATATTGTGTGATTTCCAGAAAAATGTCAATAATGCCTGGCTGAATTTGAACAAATACCAAAAGGCTCAGAAATGCTTTCATCCCAACCAGAAGAAATCTTCCAGGGTAAGTCAGGAGAGGGAGGAAATCGGGCTGCAGCCAGGGACCAGGGAAAGTCTGGGTCCCTCAACTCTGCACATCCCCAAGGTTTGTTTGTTCTGAGTTTGTGATGAATCCTGCTTCTCTCGCTTCAGAAGCTGCCCTGCATTCTGGCCGTTCCTCTATGCAGATTTCAAACCACGAAGTGAACACAGCATGCTCCAATTGTGTGCTGGTGGATGACAGGCTGGTGATATTTGAATGTCATCTAACACTGATTTTCAGAATTTTCCTGAAAGGACATATCTTGATAGGCCAGATGTGAACACCAACCAGGGTCCCCAGTGCACGGCAGGCTGCCCAGCTCAGGGGGTGGGGGTCCCCGGCTGCCTTGTGGTTGCACTGTGCCCCTGGGCTTCCACTTCCCTCTCTTAGAATCAGAAAACGGTGCTGACTTCCACACAGAGTTTCCAGAATTAAATAAGGGAATACATGTTGAGTATTTGATCTGTTGGTTAAAAAAAAAAAAAAAGGCAGCAGTGAAAAGCAGCATCTTCTCTTGCAGTTCAGGAACTAACTGGCCACAGGCAAGAGAGTTCCACTTTGGCTTTCAGACATCACCCACAGAGAAGATAAAGGCGATAAAATATTTCCTCCCTCCACCGACCTCTGGCCATAATCATGTACATGAAACTCTGAATTCAAATTCAGGAAATGGTCGAAGTCTGAAGTCTGTGAATTCAGCCCTTATTTGTATGAGTGCTGCAAACTTATGGAGCAGATCTGACCCATCGAATGTTCAGATTAGAATCAAACAGTGGCTTTATCGTGATTCGTCCTCCTGACTGTTCCTCGTGGTACCTACCATCAAACTCTTCTTAATGGCATGGACTCAATACCGAATCCATAGCCTTAGTCCTAGCTCCTAGATGGAGGTTATCATTAACTGAAGTGACAGGTTTTGAATGAAAAGTGGATTATACATTTTCATTATCTCAAGATGTAAATCATTCCATTGTAATGGTACCAAAAATCCATAGAAGTGGTTCTCAAACACTCTGTATTATTGAGCCCTTCACCTGGGACAACCATTTCTGATCCTTGTTTCTTGGAGCTTTAAGAACTAGGAACTTAACTTCTCAAACCATTCCACCCAAACCTAGAAACGCTTCAGTAGATCCCTGAATTGACTGACTCAGCAAACATTTGCTGAGCACTGCCACGTCTTGAACCCTCCTCTCGGAAGGGCAGATGCCAAGGGAGCGGACGTTAGGAAGGGCAGAGATGCCAAGGGAGCGGACGTTAAGTGGTCACACTTGAGGGCTTCACAGTCTCTCAGGTGATGCAGAAATGAGTCAGGAAGGGCACCTGTAGCAGAAAGGGACCCACTGCATAGGCTCCACCTACACGGTTAGCAGCTCTGAGGTGGGAGATCTTCAAGACTTCCTAACGCAGGACAAACTCTTCTTCGGTGGGGGACAACTGTGTACATCAGATGACCAAGGACGGTTTCTGGAGGTGATCCTCCTTATCACTCATCACACCACACTCCTCCCCTTTCTTGCCTCCAAACAGCTCCGAGCATTTCTGCAAAGAGGTTCCTCTGGTAATGCAGCAAGCCCTTGCTTCTGCTTACGCGGCAGCGACTGACACTTTGTTCCTCAAGAAGAAAAGTCACTGCGCTCTGCTAAACATAAGTGAGGAAGTGTCACTGCTGGCAAATAATTTCTATTTTCCTGCCATTGCCAAGAGTGCCAGGGGAAGAGAATTTGGGAAGAAAATAAGCGTTTTGTCCTGACCAGCCCACCTCGGATTGGGTCCCGGTGCCTACCAAGCAAGGAGAGCGAGTTCAGCGTTCAGTAACGATCCGTTTTATCCAGATCCAGGGAGGTGGCGGCCCAGATCTCAGGAGCTCTGCATCATCTATTCTGGAGCCAAAGCTGAAAAAAAACCCTTTCTCTGCCTCTTAACATCTTCCTCCATAACAAGATGATAATAAAACACGTATTTACGTCACAAGGATGCTACTTAGAAAAACTGGCTTACGTAGCTTAAGTTCAAAGTTCTTTGAACAGACTCAGTGCTCCCGAGCAGTCCTGCTTGGTTAATACCTCCTCCCTCTGACAGGCCACCCACCTGGCCTGGCAGCAAAGTTGCAGGCACTTTTCAAGAAGCCAGGGCAGCAGACCACCCTGCCAGGGACACGAGTCTCCGGAGCCTCAGAAAGATAACGACTGGAAAACAAGACTTGGAAAATGGTACGTCTTGCATTAGATGGGAATTGATAAATGTGCCAAATTTTTAAATGTTTCCGAATGTAAATCAGAGCCTCTGGTTGTTTCCTGCAGGAAACCTCTGTCACTCGAGGGCAGAAGACGTCCCCCAGAGGGAACGGCGGACAGTACCAGCACCACAAGACAGTGTGGCTGGGCTCCTGGTGGGCCGCGCGCGGACGCCCCTCTGACTCCATCAGCCCTCCGCTGAGCCCGAGGACGCCAGGCCTGGAATGACTCCCTTTTCCGCGTCAGGTCACTGAGGCTCAGAGTTCATAGAAACTAGAGATACTCATGCCAGGACCATGAAGACAGGAGACCTGAGCAGAAGGGGACACAAAAAAGTTTTGTCGCATGCTTCGGGCCCATTGATGGGAAACTCATTTAAATGATTAAAACCTCTTAGATACTCTGCAGGAAATTTCTAAAGAAACTACTTCCTCTTTTCAAATACAAATAGGAACATCAGAGAGAGAACACGGTGGTCACTAAAGGTCCTTGTAATGGACGGTCCTCTGCTCCGTGAACTTGGTAAGGCTACAGGTCTATTTTCACTCATTCACCTGTCCAAGGGCGACTGGGTGGTGCGGCTGGTTAAGCGGCGGACTGCTGGTGTCAGCTCAGGTCAGGATCTCAGGGTCATGAGATCGAGCTCTGTGTTGGGCTCTGGGCTCAGTGCGGAGGCTGCTTGGGATTCTCTCCCCCTGCCCTTCTTCCACACTCTCTCATTTTTCTCTCAAACAATAAATAAATTTTTAAAATCTTACACAAACATCCAGCCAAATGCTGCTGTGAAGAGGTTTTGTAGACGCGAATCAAATCCATAACCAGCTGACTTTATTCAGGGCGGTTCTCCTAGGAAATCTGGATGAGCTGCTTCAGCTGGTTGAAAGACCTGAAGAACAGGACTGAGGCTTCCCTGAAGACATGCTGGCTGGGGACAGTGCCTTCAGAACGTTCCAGAATTCCCAGCTTGCCCCGTGGATTCCAGACGTGACCAGCCAGCCTCACAATCGCGTAACCCAATTCCTTGCAATAAATCTCTTACAATCCATCACCGACTGGTCCTGCTTTCCTGGTTGAACCCTTATTCTGAGCCAGTTCTGAAAATGTTCACTGTAATTCGTATATATAAACCTGAGTTCGTAGTAAAATACTGTGCATGTATAAAAGCTAGTATTACAAAGTGCATTTTTAAGTGGTTTTAAAACTTTCCCTGCATTCCTATTTACTGATGAACTTACGCTCTCTCAGAGGAAGAACTCGGAAAATCACCTTGCTAAGCCAAAGTAAACTTCAAATTAAAATTCCTTTTAAATGATTCTGAACAAATGCTGAATGAACAGTCTTAATAAAATTCCAGAATGTTAAAAGACAGGGACTCCTGGGTGCCTGGGTGGCTCAGTGGATTAAGCCGCTGCCTTGGGCTCAGGTCATGATCCCAGAGTCCTGGGATCGAGCCCCGCATCGGGCTCTCTGCTCAGCAGGACGCCTGCTTCCTCCTCTCTCTCTGCCTGCCTCTCTGCCTACTTGTGATCTCTGTCAAATAAACAAATAAACCCTTTAAAAAAAATAAAATAAAATACCATATTCAAGATACCTTTAAAACTATAGGTTATGTTTTTCAAAGGCATTACCTGGCTAAACAAGCTTACAACACTGTTAAATGAAGCCTAACAGGTTTCTTTAAAGGAAGACGGCCCTCGTTTACATAAACGCTCCATCTACTAAGTGTCGCCAACGGGGTGCGGCCCGCAGCAGCTCCCGAAACGGACACCGCAACCCTCGTCTCCCGAGCACCTCCCGGGAGCACGGGGGCGCCTTGCGCGACCGCCGGCGGCGGGAGCTCTGCTTCTGAATCCGTGATGCGCGAGCCGCGGGGTCCTGCGGCCGCACCAGCCCCGCTTTCCCCCCGAAAGGGCGCAAGCCCGCGCGCCCACCACGCCCTCCCCGCCGCTGCGGCGCCCCAGGCTACAGGCCTGTGTCCGGATCATCCCAGGGCCAGGTGCCAGCGAGACGCAGCCCCCGGCTCCCAGGGCCCGCTGGAATGATCCACACAAGCCCGTTCGGAGCCTGCTTGCCCTGCCTTGCTTGCCCGTCCTGAGGAAACCCCGTAAACGCGGCGGCGCCCGCTCCGCCCTCGCTCCCACCCGCTCCTGCCCGCTCTGCTGCTTCCCGGGGTGACCCCGTGGGGCCCGGCAGGCCCCTCTGCTTGAGGACCGTGAGTGGCAAATAATCTATTCAATAGCAGTTGCTGGTCTGTTGGCTTCACCATAGCCAAATAATCCTAAAACGTCCATCTTAAAACCCTGGTGTTGGGGCACCTGGGTGGCTCCGTGGCTTGAGCGTGTGACTCTGGGTTTCCACTCAGGTCATGATGTCGCCGCTGGTGGGGGGGATCGAGCCCCGGGTCGGGCTCTGCGCTCCACGTGGAATCTGCTTGAGGTTCTTTCTCGGTCTCCCTCTGCCCCTTCCCGTCCCTGTTTGGTGCGCACGCTCTCCCTCTCTCCCTAAAGTAGATAAATAAAATCTTTTTTTTTTTTTTTAAGATTTTATTTATTTGACAGAGAGAGAGAGATCACAAGCAGGCAGAGCAGCAGGCCGGGGCCGGGGGGGCGGTGGGTCGGTGGTGGGAGAAGGCTCCCCGCTGAGCAGAGAATCCCACACGGGGCTCGATCCCAGGACCCCAAGACGACGACCTGAGCGGAAGGCAGAGGCTTAACCCACTGAGTCACACAGGCGCCCCAAATAAAATCTTTTTAAAAATAAAATAAAACATCAGTGTTGGCAATGAAGAGCTTTTAAAGACTTTTAAGCAGAAGAGTCACATTATGATGTTTTATAAGTGTTTGTCTTAAGAATTACCTCCATACCTCTGCACCACATTCCGTGTCTCCACAGCGTCCCCGGAGTCCTGGGATCGAACATTTAAAGATTTTATTTACTTATTTGAGAGAGAGAGAGACAGTGAGAGAGAGCATGAGCAAGGAGAAGGTCAGAGAGCGAAGCAGACTCCCCATGGAGCTGGGAGCCCGATGTGGGACTCGATCCCGGGACTCCAGGATCACGCCCTGAGCCGGAGGTAGTCGTCCAACCAACTGCGCCACCCAGGCGTCCCGGGATCGAACATTTAAGTGAGAGATGCAGTGGAGTCTGGATCGCCCAAACTCCCACCTCTCTAAAAGTCCTGATAACCTTGATGCCTATTTGCCAGCACAGAGGATCATGAGAACAGACACTTAACCCAGCCCAGATACCCTGCGAGTGTGGGCAAAGGAAGATGATGGACCATCAGCCAGCGGCAGTTTCTTCTCTGTGTGTAGATCATTCTAGAGGCTATGGCAATCAAGATTTATGACTCACCCGTACTTTCAATTGGAGATAAAGGTAGGGAATTGAGAAAAACGGATCCTGTCTCGACACTTTGATCTCATTTTTACTTTTTTTTTTTTTTTTGCATCTACAATATAAGGGGAGGAGGGTTAAATCTGTTATTCTTGCAAAGTAACTTCTAGCTCTGAAGTTCTGTGATTCAAAGTTACTCTATATGGCTCCTAATTCCAGCAAATTTTGTAATCCTATAAACTTGCTCTAAGTCATAAAAAAGATTGATGCAAAATTTTTCCATCTCTATGTACTTTTTTTCCCCTTTTCTCTATTATGCCTGTTCTCCAAAGCATACTTCTCTTTTGTTAATTACAATTGCCCTACTATTTATTGTGAGCCAATTAAAATAAATATTTTACTTTGGAAAAGGAAATGTACTTTTTTCCCTAGACTGGTGCCAACCTTCATTCCACACCTAGTCCCATCATTTAACCAACTGTAAGCTTTATCCACGCACTTGGAAAAGGCATTAGGGAATTAATGACTCATTGCCCCACCAAAACTCTTTTAGGTTGAGAGGACACCGGCTGCCTCCCCGCCCCCAAGGCGCAGCACTTGGCAGAGCTCTGAATGGGAACCACAATGACCTTGCTTGAAAGTAAGGAAATGAATCATAGGGCTTGACCCAAACTTACTAGTTCTGTCTCCAAATGAAGGAACAATGATAAAGCGATGGTTGCCTGACAAGCAAATTGGAATAAAGAGTGGAAGACGGAAGTCCATTAGCTTGATAGCTTCTGAAGGGAGAGGCTGCTTTGTGGGCCTGCCAGTTTCTTCTCAGGTCGGGGCTCAGATTCCTGGTATGTACAAGATCAGGTTCAAACCAGGTGATATTTCAAATTAGTATCTTTAGTCATTGACCAAGGAGTCAGTGCTGAATCCATTGGCCTTTCTGTTTTTCCAGTAAGGAAAATAGATTCCCAGGTGCGACTGGACTATAATAAAGCTATGAGAGAAGTATGATCCTTGCTTAAGAAGGTATTTGTGCAAAGGAGAAAAAAGGCCCTACAGTTGGGACCTTGAATCTTGACAGGCAGATCAAAGTCCAAGTGCATGATGGCACAATCGGAAGAAGAAAGCGAACAGCAAACAAAAAGACGATGGACATTTAGCTTGGCAAAGGGATGATCAGTCATGACAAAGAAAGGCAAAAGTGGTAATAAAGTAGAAAAGATCTGCTCCATTACTCAGCAGTGTGGAGAAGCAGGTATATAATGACATATCATTGTATAAATCATAGCAGGTATAAATGACAGCAGGGGCACAGGAGATGTGGACCATGGATTTCCTATTTTCAGGACACTAGTGCTAGAAAGATTGTCTTTGTGCAAGGGCCTAACTATCGCAGTCAGCATAGTTACTCTTACTCTCCTATAGAAACTGCTAGATGTATTCATTCAATATGCATTCACTGAACTTCTTACTACACGTAACTGAACTAATAAGCACGAAGTATCTATAGAGATAAATAATTGTTGCTTTGAAGTTTGCTCTTAAGGGAGGAAATGGGTGAATTAATAATCTGCCGTAATCGCAGCACTGCTGCGGAAGCATAGACAAAAAGAACAAGGGAAAAAATATTATTACCAAAGACAAGACTGAAGCCCAGCATTAAAGAAAGAATAAGATTTTGACAGGCAAACAGAGGAAAAGCATTCTAGAAAGATGGAATGGAGAGAATAAAGGCATTCCTTAAGATGGTTTACGAAACTATCCCAAATATGATCTCTGCTTAAATGTCCTGCTCGTCATTATTTAGGTGTTATCTTCAGTGGGGGGAAGTCCTGAACCTGCTCAGCTCATCTGGACATCCTTCTCGGCCGGCTCCGTGGCGAAAGAACCTCTTGCCCCGTCAGAAGAAAATAAGAAATATACTTATTACACAAGAAAACATAAGAAAATACTTATTACACCATTTGTATTGGCTTGCGTTGCAGTGACCTTTGGTGTACAGACTGGGACAGTGTCGAAGCAGGGAGAACCTGCCCCCGACACTCTCCCCTCCCCCAACTGGCCCTCACATTCTGTTCCTATTTCCAGTTTACTCCCTCAACCCCATCCTCACCGGGGACTTCCTGCTTCCCCAGTCCCTCCCCAGGTAAAAACAGATAGATTTTTTATGCTTGAATGAAACTTATTTGTGTGGAAAAACTTCCCCTTTGCCTTTAACTTGTAACAGTATAAGCAAATAATACTAAGGAAAGGTAATCCCTGATATTGCATTCGGTTTAAGACTGGTTTAAAAGGTAAATCCATGTGTGTTGTAAAGTAATCAGAAGAAATAATCTGGAGAGAAAGCTGGTGCTTTGCTTGTGAGACCTCCCCCCTCCCACAGTCCCGGGAAACCTACAGCAGAGCACGTCTGTTGACTTGGGGGAGGGTCTGGACTCCATGCCCCAGTGTCCAGACTAAGCAACTATTTTCTTTCTTCCTTCCCATTCCTTCATTAATTTACATTCATTCCCTCTTCAATCTTGGAAATCCCAAGACTTCCAGGCACTGGAAACCCGAGTGTCACTGTTGTCTCTTGCCTGCTTCCTTCAAGCCCCATGATTAAGATCAGGCTCCAGGTAAAACATGGCCGTGACCCAGGGCTCTAGAGTAGGAGGAGAAAGGGGGAAGTACCGGATTCCCTGATCTTCCCAGCAGTGCCTACGTCTTGGTCTGATTAGGCCGTCTCGGTATTACAGACCTGGGGGGTGGGGCGTGGGGGGTGTTAAACAAGTGACATTGATTTTTTCACCATGTGGTGGCTAGAAGTCCCAGATCGAGGTGGAGCGTGGGTTTCTGGGGAGGGCTCTCTTCCTGCCTTGAGGATGGCCCCTTCTCCCTATGTCCTCACGTGCCGTTTCCTCTCCATGGAGTGAGTAAGCTCCATGTTTCCTCCTGTTATAAGGACTCGGATCCTACCAGAGTAGGGCCCCACCCCTATGACCTTGTTTAACTTTCCTTACCTCCTTAAAGGCCCTCTCCAAACACAGTCATACTGGGGGTTAGGGCTGCAACATAGGAATTTGGGAGGAGGAAGGACACAAGTTCCTTCCTGAGGAGGAACCCCACAGATGAGTCCGTAACTGAGTGAACTGGTCAGGCTGCAAGGATTCAAGAGTCAAACACTAAAGCTTCACCTGAGTGAACTGGTCAGGCTGCAAGGATTCAAGAGTCAAACACTAAAGCTTCACCTCCAACACGTGACGGCCGTGGGCGAGGATGACGTGGAGAACAGCGGCCATGACACGTGTGGTAAAACTTCACAGCTACCAGATGAGCAACAAAATTAAGAGGAAAAAAATATGGCTTTGACCTAAGTATGTGAGATTAAGACCAGTATTAATTATAATCATTTATTTAAAATGTGTAAGCAATTTGAAACAGAAGAGTATAAGGGGTCTTTACCCCTCATTGAACCATGCTATGAGCCCTACTCTTCATTTTACCCTTAAATCCACAGTAGCACTTGATGGATTGAATGAACTATTGGAAAAATTAATTGCTTGGAAGAAAGAAGTGTTAGCAAAAGAAGCTGGAAAAAAGGAGACGGAGAGTCTAATGGGGTAGGGTTCATCTAAGCGCTGTGTAACGGAGAGACTATGGCCAACAAAGTCTTATAGCTAATTCACTCATCCATTTATCCCATAATTACTCACTGGTTGTCTGTTGGTGTTTGATGAACCCCACAGATGAGATCACGCTGGCATGTTAGCAAGATGAGGGGCTGCCCCATGGGAAAAAGGATGGGAAGGGGCAAGGTTGGAAGCAGAGGCCACTGCAGTCAGTAATCCTGGACAGAAATAACAGAAGCTTAGAAGGAAAGAGGCAAGTTCAAGGGATAGGTATTTGGAAGGTAGAATTTCAAGAAACAGTTCTTAAGATCAAGGTTATAATAATGGTAGGTAAAGACTAATGAGCTGGGGCGCCTGGGTGGCTCAGTGGGTTAAGCCTCTGCCTTCGGCTCAGGTCATGATCCCAGGGTCCTGGGTTCGAGCCCTGCGTCGGGCTCTCTGCTCAGCGGGGAGCCTGCTTCTTCCTCTCTCTCTGCCTGCCTCTCTGACTACTTGTGATCTCTCTATCTCTGTCAAGTAAATAAATAAAATCTTAAAAAAAAAAAGACTAATGAGCATTTGCTGTACGTCTTTGCGCTCTTCATCTAAGCGGAGTTAGAAGTGAGGCAGTTAGACGTGTGCGTTCAGATCTTAGCTGCCCCTCACTAGCTCTGTGACCTTGAAAACCTCTTAACCTCTCTGTGCCTCAGTTTCCTTGAGAGTTTAGTGAGGATTAAATTAGTTCATATATGTCCCTGTCCTCATGCATTTTGATGTCTAGTCGCCTAGTACATTCTTTCTCTGACCTTAAGATCCACTAACTCACCTTCTCAGGAAGCAGATACGCCAGACCACTGATACTCATTAGACTGTAACTGGTCACTTTAATCTATGTTATCCCCAGGGCACAGGTCAGATCCTGGCACATCCTAAGAAATTAATTGTGAAGTGGTGCCAGGTCCGTTAAATGGCTTCCCTGATCACGCCCAGAGCCCTTCCGTCCCTCAGGGGAGCCCTTCTCATGGATTCCTAACAACCTCGCGTGATGAGGCAATTTAGGATATTACCACATGGACATCAGTTTAACTTTTTGAGATTATTTAATTACATTGGTATTATTTGCTTAATATTTATACTTTGTATAGCATTTTAGCAGCGAGGTCCACCTCTCGATAATTATGTTAGTAAGGAAATTCTTCTCAGACTCACCCCTACTGTCGGAATTGCATTTCTAAACAGGTCAGGAGACAAGGAGAACTCTAGAGGTCTGGGATGCCCTTTGCCCCACGCAAGTCCCATTGGAGCCTTGCTACTCCCCTGATACTCACAAGCATCCTCTTACACACTTAGTCAATGGGGATGTTTCCAGAATTCCCCTGGAGATTAGTGATATAAAGTATAATTAATTACATTTTAAATTTGATTTTTAGTACATTTTAAGTGATCACAAAACCTAATTTGTCTTATTAATTTTTTCTGAATTCAATGACATTGAGTAAGTTGCTTTGTGTTATTTCCTCACTGGGACTTTCCACATGTTCCTAACAAACAGGCGCTTTTCTGAGCCTGGGCTGGGACCCCTGTCTCACATGGACTTAGCAGTGAAATCTGCCAGTGGTTTTTCACTAATAGCTATTATTACTTTAAGACAAAACTGGTTTTCTTCACAATTTGTTAAGTGCAATTTTCTCCAGTGACTAAAAGTCCAGGAAAAAAGTAAAGAATATCAAAATGATTTCATAACCAAGACCAAAGGCTAAGTTAGAGAATTAAATGGTTTACATTAGGTAAACATTAACTCAGTAGGGTAGGCATCTGCAGTACAGATAAATATTTAAGGCATGAAGTCATCCAGGATAAAGGAACTATAAATGTAGATCACCAGAAACAAAGTAACATTAAGATTCAAATACAGATCAGTATTATAATAATTCTGTAGGACAGAATCTGGCAACACACTGAAAGAATAACACAATCAAGTAAACTTCATAGCTAAAACGAGGAAATCGTTTACTATTCAGATATTAACACAACTGTGTTAAGAGAAAAATCATGTAATTATCTCTGTAGAGGCTAAAGGCATTTGATACAATTCAACATTCCTTTTAAAAAACCTCTAAACCTAAGTCTAAAATATAAAACTAAACATACATCAGTGCACATACATTATGCTTAGTGAAGGAACACTAGATGCATTCCCACTAAAATGAAAAATATATCAGTAATCCAGTATTATTAAAGTCCAGTTTATTATATAATAATTATTATAATATAAGAATATTAAATTATTATAGTATATAATATATTAAATATAATATATCTATGTTACATAATATATAGATATATTGGTAGTCCAGTATTATGAAAGTCCAGTTTACTATATAATATTAATAATATTATTATAATACAATAATATTAAGTATTATTATAGTATATAATATATCAAATATAAATACATTAAATATATCTATATATTATAATATGTAAGTATTATTAAAATTGTTCTGTAGTTATTAGCCAATGAAAGTAGGCAAATAAAGGAAATACAAAATATAAAAATTTAAAATAACACACTATATTTGGAATTTCTTTCTTTCTTTCTTTCTTTTTTTTTAAGATTTTTACCTTTAAGTGATTGCTACACCCAACGTGGGGCTCAAACCCAGAAGCCCTGAGATCAAGAGTCACACACTCCATTGATGAAGCCAGTCAGGTGCCCCCTGGAATTCATTTCTGATGATAGATTTGTAAACAGAAAAAACCCAAAGGAATGGACAAAAAAAATCTTACAAGCAATAAGAAAATACAAGAATTAATAAACAAAAGCCAGTTACCAAGTAAGTAAAGAACATGAAGTTAGAAAACCTGGCGGAAGGGAGGGCCATTTCTGCAATGATAAGACAGCCAGTGGTAACCGCAAGACCACCTCTGGCAGCCGAGTTGGGTTTCATGCAAATGCTACCGCGGGGCTGGGGTGGACACCCCCTGCCCCGTTTTCCCCACTTTCTCCTCAGATATTAGCTGGGCACACGACCAGCCAGAATAAAGATTGTTTTCAGTCTTGCTTGCAGTAAGCAGGACCCTTTGGCTAAGTGCAAGTCCACGGGGGTGAACGGACGCGGGGCGTGCTAAGCTGGGCCGGGAGGTGCTCAGAGACGAGGCAGCATGTCCCGCTCTCTCTGTCCTTCCCGAGCAGGGCAGCTGGGGCTGGACCCGCCACCTTGTCCCTGAGGCAGAGCCTGTGCTGGGGGCAGGAGAGCAGTCAACAGGAGGCCGGGTCTCTGATGACAGAGCCCTGGACAAACCCAGCCGTGCTCACGGGAAAGGATTCTCATTTAAGGAAATGTTATTCCGTGTTTGCAACCAGCCGCAGCCAAGCTTGTTAGAAGGCCGAGCAGCAGGACAGGCTGAAGCGCCCGCCGCCCGCCTTACAGACCTGCTTCCTGCGTCGATTTCACACCAATGACCAACCTCCGCCTCCTCCATCTCCCACTTCCCCAGAGGGACTCTTTTCTGTCTCTGCTTTATTGTGTTTTTATGTTGCAAATACCTACAAATAAATAACTATTTCCTAACTCCTTTCTTCACGACCCCCACGTGACCTAAGAATGCATTCTCCATGCTGCTGTGCATTCTCTTCCCAAATTACACGTTTGGTTCTGCCAGTCTTGCGCTGGAGATCATCTGTCAGTATTACACACGTACAAACTCCTTAAACCCTTCGTCACTGGCCCCTGGCTCTCTCTCCCGCTTCCCTCCCAGTCCACCCCCACGGGCACCCCACCCCCACGGGCACCCCACCCCCACGGGCACCCCACCCCCACGGGCACCCCACCCTCCCACCTGGCCAGAAGCCCCAGCTGTTCCCCCAGTGTGCTGGGCTCGGTTGTGTCCGCGCCTCCGGGAACGCGCCACAGCCGCTCTGCTCTGCCCACCCTGCACCCTTCTCGCTCACGTTAGTAACACCCCGACACCCCCTCCTGCTCGTCTTCTCTGTCCCCCTGCACCAAGCAGATGCCCTTCTTTTGTGGTCCTTTGCAGGGTTTCCCTGATACCCTGACATAACCTCGAAACGTCCTAAACATTGTTTCTCTTCCTCCTGCCTCCAGGAGAACATAAACTCCTTGAGAACAAAGCCTGGACCTTGTGCACATTTGTGTTGCAGTAACAGACACAATTTGAGTGACTTAGCAAACCGTTAAAGCGGCTGTAACCTCGAACGCAGCATTCCTCAAACCCTGAGAATTCATGGGGCAATCTAGAGTCCTGCCTCTACGCCTGGTTTGAGAAACAGTGCATTAGAAGTTAAACAGTATCACTGTATTTTTTTTAATATTTTATATATTTATTTGACAGAGAGAGAGAGGGAGCGAGAGAGCACACAGGCAGGCAGGGGGAGCGGCAGGCAGAGGGAGAAGCAGGCTCTCCGCTGAGCAAGGAGTGGGATGCTAAACTTGATCCCAGGACCCGGGATCTTGACCTGAGCTGAAGGCAGACGCTTAAGGACTGAGCTACCCTGACGCCCAAACAGTATCACTTTAGATGGTCAGTGAATGCCGGTTCAGTTAAAAACACAACACAGACGCTGAGCCCGAACAGTAGCCCTGGGAATGACCAGCTCATTCAGATAACCTTGAAAAAGCTTATGGGTTTTTAAAAATTATTATCCACACAAACTAGCCAAGTATTTGAATAATAATGGCATATCCGTGTGTGTGTGTGTGTGTGTGTGTGTGTGTGTGTACAATTTTTAAATATGTCCATATTCTCTGCACATCCCTTAAAAACATGGCTGTGGATTCCAGCTTGAGAAGCAGAGCTATTTATTACTCCTGTAGGAGTCACATACCTCAGAACAATACCTATTTTGCAAACTATATGTGGACGTGGTTTCATAAATGCCTCAAGTCTCTGGTGCGCCTACTTGGACGCTACCATGAAGGCTCTGGAACACCAGCCTCTCATCTCCAGCAGAACCGCTGCGTGGCGGGGGAGTCAGCCCTCGGGAAGCACCGGGTGAGACCAACCGTCTCCTCCATCTTACTAAACCATCCCTGACTTCCCAAAGGATTACCCTCAAGACCAAATACCCCTCGAGGAATTTTGCTCCAGATCCAGGCCAAGTGAACCTTGGACCCAAGTTCAGCCGAGCGTCCCTAAACCCCCTCCCTTTCAAGACCCTGCAGCCTCGGTTCCCTGGAGTAGCTGCACGGCACAGCCCACCCTAAGCTGTCTGACATGCACGCGGGAAACTTGAAAGCCTAATGGAACACGAGAAACCTCGGGGACAGAGAGCAGAGAGCCAAGCCCAAGAAGATTTGTTTTCCGTAACACTGGGACGCACCTTCAGATCTGGGCTCCCGTGGAGGCACCTGTTAGGCCACGCCTCCGACAATGAATTACTAAGGCAGCCAGAAGGCAAGGAAAAGCAAAGTGGTTCCCAAAAAGAATCACTGAAAAAAGGATTCAAGGTCAGCACGACTCTATTTGGAATAAAGGAACCTGAGAAGTGTGAAGGAATATTTTGATAGCTCACACGCAGCTAATCACAACATGTTTCAAAAGATGAAGCCATGTTTAACATATTTTATATATTCAAATAATTTTTGCAAACAAAATTAGTCCTAAAATTGCATGCAGTTTTGAGAAGCCATGTGATAAAATACTGTCTCTTCCTTATATTTAACTCTGTAAGTGTGGCCCCATAACAAGCTTTCGTTCTATACTACCGCTGAAATGACTTCTTAAATAGGACACACGTCTTGTACCCTGGGGGAAGCCAGAGGATGCTGAGGTGCTCTGTAGGTCTTTGGTTGGGAAAGAAAAATCAGAGCTAATTATTCATTCTTTCAGTTCTTCTTCTAAACAGAATTTCCCCTCATGTCACCATCCTGTGTAAACAAATGAAGTCAAGCAAATTGAACTAATTTGAATTTCACTAGATTCTACAAATTACAACACATAATCTTACTATCATAATTATCCAAGTGGAGAGCAAGAGGTGGAAAGGACATAAAAGGATGCTTATTTCACTGTTGTCCACTGAATTGATGAAAAGAGGAAATACATGTTCCGAACATACGTGAGAAGAATGTAAATTGCTAGCTGTGTTATGAATTATTTTCAGTGGGGGATGCCTGGGTGGCTCAGTCACTTAAGCATCAGCCTTTGGCTCAGGTCATGATCCCAGGGTCTTGAGATCGAGCCCCCATCAGACTCCTGGCTCCGTAGGGAGCCTGCTTCTCCCTCTTCTTCTGCCTTTCTCCCTGGCTTATGTTGTTCTCTCTCTCTCTCTGTCAAATAAATAAATAAAATCCTTTAAAAAATTAATATTCTGGGAGTTTAAAAAATATGGTCATACTACTGCTATTGAAACATTGCTTTCTACAATAGACCTGACCCTTCTATCTCTGTGGGGGCTATGCTGTTGCTGGGTATTTATATGGTCATGAGATTTTGGTGACTATCTCTGAAGGAGAATGTGTCAGAAGAAGATAAAAAATGGAACATATATAGATAGATAGATTAAGTATTCAAAGGAGAAGAATTCAGTGTGTAAAAGTCAGGGATAAAGAGAGGGGGGAAATGTGAAGGGGGCAAAAAGGAGGGAGAAAGAAATCATTTAAGGTGCATAAAGAAGAGAAAATAAAATGGGACCATCAACAAGCCTTCATACTAAATGTGAGGAGGGGACAAAGGAGAGAGAGAGAGAGAATGGGAAGGAGGGAGAAGGCAAGACTCAGAATGTAAACACACCAGCACAAAGGAAAGGAGAGAGAAGGACACGAGATACCACGGGGGTAAAGGCCAGGGACCAGAGCAGAAGCTGTTGGTGGCCCTCCCACACCACTTTTGCCAGCCGTGGTTGCTCTAGGTGTTGGTCACCTAGGTAGCCGATTGCTGGCCCTGAGCATTGAGTGCCACACCCTCCCAGAAACGGCCAGGAGGTCATGCCTTCCCAGGAGAGCCTGCAGCCTGGGACTGACTGGAACATTCTGAAGGCCGGCCCTCTGGCTGTCACTCATGCTTCCAACAATGCTGGCCAACAGAAATGAAATGAGGGCCGCATATCTCATTTTAAATTGGCCAGTGGTTACACTTTAAAAAGTTAACAGAGTAAAGAATCGAGAAATAGACCCATACAGATACAGTCAATCAATTTTTGGCAAGGCAACACAATGGATAAGGGGAAGTTTTTCAAACTAATGATGTTGGTACAATTGGCCTCCCATAAGCAAAAAAGAAAAATAAAATAACCACAGCCTCAACGTCATGTCCAAGGGATGCAAAATAAAATACAGATTTAAGTGTGAAATGCAAAGCTTCAAACTTTTAGAAGGAAACATAGATAATCTTTGTGATTGGGATTAGCCAGGAATTCTTAGATAAGACACCAAAAACAATCCAGAAAAAAAAAAAAAAAAACAAGAACTGATAAATTGGGACTTCATCAAAAGTAAAAACTTGCTCCGTGAAAATATTGTCAAGAGGATGAAAAGACAAGGCATAAAACTTGAAGAAAATGTTTGCAAACCACATATGCAAAGACACAGATAATGAATCCTCAAAACTCAACAGCAAGAATATAACTCAGAAACCGAGGCAGTTCACCAGAGAGGTTATCAGATGGAAACAAGGACACTTAAAAATGCACACGTCATCAGCCATGAGGGAGATGCCAGTTCAAAGCACAGTGAGGCGCCCGTACCCAGCTGCTGGAAGGAGGCGAGGGAGCCACGTGCGGCTGAGAAGGCAGAGTGACTAGAGGCCCCACATCATCGGTGACAACGCCAAGTGGTGCGGCTACTCTGGAAATCCATTTGGTATTTCTTAGAAAATTAATCATGCTCTTAATATATGACCCAGCAGCTCCACTTCTGGCTACTTACCCGAGAGAGAAGAGAGCAGACGTCCGTCCAACAACTTGCACACACATGTTCAGAGCAGCTCTATGTAGCCAAACCCGGGGATCCTTTACACTAGAACCTTTGCCTCAGGTTGTGTTCTAAGGCACCGGGTTCTCAAGATGAGGAGGAGTCCTGAGTAAAGACGAATGTGCAGGGGCGCCTGGGTGGCTCAGTGGGTTAAGCAGCTGCCTTCAGCTCAGGTCATGATCCCAGCATCCTGGGATCGAGCCCTGCATTGGGCTCCTTGCTCAGCGGGAATCCTGCTTCTCCCCTTGCCCACTGCTCCCTCTGCTTACCCTCTGTCAAACAAATAAATAAAAATCTTTAAAAAAATAAAAATAATGATGAATGCACAAACAACTGAATGAATGAATGCTAAAAACAGAGGAATAAAAACTGAAGAGGGGCGTCTGGGTGGCCCAGTCGGTTGAGCATCTGCCTTTGGCTCAGGTCGTGATCCCTAGGTCCTGGGAGTCTGCTTCTCCCTCTACCCTTCCCTGTGCTCCTGTGCTCTTTCTCTTTTAAATAAACTCTTAAAAAAAAAAAAATGAAGATAGTGGAACGCCAGAGTGGCTCAGTGGGTTAAGCCGCTGCCTTCGGCTCAGGTTGTGATCCCAGGACCCTGGGATCAAGCCCCACATCGGGCTCTCTGCTCAGCGGGAGCCTGCTTCCTCCTCTCTCTCTGCCTGCCTCTCTGCTTACTTGTGATCTCTGTCTGTCAAATAAATAAATAAAATATTTAAAAAAAAATGAAGATAGAACTGCAAGAGAGTTACAAATAACAGAAGATTGTCAAAGTTGTACGCATGTGTCCTCTTAGACACAAATTATTGCTTAAGCCGGGAACAAATAAAGACAGTTTAAGGAATAAAAAACATAAGCACAGGATTAGTCTATATAAATGGCTTTTCTGGAATCCCCTCTGGAGAATAGCTTGGCAGTTCTTTTCCAAAATAAATATGTTCTGACCAAGCAACCCCAACCTGGTGGTTTTAGCTCCAAGAAATGAAGACCTCGTCACACGGGAACTTGCCTACGAACGTGCATCGCTGCGTTCTTCATCGTGGGCCAAACTGGAGACCACCCAGATGTCCTGCAATCGGGTGCGTGATCCCGCACACCGGTCCACCCGCCCCACGGAAGACCACTGAGGAATAGGAAAGGAAGGATCATTTCCTGGACCAGTCTCCAGGGAACTATGCTGGGGGACGAGCCAGTTCCCAAAGGTTACTTCCTCCATGATTCCATTTGTGTAACATTCTCGGAATTATGGAATTGCGGAATTGGGGAATTGCGGAAGAGAGTCGCTTAGCTGTTGTCCGGTGTTGGGGACGGGAGAGAGGACGGTGTGGCTATCAGGGGGCAACAGGCTGGGGCCCGTGGTGACCACACAGCATGGTATTGTGGTTGTGATGGTGCTTATGCAAGGCCACGCTGCACGGTGTGGTCAAACTGCATGGGGACACAACGAATAAGTGCATATCTAATGGTGAACTCGGGATAAGTCTATGGATGGTGCCACAGCAACGTGGTGGACACAGCACTGTTGCTGCATAAAATGCTCACGTTGGGGACAGGGGCACTGGACGTCCCCAGACATTTCTTTGCAACTTCCAGTGAATCTATGATTATTTCAAATTTAAAAGTTCTCAATTTTTTTAAATTAAGTAGCAGGCCTTTCTGAACACTATCATTAGCATTTTAAGCACACCTTTAAGTATTCTACAGACACGATTCCCTTAGGTCTTCCTTTTTCTATTAATTCAAATTTTGTGCACACAGAATTCAGAATTCAGGAAGGTGACACTTTGCTCCCAGAAAAAGGATACGCACATACATTTAATGAAGTTTACAAAACTGACAAATATCCTACATATTTTAATGCCACATATTTCTTCAGACAACAAATGATATTTATAGCTGCAATGATAATGAGGCGACTCTTTACTCAAATTATTTTTTTCATAGAAAAGACACTGGCAGTGGGAAACCAGTGCATAGCCAGAAAACGGATGGCTTCCATTTCCAGCGGGAAGACTGATGTAAGCGGTGGCAGTTACCAAAAGTCTGTCCGGCAGCATCTGCATTTACTTCTATTAAATTCACTTACCTTAATTGATGGAACTTTGATACTAAAGGAAGCAAAGTTTACCTGCTTGCCCAATGACATGGAACATTATATTTTTCAACTGTCATAAGCCCAACTGGCAACCATTTCAAACGTTTTTAAAACCACGAGCTGCCTTAACAAATTACTATGAGCTGGGAAGCTAGCGGAAACTTTTCCGCTCATGTGTCTGGAGGCAAGGAGTCCAAAATCAAGGTGTTGGCAGGGCTGACTCCTTCTGGTGGCTCTGAAGGAGAATCTGTTCTTAGTTGCCTTTCTCCTGGGCTCTGGGGTTCTTGGTATTCCTTGGGTCATAGACTCATCGTTCCAATCTCTGCTCCTCTTATTTCCAAATTTGCCTCTTACTTCTGTAAGGACACCATTCATTGGATTAGGGCTCTCCTTAGTCCAGTAGGACCTCATTGAACTTGACGGCATCTGCAAAGGCCCTATTTCTAAGTCAAGTCACATTCCCGGGTATAGGGAGTAAAGACTTGAACGTTCTCTCCTGAGGAACACAATAAACCCAGACACAAGCAGAACAATCAGGAAGCAAGGTACAGCCCAGGCCACTGGTTTGTCTTGTCTTTCTGCTGGTAAAACAAATTCTAGATGGTTTAAAACATTTGTAAAATAAAAAAGCACCAGGAAAACATTGAAGTGGGTGTTTGCACACTCAAGGCGTAGAGAAAGACTTTATAAGCATAACTTATAAGTACAACATTTATACAGAAAAAAGAGACTGAAACATTTGACAGATTTAACAACCAAAATAGAAATATCTCTCTATGTTAAAAAAAAAAAAATAGTGTGGTGCTGGGTGGCTCAGTTGCTTAAGGGTTTGACTCTTGATTTTGGCTCAGGTCATGGTTTCAGGGTCTTGAGATCACGTCCCACATCGGGCTCTGTGCTCAGTTGAGTCTGTCTGAGATTTATCTCTCCCTCCCTCTCTCTCTCTCTGCCCCCACCTCCCTCTCTCTCTTTCAGCAAAGAAATAAATAAATTTTTTAAAAAATTAACATAGTACAACTATAGATCAGGAATAACAATATTATAGAAGACCAAAAACAGTCCAAATAAACATGATTAGGATTTCATTTTATTGATTTATAACCCTCAAAAGAAAAATTTGCGTAGGACCATAACAGAAACTTAACAAAAGAGGAAACACAAATTCCGTAGATATTTGAAAACGTGTTGAACATTACTGACGATCAATGCACTCTAAATACAAAGCAATGACAAAGCTTTTTCTCCCCATTAAATAAATCATAATTAAAACCCAACCAAGAAACCAGTGAATCCCCCGTGGTGACAAGAGGGGTGGGTATGGGCCAGCAGTGGAACTGTAACTTCTCCAACCCTTCTGCAGTCAGTTTGCCATCTGGTAGTGGAAGCCTTCAAAATGTTCATTCTTTCTTACCAACAACATTTTTCTTCTGAAAACATACTGTAAGTCAGTAAGTGAGGAAGACAAATATTTGAACAAGGCTATTCACTGCAGCAAAGTTTTGAGCTGCAAAAATGTGGAAGCAGCCTAAGCATCAAATAGGTGGCCTTCCTGGGAAATAGGGTGTGAGACAGAGCTTTTGGGTGTTACTGGGGGGCTGCTGGCCGGAGCGGTGGGGGAGGATGGCTGGGAGCAGGACGAGGGGAAGGGAGGGTGCGCTGGGTTGCACTGGCCAGGAGACCTCAGCCAGGATCCTAGGAGACGCTCTCAGCAGAGTTGGGGAGGAGCTCTCTGGCGAAGGGAGGCCCATCCCTGCACGTGCTGGGAGCTCTCAGTGGCCAAATCTGCCCTGCTTCCTCAGTACCCCCTGTGGTTGCCACAAAGGCACATCTATTGCCAGTTCCTAGGGTAAGTCACACCCTCTTTCTCCCCCAGCGTTACTGGGGTGCACCTGACAGATCAAAGTTGCCTACATATACGAGGGGCCACGTGATGATTTAATACACATACTGAGCGGGAAAAGATGGCCACAACCAAATGTGTGTGGGACGAAGGCTCAAGATCTACTCTGTAAGTAGATTTCAAGGTACAATGCAGCGGTGTGAACTGAAGTCGCCGTGCTATACAGGAGATCCCCGAAACCTACCCATTTTTTTTTTAAGATTTTATTCATTTATTTGACAGACAGAGATCACAAGTAGGCAGAGAGACAGGCAAAGAGAGAGGAGGAAGTAGGCTCCCCATCAATTAGAGAGCCCGATGCAGGACTCAATCCAAGGACCCTGGGATCATGACCTGAGCTGAAGGCAGAAGCTTTAACCCACTGAGCCACCCAAGCACCCCCAAAACCTACACATCTTATAACTGAAAGTGCTAAGTCACAGTTCTCGACATCCCTCAGTAAGATTAGGCTAAATTCATTTTCCCACCATCTCATGAATTACTGTGGGAAAGTCTTAGAGCAAAGCGTGCAGTGATAGAAAGCAGTTAATCAACAGCTGTATACTTACCGGGAACCTACCCTATGTCAGATGCTATTGTAGGCATTAGAACAGATAAGAAGATAAGGAAGACACTCACCCAAAGTGACGTCACTCTGCTGACGGGGAAGGTTGTGCAAGTGATGACATTTTTGTTATTTTAAAAGGTCATACACAAAGAGACACATATTAATATATACACAGTCATGTCATATTTATAATTTATATAAAAATTGGAAAGAATAATCGCTAAAACGCTGTCACCCCAGTTGGTGAAATTATGGATAATTTTAAAATCCGTATTTTTGTGGATTACTTTTGAAACAAATGGTGGAGAATGAAAAAATGCTTTTAAAAAGGAGGAATATTTATTTTTTTAACTGCCTTTTTGTACACCGGGGGAAATCACAGTCCTAGTACTTACTCCAACTGTATCTCAAAGTTGTAGTATCTCTTGAAATGTTGGAATTATTGGCCCACGAAGCTTTGGGCACTGATCCTGTCGCCCGGCTTTAGCTCCTACAGAGCCCCTGTGCGCAGACAGGCATCACTAGAAGCAGATCCCAGGGAACAGGTAAATCTTTCTTCCGAAGAACAGAAGTCAATTTGCGGAAGTGACTGTGTATTTTCACTGGGTCCACAAAATGCCAAGAGGTTACCTTTAGGGCTGGAGGCCTTTGATTTAGAGGCAGGTCTAGGCCTGCTTTCCTAAGGAGACAGGGAATGGTACTTCGGCAAGGATTGTGGTAATAAAGAATGTTGACTATTAGGAGCATAAAAACCAGTGAAAAGAATAACGCAAGAAGGTTAAGAAACTGCTATTAATGAAAAGTATCAAGGCTAAACGTAAACGGTAAGCGAACCATCTCCGTTGGCCAATCAGTTGTGATGCATGCTCGGAGACTGAGTCAAAGGTTGATTTTATTTCACTGTTGTGTGCCCAGGTGAGCAAGAGAAAATAGTGACAAAGGAAGAAAAGCAACAAAAAGCAGCAGGTATTTCCCCAGAATGTTGTTTGCATATTCTGTCAAATTCACAGAATAATGCAACAAATATGTTTGACTTCAATCAAACTGGGATGGAGTGCTTGTATGGATGCAGATGTTCGTGTCATACGGTGGAAAGTCCCATGACTCAGGATCACTGGTTCACCTTGATGGCACACAGAATCCAAATGCTTCATTGTTACCAGAACCAGAGTCTTCCTGGGAAAATAGTGTCCAATTTCTTTTCACATTGAAATAAAATCCTTGTTATATATAGTAAGAAACTTCACAGACCTTCATTCTCTTTTTAAAACACCTGGTAATAATGTTTATTACTATTTTCATGTTTCTGAATTTCTTGTGTGAATTTCCACTTAACAGAATGAAACAAAGCATTTGTTTCTCAAAGTATGTGAGATGACAAGTTTTGAAACCAAAGACACTTGGGGTTTGGAAGGCATGTGGAAGAGCCTGGGTGGCGCAGTTGGTTGGACGACTGCCTTCGGCTCAGGGCGTGATCCTGGAGTCCCGGGATCGAGTCCCACATCGGGCTCCCAGCTCCATGGGGAGTCTGCTTCGTTCTCTGACCTTCTCCTCGCTCATGCTCTCTCTCACTGTCTCTCTCTCTCTCAAATAAATAAATAAAATCTTTAAAAAAAAAAAAAGACAATACAGGAAATTGTAGCAAAATAAATAAGATTCCTCCAGTTCCATCCCATGATCATTTATCTAGAATCTATTTCACACCAGTCCTTGCCCTGTGTTCCGGGAATTCGAAGATGCATAAGACACAGTCCTACGAGGCAGATGTGTGAGTGTGGCAAACATGCATAAATAAATAGATCATTTTGATAAAATGCTCCAGTGCCATGTTAGAGGTATGGATTAAATTGTAAGCGTTCAAACAAGAGAATTTTTTAAATGCACAAGGAACATCTTTCTAATCAACTGAGAAACAGGGAGATACAGAGATACTTTATAGTACCTGTGGTGGGCAGAATCATGCCCCGAAAGACATCCTTGTCCTGACCCCAGAGCCTGCGGGTGTGCTAGGTTGTTCTGCGAGGGGGAGCTAAGGTTGCAAATGGAATCAAGAATGTCCAGCAGCTGGCCTGAACCCAGGGAGGCTAGCCCGGATTATCCTGCCTGGCCCAAGAGAATCGCCCTAAAATCCTTACAGATGGAACTGGAAGACGGAAGGAGGGGGACAGAGAGCCGGCCACAAGGGGGTGAGTCCACCGCGGAGGAAAGGCACAAGGGATGGGTCCCGCCCAGCAGGTTTGGGGCCGGAAGGGGCCAGGAGCCGAGGAGGGCAGGCAGCCTCCAGGCACCGGCCGGGGTGGGAGACAGACGGGGTGGCAGCCCCCAGACACAAGCAGGCCCACGCGGACTTCAGCCCGGAGACACCTGCGCCCGACTTCGGATCCCCAGAACTGGCCCGGCAGAAATCCGCGCTGGGGCGAGACACAGCAGTGGCGGTGACTTCCCGCAGCGGGGCCGGAGGCAGCAGTGGGTAAAATACGCGCAAGTACTGAGACCCCAGCATTCTATCTGGGATCTAAAGAAGTAAGTTTTCAGCGTTTAATGGTCTGAGGTCATGATGTAGTCTAAGCTATTTCCGACTTGCCCATGGTGGGCGTCCCAGGAGAGGCGAAGGGGCAGCTCAGGAAAGGGAGGATGAAGCTCCCGGGGCCCAGGCTCCGAGGTCACTGCGTCCTCCCCATAGCCCCGTGCTGCGGCTCCACATCACAGAGAAGGAACCGGGACTCCCAGCACCCGCGGCAGAATGCGAGTCTGTCAGAGTGCACAACCCGAGCTCCACCGCCACGCCGCAGCCTTTGGAACAGACCCGCAGACTCCCGAGCACCGTGCGCCGCGGGTTCGGGGCTGGGCAGGGCGCGTCCCGCCGGAGGCCCGCTTGCTCTGTCCTTAGCCCGGACCCAAAGAGACTGTTCTGTTTCAATACCGTATTTCAATTCTGAGTTCACCTTTTTCTTTCACTTTTTCACGTCCGCAATTAGGACGCATCTTCCATCCATAAAGCCTCACCGTGCCGTTTGGCAGCCGCGCGTCTCCCTCGGGGACCGAGAAAGTACCGGAGGCTTCTCTGGTCGGGAGTCAGGACAGCTCGCGTCCCCAAGCTGTACCTCCCAGGGACGCCAGTGTCCCGCCCTGCCCCAGGAATCCAGGGCAACGATCGTTATTTAGTGTCAGGAAACATGTCGCCTGTCATCAAAACCCCTTGGGCTACGGCTGAAGTTCTCCCGCTGCTGTGACAGAGAACGGCCGCCGCTGGTCCTTCCCTAGTGCCTACTGTGTGAGCGAGGAACCGTGGAAGGACCCAAAGGAGGGGGTTGATGGGGCCTCCACCCTCAAAAACCCATACTAGAGGTAAAACGAAATGGGAAGCCGTACAAAGCACTACAGACTTAGGGACCTAATTGCACTGGCCACCACCTGTGGAGATCCGATCAACAACAAACAAATGCTCTTTCATTTTGTTTTGTTTCTTACTTGGTTTCTGGTTTTGTTTTTTAATACAGTCTCATCCTTGAGCTTGGTTCATTAAGCTCCTTAAAAATTTGCATAAACAAAAAAACAATTATATAAACACATTTTTTTTCCCTGAAGGTTTCACCTGGGGCATCAAGTAACCTAGTGTGGTGGGTTCAGCTGTGCACCAATCCTAATCCTAAAGCCTGTGAAAGGGACCTCATTTGGAAACAGTGTTTGCAGATGTGATCAAATTAAGATGAGCTCAGATTTGCTGAGGGTGGGCCTTGTGTCCAATGGCTGTCCTCTTGCAAGAAAAAGGGGAGGGAGATTTGGATGCAGAGACCCAGCGGAGGCAGAGAGGAGGCTGTGTGACAACGGGGCAGAGATCAGGGTGATGTTGTCCCAAGCCAAGGAACCCTGAGACTGACCAGGAACCAAAAAAGCTGGACGAGGCCAGGAAGGATTCTTCCCCAGAGCCTTTGAGGGGAGCATGCTGTGTTAACAACTTGATTGCACATTTCTGGACCACAGTGAAAGAGCAAGTGTCTGTTTTCAGCAACCAAAGTCACGGCACTTTGTTAAAACAGCCTTAGGAAACATGTGCATCTACACGTCAGACGTTAAAGTCAGCTGTGGCACACACCGTTTAGTTGGACTTGCAACTTTTCACAGGAAGATGGTTAAAATAAAGCTGCACCCTTATCGAGTACAAGAGGGTAGAAGGCTTTGAGGTGGGGGTGAGTTTGGAAGAAGCTTCTCTGCATAGATCCCAGGACATCCCCTGGCAAAAGGACTTCCAAAGGACCACTCAGGGAGTTGACAGGCCCCCCACATCTAGAGGGGTCCAGTGCACAGCGTCTGACTCCATCCTGCTAGGTAGGGAATACCCATCAGGCTAGCTGGCTGCTTCGGGGATCGTAACAGACTGAATGTTCTATTTCCCCTAAATCCTTTTGCTGAAATCTAACACCCAAGGTGATGGTATTAGGAGGTGGGACCACTGGGAGGTGATTAAGTCACGGGGGCGGGGTCCTCACCAGTGGGATTGGTGCCCTCATACAAGAGAGTCCAGAGAGCTCTCTCGTCCTTTCTGCCGTGTGAGGTTACAGAAGGAAGACAGCCGTCTAGAAGGAAGCAGAACCCCACCAGACACCAAGTCTGCAGGTGCCCCTATCCTGGCTTCCTGGCCTCCAGAACTGTGAGAAGTAAGTGTGTTTTAGAAGCCACCCAGTTGATGGTATTTTTGTTATAACAGCCCAGACAAAGAAGTTGGTACTGGAAAGTGGGGGTGCAGTTGTAACAAATGCTTCACACTGCGGAAGAGGCTGGGACACTTGGCGGGGGGATAGTGGCTGGGGTGCTCTGAGGTGCACCCAGGAGAATTGCTAGAAACAGACCATTAAGGATGATTCTGGTGAGAGCTCAGAAGAAAAGGGGAGGGCTGTAGGGAAAGCCTCAGTCTTCTCAGAGAAAACTGAGGTGTTCCATAGATCCTCGGGGCTTCTTCTCCCATCGCAGGCCTAGAGGGCAAGGGCCAGAGAGTGCAGAACGATTTCAAAGGAGGGTCATCGGCCCTAATGGAGTGAGGCAGTTCTAGGAGTGGTCCACATGGCAGAGACAATCAAGCATGGGGTGCGTGAGCGTCTTGTATGGACCAGATGTGGGCCACGTGGGTGGAGGGGCCTGTTGAGCCTTCCGGTCCTTCCAGGAGGCCCGTCCCCTGTAGCAACAGAATTGCAATGGGACGGAGTCGGCGGGGAAAGAAGGCGGGGGCAGAGGGGGCATGGACAGCTCGATGACCCACTCAGGCTGTGCACGGGAAATGCAAGCGAGAGGTCCCCAGAAGCACCTGTCACGTAAGACCACGCTGCCTGGCAGTGGATACAGCTTTACAACCAAGGAAAGAAAAAATGTAGATATAATGTCATGTGTTAAGAAAGTCCACGAAGAACAAGATTCTAACGTGAGGACGCAAAAATGATGGGGCGTATTGACTCAAGCCAAAGAGAGGAAGGAGTGGTATTGGGGGAGCAATGGGGCGCAGACCACCTCCTTGTCATGGATATGTGACAAGGTTTTTCCGGAGAATAAGAAAACTGGCTCAGGGGCGCCTGGGTGGCTCAGTGGGTTAAGCCGCTGCCTTCGACTCAGGTCATGATCTCGGGGTCCTGGGATCGAGTCCCGCATCGGGCTCTCTGCTCGGCGGGGAGCCTGCTTCCTCCTCTCTCTCTCTCTCTGCCTGCCTCTCTGCCTACTTGTGGTCTCTCTCTGTCAAATAAATAAATAAAATCTTTAAAAAAAAAAAGAAAGAAGGAAAACTGGCTCAGGTGCCAAGATACAATCCATGGAAACAAAAGGATTTAACCTAAGTCTAAACTCATTTTTCTCAAAGCAAAGCTCTGATAAATTCTTGACGTGCCTTAAATAACTCCTGGAGGATAATTTGTCAATTAAATGTTGGAAAACACAGTAAAGCCCATGATCAATGTGGAATTAGTTAGGACTGACTCGGATTTGGTTGGGGCTATGAACATGATGGAATGCTAAGCTGAAAGCGACAAAGTCATCTCGGAGAACTTACCATCATTCAAAGCAGAGTTACTGAAGACTCACTTGTGTCTCCTTAAGCCATATCGGCCTGGACACTCATGGAGTCACAGGAATAATAACATTCCCGACGGCCCCTCATTCTATGCCAGCACCTTTGACGTTACGGGTCCTTTCCTTCTTCAAGACATTCAGAGGAGAGCTCCAGTTATACCCACAAACACTTGTGATTTCAGTTTCACATCTGTTGGCCAATTTTGTTGCTAAGCATTTTTTTTGATAATTTCAAGTCGCCCAAACTCCGGAATTAGATAGGCATGACCGGCTCTGGCTTGACCCATAGACTCTAATCGCCCCACCTGCCAGGCCCGGAGCAACTCGATCCCTGCACGCAAAAGAGGCAACTTGAAACCACGCTTAGGACCCTATGAGAAATTCCGAACGTGGAAGGAAATGGGTTCAAAAGACAGAGTTGACAACTTTGGGTCCTATTTGGATTAAGTGGTAAGCTCGGCTCTCAGGAACTACAGGACTAGGTTTGAAACGAACTCCTAGCAAAATATTAAAACAGGTTGTAAAACAGATGCCTTGTCACAAAAGGGAGAGCAGAGGTCATGAGGAGCCTATCCAAACTCACTGAAAACAAGTCCTTCTGTGCTTCACTGAGTGAAAAGATAAACAGGCAGGATCCCAAGGACACCAAGTCTAGGAAGTGTTAATTTCCGAGTAATACGGTGAGGTGCCTGGACACATCCACCCAGACTTAGGGTTCATCAACCAGAGCAGTGACCCCAGGTTCTCTGTTCAAGCCCGTCCTGTCCACCGCTCCAGTTAATGACTTATGGGGAAGGCTCAGGACATGGTCATACCAAATTTGCAAAGGAAATGAAAATGCCAGTTACAGAGGAAAGCCCCAGACCCAATCCTACCTGGAGAAACTGAAGTGAGAGGCAAAAAGTAGCAAGTGAAATGTATTAGTACCAGTGGTTAGCCCCAACAGTAGCAATAACAATAGCAATATTAATCATAAAATATAAGAATAAAAGTAAAGATCAAATTTAAGGATGAAAATAATTACACAAGGATAGAACTTGAAGAAAACAGGAAGCTTATATTTTCTTAAATTTGGATTTAAAATTAAGTACATATTTACTATTTACCATCTCTACATCATACCCATATTTTTTTTTAAATAAGAGCTTTAGCAGGCTCATTGTATTCTATATCGGCCAGAACACAATTTTTGTTGTAATCACCTGTCGAAGAAGAACATTACCAAACTGTAATGACTGTAGAAGTGTACAAGCAGGATGGTAGCATGCGAAATACAGAATACAGCCAGCAAGAACCTGGAAGACCACAACCCCGACACGAACAAACTGAGACTATCGAGATCCTAGAAGACAGAGATAGTATCACCATTTTATCAAAACTCACTTAGAAGCCAGTCTATATACAGGTCACATAAAGAACATTTACAGGAATTAAGATTATATAGTCTGGAAGAAGGAAAACCTAATGGTGGAGTGGTGACAGGGGAGGTTACCTCCCAGAGAAGCCATCAAGTGAATCGAGAGGGAAGAGTCAAGATCAAGGGTATGAGTTACGGCAGGGAGGTGAGTTAGAACTTTATACCGGTGAGAACTGTAAACAGCCAGAGTGGTTCCTCTCTCCACGAGGAGAGGGCAAGGTCACCAGGAATGTTCAAAGAATGAGTGATCTCTCATTGGGGCGCTGCAGAAGAACTCACAACCCTGAACAGGAAAGGAAAGGCCATGAAACTGTCCGATTCTGAATGTCACGAAACCTCAGAACTTGGCCCAAAGTCACCAGCTTTTTATTGTGTGCAGTGAGGACATTAAGAAAAACAACCACCATGTACAATAACTGCACTTCATTCAGGACATTTCAACCCCAAAATTCAATTAAGTTCGAAATCAAGGACTTTCCTCTAACTTGAAACAATTTGGCTTTATTTTCCTCATCCCACCACGGGCTGGTGAATTTACTCTTCGTGGAACATTGTATTTCCCAAAGAAGGCCATCGAACCATATCCCATTCCCCATGTTTTCCGACAATGTGACGTCAGCGCTCCTCCCTTTGAGTGATGGATTCTGCGTTCTTCCCCTTGGGCCTGGCTGGACCCTCGTGGCGGCCTCACCAACGAAGTCTGGCAAAAGTGAGGCTCTATGATTTCCACCACCCGGTCATTTAAACAAACTCCATGGCCTTTCCCTTTGTTCTCTTGCTTGGGGGCCTCCTCCCGGGAACCCAGCTGCCACGGCTACAGGGACGCACAGGCCACGCGGAAAGGCCAGGCGTGTCTCGGTTTTCCAACCAATGCCCAGCTGAGGTCCCAGACAAGGAAGGAAGGTAGGAAAATAGAGGTTTGAGGTATCTGATGCATGAGAGAGAGAGAGTTCAAGAGAGATGGCTCTACATTGGTCAGAGAATAAATTCTATTATAAAACAGCCACTGTGTGCGACAGCCAGTTGGACAGCTCGGTGGCGGCCCAGATGACTCCAGGTGAATTCCGCCCTCCTAGGGCGACACTCAAGGCCAGGAGTGGCCACGCAGGGATGGTATAAACGATCTCCCATAATTATAAAAACACCCAAGCTCATTACTGTCTAGGACTCATAATGCAAATGTGTGTTCTCGTTTTTATGGACAAGGATCCTGCGACTCCGAGGCTAGTCATGACCCGGCCCTTCCCATGCAGGTCGTCGCTGTTGGCCACGCCAGGGCGAGCAGTCGGGCAGCTGCCATGTTCCCGTCCTGTCACAAGGCTTGCCGACGCGTGAAGGCCACCACCTCCCTTCCACTGAGCAAGGCCTCACCGCCAACACAGCTTTGTGCCAGCAGCTTCCCCAGGGGAAGACACAGCAGACATGCGTAAAGGAACGAACTTCAGGCTCGATGTCCTGACTTTATCCAAAACCAAAAAAAATGATTTTTTTTTTCTTTCTTTCTTCTCTGGGGCCATCTCAGTGCCAGCCCACCTCTCTGGCCATAGGCCGGCCCTCTGGTTCCCGTGTGGGTGACATGAAGTGTCCGCGTTCCCTTCCCATCGCGTCTTGCTAAGCCGAGTTGCTGCTAAGCTGACTTGTCTGATTTTTTCCCTTCCTTGCATGTGGGGTCGACTCCCTGGCAGGGGTCTGCTTTTCTTTACTTATGTCTGCTTTCTTCTAGAGCAATCTTCCACTTAGGCAAACGGCTTGTGTTTTCTTTTCCTTCCTGTGTATAAATAGCAGAACCTAACAAGAACTCAAAGTTGTCTGATTTCTGATTCATTCTCTTTCTACTGTATTACAAAGTTTCGTGCTACAGCGCATGGATTTTGTAAGAAACGTAATTCCACAAATGTTCACTGAGCACCAGGCTCTCTGCTAGGAGGCAGGGAAACCGACACAGTTAGCTCAACGACCTTTCGGTCCAGGGGGGTCCAGCAGTCATGCAGGCCATCATGATAGTGTGCATTAAGTCATGTGTTAGGCAAATACAGAATTATCAGCAGGAAGAGCTCCCCCAGCGCAGAGGAGGGGTGCTTTGATTCTGGGGGAGATGCCTCGTGGCACAAAGGGACAATGCCCACGGAGAGAGGGAGAGAGCCTCCCACGCACAGGAGAGAGGGAGAGAGCCCCCCCACGTGCAGGAGAGAGGGAGAGAGCCCCCCACACACAGGAGAGAGGGAGAGAGCCCCCCACGTGCAGGAGAGAGGGAGAGAGCCCCCCCACGTGCAGGAGAGAGGGAGAGAGCCCCCCACGTGCAGGAGAGAGGGAGAGAGCCTCCCACGCACAGGAGAGAGGGAGAGAGCCCCCCCACGTGCAGGAGAGAGGGAGAGAGCCCCCCACACACAGGAGAGAGGGAGAGAGCCCCCCACACACAGGAGAGAGGGAGAGAGCCCCCCACACACAGGAGAGAGGGAGAGAGCCCCCCATGTGCAGGAGAGAGGGAGAGAGCCCCCCACGTGCAGGAGAGAGGGAGAGAGCCCCCCCACGTGCAGGAGAGAGGGAGAGAGCCCCCCACGTGCAGGAGAGAGGGAGAGAGCCCCCCACACACAGGAGAGAGGGAGAGAGCCCCCCACACACAGGAGAGAGGGAGAGAGCCCCCCACACACAGGAGAGAGGGAGAGAGCCCCCCACGTGCAGGAGAGAGGGAGAGAGCCCCCCACGTGCAGGAGAGAGGGAGAGAGCCCCCCACGCGCAGGAGAGAGGGAGAGAGCCCCCCACGCGCAGGAGAGAGGGAGAGAGCCCCCCACGCGCAGGAGAGAGGGAGAGAGCCCCCCACGCGCAGGAGAGAGGGAGAGAGCCCCCCACGCGCAGGAGAGAGGGAGAGAGCCCCCCACGCGCAGGAGAGAGGGAGAGAGCCCCCCACGCACAGGAGAGCTGGGTTTCTTCCCTCTGACAGCCTTGAGGCACTGACGGATGAAGTTGGGACTTTGGAGCTGATGGCAATAGGAATCAGAAAGGAGTCCAGAAAGACGTGAAAAGAGAGCCCAGGGTTATTCCACGGAGGAGCTGAGTGTATGAAAACGATGGGGACATCGCCCCTGGCTGCAGGAGCTCATCCCCTCCCAGGAGAGACAAATACATAAACAAACCATTACAGAACAACTCAGTCAGTTCTGAATATAGGGGGCACAAAGGGCTGGGGGACCCCGAAGGAGAGGAAGCCGCTAGCCCTGCCTGGGAGGGGAGAGAAAGGCTTTGTGCAGGCGACCTTTGAGCAAGATGGCAGATGAGCGGGTGGCCAGCAGAGGGGGTGGATCTTTGGGTGGACCAGGAAAGGCCCCTCCAGTTCATTACCCAAGCGACACTAGGTGACCAAATGTTTGCCGTTCTCTTCGCATTTCAAAGCCTCAGGAATCTGTCAGGCCCTGTTAGAGATAGCAAATGTTACACTGCAACTTCCTGCTCTCTTCTCAAGGATTCTGAAGGTTTGTTTGCAGAGGATGCTCTGTCAGGGGATTCCAGAAACAAAAGCAGCTTTTCAGAAGTCCTGGCAGAAACGGGAAGCTCTGCTCATTTCTAGAGGCTCGGTCCTCTCAAGCTTTGTGGTGTGATCACAAAATCGGGAGCAAGCAGGACTCGCGTGGGCTATAGCAGGGGCCCATCTGTGCCCAGTCTAGCCCACCCCCCTCCCCTGCCGGACAAACTGAGTCTGAAACCGAGCATCCAAGTCACCAGCTTAGAAAGAATCTTCCTTCTCTTTTGCGGCACCAAATTTTGCCAAGAACTGAAAAGGGAAGAATGCTACACATACTGCGTTCTTCACACACTCCGACAGATACGTTGTTACGCACAAAAAGTCATGGGATACTTGTTTTTTTACACACAGCGCAATCTTGGTACACAGACAAGATGAGGCTAAAAGAATTTCTCTGTCTACTGACAACACAACACCCCTTCTGCTTTGGAGGGAAGGAAGGTCAGAACAGACTCAGGTTCCCTAGAGGAGCGGAACTCTAAGGTTTATAGTGACGGTTGTAGAAATGTTGAACTAGGAACAATATAAATAATTTGAAAGGACGAATAGTCATTGATCAGGGACATACAAACAGAAGACTCAAGAATAGTAATATTAATAAAAGGTAATATGAAATTCCACTTTAAAAAGTCACAGAGTTATTTGGCAATGGTAGAAAAAGATAGTAGAATCATGCATCTTTCAGTACTAAATAACATAGTAGCAAATATATGAGAGTAAGTCTTAAAATCTACATGGAATTTGGTAACACCACAATCACTATGACACAAGGCTTCTTGACCATGGCGATCTTGTCCCCTCGGGGACACTTGGCAATGTCTGGAGACATCTGTGGTCATCGCAGTGAGCTGGGGGGAGGCTGCAGGCAACAGTCTAGGCCAGGGAGGCTGACAGGCCCCTGTAAAGCCCAGGACAGTCCCACAACGAGGAGTTGTCTGAGCCAAGTGTCCACAGTGCCAACGAGCGCAGATGCTGAGGACAGAGAAGGGCCTAGGGCAGCCGCATACAGACAGGTGTGGAGATCACCATGTCCTAGGTGGTGCTGGGTCCCCCAAAAAGTGATGTTCAAGTCCTACCTCCAATGAGTGTGACCTTTCTTGGAAATAGGGTCCTTACAGATACAATCCAATCCAGACGATGTCTACTGGAGTCAAGAGGGCCCTCATCCAGTAACTGGGGTCCTTATAAGAAGAGGGAAATTTGGACACGGACATGCAGAGAAGAAGGGTCCATGAGACAACGGAAGCAGAAATCGGAGGATGTGCGCGCAAGCCAAGGACTGCCCGCCCCCAGCAGAAGCTCGAGAGGCCCGAGCAGACTCTCTCTCTCAGAGCCCCGAGAGAACCAGTGCTGCTGAACCACTTTGATCTTGGACTTCCCGCCTCCGGTAAGAGCGGACGTTTCAGCTGTCTGAAGCCCCCCGGTGTGCGGTGCCTTGTTACGGTGGCCCCCGGACCCTGCCACACACATGGAAATCCATTCACCCACAAGCTGTCCGGGTCTGTTGCTTCCTTACCATGAACGCATCTCTGGTTTTCTCGGGTATTTATGCGCAGAAGCCGTCACTATGACACCTTCCAGACTCTAACTTACTTGATGCGCAGACGCATTTCCACCACCAAACTTAGTGCCTGGATTGGGGAGCGAGAGCCACCTTAAATCCCATGGTTTTATCAAACAGACGGTGTGCCAGACGGGCCAGAGAGCCAGGGAAGGTGTGCAGCAGATGACGAGGAAAAGGGGCGGCAGAGTCCGAGGTCCCGAGGCCCCGAGGCCACGAACCTCCTACGGACCGTCCCGCACCTCCGCGGTCCGGACAGCCGGTGAGGACCGTGTGGGCGGGGAGGACACTGGCAGCGGGAGCTTTTCAAAAACTCTTCTGCCATGAGGACCTTGTTCCCAGCTGCCTCCTCTCACGATGCTTAAGAGGACAAGACGTGGGGCAACAGAGAGGCTTTACAGCAAGGAAGGGGTCGCAGCAGCACTGGGCAGCGTCATTCTACAAAACAAACGGAAAGCCTACAAGTTGCAAAATAAAAAAAAGAAGAAGAAGTAGGGGTGTGTGTGTGTGTGTGTGTGTGCGCGCGCGCGTGTGTGTCTGTGACAGTGAGGGAGGAAGAGAAGGAGGCAGGGAGGGCATGGATAAAATACTAAAGCATTTGAGAAGGTGAGAAAGAAGGAACGAGTTTCGTTTTTTCGGAAAGGAAACCTAAATGACAGGTTCCAGACCTTAGCAGCCAAAGTGGGTTCCTTGCAAATACAAGAGCGGCCACGGTCACGTAGCAACTTGAGCCCCCGTCTGTTTGGCTGGGGGTGTTCTGTCCATTGATCTAGCCGTGCTTCTGCTTTGGTACGAGTGCCCGCAGTCTCGCAGAGTCGGGCCAGAAGCACACTGTTGTGGTTAATGATCATGTAGGAAAACAGGGTCACTTGGCATCCGTTCACATGCCCCCACCTCTTTGCTCAGCTATTTGGGTAGCCTGACGGGTGGTTTCCCTTGCATTGTCTTAAATTTCGAATTCATTTTTCTCTTTAAAAAACAGATTCATATTGTTAGGGCTACTTGATTGCTGTTTTTTAATTAAAAAGTCTTGATTAAAATGTTTTCACTAAACACGTACTGGCAAACTCTCAAATTATTTCAAAACATTTCATTCTTTGCTTTTCCGTTCCCAGTGCTGTCCCGGCCACCCCGTGGGGACTCAGCTGTGGCTACAGACTTGTCAGGCAGACGTAGCCAGCAGCCAACAACAGATGGCCAGACCCTGTCAGTCACTGCTGATCCGGGCCAAATCCCGAAGAGAGAGCATTTCAGGAAGCTGGTCACCTGCCAAGGTAACCCAAACAAAAAGGAACCAGGAATACCTACTAGAGTGACAACTTGTAATAAGATAAAGGCAAAGATTAACAATTAAAAATCAGAATTATCTGTTAAAAATTTACCTTACTTGACCATAAAGATTAGGAGTGCTTTTCTTTCTTCCATTATCAGAAAGCCAAGAGGATTTTAGTAAAATTGTGCTAAATTATTCCAAGGGGGAAATGTAAGAAATGATACAGTCTGATACACCGCCCCTCCCAGATCCTGAAGGTTACAGCCCATTCAGAGTAAAACTGAAAACTATTTGACTTACCCTTTGTTTGATTTAGCATCTAAATAGACTATATTCACTATTTAAGAAATAGGGGATCCTATGAACTTCAGATATATTAAAAGAGGAAAACAATATTCCTCCTCTAATTTAGAGTGTATCATCTGTTCTCTAAATACCAATACAATATGTGTATATCTTTGCTTACTACGCTAGTGGTTAATTTCCATCTAGTTTTAAAAACTTTAATGTTAATTTTCATAAATTATCAAAGAAACTGAAATTAAAATATCTAATCGAGTCATTCCACACTGACAGCAATATTGTTTTTCAGGTTATTTCAAATGAGTTCGCTGTGGTTGACCTTTTTTATCCCCAAAACGGAGACTCTATGTGAAAATCTGCATCCTAAGATAAAAGACATTATCCTGTATGAACTGCGGTAATGCACCAGCGCCAGTCACACTAGTAAATGGCTTGGGCAGACAAAAAGAACCTGTCAACCCTCTGGTTTTATGGGTCTCCAGATAATATAAGGCACAACAATGAAAGACCATGTGTCCCTGCATCCAAACGCTAAACTGCAGAAAGCCAAGTAATAAAGACATATTAAAATAACCCAAAGGGAAACTCTTCCTGCCAATAAGCTATATGGTGCAGTGTGAGACAGGAGATTTTTTTTTTTCCTTGAGACATAAGTGAAAATATAATTAGGTTTGTCCTAAGAATTGGCTAACGTTTTCCTCTTATGCTGTGGTTTCTCTTAAAACCGTTCCTTTTTAATGATCTCCTGGCTCATATTAAATTGCAAACATAAATTCAACAAATGGCTACAATGGTCTTAAAAAGGATAGAAGGTATGGAATATTTGCTTGCTTCACCAAATGAACTTAAAACTTTATATATACCTTTTTTGACTATTGCCCCTGACTCCTGGAGAATGCTGTTGCAAATTTCTATCTCCACAACAGTACGTTAGCGCCCTTTTTACTTTATCTGTTTTTAAGCAGAAAAAAAAAAAAGTAAAACTATCCTTTTACTTTTATTAGTTTGATTTAAGAATGCTGACTACACAAAATTATAGAAAATGTATAAATGTTTAAAAGAAAAGAAAAATTACCCTCATAACCCAAGTATGACAATTATTTCTACTTTGCATATCTTCCATCTTCCTGTCCACAGTTTTAAGCATAATATACATGCAAGTTTATATTCTTCTTTTTTATTTAAAATCATAACAAAACACTTCCCCAAATGTCCACAGATATAATTTCCACTTGTATGATAGTGACTTGTTGCTGTGTGAGATATTTTGGTTCCTCCAGTGTTTTACTATTGTAGATGGGGTTGCAATTGATATCTTCATGTTTCTAGAACAGGAATGTTTAACCAGAGACTGATAACCTTTCAACAGCAGGTTTCTCATTCTGGCAACTGGGCAGAGGGCGGGGGTGGGGGTGGGGGGAAGGTTAGAGGTGGGAGGAAGGGAGGGAGGCTTGGAGGGAGGAGTGACACTTCTAGGTCTCTTCCATCCTTAAATTCTGTGATCCCCTCTATCACCATGATATGCGGGATTTTCCTTGGCGCTTTCCTCCAGCATTTTTCTAATTGTTACAAATTAATTATCGTAAGGGGATTTCAAACACCTTTCGGGAAAGTCGCAGCTAGCATAAAACGAGGGAGTGAAGGTAAAGGTCACCTGGCTTTGTTCGTGGTGAGTTCAATGCCACTATTACTGTTTATACAGCACTGCAGATATGCTAACATACTTCAGAGATTGCAATTAAATAATTTTTAAAAAGCAAAGTCACTCTGTACTACGTATGCTTTCTCTACCATCTTGTTCTGCGTTCTTCTTGAGCAGCAATTGTCATCTCGTGGATTTCATTTCCACTTGCGGCTAATTATATTTTCTCATTCCTATCATCTAAATAACGTTGCTACTATCTTTTGTTTTCAAGTCTCTGAAAATTTTTAAAGAATTTTAAAGATTTTATTGACCTAACAGCTCCTTGGTGCCCCACTGCAATAATAAATTCTCAGTCAGACGCTAAGCAGGATTTATAAATGTCTAACTTCTTAGTTGTGATGGACTGGCAACACCCGATTTAAAGGCTCTTAGCGTATAATGGAACCCACCACCACCACACACACACACACACACACACACACACACATCACTATTTACAAAAGGACAGCTAGGACCACATTTCTGTTTTAAAGTAAGGATTTCAGAGGAAGTTTATATGGTACTAAAGGCTTCCATGTACAAAATGCTGTAAGATTTCTCTCTGGTCTAGTTTATTTCAAAGTTGCAGTCTACTATAACATTAGAACCTAGGAGCTCCATTGAGAAGAGAAGTCTTATTTTCTTGTTCAGTGGAACCTCCAGGAAAAACAGGCTAGTAGTACTCAAAAAGTGAAACACAAAGCTAGTATACGACCCAACAGTTCCACTCGGTAGACATAAATCTAAGAGAAATGAAAACATACACCCACACAGAGATTTGTACAGGGATACTCACAGCCGCTCTGTTCATAATAGACAAAGAGCAGAAATAACTCAAATGTCCATCAGCTGATGAATCAGTGGACAAAGTAGTGCAGACCCAGGCAACAGAATACGATTCAGCCATAAAAAAGGGTGAGGGACTGACAGAAGCGAGACACTGAGGAACCTTGAAAACGCTGTGCTAAGTGACAGTAGCAAGTCCCAAACCACAATATACAGTACGATTCCCCAGTACGGAGCGTCCGGAACAGGCAAATCCCTAGAGAGAGAAAGTTGATTCGTGGTTGCCAGGAGTTGGGGGTGGGGGGGTAGAAATGGGCAATGAGTGCTAACGGATGTGGAGGTTTGGGGGGGTAGGTGAGAGAAGGGATGAAAAGGCTCAGAAGTGAGATAGTGCTGGTTGTACGACCCTGCAAATACCCCCAAGCCACTGAATTGCTCGCCTTAAAAGGGTATGATGATAGATGAACTACATATTAAAATACATATTAAAAAATTTTAATGATATCACAAAAAATAATCCTGCCCAGGGGTGCCTGAGTGCCTCAGTGGGTTAACTGTCTGCCTTCAGCTTAGGTCATGATCTCAGGGTCCCAGGATCAAGCCCCGCATCAAGCCTGTTACTCCCTCTCCCTCTGCCTGCCTCTTCCCCTGCTCCTCCTCTCTCTCTCTCTCTCTCTCTCTCTGTCAAATAAATAAATAAAATATTTAAATCATCATCATCAGCCTGCCCATTGCTTTGCAAGAAGAAACACATTAAATGGGGAAAAGAAGATTTTTAAATTATAAACTCCTATATTTGGAGGGCAAATATGTCTTATTCACCTTTCTAAGCGCAGGAGCTATTGTGCTCCCTAGCCTGTAGACTCTACCCTTGCATCAGTGAAGATGCTTCCCATTATCGGTTAAGGAAAATGCAACTCAAACCCACCTAAATAATAGAGGAATTATGGGTCCATTTGACTTAAAAAGTCCAGATTTAGGCTTCAGATAAGGCTGGGTCATCAGGGACCCAATTTCTTTCTTTATCTCAATTCTGCTCTTCTTTAACAACTTTAACCCCTAACTGGATTCCTTCTTACTCTTAAGACAGCATCCAGTAGTTTCTAAAGCCACAGGCTTCCTTATTTAAGTCCCCAGTAACTGACTCAAAGTCCAGGAAGTGATTAACGCTTGGTCTCTATTGGGCTGATTTAGGTCTTGCGCCAAAATGAAACAAATCCCTGAATCCAGCAGGCTGTGTCAGAAAGTAGCGCACAGTGGCCCAGAGCTGAGAAGCAAAGCTGAGGCGCTCTTCTTGGTGGGAAGAGAGAGCCGCTCATTCAAAACCCAACTAGAAGAGAAAGGGAGAGAGACACAAGAACAAAGGGGTTTTGATTCCAATTAGGAGGGCTTCTAGGCTCTAAGTGCTGATTATTTGGTGGTTGGACGGGGGGTGGGTTGAAAATTCCTCCTTTTGCTGTGTTGTTCTTTACATTTATGTGAGAAAGTGCACGTGTGGTTTTCTCAGGTAAGATCTCAGGAAGAGATGTCAGACTCTGTAGCAGCACCTTTAGGTGCAAGAGTAGAGCCGGACAATTAGATGAATATTTTAAAAAACAACGGTAAACACTTGTTTGAACTCAATCAGTCTCACCCCTCCGGGTCTTCCGTCAGAAAGAATGAAGAGGCGCACCTGGGTGGCTCAGTGGGTTAAAGCCTCTGTCTTCAGCTCAGGTCGCGATCCCAGGGTCTTGGGATGGAGCCCCACATCAGGCTCTCTGCTCGGTGGGGAGCCTGCTTCCCCCCCCCGCCCCTGTCTGCCTCTCTGCCTACTTGTGATCTCTGTCTGTCAAATAAATAAATAAAATCTTTTAAAAAAATAAAAATAAAAAATAAATAAAAAAGAAAAGAAAAGAAAGAATGAAGAAATGGTTGCTGGCGAGGGAACCTGGGCCCTGTCCTCACAGCTCGAGCCCCAGATGAATCAGAAGGACGAAAACAACAGGGTGACCCGACAGCAGGGTAGGAAGGAAGACGGGCCTGGGGTGTGTGGGGAGCCCTAAATCTCTCAGAAACAGGTTTCTAGGCAAGAGACAACTAAAAAAGACGCCAGTTTTACTTCAAGATATTTATCCACAGATATTTGCCTCCTTTTTACATTTAGAGATTTGTAGCTTAAAAAAGACAACAGGATGCTGTTGAGTAGCAAGAGAATTCTTTACTCGTTAACCAGGGTAACGAGGAGTACATTTTCATACGAGAGATTCTTTGTGTTGGCGGGAACATAAGAAATCCTAGGATGAGAGAGTTTCTCAAGAAAAACGTTCCAGAGCAAATTGCAAATGATCGACGTCTCCCCATCGACAGGGGCATAAATGACCAAACTCTTCTCTCCTCATTTGACCACACGCCATCTTGCTTCCTGTTTCTAAGATTTTTCCAAGTCTAAAACTGATTTCGCAATTATTGAGTTTTTCCAGCACATGGGCAAACACACTAAGAGTTAACGAGCCTGTTGTCCTGCTCTTCCACGACCTTCGGAACACCAGCTCCAGAGTCGAAGAGAACAAAGCTGGCCTCCGCAGCTCACTGGCTAAGTGACCCAGACCCTGAACCCTCCATCCTGTCCCCTTCAAAGAGCAGTGACAATACCCTCCTTCGTAACAGTGTTGTTCTGAACATCAACTGAAATAATGCCTATAAACCACTTGGTCCAGTGCCTAGAAACACCACCCAATAAATACTATTGCTATGTTATGATGATGATAGTTCAGAGGAAATGTGTTCCAAACACTTGAAATGCAATCATTTATTTAAACATTATTTAATATTCCCCATGTGGCTCTAAGATATGTACATCTGAGAAATGAAGCCGAACTCTCCTCATTGATCAGATGCAGAGCAAGGATAGAAGGGCCACATATTCCACAGACCAGAAATGCACAGCCAGACCAAAGACCTACTAGTTGCCTACAGAGGCAAAAGCTGCCAGCTCCCAGGAACATCGGTTCTTGGAGCCCCAGACTGCACTAGCTAGTAGAATGATAGAGTCCCAGAAAGTTCAAAGAGGGCAAAAATCAGGTCAAGCAGTTATTTAATGATCTAGTTAGTTAAAACAGATCTCACAGCCTCCTAATAAAAGTAAAAATGATAAGAGCCCACATAGAGATTTTTTTCTAGTCACTGGAATGACTCATTACCATGTCTCGACGCGTTCCATATACTGACTCAGTAGCCTTTCCACATACTGACCCCGTATATTGACTCACGGTCTTTACGACAGTCCTTCCAGACGAAGGCTCCACGGAACTGAGCAGATTGGAAAGGGCAAGTTTGGGATGCAAACCCTGACCACTTGCCTCAGTGTCCTCTGTTGCCCTCTTAGCCTCCATGTTCTTCATGGCCCATGGTAGCCCTCACTCACCTGTTGCCATATTTAGAATTTAAATGGACTCACTTAAAATCAAATACAATTACAAACTCAGTTCTTCAAGTGTATTAGCCACAATTTAAGTGCGATCAATAGCCACACGTGGCCCATGGTTTCCACTGGACAGTGTAGACAGAATCTTTCCATCACCGCAGACATTTGTCCTGCCACCCTGTGCTCCTGACCATCACACTTCGCTGCCCCAGGGACTCTAGTGGTCTGTCTGCTTTGCCTGTCTATTGTCATAGTTTCACCTGAATTAAAAAAAAAAAAAAATTAAGTTATTTCCTTCTCTTTGAACAAGCAACTTACTCAGGGCCTACAGTTTACACAGCTAACATAGTAAAGGTCGCAAAGCAATTAGAGCATAGTCCCTGCCCTAAAAAACTTAGAACCTACTTGAATAATGAGTTCTCTGAGGCCTATTACAACTGGGCAATGCTGACTTCTGGCGGAAAGAGACATAAAGGATAGAATAAAGGCATCACGCGGTAAGCAGACCCGACTCGCAATACTAAATTAATTGCCAAATCCTTTCCTGCACTTTTGTTGCTGAGAACCATAACTTCATTCTCCCACAGAATCGCTGGGACGTGTTGTGGTTCGCTCCTCGTCCGGCCTGACCAGAGCCGGTGTAACCGGGGCTCCCCTGAAGCAAGCTATCGTTTGTTCTTACAGGACCTCCCATCAGCTGTACGAGAACACGGAATCCGAGGGCCTCCGACGTACCTTCTGCCTCGGAAATCCTCTCTAATCGTGGGTCTTCTAAGACGAGGATTTGTATCTAAGAAACCCCAAAATTAAACTCAGGTAGGAGTCACGTAAACGTGACAGGCATAGGGACGAAGTGAAGGGTCCTTTGTGCTGATCCCATAGTGGAATCAAGCTGCACCCCATCTGGGATCTTCGATCCCTAACCAAAGTCAAAACTCCCCGAGGTGAAGAAGTGCTTGGCGCCGGCCGTGTTTCCCGTGGGCACCTTGGCTCCCTACGCCTCCTTCTACCTTCGGTTCTACTCTGCTCCTTCCCTTCCCCCACCTCCCTCTGAAAGTGGTCCCACACACTTTTCAGGATGCAAGTGTTTCATGATCTATTATGAGAATCGGGGACTGTGTCTTCCCTCACAACCCTCCTCCTTTTCTCCCCCCCAAACCTTTTCCTGTTCCTCCAGCTACCATCATGGGGAACGCTTTGTTGTCAAGGCATCCTGCGACCTGCTTCATTCCCATCATCTCATTTAACCTCAGAGCAGCCCCATCCGGCAGGATGACAAAAGCCACTTCCAGAGAGAAAACCAAGGTCTAATTCAGCCAGGCCACATAATAAGAGACACATTCAGGTCTGAGTGGCTCCAGGGACACTGCCTCGTCACTGCAGAGGGCCCCGGGCAGTAGCCTCCAAAGAGCATTGCCCGGGATGGTGGGAAGAGCCTTCCCAAGGAAATTTAAAAACCTGGTTTTCATCCTATTCCAGGATAACTTCAACTGTTATTTGGGGGAAATTATTCAATGTCTCTGAATTTCAGGTCTCTTATTTATAAAATGAGGAGTTGGGGTAGAGGATTTTTGAGGTCACTTCTGGCCCGAAAGCAGGATTCTACCACAGCAGTACATGCACATTTCAACGTTCCTCCAAAGTACCTGACTCCTGCCGCACGTTGGCAGGTGACAGCTCGTAGTGACTGACTGTTGCTGTGAGTCAGGCATTGTTCACACAGTATCTCATTCAATCTTTATCACAATCTTGTAAAGTAAATACCACTGTGGAGTAAATTCCTTTTATGATTCTGAAATCCAGGCCCCAACTCCAAAGGACAGAGGCCAGACCCAAACTCAAGGCACCTGCCTCTCTACTGAAAGGCCAGGCTCTGGCTCCCAGTGATGTCCACAACTCATACCCACTGACCCTGTGGTCAGAAGCCAGATGCTGCACTTCCCATAGTATAAAATATCTAGCACTCGAGAGTCATAATGCATAAGTAGATTAACTCTCAAAGGGGAAAAAAAAAACAGAACAGAGAAAAAAACAAATATACTTCGATGGCTAGCCTCCTGATAGACTTTGAGGGAGCAGGCATAAGCAACTTTGACCTGCCTCGTTTAACCTACAGAATTAACCTTTATTGGTGAATTAAACTGACTTCTGTGGGTCTTTAAAAAATCATATGACAGGGGCACCTGGGTGGCTCAGTGGGTTAAAGCCTCTGCCTTCGGCTCAGGTCATGATCCCAGGGTCCTGGGATTGAGCCCCGCATCGGGCTTTCTGCTCAATGGGAGCCTGCTTTCTCCTCTCTCTCTGCCTGCCTCTCTGCCTATTTGTGATCTGTCTGTCAAATAAATAAATAAAAATAGTTTTTTAAAAAATCATATGACAAACACTGATGTTGTAGCTCCATGAGGCTTAAAATCCTCAATATCTATTTTTTTAACTGGATTTCTCCCTACCAGTTTAATATATATATTGTTTTAAGGTGAAAGCAAATCCTGGCTCGGTAATACTATCAACAAATGAACTTTAGCATGTCCACAACTTAAGTGAATAAAATCCTGGGACATTAACAGCTTCATATGGGACCTGAGCTCCACCCATACATGGCAAACCATAGTGGCATATAAGGGCAAGTAGGACATTTCTGGAACTATCACTCATTGTTCTCTTGGACTAGATCTCTTCTCATGAAAGCAGTGACTATAAACTGCTTTTTTTTTTTAAGATTTTATTTATTTATTTGACAGACAGAGATTACAAGTAGGCAGAGAGGCCAGCAGAGAGGGGAGGAAGCGGGCTCCCCGCTGAGCAGAGAGCCCGACGCGGGGCTCCATCCCAGGACCCTGGGATCATGACCTGAGCTGAAGGCAGGGGCTTTAACCCACTGAGCCACCCAGGTGCCCCTATATAAACTGCTTTCTTTAGCTTATTTAAATGTATCATATGAAAATTCCTCTTGCCAAGTGAATACATGGGTAGATATTTGATAAACAAACATAGTAATATTTTAACAATAGAACCAAGGTAGTGAATATGGATGCTTACTGTACGATCCTTTTAACTTTCATATTTGAAAGTTTTTAAAATACTTATTATGCATTCTACAGATATTATGGACTCCTTACTATATACCAGGCACTGGTAAATGCTAAAAAAAGGACCTTATAGTTTAATGCAACAATTCTGCAGACCTGGCTTCTACTAGACTCAGAACCCAAAGTAGAGAACCAGATACTCTTTCAGTCCAAAGAGGAAAACCCCTAATGAGCCTACCTAGCCTGGAAAGGACACAATTATGTGCAATTATGATTGAGAACCAATCAAAGATGGCAAATGAATCTGAAAGCCAATCAGGAAGCTCCCTGCCCACTATCCATTCCCCCCACCTCCATATCACTTCCAAAAACCCCCACACTAAGGGAAAGTCCCTCCCAAATAGGACATTGACTAATCAAAGACTGTCCTGAGACTTCCTCCTTTTTCTCTGTAAAACCCATTGTCCTTTTAAATCCTTGTGCGTCTCTAGTAGCCAAAGGACTGCAATAGTAGCTTACTCCCTTACTGTAGTAAAGTCTGTGAAAACAGACTTGGATGAACTCTGTTGTGGCCTTCAACTTTCTGATAATCCTCAAGTACCATCACCTACATGGTTAGTTAAAACCAGTTGTGACAATTCTTAAATAACAAATGTCATACCTATATGTGTTTTCCCTCACAATCCCTTCCCTCTTTGTATTGTTCTTAAGAGAGAAGAGGATAAAGTTACCAGTAGCTTGACCAGAATGGGCAAGGAACCTCCTTCAGAGCATCTTGCTTGGGAAGGTCATCTGTAGTGCCTTTCCCTGGGGGAACATGCTGAGAATCACTAAGTGTTCAACTTTGACTCTGCATCCCTATGTTAGCAAGTGCTTTGCCCACCCCATAGTAAAGGACCAGGAAATGTGAACAGTAATGGTTGCCTGTGGGCTGCATATTTATGAAATACTAGCCTGAATAATCATGACTGAGTCACTCCAGCAGACTCAATAAAAATTATTGCATTGGTCCATCTGTGTTTATTCAATCTGTCCCCTCATCTCACCAAACACTGAAACACTCATCCTGCAAGATTAATTCAAGCCTCACCTCATACATGATGCCTTCTCTCATCATGCCAAATCAGATGGATTAACATCTCTTTGAAACACTCATAGTTATAGCCTTAGAAAGAAGGAAAGAAAGGGATAAGGAAAGAGAGAGAGAGAGACAGGGAGGGAGGAACACAGGGAGGAAGATAAACATCTTCTAGGAATGCTCGGGCGGCTCAGTCTTTAAGCGTCTGCCTTTAGCTCAGATCATGATCCAGGGTCCTGGGATGGAGCTCTGCATCGGGCTCCCTGCTCAGTGGGAAACCTGCTTCTTCCTCTCCCACTCCCCCTGCTTGTGTTCTTTCTCTCACTGTCTCTGTCAAGCAGATAAATAAAATCTTAAAAAAAAAAAAAAGATAAACCTGTTCTATAGTCTTGTGGAAAATGGAGAAAATCCAGGATCCTTGGAAGGACATAACCTCAATATTTTACTTCTTTTTTAAAGGTTGTATTTATTTATTAGAGAGAGAGAGAGAAGAAGAAGAAGGAGGAGGAGGAGGAGGAAGAGGAGGAGGAGGAGGAGGAGGAACACCGAGATAGAGACAAGCAGACTCCACGCTGAGCACTGAGCCTGATGGCGGGCTCAATCTCAAGATGCCAAGATCATGACCTGAGCAAAAACCAAGAGCCAGACGCTTAACCAACTGAGCCACCCAGGTGCCCTTCAAAGTTTTACTTGTAAAGGTGACAGTCAGAATGGCAAATAACCCTGTTCTGTTTCTTTCTCCTTCACAGCCATCACATTTCTCAGCTTTGACCCCAAATTTTTGCTGCTCTTCATATACACTGTCCCTCTAATTTCCTCATAGAGACTCACTAACTCTATCAATAAAGTTTCTACAAAAGGGAAGCCCTAGGAATGTAATGCAATAGCCTTTTCTGTCAATTGTCAAAGGGGATGTTGGAGTTTCACTGTTGGTGGGAGATGATAAAATCTAATAGGAGAGGTCAGCCCAATACAAGCCAACAGCTTTCTGACACATTATTCAAAACTGGATAATGTGTGGGATTGTGAGTGTCTCATCTTTGGATGTCTACACATGGCACTCAGAGATTCCTCTAGGATTCCTCCAGATGGAAAGTTAGGAAAGGGGACTTCTTTTTTTTTTTTTTTTAAAGATTTTATTTATTTATTTGACAGAAAGAAATCACAAGTAGATGGAGAGGCAGGCAGAGAGAGAGGAGGAAGCAGGCTCCCTGCCGAGCAGAGAGCCCGATGCGGGACTCGATCCCAGGACCCTGAGATCATGACTGAGCTGAAGGCAGCGGCTTAACCCACTGAGCCAACCAGGCGCCCCGGAAAGGTGACTTCTTTAAGTCTTTCTAACTTGAAAATTCAAATAAGATCTCTATGTCAGAAATTAAATAGGGTGGGGTGGGGCAGAAGGAAAGAATAGGGAAGAGGAAAGTTAGGAGACAAAATGTTCCAATTTGGGTCTTGGGGAGGAAGCCAAGATGGAGGAGTAAGAGACTGAAATAGCTTTAGGTCCTAGGAGTTCAGCTAGATAGTTATCAAACCATTCTGAACACCTACAAACTCAACAGGAGATAAAAGAGAAGAAAAGCAGCAATTCTAGGAATAGAAAATCAACTACTTTCTGGAAGGTGGGACATGCAGGGAAGCAAGCAATGGGAAGATAGACTGTGGGGGAAAGGTCCGGCTCCCAGCAAGCAGTGCAGCAGCGGAACACAAAATCAGAACTTTTAGAAGTCTGTTCCACTGAGGGATGTTGCTCCAGAGGCTAAGTGAGGGGGAACCACCATGGGGACTGTGTGGTCTCAGGTCCCGTGGAGTCACAAAGATCAGAGGTGTCTGAGTGTGGCAGAGCTACCAGGTAATGGGTAGGGAAGCCAGCTGCAGAGATGGAGCTGATGTGGGGGTTTTCAGCTTGGGGTTACCTTAAACTGTGATCCATGGCACAGCCAGACCACTGCTCTTCAAGTAGGGACCCCACAAGTGGCAGATACGGAGAGACTCCCTCCCTCCTCTGGGAGGAGTGGTGCGGGAGCACACTGAAGGAATCTGCTGGGTTTGGAGACTCCAAACAGGGTCATGTGCCAGAGAAAGAAATGCTAAGTCACAGGCCAGGTGAGCTCAGAGCACAGCCAGAGAACAGGGAGACAGGAGGGATTGACTGCTTTCCTCTGAGGGAGCACTGAGGAGTGGAGCCCCAAGCTATTGGCGGCTCCAGGCTGGAGATTGGGAGACTGCCATCTTCATTCCCGACCTCCAAAGCTCTAAGGAAACCATATATGGAACAAAAGCTACCGAGAGCGAACCCAAGATTACTTAGCCAGCCCTGGCAAGGGCGGTGCAATTCCACCATAGGCAAAGACATTTGAGAATCACTGCAATAGGCCTCTCCCCCAGAGATCATAAGAACATCCAACCAAGACCAAGGACACCAGTCAATGAGAACTGCAGAACTCCAGAGCTAGGGGAAAGCAACACATAGAATTCATGGCTTTTTCCCCATTATCCTTAAATCCTGAAAAGTTAAGTTTTTCTAATTTTGTTTTGTTCTCATTCTATTTTTTTAAGTAGAGGAAAACTCTTTCCTCTTTTTAAAGATTTTTAACATTTTTATCTTATCAATACCCTTTTAAAAAATCATTTTAAATTTTCATTGTTCATATTTTATGGCTTCATACTATTTAACCTTGTATTTTCTATACATATAGCTTTTTTTCCTTTAAAATTTTTGTGATATAATTTCTTCTACTAGATCAAAATATACCCTAATTCTAGCTCCAGTGTGATCACATTATCTCCTCTTTTTTTTTTCTTTTTTAAGATTTTATTTATTTATTTGAGAGAGAGACAATGAGAGAGAGCATGAGAGGGGAAAATATCAGAGGGAGAAGAAGACTTCCCATGGAGCTGGGAGCACGATGCAGAACTTGATCCTGGGACTCCAGGATCATGACCTGAACCAAAGGCAGTCACTTAACCAACTGAGCCACCCAGGTGCCTTTTTTTCTTTTTCTTTTTCCAACCAACTTCTCTTATCAGTTCCTTTTTTAGAATCTTTTTAAATTTTCATTTTTATAGTCATATTCCTTCACTTCATGTTTATCCTTGTTTTTGTATATATATAAGTTTTTCTTTCTTTAAAGTTTTGGAAGGTAGTTTCTACTAAGACACCAGAATATACCCAAAATCAAGTGGGTGGCTTTGTTTGATTCACCAGTCTAATTTATATATATATATATATATATATATATATATAGTATTTAGTATTTTTTACTTTTTCCCCTTTTCTTCTCCCCCTGGTTTCAGGTCTCTTCTGATTGGGTTAGCATATATTTTTCTGGGGTCTTGGCCACCCTTTTAGTATTTTATACTCTCATTCATATATTCATATACTCTTATCTAAATAAAATGACAAGGCAGAAAAAATCACCACCAAAAAAAACAAAAACAAAAACAAAAACAAAAACAAAAAAACAACAGGCAATACTGATGGCTAGGGACCTAATCAGTACAGATATTGGTAATATGTCAGAACTAGAGTTCAGAATGAAGAATATCAAGATGGTAGTTGGGCTTGAAAAGGGCATGGAAGATACTAGAATCCCTTTCTGGAGAAATAAAAGAACTAAAATCTAACCAAGTTGAAATTTAAAAAGCTACTAATGAAGTGCAGTAAAAAATGGAGGCTCTTACTGCTAAGATAAATGAGGCAGAAGAGAGAATTGGTGATATAGAAGACCAAATGACAGAGAATAAAGAAGCTGACCAAAAGAGAGACAAACAACTACTGCACCAGGAGGGGAGAATTCGAGAGATAAGTGACACCATAAGATGAAACAATGGGAGAATAACTGGGAATACAGAAGGGAACAAGCATCAGAATCCAGGAGGCAAAAAACAAAACAAAACAAAAACTCAAAATCAATAAAAATAGGTCCATACCCCGTCATCTAATAGTAAAACTTACAAGTCTTAGTGACAAAAAGAAAATCTTGAAAGCAACTCGGGACAAGAAGTCTGTAGCATAAAATGATAGAAATATTAGATTGGCAGCAGACTTTTACACAGAGACCTTGCAGGCCAGAAAGGACTGGCATGATATATTCAGAGCACTAAATGAGAAAAACATGCAGCCAAGAATACTATATCCAGTTAGGCTGTCATTGAATATAAAAGGAGAGATAAAAAGCTTACAGGACAAACAAAAACTAAAAGAATTTGCAAACACCAAACCAGCCCTACAGGAAATATTGAAAGGGGTCCTCTAAGCAAGAAGAGAGCCTAAAAGTAGTAGACCAGAAAGGAACAGAGACAATTCACAGTAACAGTCACCTTATAGGCAATACAATGGCACTAAATTCATATCTCTCAATAGTTATCCAGAATGTAAATGGGCTAAATGCCCCAATCAAAAGACACAGGATTTCAGAATGCATAAAAAAATAAGACCCATTCATATGCTGTCTATAAGAAACTCATTTAGAGCCAAAGACAACTCCAGATTTAAAGTGAGGGGGGTGGAAAACAATTTACTCTGCTAATGGACATCAAAAGAAAGCTGGGGTGGCAATCCTTATATCAGATCAATTAGATTTTAAGCCAAAGACTATAATAAGATATGAGGAAGGACACTATATCATACTAAAGGAGTCAGTCCAACAAGAAGATCTAACAATTTTAAATATCTATGCCCCTAACATGGGAGCAGCCAATTATACAAACCAATTAATAACAAAATCAAAGAAATACATTAACAATAATACAATAATAGTAGGGGACTTTAACACCCCCTCCACTGAAATGGACAGATCATCCAAGCAAAAGATCAACAAGGAAATAAAGGCTTTAAATGACACACTGGACCAGATGGACATCGCAGATATATTCAGAACATTCCTTCCCAAAGCAACAGAATACACATTATTCTCTAGGGAATATGGAACATTCTCCAGAATAGATCACATTTTGGGTCACAAATCAGGTCTCAACCAGTACCAAAAGACTGAGATCATTCCCGGCATATTTTGGAACCACAATGCTTTGGAACTAGAACTCAATCGCAAGAGAAAGTTGGAAAGAACGCAAACAGATGGAGGCTAAAGAGCATCCTACTGAAGAACGAATGGGTCAATCAGGAAATTAAAGAAGTGAAAAAAATTCATGAAAACAAATCTGTTCAAAATCTATGGGACACAGCAACAGCGGTCCTGAGAGGAAAGTATACAGACATACAAGGCTTTCTCAAAAAACAAGAAAGGTCGCAAGTATACAACCTAATAGTACACATTAAAAAGCTGGAGAAAGAACAGCAAAGAAAGCCTAAACCCAGCAAGAGAAGAGATATAATAAAGATCAGAGCAGAAATCAATGAAATAGAAACCAAAATAATGGTAGAACAGATCAATGAAACTAGGAGCTGGTTCTTTGAAAGAAGTAATAAGATTGATAAATACCTGGGCAGATTTATCAAAAAGAAAAGAGAAAGGACCCAAATAAATAAAATCCTGAATGATAGAGGAGAGATCACAACCAACACCAAAGAAATACAATTATAAAACATATTATGAGCAATATACACCAGCAAATTTGACAATCCAGAAGAAATGGGTGCATTCCTAGGGACATATAAACTACCAAAACTAAACCAGGAAGAAATAGAAAACCTGAACAGACCCATAACCAGTAAGGACTTTGAAGCCCACATCAAAAATCTCCCAACTAACAAGAGCCCAGGGCAACATGGCTTCCCAGAGGAATTCTACCATACATTAAAGAAGATTAAAACCTATTCTCCTCAAACTGTTTCAAAAAATAGAAATGGAAGGAAAACTTTCAAACTCATTTTATGAGGCCAGAATTACCTTAATCCCAAAACCAGACAAAGACCCCATCAAAAAGGAGAATAACAGACCAATATCCTTGATGAACATGGATGTGAAAATTCTCACCAAAATACTAGCCAACAGGATCCATCAGTATATTAAAAGGATTATTCACCAGGACCAGGCGGGATTTATTCCTGGGCTGCGAAGATGGTTCAACATCTGCAAATCAATCCGTGTGATTCAATACATTAATGAAAGAAAGAACAAGAACCATATGATACTCTCAATAGATGCTGAAAAAGCATTTGACAAAGTACAGCATCCTTTCTTGATGAAAACTCTTCAAAGTGTAGGGATAGCCACAATATCATCAAAAGCCATCAATATCATCAAAGCCATCTATGAAAAACTTCAATATCATCTCAAAGACATCTATGAAAAACCCACAGCGAATATCATTCTCAATGGGGAAAAACTGAGAGCTTTTCCCCTAAGGGCAGGAACATGGCAGGGATGTCCACTACCACCACTGCTATTCAACATAGTACTAGAAGTCCTAGCCTCAACAATCAGACAACAAAAAGAAATTAAAGGCATCCGAATCAGCAAAGAAGTAGTCAAACTCTCACTCTTTGCAGATGATATGATACTTTATGTGGAAGACCCAAAAGACTCCACTCCAAAACTGCTAGAGCTTGTATAGGAATTCAGAAAAGTGTCGGGATATAAAATCAATGCACAGAAATCAGTTGCACTTCTATACCCCAACAGCAAGACAGAAGAAAGAGAAATGAAGGAGTCAATCCCACTTACAATTGTACCCAAAACCATAAGATACCTAGGAATAAACCTAACCAAAGAGGCAAAGAATCTGTACTCAGAAAACTATAAAGTACTCATGAAAGAAACTGAGGAAGACACAAAGAAATGGAAAAACATTCCATGCTCATGAACTGGAAGAACAAATATTGTGAAAATGTCTATGCTACCTATAGCAATCTACACACTTAATGCAATCCCTATCAAAATACCATCAGTTTTTTTTTCAAAGAAATGGAACAAATAATCCTAAAATTTATATGGAACCAGAAAAGACCCCAAATAGCCAGAGGAATGTTGAAAAAGAAAGCCAAAGTTAGTGGTATCACAAGTCCAGACTTCAAGCTCTATTACAAAGCTGTCATCATCAAGACAGTATGGCACTGGCACAAAAACAGACACATAGATCAATGAAACGGAATAGAGAGCCCAGAAATAGACCCTCAACTCTATGGTCAGCTAATCTCCGACAAAGCAGGAAAGAATGTCCAATGGAAAAAAGTCTCCTAAACAAATGGTGCTGGGGAAATTGGACAGCCACATGCAGAGGAATGGAACTGGACCATTTCCTTAAACCCCACACAAAAATAGACTCAAAATGGATGAAAGACCTCAATGTGAGAAAGGAATCCATCAAAATCCTTGAGGCGAACACAGGCAGCAACCTCTTCGACCTCAGCTGCAGCAACTTCTTCCTAGGAACGTCACCAAAGACAAGGGAAGCAAGGGCAAAATGAACTGTTGGGACTCCATCAAGATCAAAAGCTTTTGCAAAGCAAGGGAAACTTAACAAAACCAAAAGACAATTGACAGAATGGGAGAAGATATTTGCAAATGACATACCAGATAAAGGGCTAGTATTCAGAATCTATAAAGAACTTACCAAACTCAACACCCAAAGAACAACTAATCCAATCAAGGAACGGGCAGAGGACATGAACAGACATTTCTGCAAAGAACACATCCAGAGGGCCATCAGACACATGAAAAAGTGTTCAACATCACTCAGCATCAGGAAAATACACACCAAAACCACAAAGAGATACCACCTCACACTAGTCAGAATGGCTAAAATTAATTAAGTCAGGAAACGACAGATGTTGGTGAGAATGTGGAGAAAGGGGAACCCTCCTACACTGTTGATGAGAATGCAAACTGCTGCAGGCACTCTGGAAAACAGCATGGAGGTTCCTTGAAAAGTTGAAAATAGAGCTACCTTATGACCCAGCAATCACACTACTTGGTACTTACCTTAAAGATACAAATGTAGTGATCTGAAGGGGCACATGCACCTAAATGTTTATAGCAGCAATGTCCATAAAAGCCAAACTATGGAAAGAACCTAGATGTCCACCAACAGATGAATGGATAAAGAAGATGTGGAGTATATATACAATGGACTACTATGCAGCTATCAAAAGAAATGAAATCTTGCCATTTGTGACGATGTGGATGGAACTTGAGGGTATTATGTGGAGCAAAATAAGTCAATCAGAGAAAGACAATTATCATATGATCTCCCTGATATGAGGAATTTGAGAGGCAGAGTGGGTGGTTGTGAGGGGTAGGGAAGGAAAAAAATGAAACAAGATGGTATCAGGAGGGAGACAAACCATGAGAGACTCTTTTTTTTTTTTTTAAAGATTTTATTTTATTTATTTGAGTGAGAGACAGTGAGAGAGAGCATGAGCGAGGAGAAGGTCAGAGAGCGAAGCAGACTCCCCATGGAGCTGGGAGCCCGATGCGGGACTCGATCCCGGGACTCCAGGATCACGCCCTGAGCCGAAGGCAGTCGTCCAACCAACTGAGCCACCCAGGCGTCCCCAACCATGAGAGACTCTTAATCTCACAAAACAAACAGGGTTTCTGGGGGTTGGGGGGTAGGAATAGGGTGATTGGGTTATGGACATTGGGGAAGATATGTTTTATGGTGAGTGCTATGTAATGTGTAAGCCTGGTGAGTCACAGATCTGTACCCCAGGGCAAATAATACATTATATGTTAATAAAAATAATTTTTTAAAAATGTCCCAATTTGTATTATGGTACAAATTCTGTACTAGGTCCATCGGCTTGGAACTCATGGTACACTTCAGGCTCCTAGAATAAAAGCCTGGGATTTGTGATGCGATCAGGCTGGGCTACAGTATTTCTCCGGCTCTGTTTAAGTACACTGCTGACCTGCTGTCTCTGACACCATTGAGAGTGTTCCTGCAGACCCAGATAGACAGTTAGGTTAGGCACAGAAGAAAATGGGCCACCTGATGACTCAGAAGCTACTCCTCAGCCTGAGGTTCAAAACACCTCCAGGTCAGCACTGAGCGGCTGGTTCCAGAGGGGAAGCCAGGATGCCGTGACCATGCAGGGAGCACAGCAGTCCTGAGGTGTATCCTAGACCCCTCTAACAATCGAATGAATTTGGCCTTCTCAGAACTAACTTCATTATCCAATGAACCTTCACTTTATCACTGAGGAACAGAAGTATATGTAAAATTGTGCACATAAATTAGAAAACAGAGTAAACACAAATGAAAAGGCTACTATTGCTTACTTGGAAAAGAAAAGAAAATGGCGGACTTTTTTTTACATCTGATCACTTTCACCTACATTTATCATGGAAATAGACATGGAAAGCAACGTCTACCGTGTGGACTCCCAGACATGGTTTGCCAATGGTGATGGGTGTGGCATAGGTTGCCCATTGCTTAGACAATATCACTTCCCTATTTCATCCTCCTTAAGAGAATCCAGCAATGTCATGTGTTCAGTTAAGAAACTACAGTCACTGGACTCCCTTGCAGCTAACAGTGACCATGGGACATGGTCCATAACAACAAGATACATGTTTCCTGGGATTTCTGGGAATGTCCCAAGTCCTGATACAGCCATTTATCCTTCCTTCTTTGTCTTTCTGGAAAGTTGACCTCATTTTTAGATGCTCAGCAGTTCTGCTTAAAGGACAGCAAAGCAGAAGAGGAACGTGAGACTAACCCTGGAGCAGCATCCTGGACCCCAAAATGACCACCTTCCCACTCTGTGCAAGAAAAAGTAAATACTTTATTTCTTTTGACAGTATCAGAGTTTCTCAGCTAAATCCATTCCAAGTAGAGAGTATTGATGAAGAAACACCAAGATTTTCCAAAGTTCTTAGGGTTTTATCGATATCAATTTGTTCCCTTTGTTTTCAAATCAAGGAGATCACGCTCAGAAAGACATGCGGTCGTCTTCACTCATCACTACAACAGCCTTGCCACACTCAGAGTTGGAGTCCTATCATCTTGGTGATAACGTCTGACTGTCTCTATAGTTTGTCTTTCCAGTTAAACTTAATTGCACTTCTCTTCCAAGGTAAACTGCTGAACTGCATATCTTACTGGATACAATAAAAACAAAGAGACACATCCATAAAAATGATTCTAATTGTGCAACCACTCTGGAAAACAGTGTGGAGGTTCCTCAAAAAACTGAAAATAGAGCTAACCTATGACCCAGTGATTGCACTACTGGGTATATATCCTAAAGATACAAACATGGTGTTCTGAAGGGGCACATGCACCCAAATGTTTATAGCAGCAATGTCCACAATAGCCAAACTATGGAAAGAACCTAAATGTCCATCAACAGATGAATGGATAAAGAAGATGTGGTATACACATATACCCATACACATATACCCACGCATATACATTGTATATACACATATATACACAATGGAATACTATGCAGCCATCAAAAGAAATGAAATCTTGACATTTGCGACGACATGGATGGAACTAGAGGGTATGATGCTTAGCGAAATAAGCCAATCGGAGAAAGACAACTATCATATGATCTCCCTGAAATAAGGAAGTGGAGATGCAATGTTGGGGGTTTGGGGGGTAGTAAAAGAAAAAATGAAAGAGGGTGGGATTGGAAGGGAGACAAACCATAAAAGACTCAATCTCAAAAAACAGTCTGAGGGTTGCTGGGGGAAGGGGGGGTGGGAGAGGGTGGTGGGAATATGGACATTGGGGAGGGTATGTGCTATGATGAGGGCTGTGAAATGTGTAAACCTGGCGATTCACAGACCTGTACCCCTGGGGATAAAAATACGTTATATGTTTATTTAAATAAATAAATTAATTAAAAAAAATTTTTTAAATGATGCTAATGATAGCTTGTATATTCCTGTCAATGGGACACTACTCTGGAAACAGTACATAGAGTTAATTGCATTGTATATGGCCTTATTACAAGGTCATTCCATGTCATCCTCCAACTATTTAGAGCCAAAATAAATACAAATTTTAATATAAATGCAAGGATATGGAAAAAAAAAAAACAAACTTAAAAGGAGAGCTCCATCTCTTTCGGATGATAAACTCCAACCATCAATGGACCTATACCCACCGTGTTGTGAACAGAAAACTTACAGTCCAGGCACCGTTTGGAGCCTGGAAATATAACTGCTCACACCCAGTTCCTAGAATTCGAACAGCTACCCATTCAACTGTCCATCCCGTATTTATATAATCATCAGTATTAATGACTGCCTGCCACCTTCACAAGGCAGATGTAAGAAACAGATCAAGACTCATTCAGTTTTTCCCCTCCATTCCTCTGCGTGCACAGGTCATGGTGATTTACTGGGTAAACTTCAAAGCAATGTAAATAGACCTGTTCCATCCACTTGTGCACAGAAGCTGATTACCTTTCAGGAATAGTGCAACAGCATTTGGAGCCCATTTTTCCATCCTTGATGGGATGCATCAGCAGTCATGATGGTAACTGTTGGAGTTCACTCCCAAGACTGTGGTAGGCTGTTGGCAGGCAATGACTTCTGTGAGCAGAATAGAAGGGAAAGAAAGAAAAAGAACTTGTTAGTGTTGACAAACACTTTGGTCAGTCATTTCCTATCCCTTCTCCTTGCCCATCTCTGAATGTAGATACTGAAAAAGGAAAATGCTCCCTTTTCCTGCCACCCTTGCTGCTCAGAGAGGCTATGAGATCCCCTTCTGCCCAAAGAGATGTGAAGTAGAGGGACTCTGGGGACAGATTTTTGTTCTTGCGTAAAAGAAGACAAGTGGGGCTCCTGGGTGGCTCAGTGGGTTAAGCCTCTATCTTTGGCTGGGGTCATGATCCCAGAGTCCTGAGATCGAGCCCTGCATCAGGCTCTCTGCTTAGCGGGGGGCCTGCTTCCCCTGCTCCCCCTACTTCGCTGCTTACTTGTGATCTCTCTCTGTCAAATAAATAAACAAAATCTTTAAAAAAAAGAAGAAGAAGACAAGTATGTGAGAAGAGCCTTCTCTCTCTCTTTTTTTTATGGTATTATACATTTTTTATTTAATTTTTTTTCTACAGTGACTACTTCAACTTTTATTATTCTTTTTTAAAATTTTTTTAATTTTTAAAATTTCTTTTCAGTGTACCAGAATTCATTGTTTATGCACCATACCCAGTGCTCCATGCATCCCCTCCATAATACCCACCACCAGGCTTCTCTTGCCATCTTGAGAGCCTCCCTACTTCTGTACTCACACAACACCTTGTTGAGATGCACTCCTTGTGGGTATGGCAACCATTTGGTGACGGAAAAGCATCAAACCTAAGGATAAAAACTAAACGTGCTAGAGGTTGGAGCAAAAGGAAAGAATGAGCATGGGACACACATGATCTCATCCCCAGCCGCTCTCAAAACGCCTACCTCTAATCATCTTATTACATTTACAATAAATGTCCTTTCTTAAAAGGTAGATTGTTCTACTCTGCTCTAGTATTCTACATCTATAAGAACACTTACTGACTCAGATTAAGCATCAGGACCTATAAAATTATAGGGGTTCTAAAAATATAACACAAAAGTAACTCAAGAACAATACAACAGTAACAGCCAAGCCCATGAATTACCAGTCTACCACAGCTTGTTAGTTCATGGAAGTATTTACCTGGCAGAGTTTGAACCAGCTGGAACCACTCCAGGGCTCCTCAGCCTCCAGGTCCATTTAGAATGAATGCCAGACTTCTGTGGAAAGAATTTCAAAACGCCCCCTTCATTGAGAAAGTGCTTACTTACCCTACGGGCACAGCCACGAAGGCCAAGGAAATCACGAGAATTGTTTTCTGTATTTATATGGCAAACACCTCTGGACAGATTGACAATTTCATTTTGTTTTTAGTAATAATGAAGCCTTTGCCATATCCTCGTGGGGAAGTGGAGGGATAAAGGATAATTATTGCCATTTTTGAAAGGAAAAACTACAAAGAACATGAAATTAAGTGATTACCTATAAACCCCAGTCAAAATGCATCCCCGTGTAGAGACAGCCAGTGAGCCGGCAGGGGTCAAAATCCAGAAACTCTGAGTCCCAGTCTATCTCTGTTCCTCAGGCTCCCTCTTTCCTGATGACACAGCACACGGTGTGGTGAGTCACTCTGTTCCTTGAACCTCCCAAAAGCTGGGCTAGGATACAGAGAGAACACAGATTAAAAAGACAAATCAAACCAACTCATTCAAAGCACTGTAATTAAAGTACCCTAGTGATTTTTTACTCTCAAACATTTAGAATCAAGGGACCTGAGAAAAAAATAAAAAGAAGGCACCAATATAAAAGAATATATGAGAACCTTAAAAGTCAGAATGACTTTCAAATAGTGTCTACAAAGTAAGCAAAAGTGGAGTAACTAGAAGTAGCAGAGAAAGAAGAAATATTTTCGAAATACATTTATTATTCAAGAGTTAACTCGATTGGGGTACCTGGGTGGCTCAGTTGTTAAGCGTCTGCCTTCGGCTCAGGTCATGATCCCAGGGTCCTGGGATTGAGCCCTGTGTCAGGCTCCCTGCTCAGCACAGAGTCTGCTTCTCCCTCTATCCCTTTTCCCCTGACTGTGTGCCCTCTCTCTCTCAAAAATAAATAAAATCTTAAAAAAAAATCCTGGAAGAAATTAGGGGGGGGAAATGTTACCTGTAGAGGAACAAAGATAAAAATTACATCCATCTTGCCCTCAGAAATCATGCAACCAAGAGAATGAAATGAAATATTTAAAGTGCTGAACAAAAAAAAAACCCACAGAAGCTAGAGGGCTAGAGTTTGGTGTCTTGAGAAATTATCCTTCGAAAGTAAAGAACAACTAAAGACTTTCTCAGACAAACAAAAACTGAAGGAATTTGCTGCCAGCAGATCAGCCTTGCAAGAAATGTTAAAAGAAGCTCTTTAGAGAGAAGGAAAATGGTGTAGGTCAGAAACTCAGATCTACTAAAGAAGGAGGAGCATCAAAGAAGGAATAAGTAAAGGTAAAATAAAAACTTTTCCTAATTGACCTAACAGATAAATTTTGTTCAAAATAATAGCAAGAATGTATTCAACTATGTGTGCTGATGTCTATACCTCATATAGGTACATATGCCTGTATATGCTCATAACTGAAATGAATGACAGCAATGACTCAAGGGGTAAGAAGGAGGATTAGGATTATTTTGTTGGGTAAGGCATTCACAATATCCAGGAAGCGATAAGCAATTCAGGGCTATTTAAAGGTGAACTTGGGTTAGTTGTAAGAGTACATGGCAAACTCTAGGGCAACCACTAAAAAAAAAAAAAAAAAAAGTAAAAATAATAAAAATAAAAGCACAACGGATGTGCTCAGAATGAAGAGAAAATAGAATTATAGAAAATGCTCAATCAAAACCACGAAAGACAGAAAAAAGAATGGAAGACAAAAGTAGGTATGAAAAAAAGAGTAACAAATAGAACACAGTGACAAATATGGTAGATATTAATCAAACTATATCAATAATCACTTTGAATGTTGATGGTCTAAATACACCAGTTAAAAGGCAGATTGTGAGAGTGGACCAAAAACAAGACCCAGCTATATGTTGTCTATAGGAAACCCACTTTAAATATAAAGGTACATACAGATTAAAAGTAAATGGGTGGGGTGCCTGGATGGCTCAGTTGGTTAAGAGTCTGCCTTAGCTTGAGTCATGGTCCAGGCATCCTGGAATCAAGCCAGGCATCAGGTTCCCTGGTCAGCGGGGAGGCTGCTTCTCCCTCTCCCTCTTCCTGAAGTTCCCCCTGGTTGTGCTCTCTCTCACCCTCTCTCTCTCTCACACCCTCTCTCTGTCAAGTAAATGAATACAAATCTTAATAATAATAAAACAGCACATGGGTGAAGACTTAATTTATCTGAAGTTTCTAAGGCAAAGCCTCACTTAGAGTAAATACTATATAATTATCTTTTATTATTGGAAGAATTCAATAATATAATCAACAGATTTTTTAAAAAAATATTCTATATATTTACTTAATATAAACATTTGGAAGAGTTAAAGAACTGATCATATTTTTAAAACATTAAGAACACCTCAATAGATACTAAAAATCACACAATGTAAAACACATTCTCTGGCTAAAGTGCAAGAAGTAACCAATAATTTTTTTTAATTCGTAAATTTAAACATCCTCTCCCTACCACTTAATCCTAATTCTAACCTTGAACATTTTTTTTAAATTTCTTTTCAGCGTAACAGATTTCATTGTTTGTGCACCACACCCAGGGCTCCATGCAATCCGTGCCCTCCTAATACCCACCACCTGGTTTCCCCAACCTCCCACTCCCGGCCCCTTCAAAATCCTCAGGTTGTTTATCAGAGTCCATAGTCTCTCATGGTTCACCTCCCCTTCCAATTTCCCCCAACTCCCTTCTCCTCTCCATCTCCCCTTGTCCTCCATGCTATGTGTTATACTCCACAAATAAGTGAAACCATATGATAATTGACTCTCTCTGATTGACTTATTTCACTCAGCATAATCTCTTCCAGTCCCGTCCATGTTGCTATAAAAGTTGGGTATTCATCCTTTCTGATGGAGGCACAATACTCTATAGTGTATATGGACCACATCTTCCTCATCCATTCATCCATTGAAGGGCATCTTGGTTCTTTGCATAGTTTGGCGACTGTGGCCATTGCTGCTATAAACATTGGGGTACAGATGGCCCTTCTTTTCACGACATCTGTATCTTTGGGGTAAATACCTAGTAGTGCAATTGCAGGGTCATAGGGAAGCTCTATTTTTAATTTCTTAAGGAATCTCCACACTGTTCTCCAAAGTGGCTGCACCAACTTGCATTCCCACCAACAGTATAAGAGGGTTCCCCTTTCTCCACATCCTCTCCAACACATGTTGTTTCCTGTCTTGCTAATTTTGGCCATTCTAACTGGTATAAGGTGATATCTCAATGTGGTTTTAATTTGAATCTCCCTGATGACTAGTGATGATGAACATTTTTTTATGTGTCTGATAGCCATTTGTAGGTCTTCATTGGAGAAGTGTCTGTTCATATCTTCTGCCCATTTTTTGATATGATTATCTGTTTTGTGTGTGGTGAGTTTGAGAAGGTCTTTATAGATCTTAGATATCAACCTTTTGTCTGTACTGTCATTTGCAAATATCTTCTCCCATTCCGTGTTATGCCTCTTTGTTTTGTTGACTGTTTCCTTTGCTTTGCAGAAGCTTTTGATTTTGATGAAGTCCCAAAAGTTCATTTTCACTTTTGTTTCCTTTGCCTTTAGAGACATATCTTGAAAGAAGTTGCTGTGGCTGATATCAAAGAGGTTACTGCCTATGTTCTCCTCTAGGATTCTGATGGATTCCTGTCTCACATTGAGGTCTTTTATCCATTTCAAGTTTATCTTTGTGTACAGTGTAAGAGAATGGTCGAATTTCATTCTTCTACACATAGCTATCCAATTTTCCCAGCACCATTTATTGAAGAGACTGTCTTTTTTCCACTGTATATTTTTTCCTGCTTTGTTGAAGATTATTTGACCATAGAGTTGAGGGTCCATATCTGGGCTCTCTACTCTGTTCCACTGGTCTATGTGTCTGTTTATATGCCTGTACCATGCTTGGACATCTTATTTTATGAAGGTGGAGAGCTGGTTGATTTTTGGTGATGGTGTTTCTCCTGCCATGGAAACATGAGAAAATTTCCCCAAGATAGTTGGTCTTAAAGTCCTTGAGTTCTGGGTTTACTTACCTAAAAAATAAAAGGCTAAATTTGTTTTGTGAGATGCAGTCAGGGAAGTGAGTTTTGCTTGGAGAGTAAGAGAAGAAGGTGACCCAACTTGGAAAGACTGTTGGATTCCATAGATTAAGGCTTGGGGGCTTCTGTAGGACTTGGTGGTGGGCTGGCTCCTTGGCCCCCAGTAAGGAACCAAGCACCATGGGTTTTGGAGTTTCGGCCAGTATCTGCAAGACCAAATATAATCTTGAGGGTGTGGAAGCTACCATTAAAAGTTGCCTTCTAATAAAATATTTTACAGTCATCTATTATTATATTACAAACTATCCCCAAACTTTAAATTGTTGTTGACTTATGACAAAATAGTTATACTACAATTTCTGGTTAAATCATTATCCAGCTGTTTACATTATTATAAGCAAGTAAATTTTTTAAAAGATTTTATTTCTTTATTTGACAAAAATCATTTTATTATATTGCACAATTTTGTGGGTCTGGAATGCGAGTATGGATCAGCTGGCTGATTCTTCTGTTCCATGTAGGTTTGACAAAAATGATTCTGGTATTCAGTTGGCAGATGGGCTGGCCTAGAGGGTCCCAGGATGACTTCTGTACATGAAGACTCATGCACGCATGCCTGGACAAGGATGGTTGAAGAACCAGTAGAACTAGGTGTATTAAGTAGAGCACCATGCATGACCTCCTAGCATGTGGTATCAGTGTAACCAGACATTGTACCTGGTAGTTCAGGGCTCCAGGAGTGAATAAGGCAAAAGCAGCATGGTCTTGTATAATCTAGGCCCACACGTCACCTCATGTCACTTCTACTGTTGACTGGTAAAAACCATCACAAGCCAGCCCAGATAAAAGCAAAGGGCACATAACCCCCACTCTGACTAGTACCAAAAACTTAACAGCCACTCTTTTAAACCACCACAACTATAAAGACATGGACTTAGACCACTTGGAACTTCCAAAATGGACTGAAAATCAGGGGCCCTTCTGCAATTTTAGGAACTGCATAAACCACCAGAATTCATATATAACATGCCTAATGGAAACAGAACCAAAAGGAGGCTGACTCTCAGCTTAGTTATGTTTTTAATTACATTAAGAAAATATCAACTCTTATTTACTAAAGCTTTAAAAATATTACATATTTAAAAGATTTATTCACATAAAAAAGTAAAATGTTCTACAAAGCTTAAATAAAATACCTCTTCCTTGCCATATTAGTTTTCTATTGGCTGCTATAACACATACCACAAATTCAGTAGCTTCAAACAACACATATTTATTATATTATATTTCTGTAGGTCAGAGTCTGGCACAGGCCTCGCTAAGCTAAAATCTTAATGTCCACAGGGCACTTCCTTTCTGGAGGCTCCAGGGGAGAATCTGTTTTCCTTGTTCCTTCAGGTTCTTGGCAACATTAGGTCTTTGAGGTTGTAGAACTGAGGTCCCTGTTTCTTTGATGAGGGTTGATCCTGACTCTTAGAGGCTACCTGTGTTCCTAGGGTCATGACCACTCCTGTGGTCACATCTCTCCCTCTCTCTCTATCCACTCTCTAACCTCAAAGGTTCATGTGATTGGATTCACTTAAATAACCCAGGATAATCTCCCGATCTCAAAATCCTTAATTAAATCACATCTGCAAAGTTCCTTTTACCATGCTACTTAACATAGTCATGTTTTCTGGGGATCAGGACAGAAGCATCTTTGGGAGGTTCTGCCTACCATACTCACTACTCCCCATCCCAATTCCAAAGTCTTTTTTGTTATACCAGTGTATAGCATGATTTCTGGATGTTCTTTTAATTTAACCCTTAACACTAAGATAATGATTTAACTCTTTTATGTGCCCACACATCCACACACACATACATATTCTGTCTTCCCCCATTCTCCCAAAAAGAGTTATACCACAATTTCTGGTTAAATCATTAACCAGCTGTTTACATTATTATAAGAAAGCAATTTTTTTTTCAGATTTCATTGATTTATTTGAGAGAGAGAGAACACAAACCTGGGGAGAGACAGAAGAAGGGAAGCAGACTCCCTACTGAGTAGGGAGCCCAAAGCAGGGCTTGATCCCAGGACCCCAAGACCATGACCTGAGCTGAAGGCAGATGCTTAACTGACTGAGCCACTCAGGCATCCTTAAGCAAAGTAAATATTTTTATAACTAAAAACATGTTATGCTATGATTATTTCTTTCCTGAATAATTGCAATCACTATTTGCCATCTTTCTTTCACTCGCTTAATTTTCTGTATATTGATCATCTTGGAAGTTTTCATCAGAATTGGAAATCACTTCTCAATACATTTTAACACAGCAAGAAATCTATCAAATGTTTTCCTTGCTTGAAAACATCCCTCCTTTGCCTTATTCCCTTTCATTGGGACTTGGATTGATTGCTATCCAATCTATTACAGCTATTGAACTGGAAATATTCTTTTAGTATCACTTCCAGAATTGACTTTTTATTTCTCCTATGTTGAGGATCACCTGTCTCTTGGTCTACTCCCCCCCCCTTTTTTTTTTTTGCTGGAGTACATGCACCAGTAACTCTCTGAGAAAAGGCACATGATTTATTTTATTTTTTAGTTTGCATGTCTTAAGACCTTTTTTTTAATTCTACCCTCATATTTGCTTAATGTTTAGGTTTTGTAGAGTATGCTGGGTTGGACTTCTTCCTCCCCCATCTCTTAAATGATGTCAAGATTTGAGTGAGGATGGTGTGGGGAGCGGCCTGTGTAGTATCTTATAGCAAAGGAATAACAGAGGTCAATTGTGAAGAGGGAGTTAACCAGAATGACATCTCCACCACAAGTTTGTTCTTGGGCGCATCGTTTTTATAAAAGAGCAGATGGTAGTTGAGGATCTGGGAAAGGATTCCTTGTACTTAAATTCTTGACTTTCATATACCTAACCAATTTGAACACTTCATATACTTAACCAGTTTGAATAATATTCTAAAGTATCAACTCTTCCTGGAAGAGGGGTACGTCCAGGAGTAGAGAGACAAAAAACACTGGCTCTCTCATTCTCTCATTCTTTTTCACTTACCAGAAACAAAAAGCTTTAGAAAACAAAAGTAATTTTTTCTACTATATTACATCCTTCTTCCACCCTATAAAGTGGTTCAATGGCCTCTTTGTGGAGTCTGTTGCTTAATAACCCAAATTTCTCTAGAGTTTAGAATACTTATAAATACAATCACCAATAATGACAATTTTCATTTATTTTTCCTTTTAAAATTTATATCAGAAATTTATATGGTCCCCTTTGAAAGATGATAAGAATTTAAGAAATATATACATTATAAATTTTTTAAAAAGACTCATGATTTGTAAAGATTCAAGAAAAAGAAAAAAAAGAAAGACTTCAATGATTTTCTAATCATATTTATCATGAACAGTTTTGGCCTATGTTTCTACTAATGAAAACCATTATTAATTTTAGTCAAGTTTTAAAGAAAGTAATCAAGTCCTAGACACTGGATATTACGGTAATGTTATAACCTTATTTTCCAGGCTTTTATAATCTCCTTGTAGATACCAGACAGTTTTATAGTGAACAGTTAAACAGTCTATGATTAACTGCTAAAATGAAAGCTGTAAGCATATAATATCTGACTCCATATCATGAAAGACCTAGGTTATTAGCAAATGTGCTGCAGAACTTTATCCTATAATCTACTTAAATAAAAAATAAAAGTTACTAAGCTGTAAGTTGGTGAGAAATGCAACAGAAAAATTCATAGTAAAACTCAAACAGATCATCTTAATATATATATTCAACCTCCCGGTCCAAGCATATTCATGTCTAACACAAGTTCTGCATAGAAACAAACATGATGGGGCGCCTGGGTGGCTCAGTGGGTTAAGCCGCTGCCTTCAGCTCAGGTCATGATCTCAGGGTCCTGGGATAGAGTCCCACATCTGGCTCTCTGCTCAGCAGGGAGCCTGCTTCTCTCTCTCTCTCTGCCTGCCTCTCCATCTACTTGTGATTTCTCTCTGTCAAATAAATACATAAAATCTTTAAAAAAAAAAAAAGAAAAGAAACAAACATGATACTAAAATTGAATTTTTACCCTAAAGCTAACATGGAAATGAAAACTGAAGAAAAAAAAAAGTACATTTATTTCTTTTACGAGATTTTTCCTAAGATTTTTAAGTTACTTGTACATTTGGACCTTTTGCATTTTAACTTCCTCTGAGAACAATAGAAGTAGATTCCCACCCTGTTACAATCTTATCAGCTAGGTCTATGGAGAAATCCTTTCAACTAAAACAGTTAACAAGGTTAAAATCTGGATTCTATCAATTAATGATGAAAGCAATTTAGTAGTTGATCAATGTTACATGTTTAATGAACTTAGATGAACACTTTCATGCCTTTGAACTAACAACTCATATTAATTAATTCAGTTAAATGCAGAATTCATATTTGATCTCCCTATCACATAGCAAATGTAGACAGCTTGAAAAGCCATAAATGGCTACAAACAATGTAAATGTGCAGGAATTTCAGTATAGAAAAGCAGAAAGGAAAAAAAAAAATCTAGAGCCGGTCCAAATTGTTCTAAAAACTGAAGTTTAGATTTCCCTTTCTATTTGGCATTTGCTGAATTTCTGGATTCCACCAATTGTCTTTAAATTCTAAACAGTGAAAAACTGCTTCCTCAGAAGTACTGGGGGGAAAAAAAAAGAAGAGGAAAGAAAAAGGAAACTAAATTGCTTTTTAAAGCATTCAAAACCAACTGTCAAAGGTCATTGCTGGGGAAATAAGCAGCCAGTATTTGAGTGAGACCTCAAAGTATAAATATCAACTTCTGTAGTCCATGCCTTGGCTCTACTTCTCAACTGAAGACTTCTAAAATTACATGGTTTCTAGTAAGTGAATTACATTTACATTTTTCCCATAATCAAAAAATCCAGATCAAAGTTTGATTTCATAATCTTGTTGTTTCCTGAAGAGGTGTTCTGTAGTGAAAATGAGGTCATTGCCTTGGTAAATTGAGAGACCAGCTCAGAAAGTTACCAAAACTATGAAAAAACTGGTTTTATGATTTAAGGATGTACAAGCACATTTTATTGAGAGCCCCAAGGTCCCAGGAAAGTACTGATGTATATTTTTGCCTCATGCTTTGGCATATTTTTTTTTCATTACAATGGTTACATTTGGAGATCCATAAGGAAGAGCAGTGCTGTACCAAAAGAAGGAAAAGGGGGTGGGCATTTTAACCTTTAATGAAATAATTTCAGCAATTTAAATTTCATTTTAGCTTTAATCTATTCATATGCTAAGACTGGAGGAGATATTTTGGGATTGACTCTCTACCCCCAAAAATCAATTCTTGTTTTTTGTTATATACTGGAGAAACCATGCACAAATGCAAACAGAATTAGTACAAATGCTATCTCTGGAATAAAAACAAAGGCTGGGTTGGGGTTAAAAGACTCCTGGGATGGAGGCCACAAGAGCACAGTAAAAGCAAATTAACTACAGGATGTTTTCCATCCAGAGTGGATTCATCTACTGACAATGAAAGGGGAAAAAGTTCTCTTGGTTATGGATTGGGTTTGTCTAGAATTTTTAAACAACCAAAATACCATTGTAGGGTCATATGTCTGTGAGAAATATCACTACAACTAAACATTTAACTAAAGAAGGAAAAAATTAAAGTTTTACCTATTAGCCAATACTAAGTTCTTTAAATTGTTATCATAAAAGTTGCTCGTTTAAATAATCCAGTAAGACAAATATTTTTATTTTAATAAATGGATCAAAATGTACAAGCAATACCTGGTAATGCTCTATAGAGTTCATCCTGGGCACAGATGCAGAATCTTTATGCCACCAGATAATTTTTTTAGTAAAACAATGAAAATTGGCAATGCAGATGCTATAGGAAATTTTATGCTTAGGCAATCTTGCATCTATTCTGTAATTCATGTATCTGACACTTGCTAGCTATTGAAAGATTGTTCATCAGAGTTGTTCTTAATTAAGATACTTCTGAATTTTTAAATATGTTTTAGTTTAGACAATATTTATTAAAATTTAATAGTAAAACCAGTAGCAAGTTAAGATAGTCTCCCCTCTCTGTGTTCCTCATCTTAATGCTCCTTAAAAATCATTGAATTTTTGGGGGTGCCTGGGCGGCTCAGCCGTTAAGCAGCTGCCTTTGGCTCAGGTCATGATCCCAGGGTCCTGGGATCAAGCCCTGCATCAGGCTTCCTGCTCAGTGGGAAGCCTGCTTCCCACTCCCCCTGCTTGTGTTCCCTTTCTCACCGAGTCTCTCTCTGTCAAATAAATAAAATCTTAAAAAAAAAAAAATCATTGAATCTTTAAATTAAGAATTCCAAATAGTGTGTTCCCTTTTCTTCTCACTCCTTTGGCCCGAACATCTAGAAAAGGCTTTATTTTGACATGATTTTTACATTTTCTTTGATCTCTATTAAACTCATGTACACTGAGTGACATAATCACTAGATTTACTAGGTTAATAAATGGTAGTTGGAGATATATAACACAACAATTTCTGACTAGAGATGAGCTCCCTCAGAATGAGCACGGAAAGGAAATTTTTCAATCAGTAAAGCTTGTTCAGCCATTAATGAATCAATAAAAAAATTTTTAAATCACATGACACCTAAAAGATTTCAAATGTTTTTACAAAATTTTCCAAGAAATAGTCAACACTGGTATACTATACTGTCTCACACCTCTACATTCCAGGTACTTTATTCCTTAATAGGCCAGATAATTTCACTATTCCACAAAAAAAAACAAAACGAAACTAAACACACACACACACACAAAATCCCTAGTTATGCCTGTAAGTAGGTGACCTTCCTCTATTATTCTTACGCTATACAAAGAATGTGAAATATACCACAATATTTGAATATGTTTCATATAAATTGTTCATTTTAATACAAAACCATTAGTGGTAAAGTACCTACATTTTTATACATATTTAAGTGTTTATTTTATTAGCAGATGTTCTTTATTCATTAACATATCTCCCTAGACTGAAACATTCAGATACCACCTTCCCCACTTCCCCAATAAGGAGGGAGCAACCCTCAGAACAGACTCCTGTTTCCTGACCACAGGAGTAGCCATGTGACCCATCATTCTGGCCACAGTGAAGCATGAACATGTGATCCAGTTAAAGCAATGTGGAGTCCTGCCTAGGACTCTCTGCTGGACCTTAGTGGAAAGAAATTCCAGTTCTCTGCTGATGACACAACTCTAACAATGTGACCACAGGACTGCCAGCCACTAGGTTCCCCACCTCATGGAAAAGTTTGAGAGAATCAAGTTGATGTCCTGACCATGGCTAACCAGGCTCAGGACAGCACAAACTTCCAGGTTTGAGTTCCTGAGACCCACCAACCATACCACAAAATTAGAATCTCTGGTTTGGGAAAGTAGGGGCATTCCTTCTTTAACAATGGAGTAAATGACATTCAGCTTCCAGTAACATCTCCCAAAAACAGAACTAGTTAGGTCTTGCTGAATCCTATCTTTCCTTGACACTCATCTCCCTTACAATGACTTTTACAGTCCTGGCACATAATAGGAGCTCAATAAATACGTTCTGAGTGAACGAATGAATGAATCAATGAATTTGTTAGCACTGAACTATACTGTACAGTTAGTAAAGGTGAGTTAGTAAACATAGGAACACAGTAATTTAGAGCTCACATTGAGAGGTGTCTTTAAATGGCTCTGTAAGCATATAGTCTTTTCTGGGTACCATATTCAGCTTAAGCACAGAACACCCAAAGAAAGTGAGGGTCCCATGGAGAGAGGAATCTGGTGCTATACAAATGGGGCAAGAGACTTCGGACTAAAAGCTGGAGAAATAGGTCTCCCAGCCACCAAATGGGATCTGAGCCACCTCAACTGTTATGGATGGAATGCCTGTGTCTCCCTAAAAGTCATATGTTGCAACCTCCAACCTTACCTAATGTGACAGTATTTGTAGGTGAGAATTTGGGGAGGTAAATAGATTTAGATGAGAGCATGAGGGTGGGCCTCCCATGATGAGATGCGTGTCCTTAAAAGACCCCAAAGAGCTTGCTTCCTCTCTGTCTGCACATATGGAGGAAAGGCCATGTGAGGACAGAGGAAGAAGGTGCTGTGAGCAACCCAACAAGAGAGGCCTTACCAGACTTGGATCCTGCTGGCACCTTGATCTTGAACTAGTAATCTCCAGAACAGTAAGAAATAAATACCTGCTGTTTAAACCACCCAGTCTATGGTATTGGTTAAAGCAACCCAAGCTAAGACAAATTTTCTTATCAGGATCAGGCCCTATGTCTCAGAGTCCGCCTCACTACAGAATGTGATGGCTAGTCTCAGCTCCCCGCAGAACACTTAATTTTATTTAAGATAAGTTTTACTGTGTTTACTGAGGCTATACAAAGCATAAAATTTACATTTTATAAAGTCATACCATTTGTTCACTCTGAATTTTATTTGGCTACTATTTTCCTACTAGGTTGAGTTCCATGATTGACTGTTGAATATAATAAACATTTATTATGTACCTTTTACATACTAAATTCATTCTAGATCAGGGGATATTGAAGAAAATGCCTGTCCTTATAGAGTTTATATTCTAGTCGAAGGGGGATGAGGTGAAACAGGGGATAAACCAACAAACATGTAAACAATTAAACATGTAGTATGTTATATAGTGACCTCCAGTTCTGGCCATGACAAACCCTTTCATATCTGTTTAACTATCTCATCAAAAACAACTACAGGAAAACATGAAGAAGGCCCTGGAGAGCAACCAAATTTGACAGATTACAATGCTCAAAGCAGGAGAACATAGGAGGTCCACATTTACCCTGTCATTTTCCCTAAGCACATTTTCCAAAAGGCAGAACATAGGAAAAGTGTCCAAGCTGAATGGCAGTCTTAGCAGAAAAAGAGACAACAGTCAGTATTTGGAGCTGTCAAAGCATTTGGATCTGGGAAAACCCAAAGAAAGAAGAGAATCACAGAGAAAAAGCCTAAAGATCTTCACACAAAGTCCTCCCAAGTCATTGTCTGACCCTGAAATTTTTCATGGACAGTTTAAGCCTTCCTGAAGAAGAAAACAAAGAACCCTGGGGAAAAAAACAGAACAGGGTGGCTAAAGAGTCAAACAGAACCTTTAGCATCTAAGAATTACTGAGGAAACAGAAGTCAGAGTTCAAGGTAGAATGATCTTGGTAAACATTCAAGCTTGAATTTGAGATCCTAGAGTGGCCGGGAAGCATGGCTTTGTCATAAAACTAAGAGGATAACCTTAAACAGACCAGACTTAACAACACTTGCAATCAAGTTTCAAAAGAATCAAGATGATCTGCCAATTTCCTAGCTGCCTTCCAGAAGAAAATTAGACCTCTTCGGAAGAACAGAGTAACAGTCCAGCGTTCTTAAAATGTTTTAACCAAAAGGTTCATCATCCAAACAAAAATCACCAGGGGTGAGACGTAAGAGGGTGGAGGAGTAGCAGACTGAAATGACATCAGATCCCAGGAGTTCAGCTAGATAGGTATCAAACCATTCCAAACATACAAACTCAACAGGAGAGAGAAGAGAAGAGCAGGAATTCTAGGAACAGAAAATCGACCACTTTTTGAAACGTAGGATGAGCAGAGAAGTGAGTCCCAAGGGATGGGAAGATAGACTGCGGGGGGAGGGGCTGGCTGCCAGCAAGCAGCGGAGTGGCGGAGCACAAAATCAGAACTTTTAGAAGTCTGCTCCACTGAGGGACATCACTCCAGATGCCGGGGCGGGGAGACCCTTGTGAGAGCAGTGTGGACTCAGGTCCTGTGGGGTCACAGAAAGATTGGGGGTGCCAGAGTGTGGCAAAGCTGCCAGGTATTGGAGTGGGGAAGCCGACTACAAAGACAGAGCCAGAGAGTGAGCTTTCAGCTCGGGGTTACCTGAAACTGATCCGTGGCACAGTCAGACCACTGCTCTTTGAGCAGAGACCCCACAAGTGACAGACCCAGGGAGACTCACTTTCCTCCACCAGGAGGAACAGTGTGGCAGGAATCTGCTGGTTTTGGAGACTCCAGATGGGGATGTGCGCCAGAGATACAAACACTCATTCACAGGCAGGTGAGCTCCGAGTGTAGCCAGAGATCAGGGAGATAGGAATGATTGATTGTTTTTCTCTGAGGGTGAACTGAGGAGTGGGGCCCCAAGCTCTTGGCTCCTCCAAGCCAGAGACTGGGAGGCCTCCCATCCTCCAGAGCTGTTGGAAAAGCGTTCAGGGAACAAAAGCTCCAAGAGCAAACCTGAGCAGATTATTTAGCCCAGCCCCTGGCAAGAGAGGTGCAATTCCACCTCAGGCAAAGACATTTGAGAATCACAGCAAGAGGCCCTTCCTGCAGAAGATCAGCAAGAACATCCAGCCAGACCAAGCTCACCAATCAAGGAGAACAGCAGAACTCCAGAGCTAGAGGAAAGCAATACATAGAATTCATGGTTTTCCCCATGATCCTTTAGTCTTGCAAAGTTAAATTTTTAAAATTTTACTTTTTTTCTTGTTCTATATTTTTAACCTTTCCTCTTTCTGCTTTTAATGTTTTTTAACTAGTTTAACAATATCTTTCTAAAAAATCTTTTTAAACCATATTATCATAATCATATTTTATCCCTTCATTATATTTAACCTTATTTTTTGTATATCTAAAGGTTTTGGGTTTTTTTCTAAAAAATTTTGGGATACAGTTTCTTATAACAGATCAAAATATACCCTAATCTAGCACATGGCTTTGTTCTAGTCTCCAGACTAATCACATTCTTTTTTTTTTTTCCCTCTTCCTTTTTCTAACCAACTTATCAATTTCTTTTTTTAGAATTTTTTTTAAATTTTCACCTTTACAATCATATTCCATCCCTTCATTGTGTTTACCCTTATTTTCGTGTATATATAAGTCTTTTTTTCTTTAAAATTTTGGGAGGTAGTTTCTTCTAAGAGACCAAAATACACCCAAAATCAAGTGGGTGGCTCAAGACTGGGTTCTATTCACCAGTCTAATATATATATATATATATAGAGAGAGAGATAATACACACACACAATATTTTTATTATATTTATTATATAAAATAATATAAAATTAATTATAAAATATATTATATTTTAAAATAATTTTAAAATAATAATAAAATACATTAATTGATAATATAATAATAAATATATTTATTATATATATAATACACACACAATATTTTATTTTTTATTTAATTGCTTTTTTCCTCCTTTCTTCTCCCACAGTTTTGAATCTCTTCGGATTTGGTTAGCGTTTATTTTTCTGGGGTCATTGCCACCTGTTTAGTATTTTATTCTCTTGTTCGTATATTCTTACCTGGACAAAATGACAAGGCAGAAAAACTCACCACAAAGAAAAGAACAAGAGGTAGTACCAACAGCTAGAAACCTAATCAATACAGACATTGGTAATATGTCAGAACAAGAGTTCAGAAAGACGATTCTGAAGGTGCTAGCTGGGCTCGAAAAAGGCAAGGAAGATATTAGAGAAACCTTTTCTAGTGAAATAAAATCCCTTTCTGGAGAAATAAAAGAACTAAAATCTAACCAATTTGAAATAAAAAAAGGTACTAAAGAGATGTAGTAAAAAATGGAGGCTCTTACTGTTAGGATAAATGATGCAGAAGAGAGAATTAGTGATACAGAAGATCAAATGACAGAGAATAAAGAAGCTGAGCTAAAGAGAGACAAACAACTACTGCACCAAAATTCAGAGATAACTGATACCATAAGATGAGACAATATGAAAATAACTGGGATTCCAGAAGAAGAAAGAGAGGGGGCAGAAGGTATATTGGACCAAATTATAGTAGAGACTTTCCCTAATATGGCAAAGGGAACAAGCATCAGAATTCAGGAGGTAAAGAGAACCCCTCTTAAAATCAATAAAAATAGGTCCACCCTGTCATCTACTAGTAAAACTTACAAGTCTTAGTGACAAAAAGAAAATCCTGAAAGCAGCGCGGGACAAGAAATCTGTATCATTAAGTGATAGAAATATTAGACTAGCAGCAGTCTTATCCACAGAGACCTGGCAGGCCAGAAAGGACTGGCATGATATATTCAGAGCACTAAATGAGAAAAACATGCAGCCAAGAATACTACATCCAGTTAGGCTGTCATTGAAAATAAAAGGAGAGATGAAAAGCTTACAGGACAAACAAAAACTAAAAGAATTTGCAAACACCAAACCAGCCCTACAGGAAATATTGAAAGGGGTCCTCTAAGCAAAGAGAAAACCTAAAAGTAGTAGACCAGAAAGGAACAGAGACAATACACAGTAACAGTCACCTTACAGGCAATACAATGGCACTAAAATCATACCTCTCATAGTTATCTCATATCTCTAGTTACCCTGAATGTAAATGGGCTAAATGCCCCAATCAAAAGACACAGGATTGCAGAATGCATAAAAAAAATAAGACCCATTCATATACTGTCTATAAGAAACTCATTTAGACCCAAAGACACCTCCAGATTTAAAGTGAGGGGGTGGAAAACAATTTACCATGCTAATGGACATCAAAAGAAAGCTAGGGTGGCAATCCTTATACCAGATAAATTAGATTTTAAGTCAAAGACTATAAAAGGAGATGAGGAAGGATACCAAAAGGGTCAGTCCAACAAGAAGACCTAACAATTTTAAATATCTATGCTCCTAACATGCGAGCAGCCAATTATACAAACCAATTAATAACAAAATCAAAGAAACACATTGATAATACAATAGTAAGGGACTTTAACACCCCCCTCACTGAAGTGGACAGATCATCCAAGCAAAAGATCATCAGGGAAATAAAGGCCTTAAATGAGACACTGGACCAGATGGACATCACAGATATATTCAGAACATTCCATCCCAAAGCAACATAATACACAATCTTCCCTAGGGCACACGGAACATTCTCCAGAATAGATCACATTCTGGGTCACAAATTGGGTCTCAGTAGCAAAAGATTGGGATCATTCCCTGTATATTTTCAAACCACAATGATCTGAAGCAAGAACTCACTCACAAGAGAAAAGTTGGAAAGAACTCAAATAATGGAGGCTAAAGAGCATCCTACTAAAGAATGAATGGGTCAACCAGGAAATTAAAGAAGTGAAAAAATTCATGGAAAAAATGAAAATTAAAACACAACATTTCAAAATCTATGGACATAGCAAAGGCAGTCCTGAGAGGAAAGTATATAGTGATACAAGCCTTTCTCAAGAAACAAGAATGGTCTCAAGTACACAACCTAACTCTACACCTAAAGTAGCTAGAGAAAGAACAGCAAAAAAAGCCTAAACCCAGCAATGGAAGAGAAATCACAAAGCTCAGAGCAGAAATCAAGAAATTGAAGCCAAAAGAATGGTAGAACATATCAATGAAACTAGGAGCTGGTTCTTTGAAAGAATTAGTAAGATGATAAACCCCGGGGCAAACTTATCGACAATGTGGAGGAAATGGATGCATTCTTAGAGACACATGAACTACCGAAACTGAACAAGGAAGAAACAGAAAACCTGAAAAGACCCAAAACCATTAAGGAAATTGAAGGGGTCTTCAAAAACCTCCCAAAAACAAGAGCCCATGGCCAGACGGCATCCCAGGGGAATTCTACCAAACATTTAATGAAGAATTAATACCTATTCTCCTGAAACTGTTTCAAAAAATAGAAATAGAAGGAAAACTGCCAAACTCTTTTTATGAGGCCAGCATTACCTTGATCCCAAAACCAGACAAAGACCCCACCAAAAAGGAGAATTACACACCAATATCCCTGATGAATACAGATGCAAAAATTCTCACCTAAATACTAGCCAATAGGACCCAACAGTACATTAAAAGGAATATTCACCAGGACCAAGTGGGATTTATTCTTGGGCTACATGGCTGGTTCAACATCCGCAAATCAATCAATGTGATACATTAATAAAAGAAAGAACAAGAATCATATACTCTCAATAGATGCTGAAAAAGCATTTGACAGGGGTGCCTGGGTGGCTCAGTGTGTTAAAGCCTCTGCCTTTGGCTCAGGTCATGATCCCAGGCTCCTGGGATCAAGCCCTGCAGGTGGCGCTCTGCTCAGCAGGGAGCCTACCCCCCCCCAACCTGCCTCTCTGCTTACTTGTGATCTCTGTCAATAAATAAAAAAAATCTTTAAAAAAAAAAGCATTTGACAAAGTACAGCAACCTTTCTCAATCAAAACTCTTCAAAGTGTAGGGATAGAGGGTACATACCTTAATATCATCAAAGCCATCTGTGAAAAACCCACAGCGAATATCATTCTCAATGGGGAAAAACAGAGCTTTTCCCCTAAGGACAGGAACATGGCAGGGATGTCCACTACCACCACTGCTATTCAACACAGTATTAGAAGTCCTAGCCTCAACAATCAGACAACAAAAAGAAATTAAAGGCATCTGAATCAGCAAAGAAGAAGTCAAACTCTCACTCTTTGCAGATGATATGATACTTTATGTGGAAGACCCAAAAGACTCCACTCCAAAACTGCTAGAACTTGTATAGGAATTCAGAAAAGTGTCGGGATATAAAATCAATGCACAGAAATCAGTTGCATTTCTATACCCCAATAGCAAGACAGAAGAAAGAGAAATTAAGGAGTCAATCCCACTTACAATTGTACCCAAAACCATAAGATACCTAGGAATAAACCTAACCAAAGAGGCAAAGAATCTGTACTCAGAAAACTATAAAGTACTCATGAAAGAAACTGAGGAAGACACAAAGAAATGGAAAAACATTCCATGCTCATGGATTGGAAGAACAAATATTGTGAAAATGTTTATGCTACCTATAGCAATCTACACACTTAAAGCAATCCCTATCAAAATACCATCAATTTTTTTTCAAAGAAATGGAACAAATAATCCTAAAATTTATATGGAACCAGAAAAGACCCCAAATAGCCAGAGGAATGTTGAAAAAGAAAGCCAAAGTTGGTGGTTTCACAAGTCCAGACTTCAAGCTCTATTACAAAGCTGTCATCATCAAGACAGTATGGCACTGGCACAAAAACAGACACATAGATCAATGGAATGGATTTGAGAGCCCAGAAATAGACCCTCAACTCTATGGTCAGCTAATCTCCGACAAAGCAGGAAAGAATGTCCAATGGAAAAAAGTCTCCTAAACAAATGGTGCTGGGGAAATTGGACAGCCACATGCAGAGGAATGGAACTGGACCATTTCCTTACACCACACACAAAAATAGACTCAAAATGGATGAAAGACCTCAATGTGAGAAAGGAATCCATCAAAATCCTTGAGGCAAACACAGGCAGCAACCTCTTCGACCTCAGTTGCAGCAACTTCTTCCTAGAAATATCACCAAAGGCAAGGGAAGCAAGGGCAAAATGAACTGTTGGGACTCCATCAAGATCAAAAGCTTTTGCAAAGCAAAGGAAACAGTCAACAAAACCAAAAGACAACTGACAGAATGGGAGAAGATATTTGCAAATCATATATCAGATAAAGGGCTAGTATCCAAAATCCATAAAGAACTTACCAAACCCAACACCCAAAGAACTAATCTAATCAAAGAATGGGCAGAGGACATGAACAGACATTTCTGCAAAGAACACATCCAGAGGGCACAGACACATGAAAAAGTGTTCAACATCACTTGGCGTCAGGGAAATACACGTCAGAACCTCAAAGAGATACCACCTCACACCAGTCAGAATGGCTAAAATTAACAAGTCAGGAAATGACAGATGATGGTGAGGATGTGGAGAAAGGGGAACCCTCCTACATTGTTGATGGGAATGCAAACTGGTGCAGGCACTCTGGAAAATAGCACGGAGGTTCCTCAGAAAGTTGAAAATAGCTACCCTATGACCCAGCAATAGCACTAGGTATTTACCCTAAAGATACAAATGTAAAGATACAAATGTAAAGATACAAATGTAGTCATCCAAAGAGGCACGTGAACCCGTATGTTTATAGCAGCAATGTCCACAATAGCCAAACTATGGAAAGAACCTAGACGTTCATCAACAGATGAATGGATAAAGATGTGGTGTATATATACAATGGAATACTATGCAGCCATCAAAAGATATGAAATCCTGCCATTTGCATCGATGTGGATGGAACTAGAGGGTAATGCTGAGTGAAATAAGTCAATCAGAGAAAGACAATTATCATATGATCTCCCTGATATGAGGAATTTGAGAGGCAGAGTGGGGGGTTTTGGGGGGTAGGGAAGGAAAATATGAAACAAGATGGGATTGGGAGGGAGACAAACCATAAGAGACTGTTAATCTCACAGAACAAACTGAGGGTTGCTGGGGGGAGGGGTGTGTGTGGAAAGGGTGGTTGTGTTATTGACCTTGGGGAAGGATATGCTACGGTGAGTGCTGTAAAGTGTGTAAGGCTGACCATTCACAATCCCTGGGGCAAATAATACATTATATGTTAATAAAAATAATTAATTCAAAAATTACCAGGAATGCTTAAAAACAACAAAAATAGGGCCAAAGGACCGCAAGTCAGGCAATAAGGAAAAAGCACAATAGAAGTGGATCCAGATGAAAAAAATCTCAACTGAAAAATGGAAACTACCAAATAGAACCAAATAGAAAGTGGAATCAAAGAATACCATTAAAAATTTACTAGCTAGGCATAACTAAAAAACTGGAAATCACAGATGGGAGGATTAGGTAACTCAAAGATATATCAATAAAAATGATACAGTATGAAGAGGTGAGAGAATGGTTGAAAAAAATAAAGAGTTCCGATGATATTTAGGGAAATATCAGTCTAAAGACATGAAATTGGAAGTCTACCAGGAAAGAACAAGAAAGGGATAGAAAAAGAAGTTAAAGAAATAATGATGAAAAATTTCCTGAAGTTAGCAAAAGAAAAGAAAAAAAAAAGATTTAGAGATCCAAGAAACACAACAAAATCCAAATAGGATAAATTCAAAGAGAACCACACCTCAGCACATCAATAATTGGACTACTGAAAAATAAAGACAAAGAAAAACTAAAATATAAAAAGAAGTAAGAAAGAAAAGGAAAAATCTTAAAAGTGTGCGGTGGTCAGTAGTGAAAGAACACATAATTTACAGAGAAAGAATAGTGCAAATGGCAGCTCATTTATCATCAGCAAGAACAGGGTCCAGAAGACCATGGTATGACATTTTAAAAGTAGTTACAGAGCAAAGGAAAAGGTCAACCTAGAATTCTATACCCATTGAAAATATCTTTCAAAAACAAAGGGTAAAGGGGCGCCTGGGTGGCTCAGTGGGTTAAGCCGCTGCCTTCGGCTCAGGTCATGATCTCAGGGTCCTGGGATCGAGCCCCGCATCAGGCTCTCTGCTCAGCAGGAAGCCTGCTTCCTCCTCTCTCTCTGCCTGCCTCTGCCTGCTTGTGATCTCTCTCTGTCAAATAAATAAATAAAATCTTTAAAAAAAAAAAAGAGTAAAATGAAGATAATTCTGTTAAAGAAAAGTTGAGAGAATTCATTGCCTTCAGATTTACATCATTGGAAACACTGAAATGCAATTTTTAAAAAGATTTATTTATTTATTTTAGAATGAGTCATGGTAGGGGCAAAGGAAGAGAATCTTCAAGCTGACTCCCCACTGAGCACAGAATCCCATGTAGGACTTGATCTCAGCACCCTGAGATCACAACATGAGCCGAAACCAAGAGTCGACACTTAACCATCTGAGACCCAGGCACCCCTGAAATGCCTTTTAAATAGGATTTAGCTATTTTCAGTTTCCGTTAATTGTCCTAAACTTGCCAGGTTAGTCATATGTGCTGATATGTGCTGATAGAGTTTAGGACAACTATTCAAAGTTTATAACAAAGAGATTATTTCTGTTTTAATGATACCGGGCTAGCTATAATATAAATGGCTATTTTCCATAAGTGGGGAAGAGAATTTACCTTGAATTCATCATAACGATTACCATAGGAACAGAGATGGTGATTTTTTTCCTATCCATTTAGGTGCAGGCCAAGAAGTTAGAATGTAGAGTGTAAGTATAGTTACAACTACTTCCAGAAGGAAGTTCCTGTTCAGGATGTACTTACTACAAAATGACAGAAAGTTTAAGAGAAATGGCTGAGCTTGGGTATATGAATAAGAAAGAGAGGGTGGAAGGTTTCTTTTGTCTGCTAGAAAGCATAAAACTGTGGCTCCTTGCATAACAGGGCACAAGTGTCTCAGGCAATCTGATCAAACACATAAGCAAAAAAGAAGCAACATTTTCCTTTATGCACCAAACATGTGGAGAAGTCCTGCCAAGAGTTACAATTCAACTTTACCTAATCATGTTCCTATATTAGCATATCAGACAGTTTTCTTTTAAGTGAACCTTTCCAAGGCCATGCAAGGGAAAGCCATGTTCCCATCCTCAGGATTAAAAGGCGAGAAGTCCGTAAGATACACAAGTCAGGCCCCATAAGTGGTTACCTGTCAGTGCCTGGACAGAACATCTTTGTTTAAGCTAAAGTAGTCCCCTGGAGAAGAAAGTAGTCCCCTGGAGAAGAAAGTAGTCCCATGGAGAAGAAAGAAGCAATTCATTTGCTTCTGCTAAGGTTTCCCCCTGACAATCAGAAATAAATATTTTAAACAACAGAAAACACCAAGTAGAGGAAGTATATCATACTGGATGACAGCATGGATTTTGGGACCAAATGGCGGCAAGTTTGTAAGCCGGTTCCGTCACTTGGGATCTTTGTGACCTTCCAAGGTCCACCTTTGCATCAGTTTTCTTTTTTTATGATGCTAAGGTGCCTGCCTCACAGTGGGCTGTATTGAGGACACAAAATATATGTTAAGTAAGAGTTAGTAGTACATACATTAGCACAGTTTAAGCTCACTATTATTTTACTAAGAGATAAATGATGTAAAATCCAGCTCTCCATTTTCACCTATTGATTCCAGGAGATTCCAGAACCCATATATTGCAGAGCAATGGATTCTTCTGTATTACAAGACATACATCCCTTTGTTTTCTAGGCAACTGTTACACCCCCCAGCACTATGAGGACGGTGATTCTCTGGGGCAAATGGTGCTCACCACCTGGCAGCCACAAGAAAACAAGAATGCCAAGGTCTAGAGTGAGGAGAGGGAAATGGTTTGTGGCAAATGCAGGAGGTAAACAAGTGGCTTGAGAATGAGTTCTCAGCGGAAGAAGAGATGCCACCTCTTAAAATTGCTAGGGGTGTGCACCTGGATGGCTCAGTCCGTTAGGTGTCTCACTCTTGATCTCAGCTCAGGATTTCATCTGAGGGTTGTGAGTTCTAGCCATGCATTGGGCTCCGAGCTGGGCATGGAGCCTACTTAAAAAATTGTTAGGGGTAAGGCGGGGCCAGAGAGCAGATTATCTGCACAAGGGAAGAGGCTTTCTCTAGTAAGAACCTTGGGTAGAATTCCACAAACAAATATGGAAAATACATACATACATATATACGTGTGTTTGTGTGTATTTTTTTTGAGAGCGTGCGCACACGCGAGTGTGAAGCAGGGGAGGGACGTTGGGAGAGATCTTAAGCAGACTCCACCAGCACAGAGCGTATCATGGGGCTCGATCTCCCAACCCTGAGATCATGACCTGAGCTAAAGTCAAGAGTTGGATGCTTAACCCGGTGAGCCACCCAGGCACCTTTAATTCCATGTACTTAAGAAAAAATTTTATAAATTCGCTTGTGACCTAGGCCCAGGGCAGGATTTGATGGCTCAAAGTGACCTCTAGCCAAGACAGCTGGCCCTGTTCATAAACCATATAGAAATAACCCCTGCTCTGGCCAGTCACTCTTGGACTTTTCACACTCTTAAGGGAGCCTTTCCCAAGAGGACTTCTAACTCCTTAGAGGAGGTGGCAAAGCTTCCTGGTACTACGTAGGGAAAATGCAGTTGAAGACTAAAAGTGTAACCCCAGAAGTTTGGGTGCAAAGCCAGCTGTGGTCAGAAAGATACTTACTCTTGGGGTGCCTGGGTGGCTCAGTGGGTTAATCCACTGCCTTCGGCTCGGGTCATGATCCCAGGGTCCTTGGATCGAGTCCCACATCGGGCTCTCTGCTCAGCGGGGAGCCTGCTTCCTCCTCTCTCTCTCTGCCTGCCTCTCTGCCTACTTGTGATCTCTATCAAATAAATAAATAAATTCTTTAAAAAAAAAAAAAAAAGAAAGAAACATACTTACTCAGATGCCACTACGACTGGGTTCTCTGCCAGTGTCAGGCCCAGGCATTACTGCGCCATGGACTTTGGGTAGAAGGCTTCGGGGGGAGGGAGAGTGGGAACAGACGAACTGGTGTTCACCACCCATTAGCAAGACAAGTCATGCAAAAGAAGAAAACAAGAGTCAAAATTTTTAAAAGGTGTTTCAGCACAACCTTCTTCCAGTGAAGTTTTATTACTACACTCATTTTAAGTAGACTTGGTCTCACAGATGATCTGCCTGCTTACTCCCAGCTCTATGTTGAAGGCTTTCAGGGCAGTAATTAACATTAGCTGATTACTAATTCATTTCATGTCTCCCACGAGCATTTTCACTTTTTCCTAATTTTATTTTATTTATTTTTTTTTTTTACTAATTTTGGTCCCTACTCTCCAGTCTCTGCCCAGTTTATGGGGCATCCAGAAACCAACTAGTTAACCTGACTTAATTAAACTTCAGACTCTGTACCCAGGTTATTAAGTAGACTACAAGGCAGATCTTGTGAACGCAATTTTTATTTACACACTGTATCTAGAAGCAGATACATAAATTCTTATACAATTAATTTCCAAAAATGTGCAAGAAATTACTATAATTTGTTTACAAACCAAAACACATATTAAAATCAATGGACTTTGGATAATTCATTCTGTGGTGTTCTCAGTACAAATGGTACACACCTGATTTGAAACATACAGAAAAAGTGTAAACTACAGCAATCTGGATTGCAAGTATTAATTTCATGGCACTCCAACGACTATAAAATTTCTTTAATCCAACATGTATACTTATTACAAAATTCTATAAGAATTTTTCATCATCTCTGGATGTAGAGTTTGGATCACTTTTCAGAAACAGCAACTACACATTCACCATATTATGACTGATCAATAAAAAGGATGTTTATTAAAAAAATCCTTAGTAGGATTTTAGAAAGTAGCAAAAGGAACCAAATTTGTGATTACTAACGTACCAATACTTTATTTTGGAACTTTAAAGTTATTTATGGAACTGGTAACTGCTCCTTATTAGAGTTTTCAACAAAACTGGCTATTGCTGGTAGAGTGATTTCATTTTCAAATTGACTTCACATTCGATGACAAGCCATTAGGATTTAATATATATTATTCTGAATCATTCATGAAACAAGTTATCTCATATATAATGTGAAATGTACAATGATTAAAACTGGCGTTTCTGAAAGCATTATTAAGATATTTAGATTTATAGCACTAGCAGGGGCACTGCGTATAACCTACTTAAGATTTTAGTCATTTTTATCCTGTTTCATTAATACTGGCTCAGAAATTATAATGTATACTTTGTGTTTATTTCCTATATGCCAAAGATTTTTGTCTTTTGGCACATGATTTTCTTCAACAGCAAGATGGTTACCCTTGTAGCCGGTTTCCTTAAAAACTATTCTTAGTTCTATGATCATTTCCTGTGATATGTTTCTGACCTTCTAGATTTTCAGATTATTGCACCAAGTAGAAAGAGAACAGTTTTCCTTAGAAAGAGAAAGAGTGAGATATTTTTCAAGTACTTTCTATGCTTTCTTATTATTTATAAAAATGCCTAATAGTGTCCTAGTAAGCCTAGAATTAGCTTCTAGCCTCCATCATGTTTTGTGACGAAATGTTTGATTAAAAAAAACGACTCTGATTCATTTACTATGGCAAAAGGATACAGCTTTCCTGTTTTCTCTTTCTTGCCTTGAGCTCAGATTTTTTAGAAGCACATATTTTAAAAATCACTTACAGGTTTTTCCCGCGCCATCTAAACTGCCATTCAGTAGAATCCAGAAATTTAACCAAATGGTATCTAAATCAAACTACAGGACAGAGATTTCTCTCTTTTCCCCTTTCCATTTTTAAAGACTATTTTATTTTAGGATCCTATAAAGCCAGTCTCTCACATTATGTTGTGCTGCCTACGCCAAATGGTTCTCTCTACACAAAAGCAGAAAATATTCCAATACTCCTTTGTTGGTAAATAATTTCTTGGCAAATACTTTTATTTTTATCAGTACACTATCAGACCCTAGCAATTTCAAACTGGATTAGAATAGGGCATTTCACCTTGAAGTATTTTATATTACAACTACACAAAAAGCACATAAAAAACTGGCTTTCTGAATTAGAACAGCATCAAGACTTGCCCTCCATAAAACCCAAAATACAATTTTAAAAACATTTAGATGAAACTCAAACTAATCTTAACGTGAAACTAAATAGCTAGATCTTGAACACATGACATCATGAGGAAAACGTGGGGGGCAGGCTTTGCCCACATGACGAGACAGGGTTCAGGGCAGTCCAAAGACCTCTGTGCACCATGATCTCACAAAGAGTACATGTAAATGCTTCTAGAAACACGGAGAAGCCATTTCAACATTTATTATTAATACACAGTGACTCTGTGACAATACCTGCCATCTAATATAGATGCACAGGGACTTTTAACTCACCCTAGATATATTTTAAATTGTTTAAAAATAAATAGTTTTGCAAAAAAATAGTTTAAATGTCTTGCATTAATTTGATAAGTTTACAACTCTGTTATAGTTCTTAATCCAAATAGCTTATAGTGAACACTTAAATTATATTATTACAGTATACTCCATATTCCATCCTATTAGGTGAAAACGTATCAGAAAATGAAAGAGGAGTCTTTGCGACAAGGTACAATCAACATTCCACCAAAATTAAGTACCTTTTCCCCTTTAAGTCAAAATACCATAACACGGTATTATTGTGCCTTTTCTTGGTATTTCTCAGTTCTGACCCTACCTAAAAAACAGAAACAACAACAGCAACAAGAAACAGGGACGCTGGCATGTCTGAATGACAAAGCCATTACGGGTGACCCAAGACCTTTACTCTTACTTTTAATTGAGGGGTAAGAGATAGGAAAACTGAGTGGCAAAGGAAGAAATGTCATAAATTATATGTTTCATCGGAGGTGGAAACATTTTCTAGATGGGATGCTTCCAAAACACTCACTGAAGCGAATAAACACTGAATTTCAAAATAACCAAAGTACTGGGGATAACACACTCCTTTCTGTGCCCCAACCCAAGCAACTGAATCAGAGATAAAACAACTAATGCTGGCTGCCAATTTACTTAAGACTTAGCTAAATTTAAAACAAGACAAAACAAAAAACCGATTTTTAAATGGCAGTATATACGATGGGCAACAAGACTTCCATATACCTGATACAGTTTTTAATATTCTTCTTACAGGAGGCTCCACAAGTTCCACAATTTTTCAACTAAAGTCATCAGGTTTTTTGGTTTTGTTTGGAGAGAAGGAAGGGTCAAATCTAGCACATCTTAACAGTGACTACATAAAAGAAGAATATAAACCCAAATCTAAAACAAGGTTTTCTACTCAAATCAATTTAAAAACTTTATATAAACTTAAATGTCGCAAGAGAATCTAGTCCTTTACGAAGGTCAGTTCTACATCAAGTTCACCCAAAGAAAATGTTGGCTAAACTAAAGAAATCACAGATAAAACACTTTACCAAAGGAAAGTATAATTAACACAACAAAATTACTATCACAGGAAACTATGATCATCTAGTGTCTCTTCAATAATAGTTCTAGTCCCATAGGTCTTCTTATGTTATTCCAATTTGTACCAGAGCTTAATGACAGAAAAGGCAACAATTTCTAAATTGGTGGTATACACTTCTTTATGATTTTTTTTCATGTAAGGCCATTTATTAAAATAGACAAACCACAAGATGAAAATGAAGGCAACAGAAAAATTCAACTTTTCACAACCAAAAAACAGCACAACCTCAAAAACAATTTGGAAATAAGTGTTGTAGAAGTTATGTTGCAGATCTGCATTCCAATACCCAAGATTATGTCAAATCATAGTTCTAAATAAATCCTTCTGAAGTATGAGATTAAAAATCATTTTCAGTGTATGTGTAAATTCTGCATTTTTTCATATGGGTATGTTTATTCAACACGATCTTTGAAAACGGGCCATTTAAAGAGACATAACAATATTCATTCTGTAAGTTTCATTCAACTTTACTTAGGGTTGAATACACATGAAATGTGCTTTTAATGCATAAAAATCACAGTGGATAGCAGCAAAGGACTGGGGGGGGTGGTTAAGGAGAATCTGATCATTCACATTGTGATTATTCTGCACATTTATGAAAGATAATTCACACTTCCAAAACCGCAAGACTTCCCTTTTTAAAGAACCAAAATAAACCCAAGACACCTTGCTGACACTTCCCCACCCCTGAACAAATTGATTACTTTTACACATAAAACTGAAATAGTATGGCAGCAAAAGATTTTGATAGCAATGTAAGTTTGTAAACTGTATTTCAATCTCTTTTTCTTATTCCCAAAGTGCAAGATGCAGGGTTCTCGTAATCTTTCAGTAGTGCTTCTCCTGTAAGTAATCCTTCATTTTGTTTGGCAAAGGCAGTTTCTGAATCAAGTCTATCCTAGTATACTGACGTATAACAAAACGACACAGGTACTGCAAAGAACGCACCTGCATGAACCGTGACACGGGATTGGTCAGTCTGACCGGGTAAGTTGCAGATCCAGGCAACCGAGACCTTGAATAACAAAAAGCTCCATTTTCAGAGTCCCTGATTGAATGCTCAATTAGATCAACGATGGACGTATGTCCTTCTACGTCGGGCTGTTCATAAAAGCTAAACCTACCATTGGAGTGTTCGATTCTCGTGTGAAGTGTTTTGCCATGGGAGCGGAAGCTCAAGCTCAAAAGGTAACGGTCGTCAGAACTGTCCCGAACAAGGAAAGAGCCATCTGGCACATTCGCCAGCTTCCCTTCTGCCTCCCAGCGCGTGATGGGTCCCCAGTACCATCCTTGTTTCGCCAGTTTTTTCAGCTCCTCCGTAAGGCTCGTCACAACCATGGGGCCGCTACTCTGCACCGAGTCGTACACTCTCGCCACCCCAGGGGCAGAGTTCGGGTCAAAATTCAAATGGCAGCGCATGCTTTCGGCCACGTGGGCGTCCGTGCCGGCGAGCGCCCCGAAGTTCCTTTGGACTGGATCGGTCTGCATCGGAGGTAGCAACGGTGAGAGTGGGGGGGCGTCGTCGTGACCCGCTCGGGGGCTCTGCAGCATGACGCCGGTGGTGCCGATCAACAGGCCGTTCACCGCCTGGTCCACGAAGATCTCCGGGGCCACCACGAGGTCCTGGTCTACCTGATTCTCGTCTTCGGCGAAGGAGCCGCCTCCCACCTGCGGAGGGACCGCGGAGACCTCCATGGGCGAAGAGGTGTCCAGACAGTAGGCGCGCGGCCCCTCCAGCGGGTACATCCCCTCGTCTAAAGGCACGGTGTACTGAATGTAGTCCTGAGGCACAAGTCCGATAACGACAGGCACGTGTTCCTCGAGGTGCAGGTGCAGGTCCCCGTGCTGGGCCTCGGAGCCCTTGAGGGAGCTGCTCTGCTCCGGGCACACGGTCTCCGACTGCAGGTCGTGAAAATCCTTCCGCACCCCGTTCAGGGCCGGGCTCGGACTGGACGTGTGAACCAAGGCCTTGACCCTCACCTCCATCTTGATGCACGTCTCCTCCGAGTTGGTGGGCCGCAGGGGCCACGGCGTGGGGCTGTAGTGGTGGCTGCGGAGCGACGTGGAGCGGATGGGCCGCTGCGCGCGCACGTCCTTGAAGACCAGCGGCGCCGACGAGGAGGAGAAGGTGTCGTCGTCGGCCGCGCCGCCGGCCGCCGCGCCGCCCTTGCCCTTCTGCTTCTGCTTCGCCGACAGCCGCCGTTTCAACGTACCCATGAGGCTCTCGCTCTTGGAGCGGCCCTTCCCGCCCTTCTCGTCGTCGCCGCCCAGGTCGCAGCCCGCCAGCTCCTTCCCGTAGCAGCCGCCGAACAAGGGCTCGTCCTTCCCGAAGTCGCCGGCCAGCGCCGGCTGCGGCACCACCATGAAGTCCGTGTCCTCCTTACTCTTGCTCAGGTTGAACGACTTCCGGAAGGTCTTGAGGCTGATCTTCTTCATGGTGACTCGCTCCCCGCTCGAGGCTCACCCGCTCTCCGCGAAGCGCTCCTCACGCATCCGGGGAGGCCGCGATGCCGCATCTACGGACTCGGCCGGCCTCGCACACCCTCCGGAGCCGTCCTCTAGAAGGAGAAAACGTCAAATTCTTAAAAAGTCCCATTACGGAAGAGTTCCACACACGTTTAGTTCACTGTTTCAAGCCTTTAGCTTCGGAAGGAGGACGCGCGTGGGGCGGCAGCAGGGTCGGCGCCGTCTGCGCGGGGCGCCCCCCGCCGTCCCCCCGCCGCCGTCTCGGCCCCCCGCCGTCCCCCCGCCGCCCCCCCCGCCGGCCCCCCCCGCCGCCCCCCGCCGCCCCCCGCCGTCCCCCCCGCCGCCCCCCCCGCCGCCCCCGCCTCCCCCGGAAGAGCCCGCGGTCCTCCGGCCGGTCCGCGTCTCACGAACACCTCGGGACGCCTCAAGAACAAACCCTACTCTGCCTCTCTCCTTTCCGCACCGCGCTTTTGAGAGAGTCCAGGTTCCCGCCTTTCCTAACTCGCTCTGCCCGAGCGACGCTCGGCTGCTGTCGCCCGCGTCCCCAGCAGCACAGGCTCAGGGACGATGACACCAGGTCCAACGGGCAGAGTAACAAGCCCGGCTGATTCCTCAATAGTTTACACACACTTTCAAATACTTAATCATCTGTAGGGACACATAAAAAGAATCCTATCATCCGCGAGAGCCTGCAGAAAGTCTGGCGTGGGCCCGCATGCCCGCGAGCCCCCCAAGAAGGCTCCGGCCCCTCAGCTTCCCCGCGCCCGGCACAGCCTGAGCCCCGCTCGCGCTGGGGCGCTCCCAGCGGAAGCCACGCAGCTGGAAGTGTCGGTCTACTCTGAAGATGATGAAGCATATTTCCAGAATGATTATTTCTTCCTCCTCTTATTCTTCTCCTCCTTCTTCCCCCACCGCCCCCCTGGCAAATTTTTACTTCTGTATCCAAAAATATGTTTTCTAAACTATCTTATAAACATTCCATCACAGAAAAAAAGACAGGATTTTAACTCTGTAAAGACTTTCTGAATATCATTTTATAGGGAAAATTTGGGGCCCCAGAAGTAATACTGGTAACAGTAGTACCTGCCTTGCAAAGACATTCTGTTTTGTTTTGTTTTTTTAAGATTTTATTTATTTATTTATTTGACAGACAGAGATCACAAGGAGGCAGAGAGGCAGGCAGAGAGCCCCAGGCGGGGCTCGATCCCAGGACCCTGGGATCATGACCTGAGCCGAAGGCAGAGGCTTTAACCCACTGAGTCACCCAGGCGCCCCAAGACATTCTGTTTCAAACTACACACGTTTTATTTCCTCTCTGTCCGAGCTCTGCAGTTTCTGCAACCAACAAAGTATAATGTCCTAAAATAAGATGATTAGCTTGACTTGAGCAAAATGCTAATAAAACTAAGAGCAAGATCCTCCCCACCCATCAGTTCAGCACCACTCTGTTTCTTGGCAAAAGAAAAAAAGCTCTAAGCTTGATGACATTCACAAATTCACTATGCATTTGCTAAGTCCCTGCTACACACCCAGCACTGTATGGTCATACACAGATTAATAAATCGTTTATGGCCTCATAATCTAGTAGCACAGAGAGATGAATGAATGTATGTATGAATGGACAATATTTAAGACAAACCTATTAGTAATATACTGATGATAACACAAAGGGAACTAAGAGAGACATCTTACAAACGTTTACAAATAGACAGGATTTGGTTACTGTGTGCATAGAATCTGAATGAAATCATTTTTAATAAAAGCCACTCACATCAGACAATCTATCAGGGGATCAGCAATATCATCTCCTTAAAGGAAAAAGCAATTTTAAAAAGTCTTGCTGTCATGTACTATTTTTTCGAGCAAATTGTAAAAAAATGCATATATGTACTTGGAGGGCCAGTTTCTTTTAAACATACTAAGTTTTCTATTAGATGAACTCACTATCCAAGTACCATTATCTTCCACCTAAGCATAAACATGTAAGTTATTAACAATTTTAATTTGTTTAACAAAAATATGACCACTCATAAACATGAAATGGAGAATGTAACAATATACTTTAGTTGGCAAGTCACTCCTTCTGAGTAGACCATATAGGTTTTGTAGCCAAAGACAGATTCCAACATGTAATCTTTTCTGATAAGAATAATAATCCAACTGTGGTTGTGACAGGTACATCTCTAAGTATAACTCCTCCACGCAGCAGAATTTAGAGATTTTGTTGCTATGTGATAAAGATGAATTACAACCACTAGAAAGAAGCGGATATGAAACTCAAGTTAAGTAAAATAAGCTCTTCTCTTACACAACACATGTAAATTATGTTGAAATTTTAAAAGGTCAACAAGAAAAAAGAACAAAAGAAAGGAGCTGATATCATAGAAATAATAAATAGTAAGTAAAAATGTACAAAGTAGCTTTCTGGTAAAAATTAATATTGTGTGTTTGCATCACACAAGCCTGATCCATGGGCTTGTGGATGAGTAAGTCCTGGGCCAGGACCGTGACACCCCGCACCCCCAACTATGCAACCGCTCCAGGGGTCATCAACCAATGATGTCACGAAACCTACCACACTTAGAATTTCCATAGTAATTATCATATCAACTTGCCTTGCTACCAATATTTTAGGAAGGCAAGCGTATGTAGCTCCATGAAAATCTGTACGCTGCATGAGCACATCCTTCATGACCGTATGAAGCTTTAAAAATGCCTGAAAGTCAGTCATACATTCTGCTGCAATTAAATACCACTCCAGAGTAACATAAAGTAATGCTGTAATACTACCTATGAATGTGCCAGGAAAATATCTGGAGAAATCTTTGCAAATAAAGAAACACTATCACACACAGAAGCAGGTCCAGGCATACATGGAAACAGGGCACATCAGCAAACCGATGGCAAAGGACACAATTCAGTCCTCAGCGTGAAGACAACTGGTTATACATCTGGAAAAATGAGAAAACTGGATTCCATACCTCATACCAGCAGTGAAAATAAGTTATGAGCAGATTAAAGATCTAACAGTGAAAATCTCATTTTAGTTGGAACAAAATATAAAATATCTTTAAGACTTTGAGATAGGAATAAAAAGTCTAAGTGCTCGCTTTGGCAGCACATATACTAAAAACAGGAATAAAATGTCTTAAGGCACAAAAAAGGATAAAGAATAAAATCGGGGCACCTGGCTGGCTCAGTGGGAAGAGCATGTGACTCTTGATCTTGGGGTCTCACATCAGTTTAAGCCCCACGTCGGGGGTAGAGATTACTTTAAAAAATAAAAGCTTTAAAAAAAATAATAAAACTTGTTCAAAAAGATACACAAAGGGACTGAGATGTCATCTATCAAATTCTTTTGTGAAGCTAAGAAAAACAGGACAACGTAAGTATACCAAAGCATCCACTAACTTCTCTTAATCAGAGAGAACTTTTTTTTTTTTTTTTAAGATTTTATCTACTTGATAGAGAGCAAGCACGAACAGGAGCAGCAGACAGAGGCAGAGGGAGAGGCAGGCTCCCCACTGAGCAGGGAGCCCATGTGGGGCTCGATCCCAGGACCCTGGGATCACAACCCGAGCTGAAGGCAGATGCCTAACGAATAAGCCACTCAGGCATCTTCAGAGAGAACTTTTTTTTTTTTTTTTTAAAGATACATTTTTTTTTAATTTATTTGACACAGAGAGACAGGTCACAAGCAGACAGAGAAGCAGGCAGAGAGAGAGGCGGAAGCAGATTCCCTGCTGAGCAGGGAGCCGGATGTGGGGCTCGATCCCAGGACCCTGGGATCATGACCTGAGCCGAAGGCAGAGGATTAACCCACTGAGCCACCCAGGCGTTGGCCCCCCCCACCTCCAGAGAGAACTTTAAAGTACAATTCTTCATAGCAGTAGAAACTGCGTTTATTTGTCTTAACAGGCTGAAATGGTGACCTGAAGACTAATAAAACCTCCTGCATTCATGATAATTTTCTGGCTCATGAGCAAAATGAATCCAATTTTGTTCATAAAAGAACTGGGCATCAGTTCACACAGAGATTAAGAAAACTTAATTACCAATAGCTATAAAACTAAAGGATGCAAACGAGACAAAACAAACATGTTCAATCCCAGTAACAGGGACGTTGCAAAGAAAGTACTGTTTGCATTAATTCTTTAACCCTCTCAGCCACCCAGGCATCCCATGTTTGCATGGGATGAAAATCAGCATGTTTGAAAATCAGCAAATTCTCCACGAACTAGGTAGGTCAACAGATCAACAACCAGAATGGCTTATATATGGTCTGTCTAGACTGTCATTTCAACATATCTCAAACCCAAACATGTACATCAACCTAAAATCTGACCCACAGGCTTAAGCCCAGTTAATTTTCTAGGAGTAGTATAAAGTGTTAGCTCAGTTTCGATCTTAATAACAAAGGTTTTTGTTTTCCTGCTTCTGTGCCTGGTTATGCTATTCCCTCCTCCTGGCAAAAGTTCTCTTTCTTTTTCCTAATCCACCTTTCAGAGAATTCCTTAAAAAAATATTCCTCTTCCTGAAATCTGCTCTGATCACCCTCCAGAAGGGAGTTCTCTCTCCCTTCTCCGAACACAACCTGCATTTATTTAATAGTATGTCACACAGTGACCCAGAATTGCTTGCATTCTATTCCTATCTTATTCCCCAGATGGTAGTGCTTGAAGACAGAGACCAGGTCTCATTCATTTTTCTATTCCTAACCAGGAACTATCACTACATATTTATTATAATCTGTTTAAAATCTCTGATACCAAATAAATATTCCTTCACTATTAAGTAAATGATAGGAACGATGGGATGGGGAAATCATACTGTACAAAACTGGCTAAATCTCCTCTTATCAAAATGGAGCAACTGATCTACAAAATCAAAAGTCATTATTACAAATGATGCAGGACTGGCAATTCCATCTAAAAAGGCCACATGGAAAATACCCGCCGATTATGACAAGGTCTACCACTCAGAATCCAGCCTCATACTTCCACATGGCAGGTGTTCTGTGTTCCGTCATGTAAAGGCTACTGAAGAAATGCTACCAAATACACGAGTTAAGAGAAAGAAGTAAAAATACTAAATGCTACCCTATTACTTACTTCCACACAGTTACAGTACATCTAAAAAATAAAAAATCTGCTTTTGAAAATTGAGCATCCACGGCATTATCAATACACTGAATTATGCTATCATCAGGAAATAAAAGTTGTACGAAGTAACTGAATCTTCCAGTAGGCACTTCGGACCTCCTTTCTGTCGTACGCTGTTATTCATAAAGCTCTCTCCGGTCCTTCCCCACACCTGCCGTGTGTAAGATACTCTATCAGATCTAAGAGAAGTTCAACTGACACAAAACTAAGAGAGGACATCTGTGAGCTCCGAGAGAGGTCAAAGAAATGATAGGAAAAGGCTGGCCTGAGACAGTCTGATACAGTATCCTCAAGCAGTAAACTCTGAATGGTGACCAACAATTAAAAGCTGTCAGTCAGACTAGACTGTAAACAAAGAGATGGTGAGAGTTTATGGTGACTCTTAACTTTGCTTCCCAACTGCTCCCTGACTGCCCTATGTGGACATGTGGGTGAAAGCCACAAGCAGGTCTTAGTGGCTCTGAGGTGTCCCTGAACTTGGACTAAACATTCTGTCCTTATTCTTTTCATCACTATCATCAGATCCGCAGAGGAGTCTTGACCCACAGAAAGTCTGTCTTCAGTAGAAGGAACAGCCTCTGATAGTAACAGAGCCCAGTCCATCACGGTGGCCACTATACGGGGAGAGGCTGTCCGGGCAGCATAGACAGGAAACAAGTAAACCAAGGGAGGCGTGATAGTTAGGAACTGTGAGAGATACCATGAAGGAAAGGAAGCAATCAGAGAATACCGGGGGTTCCTACTCTAGGTTCCCAAAACACTGAAGACCCCTCCAAGGCCTCTCTAACAAGCCAGTATTTACACTGAAGCCAGTCACGCAAAGGAAGGTTGAGGCAGAGAGAACACCTTTCCAGACAGAGGGAGGGGCAAGCTCTGGGCTGAGGTGGGAGCTGCAGATGCAAACACAGAATCCAGCTGCGCCTCAAGTGGATGGTGTGGAGTGGGGCGTAAGACGGCACATCAATGTATTTGGGTCTGACTCTAAGTGCGTTCAGAGGAATGAAAAGGTTTTCGGGGCGCCTGGGTAGCTCAGTCGGATAAGGGCTTCACTCTCGATTTTGGCTCCAGTCATGATCTCAGGGTTAATAAGACTGAGCGCCAAGTGGGCCTCCACGGTCAGCGGAAAGTCTGCTTAAGATTCTCTCTTTTCCTCTTTCTTTGCTCCTTCCCCCACTATGTGCACGTGCGAGCACACTAAAAATAAATAAATCTTTAAAAAAAAAAAAGGTTTCAAGTATCAACATGTTCTAGTTTAAGTATGCATTTCCCAGTTTGAGCCACATATCCTCCTCCTCAAAATACAGGCATATACAAAACCACTAGGACTGTAACTTGGGATGGCAAAAACAAAATCAAAAACAAAACCCAGGGTCTCCCATTACCTTACCCAAAAAATAGATGAACCCTTTCTTCATAAAATGCAGATGCTAAAACAATCACTTGAAACTACTTCTGTAGTTCTAAGAGAACTACAGGTCTTCCCCTGGTAGACCACACTCTCCCATTTCTCAGCAAGAGTTATTAGGCTGAGATGAAGGAAACGGTCAAAAAAACGAAGAGGCAACCCACAGAATGGGAGAAGATATTTGCAAATGACAGTACAGACAAAAGGTTGATATCCAGGATCTATAATGAACTCCTCAAACTCAACACACACGAAACAGGCAAACATATAAAAAAATGGGCAGAAGATATGAACAGACACTTCTCCAATCAAGACATACAAATGGCTATCAGACACATGAAAAAATGTTCATCATCACTAGCCCTCAGGGAGATTCAAATTAAAACTACATTGAGATATCACCTTACACCAGTTAGAATGGCCAAAATTAACAAGACAGGAAACAACATGTGTTGGAGAGGATGTGGAAGAAGGGGAACCCTCTTACACTGTTGGTGGGAATGCAAGTTGGTGCAGCCACTTTGGAGAACAGTGTGGAGATTCCTCAAGAAATTAAAAATAGAACTTCCCTATGACCCTGCAATTGCACTCCTGGGTATTTACCCCAAAGATACAGATGTCGTGAAAAGAAGGGCCATCTGTACCCCAATGTTTATAGCAGCAATGGCCACGGTCGCCAAACTATGGAAAGAACCAAGATGCCCTTCAACGGACGAATGGATAAGGAAGATGTGGTCCATATACACTATGGGACTATTATGCCTCCATCAGAAAGGATGAATACCCAACTTTTGTAGCAACATGGACGGGACTGGAAGAGATTATGCTGAGTGAAATAAGTCAATCAGAGAGAGTCAATTATCATATGGTTTCACTTATTTGTGGAGCATAACAAATAGCATGGAGGACAAGGGGTATTAGAGAGGAGAAGGGAGTTGGGGTAAATTGGAAGGGGAGGTGAATCATGAGAGACTATGGACTCTGAAAAACAATCTGAGGGGTTTGAAGGGGTGGGGGGGGGTGGGAGGTTGGGGTAGCAGGTGGTGGGTATTATAGAGGGCACGGATTGCATGGAGCACTGGGTGTGGTGAAAAAATAATGAATACTGTTTTTTATGAAAATAAATTAATTTAAAAAAAAGAGGCTGAGAGAATTTCAGGTCCAACATATGAACACTGGAGAGAGTCAAACATGAGTCAATTGCATACAAAGGTTTTATTAATATCTAATTTCCATTTACAAACCATTCTTGATAATGCCTCACTTTGTGATGTAATTTTAGTGACATTAACATTCAACTTCATTAAAAATTGCTAATCACTTGAAACATGATCTCTGTCAGGAAACATCTAGAGCTGCAAACCCTTCTGGGTCCGCAGTTATGAATACACTAGGCATCATGCGAGAAACATGCGTCTGTGTGTGCTTGAAGGTGTGCAGACACAGATAATACAGTAGAAATGCATACGAACTCATCTCGGGGCTGGGTGGAAAATATCTGTAGGACATGCCACACGCTGTAAGCCTACGCTTTAGAGATCCATAATTAGGTAAGTTTTGAAAAGTAGGTATAGAAGCCGAAGAAAGCTCCAGACCTGATTGGGAAAGTAGGCCTGAACAGGAAAGAGTCCGGTGGAGGATCGGGGCAGCCGGTATGGAGGCGATATATACCCCAACCTGCCCACAGACACTCTGCTTTTTCTGGAATTCAATGGACAAACTACAAGAAGAGTAATACCCCAAATGCTCTCCATTTGCCTCACTTTTTCAAGCACAAGTCTTGACAGCCGGAAGCCCGCCATGCTGTGCCTCTCCCATTCTCACACTTGCCCTCTGCCCCACCTGCCACTCCGAGACCACCACCAACACGCGGCCGTTCGGGGCACCGGTGCTGCTGCGACCACCACCCTGCAAACCCCTCACGTTCCCCAAGTCTTTGCTCTGCTGTCGCCTTCTCCGTGAGGCCTGGCCCGACCAGGCGGGTGAACTGAGTGCAGCCCCTCGCAGGCGTCGCGGCGCTCTCCCCCAGCGCACACACTCCGCGTTTACTGTGCTTTCTCCCCTCCAGACGCTGGACAATGTAAGCTTCACAAAAGGGGGGATTTCAACTCCGTGTTACCCACTGGTGCCCCCCAAGAGTCTAGGACCATACCAAGGGCGCAGGAGACGCTCAGTCACTCTGAGTAAGCCGATGTCAGACCAGCAAACCTCATCAGGCAGGGCGATCCCGTACCCTGCCCACCTTGCCCTCAAGCCATAATTCGCCATTATTTACAAAAAAGTCACTAAACTCCTTAACACGGCGTGGCCCTTCTTTCCTTGATTTCGGCTCCAGTCACACTGAAAGCATTCACACTCAGCACATTCTCGTTCAACACAGAACTTCTGACATACTGCCTCTTTGATTGGAAATGTTTCCTTCATCTTCCTCACCAACTAACTCCTTCACGCCTCAGCTGTTCCAGCAGTTCCTCTAAGAACCACATTCTGCTCTTCCTGAGGGTGAAACCCCCAAGTCCAGGACCGCAGAGTACTGCATACCTCTCCGGCCTAGAATTTTCATCTGGGATGTGTACTCAGATCTGTCTGTATGAACGAGTGATTAATGACTCACCGCAGCAGATGATCTATACTCAATATGAAAGCAAAGAACGTTAATTTTTTTTTTTTTTTTTGGTCAGAGAGAGGGAGAGAGAGCGAGCACAAGCAGAGAGGCAGGCAGAGGCAGAGGGAGAAGCAGGCTCCCTGCCGAGCAAGGAGCCCGATGTGGGACTCGATCCCAGGACGCTGGGATCATGACCTGAGCCGAAGGCAGCTGCTTAACCAACTGAGCCACCTTATCCTCTGCACCTAGCACACACCTGGCCCCAAAAAGGCACTCAAAAAAATGTGCTGAGTGAACACGGCAGTGAAATGAAGAACACTGATCCACAGTGAGAGGCAACATGACGTACACAGCTGCCCCAGCAGCAGAACTGGTAACTGATTCTGAGGGGCTACGTAGTCCCGTTTAAATTAACCTCACTAAACTTAGGGTTCAAATGGCTCTGATTCCCATTACTGCATCCCTTTTGTACAAAAAAAGACTGACAACCAGAGTAAAAGTACTTGGTAATTATCTACTTGATAACTATTCCTTTTCCAACTACCAATCCATATGTAACTCAACATTAACATTAAATAAACAAAAATCAATCCTGGACACGAAAATACTGTAAAAAGTTCTATTAGGCCATATGGCCTTTTAACTCTTCCTTTCATTTTCTAGGCCAAGATCACTCTCGAAGTTTTAAGAGTATCTGTTTTTCTGTTTGCACTTCCAAAAATACATGCCATCTTTTTATAGGATTACCATCTGCCTCACCATGCCTAAGTAAATGTTCTGAATTAGTTTTATTGCTTTTTAATTGTAAAATTTTAAGTTTACACATACTGAAAATGTGTCTCAAGGTTCAAAGGAAAAGGTTTTAGACATGAATACTTTATTCATAGGGGCAGAAGCTAACCTCTTCAAACAATTTCCCAGCCTGTTTTCAAAGGAATGACTGGAGACAGTCATGCCTGACATTAAAACACCTAATGAAAACATTTAAAATACAACATCAACTATTTAACATTCAACAAGTAATACAGCTTTATTATTGCTGGTTTATAAGGGAGGAAACCAGGTCTCAGAGAGATTAAAACTTGCCCAACCAAGTTAAGTAATGTGTCACGAGGAGAGATGTGGAATGTGATCGTGGCACATCGAAGCTCCCATTCTCCCCCCGTGACAGGCTGCCACGCAGCCAACTCAGCAGTTCCCAACTTCCCAGTCTGGGGACCCCTTCATCCTCTTACAAATTACTCAAGACCACCAAAAGCTCATCTATGTGGCTTTTATCTACTGAAACTTTGCCTTCTAGAAATTAAAACTGGGACTTTAAAATAGTTATTCATTTTTCAATGACAATATACTCATTAGATGTTAACATAAATAACATTTTTCTGAAAAATAAATATATTTACCCAAACAATAAAAATTCAGTGAGACAAGTGGCACTGTTTTACATTACTGTAAATCGTTTTTCTGTCTGACTTAAGACAGCTGGCCTCTCATGTTTCCATCTGCATTCAATCTGCTACAATATGTTGTTCCAGTTAAAGCGTAATTAGAAAATCCAACCTCCTACAGATACATAGCTGGTAAAGGGAGAAATATTTTCTTTAATAATCTTTTCATATAACCGTGGGTATTCTTTCCTGTGATATTATACCAAAAATCAACAAGTGATACTTTCTTAAAAACTCAGTTGCACTGGGAAATCTGAAACCCTTTAGATAACTTCTTAATTACATTCAAATCCCATGGTCTAAGCTTGCATTTTGAATCAATCGTCCAGGATGTATTATTTTGTAGTATCATAGTGATTTCATTACGCAATCTTGAAAAATTCCATTTATTAACATTACCATTGACTGATCCCATCAGGAAAGCTAAGCACCGGGAAGCAGTAAACTAACAGTGGGAGACACAAGCTCTCCATAATTCTGATTTTTGCTTGAAAGCCTGGATTTATCACTGACACCAATACTGTCTGTAAATTTATGAAACTGTATCTACCGAAACCCTGAAGCTAAAATACCGTAGTTGGTCAACAGGTCTCTTGTTAATTTATTTAGGTTTTGTTTTGTTTTTTAAGTTAAGTTCTTTGCCCAACATGGGGCTTGAACTCATGACCCTGAGATCAAGAGTCACATGCACTACCGACTGAGCCAGCCAGGCGCCCCGTCAACAGTTCTTTCAGGTAAAAGTGGTATCTCCTGACAGACTGCATGAAAGAGGGGCTGGAGTGCAGCATCTCCAACAACAGCACAAATGCTTCCCCTGAGACACCTTCTTCCATTAGTCTGTGGGAGAAACCATGCTCTATACACTTGCATTTTGTCACAAGGATTTTGAAAAGATGTGTACTCAGGGTCAAGATTTAATAAATGTTAACAATTTTTACAGCTTCCTAGTGACTTTTTTTTTTTTTTAAGATTTATTTATTTACCAGAGACAGCACACAAGCAGGGGGAGCAGCAGGCAGAGCAGGCAGAGGGAGAAGCAGGCTCCCCACTGAGCAGGGAGCCTGATGGGGGACTCAATCCCAGGACCCCGGGATCATGACCTGAGCTGAAGGCAGACCCTTAACCTACTGAGCCACCCAGGAGTCCCTCCTCAGTAACATTCTTAAACGTAACTGTGACTTGCATTTTACTGCAAGTGCTTAGAGGTAAAGAACAGGAGACTGCTATGAATGTTCAATCACAGCTGGGGCCACAGCCGTGGCCATGGGAGGGCACCACCAACTGTATCCACCATTGCTTCTGCACCCTCAGAGAATGGCAAATAATGTTTCAGACTCATTATCAAAGGGGATCCACAGACCATACTTAGAACTACCAGCTTAAACTATCTGTGAAGACAGTTTAAAAGAACAAAGAGAAAGAACTTAAGGTAGGCAAGGCATCCACATAAGTTACCAAGACAAAGAATTTCACTATCATCTCTCTGCCCTAAAGGTGGCCAGTTTCTTAGCAAGCCATGGTTCGTGCCCTTCCATTTCAGCTCCTCAGTTTCTATTCCGTTGTTCCTGAATCTGTCAGTATATTACCTGCCATTAACTCTATAAAAAATGAAAAATAAATAACAGATAATAAAATCCTTCCAGAAAGGAGAGAAAGTAGACCATATGATAAAAAGGAAAATAAAGGCAATGGCCAATACTAGATGAAATGCAACAGAATTTAGGTCCCCATGTTTGTTATGCCAATATATATAACTGGGATAAACTGAACTATTAGAAAAAGATTTTCAGGTCTGGTCTTACAAATCCCATCATATGCAAAACACACTAAAATCAATGGTCTCAGAAAGTTTCAAAACACCGTAACACCATCTGCTAGCCACTATCAGACTATCCTCTTCTTTAGCATTCCTGCGATTATCCTACTCTATCAAGTGAATCAAGTTTAAATTTGTATTCTACTTGAGATCATGAATGTTATCAGTCACTGGTATATCCCCATTACATAAAATACCTCCTGGGTTTGACTGAGGTTCATCCAAACTTTTTTGAATTTAAATTCACTGCATATTTTAAGCATGCAAACAAGTAAGTAATTTTTTTTTAAGTTCTTCCTACAAAAACAATTGATTCGTAAACACTAAATAAATGCAGATGGCTAAAAATTTTCTGTGGAATTAAGTGTAAACAAAACCATTCTAAAAGCCAACAAAACAGTACTTAAAAAAATATAGGTTTTTGTACAAAGATTGCTTTGCAAATATGATTAACTTCTACTTAAAAGAAATGTCAAAATGGAAATCACATGTAATATATCATTGAAGGACAGATTTTACACAATTCAGACTGATAGAATTTAGTCAATGGATATTTCAAGGAAAGACACTGGTCCTACATATGGAAATTACGAAAGAGTGCATATTTACTTGTTTCAATTAAAAATGAAATGTTTAAAAATACGTGAGTCCATAATTAAGTAAAGTTTTTCAATTAACTGACAAACACCAATCTTAATTGCTTCAGGAAAAATCCTCTAACAGAAAAGAATGAAAAAAGGAATATGCAAACAACAAGAAAGCTAGTGTAACAGTAACAAGATAGTGAAAATGGTCATACAAATATAAAGGGGCACATTACATAAGGTATAACCCACACAGAAAATAAAAATGCCAAAAATTTTTACACACAAGGAGGCCCAGGTGGCACAGTCAGTTAAGCGTCCAACTCTTGGTTTCGGCTGAGGTCATAATCTCAGGTCGGGAGATTAAGCCCGAGACAGGCTCCACACTAAACGCAGAGTCCACTCGAAATTCTTTCTCTCTGTCAGCCTCTCCCACACATGTTCTTTCCCTCTCTAAAATAAATAAATCAATCTTTAAAAAAAAAAAAAAACTATACACACAAAATCGAACATTAAAATATCTTTTTCCGCCCAAGAAAATAAATGAAAATGAAGAATACAGATTTAAATTACATAATTACTTTATTCCTTTAATATATGATTCTATACTCTAAAAAGTAAGAAAGCATCTGCTTTTTAAGAACTTATGGTATAGTTACCAAATGTGCTAATATATGAGGTCACAATGCAAATATCGGTAAACTTTCAGTTTATCTGAAAGTTTATCTGAAAAATCAGAAATATCTCACTGGGGCACCTGGATGGCTCAGTTAGGCATCGGACTCTTGGTTTTGGCTTAGGTCATAATCTCAAGAGGAGGAGATGGAGCCCCACACTGGGCTCCACTGGGCAAGGAGCCTGCTTGGGATTCTCTCTCCCCCACTCCCCCTGTCCCTCTCCCATCTCTTAAAAAAAAAAACAAAAAAACAAAAAAAACAACTCCTCAAATGACAAGACAATAAAAACATAAAAAGGAAAACAGAAAAATAAAAATGACCAAACATCCTCTTGAATCAAAGAGGAAATCTCAAAGAGAAGAAAAATGGTATACTCTTTATAAACTAAAATCATGGAAATGCGACAGATCAAAACCTATGTGATTCTGCAAGACCCTACTAACTGCGCTCCCAGAAAACTTCTAAGCCTTAAAGGCTTAAAAGAACTAAACATTAAGGGATTTTAAAATAAATAAATAAAAATAAATAGTAAGGAATTAAAAGAAACAAAGTATGCGTTCAATTCCAGAAGTCAGCAATGAGAACCCCCCCCACCCTCGCAAAAGACGAATGAATCAGAAAACAAAAAACAGTAGTGGTAAACATTGTAAGAGTTGATTCTTCAGTATACTGATTCTTCAGTATACTGATTCTACAGTATAAAACTGTATTTATATGAATTAGAAATGAAGTAACTACAAAATATGTAAGAGTACTGTGTAAATTCAATAAAAATTTGAAATTTAGATGAAATGGGAATTTTAAGGCAAAATATGTATTACCAAAATTTGCCTTACAAGAGGCAGGAATCCAAAAGAGACTAATAGCTGTCAAACAACTTGAGGAAGTCCTGAAAGAACTACCACGACCCCTCTTCCTTTGGGGAGAAAAAGGGACTAATTACTAAAAACATGAAATACAAAACTCACTAACCTACTTCAAGACATAGAACAAGCAGCCTCCCAAATTTACTTCTGAAGCTAAAGAATACTGATACCACCACTGGACAAAAGACAATATATTAAATACAAAACAAAACAAAAAACCCCACAGATCTCACTTATGAATACTGAAATGCACATTTTAAACACCAGAGTGGTGAGGGGAAACAATTCAGCTATGTAAGGTACATCCCAGGATTGCCTGCACAGCCGATTATTTGTAAATTCATTATAATTTACCATAGAGCAAAGGAGCAAAATCATATGACAACAGCTATAAATCTCTCTCTCTCTCACAAACACACACACCAAAAAAAATTATCAATCCTAACCCTTCAAAATAGAAACAGACGGACATTTAACACATGATGATATAACAAAATTAAGAGTCATATGAATAAAGAAATGATAAAAAGCCAGCAACAAAGATGTGGATTACCAAGTATTAATTAACATTATTTTCAACATGCTAGCTAATTAATCAGACAAGGGTAAGGAGTATAAATATTGGAAAGGAGAAGGCAAACTGTCATTATTTACAGATGGCATGAGTGAGTACCTAGAATACAACAGATGCAGCTGAACAACTATTAGGGAAAAAAAAGAAAACAAAAAAAATTCCCTCTAGTGACTACTTACAAAATTTACATGTAAAAATCACTAGTAATTACTTTAAAAAAGCTGGGGGGTGGGGCGCCTGGGTGGCTCAGTCGTTAAGCCTCTGCCTTCGGCTCAGGTCATGATCTCAGGGTCCTGGGATGGAGCCCCGCATCAGGCTCCCTGCTCCGCGGGAAGCCTGCTTCTCCCTCTCCCACTCCCCCTGCTTGTGTTCTCTCTCTCTGTATCTCTCTCTGTCAAATAAATAAACAAAATCTTTAAAAAAAAAAAAAAAAGGCTGATAGGCTAATATAGTAAAAGACTAGATTTGATTTATAATAGTTTCGAAAAAGATGAAATTATTTTTTTCAAGATTTTGGTTATTTATCTGACAAAGGGAGAGTGAGTGAGCAAGCACACGAGTAGGGGGAGCAGCAGGCAGAGGGAGGAGCAGACTCCCCACTAATCAAAGAGCCCAACCAGTGCTCAGCCCCAGGACCCTGGGATCACAACCTGAGCCAAAGGCAGATGCTTAACCGACTGAGACACCTAGGCACCCCAGATGAAATTAATTTTTCAAAAATGTCCAGAAATACATGAAAAACTTTAAAACTCCTCAAGAGGATCATAACCGATTTAGATATATAGAAAGACACATTTTATTCTTAGATAAAACAATTAAATCCTGTCAAAACATTCCTCAAGACCCCAAGAAAACATCAATGATATCTGCAAGAAACCAGATAAAATTATACTGAAATTGGACCTATAAACAAGGAAAAGAGGAAAAAAACTAAAGGATAAATGAGGGCGAATGAGCTGCACAAGATATTAAGCTGCACAGCTTAGGGCACCTGGGTGGCTCAGCCAGTTAAGCGACTGTCTTCCGCTCAGGTCATGATCCCAGAGCCCCCGTTTCAAGTCCCACATCGGGCTCCCTGATCAGCAGGGAGTCTGCTTCTCCCTCTGACGATCCCTCTCTCATTCTCTCACTTTCTCTCTCTCAAATTAAAAAAAAAAAAAAAAAAATTAAAAATTAAAACAAAACATACAGCTTAAAACTGGAGGGGGGAAAAGACTAGAAAGTCAAGAAATAGACCAAACACATATCGAAAGAGTATGTGCCCAACAGAACACGTGACACTACCGGGGGTTAGAGAGATTCTTCAAGAAAGGATGATGAGCGGGCTGGGTGACCATTTGGGAATGATGGAGAAAGCAAAGCTTTTACTTTCTTAAAAGTACTGTGCAGAAGGATCAAATACATAAACATAAAAGAAAATACAAAAGTTGTAGAAAAATCTTTTAAAAAAATCTTAGCACTGCAGAAAGCTTTTCTATGCATAACATAAAACCATGAAACCATAGAGGAAAAGAATGACAATCCAACAATGCAAGTTATAAATCTCTGGATAGCTAAAAGAATGGCATTACTAAAGCCAAAAGATAAACCAGAGGAAAACTGCGAGCACATGACAAAGGACTAATTTCTGTAGCACAGACTGTGCCCTTAGAAATCAGTACGAGAAAGGCACAAAATCCCATAAGCAAACAGGCACAACATACAAAAGAACAGTTCACAGAGAAATAACGGAAGGAAAGAAAAAAGAAAGGCAAGAAAACAAGAGAAACCAAGCAAGTGACAGAGGGAGAAAACAAATTCAAGTAGCCCATCATCACCCTAGAAGATTTTCAATTCATTCATAACAATGAAATTAAAGGAATCTGGGGTGCTAGAAACTGTTCTATATCTTGATTGTGGTAGTGGTTACCGAATATATTTGTTAAAAATCAACAGATGGTACGCTATAAAGGCTGGCTTTTATTCTAAGTATATTCTAAAATTTTTACTAACTTATTTGAGAGAGAAAGAGAGCGAGCACACGTGCACACACACGGGGAGGGGAGAGCAGAGGGAGAGGGACAGACACCATTCCACACTGAGCGTGAGCCCAACACAGAACTCAATCTCATGACCCTGAGATCATGACTTGAGCTGAAATCAAGGAGTCAGATGCTTAACTGAATAAACCACCCAGGCAGTCCTCCCTGGAGGATATTCTATCTCAACTTTAAAAATGCACTGAAAGGAAAAGCAAAATGGTAGTATCTCTCACCTATGAGTTTGAAAAAGTTAAATCAGTAACAATGTTGGCAAGGGTATGAAAAACTGATAAAAAAAAACTTAATACAAATTGGTATGATTTGTGGAGAATTATTTGAAAATATTTATCAAAATTTTAAATTCACATATGCTTTAAAGAAGTTAATTATGTGATCAGGAATTTGTGTTTTGGATATATACTCATGCCAAAAACAATGACATACGGAAAATGATGTTCCCTAAAGCATTAAAATTTTTAAAAGCTACTATTACTTGATCATTTACCTTAGTAAATGATTAGCCCACACATTAGCCCAATGCATGCCAGGCTCTGGTTTAAGCCTTCTGAATACACAGCATCTCACTTAACCCTTAGAACCCTGTGTACTCAGTACTGCACACAAAGCAGTCTAACACAGTGGAAAGCACTCCGGAACCCCAAAGTAGGAGTTCATATATTTCCTGGGTCCACAATTTAACAGTTGTGTGATCTTCAAAATAACGGAACCTACCACTCAAGTCAGTTGTGAGGTTTAAACATGTTAATATATGGGGCACCTGGGTGGCTCAGTAGGTTAGGTCTCTGCCTTCAGCTCAGGTCATGTTCCCAGGGTCCTGGGATGGAGCCCCACATTGGGCTCTCTATTCCGTGGGGAGCCTGCTTATGCCTCTCTCTCTGCCTGCCTCTCTGCCTACTTGTGATCTCTCGGTCAAATAAATGAATAAAATCTTAAAAAAAAAAAAAGCGTTAATATATGCGGTGTCCTCACAACATAGCCTAGCGCGTATTAGGCTGATACGTGTTTGCAGCTAATAGTAGTAGTCAAAACAGTAATATCCCCACTGTAGAAATGGGGAAGCTGAGGTAGAGATTAAGGGTAGAACTGATTCTACAGGTCAAAGAATTGATTCTACAGAATGAGTCCATTTATTCACTCTACAGACATATGCTAAAAAATTTATTTTGGCAAAAATGCAGAGTTAACCTAAATATCTGAAACAACAGACAACAAAAATCAGTGGACTACTTTAATAAACTATAATCCACCAACACAACAGGGTATCATGCAGATAAACCAAGGGGTCCAAAATGCATTGTTGGTAAAGGGCGAGCTACAAAACAAAACGCAGACGTGATCCCATCTGTGTACGTATTCATATGCCTGCACGTATAGAGTGAATGTCTCAGACTACCCAGCATCGATGACTGCAGCTCGAGTGACGAGGGCAAGGGGTCAGAAGCCCGACAGACGGCTCTTTCCCGATACAGGTATCGTCCGCTTTTTGCACTGCGCCTCACACCAAGTTAACTTTTACAAAAAGAGCTCCATCAGAGCCCGGTTTGGCTGACCAAAAGAAATCCGCAGAGGGTTTTGCCTTTGCAGAAACGGCAAAGAGCAGAAACAGCATTCCCTGTTTGGCAGTGAGCGGGGTGGGAGGCTGTGCTCCCTCAAGCCGCGAGCGTGGCGCCCCCCAACGCCTGCCCGGGGAACTGCACTCAGTGTCCGGCTTCCAGCGGCGGGAGCTCGGAACTGGGCCGGTGAGCATGTGTGCTTTACCCGATTCACTCTGTGCTTCCATTGGCAAGACATGTTCTAAGGTACCAGAAAAACCTCAAAGAGATTATTTTTGGGGGTATGGAAATGCTCAAAACATTTCCCATGTAATTTATGATAACTGCTTCTTCACTTTACATACCATTTTTGGCTCATAAAAGGTTTCACAGGAACACCCTACTTTCAGATAGTGGGGGAGTCCTGTATTAGATCTTTCGGTGACCAGGAAGCACATTTCACTTTACTACAAAACAACCACCCCCACCACAACCTGAGAAAAGAGAACAGGCAGGCTAGGTAAAATACGTACTTGTGTGTTTCGGTCACCTCTTATCCAGAAAAGCAGAACGCTGATGCCCTCAGGGTCAAAGGTCTCAATACTTTTCCTAAATCCATCTCTCCCTAAACCTTCCCAAACCATTCCCAGTTCTCCCTCGCTGTTTATCTCAAGGATGCAAACTCTTCCCCTCCATGCCCTGTGTCATTTCAGGTCCCTCACTCTCGTCTTCAGTCTTTCGCTCCCCTGTTCACAAGCAGCCTCTTCCGTGGCGCCGCTCCCTCTGCATACCAGGAATGAGCACCTTCTCCAACCCAAATCCCTGATGCCGGACAACCTTGGCACCCTGGGGTTCGCCCCATATGGCAAGTGCTTCTCACCACATTCACTATGATTTCTGTTTAGCTTACACCACTCACCACTGTGAGTCCCTCTCCCACCATCATTTCAGGTGACATCCTGGTCTGGACTCTGTCAGACACTGCACTTCCTTGAAAAGTTTAAGGAGATGCTGCCAGACCTACACAGAGACTATAAGCAAGCAGCATTTGCAGAAACAGGGAGGGGCTGCACAGGCAGAGTTCAGGGCTATCCCCATTCACAGGAGATACCCAGGAGGAAGAAGGAGGGGGGCCTGCCACCCGTTAATACCTCTACACCATACCACTTCCATTACTAATACCAGCACAACCACTGCCCAGTCGGAGGGGACTACATCCTAAAAAACGTACATTCATCTTCTTGGAGCCTCATAAGAACTCTATCAGAAGGTATTGTCTTTATATCTTTATCTCCATTTTATAGAAGAGGAAGCTAAAGCTTAGAAAGTTTGAGTCTGGGACACCTGGCTAGCTCAGTCGGTTAAGCATCTGACTCTTGGTTTGGGCTCAAGTCATGATCTCAGGGTCCTGAGAGTGAGCCGGCATTAGGCTCTGTGCTCTGGGCAAAGTCGGCTTGAAATCCTTTCCCTCTCCCTCTCCCCTTCCCCAACTCAAGCACATTTCTCTCTCTCTCTCTCAAATAAATAAAATCTTTAAAAAGGTTAAAAAAAAAAAAAAAAAAAAGGAGGGGCGCCTGGGTGGCTCAGTGGGTTAAAGCCTCTGCCTTCAGCTCAGGTCATGATCCCAGGGTCCTGGAATGGAGTCCCACATCAGGCTCTCTCTTCTACAGAGAGCCTGCTTCCTCCTCTCTCTCCCTACCTGCCTCTCTACCTACTTGTGATCTGTCAAATAAATAAATAAAAATCTTTAAAAAAAAAAAAAAGGAAAGAAAGTTTAACAATCTGTCCAAAGTCACAAGGGAAGGGGCCAAGTAACCGACCTGAGTACCAACCTGCGGTGCATAGTCTAGAAACTACCATCTTTTCGGACGGTTTAGAATGGGAGAGCAGAGCCTAGTGACTAAGAGCACAGACCTGGAACCATGCCACTTGAACTCAGATCACAGGCAGCATTTCCTAATGAGCGTGCGCACCCAGGCCTCAGTTTCGTCTAGAACAGCCATCAAACAAGCGTCTACCCAGGGGAACTCCCTTCTGGGTGATGGCACCAGGAAGCTGACAAACCCTCTCTGCAAGAGGCAACCCTACAGTTGGGTCAAACTGTAGAACGCGACCACTTCAGCACTCTGGAGATGAACTAACAGCAGGCAAGAATGGAGAACCTTATTCGTGAAAACCACTCAACTCTGGGACTGCATTAAAATTACAGACTTTTATGCTCCAAAACACGGTGAGAGAGAGCAGGTCACAGACTAGGAAAAAGTATTTGTACGTCACATATCTGATATAGCATCTTTATGCAGAACAAATAAAAAACCTTTACAACTGAATTAAGATAACCTAAGTTTTTAAATTGGCAGAGGACATGGATAGATCTTTTACTAACGAAGACAGAAGACATGCAAATGGCTAATAAGCACACGTTATTATTAAGGTGCTTAATATTACTGGTCATTAATAGAAATTAAAAGCCACAATGATACCAGACCTAGTGTTAGCAAGTACGTGGGGAAACTGCAACCTTCATGCATTGTTGGTGGGAATGCAGAACAGCTTGACTTTTGAACCGTTCTCTGTTTTCCTTAGTGTGAGAAAAATGTTAAAATGCGTGACTAAATATAGGTAACAAAAAGATTTTTGATAGAGCAGGTACATTTTAGACCCCCAGAAATCAGTGCCTATCAGTTCATAGGGACCCTGTACTTCCTTCTTCCTACAGCTGTAGAGTGCTTGTGTATTGACTTCATTCTTCTTGTGGCACCTTAAGGAAGTTTCTCATTTTATTTTAGTTGATTTTGTCAGTTTTCTTTTATTGTTTGCTCCTTTTGTTGTCTTAAGAAATCCTCCTGATGCTGAAGTCCTACACTCTTCCGTATTTCCTATACAAGTACTGAAGTTTTGTTTTTCACCTGTAAGTCCTTGATTAATCCAGTATTGATTTTGCACATGGACAACCAAGTGGCTAACACATAAAAAAAATACTGACCCTCCGGCACCTGGATGGCTCAGTCGGTTAAGCCTCCAACACTTGGTTTTGGCTTCCGTTCAGGTCATGATCTCAGGGACCATAAGATCAAGCCCTGAATGAGTTTCTCCGCTCAGTGGAGAGTCGGCTTCGAAGAGTCTCACCCTGTGTCCCTCCCTCGACTCACAGGAACACTTTCCTCTCCTCTCCCCCTCTCCCTAAAACAAGTAAGTAAATCTAAATTTAAAAAAAACAAAACAAAACAAAACAAAAAAAAAAGCCAACAACTAACCCTGATAAGATCAAAGAAACAAAATTAAAATAGAAATAATTTTCCACAACCCAAATTAGTAAAGATTTTTCTAAATGATAATATTCATTACTTGAAAATGTCTTAACATAGCTGTTTAAAAAAAACTTGGTTCTATGCAACTCTTAGAAAAATATTCATACTCTTTGATCCAATAATGCTGTTCTTATAACTCTTAAAGAAATAACACAAAACCAAAGCATGACAACGTCCCCTACATTATTATATAGGATAAAAAAATAAATTTTAAGAATCAGACACATTCTAATTTCCAACAGTCTGAGAACTGTAAACAAAATTCTAGCACATCTACACACTGGAGCTTCAGGGAACCACCAAAACTGGTATTTATACAGGGTTATAAATAACGTGAGGGAAAAGTTCATATTGTTCATTTGTTAAGTGCAAAAACACAGGAAACAAAATCATATGTACAGTGTGGTCCCGATTATGTAGAAAGAATAGGGAGGCACACCAGACCAGAAAGAAATACAGCAGAACTGCCATCTGGACCACGGAATGCTCCGTAAATACTATTTTCAATACTTTATTTTCAAAATATTCTATAAATACAGAGTTTTTATAAGAAGAGGTCTATGAGTTTGTTCTTAAGTTACTTTTCTAAAGGGAGTGGCTGAGTAAATCCATCAGGTTCAAGCAAAATGCAAGGCCTTTTCTTGGCTTTCAGTTCTAACACGAATGAACAAAAATATAAATCAATAGATAAGAATATTGTATTTTTTAAATGAAAGCCTAGGCAGCCTTCTCTTTCTCTTTACCCCACCCAAAACAAACTTTTGCCAATCTGACACTTGATTTTGATTTGTGTATAGTTAGGTCTGGCCTGAAATATTCAGTCTGATGAGTATTATATCAATATGGAGTTAATACTGACTTAATATATAAATATTAACTCAGAATAATAAACTCATCAGCTTTTCAGTGACCCTCTTAACTCCTTACTCAGTTTATATTCCACATTCAATCATAATCATTCCCTAGCATGTATCCTCAATTCCCTTTCTCACTTTACTCTGACACACTCTCTTGGCAAAACATCACTGCTTCAATCCAACTCTGCCCATGCCATGTCTACACCCTTACAGGAAAACGTGGCTGGAGAAACACATACCACTCTGCCTGGTCTCACTTAACGTCATGACCATGAACCTCAGCTGGAAGCTTAATGCTGCCTGGAAATCAAACTACAGTTCCCTGATCCATTCACTCTCTCCTGTTTATTGCCAACCAACCCCCATGATTCTTCGCACCTGTAACAGGTACCCCCCCATCTTTAATCTCAGCTGATGGCCCAGCTTCCGAGCTCACTGAGAAAATTAGGACATAAGAAGAAAACTTCGGACAAAACCATCCTGTTCCTTTACCTATCCATGCACCTCTCTCAAGGCCCTCCCCTCCATTTGTCTACTGGATCTCCCTCACGTCCCAACAAGCTCCCCTCTCTACTGGATTCCTCCTAAAAGCATCATTTCTCATGTACACAAACTTGTCTTTAGGCTCCCTTCCTCCCCAGCTCTGGTTCCGTCTCTTTAACACCGTCTGCAACCAAACACCTTGGGAGAAACATATATACTGGAGACCTTACTCATCCTCTCCTCCCGGTTTCCCTCTACCCGCATCAGACACCTTCTCGACCACATCAAACAAACTGCTCTGGTCAAGGTCACCAATGACGTGCCACTGTCAATCCAGCATCAGTGCTCAGTTCTCACCTGCTCTGCCCACAGCACCTGCCACAGCTGATCAGTCCTTCTCCGACCACCGTGTCTCCAATCTGTCACGCTGGAAACCGGAGCACTCAAGCTGGGTCACTTTTCCTCACACCCCAGCGACTTGCCCCCGTCTCATGCCTGAAATAGTGCCGGTGTCTCCTCCACTCCCAGATCCACATCTTTCATTAGCCTCGTTTTAGTCAACTTCCTTCTTGACACTGCCACTCCCTGTCTTAGGAATAGCCGACACTAAATGTGCTCAAAGCTAAACTCCGGATCCCCCCCATGGCAGCCCCGTACCTGCTCTACTTGCAGCCTTTGCCACTTCGGTCTATGGTTACCCCATCCTTCCAACTGCTCAGAGCGAAATCTCCACAATCATCCATGGTTCCTCTCCCTCTCCCTCGCCACATTCGGGGTCATGGTTCAACTACTTTCAAAATACATGCAGAATCCAATCTCCCGCTGCCACTTAACGGCCTGTGCTCTCAGCCACAGTAGTTAACTGCCTCCCACTTCATTTCCTTGCTTTCTCCTCGGGCCTCTACATTCTTTTCTCACATGCTGACAGTGCCCCGAGTAATGAAGTCCTTTATCTCTGACCCAGGAGTGTCAAGTCTTCCAGCAGCAATCATGAAACTGCCAGGCTACGGTGAAAGCCTGAGCACAAGGTGCAATCTCCTACTCGTCACAGTTCTTGACGACTACATGCAAATAAAAATAAATGAAAAATAGTAAATGGAACAGAATTCCTTGGACTTCTTTTAGGGCCTCCAGATCTTACACAACAAGCTTTATTTTACAAAGAATTATGATTATTTGCATGATTACAAAGGTAGATAAAGAAATTTAAAGATAACCTAGTTAAGAAAAATGAACTTAAAACTGCCAAGTAATTTCAAATTTAATTAAGAATAAGTTAAGGGGCGCCTGAATGGCTCAGTCAGCTAAACATCTGCCTTCAGCTCAGGCCATGATCCAGGGTCCTGGGATCAAGCCCCACACATCAGACTCCCTGCCCAGTTCTCTCTCTAATAAATAAAATCTTTTAAAAAAATAAATAAATTTATAATTACAACAAAAGCTCTAATAAATTTTCAAGTGATTCTCTCCCACCCTATAGGCTACTGACACAAAAATATGGGGTAGCACTAGTTTGCTGTGTGACACTGAATCAATCTCTCCTTTGTGAGTCTGTTTTCCATATAAAATAGGTTGATCTCTAAAGCATGCTCAGTTCTGTAAGTACCTGACTCAGGGCAAAGAAAAATATGCAGAGACTAAGGAATTTAACCTGCAGAAACAAAATTTTACACGAGCATCTCTAAGCAACTTTTTAACTGTGTTCAATACATTTCTATTAAGTTAAATATGAAAATGTTCACAAATCCAATCATTTAAAATGTTAAGGGAGCTGGCTTATATAAGAATTGATTAATGAGCTAAATTCACTCCTCTTTAACTTTTTAATTCAGACTTTAACATTTAACATTTAAAAAGCAGAACACTTGGGGTGACTAGCTGGCTCGATCGGTGGAGCACGCAACTGCTGATCTTGGGTCATGAGGTCAAGCCCATGCTGGATGTGGACGTTACCTAAAAAATAAAATCTTAAGGTGCCTGGGTGGCTCAGTTGGTTAAGCAACTGCCTTCAGCTCAGGTCATGACCCTGGAGTCCCATATCAGGCTCCCTGCCGGACAGGGAGTCTGCTCCTCCCGCTGACCTCTCTCTCCCTCTCTCATACTCTCTCTCTCTCAAGTAAATAAATAAAATCTTTAAGAAAAAAAATCTTAAAAAAAGAAGGTAGCACACCTATATACCAGTTCATCACCATCTATGAAGTATGCACATATTAAATGTTTAATGTATACATTTTTATACCTGTGTAGACACTTACCCGTGTACTAGCTAAAAACTCCACAAGTTCCCTAAACAACAGTAGTGCTTTCACTGCCGATGACCAAGTACAGCCTCACTGGTTAAGTACCCAGTGGATAAGGCCCTCTGGGGAAGGAAGTGTCAAGAAGGAGAATTTTTTTTTACAAACTGGTTAAAAGTAAGGTCCAAAGATCTATGTTTGCTGCTTTCGTCTTTATTCTGGCTTTAAAAGTTGAGGAAAAAAACTAAAAAAATTAAGATACTGATCCACGAAGTCCAACATCTGGTGAAGAAGAGCTTCAGTTCAAGACAAGAAAATGAAAGGGAAGAAATTACAGAAGAAACTGAAAATTTTCCTGTAAAGGGACGACACAAGCTCACAGACTGAAAGGCTCCACGGAACGCTCAGTACAAAGAACAATAACCAGGCACACCGTGATGAAATTTATAGGAGGTAACAAAATGAAACTAAAAGCTTCCCCCAAAACGAGGCGAACATGACATACAACTGATGGGAAACAGCAACTAACTCAGTAACGCTGCAAACTGCCGGTCCAACGTCTTCACAATTCCAAGAGCAAATTTCTTTTCAGTGCGGCATGCGTTCCCAGGGAGCGACTTCTCGTGCGTGCGCACACTGCTCGGCACCCGTGCAGGGCCACGGCTTCTGGTAAATGGACTGTGAGGAACATGACATGTGTCACTTCTGGGCCAAATAGCTCAGGGCCAGCGTGCCCCGTCAGCTCGCCCCTGCGCCTGCTGTGGTGATGCAGAGCCGTCGGGGGACGGTGACGGGGACCTGCGGGTGAAAGCGGACTGGACCCAAAGACGACGCGGGAAGAGCCGTGGTGCAGCGCAGACTCGGGGCAAGCAAGACAGAACTTCTATTTACCCGCGAAAATTTCAGAGTTCATCTGCCACCGCAGCATCACCTACTCCATCCTGACTACAGCAATAACCGAGGGGCGCCAGGGTGGCTCAGCTGCTTAAGCATCTGCCTACAGCTCAGGTCACGATCTCGGGGTCCTGGGATCGAGCCCCACACTGGGCTTCCTGCCGAGCGGGGAGCCTGCTTCCCCCTCTGCCTGCCGCTCCCCCTGCATGTGTGCGTACACGTGTTCTCTCTGCCTCTGACAGATAAATAAAATGTTTTTTAAAAATAAATAAATAAATAAAACAATAACCTAGAATTCTACACACAGCCAGACTATAAATTAGATATTTGGAACATAATGCTTTCTGACAAAGACTGAACAAAACACAACCACCCCACCTTCTCAGGAAGTTACTAGAATGAGCTCCATTAAATCAAGGAGGTAAACTAAGAAACAGAATACAGGTAGCCTCACTCTGGAAAGAGGAGAAAAGAATCTCTGGATTGCTATTATAGCTCCTGCTGTTCAGCCTCTTTAAGATAATGTCCCGCTGCTTAGGGTTCTTCCCAAACACAGCTCACCCTCCAAGAGCCAGCTCAACTGTTACCCCCTCCACGAAGACACAGATTCAAGTTCCCCACCTCCCAGGAGTGAATGAAAACATCGCGCATCCATAGGACGTGCCCTCCGCTGCGACTCTGCTAGCGCTGTGGTCTATGACTTGGGGCCGACTGCTTCACCTCAGTTTCCCTCTCCCCAGGATGTATCCAAGGATGAAGCTAGCCAGTAATCAGAAGCTCCCTTTTAATCCTCAAATGCAGTAATTCTCCAAATGCACAAAACTAGTAAAATTTAAAATAATTCTATGTGTGTTAAATGCGTACATACTTCCACAGTCTGTGACATTTGGTAATAATATTATTATTCCCTAAGTATATTTCTTTCACTCTCAAAAGCAATTGTCAACAGATAAAAATGATTATTGTCACAGAGATGATATTTCCTTTAAAACCAAAATTAAGCTTTAATAAGAAACATCTCATTACTATAAACACCAAAACAAAATTTACAAAAGCAAAATCATACTAAGTAGCAGTATACCAGTGAGAATTCACCTTACTTTACCGGTGTATCAACCCTATTGTTTCAACCATCCAGTGTGGCTGGGATACCCAAAATAACACCTATTCCCTACAAGGACAACCATTAGCAGTTCCAAATAATAGGCCATCTAGAGCACATGATGAATTCACCTTTCCTAAATCATTCTAAAGAATAACATCAAATTCTTAAAATTGTTTTTGATGGACATTTTTCCCATTGGGGGCCACAGAGTCCTCTGTTCTCCTAAAAGGGAAACCTTACACACAAGCACGCACACCAAATATAAATAATCTTGTGCTGTCACTGAAGTGCTGTACATAGGTGCCTCTTCGGATGACCAAATTTACCTGTTGCAAAACTTCAGGATGGCATAGTGACATCTTCAGGTTCACTGATGCTGAGATAACGGTTTGTCTCCCAGGCCTTCAGAGATCTCCGTCTTTTCTTCTCTCTTTCTTCTCTATTACTCAACAGTCTGCTCCCAAGGACAATGGGACAGCCACTGCTCCCCAAACATATTCTCCAAGTGTGATGCCCTTTTAATAATTTTAAGAAAACATTTCAGTGTGATGGTTGTTAACAGTGATACAAATAGACGTATATATATTGCACCAGTATAAAACAAGAGCCTAGAGCCCAGCAGAAGGCCAAGTGCCGTACCTTTGTTGGTCTACATCTGCCCCCAGCTGATTGCAGTGACCCAGTGCCAAGCAACTCGATAGCTGCTCACATCTGTAACCCTCACGATCCTAGCAGCTGCCACCATCAATACTTCCATGGGCTCCCACTGTCTTTCCTCTTTAATTTTCATTCTTCTTGTTCCTTTGGTCTTACACCCTGTCCCACACAGGGCTTCTTTAAGAAAAACCAAGTCTTGGGATGCCCGGGTGGCTCAGTTGGTTAAGTGTCTGGCTTTGGCTCAGGTCGCGATCTCACAGTCCTGGGATGGAGCCCCACATCGGGCTCCCTGCTCAGCGGGAAGCCTGCTTCTCCCTCTGGTGCTCCCCCTGCTTGTGCTCTATCTCACACACACTCTCAAATAAACTAAATGCAAAAAAAAAGAAAAAAGAAAGAAAGAAAAATGAAGTCTTGCATATATGTTACTAATCACCCAGAATGCTCCTTTTAGCTAACCTCAGTATATTTTAAACTGATTTTTTTTTTTAAGATTTTATTTATTTGACGGAGAGAAAGCACGCAAGCAGGGGGAGCAGGAGAGGAAGAAGCAGGCTCCCCAGTGAGCAGGGAGCCTGATGCAGGGCTCAATCCCAGCACCCTGGGATCATGACCTGAGCTGAGGGCAGATGCTTAACTGACTGAGCCACCCAGGTGCCCCTAAAGTGATTATTAATATCAGCAGGTTATACTCCTCATTGAATCCATACATTTCTGTGTGTTTTCTCATTTAATCTCCACAACAATGCTGAGAAAGGCACTATTACTATTTTACAGATAAAACAAGTAATACCGAATTTATTTTAAAAACCTACCCTAGGGAGCCTGGGTGGCTCAGTGGGTTAAAGCCTCTGCCTTCGGCTCAGGTTGTAATCCCAGGGTTCTGGGATGGAGCCCCGCATCAGGCTCTCTGCTCAGCGGGGAGCCTGTCCACCCCCCCTCCACCGCCTGCCTCTCTGCCTACTTGTGATCTCTGTCAAATAAATAAATAAAATCTTTTTAAAAATAAATAAATAAAAATTAAAACCTACCCTATAAAGTCACAGAGCTGAAATTCAAACCTAGATCTCTGCATCCCTACGAAAGACTGCCTTCCCCATAACCAGTTAGTTATCTAGGCCTCGTACAGGTCTGATTCCAAATGAGGTTTTTCCCCTCCTGCTGAATTCCGCATCACAGAACTGAGAATGCCAGAGGTGCCAGATAACCATGGGTTTACCTTAGCAAGCTACGAGAGCTAACATTAAGGGAAATGTGCTCTGGAGTTGTCACCCTCCATACTCTCTAGAGAACTACGCTTCCAGAAGTGATGAAGGCCTGTGCCTACTCGTGAGTGGCCAGCTGGACACCTGAGTAAGCTCGGACCACGTATGGGTCTACAGCTAAAGACAGCTCCTGGGGTATCTGCCTGGCTCAGTCAGTAGAGCAGTAACTCTTGATCTTGGGGTCATGAGTTTGGGACCCACGTTGGGAGTAGAGCTGACTTAAAAAAACATAAACAAACAGACCAAAAAAACCACTGTTCTCTCTGTGTAGGGTGAGCTGGGCCCTAAAGTTACAAGAACGTTGGTCTTATTAGTGTTATGATTTATTCAGCTAAGCAGATCAGATGGGCAACACAAAATAAGCAACACAAAAAGCCAAAAGATCTCTACCATCTACACTGTACACCCTTGCCTTTAATGTGTACACAACAACATAAAAACTACAAGCACCTTCTGTATGCCATGTCCCCACAGGATGTGTTAGGGAGACACAGAAACACAGAGCACATTCTGCCCATGTGGGACTTTGAGGAGGAGAAAGACCAAAAGAAATAAAATAGTTATACGCTGCAGTAAATGTCACAATGAAAACATACAAACTGGTAAGACGGGACTCCTGAAGGGCCTAGAAGGACGAGTGGTCAGGATAGACTTCCCTGATGCCATGAACCTGGGATTGAGAGAGAATGAACTGACCATAAGAACAACACTCTAGGCAAAATAACTACCACATCACAGATGAGGAGGCCAGAAGCAGCCTGGAATGCGAGAGAACAGAAAGGCTAGAGGGTTAACTTCACGGTGAGGAAGACAGGGTTGTTCGAGATGAATGGAAGAACTGGGCAGAAATCTTGTAGCCCATGGTACAGAGTTTGGAGTTTAGTTTACATAAAATATATATTCACAGTAACTCTGTCAGGTGGATTTATTATCCTCACTTGAGCCCCACAGGAGGAGGACATGGAGGGGATATAAAAGGTGTTCAAAGTCACAAAGCTAGTAATGTATATTAAAGATCAAACACCACCAAAAGGTACTCACGACCCTTTGTAACATGAGAATTCAAATCTTAAATGACTTTATCTAAGTACATCCATTCTCAAAACATCAGTAAGTCCACGGGCACCTAAAAATAATTGCCCCATTAAGTAAAATTTAATGTTTGTACGCATCATCAGAGATCCTGAAGTCAGTTTAAAATGTGCCCTTAGTTCTAACGCCTTCACTACTTACCTGCTAAACCAACATACTAGACAGAATAACAAATTAACCACAAAAACATTAATGACAATTTCAAGGTAGATGCAATTTAAAACATGTCCCAATGCTCTTTTGTTTTTACTCCCCGAACTACTCTCTCTCAATTTAGTCATAGAACAAAGTTCCCCCTTTTTATGGCATACACTAGTATTATAAATTTCTCCCTTGTAAAAGGAGTAATTTTATAGAAATACTCAGGCACCACAGATGTGCCATTTCTAAAACTGGAAAAAGATTAGGGATGGGGACCAAGAACTGAAATAATCTTCACTTCCCATAAAAAATCCAACAAACAAAATAGCAAACAGTGATCCTAGCTTAGGTCATTTACCTACCTACCTACCGCTATTGAGTATTAAAATCTATGTGCACACATCCATTAGTTACACTATATATAAATAACACCGGGTATCTGACCTCATAGTCAACATATTTGTGTAACAACCCATTCCACATGCCTGCATATTTTTGAGAGAACAGTAATTGCCACAAATTGAAAAATGGACATAACATTTCCATTTTTCAGACTATATTATGACTTTTAGATAAGATCACACAATTACTTCTACGAGCAAAATAAAAGATACTTGCTATTTTTTTAAAAAGATTTTATTTATCTCACACACTGAGAGCACAAGCAGGGGAAGCTGAAGGCAGAGGGAAAGGGAAAAGCAGGGTCCCAGCTAAGCAGGGTGACCGATGTGGGGCTTGATCCCAGGACCCTGGGCGGAAGGCAGACCCCCAAAGACTGGCGCCACCCAGGCGCCCCAAAGATACTTGCTATTAATAACACAAGTTTCCTGAAAACCGACCACAGTGGAGAAAAACTACCAGAGTTTTCTCTGAGGAGTGAAGTTACATAACAAGACAGTCTTAAGCAGACACTTGCTTCTGTTCCCCCCAAAAGAGGTGCGTTAAAAGGAATACTCCCGATGGCAAAATGGGTAGAAATCCAGTCAGCACAGCTTTTCCTCCCAGGTCATGGCACTGCCCAGGTAAGCTACAGCCCAGGTCAAGGTCACCCAAACCCCTTCCCTGCCACTCCCTATAAGGTGCTGCCTCGGGACGATGCCACGTGACACCCGAGGGTGTGCCCCTCGGTTCTGGGGAGGCCATGTTTAAGACCTGCCCTATCTTCCCACTAAAAGAAGGCAAAAGGGCAGTGCCAGGTACCTCCGATCAATTTCGAAGGCATTTAAGGATCATAATAAGGGAAAATATTTCCAAAGAGATGCTGAATGGAGCCCCAAAAAGGGTAAAGGCTCATCCTTAACCAGACCAAAGAGTGGAAAGCACTTGACCAACCCCAGATAATCAGTTCTTCTGAGATTCGTTACCAAGTGGACGGTCTGTGAGCCAGCTTCCCCAAAGGCAAGGAGAAAACGTTTCAGAAGGTACTGGAACCACAGGGTTGAGGCGACAGACTGTGTTTCGAACAGAGACAGATTCCGAAAGTTACCGCACCCGCGGCGAAGATGCAGCAGTGAGGAAAAATTCAGAGGAAAAGAGAAATATCACCGGCTACACGTTCCCGCTTTATCTGTGCAACTTGGTAAACAATACCACTGATGTTTTTAAGTGAGGAGGATTCTCCACAGCACTGAGTATTCCACTTAACATTCATTCATTCAAATAAGCTAAGTGGACTTCACGCTATTTGTTGGGTTTTTAAAGCCAAGATAAACGTGCGCCTGCCGTGGCTGAGAGCACGTCCGACACCTCGTCCTGAAGTCGGTGGCAGTTCACTCCTGATTACCAGTATCCGTATTCCAAGAAACCCCGGCAATTAAAAACGTACTGGGGAGCCGTGCGATGTCTCGCTCACGTTTTTACTGGGATGACTACATTCTCCGACCTCGCACCCAGGAGCACGTTGCCTCAACCCAGGGCAGACCTTCAGGAAACATCTGCTGAACGGACTTCATCATGGTCCATTTCGTTCCCGGCAGCCCGAGCCGTGTTACCTATTCCCACCTGGCCCTTAATTCCACAAAGTGGCGACGGGAACCCCAAATTCCACTTTCCGACTAACTGTGAAGTTGGCATCCAGCCTGCTGCGCGCACTCCAAGTTCTGTGCCAGGACCTGCCACCGAGAAACGTCAATAGTTGTGCTACATAATGAGCCACCATGGTGTCCCTGAAGTTGCCAACTCCTGAAGCAAATTGAAAATTAAGGCCTGTCTCGCTTCCAGGGGCCGCTGAAGAGCCCGCGGCCCCTACATCCGTGCGAGTAAATCCCATCCAGCAGCACCGTCACGCGCGGCACACGCGGGGGGCCCCCGGCGCGACCTCCCGGCGGGCGGGGGCGGCGGCGGCACCGACGCGGCCTGGGCCCTCCCGAGCCCGCGCGCCCTCCGACCCCTGGACCACAGCCCGAGCCCGAGCCCGAGCCCGAGGACCCGCCGAGCGGGCCGGGCGGCGGGCTGCGAGCCGCGCAGGCCCCGCGCCGCCGCCCCAGGCCTTCGCCAAGCCCCGGCCTCTCGCCGGCGGGGCTGCGGGCAACAAAGGCGGAGGCCCGGCCCGGCGCGCCGCGGACGGGGAGGCCGAGGGGTCGGACCGGCGCTCGGCGGAAGCAGGCCTCGGCCCTCCCCCGCCCGGCTCCCCGCCCGGCCCGGCTTCCCGGACGCCGCTTCCCCGCCGGCCGCCCCCCCTCCCTCCCCGCCCGCGAACCCGCCGCGGCGGCCCGGGCCTCGCGCCGCCCGGACCCTCGGCCGCAGACGCGCCCGGCGGCCTCCCCAGCCCCGCGCGCGCCGGATCCGCCCCCGCCGCCCCGAAGGAAGCAGCAGCCCCCGCGGCCAGTTTCCCGGGTTACGGAGGAGAGGGCGCCGACGGCAAAGCCCGGACCCAGCCCCCGACTCGGCTCCGCAGACGCTCACCCGGCGGCGGCCCGCTCCGCTTCCTCGCCCAGCGCCGGCGCGACTGCCGCGCTCGTCCCTCCTCTCCCGCAACTCCTCCCTCCTCCGCCTTCCTCCTCCTTCCTCCTCCTCCTCCTCCTTCTCCAGGAGGGGCGCGCGGCGGCGCCTGGGCCCGAGCGCCGAGCCGGAGCGGAGGAGCCGAGCGGGCCGCCCCGCGCCCTCTCCTCGGCCCGCGGCGCAGGCGGGCGTCCCGGCGCGGGGGGCGGGCCGGGCGGGGGGCGTCCGGGGGCGGGGACGCGCGGGGTCGCCGGCGTCCCGGAAGGGGGAGCGGGGGCGCGCGGAGGGCGCCGGGGGCTCGGGCGCGTCGGGGGACGCGAGGGGCGGAGAGGCGCGCGAGGGGCGTCTGAGGGCCGGGGGCGCGCGGGGTCTGGGCGCGTGCGGGAGTCGTGCGGGCGGGGTGGGGCGCCGCGGGCCGGGGAGGGGAGTTCGGCGGCCGGAGTCGGGCGGGGGGTCCGAGCCGCGTCCCGACCGGCGTCCCCCCAGCCCTGGGGGCTGCTCTGGCCGCTCGTCCCGCGCTCGTTCTTCGGCCCTGCGTCCCCTCTTCGGGTGGCCGGCGCGGAGAAGAAAATCGCGGCCCTTGGGCGCCGGCCCTCCCTTTGCCTCTGCGGCGGGGGTGGCGGCCGAGGGGCGCCCACCTGGCGCGGCGACCCGGGGGCGAGCGACCGAGGACGGCCGAGCACGCCTGCCGGAGCGGGGCCCCCTCTGGGGCCCTTTCCCCACCCCTTCTCCGGCTTCCTCGTCAGATGTGTTCCCTGACCGAAAACTTACTGCTCGCTTTAAGCCGTCTACTTCTCCATGTGGGACTTTTTAGTGCTTTATACCGTGGTTCGCTATTGTTTGTGCCGCTGAATTTCACGGTAGTGTGATGTAAAAAGTTTCCTGTTGGTAACTTGATTTCTTTGGAAATCGGATGAATGTGCCACAGACGTGTAGCAATACCAGCGGATTTTATTTTTGTCAATGAGAAGAATGAGAAGCCACAGGAAAAAAAATTCATTTCTCTTTTGATGAAAAGCTATTGAAGCTCAGTGTCGTTAAAAGAAGTATTTTTGACTTTAAACGTTGTATTTCTTTAATAGGACCTTTTAAAAAAGAGAAACAGAAGTTCATGTTCAAGTGTGAATTTATATCTGGATTACATCTCAATAAAGCTGTTAGTTTAAAAAAAGCTCAAGTAATTGATCTTAATTACTATAGATATCTAATTACAATATTCATCTAAACAAAATCTAGATTAGTAATTTAAAAATTGGATTATCAGGTAATTCGATCGGTTTTTATGCCTGAAGAGTATGTATGAGACTGATGTCATCTAGTGTGTGTGATTCACCAGACTCGATGTTCTTTTCAGTTCTTACCTGTATTTATGAATAAACCTGCACTGTTACTGTTATCCCGATATAAATGCTACTCAATTCTCAAATGTCTACTTGTAGTGAACGTAAACTAAATAGAATGGCCAGAGAGGTTAACAATAATAACAAGTAATAAGCAGCAAACTTTTCAACGCGCCCCCTCAGAAGGAGAGTGTGTGGTATGGATTAGTGGGGTCTATCATCTGATCCAAAGAACCCAGTAGCCCCCCAGGGACAATGGGCCTCATGAGCACTTAGCCAAGCAATGCACTGACTCCTCCAGCAGATAGGATCAAACCCTGGCCTTCTGAGTCTGTCTGAGCTGGTCAGCATCTTGGCTTTGATAGTTCATACAGTTGTGACCTTAACCAAGGTTCTCAGCTGTAATTTCAGATTCTGCTTGTAAAGAAGCAGGGTGGGGATGGGGGAGTGGCTTTAGAGGTGAACTATGTCAGATAGCTGTGAAGATTACATGAAATAATGCACAAAAACCACTTAATTTGGTGCCTGGTCCAGAAGGATTATCATTACTAGGTAATGTATATTTTATGAGCCAGGCATTGCATTAAGTGCTTTTGAATACATAATCTGCTTTAATTTGAACAAGTATCTATAAGTTGCGTATTATCATCTCCACATTGCAGATGATGAAAATGAGCCTTCTTGTGTATAAGTAGGAAATAACTTTCACACAGTTATTATGGGGCAGAGCTGAAATTCAGACTTCCGTCTCTCTGACTCCAGAATATGAGCTTTCAGCCACTAGATTAAAATAGTAGTAGTAATGCAGCAACAACTTCAGTGTAGAGTTACTAGTGGCTGAATACACTATTAAAATCGTCCTGTTTGCCTGAATTCCAAACACTTCTTGGCTGTAGACATGTGCTCTCATCCAAGCCTTCCTCTATCAGCAGCTCAATCACCCTTTGGGGGAAATCTTATCTTTGCTTATTAAACTCAGCACTGCTGAGAGGCAGGCCCAGGACTAAGACTGCTGTTTACACTCTTGCCCAGGATTCTCACCCTGCAGCAAGCGATGTGAACAAGGAGAGTGGAGGGGAAAAGGGGATTGACCCACCCTAGTTGGGTCCCTGGACCAGATGGTTCCTTGTGCCTGCCCCCTAAAGCCTTCTAATAAACTCCCGTTTTGCTCCTGCTAACCAATTTCCATTTCCTGCAACCAAAAAGGCTATATGATAGATACATGTACTTGCTAAAAGATAATAATAGCAAAGGGTCTTATTGAAACTCTCCTATTGAGGGAGCATGGTTCCACCTTTTCCTCCTAAAGTCATAGCTTCTACAGCCAGAAAGACCTTTCTTGGTCAACAACATCAATATCACCATTTTACGGAGGAAGAAACAAACTCAGAGATGGTATGATCTGTCCAAGATGACAAAGTTAAAAGCAACTGAGTCATGACTTGGACTGCCATCCCCGGACTTCCAGTCTGGTTTGATTTCTAGTATTAAATAAATGTCTAACCTTCCCCGAGAAGGGGGAAAAAAGGAGCCCAGACTTGAGAAAATTGGGTGGAAGCAGGATGGGATACAGTGGCAGCCTTCCACCCTCTGGGCCCCCGGGGAAAGCTGCCCAAGTGAGCAGAATTCCACACCCTTGATTTTCCTTTCTCCTTCCCATGGCCCTTCTGCTGCCTCCCACCTTCCCGTCTTTGAGAATCCTGAGCTATCCCCCACTCATTCAAGTTCCTCATTTGGTACTTACCTGTGTTGAAGAGGACCCCTCAAGATGCATGTCCTTCCCAGAGGCTTGGAATGTGACTTGGTTTGGAAGTGGCATCTTTGCAGATGTAGTTCAGTTAGTATGAGGTCATTTTGGAGAAGGCTGAGACCCTGGTCCAACATAATTGGTGTCTTTATGAGAGACGCAGAGGCAGATGCATGGGGAAGACAAGGTAAAGACACAGGGAGAATGCTCGGAAGGCAGAGATGGCAGTGAAGACAACCAAGGAAGCTAAGGAACTCCAAGGATAAGCGACAGTCAGCAGAAGCTAGGAGGAGGCAAGAAAGGATTCTTCCGGGCCTTCATAGCTAGCAAGGCCCTACCAACACCTTGGTTTTATACTTCAAGCTCTCAGAACCATGAAAGAATATATGTCTGCTGTGTTAAGCACCCAGTTTGTGGGGGCGCCTGGGTGGCTCAGTGGGTTAAGCCTCTGCCTCCAGCTCAGGTCGTGATCTCAGGGTCTTGGGATCGAGCCCTGCATCAGTCTCTCTGCTCAGCAGGGAGCCTGCTTCCCTTCCCACCCGCCTGCCTCTCTGCCTACTTGGGATCTCTCTCTCTGTCCAATAAATAAATAAAATCTTACAAAACAAAACAAAAAAACAGCCCCCAGTTTGTCGTACTTTGGGGTGGTACGTGGGGAATGCATCCAGGACTCCTAGGTCCACCCACCCCAGGTGGCTGTTTGCTGGAACTCTCCTCCCAATTCAAGCTTCTCTTTGCAGAGTCTCCCGGTTACCAGTGTTGACCGTAGGTCCCAGTGTGCCCAGACCAGTACCACATTATAACTGTTGTTTTGTCATCTCAAAATTGTTCCAGCTCAGATAATAAATTCTGTGTTCACCCGGCCTCCGTCCTAATGTGTAAAATAGTGACTCAGTTACACAACATCAAAGCTCCTTGAGAACTGGACCCAAACTGCTTCTCCAGCCTCACAGTCCACTTCTTTATATCATACTTTGCTAGGTCACACTGGGCCACTTCCCTTCCAGATAGTTCCAGCTCTGTGCCTTAACTCATGCTCTTCTCTCTGCCAAGAATGTTCTTCCATTTCACCCACCCCTACCTTCTGATTATCTCTGTTTATTGAAAATCTTATCATCAGTCAAGTTCAGATCTGCCCAGTCAGAAGTGACATCATTCTATTCAGAACCCCCACATTGGGTTCAACCTCTTTTAGAGCACTTCGCCCTAAATTGCAAAAAATCTCTCTCCTCCTTTGAATGCAGATTTTTTTTTAAGGTTTTATGTATTCACTTGACACAGAGAGAGAGCACAAGCAGGAGGAGCAACAAGCAGAAGGAGACCGAGAAGCAGGCTCCCCGCTGAGCAGGGAGTCCCATGTGGGGCTCAGTCCTGGGACTCCAGGATCATGAGCTGAGCCAAAGGCAGACACTTAACCAACTGAGCCCCCCAGGAGCTCCTGCAGATGCTTTATCTTACTCATCACTGCATTATGCTACTAGTGCCTTGAGTAAAGACTTCACACAGTAAAGACTCAAATGTTTGGTAAATAAATATGAATATTCCACTCCTCTCTCCATCTCTTTGGGGATGACTCAGTGACAAATGGGCTTTCAAAATCCCTTTTAAAGATCCACTTCCAGATGTAGGGTGGCTCATTAGACCTTCGGGAAGGGACCAACACCTGCTTTCTGGGGGGAATATCTGTGCTATTTTGATCAGCAACTAGACTCTGCTCGCTGCGAACGGGCTGAAGTCAAAGGAATGATGCCCACTTCCCAGAACAATGAGCTCTGAGGATTTTTAAGACCAGACGGAAGGTCTGTGGACACCTGTTGAGTCAGAAAGGCAGCACTGCGACACAACACCGTTCCTGTGTAACGAGTCCGCGGCGCTGCAGGCCTAGCTTCACACGATTCTATTTCAGATCAAAGATTCCTATTTGTAGACAATTTAAAGAAATACCTCACTCTTTCTTATCCTCTCCACTTCCACGATCCAGGCCCCTCTGACTGCTTAGGAATGTTTCACTGTGTAAGGTAATCCTGTTGATTTAGTGCAAAAAAATTTAGCAAAGTTGAAATTTAGGAGGTATGTTCTGTTACAGAAAATCACCCTGTATTACCCTCACCCCCACTAAGCCACCAATGCAAGAATGTGCTAGAATTCTTCCCTACAGTAGGCAGAGAGCCAGAACTTCTATGGCCTGCTCAGGGTAGTCTGAAACTGCCATCACAGCTCGGGGGGACGTGCTAGCTGTGCAGAATCCCATCTCTTTGGGGCGCCTGGGTGGCTCAGTTGTTAAACACCTGCCTTGGGCTCAAGTCATGATCTCAGGGTCCTGGGATCAAGCCCTGCATCAGACTGTCTGCTTGGCGGGGAGTCCTGGCAAACCATAAAAAGGGAAAAAAAAAAAATACTGTGCCTCCTATGGCATTGACTAATATTCTGTATTAGAATTTTGTTCCTTTAGATGTGAAGGTCTTAAGGTACAAATACCTTCCCAGAAGCAAGAGCACTTTCAAGTATCATTACCCTGTGATCCATGTATTACTATCATACTGTCATTCGATTCTCGCGTCATTTTCAACTTTTTACGTCTAGGTGTTCCCCAATTTACCTTTGCAATTCCATTCTAAGAACTTCTTCGTAATTTATAAATTCATTTTACAGTTCAATGTTTCTTAGGAAAAAATGCAATGTCATAAATGGTCATTAGATTCCCAAATTATCTCCTCTACCCAACAAAAAAGCTTGTAATACAATTCAACTATAGAATGAATATTAAATCTTCCCAGTTATCTAATATGCTATATGTTATTCGAAAGCTACCCTAGTCTATTAGCGGCAGGCTCTTGAGGAATGAGTAGCAACTGGGAACCACATGGTTCAGTGAACACATCAGGACTCAGCCCCCAGGAGGAAGGGCTTTGCAGGACCCACATGCTGGCTTCCAGTCTACGCAGGAAAACTACAGTAGGGGTCAGAGAAAAGTCAAAATTGCAAGGAAAATGTCCCCAGTGTAAGTATTGTGTTAGGTACTGGTGTGGTATTAGGTACTGGGAGTGTGTTAGGTACTGTGAGCCTCTCGTATAAGTATGGTGTAGGGTACTGATGTGGGTTGAATTGTATCCCTCAAGAGATACGACTGAAGCCCTAACCCCCATACCTGTGACTGTAACTTTATTTGAATATAGAGTCTTTGTAGACATAATCGATTTAGTACGAAATCATACTGGATTTGGGTGGGCCCTATGCCACTGACAGATTCTTGCATGAGGGAAATCTGAGGATGTGCACCTGCTCTCATTCAGGAAGGCAGAGACCCAACCACGGAGACCGGTGAGCTGTAAGGAGCCACATGGCAGCTTCGACTCATCCCATATCCAATAAGTAGTTCCTGAGCACCTAAGTCCCAGCACATAACTATGTTCCAGGGGTAGCTCTCAGCCCAGGAGATGTTTCCGCAGACGTTAGCTGAGCACGCACTGTATTCTAGGCATAGTTCTTCATGTGGTCGATAAGGAATAGGGACGTGAAAGTGCTCTTAAAGGGTTTAATTTAGTGGGAATGGGGGAGGGGAGGGGAGGGAAGAGTTGACCCTAAATAATTAAGCAAATAAACAGAAAAGTCTAGATTATAAATGTGCTACAAAGGCAATAAAATGGGTGATGAGAAAGACAGTAACTGGGGGAGGGTTGGCGGCACTTGTGTAAGAGTCAATCCAGGAGGGCTGCTCTGAGGAAGTCATCCTCACTCTGAAACTTGAAGGATGAGGATGAGAAAAAATGTAAAGGTCTCGGCAGGGACACCTTCTGGGAAAACCGCCAAGGTCTGACAGAATTTGGCATATTTGAGGAAGAATGAAGACTGGTGTGGCTAGAACATGGTAACAGGTAGGTGGGAGATAAAGGCGGAATGGGGGGGCATTGAAAATCATTTCAGCCTTGGGGCACCTGGGTGGCTCAGTGGGTTAAGCCTCTGCCTTCAGCTCAGGTCATGATCTCAGGGTCCTGGGATCGAGCCCCGCATCGGGCTCTCTGCTCCTCGGGGAGCCTGCTTCCTCCTCTCTCTCTCTGCCTGCCTCTCTGCCCACTTGTGATCTCTGTCTATCAAATAAATAAATAAAATCTTAAAAAAAAAAAAAGAAAGAAAATCATTTCAGCCTTATAGGTAAGGAGCTTTAGTTTTATTCTAAGAGTGATGGGAAGTAACGAGGGGATTTAATCAGGGGTTGGTGCAAACTGTCTCCTTGCTGCACGGAGAACGGATTTTTCTCCGGACAAGGTTAGAAGAAAGAAGAGTAGGAGCCTGGGTGAAGGGTGATGGCAGTTGGGACTGGGTTGGAGGTCACAGAAGTCAACTGCATTGATGTTTCTGGCCTTAGGAATTTATTTTTTTATTTTTTATTTTTTTAAAGATTTTATTTATTTATTTGACAGAAAGAGTTCACAGTAGGCAGAGAGGCAGACAGAGAGAGGGGAAGGGAAGCAGGCCCCTGCTGAGCAGAGAGCTGGATGTGGGACTCGATCCGAGGACCCTGAGATCATGACCTGAGCCGAAGGCAGCGGCTTAGCCCACTGAGCCACCCAGGCACCCCTGGCCTTAGGAATTTAACAGGAGAGTACAACTAAGCAAAGAGCTAGATGAAGGGGTTTTGGTGATTATAAAACATATCCAGAATTCTTTGACACTCTCCTCCCCTTGAATTTGGGCTAGTATGACTCCCTTTAAACCAACAAGGCAAATTTATTTAATATAAAGTTTAGGCAACGTGGGCATCTTCACAAAATGAAGATGTGAAGAATTGGTGAAACCTGCGTGTTTTCATACGAAGTATGAAGGACAGTGAAAAGTCGTGGCAAGACACCAGAGGACGAAGAGTTTGAGTGTAGCATACTGGAGGAGACTTAGCAAGGTGTTCAGACTTCTCGAAGTGTCCCTTTATCTTTGGAGATAACGATGCGCCTTTCCTCTGGGATACGGAGGACACCTCTGACCTGCTTCACATGTAGGTCAGAAAGTCTTTCCTGTGTTTTATGACCTGCTTTGGGGCAAAGAAAATTCTTCCTGCTTATGCCATTACTCAAATTCCTTCAGCTTCAAATCTTCAGTATGTCAAGTGTCCATATTTTGGGGTAGGATGTCCTGAACCCATCAAGAAAAGCCTAATTCCATCGGTCACCTGGGTGGCTCAATCATTGGGCATCTGTCTGCCTTTGGCTTGGGTTGTGATCCCGGGGTCCTGGGATTGAGTCTCTCTCTGTCAAATAAATAAATTAAATCTTAAAAAGAAAAGAAAAGCATAATTCCTTACCAGAACTTTTGTGTCTCTGCTGCTATCTCTTCAAAGGATATAAGCCCAAAGGGTAAAACAAGAAAAAGTTCTCTACTGACCTCTTAAATTATAATCCTGCAAATTAAACTGACAAAAGACAGAATAACAGGCAAAAAGGCATGTACATTTTTTAAATTAGTGTTAATATTTTTATGGGTATAGGGGCTTCATGGAAAAGAAGTAGAAACCCAGGGGCACCTGGGTGGCTCTGTTGGTTAAGCAACCAACTGTTGATTTCATCTCCGGTCATGATGTCAGGGTCCTGACATGGAGCCCCCAGTAGGGCTCTGTGCTGGGCTTTGCGCCTGCTTGGGATTCTCTCTCTCCCTCTCCTTCTTCCCCACTCATGCGCCCCCCTGCATGCTCTCTCTCAAAAAAAAAAAAAGTAAAAACCCAAAGAAGCATTTAGAGTTAGGCTTACATATAATTATAAATTGTAGAGAAATAACCAGGAATTGGAAGAGGGACTGGGCTCAAGGGCAATAAATTGTGGGAAGGGGACCAAGAAAGGCATCGTCATTAAGAGTAAGGATTTTTACCCAGACTCCTCTCCTGCCCTCCCCTCCCCTCCCCTCCTCTCCCCCCTCCCCTCTCCTCTCAGTGCCTCTTTGATCCTCCTGGGAAGAACACCCTACAAATGGAAATGTATATCACCTTCGCAGAGGGAACATGTGCCCTGCTTTTAGGCAGAAAAAAAAACGAAGGCAAAGAGCTCCTCCTGTGTCTGCCATTTCGGACTACCTTCAGCTCAGAAGCATCTATCGATACGCCTAAGTGGCCTATCGTGGGGTACCACATACCACATACTGACCACCTCCCAAAGTTAAAGCTGCTGCACTGGCAACAATTTTCCTCTCTTAGAATTTACTGTGCAGCTAGATTCTTGAGAATGAGACTAGTCACAGATTACAGAATACCTTAAATGTGCTGAAAGTCAGATTTATCTCAGAGGAAATACTGCAAGGGGCAGACATTGGAACTGTAAAAAAAAAAAAAAAAAAAAGGAGTCTTATATCCCTTAGCAGGCAACCCAAGACAAACACATAGAATGTCAGTAGTAATACATAAGGCCACGAGTCAATGACTAGTAAAGCATTCATACCAATTATAACTTACATGGAAGTAATTTTACTCTTTTCAGCTAACAGCAGACCTGTTTGAAAGGGAGGAGATGTGTGTTCAGGCAGGGGAAAATATCGGTCATGCAAACATCTTGTTGCGTAACAAGAAGGAACATACCTTTGGTATTGGTATGTGTAAGATTTCCTATCCTGAGTCACATCTCAGCAGTGGCCGGTTATTCATGGGACTTGAGATCAAAAGGCACTCTCTTTGAAGGAAGTGTAGAAATGTTTTCAGTGAGTGGTTTCCCCACCAGGATCCATTTTCATGGCCCTTTGGTTCTGAGTTTTGGTGGAGGTTGGGAACAACGGGTGCTAAGTACCCGCACACTGAGTGCTGATCTATGCCAGGCTTGCAAGACGAGTGGCTCCAAACCTGTTTTGCCTGAATTAACCAGCCCACCAGCTTCAGGGTACAAAAGAAAAGAGGCTGTGTGTCCGTCCTTCCACGAGGGAAAAAGGAGTTGTTTCCTCCCCATTTAAAGCCAAATGGTGACAAGCTTCAAGAAAACCAGAGAGTCTGATCTGGAGCCTTGGTAGGGGTTGTTGGGGGCCCGATGTCACATTCACACAAGAAAATGTTGAAGGATATGGACACACTAGGGCTGCCAGACGCAGTAGCAAAACAGAACAAAAGACTCACAACACCTCTGCAGTGTGGCAGGCTAAGGGTATGGGAACCATCTGTGGGCTTTGTGGGCCTGTAGACAGAGCTGGAATCAGGTGACGTACAAAGGACTCTGCCCTAGAGGGTGTTAAAGAGAAAAATTATTGTGATGCTTGTTAAGACAGTAAGGGAGAATTTCTTGTGATCAATGTAAAGACAACTGGAACGGCGGAGAGAGACTGGCTTCACTCTGAACACAGCAAAGACCGCTGAGGCTTTACAGCCCACAAGCAGAGCGAAGGTGGCCAGTGGATGGAAAATTACTCAGTGGAAATAGGACCAAGTGGAGGGAGTCTTAGAGAGTCTTGCTAAATCGTCACCATCTTGTGAGGAGACCCAAGCTACCCCCAAAGAAGCCTAAGTAGGCAAGAACTGAGGCCTCCAGCCGACAGCAAGCACCACATGAGTGCGCCATCTTGGAAACCCTCGCCCCATATTCAGCCTTCAAAGGACCCGCAGCCCAGCCCATGTCTTGCCCTCAAAATCAGAAGAGACCGCACACTAGACCCACCCAACCACACTACTTCTGAGTTCTTGGCCCAAAGAAACTGAAATAAAATGTGTTTATTATTTTAAATCACTAAGTTTTGGGGTGATTTGTTATGGAGGAGAGAAGTAATAATATACCCCATTTTACAAATAAGGAAAATAAGGCACAGAAAGGTTAAATAACTGGTTGGTGTCATGCAGCTCTAAGTGACAAAATCGGGATTTGAACTCACATCATCTGGTCTAGCGTGCCTCCTTGACATACCTATGCCTTTGCCATGGAAAGAAAGTGAGTTGTGCCGCTCAGCATGGAGATGGATGGGACCTCCCGGTGGCCAGCAGGTACGTTGAGTGGGCCCAAGTATATTTGACCACATTCATAGTCTTTTAGTTTTCAGAATTTTGAATAGACTTTTATTTTTAGAGGAGTTTTGGGTTCTCAGTAACATCAAGCAGAAAATACTGATCATGATTTTTTAACCATCAAACCTTTGCACGTATTTGAGCTTACTCGATAGCTGATAATAATTGAGTATTTAATAATAAAGATTAGTCTGTGCTCTTTACACTAAAACTATTTTTGTGAAGGAAATGTTTTCTTTTACCTGATTTACCTCTCTTCTTCATTCATTTTCACCTGGCTTTTATGATTTAATTTGTAATAGGCAGAATGTTTGATTTATTTATTATTTTTAGATTTTATATATTTATTTGACAGACAGAGATCACAAGTAGGCAGAGAGGCAGGCAGGCAGAGAGAGAAGAAGGGAAGGAGGCTCCCTGCTGAACAGAGAGCCTGATGCAGGGCTTGATCCCAGGACCCTGGGATCATGACCTGAGCCGAAGGCAGAGGCTTTAACCCACTGAGCCATCCAGATGCCCCAAGATGTTTGATTTAAATAACTGAATGAAGTACTAACATTTTAAGAAAGTAATATTCAACATCCACTTGTGAGGGTTCAAAATATATAAACTGCTTAATCTTTCAACCTTACTTATGTCCTCATACAAAAACGCTGCACACCCTGATCGTGTTCTTGGGCTCATCTGTCTTCCACATTCTCTCTTTCCGGTTGACTTCAGGGTAATCACCTTGCCATGTCCGTGGTAACCATACTTGGCAAAGAAGAAAGTATGTATAATTACATGGGAAAGGGAGTGAGGGGAGCAAACCAGTTTCCAACACTCTCTCATTCCTAAACTTTTGATCAAGAGGAGCTGGGAAGGTAGAGTTAACTTTTAACTATCTATTAATAAGTATCACAAGACAAATGCTAAGTCAGCCAACTGCATACATCTTTCCCCTTTCCCTTCATTACCCCTAGGTTGTCAACTTGAAAAAGTATGACTTCAAATGAGACCCAGAAATAGAAGAGGCTGTGCACCAGCTTAGGAGAAGCACTCGGCAAAAGACAAGTCTTTGTTATATAAGGAAATAAATGAGCGCTGATCAAGAAACACCAATTTAAATATTATCTTTCCGTCGGGACATAGTGTATACTTCATTACAAGAGCAAACCAACATCTATTAAAAATAAGTAATTTGGGGGCGCCTGGGTGGCTCAGTGGGTTAAGCCGCTGCCTTTGGCTCAGGTCATGATCTCAGGGTCCTGGGATCGAGTCCCGCATCGGGCTCTCTGCTCAGCGGGGAGCCTGCTTCCTCCTCTCTCTCTCTCTGCCTGCCTCTCTGCCTACTTGTGATCTCTCTCTGTCAAATAAATAAATAAAATCTTCAAAAAAATAAAAATAAATAATTTGGGGGTACTTGGGTGGCTCAGTCGCTAAGCGTCTGCCTTCTGCTCAGGTCATGATCCCAGGGTCCCTGCTTGGCAGGAAGCCTGCCTCTCCCACTCCCCCGGCTTGGGTTCCCTCTCTCGCTGTTTCTCTCTCTGTCAAATAAATAAATAAAATATTTTTAAAAAGTAATTTTGACTGAGCTTTTGAAATGGTTTTCTAACAGATCCTCCCTCTACAATATTGCTGAATGTGCATAAACTCAGGAAAAATCTAGCAACTCCGGGATTTAACTTGGAAAGAAAAGCCACCGAAGACCTGGGGAGCTATTAAGGAAACATCAGTGTGATTCAGATTTCCTTCTGTCATTGACTGTTTACAGGTTCGGCTGTGTTTGAAAACAGTTCTGTAGGGATGGGGGGCGGGGGACGATAGCAGCCCCAGCTGTCAGCTCTCCTTTGGCGGGTCTCAGTGAGCTCGGGACAGGTGCCCCCTGCATACAGATGCCCCCGCACACAGAGTATCTCTGGGCTGGGTCGAGGCTGAATGTCGAGTGGCAGCGGGATGAACGTGTTATTCCCAACAAACGGCTTGCGGGGGCGGTGGTTTACTTAAGTCTTTATTTCTAGGTGGTACAGAGAAATAGGCTTCACTTTTAGATAGGCTGAGGACAGACCAGCCACACACACACATAAAAGCAGAAAAGGATCGATCCAAATAGAAGGTCTTCCTATGTGGGCCTGTGGGTTGTCCCACCGTGTTCCTGAGGAAAAGGCCCAAATGCCCCTCAACAACTGACTTTCGCTCTGTCAGACCTTCCTGATTTCAGGTTCCAGGTTCCTTGGGAGTCCCTCAGTGAAGCTGCGACATCCTTAGGTAGGGGCGTTGGGGCCCCTGTGTAGGAGAGATGCTGCCTCGACTTCTCTGCAAAGCGTGCGAGGCCTGCTGGCTTGATGCGGGCGGAGAGATCCAGGGGAGGAAGGGGGCAGCCGGCAGCTGGTGAGATGTACACGCCCCAAGGGAAATGGGGGGCACCTGCCGGGGTCTGCACGTGCTCTCCAAGTGTCCTGGTGTCGTAGGGAGCGTGACATTAAACAGCAAATAAAACACATCACGACAGGTAGAAAGATCCCGAGGGACATCTACCTATTGAGTCATTTGGCATTTCCCCCAAATGTGTCACCTGAGCAGTAATCACAGGATTCTATGACTGACTGCTAACTTCTTCGGTACGGTCTGCAAGAGTCGTTTAAAAACACATCCTTAAAAAAAATGAAAAAATAAAATAAATAAAAATTAAAAAATTTAAAATTTAAAATTTTTTTAAAAAAATAATAAAAACACACCCTGCGAGACGCCTGGGTCGTTCAGTTGGTTAAACTGCTGCCTTGGGCTCGGGTCATGATCCCAAAACCCTGGGATCGAGTCCCGCCTCGGGCTCCTTGCTGGGCAGGGAGCCTGCTTCTCCCGCTGCCTCTGCCTGCCTCTCTGCCTGCTTGCGTGTACTCTCTCTCTCTTTCTGGCAAATAAATAAAATCTTTAAAAAAATATAAAATAAAAAATAAAAACACATCCGGCTTATGAAGAGGCTCGTCTTGGTGCCCAGCGACGACTGGCGCGGCGGAGCGGTCCCCCGGGAGGGGCAGCCTCCGGCCGTGTGTGTCCTGCGCTGTGCGCGGGGAGGCTGCGCTCCGCGGCGGCCCCGCTCCGGCGTCCTCGCCCGCTGCGGTCCTGGCAGGTCGGGAAACCTGCCGCGCGGGGACACCCAGAGCCGAGCGCCGCGGGGGTGCGTGCTCCCTGCCCCCTCCTCGCGGCGCTGCGGTTTCAGCGGGGACCGCCCTCCTTGGCTCTAGGTTTGGGGAATTACTTCTAGGCCCTTCCATCTCACACCGGGGCTGTTCCCTCCTCTTGCCTCGGCCGGGCAGCTGTGGGTGGTAACGGCTCTGTGTGGCCACTGGGTCCCGGGTGTCATCGTCTTGTGAGTCCTGAGCTCTGCCCACCACACCACTCCATGCACCGTCTCTTTCTTAAGCTTTTTTTTTTTTTTGGTTAAAGCCTTTCGGTCCGCCTTCTGTTCTGCCAGCGCTGTGCGATAGCACCTCTTTTTTGCACAGCCTGCAAATGGATACAATTCAGGTCTGGAGCTTGGAGGAGTCGTATTGGAGCACACATTCCAGAACCAGGCTGTCGTTCCATTTTCGGGATGAGCCCTAAGCATACTCTGCTGGCCTGGCAATATGCTCACTTGGCGAGGCTGGACATTTCTCAGAATTCTGGGCCCGGTATATTTCTAGTTGGTGGGGGGGAGGTTGGGGGGAGCCACAGAGACATCCGCAAAAGGGAAGTGGAGTGGCGGTTAGATTATTCCGAGGCTCAGGAGATCAGTGGAGAGGCCCAGGCTTTGGGGCAGCTCGCCCATTTGGTTGCATTTTCCTGCCAGCTCGCCTTGTTGGTCCCGGCGTTCTTCCACACCTCCCCGTGCTGCTCTGATGCCTGGGCCAGGTGTGTGTTTAGCTTGGAGGCGGAAAGTGCCAGATTCCACTGAATAGAGCGATGGGCATCACCAGCATAGAGCGATGGGCACTTAGGTTCCAGTCTGTCTCTGTGGGCTCCAGCTCCTGCCCCCTGACTTCCAGATTCCCTGACACTTTTCCTGGTCTGGTCCTCCCTTCCTGCCTATGGCCCTGAGACTGAAGACCACATAGCAGATAGAAAGACCCGACAGAGACCGACCGCCTAACCAGCTCCCGTGATTGTGCAGCGTCAAGCCATACAATACACCCATGTTTCTATAACAAAGAATATATATAGTGGTTTTGCGACTCTAGTAAAACCCCCACATATTTATACCACCATTCTTTTTATCTGCCCTATTTAGCTTCCCTTTTATCTCCCCTACATGTTAAAATACTTCCTGTTACTTTCTTCTTTATTAATGCCATTTCAACTACAATTTCAGAGCTTCATTACCTTCTAAAATATCTTAGAAATAACACTGTGCAATGGTATTCTCTCTGAGAACATAATTAACTAATTAATGTCAATCCGAATGCCTGCATTGAGGCCATAAGCATCCTCACAGAGGCTAAGATTTGGAAATTGAAATAAAATTCAAATTAGCTATTTTTGTTATTTCTCAAGCCATTTTATGGTCGTTAACAGGTTTTGTGAAAATACTTAAAAAATCATTAACTTATAAATCTTAAATGAGCTGTGCATTTTTCTTATCCATATTAATGCCATTCTCTCTCTCTCTAGTTTATGAATGTCTAAATTGTTCAGAAAATTGGTGTTATCTATCCTTCTATTAAACTACTTCTAGTAAGCAACCTGCTGTGATTCCAGTATTTTATCAGTGGAAGGTAAAGACCTTTTATTGGGCCAGTGAAAATCCCTCCGCAGGAGCTCATCTCTGATTGTGACATTCATTGCAAACACAGACAAGTTTCCTTCTCTCCGTATAGAATCTTTTCCACATATTTGAAACTCATTATTATGTCACACATGTCCTTCATGTGTGTGCATGTGAAACAAAGGGTCTTAATTAGGTGTTTTTTTTTTTTTTTGACGTTTTAGAAGTGGCTGCATTCTTATTTTCTTTCTCTTTTTGGAATTTATTCTTCGAAGTTCCAATTCTACTGCATAGAGTATGTTCATTGTCAATATCCATCTCAGACAGAAAACGTGACAATGCATCAGGTAATAACATTCAGAACAAATTATGTCAGAATTTTCTTTCCTATGAATACCTTTGCTTTTTTATTGTTATTTTTATTAGTATATCATGTATTACTTGCCCCCGGGGCACAGGTCTGTGAATCGTCAGGCTTAGACCCTTCACAGCACTCACCACAACACATACCCTCCCCAATGTCCATAACCCAACCACTCTCTCCCCACCCCAATATCTTTGCTTTTATGGACCACATGCTATTGTGGTCCATAAAATATTTTATGTTTATTTGTGTAAAATATTTGAATATTTTTATATCAGAAAAGAAAAAAATATTTTTGGAAAGATAAGTACGACAAACATGACCAACATATCTAAGAATCACAAGACATTTCATTCATGTCAGAAAGGAGTAAAAGAGAAAAAAAGGTCTAATTTTAATCCATCAGTGTGTGAAATGAACTGCGTGTAACACAGTATTTGGAAGCCAGTTATACCTCAAAAGCTTTTTATATTCCCCAACCTGAAAGACATTATTTAATGTAACAATTAAAATGTGACTTTCTTTACTATGCGAACTCCCTCTTAAGAGATAAATAAGAACATTCATATTAATAAGATATGCATTCTCTTATTTAATTAAATGTCATCCACAATGGAACTCATCAATTTGAAGAGGATAATGGACTTGGGTAATGTTAGAATGTTAGACCATGGCAGAAATGAAGCCCCCAGAAACCAAGAAGAAAGCCAAGACTTTCTTCTAATTTTAAAAATCATTTTCTAAATCACATACATAAATCGGAACCATGCTCATTTTAGTTCAAAGATGTTTATTTTAAAAGTAATTGGCACAGAAACAGGGCAATGTTCTATCCCACTAATTTTATAGTCCTGGAGAGCTCACTACAAACGGGTGAAAAGCATGGTCAGTAAATTCCTGAGCCAGAGCTAAATTTGTAATTAACAGAATTTGTTTAGATGGGGTGAGAGAATGGGAGAGAAATAAGTAAGTGCATAAGAAAGCGACCTTGAACCTTCCATAGTAAGATGTACTTTTAACAAATTGACTTCATTTATATGAGACATATTCCATAATTCCATAAAATATGGGCTAGCTTAATAAATATTAATGTTAATAATCAGTGATTACCAAGATTTTTAAAAATCACTGGAATTTCTGTTTTCAATGTGGATAGAAATGAAGGAATCATTCACCTTATGAATTTTATTTCTTGCCTAATGCAACAATTATTGTATATTTCAAGGAAAAGAAATCAGTATTTCAAGAGAAGATGAAAATTAAAAATTACGAAGTAATACTTAGGTCTGGAATTCCTAGTGAAATTCAAATTAATTAAAGGCAAAATGCTAATTATCTCTTCAGGAAAAGAAAGTAATTAAATTGTCCTTTTAAAAACTAAGATTATTTTTCTATTCCATTTGAAATGGACTTCAGTATTTTCTATTTTTTAAAAAAAATTATTTATTTATTTTAGGAGGGGTGATGGAGGCAGAGGGAGAGGAAGGGGGAGTCTTTAGTGGACTCTGGGACCAGCCCAGAGCCTGTCCCAGGGCTCGATCTCATGACCCCGAGATTGCGACCTGACCCCAAATCAAGAGTCTGTTGCTTAACCAACTGAGTCGCCCAGGAGCTCCAGTATTTTCTGTTTTTTTTTTTAATACTAAAATGAGTCTTTCACATATTGTGATAATATTATACATATTCGTTTTCTTGGATTAGATGCCTAGCATTAGAATCCAATTTTAATATAAAGTTAAAATTATTTGTATATCCACTTTCAATCCCCAATAGCTAAAGTATGCATGTTAGCTCTTTAACTGTCTTAATATCTTAAAATAAACAGAACAGACGCTTAAGTGCATCAGTTTGAGTATATTTGTATGTCTCTACAATTTCAACCTTATTCCTCACTCTTGGTTTTCAGCAGTGCTAACACAAGAGAAATTGTGGGTGTTGCACTAAGTGATTTTCCTACTTGAATTCAAAGACAATGATGGTGTTGTTCTAGGTTTAGGAAAATTTACGACCAGTTTAGTGTTCTAAGTTTGTACAAAAATAGTCATTGGACTTCTCATTGGTGTTTAACTTTATGAAGTAATATTATGTCAATTTTACTGCCTGAATTTTCACTCCAGAATATAATAGCAATGCTAAACTTTTAACACACACCAATCTATTTTCAGGATTGTCTGCCATGAAATTACTGATTGATCCCTTTGGTTGGACCCTGTTCACTGATTCCTTCTCTCTCTGCATAGATTTATAGACCTACCAAACATCACATAGAGCTGTTAATATGGGAATGCTATTTAATGCGGCTGCACAGCCAGTGTTACAAGGTAATGATGTTAAAATTTTAAAAGCAGGTTTCAAGAACAGGGCTAACTTCAACATTTTTTCCTTTAGAATATTGGAAAGCCTTGAAAATAATGACTTATTAAAAATATATAAAAATTCAACTTATAACAGTGCATCAAAATACACATTGTATTATGCACTGAATGTGCACTAAATATGAAAGGCTTCCTTTTAAAATTAATCACTTATTACCATGTATTATATTTTCATGCTTCTACAATACTAATTCATGGTCAGAAAGGACACTAGAAAGTTTAAGAATTTTAAAGAAACAAGCATTACAACTTTGTACTTTATCTGAATTTCAAGATAATTCTCCCTAAATGTACTCCATGTTTACTTTTTAAAAACAGCTTCTTTTGTTACTTTGATGAATGAGTTGCTTGATATTCAGTAGTTTATGAACCTCTTGGAAAGGGAACCAGCATCATGAGGCTAAGGCATGGTTTCACTAATGACAAGTGATGTCACACTAACCTTATTTCTTTCTTAAAAAGTGTGACTAAACGGGTCATTAAGGGCCCCACTGCAGACCCAGAGTATCTGGACTTCAGCAAAGCATTTGACAAGGTCCTCATGTGATATCTTTGAAGATTTGGTAGAGAAATATTAGCTTGAGGCAAGGGTGGTTTGATAGATTGAACTCTGGATGGATGATTATGATCAAGAAATGTCAGATGATCATAATCAAGGGCAAGCTTTGTCCTCAGTCCTTTGCTGATCAGATTTGTTAATGACTTGGATAAAAATATAAAGCCCCTAAGATTGGTAGCTAGTATATAAAACTGAACAGAACATTTGGGCAATTGGATTGAATTTACTAAAATGGCATCAGTAAATTCTTTGTAAGTTCTTGATCCTAGTTTAAAAAATAAAATCGGACAAGTGCGGTTGAAGGATATTTAGCTCAGCAATTTTAGTGAAAATATGAGCCAACAGCAAGATGTGACCTTAGCAAAGCTATGCTGACTTTCAGTTGCATTACTAGCACCAGAACATCCAGAGTGAAGAAGGCAATTGTCTCAGTCCACTCAGTAAGACCCCACTTGGAAAACTGTATTTTCTGGATGCAAACTGGAGCTTATTCAAGAGATAGTGGCCGGAACGGTACAGGAATTTCAAAGCATGTGATACAAGAAATAAAGAAACGGGGGGTGTTTAACTGGGACACAGGAAGACTGAGAAAATCTAAAATCGTGGTTTTAAAACGCTGGAAGGATAGATAGGAAAAGAAGGATTGGACTCATGTGTAGTGCAAAGAGGTAACACAGATCACCCCCTGTAGAGATGCGGAAAAGCTCTTTGCATAGATCGTGAGCTTATCAATGTAGAGGACTGATGGAGGTTGTTGTTTTGTTTTGTTTTTAATTTTTAAAATTTATTTTCAGCGTAACAGTATTCATTGTTTTTGCACCACACCAAGTGCTCCATGCAATCCGTGCTCTCCCCAAAACCCACCACCTGGTACCCCAACCTCCCACCCTCCCCCGCCCCTTCAAAACCCCCAGATTGTTTTTCAGAGCACCGCGTTGCAACTGCTGTTGAAATCATGGAGCCAGGTGGGAATGACTCCTGGATGCTGCAGCCAGGAGAGCAGGACTGGCGGGAATCAGGAGCTTCACAGGCAAAGTGTGGAGGCACAGGCTGCCTCCTGCTATAATGCTTGTTTTGAAGCCACAGTTTAGTTCCAATGTGACTGATGTATTAGGGAACAGTTTGAGCATAACTCAAATTGGGCGTAACACTTGCTTACGCATGACCTCATTTATCAGACCCATGCTCCTGACACCCACATGTGAACCGCAGGCTTTTGGAGAGAAAATGCCGTATTCCTATAGTGTTCATGTATTTCTTATCCATTTAGCATGTGTAAAACTGATTTCCTGCCATTTTCATTGGGTTTCTTTTCTTTCTTTCTTTCTTTCTTTTTTTCTTTTATTTGTGCCTCTAACCCCACGTCCTCATAAACCCTGTGGTTTTTTATCTTGTAATTTTGCATAGCTGATGATTTTTAGGAGAACATTTTCTAAGTTATAAATGACTCACTGTACTTCCCAATCACAAAGTTTAAAAGGAACCACAGTGGAATGATCTGGCTGTCTCTGCCTTATGTGAAATGTCTTAGACGGATCTAACATTATGTACTTCTTGGTGGGATAACTAAGTACACCCATCACCTACAAAATAGCCAGAAATAAGTAAATGGAATCTCACCAAGCCTTTCCACTTAAATAAAATGGAATCTATGTTTCCGTATTCACATTCAAGATCGGCACATCACTGTCAAGTAGCACAAGTAATACATTTCATTTGAAAACACAAACTAAAATAAAACCAGCTCTAAAAAATGCTTGCAGAAATTTGGGGAAAGTCTGGATATTAAGTTATTGTTAATTTTCCTGGGTATGATAATGGTATCCTGATTGTACAGGAGCATATCTTTTTTGGAGCTGCACGCTGAAATTGAACTAAAATGTCACAATGTGTGCAGTATGGTTGTCCATCATATTGTTCTTTCAAATTTATGTTTTAAAACATTAACAGTAGTTGAAAAATTAATATAAATCATGGGAAGCGAATGAGAGGGCTGGAAAGAGGCTGTTATTGAACTCAGGATTCCAGGTTAAATACAGTTTTTATGGTCTACTCCCATTTGAAAGTTCCACGTAAATTCTGTATGTTAGATACATCCAATTTTGTTCACTAGGAGAAAAAAAAAGACTAATTACTTCAAGTCATTATTAAAGTGCCCGGTGTTAAAAAAAAAAATGTAGCCCCCTTCATTGAATAATGAGCTTCAGGGAATTGTACTGGAAGGCAATGGAGAGAAGAAATGATTTATGTGCAACAGGCAATGGTAAAGCAATGTGTAAAGGTAAGAGAGAGATTCTAAAGAATACAGTGTTGGTGTGAAAAAACGAGTAAATGGTTTTAGAAATTATTTTTAAGAAAAACGAAGAGAAAAATCTATGCCTACAAAATACAAAATCTGAGCTCTCAGAGGAGAATTGGGTGGGAAGTGTCGGTGCCTGTTCTGGATCTTCTCTTGGGCAACAATGAGTCAGTCATGCCCCTGCTGATCAGCTCCGGTTGCCTCTCCTTCCAGTGGGATGATGTTAGAGAAACTACGGCCATGGAAGTTGATCTTAAGTAGAAAGAATTTCAGTAAAACAATTTTAATAAGACAGATTCTTCTTGTGCTGACAAAAAAGGACAATGTCATGGGGGAGGCATATCAGTTACGTGGCATGTATTACATAAATCCGACTTTATTCTCGCTTGAGTTTTAGAACCAAGTGTAAACTGCAATCCTAGCCCAGGCATAGCCCATGATTTCGTTACAGTTCCTCACCACTCAGAGAGTTTTGCTTTTTCTGTATTTTGGCTTGATCTTTTTTTCTGTTGATGGGAAGAAAATCTATTTTATTTACATAAACCCACGAACTTCACATTATTTTTTTTAAAAGATTTTATTTATTTGAGAGAGAGAGAGAGAACAAGTGAGCGAGCACGAGTCGGAGGAGGGGCAGAGGAAGAGGGAGACACAATCTCAAGCAGACTCCCCGCTGAGCTCAGAGCGGGACGCAGAGATGCAGGGCTCTATCCCACGACCCTGAGATCGTGACCTGAGCCGAGACCAGGAGGCTTAATCAACTTAACTGACTGAGCCACTTAGGTGCCCCATAAACACATGACTTTGAAATATAAGATTATCTCTCCAACTTGGAAAATGATGACCAATATGTCAAAATTAGGAGACAGACTGTTATGTTCTAATTTTTACTTAGAACAAAATTTTCACCTAATTATCTTGAGTCTCACAGAGCTACAGGCCAGAACTAAATGAATTCATACGGAGAAGAGTGAAAAACCAGGAAGGAGGGCCAGCCCTTGGTTCTCAACAGTGTTGGTGGTGAATTAGAAGGAAGGTGTGGCAGTCAGAATGGCTAAAATTAACAAGTCAGGAAACAACAGATGTTGGCGAGGATGTGGAGAAAGGGGAACCCTCCTACACTGTTGGCGGGAATGCAAGCTGGTGCAGCCACTCTGGAAAACAGCATGGAGATTCCTCAGAAAGTTGAAAATAGAGCTACCCTACGACCCAGCAATCGTACTACTGGATATTTACCTTAAAGATAAAAATACAGTGATCTGAAGGGACATGTGCACCCGAATGTTTACAGCAGCAATGTCCACAATAGCCAAACTATGGAAAGAACCTAGATGTCCACCAACAGATGAATGGATCAAGAAGATGTGGTATATACATACAATGGAATACTATGCAGCCATCAAAAGAAATGAAATCTTGCCATTTGCAATGACATGGATGGAAGTAGAGAGTATTATGCTGAGCGAAATAAGTCAGTAAGAGAAAGACTGATTTTTTTATGATTCAATTATCATATGATCTCTCTGATATGAAAAATTTAAGAGGCAAAGTGGGGGACTTGGGGATTAGGGAAGGAGAAAATGAAACAAGATGGGATTGGGAAGGAGAAAAGCCATAAGAGACTCTTAATCTCACAAAACAAACTGAGGGTTACTGGGGGAGAGGGGTTGGGGAGAGGGTAGTTGGGTTATGGACATTGGGGCGGGTATGTGCTATGGTGAGTGCTGTGAAGTTGGTAAGCCTGACGATTCACAGACTTGTACCCCTGGGACTAATAATACATTATATGTTAATTAAAAAAAAAAAAAAGAGGAAGGAAGGTGTGGGAAGTGTGCTTGGGACAGGACAGGCCCCGTGCCGGCCACATATGAGGCCAGGATGTCAGAGTGAAGGGGGAGGTGATTAGGAGACAATACTGAAAAGCCACAAGAGCAGGTGCATTTCACAAATGGATGCACACTGTATATAGTCAAGATACATCCATAATTTTTTTAAGTACCAAATGACTTCCCCCTTGCTCCCGAAAAGCTATACCTCCCTCAACTCTGACATCTCAGTTATAAGCTGTCCGTGTTTTAGAATTCTTGGTTTTATGCTTGAAGCCATCCTTAGGCCACAGACAGCATCAGTCCTTTGTCTCTAGGGGTCCATTGTGGGACGAGTACGGGGGAAAATAAAGAGGCTTATTCCACCACCACCCCCGCCTCCTTCTCTCCCCTTCGGTTATTCCTGCATTGACAGGCACACACACATACTCCATACTCTTTCTCCAAATTTCTAAAGCAAAAGCGGAAACTAGTCCCCCTCTCCCTTTTTGTGGCTTTTCTTTTTCCTCAAGGGAGACTTTGAAATGTATTTAACTAGATTCCAGCTGGACAAAATTGCTGGTTAGGTAGAGAAGGAAGCATGTAATGTGATTATGCGTGCCCCACTACTTCCTCGAAGTAGTCCTGTGTACCGAATTCCCTTAAGGAGATGTCTTGCTGTTGTATAATCCATAGAGCATCTTCTAATTACACAGCCATTTGTTCCTTCTCCTGTTTCCAATTTCACTGATTAACTTATCTAACAGTGCCATTAAAACCCATATATCATTTTTCACCATTAATCAGTTATTCATGAGTTTTATTCATCTCTGAAGTATGTTCATCAAGGAAAAATAGCCTCAATTTGCATTTTAATTGACCAGCGTACAGTGCTATCTGACAATACAAATGGTGATCTCTGTTTAAGGAGAAGCTTACGTTTAGTAAGATTTAAATGATCTTTATTTTACAGTTCTCTGATGTGATTTTCCTAAATGCATTAAAGTGGAAAGTAGGCATTGCTTGGATGTTCACTGATTTTACCAGCAGGCTTGCAACCAGATTGCAAGATAAAATATAGTAGGCACCGGTGCATGTGAATTTTAGGAAAACACAAAATATTAATTAAATACGTAAGAACATAGACAATATTTCAGGCACATTTATACTATAAATATTCATTTGTTTATCTGAAATTCAAATTTAAGTGTGTGCTCTGCCTTCTTGTTTGCTAAGTCTGGCAACTCTGAATATATACACTTAAAACAGCTACGTACAAAGTGAAAATAACTACACAATTCTCTGTTGTTAACAAAGCTTTCCTTTATTACTGCAAACTTGTTTTTAAATATGTTTTTGCTAACTGTGAAAGTGATTATTCAAATTAGTTGAGTTTTACCAGATATCTTCATCTATAAAATATAAACAGTCTTGTCTCTATATAACCTTGAATAGGGGCGTCTGGGTGGCTCAGTTGGTTAAGCAACTGCCTTCAGCTCAGGTCATAATCCTAGAGTCTCAGGATCAAGCCCCACATCAGGCGCCCTGCTCAGCCGGGAGTCTGCTTCTCCCTCTGACCTCTCCTCTCTCATCCTCTCTCATTCTCTCTCTCTCTCTCTCAAGCAAATAAATAAAATCTTAAAAAAAACCCAAAACCTCGAATAACCATATTAGTAGACCAAGGAAATTCCTGACTTTTATTCTTGCTGTTGAGATCATCAGTTACATCTTTCTGACTTTTCATTGTGTAAAAACCACGTTGTATTTACCAGCTAGTATCAAAAAGACAAGAAATAACAAGCGTTGGCGAGGATGTGAAGGAAAGGGAGCCTCAGGCATTGCTGGTGGGAATGTCTACTGGTGCAACTGGAAAAAATAGGGAGTTTCCTCAAAAAAATTAAAAAATAGAAGTACGATGTTGTCCGGCAAATCTGCTGCCGGGCAGTCACCCAGCAAAAGACTCTTACTCTCCTCTTTCCTGTGCAAAGAAGAGGGTGCATCTGACTCTGCCTGACATGCTTTGGCTCTGTTAGAAATCTGTGGTCTGGAACCCCTCAGTGTCTTTACTGAATAAACCTCTAGTCTCTGCCTCAGATCAAGTGAGGAAATACATGTTTAAAAAAAGAGTTGCAGAACAGTGATCTGCATAATAACATTAGAGTTATCTAAAAATGAGAGTGGAAACATTCTATTTCCACATACCTCCTACGTGCTTCTATAGGCGCACACGATGTCTGGAAAGATGTGCATTGGGCTGTTGACAGTGCCTATCTCTAGGAAATGCTTTGTGGGGAAGAGGCAAGAGACGGGGATTTATTTTTAATTCTTACAATTCTATACTTTTCTTGGCTTTATAATGATTTTCAAAAATAGCTCTCAAGGTAGTTTTCATGCCCAGCAGCCTCGGAACCTACTCACCATTATCTGATTTCTGTGTTTCACTCTCATCGGAATATTGGACCATTGGCTGTGACACCAATTACAGCAAAGGTTGCGTGGCCTGATGAGCAGAATTCTGTTAGCAGTCTTCCGGTGTCACATAAGGGTAAGGCCGGTGCTGCAAAAAGGAAATGGCAAACTAGGAATTCATGTGGGTGTTTTTATTTTCATTGAATGCACTTTTGACACAAAAATGTCTTGGTGTTTTTTTTATAAAGTGCCATGGATATTTGGTAGACATTGATCATACATCAGCAATCTTTCTGTGGCCCTAAGCAATGCACTACAGAATATGATGCCTTACTGCTTTCAGCTGAGTAACTGATTTTGTTTTCAATGTTTTCCCATACTGAAAAGACATACGCGGAAAACCACTGATATAAATCGGGGTTTTGGGTTCTCTATAATTCCTTATCTATATCAGCATATTTGTAAAAACAAAGGAAAACCCTAACTGTTTGACTTCAACACAATGATTATTTTTAAAAAATTTTTTTACGTTAGAGCTTTAAATAAATTCTCCATGTAAATAAAATTGCTTAAGTTTTTGTCTGAATTTTATGATTCTGAAACCTAGAGAATAGCTTCACTTTTCTACAAACTGATTTTTTCCTATAGAAAAACTGCAATACATTTGAAAAGTATTTTTCCATTAAATAAAAAAAATAAAGTATTATGTTTCAGAGTGTCTGCTGTTACTTTTTCCACCCACTAAAAAAACATTCCATTGCTACTCAAAAAATGTCCCACTTTTTTCCCAAAACATTGTCAGAAATTCCTGTGATAGTCTTTTTTTTTTTTTTAATTCTTTGCTAGGGTAAAAGGGTGTGATATGCTATGGACTTTGCCTTATGCACCATTGAATGACATTTTGAGAAAAATATTTTTGAGTAAACAAACAAAAAAAAGCATTACGTGTTTTATTTGTAACCACGGTTAAACCAAGGGTAGGTCTTTTGTTTCTGAATATGGAAGAGGTAAATTTCTTACATCTCTGGGCCAGAGTACATTCCTGTGTGTCCAACCAAGCAAACAATGTCATTTGTTGATATTCACTGTTAATTACTGGTCTTCACACAAGTCCAGCAATTGTATTACTTGGAATTCCATATTCCTTCAAGCCTAGCCAATGTTTTGCTTTGCAATGCTCTACAAATTTATAGAAAGAAATAAACCATTGTTAAACAGAAAAAAATAAAGACTTTAAAAAAAGAATTCCTTCAAAATTCTCAATAAGACTATTTTTTGTTTGTTTCTGGCTCATATCTGAACATCAGAGTAAGTAATGCATGAATTTGTGGGTTTTCCATTGTTTGTGAATGAAGCATACTCTAATGCGTTTGTTTTTATAAGCCTGTAACTTCACACGGACTGAGAGCTGTACCACACCCTAGCTAGTTTTTACTAACAAAGACACACCTTTGGAAAGTATGCAGTACCACTGTCACGCTTCCCTTGTAATAAAATCTTAGCCCTGACTAGTGATGCTCTGTTGTTGACGTAATTAATAAAGCTGTAATGAATAAAAAATAATTTCTTGCTTATTCTAATGAAAGCTCAGTCGTTGAAAATGGCCCTGGGCATTCAAGTAGGAACGGTGCTATGCCTTCATTCATTTATTGAACACACCCTTCAAAGAGATTTTTATCCCAATTCCATTGTTTCCTAATGAGCTGGAGTTCTTGAAGATGGCCAAAGGGACTGGTTTACAAATCAAATCGATAGAGTTTTACTCTCACTTTTTTTTTTTTTCCAATTTATTTATTTTCAGAAAAACAGTATTCATTATTTTTTCACCACACCCAGTGCTCCATGCAAGCTGTGCCCTCTATAATACCCACCACCTGGTACCCCAACCTCCCACCCCCCCACCACTTCAAACCCCTCAGATTGTTTTTCAGAGTCCATAGTCTCTCATGGTTCATCTCCTCTTCCAATTTACCCCAAAGCACATACCCTCCCCAATGTCCATAACCCTACACCCCTTCTCCCAACCCCCCTCCCCCCAACAACCCACAGTTTGTTTCGTGAGATTAAGAGTCACTTATGGTTTGTCTCCCTCCCTATCCCATCTTGTTTCATGGATTCTTCTCCTACCCCCTTAAGCCCCCATGTTGCATCACCACTCCCTCATATTAGGGAGATCATATGATAGTTGTCTTTCTCCGCTTGACTTATTTCGCTAAGCATGATACGCTCTAGTTCCATCCATGTTGTCGCAAATGGAAAGATTTCGTTTCTTTTGATGGCTGCATAGTATTCCATTGTGAATATACACCACATCTTCTTGATCCATTCATCTGTTGATGGACATCTAGGTTCTTTCCATAGTTTGGCTATTGTGGACATTGCTGCTATAAACATTCGGGTGCACGTGCCCCTTTGGATCACTACGTTTGTATCTTTAGGGTAAATTCCCAGTAGTGCAATTGCTGGGTCATAGGGCAGTTCTATTTTCAACATTTTGAGGAACCTCCATGCTGTTTTCCAGAGGGGTTGCACCAGCTTGCATTCCCACCAACAGTGTAGGAGGGTTCCCCTTTCTCCGCATCCTCGCCAGCATCTGTCATTTCCTGACTTGTTGATTTTAGCCATTCTGACTGGTGTGAGGTGATATCTCATTGTGGTTTTGATTTGTATTTCCCTGATGCCGAGTGATATGGAGCACTTTTTCATGTGTCTGTTGGCCATCTGGATGTCTTCTTTGCAGAAACGTCTGTTCATGTCCTCTGCCCATTTCTTGATTGGATTATTTGTTCTTTGGGTGTTGAGTTTGTTAAGTTCTTTATAGATTTTGGACACTAGTCCTTTATCTGATATGTCGTTTGCAAATATCTTCTCCCATTCTGTCAGTTGTCTTTTGGTTTTGTTAACTGTTTCCTTTGCTGTGCAAAAGCTTTTGATTTTGATGAAATCCCAAAAGTTCATTTTTGCCCTTGCTTCCCTTGCCTTTGGCGATGTTCCTAGGAAGATGTTGCTGCGGCTGAGGTCGAAGAGGTTGCTGCCTGTGTTCTCCTCAAGGATTTTGATGGATTCCTTTCTCACATTGAGGTCCTTAATCCATTTTGAATCAATTTTTGTGTGTGGTGTAAGGAAATGGTCCAATTTCATTTTTCTGCACGTGGCTTTCCAATTTTCCCAACACCATTTATTGAAGAGGCTGTCTTTTTTCCATTGGACATTCTTTCCTGCTTTGTCGAGGATTAGTTGACCATAGAGTTGAGGGTCTATTTCTGGGCTCTCTATTCTGTTCCATTGGTCTATGTGTCTGTTTTTACTCTCACTTTTCAGACTTTGGTACCTGCCCTACCTAACTGTTCTTTGAACCCAGAGAGAGGAAGTGGGACAGACGCCGTGCCTTTGGGAAGATGAGCCCAGAATTCAGGTGGTTCCCAAGCCAACACTACACCCTTAAGCCTCTGCTTCTGGCCAGGAGCCGGGCCCCACCCTCCCCTCTACCATTTCATTGTGATATTATATTCTCCCAGCAGTCACGGCCCTGTGCCGCCTCCGCCCTCATGCAGCCGTGGAAGAAAGACAAAGATATCCCTAAAATGTATTTCTCCGTATTTGAGATATATCCCCAAGACCTCTACTGACTCTTGATGAGTATGGTGGGAGTTTCACCAGGATTTGCTTATTAACTAGATGGCCACTTTCTGTCATGAGGTCACGCTCTTTTTGATCATTGCAGGTAGGTTTTACCTTTTTCCTTCATCTTTTTCTCCCACTCGCTTTTTTTTTTTCTCCCAATTTATTTATTTTCAGAAAAACAGTATTCATTATTTTTTCACCACAACGAGTGCTCCATGCAAGCTGTGCCCTCTATAATACCCACCACCTGGTACCCCAACCTCCCACCCCCCCGCCACTTCAAACCCCTCAGACTGTTTTTCAGAGTCCATAGTCTCTCCTCCCCTGGTTCACCTCCCCTTCCAATTTACCCAAATTCCCTACTACTCTCTAACGCCCCTTGTCCTCCATGCTATTGGTTATGCTCCACAAATAAGTGAAACCATATGATAATTGACTCTCTCTGCTTGACTGATTTCACTCAGCATAATCTCTTCCAGTCCCGTCCATGTTGCTACAAAAGTTGGATATTCGTCCTTTCTGATGGAGGCATAATACTCCATAGTGTATATGGACCACATCTTCCCTCCCACTCGCTTTTTATGGGCCCCGGGAATGGAAAAGTCCTGTGGTTTGGTTTCCTCTGCCTATACTTCCTTTCCATTGCCACCTGACTCAAACGAGATTGTGGCTGAAAGACATTAAGTGGTTTTGCCCCCTACTTGCCACTGGCGTGCTACAGAGCTTGTATTTGACTCAGGGTTGACTTCCCAGCCCTGCTTCTTCTGATCCCAGGAGTCACAAACCGCAAGGCCCAGAGGGACTGGGCGGGTAAGTGATCGCAAGCAGCCAGGTGGGGAATCAGCTACTACTCGGGGTCAGGTTCCCTGTTTAAAATCAGAAAGTGGCTTTTCATCCCATTTACATGAAATTCGAATTCCTTCACCTCCCTGGTCAGTCTGGTTATCAGGTCTGAGCAGAAATCCAATCCAGATAAGGGAGGCAAAGGTACAGTTCCAGACATAGAGCCAACATGATCAGCATGTCAGAGGGACACCAGGTCCGCTCAGGATCTGAGTCTGAAACAAGGCAAAAACGAATAGTTGTAAATGACAAATCTACAATTTGGCAGTGACTCCGATGTCCTTCATCCAAGGTCAAATAATGCATGGCTTGGGGGAATGCAGTGCCTCGCCGAGCAGTGGAACGCCGTTCTGCAGCCATCCGGGGCAAGAGGGAGTTTTGTAGTGCACTGGGAGCGGCAGCGCAGAAACGGGCATGATCTGCGCGAGGAGAGCAGGATGTCCTTGGAAGGCAGGCAGGTGCTGTTTCCTGGGTGAGGGAAGCCAGCTGGTGCTGGACTGGGACTGGTCTGCGCGGGAGTTGCTCGACGGCATTTCCGTAGGTGCGGGCTGCCTTAGGTTCGCACGTGGGCCCGTGGATCCCGATATACACGTGAACTTTGTCGCTGGGAACCGGCAGGCGGCCGCGGCGTGGAGAACCGAAGCTGGCGTATTGCGGGAAGAAGCTTCTGCTCAGCACAGGGACAGCCGCGGCGCCGGTGCCCTCCTTCCGCAGTGGCGCTGTCACCACTCCGGGTACCCACGCGCTCCTTAAAGGGCTGGAGAGTTTGGAGGAGGCAGGGGACTGGCAGATGGGAGAAGGCAAAATCCACTTCTACTTCTCTACATCTTTCTGGGGAAGGTTCTGGGTGTATGTCTGTCTACACTGGATTGAGGAGGAAAAATCACCCGCGCTGATATTAGCTTGGGGTCTGTTAGAGCTAAGACCAGGACAGGGTAATGATTTATTTATTTTTTTTAAAGATTTTATTTATTTATTTGAGAGAGAGAGACAGTGAGAGAGAGCATGAGCGAGGAGAAGGTCAGAGAGCGAAGCAGACTCCCCATGGAGCTGGGAGCCTGATGCGGGACTCGATCCCGGGACTCCAGGATCACGCCCTGAGCCGGAGGCAGTCGTCCAACCAACTGAGCCACCCAGGCGTCCCCAGGGTAATGATTTATTAAGTCAAGCTCTGAGCATCCTGGCAGTCAACTCCAAAAATCAATCAGTTAAAGAATCAGTCGTTGGGGTACCTGAGCGGCCCAGTCTGTTAAGTACCACACTCTTGGTTTTGGCTCAGGTTGTCATCTCGGGGTCATGATCTCGGGGTCCTGAGACCCAGCCCCGCATCAGCCTCCCTGCGAACAGTCTGCTTGAGATTCTCTCTCCCCCTGCCCCTCCTCCCCACCCTCTGAGATCTCTCTCTCTCTCTCTCTCTCAGAAAAATAAACGTTTCAGAATCTGAACTGGGTTCTGACAGAAGAGCTAGCTGCACTCCGAGACTCTGGACGATCGGTTTATTTAACCCCAGAGGGCTCAGAGTACAATGATCTTCAAAGGTCTGAGCCCCGAGCACAGACGAAGCGAGTCATTTATACCCTTCTGTTTCTGCATACTTGGTATTTTTGGTGCTCGTGGAAAGCAGGGCAGGGAGAAGAACCTGCAAGAGCCCTGGGGCAGTGGCTGGGACTCCTTTGCTAACTCGGTCAGCCGTCTTAGAACACAGATGTCCCCTTATCAAATAAACCTCGAAAAAAACCCAATCGATTGTTGGGTATATAAGATGTTAGTGGTGATAGTGTTGTCTAACAGTAACAGAACACTCAGCTCAAAAGTTAAGGGGAAATTTCCATAGCCAGCTGTCTGGAGGGACGGTGGTTCCCAGGGTCCTTAAGTCAGAGGCTTAAGACATGTTGGAGGGAAATGATTTCGTCTTTCTGCTCTGCCTTCCTTCCAGCGCTGGGCCACCTCCTGCCGTTCCCCATGGTCACAAGGGGGCTGCCGCAGCTGCAAACATCACGCGCTCCCGCAAACGTATCCAGAGGTCGGATGAGCAGTGAGGACCACAGTCCTGGCGTCCTGCTTTAGAGTGAGTGCCCCTGCAGATCCCCCCTCTCCTGTCACTGACTGGTGGTGTATCCACCAACATCCACCAACACGGACCAAGTCCCGGTGGAATGAGGAGTGCAGGTTCAGCCTCTGTCCTCACTCCAACCCAGGAATGAGGGGGGCTCATCTCCCCGATGGCTGAATGCAACCCAAGGAATGGCAGCATGACACGGGTGGGGGAAGGCGCCTCCCACAGCATTTGTCTCCATGGTTTATGTAATTCTTCCATTTGGTAAAAAGAAAAAATTATGTATATATATTTTTTAAACAAAGACTAGTCTGCATTGATATTCATTAAAATATACATGGGGTACTTCTCAGCTAAGCACTTTGGCATGTCCGTCTTAGAGTCGAAAAATAAGGACAGGTGATTAAAATCTACCATGATTAAATTCTTATTAGACAGCATCCATACACCTGAAGCTCCACATAATGAACTTAATTTATTTTTACCCTGTGTTACCGAATTTAGTTTGCTTCAAGTAAAAGGTGAACACCTTCCAAGTGAAAGATGTCTTTTTCTGCAGTAAAATAAACACCCTCACACGACGGGATCCTTGCCAGAACAGAGACATACTTCCAAGTGGAAAATCTAGTTTCATGGAATGAGTGCGTTCTTGAAACTTCGGGATACTCAAGGGCCATTGAACTCAATACTGTTTTGAAAGCCAACTCTTCAATTAAAAATAATACTCGTTCACTACCTTATTACCCCGTGTGAAGAGATGTGAGTAAGGCACGGAAGGCTGATCTGCAAACACCACACAATTTTAGTGGCTGCGATGGGGAAATCAGCTCTTTGACCTGAGTGACATGGAGTACCGGGGAGAGGGGAACACAGAGGAACCCAAGCCGTAGTCAACACAGATTTACACAGAGGTTTGCAAGCTTTATGTATATTTTGTCTTCCCTGTTTTCTCTTTTTTAAAACCCAAAAACATAATAGTTGTGGAAAAATAAACCACATCGTTAAAAACAATGCAATTTCTCATAAACCTATTTTCGTAGGAGCTTTGTGAAATTTTAAAACATCCGAGGCAGTTACTATTTGCATGAATTTGGCAAATGGAGAGTGACCTGATCTGAAGGTGAGTTTCAGTTCAGATACACAGTATCATGCTTTTCTTCTCGGTGATCAATTCTCAAAATTGGAAAGTTGTATTCTTCACAAGCCAATTATCAACAAACCTGTTTTGACTGATTATCTCTAAAGGCTGGTCTATTTTAAACACATTACTTTCCCTCTCCGGAGGACATATTGGTAAATAACAAAGCAGTGTATTTACCACATCTTTTCTTGTGTGTCACCAATTTGGTTTCCTTAATCCTGAAAACTAAGGAATGTATGTATCATTTCCACTCGACGGACGGATAGTGAGGTCCAGAGATGTCAAGCGTCTCAGCCCAGAGAAGGCGGAGCTAGATCTCATCAGATCTATTGACTTCAGTAATCTGTTCTTTTTGAGTAAGTGGATGGGCTTCTGACCAGAAGGAGTGTTGACAGAGACGGCAAAAGGGAACACTCGGCTTGCTTTCCTAAGTCTACAAATGATTGCCAGGGAAGAGAACTTTTGGAACTCTCCTACCTACTTTGATAGGTAGTACATTCTGACCCTTTCTTTCTCTCATAAAGGCAAAAGAACTGCTTCTGAGGCTCAAAAAAATATCACGGTAGTGGGCTTATCCTCAGGTTCCTTGATGTCAAGGAAAGAGAGTGCGAGCAGATGCTGAATATTTTGATTCCTTCTCCATCTTGGCAATTGATTTTCATCTCAGACCTGGTATTTACTTTTTTTTTTTAAAAAGTGTATTATTTATTTATTTGACAGAGATCACAAGTAGGCAGAGAGGTAGGCGGGGGGGGGGCAGGGAGAAGCAGGCTCCTCGCTGAGCAGAGATCCCGATGCGGGACTCGATCCCAGGACCCTGAGATCACGACCGGAGCCAAAGGCAGAGGCTTAACCCACTGAGCCACTCAGGCGCCCCAGAGCTAGTATTTACTTTAACTGGAAGAATAATGATAAGCATGCTATCTGATGAGAAGAATTAGAATATTCCCCAAAGTGAAGAGAATGAGTCATCTCAATATTATGTTCTTTAAGAGGGAGAGAAGTGCTAAATAAGTGAAAATAACAAGTGAACAAGCTTGTTTTCTTGTTTTGACGTGCTGTGGAGAGATGACTCCTACGGCAGTATCTCTGGACAAAGGGTGAGGAGTGTGTGATCTGGTTTCTGGTCCACTAACTCTATAGCTAAGGAGATGCTTCTGGCTGGATTTCAGGTTCTCTTTATAAAATGGAGAAAGCATTCGATTGAGAAGCTGGGAAGATATTTGAGTGCTACAATTTTAGGCTCTTAAACTGTCCCGGGTGTCTACAGCAGTCTGTACTGGGCCTTATTATGCTTCCATTCACCGATTAGTTCCGTTATTGATCCATTCGATACATTCCACTATGTGTCTGGTACAGTGGTTGACACTGGAGATGCATTAAAAGCTTATCTACTTTCTAGACCTTCCAGATGCACGGATGAGCTCGTGACCTAATAATAACCAGTATCAGCTGAAACCTTAGCAGAGATTAAGTTGACAGCTTGAGAGGGAATCGGGCATAGGAGGGTTAGCTTTGGAATTTGAGCAGCACGGAGGGAACATCTATGGAAAGATCTCCAGCACGTGGCTGGACTGTGTGCTCTCAGGGCATTACCGGTACAAGGGAATGGGGCTCCTGCCGCTGGAGATGCCAGAGCTAAGGCCGTGAGTTATTTTGGTCTCAGGTTCTCAGCATTGGGCTTGACATCAGGCTTTGAACCAAGAGACTCTCTAGCTCCTGGAATTTCCAGATTTTTACAGTTTTAACTTTGTGCAATGGCCCTGGAAACTGTGGGGAAAATAATTGTTCTAAGAAAAGCTCGCTCTTAGGTGCTCCTATGGGGAGAACGGCACTGTGTCATTTATTGGTTGTGTGGTCCTAGACACGTGTCATTAGCTTTTTAACTCACTCTCCTCATGTCGAACAACCTCCTCATAAAACCGTGGAGGTTAATTAAAGATTAAGTCATGGACCTGGCACATATTGTCACTTTGAGTCATAGCTATTACTAAAAACAAGCATTTTCAAAATGGAGGGTCTTTCTGTGAATTTAATAATCGTTCCATAAGCTTCTTGAAATCTTAGTGCCTCTCTACTGAACTGAATGTGTTTTTATCTACTTGCTGGGCTGTTATGGTTTAGCAACCTGCATATTAATCCGTCATCTAAAAATTGCAAGGGATTTCTGATTGTATATGAAGTACAGTGTTTAAGGTACGCAAAATAAACCTTTTCCACCTGTTGGCAGAATCACTACATATGTTTGTCCTTAACCTAAAACTTAATTAGCAACAATAAGTTCCTAAAGCTTCCTACAGCAAGCCAATAACCAAAAACTAATTACAATGAGTAGATAAAAACAGAAGAAATGTCTTTTCTTTCTGTGGGTCAGTTATATCATCAAGTTGATTATCTGTTGACTATGCTGTGTTGTACTTCATCAAGGATACGATCTGACCAAGAAATTCTTGTTTGGCTTTTCTTATCTGGAAAAGTGCTTTAACCTTTCCTATAACCCTGTGTGTGTTCTAGAAACAGTAGTTGAACATGTTATTTAAATAGAGGACATATCATAGGCTTGGCTCATTAAGGTGAGAAGGCAGAGACTAACCCAGATGTTGCCCTTGTGACAAAACTTGTAAATATTACGTCTCACCCCCAAATCAGTACTTTCTCAGGCCAGGAACTGTTCCAAGATTGCATGAAAAAAGATGAATGCACATGGTGGATAGAGCTAAAATTCTATAATTACTAAATCCAAATTCCATTGGGGCAGGGGCAATAACTAGTTTCTGTATTTATTGAAGCAGAATGTTTTGAATGAATGGAGAAATATAGAATACAAAATGGCTAAAATCTGGACATACTATCTTTCAAGAAATGTTTTGATAAAAGAAACTACTTGTGTCATTGTTAAAAGTTATCTTCTGCTATGGTAAACAATTCTTGCATATTCTATTACTGCAGGAGTTTTAAATTCCATTTATTTATTTATTTACTTATAAAGGTTTTATTTATTTATTTGACAGAGAGAGAGAGAGAGACCGCGCGCACAAACAGGGGGAGTTGCAGGCAGAGGGAGACGGAAAATACAACTCCCTACTGAGCCCGGAGCCAGATGCGAACTCTCTCCCAGGACCCTGGGATCTGACCTGAGCCAAAAACAGACCTTAAGAGGCTTAAGGACTGAGCCGTCCAGGCACCCCTAAAATTATTATTTTAGATAATATTACTTTGTAAACATTTTCTAGTAAGTAGAGCATGCAGTTAACACTTCTTTGTGAACAATCCTAATGTTTAGTTTTACTTTGCTTTCAATAATATGATGCAAACCTGCTTAAAATTAAAACAGGGAAGGTGTTACCTCAATTAAGTACTGGGTTTCTTCTCCTACTCTATGGTCTCATTTACATTGTGTGATGTGTGCTTTTCTTTGCCCCTGCTGTGTATAAAAAGTCATATAGAATATATTGGGATTCATTAACATTGCATATTTCTGATTAATTATTAAAAGTTCAATATAGTCTTGAATTTCTACTGATGTTCAAAAACTACTCAAAATGTACATCTGTGGTTAATGATATTGGTATAATTCCCTTGATAGTTAAACTGAGTTTTGCTCTTCAGAAATAACTACACATAACCAGTATAATAGTATACTTTGAATGGAGTTAGTGTTTGCCTTTTTCTTTTCTTTTCTTTTTTAAGGTTTTATTTATTTATTTGACAGAGAGATCACAAGTAGGCAGAGAGGCAGGCAGAGAGAGAGGGGGAAGCAGGTTCCCTGCTGAGCAGAGAGCCCGATGTGGGGCTCGATCCCAGGACCCTGGGATCACGACCTGAGCCGAAGGCAGAGGCTTAACCCACTGAGCTACCCAGGTGCCCCTGCCTTTTTTTTTTAATTCTTCCAATTTTTTTGGTTGAAGGATAGTTGACTTACAATATTATATTCGTTTCCAGTTATAACATAGTGACTCGACATTTATGTACATTACAGATTGGTCACCACAATAGATCTAGTTACCATCTCTTTTAGGGTTCCTCGACTCAATTCTAACTTTGTGGAGATGTTCCCCCCATATATATAACACAAATGATTCTTGGACACCAGAAATATGTCCAAGAATTCAACTCAACTCTGACCCTTCTAGCTGGAGATAGCATCAGATTCAATCCTACAAGACTGTTTCCCCCACCCCCACCCCCACCCCCATTTTCGATGCCAGTCTCCAACCTCAGGCTGTTACCTATGCTTCTGACCAATCAGCTTCAGATTCAAGGTTCCATAAGCCTTCTCCTTAGGTTCTCGTCATTTGCTAGAGAAGCTCACAGAACGCAAGGAAACACTTAGGTTTACCAGTTTCTTTTTTTTTAATACTTTAAAAAAATTTTTTATAAACATATAATGTATTATTAGCCCCAGGGGTACAAGTCTTTGAATCGCCAGGTTTACACACTTCACAGCACTCACCATAGCACATACCCTCCCCAATGTCCATAACCCTACACCCCTCTCCTGACCACCCCCCTCCCCCCAGCAAACCTCAGTTTGTTTTGTGAGATTAAGAGTCACTTATGGTTTGTCTCCCTCCCGATCCTATCTTGTTTCATTTATTCTTTTCCTACCTCCCAAACCTCCCCCATTGCATCTCCACCTCCTCATATCAGGGAGATCATATGATAGTTGTCTTTCTCTGATTGACTCATTTCACTAGCAGAATACCCTCTAGTTCCATCCACGTGGTTTACCAGTTCCTTATAGGATCCGATAAAAGTTACAAATCAGTATCAGATGAAGAGATACACAGGGCAAGGTACAGGGAACCGGTGCCGATCTTCCCTGCCCTTTCCAGGTATTGCCACTCTCCCCATATCTCTATAGTTTCACCAGCCTGGAAGCTCTCCACAGCCAGTCCGCTTGGGTCTTTATGGAGGCTTCATTGCAGAACCATGATTGTTATTAGCCGTTGGCTGTTTTGGTCTCCAGCCCCCTCCCCACCCTGGAGGTCAGGAGAGAGGCTGGAAGTTCCAATCCTCTAATCTCAGGATTGGTTCTCCTGGCAACTAACCTCCACACTTGGGTAGGGTCCAAAAGTTGTCTTCATTAAGACTTCATTTGACTTTTATGCTCTAGGCCATTTTCAGTAACTATCAATGAAGATCAAATATATCTGAGAAATATATTTTGGTCATCTGACTAAATATATATTTATTTTAAGATTCTACTTATTATTTTAGAGAAAGAGAGAGTGCAAGCAGGGGGAAGAACAGAGGGAGATGGACAAGCAGGGGCCATGGTGAGTGTGGAGCCCATGGTATTGCCAGGCTCAATCTCACGACCCCGAGATCATGACCTGAGCCGAAATCAAGAGTTGGACACTTAACTGACTGAGCTACCTGGGCACCCCAATATAACACTACCTGTTACCATACGAAGTTATTACAATATTAATGACTATATTCCCTATGTTGCACTTTTCACCCCTGTGACTTATTTATTTTATAACTGGAAGATTGTACTTCTTAATTCTTTTCAACTATCTCACCCCTCCCCCGGCAACCACCACTCTGTTCTCTGTATCTTTGAGTCTGTTTCTATTTTGCTTTCTTTGTTCATTTGTCTTGCTTTGTAGATTCCAGACATAAGTGAAATCACACGGCATTTGTCTTTTTCTGACCTATTTCACTTAGCATAATAGCTCTAGGTGACGGGGGCTTATTCTGAATCACTGTTTAAGTATTTCAGTAGAAAGAATTTTTTGGCCACATTTATACCCAACGGGACAGAGATAAAAATTCACATGGCAATTGAGAGTGACCCTTTATAGAACTGTAGAAAATGGGGACAGTTACTAGAGTTTTAACACTTTGAAAGATCTTATTATATCCTAGCAGGCACCAGTGAACAGACGTCTCGGAAAGTCTGAAAGAAACATGGGTTATGAATTAAAGACTCAGGAGGATCAAGTATTGACCATTAGCTGATAATTCAGAATAGGTTCCCCATTTAAAGGGGAAGTGTATGTTACTCCTCCTGGGATTGAATCTTAGGCTTCAGCTAGAAGAGAATACCAGGTGGTCACATGTAGAAATAAAAATTGGCCCTTGTGTCTTCAGTTCATATGTAGCTCTGATGTCAGTGAGGAATTGGCACCCGTTTTTCAGTAATAATGACACAACAAATTAACTGCAGTGGGCAGGGTTGTTAGACCTGTTACCAAGTCACTGGCCCTTAGCTCCCAAGCACCCTCTCGGCTAGGCTTTGTGACAGGGGGACTGGATCTCAGACATATCTGTTCTGCCCTGTGGGTTTTGCCCATAGGGAGGGCCATAGGAAGGTATGCAGGGCTAGGGAGGAGGGCTTCTCCTTCCTGGGGACTTCCTAGATGGGAAGCTGTGACCAACTCCTAAACAGTATTTCTTCACTCCAGCAACAGCAGCTGATTGCTGAGGCAGAAGGTGAATCCACTTTGCAGGCTTTCTAACCCTTGGAGAACTAAATTCAAAGTGCTACCCTGGGGCACAGGGCTGGCTCAGTCAGTAGAGCACGTGACTCTTGATCTCAGGGTCCTGAGCTCAAGTCGCATGTTGGATATTGAGTTTACTTTAAAAAAAAAGTACCACTTTAAGAGACACCAGCATCAGCTGGCTCACAAAAGTTGGGGGTCCAGTGTCATTGGGCACCCCCTTTCTCAGAGGTCCGGAGTTCAACTCTATGGGACCCTTTCTCAAAGCTTCTCTTCAGTCCCCTGAAAGTGAAGGAACCATCTGCTTCCCAAAGTCTTGTGACCTCCACCGTGCTTTAATATTCCCAGTTTTACCTTTTTAGAGCTTCAAAACATAGTTAACAATTCTTTACATCTAGTTATTGATCGTTTATGTTAAGTTGTCTATATTAAAATAACTTGTCATTTCTGTCTCTTGATTGATACAATTGTGTTAGGAGACAAGGGATGAAAAAGAGGCAACTCTATGAGTCAATGAATAGGGCTGGTACTTTACAAAGGTTCACATTAACTTGGAAGGTCAAGTGGCTAAAATTTATAATATCTTATGAAGGGAGAGGAATATGGAAGTACCCTAAAAATCAACTAAACTAAGTAATTTTTCTCAATTCTTATAAAGAGAGTTTGCTATATTATTTGTGAAATATTTAATTCCATAACAGAAGACAAGAGAGACAAATGGGGTATTAGTCAGGGTTTTCCAGAGAGCCAACAGGGATTGGGTCAGAGAGTTATGGAGGCCAAGATATCCTCGGAACTGTGATCTGCCAGGTGGAGAACCCAGAAAGTCACCCACGCAATTCGGTCTGAACCCAAAGGTCTGAGAATGGAGGATGGAAGTCCCAGTCTGAGTCTGAAAGACCAAGAATCAGGAGTCGATGTCTGGAGGCAGGAGAAGACGGATGTCCCAGCTAAGCAAAGAAAGCAAACCCACTCTTCCTCCGCCTTTTCTCTGCCATTCCCTTTCTATCTGGCCCTCACGGAACTGGATGATGCCACCTCATTGGTGATGGTGGATCTTCTTTTACTGAGTCTTTACTGAGTTTTACTGATTCAAATGCTAGTCTTTTCCAGACACACCCAAGTATAACGGTTTACCAGCCATCAGGGCATCCTTTGGCCCAGTTAAGTTAGTTGACACATAAAATTAACCATCACAGTTGGGATGGATGAACCTCATTTAAGTGTTAAGTGTAGCGAATACATAAGCTAATAGTTTATGAGTTGTAGGTAAAACTCAGAAGAGGTGTTAAAAATAGAAAACGAGTAAAGATGTAGCTTGAAAACTAGGAGCAGAATTCACACGATATGTTAAATATAGAGAATACGTCAGGGACATTCAAGACATATTACATATATGATAAATAGGACGAAACAAGCAAAAGTGTTTATTTAGGGAAAGAAAAATATGAGAGAGCCAAGTCAGAAGGTACAGATCCTGTCACTTCTAGGTTGACAGCTCATCATCCTTAGGTTGGTTACTCACTCAGACCGTCCTGGCCCATGGTGCTTGGGTTAAGAAATGCAAACAATACCATGGTTGTTTTGCAGGACCAGCTGGCAAGCTGGAGTTGACAGGAGAAGTACTTGCCCCTGGTTCCAAAGGAGGCAAGGCATATTCCAGATCCCGGGCGCTTCCAGCATAACCTTTCAATGTCAACTCTGGTCCTTGTGACAGAATGAGGGTGGTGGTGGGGAGAAGAACGGAGGAAGAGAGGGAGGGGAGGTGGTGGAGGGAGCAGAGAGGGAGCGAGAGAGGGAATCCCAAGCTTTAAGATTCTGGTGCTCTATGCTATGTTAATTATTCTAGCTGCCTCCCCACAGTGTCTCACTAAGAGTTTTGAATTAATAAACCATCTGATTTAGCACCTTAATTGAGACTCTCTGTTCACTGAACTGTAGGATCATCCTAGTCCATTCCTGTGCAAAGGGCAGTTGGGACTTGGTGAGGGCCTGCACTGCATCTGTAGATCAGTGTGGGATGACTGCCGTCTTAATGATACCGAGTCCTCCGACCCATGACACAGGATGTCTTCCCATTTACTTAGGTCTTAAAAAATATTTTTTCAGTTGCATTTCATAATTTTCATTGTGCAAGTCTTTTTTTTTTTTTAAGATGTTATTTATTTATTTGGCAGAGAGAGATCACAAGTAGGCAGAGAGGCAGGCAGAGAGAGAGGAAGCAGGCTCCCCGCTGAGCAGAGAGCCCAATTCGGGACTCCATCCCAGGACCCTGGGACCATGACCTGAGCTGAAGGCAGAGGCTTTAACCCACTGAGCCATCCAGGTGCCCCTAATTGTGCAAGTCTTACAATTATTTTGTTAAATTGATTCCTAAGTATTTTTGATGCTATTATAAACAATAAGCAATAAATGGAATGTTGTGAAATATTAAAATGCAATTAAGAAAATGTGATACATATAATAACAGAAGTTATTGTTGGAAGTAGGGTATAATAGCATTGGAAGATGATTTTTATTTAAGGAAAAGAATGAAAACATCAAATCATTTGCATAATAAAACTGTGACTATGTGTCCCAAACAAGCAAAGAAACCTGTATACAGAAGTCCTAAAGTAAAAGTAAAATGTAATTTTTCTCTTTTTTCACCTTTTTGTAATTTCAAACGTCTTTAATGACAATGATTACTCTTATCGTGAAAACTCTGAATATGTATTAACAAAAATCCAATGACCTTGAACTATTTGGGTGGTTAAAATAGTCAGACTGGACTATGATACATCCTTTTTGAGAGCTAATTACATGTTTATTCTTACAGGGCTAAAAATAAAATTGCTGCATTTGATTTCAAATTGACACCAGTTAATCATGTAAGATTTTTTTTTTTTTGCAATTTCTCATGCTAAGCAGCTCCTGTAACATTAATTCATATTTTGTTTAAATGCTAATCATATCTACATTCTGCTTATCAGTTTTCTGTTTTGTTTTTTTTTAATGATTTTTTCAAAGATTTTATTCATTTATTTGGGAGGGACAGTGAGCAAGGGAGACAGCAAGAGAGAGACAGAGAGAGAGATAGCAGGAGCTGGTGGGGGAAGGGCAGAGGGAGAAGCAGGCTGAGCAGGGAGCCAGACATGGGACTGCACCCCAGAACCTGGGATCAGGACCTGAGCTGAAGGCAGAAGCTCAACCACTGAGCAACCCCCCCTTATCAGCTTTTTTGCAGTATAGATTTTAATTTCTTTTTAATTTCCCTTTAAAATTTATTCATGCTGTACAATAGCTCCACAGTCAGTATATGATTAAAAAATTATAATCACAGAAAACTACATTTGACATCACAGGAAACAATTTTCATTTCTCACTGCGTAAATAATTCATATTCTGGCTGCAGAATACAGGTGATTGTCAGGACAGTCTAATTTTTGTGCTTCAGACTTTCTGAATGTTTCACGGATGTAAGAAAAAACAAACCAGTATCTCTTAGATCTCTTACATTTGCCGTCCACATTGCCTGAAAGAGGCAGATTTATAGCTGTGTACAGGAAAATGAGCTATTGCTGGAATCTCCCCCACTTGCCACACGTCTCTCCCCATCACTGCGCGCATCCTCTGAGCTGAAGCGGCGGAGAGTCCGAGCAGATGGGCGGCTGCTGGAGCTGCTACCCTCCTTCCGTGAGAGCCGTTTCCCCAGCTAATTGGAAGGGGCTCTGCAGCTGACTACCGCTTCATGCTAGAAAGACTGTGCCCCGCAATTTAATTAGTTGGTAATTCTAATCTACTAGTTTAACTAACACTTGCTTTGAGCATTGTGTCACCTGGCACAACATTTTTGAGACTTAATAGAAGAGCGCACAGTTTCCGGGCAGCGTGCCTTCATTTAGGGCACCGTTAACGGCCCCTTCATTATGTGATTTAACTATTCTATTCTCTGGAATTGTGAGGTGTTCAGCCAAACGTATTGATGCGTGCTCATTAAGACCAGTTGTCTACAAAGCACCTGCTTTCCTGAGAAAGGATCTCATTACTAACACGCAGCTAGTTCTCGCCAAGAAGAGGGCTTACATTTCTTTGGCTGGCTGGAAGCTTTATCAGACTGCCTTTTCCGTCTTTGTAGTCATTGTGCTAAGTCCAAATTCTTTCCTTCTCCTTTTGTTCTGGGATGGTCCTGCTGCAAATCACTCTCCATCCTCCCTGGGGAAGCCGGACCGTGCCCTGCCCAGCCCTGCGGCTAGATTCTCCTGCGATAGGAGCACAATGGTTCTAGTTCCTGTCCCCTTCTCAGGGGAGTCATTTAAACCCAAGGACATCCAAAAAAAGTCAGCACCTGCCCTCCACCCCGCATGGCTGTTAGCCTATACTCTACCCTTCCTCTGCTTCTGTTCTATTCTGGTCGCCCTTGTCCCTCCCTCGGTAAAGGACTCCCATTGGAATCAGTACAGCCAGGACCAGCAGAGGCAGCTGTGCTACAAGCCATTCCTTTGTTCTGAGGACAGTGAGTTCCAAGCAGTGCTCTTTTAAAAATGGAAACGCTCTCAAGGAGGAAGTCACCTGAAACTCAAAATACCTCCTGTGAAAAGAAGCAGCAGGACCTACTGTAACTACCCCGCGACCTTGGGCTTGAAGCCATGTTTCTTCTAGTGTCAGTTTCCTCCTCTGTGAAAGGTGAGCATGGGCTCAGTCCATTTCTTTAGTTTTGGAGGGTTGAGAGCATGCTTTGGGATTCAATGAAAGCCACGGACTTTCTCCTTAGAATAGCACACCTGCGCAAATTAAGAAAAAATTATAAAAAAAGCTAGGGGTGGACCGGTACTCTGGAGACCCACAGCCACTGGGTTAAAATAAAACATAAACATGCAAACTAAACCATGAACACAATCTCTAAATTCATTTTGAAGTCTTACATTCTGCAATTCCAACCTCCCCATCCGGGTTCCTGATGTGGCTTGGATGTCCTCTGCACTGATCTGTCCCTCATTCCGTATCTCTGTGATGTTGTCACCTGTTTATTTTCTTATTACATAACTGTAAAAGGTCACCTTTGGAGAAAAATCATGCAACTGTGGTGAGACATTACAGGACCCTATTGTTGGACATTTCTTCTCACTTTTCAAACTTACCTCCCTTTTTAAAAAATTATGGTTTTAAATTATGGTAAAATATACATTAAATAAAATTTACCAAGTTAATTATTTTTTAAAAAAGATTTTATTTATTTATTTGAGAGGGAGAGAATGAGGGGGGGGGAAGGCAGAGGGAGAAGACAGGGAGCCCCACGTGGGACTCGATCCCAGGACTCCAGGATCATGACCTGAGCCGAAGGCAGTCGCTTAACCCACTGAGCCACCCAGGTACCCCCAAGCTAATGATTTTTAACTGCACATCTCAGTGGCGTAAGCACATTCACAACGTTGTCTAATCCTCACCCCCCACCAGCTCCAGAACTTTTCACCTTCCCAAACTGCAACTCTGTACCCATTCAACAGTACCCCCCCACCCCCCGCTCCTGGTAACCTGTTTCATAGGATCAGTTAAATTTTAACTGACATTTGGATCACTGATTATTAAACTAATTAATTTATCCCCCCAAATTACACCATGATACAACATTGAAAACCAAAGGCAAAAATTTCATAGAAGATGATTCTAGGACAGGCAATGGTGGGGGAAAACCAGGACAAGCTGCTAAATCTGCCAAGTGTTAACGGAAATCTCCAAGCAAGTCATAAGATGCTCAGGAATACATGATGGTGAAGGCACTTAAAGCCAAAACACTGGGAGACGAATCTTTAGATGGTCTTACAATCTTCTGCTTCAGCAGAACATAATATTAAGTTTCTGCCTTTGGATACATTTATCAGAAAGCAAGTGAGAAGGAAAACATTCCTTGTCTTTTAGATAAAACCTGTACTAGAACAGCTGCTTGGACTCTGGAATGGAAGGCACCGTGTCGGGGTCCCACACATCTGGATTGCCTGCTGGTATCTTGACCTCCGGTGAGAGAGAAATTTCTATCTTTCTTAGGCCACAGATGGTTTGGACGCCATTAAAGTAGTTGGGCCAGTCTCCTAACCAACAGAGATCTACTTTATACCACATGAAAGATAAAGTTCTCTGTGAACTAGAAGCCCAGATTAACTCTGGGTAAGCCATAACTCCAACAAAAGAAGGAAAGGAAAATGTCTTTGGAACTTAGGGAGAGAAAGGGCTTTACGATTTTTATTTATTTATTTGGGGGGGCAAAGGGAGAGGGAGAGAGAGATCTCAAGCAGACTCCCTGCTAAGTATGGAGCCCAGCACAGGGCTCGATCTTACAATCCTGAGATTATGAATTGAACTGAAATCCAGAGTTGGATGCTTAACTGACTGAACCACCTAGGCACCCCAAGAGAAAGGGTTTTAAATAAAATACTGAAAAATACAATCCATGAGAGAAAAAAATGAGATATTTGACTTAACAAAAATTAAGGATTTTTGCTGAATGAAGGACACCATAGAAAATTGGAAGGTAAGGAGATGGGGCACCTGGGTGGCTCAGTTGTTGGGTGTCTGCTGTTGGCTCCGGTCATGATCCCAGGGTCCTGGGATCGAGCCCCGCATCGGGCTCCCTGCTCGGCAGGAAGCCTGTTTTCCCCTCTCCCACTCCCACTGCTTGTGTGCCCTCTCTCACTGTCTCTCTCTCAGATAAATTAAAAAAATCTTAAAAAAAAAGAAAGGTAAGGAGATCCTTTTAATATGGAAAAGTAGAACGTGGGTCAACATCTAGAAGATACAAGGAACTCTAGTGAGTCAACAAGAAAAAAGGGAACCGTCCGCATTTTCTGTGTGCCGCTGGAATTACCACAAACTTGCTGGCTTACAACAACAAAAATTCATTATTTTACAGTTTGGCAGTTCAGAAGTCCTCCCTGGGCTAAAATCAAGGTGTCTGCAGGGTTATGTCTTCTCTGCAGATTGTGGAACAAAACCCCTTTCTTGCCTTTTCTGGCTTCTGGAGCTTGGCCCCTTCCTCTGTCTTCAAAGCCAGTGACAGCAAGTGAAACTTACATGCCTCACTGTGTGACTCCTTCTTTGGTTTTTTTTTTTTTTTGGTTTGTTTTTTTGTTTTTTTTTTTACCTTTATCTTTTTTTGTTGTTTACCTGTGATTATACTAAGCCCACTCAGAAAATCTGGGATACTCTTGCTATTTTATTATTTTAAAAAGAGTTTAAGAGAAAGAGAGAGAGCAAGAGTGAGCGAGCGAGAGAGCGGGCACAGCAGAGGGGGCAGGACAGAGAGAGAGAGAGAGAGAGAGGCGCAGATTCCCCGCTAAGCAGAAAGCCTGGCACGGGGCTTGATCCCAGGACCCTGGGATCATGACCTGAGCCTATGGCAGACGCTTAACCAACTGAGCAATCCAGGTGCCCCGATCTAGCTTTCTTTCTTTCTTTTTTTTTTTTTTAAAGATTTTATATATTTATTTGACACAGAGAGAGGGACAGCAAGCGAGAGAACACAAGCAAAGGCAGAGGGAGCGGGAGAAGCAGGCCCCCCACTGAGCGGGGTGCCCAATGCAGGGCTCGATTCCAGGACCCTGGGATCATGACCAAGGCAGACGCTTAATGACTAAGCCACACAGGCACCCAGTCTCACTATTTTAAACTCTCCTGATTAGCGATCTTAATTCCATCAGCAACCTTAATGAGTACGGGAGTCCATAGGTTCCACGAATCAGGCTGTGGACATCTTTGGGGGAGCTCTTAGTCTGCCTAGTAGGTACACATCAGAACAAAGATGAGGGATATGAATTCCCAGAGAGGGGAAACACTTAGGATGAACAAATTATGTTCAGAAACTACCAGGACAATGATCTTAAGCATCATCTGGAAGTACATTCATTTTTCTATTAGAATGTTTATTAAGCACATAACATGGGCCAAATTCCCATTGAGAAGCAAAGGTGGAGAGGTCTTCAGTGGTCAGCCAAAGGTCCCTTAAAAACCCAGTCTGTCCTAGACCACCTCAGGTATCCTAAAATACTACCAGTAAAGAATGTATTGATTGTAGAGACCTTATGTATGAGAAGATGTTCTTCAGAATTCCAAGGCTTTTGTCTTCATTTCAGAGTCAACAGGACACAGTGTTTAATCTATCTGATTGCTGTGTAAGGTTACCTTCACAAATTAGGAGAGGGCTCAAAGCACTTTTTAAAGAAATTACCAGTGTTAGCTGTGGGCTGCCTTTTTGCCTTAACTGATAACCTACTTTTCCTTAGAGATACCTAACTTAATTGAGCCAACACTGAAAAAAATCTGCAGTATCAAAATGCATTCTGTAGAAGTGACTAGAATCAGTATTTTATTTACAGATCCAAGAAATATTCAGCACAGCTGCACCACCTGCCAAGGCAGGGCTGAAAGTCAGGGTCATTTTTGTAACTTCAATTAAATAGATTACAGGCAGCAGGGGCACAAATGGAGGCCATGATCATTAGAGTTGAGTCGGGAGAGGTGGCAAACATGGGCACCACCTTAAGATCACAGGAAAATATGCCTTTGTGTTAGATCTCCAAAAAGCTGGCTCTTATTTTTTCTCCCTGGAAGTAATGCTTGCCCAGAATCACATATCTGACTGTAACAGCAAGGTTATGTGACTTTACATATTGAGAATATATCTAAACATAATAACAATATTACTTTGAACTTCCATTGCACTCTTCATCCAAGGACTTTTCCATCATTAGCTAATTAAATCTCACAGTGTGAAGATGGAAATATATACTTACCTCATTTTACCAAAGGGAAAGTCTTCCAGTGGTTAGATGACAGAGTGAACAGTTACCGCAATGGGAAGGCAGTAGGGGGACGGGGATGGAAACGTCTTGCTGAATAATGCAGACGCCTGGGAACAAAGCTCAAAGGTTCACATAAGGGCCATTCATCTTATCTATCACTTTAGAAGGCTGAGTCTAAATGTCACAGATACATGGAAAATCTGTGCTCACAAATTCTCTGGACAGGACACTGACTCTCCTTACAGAACTATCTTGGTGTCTTTACAAATTAAGTTCTTTATAAAATGAATTTTTTTTAATGTATAAGGATATTTATTGCAGCATTGTTTGTAAAAGCAAAACACTAGAAACAATACAAACATCGATAAAGAGGATGGCAACTAGTGGTAACTTCGAGCATGCAATATTGAATATTGTGAAAGTATTAAAAAGAGCAGAATTGGGGTGCCTGGGTGCCTCAGTCAGTTAAGCATCTGCCTGGCTCAGGTCTCAATCCCGGAGTCCCCCAAGGATGGAGCCCACATCTGGTCCCCTGCTCAGTGGGGAGTCTGCCTCTCCCCCTGCTCTTCCGCTGCCCCTCCCCCCACTCGTGCTTTTTCTCTTTCTAGTGTGCGTGTTCTCTCTCTCAAAAAAATAATTTTTAAAACTCTTTGAAAAAATAAGGCAGAATCAACAGAGGTCTATCTATTGGCCCAATGACAATGATGCAATGTTGAACGAAGAAGGTAAGTTACTTAGTAATTTTATAAAAACATATGAAAATAGAAACTACTGAGTAATTTTACTCAGTATAAAAGAAATTCTTGTTTTTAACTTAATGTCTTACTGCTTTTCTTTTCATAACACCTTATTGAAATAGAACTCATGTGCCAAGTAATTCACAAATTTAAAGTGTGAGTTTCAATGGTTTTTAAATACGTTTACAGATATGTGCAACTGACACCACAGGTCATTTTAGAACATTTTCATCATCTCAAAGAGAAACCCCTCACCTCTTAGCTATTACTGCTCAGTTACCCCAACGACCACCAAATCTAAGTAAACTCTGAATCATTTTGCTTTCATAGATGTGCCTGCTCTGGACAGCTCATCTAAATGAGATCATATACTATGTGGTTTTCTGTGTTGGTTTCTTTCACTTGGCATAATGTTTTCAAGGTTCATCCATGTTATAGGGTGCATCAGTATTTCTTACCTTTTTTTTTTTTTTTAGCTACCTAATGTTTCATTGTATAGATATGACTTATCCATTCCACACACCCATGTCTATCCACTCATTAATTATGGACATTTGGGTTGCTTCTACATTTCAGCTCTTACGAAGGAGGCCGCTATCAACATTCATATACGAGTTTTTGTGGGTACGTGTTTTCATTCAGGGGGCACGTACCTAGAAGTAGAATTGGCCGGTCACATAGTAATTCTATCTTTACCTTTTTGAGGAACTGTTGACTATTTCAGTTCTCTTGGGTATATATCCAGGGGAGAATTGCTAGGTCATATGTTAATTCTATTATTCATCTTTGGAGGAACTGCCAGACTGTTTTCCACAGTGGCTGCCCCACTCTCAACCCCCAGCAGCAGGTGTGAGGGTTCCAATTTCCACACATCCTGGCCGACAATACTATTTCCCCTATTTTTGATTACAGCCAACCTGGAGAAGTATCTCATTTTGATTTTTTTGATGTGCATTTCCTTGATAACTAAAGATGTTCCGTATCTTTTCAAATGTTTTTGTTTTTGTTTTGGGGGGATATATGGAAAGAGTATGTTGCAGTTAGGAACAAAATATACAACTTTCTTGGCAAAAGAAAGAAAAGAAAGTTCTTTTGATCTCCTTGAATGCAGCACACCCAAAAGTGACGGTTCCCCTCGGCGCCCTCACAAATGGAGGAATAAGCAGAGGGCCGGAGTGCAGAGATCTTTTTCTGGGCCCAGACCTGTGAAAAGCGATGACTAAGTGTTCGTGCTGAGCGAGGGCCACGGTTGGAAGGTGTTCCTGGTTAGCCCCCTGGCGTCCGGAAGCATCACACCTCCAGTAGTGTATTTGTGTGGGCATGCCTCGGAGATATTGTGGGTTCGGTTCCTGGGAGAAGGCACAGGGGTGTACTGGGAGATGTGCGCTCCTTGTGTAGTGACAGCCATGGGCATGTACATGCCCGTGCTGCTGAGGGAGAGGTACCTCCCTGATGGGTATGAGGTCCCATTGTGAAGGCAGGCTGGAGAGAAATGGGTGATCCATTCCCTCGGGGCAGAACTGAAGCTGAAAGCTGCAGGGGGGATGACGGGTGGTGCATCCAAGATGGCTTAGGTGAAGGCAGAGGAGGTGTGTGAGTCACACATGTGTGGCTCACATGTGGTCAGAAGACACAGGAGATGGAAGACACGGGGAGGGTGCGGACTGAGCAAGCATCCTGCTGCGGGGGATGTTATAATGGGAAACCGATTCGGAAGAGCTGGGCTGGGGTCCTAGGTCAAGGCTATACCACCCATAGCTGCATTCCTTAGCCAGGCCTGTCCATTTTGCACAGACTTCCCTAGGTTCTGCCATTTCTGTGGATTGTTAGCAAACCTGCAGAGCAAGCGGTCAGACAGAGCTGGAACTCCGGCGGGTGTCTTAATACATTCTCTGTTAAAGTGGGTGATGATGGCTTCACACTTCTCTGTGGACTCCATTCTTGCAAAGCCATCTCCTCTGCTGTCCCACTGGTGTCTCGGAGGATTCGAGTGAGGATAGCTTGGCCAGAGGGCTTCCCCTTCTAGTTCCTGCTTATCCATTGCTAGTGGAACGATGCACAGGTATAACTTCATGGGGTCCTGCCCCTGTTCCTTTGTGGCTCTGGGCCTGTATGCCACTGGCTTTCAGTGCTGTTACAGTTTTCTGTGCCGCGGAAGGATGGTCAAAGTCCACAAAGCCACAGCTGCTGCACTTGCTGGTGCTTTTCTCCAGTATGACCTCAGGGGAGACAATCCTGCCGTATGACCAGTACGATTTGATAGGGTCCTGGTCAGAAGTGCCTGGTTGCAATCCCCGGATATAGATGTTGGTTTTGCTCAGCTGGTCCTTTCCATTGCTCCCCCTGCTGCTGCTAGGGGCACTGTTGCTTGGATGAGGTGATGCCATCTGCTGAGGCAGTGACACATACAGCTTCTTCTTGTTTTTCTTCTACTCAAAAGTCGAAATCCCGGGCCTGGAAACCACTGAGAGCAGCATCTTCTCTTTAATGTTAGGTGGCTGAGCCTTCCCACGTGTTTATTGGCCATTTAGATACCTTCTTTGAAGAACTGTCTATTCAGATTTTTTGCCCATTTTAAAATTGGGTAGTTTTTCTAATGTTGAGTTATAAGGATTTTTGTTGTTTTAACATATTTTGCATAAAAGATTTTTATTAGATACATGGTTTGCAAATGTTTTCTCCTACTCTTTGCTTGACTTTTCACTTTCTTGATAGTATCCTTAGAAGCGCAAAATTTTAAATTGTGATGATGTCCAATTTTACCTTTTTAAATTTTTGCTTGTGTTGTTGTTGCCATGTCTAAGAAACCACTGCCTAATTCATAGTCATGAACACTTATGCCTATTTTTTCCCCGAGAAAAAATAATCTCAAGTGCTTGCATTTAGGACCTCGATCCATTTTGAGTTCATTTTGTAGACGGTGTGAGATATGAATCCAAATTCATTCTTTTGCATGTGGATATCCGGCTGTCCCATTTTTTGAAAAAAACATTCTTTCCTTGTTGAATTGTTGTGGCGTATTTATTGATAAGCAATTGACCACAAATGTAAATGATTATTTCTGGGCTTTCAGTTTCATTCCATTAGTGTATATGTCTGTCCTTATGTCAGTTCTGCACTGACATACTGTCCATACTGTCCTTATGTCTTGGATGCTGTAGCTTTGTAGTAAGTTTTGACACTGGGAAGCAGAAGTCCTTCAATTTTGTTCTTTTTTTGGGTTAGTTTTGTGCAGTCTGGTTCCCTTAATTTCTACATGAATATAAGCAAATAGTATCCATATTGTTTCCATATGAATAAGCTTATTAATTTTATGAGGAAGGAGGCTGGGTATTTGACAGAGACTGCTTTAAATCTGTAGTTCAGTTTGGGGAGTCTTGCCATTTTAACAATATAAAATTCTTCCAATCAATTGCACAGGATGTCTTTCTACTCAGTTTGGTCTTTAAAAAATGTCTTTCTTTCTTTCTTTTTTTTTTTAAGATTTTATTTATTTATTTGACAGAGAGAGACACACACAAAGCAAGAGAGGGAACACAAGCAGGGGGAGTGGGAGAGGGAGAAGCAGGCTTCCTGCAGAGCAGGAAGCCTGATTCGGGGCTTGATCCCAGGACTCTGGGATCATGACCTGAGCCAGAGGCAGACGCTTAATGACTGAGCTGCCCAGACACCCCTAAAAATGTCTTTCAATGGGGATGCCTGGGTGGCTCCATTGGTTAAGTATCTGCCTTTGGCCCAGGTCATGATCCCAGGTTCCTGGGATTGAGCCCTGTATAGGGCTTCTTGCTCAGCAGGGAGCCTGCTTTTCCCTCTGCCTGCTGCTTCCCCTGATTGTTTTCTCTTTCTCTCTCTTTGACAAATAAACAAAGTCTTTTAAAAAAATGTCTTTCAATGATATTTTGTAGTTTTCCACGTAGATGTCCCATATTTGTGTTACATTTATTCCCAAGTATTTTATTCTTTTTAACGTTATTGTAAATGTACTATTTCCTTTATTTAATTTTTGGATTGTTTATTGCTTGTGTGGAGAAACAGAATTTGATTTTGTGTATTGATTTTGTATTTTGTAACCTTGCTAAAGTCTTTCCTTTGGTCTAATAGTTTCTTTGTGGATTCCTTTGAGTCTTCTACATGTAAGGTCATGTCAACTGTAAATAGAAATAGATTTACTTTTCCTTACTAATCTGGAATGTCTTTTATTTCTTTTTTTGGCAATTACTCTGAATAACACTTCCACTACAATATTGAATAGCAATGGTGATAGCAGAAATCCTTGTCTGCTTTGCCACATCTATAATTAAGAACCCTATTTATTAAATTGTGCAAAGAAAGCAAAGCTCAAATCTGTGTTGCTTTGCTATTCGAAGTGGAATATGAATATACCTTGTTTCAATTCTCCACTTTAAAATGGCATAAAATATTTATTGCCTTTCTATTTTGGTATTGGGAAGATGAATTAGAATGTGATGGTCCCCTTAAAAATTAAATATTATGTAAATTCATAGAACAAATTTATGGACCATGATTAGGACAGTTCTTAACTAGGGGATGAAACCTTTCACCACAACCATTTTTCCTTCTTTTTTTTTTTTTTTTAAAGATTTTATTTATTTATTTGAGAGAGAGAGACAGTGAGAGAGAGCATGAGCGAGGAGAAGGTCAGAGAGCGAAGCAGACTCCCCATGGAGCTGGGAGCCTGATGTGGGACTCGATCCTGGGACTCCAGGATCACGCCCTGAGCCGAAGGCAGTCGTCCAACCAACTGCGCCACCCAGGCGTCCCCCCATTTTTCCTTCTTAAAGGTCCAAATTATTGGGGTGCTGAGTGGCTCAGTTTGTTAAGCAACTGACTCTTGATCTCAGCTCAGGTCTTGATCTCAGGGTTGTGAGTTCAAGCCCCATATTTGGCTCCATCATGGGCATGGAGCCAACTTAAAAAAATAAAAAACCTCAAAGATCCAAATTATTAATTAATCATGCTTTTTAAAAAAAATCATTATTTTAGGATTTATTTATTTTGAGAGAAAGATGGAGCGCGTGTATATGGGCGGGAGGAGAGGCACAGGGACAAAGAGAATCTTAAGCAGACTCCCGGCTCAGGGCAGAGCTCAACATGGGGCTCAGTCCACTATCCTGAGACCACGACTTCAGCTGAAATCAAGAGTTGGTCACCCAACTGACCAAGCCACCCAGGCACTCTGAATCATGATCTTTATTCTTGACTAAGGCAGGCTTGGATCCGGGCGACTTTCTGGAAGACGCACAATGTTTGCCTGTCCTGGGGACCATGAATAACTTGAATAACCACAGATAACCCACATCTGTTGGCTAGTCTTTTTATGAATCCTGCTTATTTGCTCTTTTTTACATATTGTCTTGATAAATAAATTAATATCCCAATTAATGTAAAAGTGGCTTATAAAAGAATTTCTCCTTTGGGCCGATAATTCCTTCCCTCTGAACGATGAGGAAAAGAGGATCAGAGAACTCCCTTTCCCCTGGCAGTTGTGCCTGGGTATGGCTGCATCAATAGCTGGACGGTTCTGAGTCCTCTGCCTGTGAGACCTCCCGCAGGGAGCAGAAAGACTGTGTCTTGGGCCAGGTCCCTCTGAGTCCCTCTGCTGAACAGAGCTACCTCGTGGTTTTACTTGCAGGTGGCACTGATATAAAATAAAACACTGCATTCTCTTTCTAGAAAGACAAATATTTCAGTCCATACAGCTACTATAATAAAATACCACAGACTGGATAGGGATGGCTTATAAACAACAGAAACTTTTTTCTCACGGTTCTAGAGGATGGAAAGCCCAAGATCAGAGTACTAAGAAGCTCAGCGTGAGGTGGGGACCAGGGTTCCAGGTTCATAGACAGCTCTTTTTTCTCTGTCTTCTCATGGCTGAGGGGGGGGGGACGGATCTGGAACATCTTTTAGAAAAGCATGAGTCCTGGGGCGCCTGGGTGGCTCAGTGGTTAAAGCCTCTGCCTTCGGCTCAGTCATGATCCCAGTGATCTGGGATCAAGCCCAGTGTCGGGCTCTCTGCTCAGCGGGGAGCCTGCTTTCTTCCCCCTCCCCCGCCTGCCTCTCTGCCTACTTGTGATCTCTGTCTGTCAAATAAATAAAATCTTCAAAAAAAAAAAAAAAAAGGAAAGAAAAGCACGAGTCCTGGAGCACCTGGGTGGCCCAGTCCGTCAGGCATTTGTCTCTGGCTCAGGTCATGATCCCAGGGTCCTGGGATTGAGTCCTGCACTGGGCTCCTTGCTCCGCAGGGAGCCTGCATCCCCTCTACACGCCACAACCCCTGCTTGTGCTACTCTCTCTCCAATAAATAAAATCTTGGGAAAAAAAAAAAAGCATGAGTCCCATTCATGAGGCTTCACCCTCATGACCTAGTAACTTCTCCAAAGTCCCACCTCCTAATACCAGCACAATGGGGATCATAGTTTAACATACACGTTTTGGGGAGTGGGGAGGAGGGAGACACCAAACATTCAATATGGCAAAGAGGCATCCTCAAGTTTGACAGCCACTAAAATCTCTATTATTTGTAGCAACTACCTGTTATAGAGGTCCCGGGGTAAGCGCTTTCCCTGGTTTATCTCCTTTCGTCCTCACACAGTGCTATCAGTGGGTGCTATCTTTAACCCCAATTTCAACCTGTACAAGCTAAGGTTTACGGATTATAGAGGCATCAGGGTTCCCCCCTACCCAAGATTCTCCCCCTCCTACCCCATTTTCTGTTCGTCCCACCCTTTTCCTTGGTGGACGTTTTTTGCCCAACTCCTTGTAACTCTGGTACGATTATGATGCCCTGCCCCACAGTTCAGGGTGTGAATGAGTAACCCAGCATCAGGCAATCTCATAAACACTACCGGATGGGGTTTCCCATCACAGGTTTTGTATCTGGATGTTGGGAGAAATGTTCTTTCTTTCTTCTTGGGTCACTATATGGGAAGATGGAAGTCTGGACCACACTCCTCTCTTGTCCTATATATTTTCGGAGGATCGGGCCTATATTAAAAAAGAATGGGACAAACATACTGAGGGAAGCAAGACTAAGATGTTGAGAAAAAGAATATTAATATTTTTGAGTCTCTGAGGCCAGATCCTTTTCTAGAGCGAGGTAATAAATCTCATTTTTGCTTACTCCTCGAAATAAAATTTTTGTCATTTGCAACCAAGAAAGTTAATGAGCTTCCCCATAATTATGCAATTAGGAAGGCTGCAAAGCTGGTTTTAAACCATGTCTGGCTCCAAGGTTTGGGCTCTATGTAATAGTTTGTTTAGCTTATATGACTATGAGCCAGGGATTTTAAGTTAGTCAAGATACAGAAATAAAGGGTAGGAAGTGCACATGATCCCAACTGACAGACCTACTGGGTATAACCCCAAGTATTAGAATTCAAGTTCAAATTGTGAGGAAGAGCAAAATTGCACAACCTTTCCATGAAGAAAAAATAAAGTATTTCTTTTTCTTCTAGCCTAAATCACCACAGATAGTAGAATGAGTTCTTAGGAGAGTAACTGAATATTTCCTGTGACTTTCGGTATAAATATCTCTTCATCTAAGCCAAAGGATCCAGTATAGCAGACTGAGGTAATGCCAGTGATTTGTGGGTATGACCGAAAGGTCGAAGGATGGTTGATAACTAAGTGGAGCTCAATAATTAGAATTTGACCTGTGCTCCTGGATCCACATGTTTTCCTCTTTCATGTTGCATGGTTTGTGACAAGCAGATCCCAACATACAAGATCTCTACTTTTGGGGCGCCTGGGTGGCTCAGTGGGTTAAGCCGCTGCCTTCAGCTCGGGTCATGATCTCAGGGTCCTGGGATCGAGCCCGGCATCAGGCTCTCTGCTTAGCGGGGGGCCTGCTTCCCCCTCTCTCTCTGCCTGCCTCTCTGCCTACTTGTGATCTCTCTCTGTCTATCAAATAAATAGATAAAAATCTTTAAAAAAAAAAACAAAACCTCTACTTTTCATTCAGTCCCAAGCCATTCAGACCCTGCCAGCTGAACGACTGTCATTTACCACCAGGTAAAATTCAACATGTTTTCCCTGTAAGTTGGCATTTAAAGAAATATAACAAAAACTACTGTAAGTACAAGTAGAAAATTACAAATAAACATCCATACAGTTCTCCATACATGCACATAAATATCAACTGTCCATTTTTCAAGCACTCAGACATCATTTTAAAAAACCACATCAAAGTTCAAAATGACAAAACCCGAGTTGCTGACTGGGATACAGTAACAGTAAAAATGAATAATTAAAGGATACGCAGGACAGATTTGATGATTAAAAACCTCCTACATAGATCTTGGGTGAAACTGAAAGTATCAAAATAGCAGGTTCAGCATGGTTGAGAGTTCTAACCGTAGACAGAACATTATAAATCTGAACTCATGATAATGCTTTAACCTTTCCTTAGATGTGGATTCATGGAATTCTCTATAACTAAATAAGAAAGAATAAAGACAAACAGCAAAACCTTTAGTTCAAGAAGTGAGAAAAGGAACTGCAAAACAAACCTAGGGAAGGAGAAAGTTACTGATAATAAGTAAAAGTACAGTAAATACATTAGGGTATGAGTATTCTTTTTAGAGAATTGATAAGTTGAAGATTGATTCTTTGAGGAAAAATTGGCAAATCAATACTTAGTCTAATAGAAGAATGATACATAATTGCTTTGAATGTGATAAGCAGGACTTCATGACTTTTTTTGTAATTATAAAAGAATATATGCTCAACAATAACAATAAAAATTAGAAAATAAAAACAACATAAACAAAACCATTTTGGATGGATGGCTACCAGACATAGTGTGGTAGGTCATTTCACAGTGTCTATCAATATCAAATATTAATATCAAATATCAGTACTGACATAATGTTGTATGTCCATCAAATCTCATTTCATTTTGACCCCTCCCCCCTTTTTGCTTGCTACATGCTTGTTTTAAATTATAGCTGACCCCTGAACAACAGGGTTTGGGGACAGTGAGCCCTGCGCTGTCAAAAATCCACATCTAACTTTTGATTCCCACAAAACCCAGCTACCACTTGTCTACTGTTGACATGAACCCTACCGGTAACAGATAATTGATTAACACAGATTTTGTATGTTACATGTAGTACACACTATATTCTTACAATAGAGCAAGCTACAGAAAAGAGAATGTTAAGAAAATCATAGTAAGAGAAAATACATCTGAGTACAGTCATACTCTATTTATTGAAAAAAAAAATTGTGCATCAGTGGGCCCCGGGCAGTTCAAACCCATGTTGATCAAGAGTCAACTCTAACGTTTAATTTTTCTCCCACAGCATCGTCATCCCTTCCCCACTGATACCCTCAGTGTCTCATCTTTCTAAGACTTTCATCTTAGAAATATCTTTGAAAAGTTATTTCCGTTTTGTACAGTCACGTGTACTTTGACTCTGACACTTCGGATCCGCAACTGTAGCCTTCATGCCTGGGTCACTGTGGAAACTTCTCAGCTGGTGTAACTGTTCCCACTTTTTGGTCCATCCGGCACCGTAACCGGCACGAGCTCTTCCCTCACCTGGGGGCTGAGCAATGCGATCCCGTTACCGGCTCGGCCGGTGGGGCTCGGGTGTGGACGGGTGGGACTTGGTGGGACTTGGGTTAAATGTCCACACCTCTGTCCTCGCACTCTCTGATCCCCAACTGCTGTCTCCTGCCCAGCAGAGGGACACGCGGGGCGCAACCAGCGGGCCAGCAGCCCCGGCACCTCCCTGTCTCCGCCCGGGGTAACCGGGCCGCACAGAGCGGCTCTTCCGCGGCCCTCGACGGACGCACTCTGAGTCCTTGCTTCGCACGTTCGGTTTTCTCGGGCAGGAATTCCCTGACCCCATTTCCCCTCCTGGCGAACAAACCCCTACGTACCCTTCAAGGTCCAGCGCAAACATCCCCACCGTCCGGCCCGCGACCTCGCGGAGCGGCGAGGCCCCGCGGGCGCTGCAGAGAACCAAGGTCAGGCCTGGCGGCCACCGACCGGTCGCTGTGACCCGGGCGAGGAACCTCGCTGATGTCCGCAGCACAGGAACGGGTATTCTGCCGCCGTGACAGCCTTTCCAAGGCACTGAAAACATCCGTGAGAAAATGTTCTCTAGGGCGAAAACCACTGGACACATTTAACTTTGTCGTTGCTCTCAGCCCCGCTTGGATTTTTCTGTTTGTTCAGTGCGAAACTCAACAACCCTTACCCCGCCGCCCCGATTTGTTCGTTTGTTCAGTGCGAAACTCAACTACCCTTACCCGCCGCCCCGACTTGTTCGTTTGTTTCTACAGTCCCCTTCTTCTCTTCCCTTCTCGTATTTCCCTCCCGCCCCCCTGGTCTTTGGCGACTTGCCTGTCTACACGGAACTTCGGGATCCGAGGGCGCCGCTTGCCCTTGCAGGTACATTTTACCGTTAAAGTAAGTGATTTTAGTAAAAGACGGCGGTGGGGCGGTTGTGGGCGTGCGGGAATCCAAACCCCACCAAACTCTGCATTATCAATGGCAAAGTTCTGGGAGCCGAGACTTGAGACGGGCAGGGCCGGAGCCAGTTTGCAGGGCCCGGTTGGCACCCGTCGGGACCTCTGCAGCCCGCGCCCGAGCCCGCGCTGAGATGCCGGAACCCCAGGAACGTGGGTGCCGTGGCGAGCCCGGAATTCCGGGAACGGAGCACAAATGGGCGAAGACCACAACTCCCGGTGTGCACCGCGGCCGGGACGCGTTCTATTCTCGGCTTGTCTCCTCATTCTTTCCGGTTCTTACGATAGAGACTGCGGTGTAGGAGCTGCTTAGTGGTAATTACAGAGAGACTGTAAGCTTCTGTGGTTTCGCGGGGGCTCACAGTAGCTCACGGGGTGCCTCCTGTTCTTCTGGTGGTTCCCTGCGGCATCGCGGAACTCACCGTCCGACCGCCCGGGTTTCCATGGGGACACTAAGTGTTGACGGACGCTGTGGCGCGGCAGTTTAATTCTCCGGCGGCGGCTGATTGAGCGGGACGAAATGGTCTTGACGGGGCTCATCGGGAAACTCGGTAACAGGCTGAGCTGCCCCTCGCTCCGTCACCCTCCTGTCGTGGCCGCTTGCTGGGAATAGCCGTGTAGCATTCTCTCGGCCGGCCCACCCCGAGCCGGCTTCCTCTCGTCCCGGCCTCGCCGGGGCAGCCCCCGGGGACCCGTCTGGGATTTCGTGTCAACTCGGCCGTTCGCGTCCCGAACGCACCGGAGGCCGCCTGTGAAAAAATCCGGTTTATTTCCCTCTTCGCCCTGCCCTCGTCCCCAGCGTCACTAAGCGGGAGGTCGGGTCGGCCCGGGTGGGCGTCTCCTCGGAGGTGGGCGACGCGCCGCGCGGTGTTTTGACAGGGCACCCGCTGGCCGAGATCCGGGAGCGCGCGCTCGGGAACATCCTGCGCAAGCTGGAGCGCGGCCTGGTCCGCGGCGACGACCTGGCCCGGGAGAGGCCGCTGCTGCTGCACCTGCTGGGCTGGTTCGGCTTCCCGTCCGTGCCGCTGAGGGAGGAGGCGCTCGGCCTGCTCAACACGCTGGCTAAGGTAGGGTCGTTCTGAAGTGAAAGCCGCAGAGCCGGGGCTTCCCAGGCAGGTCGTTGCGGCCCTTCTGGGGAAAGTTAAGTAATTACAACTCTTCCCCCCCTTAAACTAACGAGAGATGTTGAACTTGAATTCCTCAGGGTCTGGGAGGCTCAACTTCCTTTTCTCTTGCTCGTCGCGTTGCCTCGCGCGTGTCTCTGCTGCGCTCTCTGGAGGAGCCGCTTCTGGGTTCTGGCGTGTCCTCCTCCTTGGGGATCCTCTTTGGACGCTGGCAGAGCGGTCCTCCCGCTGTTCGTTTCGTCCTGGTGTTCGGTTAAGCGTAACTCGACGTGTCTGTGTGAGAGAGCCGGCACGGAGCGCGGACAGAAGTCCCTCACGGACGTCCCCTGCCTGTTCTGCGTCTGTTTTCCGGCTCGAGGGGCCTCAGCGCGTGCTGAGAGTAGTTGTCAGGGTTCAGAGGTCAAGCGTGCGGGCGCGACCTTTCCGAACTGTCACTGTGCGGTCAGAGGGGACAGTGACTTTGGCGTCCTCTGGCTGGAGGTAGGAGAGGGTAGGCTGGGAGTCCATGGCCAGAGGCGACCCATTCAGTAAGTAAACGGGAGTTTACAGTGAGCATTTCTAGTGCTCCGTGCTCCGAGTCTGGGCTTTTCCGGACTTACACGTGCGTTACACGTCTCTATAAATCTGTTTCATACACGTGGAAGTTCATTACTTTTCCCTATGTCAATACAAGCTTTATTTTTTTAAAAAAAGGAACATCTACAATACTAAGAATAATTTCATGTTTTTGTTGCTGTCAGACAGAATGTAGAAATTTTGGTACATATGGTTGTTCTCAAGACTCTCCCCTTCTTATTTCAGTATCCGCCAGCCGTCCAGCATTTGGTCGACCTTGGTGCTGTCGAGTTCTTATCGAAACTTCGTTCTAACGTGGAGCCCAATCTGCAGGCTGAAATCGATGGCATTCTGGACGGACTTTTTATTCTTCCTTCAGAAGATGCTGCACTGTATCCTGCGTCTTACCAAACCAGACAAACTGGTAACTCTTTGGAATCAATCTGATGCATTCTGTTAAAATAGAAATGTATTGGTTCTAGTGGTTAATTCTAAGGAGAGGGACCTGAGGTTTAAAAACAAACAAACAAAAAAGAGAGAGATCATTTTCTCACATTAACATACATGAGCTTGACCTTCCCACCCCCCCACAGTTATTCAGAGGAGGGTTCATTTGTATTTGTTGCTTTTTTGGTCAAGCGGCCTAAAAGATGCCAGAGATTTTCTTTTTTGAGATTAGTTTGCCATATTACTTCTGCAGTAATACAAATGATCAACAATAACAGTAATAATGTGTTCCCATTCTAATTGCAACTGAACTTCAGAATATGTAATCACATGTGACAGAATTGTCAAAGGTACTGAAAGAGTGCTTTATTCCTTTGTTTTTGACAACTTTTTCTCTAAAGATGTTAATGAAGGTTAATATCTTTGTTTATGAAGATATTAATAAAGATATTAATGAAGGTTGAAGTGTCAGGAACTACATAATTGGAGTAAGAGAGAGGAAGGAGATGGACTAGGAAGCAGAGATGATTCCTTGAATAAATACTTTGTAACAGATTCTTTATGTATGTTGTGGATATTTTCATTCTAACAAACAGTTGTATTTGCTGAACCATAAAAGAGGGGAATCCCCCCCCCAAAAACTATCTCAGCACTTACACTTTTTTCCTCTATAGGAAGACTCTTCAGATGAACAAATTACTATAACTTTTCCAGTTTTTGAAATGACTGTAAGACTTAAAAGATTAGTATTTGAAAAAAGTAAATTTTACTTTTAGCAAATAAGGAACCAATAATACAGTAATGTATATTTTCTTATCAGAATTGCCACAACAACCTGAAATCTTAATAGGATATTTTCCTCAAGACAAAAGTAATTTCCAACAGATGGAAGTGTCTCCACGACCAATGGGTGTGTATATGTATAGAGAAGTAGATCCTGTCAACCTGGTAAATCAGAAGTTAATGTAATTTTCTTTGTTGTTGTAAAGACTTAAATGTTTCAACACTGAACCAAATGTTTCAGTTTCCTAAAATTAGGACTGTAGAGTCTAAATAGTAACATTTTATGTTATTGTAACTGCATTTGAGCAACTCTGCTGGTGGGTGGTGATGGTGGCAGTAGTTCTCCTGAGCCCGCTGAGCCCAGATTTATCCCGAAAGGTGCCATGAACTAGATACTTGTCTTGGTATTTATTCTCCAGCTCACTAAGTGCTATTGTTCATCCAGTTACTCAAGCCAAAGACTCAGGACCATTTGGGTTTCGTCATTTGTCTTTATCCCAGCATCCGCTTGATGGAAGAGTTCTGATTTAGGGCCTCTTTCTCTCCCTGGAGTCTCATCCAGGTCTTTTCATGTCCGGCTAGGTCTCTGCTCACATGTTACCTCTTTGGAGAGACCCTCCTGAGGACACCTGCCAGTGATCACTTTATGTCTAATTTTCTTCCTAACATACATCATAATCTGAAATTACATATTTATTACCTCTTTTTGTCTTCCTTGTTATAAGTTTAATGATAGTGGTGAACACTGCTTTATCCCCAGTGAGCAGAATGATGCCAAAAACTTCCTAGACACTCAGTGTGTATTCTCCGGATGAATGAATGAATCCTTTCTGGAGTCCCAGTGAAATTGATACTCTTCTATCTCCATTTTACTGATGAAGGCCCTGAGGCTTAGAAAGGATAAAACCTTTGTTCTGGGTGATGTAGTTAGGGAATAATTAAGTAAGCTGTGTCTGACAGCTTATTATTTGCACAGTTGAAATGAAAAGGCTGTGTCCAAGGGTATATCTGCTCATGTCAAGTATTCAGTTTATCTCCGTTTGGAAGCCCTCCATTAATAAAATGCTTCCATAGAAACTCTCTGGTTGAATAACAGCACGAGAAAGACCTGCAGACTTGTTTAGTTGTTAAAATATTTTACCTTTTCTTTCTGTAAAAGTTCTGTTAGACTTGTTAGGGAGCCTCAGTTTTTGAATGGTAGTTTCTTGTGTTCATGATTAAGAGGCTTCACTGAGTGACTGTGAGAGATATCTGAAGGGAGAGAGGACGTCCAGGTCTGGGAAGGTGTGCACTTGAGTGCAGCTGTGGAAAACATTAGAGACTGTTGAGATGGTGATATTTTGTTCCGTGAGTTGCAGTTTGTGGATTGATGATATGGCTTATTTTGGTCACATCTTTTTGTGTGCGGTATAAGTCTGTCCTTCACTCCACCCCCCTTTAACTTTTCTGTTAGAAAATAAATCCTGCTTGGATCTTAGCACTTTTGAAAGAAACAACTGTGCTATATTTGGGAATTTAATAATGCCGTTATCTAAATTCAGTCATTTCATGCTCTTTTCAAAGCATTTGGCAGAGGGAATATTTGCCACTTGGAAGGGTTTATGTAGATACTAGATACTGCTTCTCAGCATTGCCGCCTTAACTTGTACAACACGAGATTCGTTAAAAAATAATTTGAACGGGTAGTTCAACACTGTTGGTTTCTCAGATTTCTTTTCATCTCGAGTGGTGATATTTGATCTTCAACCTTATGGTCTTCAAGTCATCTTCAAAGAGGTTTAAACATCTAACACCATTGAGGATATTTGAACATGACTAATTAAATATAGTGTCTGATTATGTTTATATCATTTTAAATTTCTCCAAATTAAAGATCTCCAAAATGCCAGTTCCTTTTATGTTAAATTTAAGCTGTGTGTTTTGGTTAGCCACAGGGTAAAATAGAAAATGTAATTGAAGCTCTAAATGTCATTCAATATTGGTTTGTATTTATGCCATTCTAATAATATATGGTTCTGTGTAAATTATGAAAACAGAGCTCTGTGACTTATCTTGTTAGGGAACAGATTTGTAGCTGACCTTGTTTGGTATATTTTAGGTCACTGTAACATGTAACTGTAAGATGTAGTGTAAGATGTAACTTTATTTGAAGACTTGTTTTAAGGGTGAAGCTGTATTCTTAGCGTGGTGAGTCTCTCCACATTGCCTTTGATCCCTTAAATTTTGCTGTTCCATTAACAGTAAATCAGACCGTGAAGTGTTTGAAGTTTTCTACGTTTCCTTGGCTACCCCTGACTACAACTGATAGACATGTTCTCTCGTCTAATGAAAGGTATGGTACCTGATGTGGATCATGTATTTTGGTTCATTTATGGCCATTAAATCTGGTTGCCATTATTGTACATTTTCACCAGGAAAAAACATACTAAATGGCTGTGAAAGGTAGTAATGGGAATATATGAGTGATTTTCACTGTTTCAAAAAGCAAGTCAGAAACTTCCTATTTCCCATTATCTGGCTACACATCAAGATTTTGCTTTTGTTTTGTTTTTGTGGTTGGGATCTTGTATGCTTCTTGGTGGTAGGAATCATCTCTAATTGATCAGATTCTCCGATTGGCCATTGCTTAGGCCCTTAGTTAATAAAAATAGAAAAAGATTAAACATAAGTATAGTATTTTTTAGTGGACAATATATTCAGTCGACAGTAAAAAGACCAGCTTGCTAGAGTTAGGACTAGATAAACAGTTGGATGCTATTAAATGCTTTTTGATGCTGCCACTTCCATGGCATCAGTAGATTCTCTTGAAACACCGTATTGAAGAGGTAGAGTCCATGTGGGAAAGCGGCAGGGGTGGTTTTGATGTCAGCTCTGAGGCAGGCCTCAAGGAGGAGCTGTGACTTCTAGTACACACCTCTGGATGGCGGGTGGTGGACTGGAGCTGGGCTGAGAGAGGGGGTATAAATTCTTATGGTGGGAGGTAAACAATTGCCAAATCCCTCGGGAGCACATACTGTCCGAGACGGTGAGGGGTATCCTCTTGGATAAGAGGAGAATCCCAGCTTGATTCACTAGGCCAAGGAAGAGCAGTAAGGAATTTAATTTCTAGAATTACCTTTATACTTGCTCTTACATTTTCTGTCATTTAGCAGATTTCGTTGCATTCTGTGTCTTTTAACTTCATTGATTTCATTTTGAGCATGGTGATGGTCTTGGATTACAGTGGTGGATACTGTGTAGTGCCGGCTCTTGAGGAGGGTCGGTGGGGGATAGAAGGTCCGTGTGCAGTTGCCGGAGTACCACATGTGGGCGGATGGAGGAAGGACCTACCCGTGAGTTCGTGATTAGGGAAAAGATCTAGGAAGGCTGGATAGAGTCATTATGCCACTAGGTTACTTAGAGTCTGGTATACATAAACTTCTTAAGAATAAATAATGCTGTTTACTTATTTATTTATTTCGGGTAGCTCTTTAAGAAGTAGTAACCACACTTTAATTTGGAACACCTGTGAACTATTGAAGGATGTAATCATGCAAGATTTTCCTGCTGAAATTTTCCTTCAAAGGCCAAAAATTGTTCAGGTATGTATCCTCTGTAATTGTTTTAGATTTTGAAATAGAGAACTTTTTTTTTTTTTTTTTAGAGATTTTATTTGTCTGACAGAGAGAGACACAGCAAGAGAGAGACACAAGCAGGGGGAGCGGGAGAGGGAGAAGCAGGCTTTCCACCACGCAGAGAGTGCAGCATGGGGCCCAAACCCAGGACCCCAGGATCATGATCTGAGCCGAAGGCAGATGTTTAACGACTGATGTGAGCATCCCGAAACAGAGAAGTTTTTATAGTGAAACAAATTTTGGAAAGTAGGAGTCCTTGGGAAGGAATATACTATATTTGAAAAATGAGGTATTTGGTTCCTGAAATCACTTCTGCTCCAACTTCTTTGGATAGTGGTAGTTCTTCAAATAGGAGGTAGTCTTGTTTGACACATACAGGTCCAGTTTGGCCACCTTGAATTTACCTTTTATGGGTCACTTAAAGAGGAGAATAGACTTTGGAAATTGAGATTTGACAGCAGTAACCCTTCTTCTTCTTCTTCTTTTTTTAATAAAGATTTTATTTATTTATTTGACAGAGACATGGCGAGAGAGGGAACACGGCGAGTGAGTGGGAGAGGGAGAAGCAGGCTTCCTGCTGAACGGGAGCCTGATGCAGGGCTCGATCCCAGGACCCTGGGCTCATGACCTGAGTTGAGGGCAGACGTCTAATGACTGAGGCACTCAGACGCCCCACCAGTAACCCTTCTTAGCAGTGAGAACAGCATTGCCTTTTGAGTATCTAGGATGTGTAAGGCGCAGTGTTAGATGCTGTGGAAATAGAGAGTAGTGAGCAGTTCAGGTGGATTCTTTACAGTCTAGTCTGTTGTTTAATAGTAGAGCTTGGGATATGGGGTCTGGGATCGTGGTGTAGCCACAGCTGCTGATAATGCCCCAGCACCCTCATTCCGCAATCCCAGGGCTGGAGTGCGTGCCTCTGAATGGCAACTATTAATACATACTGTTGCAGTTGTCGAAAGATAGCAGAGGAAAAGCTGTTAGTTGCCAAAAGGTGGCAAAATGATTTAGCTGTTTGAGATGCTGAAGGCTTGCTGTGATTTTTAAAAAGTATGGTATAACTTAATGTTCCGAATGGGGAATAATTTGTGTGTTCTCTCAGAATAAGTACTCAGCCAACAGATTTTAGATATAACAAACACTATTTAAATTTTGTTTTGTTTTGTCCCATCTTCTGGCATTATGCTAAGTCAATTTTGCCTATTGGTTTATAGATATTTTTCAAGTTATTTTATTTCCTTTGGTTATTCATTTGACCTTACTTAAACTCCACACCCACCTTCCTTTGATCATTTTCCTTGCTCTTCTTTATTTCAGAGCCTTTTATCTCTGTTGAAACTGGCCTTCGGAGGAGATGGAAAACATCGCCTGGCGTTACAGTCAGTGTCTTGCTTGCAGCAGCTGTGCACGTACTTAAGAAACAGACTTAACTTTCACCGAGATCCAGGTTTTTTCTCTAGTAAACAAGGTATTTGTTTATTTATTCATTAGTCACTGGTGGTATTTACAGATGCTTCTGAGTACTCCCTATTATACTTACTGTGTAAATTTTCATAAACCCCTCATTCCTAAATGTAATTAAATGATCATCTTTGAAAACCAATTGTGTGTAGGACAGAACCTCTCCTGCTCCCATCCTCGTTTTTTGGTAACAGCCATTGGCAAGATGTTTTTTTTTCTCTTATGTGTACAGTGTTGTTGGCAGCTAGGGACCAGAATTCTGAGTTCAGCTATTCATGTGGGACTGTGGGCATTTTATAAAGTTACTTGTATTAGTAGATTGTTTGATTTGAAAAAGAACAATTTGTAATTTTTTAATAAATATTTGTTTAGGGGCACCTGGGTGGCCCAGTGGGTTAAGCCTCTGCCTTTGGCTTAGGTCATGATCCCGGGGTCTTGGGATCGAGCCCTGCATCAGGCTCTCTGCTCAGCAGGGAGCCTGCTTCCCTTCCTCTCTCTTTGTCTGGCTCTTGGCCTACTTGTAATCTCTGTCAAATAAATAAATAAAATTAAAAAAAATTTGTTTAACATTTGGTCTATTTAATTAATTTAATTAATTTATTTTAAAATAACCTCTGCACCCAACGTGGGTATTGAACTCACAACCCCAGGATCAAGAGTTGCATGTACTACCGACCGAGCCAGCCAGGTGCCCTCAGTTTGTATTTTATGAAAACTGTTTTTATGCAACTTGTGATGTAGAGAGTAGTTTTAATGTGTAATGGTGCCAGACTTTGAAGGGAGAAGGCACCATCTAATGGCCAAATAGAGCACTATCTGGCTCTGTCAAAACACTATAACTTAGGAATTCTGTGCACTTGCTTTGAAAGTTGAATGTTAAATTACAGTGATTTGTCATCATGCTTCACACTTAATCCCTATTCTGTTCAGAGCTTCACTGGCCCTGTACTACTTGCATACTTATGCTATATATTAATTTTATTATATATCTCAGGGTGTAGGGTTCCTCATTAACATTCTTGAGCTAGAGCATTTTGCAAATGACTGATAACAGATCTGCAGGTTCCCTATATTTAATCAGATTAAGAGTTATAATGTTGATAAAAATAGTATCGTTGAAGATTTTTTCATGTATTGAATGTTTATTTGTCTCCAACTATATGCCAGCTGATGTTCTAGGCTCTGTGGGATATAACCCTGAACAAAGCAGATAAGGTCCCCACCCTTCTGAGCTTATCCATGAGAAGGTTGGAGACAGCTAGTAAACGAGTAGACAAGTTTGTTTCAGGTCAGAAGTGCTGGAAGGAAATACGAAGGGTCATGTGACTGAAGGTGACCAGGGAACCCCAGCTTACCTGGATAGGATTGGCAGGGAGAGCCTCTCAGAGGAGGTGATCTGAAGGGTGAGAAGGAACCATCCACCTGAGCTGCAGGAACAGTGTTCCTGGCTGGTTGGGGGTCTTGGAAATGAGGTGACCTGCCTGAGGAAAGGAAGCCAGGCCGCCATGGGAGTGGATGCAGTAAGCGGGAAATGGGGAGTAAGGAGGGACTGGGGTGAGATCAGAGAGGTAGCCAGGGGCCACAGTGCTTTGGGATTTGTAGATCTTGGGAAGCGTTTCATATTTTCTTTGCAGTGCAGTGAGAAAGCTGGGGAACTTTCTTTTTTCCACTTCAGATGCCTTTATTTTATTTAATCCCATAAAAATATGATAAAATATATATAGCATAAAATCTGCCATCATAACCATTTAGAAGTGTGCAATTTTGTTGGCATTAATTGCTTTCACACTCTTGTGCAACCATCACCATTATCTGTTCTCAAACGTTTATCACCCTAAATAGAAGAACTGTGACTGTACCCCTGCTCTTCATGTCCCCTTCTCTCGGCAGCACCTCAGCTATGTTCTGTCTCTAAATTTGTTCTTGGTACCTCACAGAAGCGGAGTCCTACAGCGTTTGTCCTTTTGTGTCCGGCTCGTCATGTTCTGAGCGTCACGTTCTCAGGGGTCGTCCATGTTTCAGCTGTGTCACGACTTCATTCCTTTTTATGGATGAATAATGTTCTGCTGCGTGGCTATGCCACATTTGGCTTATTCATTTATCTGTTGAGGGACACTTGAGTCGTTCTTACCCGTTGGCTCTTGTGAATAATGTTTTGGTAAATATTGGCATATCTGAGCCCGTTTTCAGTTCTGTTGGGTATATACCGAGGAGTGGAGTGGCGGGGTCATGTTAATTCTACAGTTAGCTGTCTGAGGAACAAGGAGACTGTTTGCCACCGTGGCTGTCTGATTTTACGTCCCCCCTGGCAACCTGTGAGACTTCCAGTTTCTCCACATGCTGTCAACACTTGTTATTTTCCCATTTTATCTTATTTCATTTATTTGTCTTTAAAAGGTTTTATTTATTTGAGAGAGATCACACAAGAGAGAGCCCGAGCAGGGAGGAGGGGTAGAGAGAGCAGGGAGATTCAAGGCTCTATCCCAGTTTCTAACCCTGAAATAAAGGCAGCTCAGTACCCTGAGCTAAAGACAGATGCTTAACTGACTGAGCCAACCAGGCACTCTGTTTTCCCTTTTTAAAATCATAGTCAACCTAGTAGGTGTGAGGTGGTAGGTATTTCATTGTGGTTCTGATTTATTTCCCTGAAGACTCAGTAGTCTTAATGATTAGTGATTTGAATGACTTTAATGATTAGTGATTTCCTAGTGACTTTTTACATGCAGACCAGCCATTTGTGTGTCTTCTTTGGAAAACTGTCTTTTTAAGTCTTTGCCCATTTTCTAAATTGGATGTTTTTTTTTTTCATTTTTAAGATTTTTATTTACTTATTTTATTTTATTATTTTTTTAAAGATTTATTTATTTGAGAGAGATAGAGAGCACAGGTAGGCAGGAGGGAAAGGGAGAAGCAGACTCCCTGCTTAGCTATTGATGCAGGGCTCAATCCCAGGACCCCGAGATCACGACCCAAACTGTACACAGCTGCTTAACCAACTGAGCTTCCCCTTATTTACTTATTTTAGAGAGAGGGAGAGCATTGTGGGAGGTTTGAGGGGAGAGTGGGGCAGAAAGAGAGAGAAAATCTCAAGCAGATTCCTTGCTGAGCATGGAACTCGAGGTGGGATTTTATCTTATGACCATGAGATCGTGACCTGAGCCAAAATCAAGAGCTGGAAGCTCAACCGACTGACACACCCACGTGCCCGTGGTTTTTTGAGTTTTTGTTTGTTTGTTTGTTTGCTTGTTTTCTTGTTGAGTTTTAAGAGTTCTTTATATACCCTGATTTTAAGTCTATTTTAGATACATGATCTGCAAATATTTTTTTTTCAGTCTGTAGGTTTTCAGTTTCTTGAATGTCCTTTGATGCACAAAAGTTTTTGATTTTGGTGACGTCCAGTTTATCTTTGTTTTCTTTGGTCCTGCTTTTGGTTTCATGTATTGCCAATCCAAGATCATGAAGGTTTACTTCTATATTTTCTGCTAAGAGCTTTATGGTTTTAACTCTCATATATAGGCTTAATTTTTGAGTTCCTTTTTACATTTGGTTTCAGTTCATTTTTGAGTTCATTTTTTTTTTAAAGATTTTATTTATTTATTTAACAGACAGAGATCACAAGTGGGCAGAGAGGCAGGCTGGGGCAGGGGAAAGCAGGCTTCCTGCTGAGCAGAGAGCCCCATGTGGGGCTCCATTCCAGGACCCTGGGATCATGACCTGAGTTGAAGGCAGAGACTTAACCTACTGAGCCATCAGGCACCCCTTGATTTCCTTTAAAAAAAAAAAAAAAAGATTTATTTATTTATTTGACAGACAGAGATCACAAGTAGGCAGAGAGGCAGGCAGAGAAAGAGGAGGAAGCAGGCTCCCCACCAAGCAGCTCAATGTGGGGCTCGATCCCAGGACCCTGGGACCACGACCTGAACTGAAGGCAGAGGCTTTAACCCACTGAGCCACCCAGGCGCCCCTTTGATTTCATTTTTATATGTGCTTTGAGGTAGGGTTTCTCGTAGAATTTCGAGCAGGGGTGTGCATGACCTTTTATTCTGCTTTGGCAGTCCTGGATGTTGTAAGTCAATTATGCTGGCTAGAAGGCTACATGTAATCAGGTCAGTTAGTTATAAATCTAAATGTGCTAAGTGAATACTTGCAGAAAAGGTTGACCTTTACTTTCACCTCAGTAGAAGTGTTTCTACTATCTTAACTTTGTTAATGTTTTTTGGAAGAATGGCATATAAAAGCTGTATAATCATCACTTGTTGGCATTGAGGGATAATTTCATTCTTTTCTCCCCCTCAGATGTCGTTTCCCAAAATTCTTCTTTGTCTTACTGTCATGAAGTTAGAGTTGCTCATCATTCCCAGAATCCTTCTCCAGGAAGCAGTAGTCCCCGGCCTTCTGTGGTCGGACGCACAGGCCAGCGACCCAGAGGAGATGGCCAGGATTGGGATGCCGTGTCTTCCAGGTGAACCCTGAAAAGCCCAGTTAACGCGTGTGTGTGTTTTAATCTCAGAGGGAGATTAATAATTTTTCTCTGTCTTGTCTTTCGGAACACTACCATAAGTATTGGCCTTGTGTTGAATCAGTGGTTTTCATACTTTTTTGACCATGACCCACAGTAAGAAATCATATTACATTGAATTCAATATGCCATACACAGTCACATGCCTTTACATATGTGTGTATGTATGTTTGCATGTGTGTACGCCTGTGTGTCTGTCCCTTTCAAAAAAAGATGTTCACAAAGTAGTACTTTGATTCCATATGGCATGTAGTCAATGATATTTTCTGTTCTTTTTTATTTTATTAAAAAATAGTGAAGATTCTGGCCTCTTAAGTTGTTTTTATCAGCCACAGATGAAATGTGATCTAGTTTAAAAACATAGCTTTAAATGATAGATACATTTTGATGGTATTTCAAACCGTCATATGTAAGTTTAATTATAATTTAAATGAATCAGTATTACTATTAAAGGGAATGATGAAAGACTATAAAACATTCCTTTCCAATGCACAATTTACGGAATTTTACTTATTTATATAAATAGATATTTTTATATATCAATTTTTTATAATCAATTTAAGGGGATTGGTGTGGTATTTGTGTGTTACCTCATCCTTAGGCTACAAGCATCTTCTAAACATACTAGTTTCTTCCTTGGTGCTGTTTTAATAAATGCTCGGTGAGATGAGCCCTCATTGTTGGAGTGATTACTTACTCGTGTCACTGCTGCTGCTCCACTCGGACACTGATTCACGCTGTCTGCATGCTTGGTGTTACGCCAAGTGCTGTACATGCTTTATCTCCTTTAGTTGTCCTCCTGACAGTCCTGTAATAGATTGGTATTATCTTCATCATCATTTCAGACAAACCTGGTTTGGAAAGGCAATGAGCCTTATCACAGTTTATACAGTTGGTGAAGAGGAGGGCAGGGGTTTGAACAGTATGATCTGAGAGCCCGTGCCTAATCCTTCTGTAGGAGCGGGTATTGGTCAGACACAGTTTTCTCTTTACCCTTATAAAGCCTTTCTCCCTCATTCTCTGAGATGTATCTAGTGTGCTGCATGGTTATATCTTTTCACTCCTCGCTGAATACCTTCCTCATGGAGCTTTTAGAGTTTGAGGGAAGCCCACCTCCTTTTCATATTTTGCGTTGTTGAAATTGAAGAAATGACAGAACATGTTTTAAATTTTGGAAGTTTTACATGATCAGTAGCATTAGTGTATCTGTGATTCAGCTTCAATTATGGATAACGTTAAAAGTAAAAAATTTGAGGTCTTTTGTAAATGTGAGGTTCAGGCCTTTCTATAGCATTTTATCCCCATCCCATCATTTGACACCCAAGGTAAGAATTCTTTATGAAGAAGGTCAAGAAAGATGGGATGTTCCACTTTTTGGTATAATTTCAAAATCATGATGTGATGTTGAATATACTAAATGAAGTTATCCCTTTTTCCTCATGTTTTTCTGGCATTTTTTAGCATTCTTCAGTTGCTAACATTGGCTTACTTGGAACATTTGGTGAAAATCACAGAAAATCTAGGAAAGTAAACGATTTAGTTTTGCCTCTGTAAGTTGATTACAGAAGAACTTTGCTGTGAATTGGCTTGATCTTCTTTAGAAACGAATGGGTTATTAGTGCTAATGTTGATTGCTCTTACAGGAATTTTAAGAACATCATTTTGAAAAGCAATATATAGATGCATTTTTGGTTTCATTTACAATTTCAACTCCTCGTTATGGAATTTAATCTTATAAATTTGTCAGGGTTTCTCAAATCTGAGCAGGCTTGTTGCATGTTGTGTCCAATGTGAAGCTTCTTACATGCCAGACGGCCGAGAGTCAGTAAACCTATTTGTGGACTGTCTCCACATTCGAGGATTATCCTTTGTTTATTTTGCAGTGGAAGTAGTGGTCATGTTCCAGTGAACTCTCGGGTGTCTGTGCATTCGCCTTTGGATGTGGTACACATAGATCTGCCGGAGCTGGAGACGGAGGACACGCTCGAGCTGCAGTTCCAGCAGCTCAGTCTTCCCCAGTTCTGTGTCTCTATCCTGGAATCAGCAGTTCCTCTCTTAAGAACAGGTTAGTTTTTGAAGTTACAGTTCTTTTTATATAATTTGTCTTTGTTTTGTCTGTTTTCAGGGATTTTTCTTTTCACCTAAGTTATGACATTTAGAATCTGTATTTACTTATCTTTTAGGATACAAATTTTTCTTTTCCTTTTTTTTTTTTAAATTTTATTAATTTTTTTGAGAGAAAGAGAGAGAGCACACATGCGAGCCTGAGCAGAAGGGAGGGGCGGAGGGTGGAGCACACTCCGCTGCTGAGCAGGGAGCCTGGCACACTGGACTGGATTCCAGGAGCCCAGGATCATGACCTGAGCCAAAGGCAGATGCTTAACCGACTGAGCCACCCAGGCGCCCCTGGGATACAAATTCTTAAGTGCTTAATAAAGTCTTATTAAATGTGGATGCCGTGACCAGTGTTTAGATAGAGTATTCCCTTCCATTTATGACTTTTATTGCACAGGATTCCACTTTTGTATGGCTGTTTGAAACGTAAGCTCTGAACAAACAGTGCAGCCAGAGTAAGTTAGAGAAGGTGGGCCAGCATTAATGGAGCAGGATAAAAGACTCTTTGGCTTTCGCCCTTTGGAAACTTTTTGAGTTGCTCTCAGTTGCTCAGTTTTCCCCACTCAGTTTATAGTTAAGCCATGAAAATGTGAAAAACAACCCCCAAACTGGATTCTTACCCTTTGCAATTATTTCTTTTTCTAAGGAAAAAAAAAAAAAACCCAAACTCAAAAAACCTAGCAATCTGCGGTTGCTCTTTCTCTCAAATGTGCTGGGTAAATCTGCAAAGATATACTCAAGTACTTAAGTATACATTGTAATATAGTTGTAATTTTAGTGAAGTGTGATAGGAACAGTAATAATACTTCCAGTGTTCCAGAGACTTTAGGACTAGAAGAGCAGTTCCCGTTGGCTTTGTGTGCGTGATTTCATGCATTTCTCTCACCATCCCATTGTACCTTTCCAAAAGCGGGAATTACTACTTTCATCCCCATTTCACAAATGAGAAAACTGAGGCTTAGAGTGGTTTAGAAACTTATCCAAAGTCAAACAGCTAAAACAGCTAAAAACCTTGAACCAAGGTTCTTCTAAAGCCAGTGTCCAATGCTCCTAAGCACTTAGCATTTTGTGAGGTACAAAAAGGTTTGGAAGCAGTAACGATTTTTTTGTTCTCTAACTATACATTTTCAGTAGTTGATAAACTTGTCAAGATATAAATACAAGATAAACAGGATATGTATTTTATGATCTGTACAGGCTCAATTAAAAAAATCTATCCTATTTCAATGATTTCTCAAGCACTGTGTCTAATTTTTGCCTGTTTGGTGGTATAGTGGGGTGGGAAGCAGGGCAGAGGTCTATATTGGGGAAGCATTAAAAATGTTTCTATCCTGGGGTGCCTGGGTGGCTCAGTGGGTTAAGCCGCTGCCTTTGGCTCAGGTCATGATCTCAGGGTCCTGGGATCGAGTCCCGCATAAAATAAAGATTTTATTTATTTATTTATTTGACGGAGAGAAATCACAAGTAAATGGAGAGGCAGGCAGAGAGAGAGAGAGAGGGAAGCAGGCTCCCTGCCGAGCAGAGAGCCCGATGCGGGACTCGATCCCAGGACCCTGAGATCATGACCTGAGCCAAAGGCAGCGGCTTAACCCACTGAGCCACCCAGGTGCCCAATAAATAAAATCTTTAAAAAAAAAAAAAAGTTTCTATCCCGAGGAAACCCAAATAACCGTAACTTAGCACTGACTGAGTAACTCTGCTTCCAGGAGTTAGAAGCACATATTAATTCATGTACTAGTAGTGTGAAATAAAGAAAGGCTGAACTTTGGCATCAGAAAGTATATATGTTTGTCTGCATGCTGTACTGAGAACAGTTTTAGATTTAATGATTTCTCATTTAACCTTTTCTTAATTTGCTGTAAAAAGTCAGATTGATAATTATAAAGCTATAGCTTGGTACATAAAATTTTCTAAATGTTCTCTTGCCCTTTTGTGTTAAATTATTGCATAATTTGTTATTGTTCAATATCATAAGAGGTTTCTAAGAGGACTTGCTCCAGCTGTTCTAATGGGACAATTACTCTAGACCCTTATGATCTTGTAGTTTGCTTTACTTTTAGTCATTGAAAACTGACCTTTGGTGTGTGGGAAGTCTTGAATGAATGTTCACCTTATGGTTAGTAGAGTTCCTTTGTTATTCTGTCTCTGGAGAAAAGGGATTGCTTTGGTGGGTGTGACAGAACAGTTTCTTTGGAATTTTTTTTTTTTTTTAAGACTTATTTATTTTAGAGAGAGAGAGAGAGAGAAAGTGTGAGTGCATATGAGCAAGGGGGCAGGGCGGGGCGGGGCGGGGCGGGGTGGTTGGGTAGAGAGAATCCTTAAGTATAGTCCATGCTGAGCAGAGAGCCTGACTTGGGGCTCTATCCCAGGACCCAGAGGTCATGATCTGAGCTGAAATCAAGAGTCAGATCCTCAACTAACTGAGCCACCCACGTGCCCCTCTTTTGGAATTTTTATAGAATTTTAAGTCCATAGAGGCTTGATAACCTGTTTGAGATGGATTTTCTTGACATTTCTTCAGGAAATGCCATCATGCACATTTATTCCTTTAGTTGTCCAGTGCAAGCTCAGCTTCCCAGACCACTCAGCTGTGGTGTGATACTTACTTCTGACAAGGGCCTTTTAGTGCTAAGTTTCAGAGAATGCATTTTCTAAACCTAACCTGGTGCTTTCTTACATATTACATGTAACATGGAAAGTCTCTGGATTAGCAAAATTTTAATCTATCTATCTCACAGTATTTTTAGTTAGATTTTGCTACTTTCTTTTTGAACATCTTTCTCATTTATGAGCACATTGAATTTGTTGTAAATAGTATTGTGATTGCAACAGAGGTGTTAATGGTTGTTATAGATTGTGACTTCCCTATTCATCTATTTCAGTGATTCTAAAGACATCAAAAAATAAAAAGAGAAATGGGAGTTTGGGGGCATGACTAGAGGATTGGGCAGTATGCTATGTAGCTGTTCATTTGAAAGTTAACTTTTTAAATTCTCTCCTGTTTATATATCTAGGTAGTAGACAAGTGATAATAAGAGTTCTGGAATTGCTTGCAGAGGATCTGATACTTATTGGTGAAGCGATTTCAGAAGACATCTGGGATGACAACAGCCTTTTTGCTATAGATATGGTGAGGATCAGTAATTTCCTTGGGATATGGTAAATAGTGTTTTATTTTATTTTGGTCCTTTTAAGCTGGTTTCATTGTCTCATTAGTCTTTGAAAGCTTTCTTTCTAACCACTATGTCCCAGGCTTATTTTGTGCATTCTGGAACAAGCCATTTCACTAGAAATTCTGGTTACTTTAACTAATTATTCTGGTTACTTGTCATGGGGGGGATATATATACTGAGACTAAAAACGGGGCAATGGGGTCCTTATAGCTATTGTCTTACAATTTTTTTTTTTAGTAATTGAACTGGGAAATAATATATTTTAAAAAATGAACTTAGATCGATATTTTTCTGATTTTAACCTTATATTTTCTTGCTCATATTTTGTACTGTTGCTCATAAAAAGTCTTAGTTTTTGGCAATAAAGCTTATTAGCTCTAACCTTCAGCACATAACTAAGTAATTTCAGAATAGCAGTGTTAGTATCATTGTGGTCACTGACTGATAATGGTCAAGAGTTCTTGGCAGTTCTTTTTGACTCAGATTAAATCTCACTAAGAATATGCAGTCAGGGGGTGCCTGGGTGGCTCAGTGGGTTAAGCCTCTGCCTTTGGCTCAGGTCATGGTCCCAGAGTCCTGGGATCGAGCCCGCATCGGGCTCTCTGCTCTGTGGGGAGCCTGCTTCCTCCTCTCTCTCTGCCTGCCTCTGCCTACTTGTGATCTCTGTCAGATAAATAAAGAAAAAAATCTTAAAAAAAAAAAAAAAAAGAATATGCAGTCAAGAGGCACCTGGGTGGCTCAGGTGGTTGAGCACCAAACTCTTGATTCAACTCAGGTGATTATCTTAGAGTCACGAGGTTGAGCCCTGTGTTGGGCTCTGTGCTGAGCGTACAGTCTGCTTGATATTCTCTCTCTCCCTCTGCCCCTCCCCCCACTCAAGCTCTCTCTTGCATGTACTTTCTCTCCCTCTCTAAAATAAATGAATAAAATCTTTAAAAGAAAAAGGAATATACAGTCAAAAAATGTGCATCAAAGTCACTTGAAAGAATTCTTTTTTCTGTTAACAATTTCTTATATGGTTATATTTGTTTTAATTTATTTTTACTTTTGGGAATTGTTTTCTCATAAACATGTAATTCAGAGATGTTCCCCTGTCATCCTGTTCTCTGTTCATTTTTTCCATTTTATTTTAGTTTTTGCAAATATTAGCAAGTAAGCATGTAGATTGTCATTGCTCTTCTCACACCTTACATAAGAGGTAGTATGTCACATGTGGTTTTCCACCTTGTTCTTAGACCTTAAAAATATATCCCGTGTGCATGGAATAATAGGTATGGAGATATTTCATGTCCATATGTGGAGGTGTTCATCGTTCTGTTTTATAGGCTACAAGTGTCTTAGTGTGTGTTTATTCGCCAGTCTCCTGTTGTTGGACACAATTGCTAATACAAATTGTGTTCTGTGAATAACGTGCATATGTCATTTCATACATGTACAAGTGTGTCTCTAGGGTAGTTTTCTTTAAGTTAAGATTGTTGCACATCAAAACAGTTGTCAGAGGAAGGGTGGTTGTGGGGACCAGCAAAATGGATGAAGGGGAGTGAGAGGTACAGGCTTCTAGTTAGGGAATGTCTAATTTGTGGGGGTGAAAGGTACAGCAGTAAACCATAGGGAATATGATCAGTGATACTTTAATAGCATTATATGGTGACAGGTTGCTATACTGGTGAGCATAGCACAGAGTATATAGTTGTGGAATCACTGTGTTGTATACCTGAATCTAAATGTAGCATTACACTGTGTGACAACTATACTTAAATTGAAAAAGTATGTGTATTTTAAATCTTAGATATTGTTGCATTCACCAGCAGTTTATTGGAAGGTGTTTTCTCCTACACACACAGCAGTAGGGTTTATAGTCAAACCTCAGATTTTTGCCATTCTGGTAAGTGAGATACGGTATGTCAGTGTAGTATTAATTTGCTCTTCTCTGTGAGTAGAGCTGAACATCTTTTTGTAACTTTAAGGGTCATTTTCTTTTCTTTTTCTGTAAATAGTCCGGGCATTTATCCATTTTTCATCCATTTATTTCTTGGGTCATTGGTCTTTTGTTCTTTTAACTGATTTCTATGAGCTTTTATATATTAAAGGGACATTGACTTTCCAAGACAAGTTGCTGTTTTATTTCCTCAGGTCTGTCTGCCTGCCTTCTTTCCTTTCCTCTCCTTCCATCCTCCTTCCCTGCCTCCCTGCCTCCCTTCCTTCTTGACTTTCCTACTGATGCTTTGGTGAGTGCAACATCTTTTATTCATTTGTTTGATTTTTTGAAAAGATTTATTTATTTGAGAGAGAGAGTGTGAGCACAGATGGGAGGGGTAGAGGGAGAGGCAGAGAGAGAATTTTCAGCAGACTCCCCACTGAGCGAGGACTCCATCCCACAGCCTTGAGATCATGACCTGAGCCAAAATCAAGAGTTGGACGCTTAACCGACTGAGTTACGGGAACCCCTTCACATGTGAATTTTTATATAGCTGGCTTTGTCAGTTTTTTTTTTTTTAATCTGTTCTAGATTTTGAATCATAGAAAGATTTTCTTCACACCTTAGGAAAAACATGCTTTATCTTTCCATTTCTTGAAGTCTACTTTTTTGTCTTTCAAGAATATTTTTCTCATATAGATTTTGTACATTATTTATTGTTTATTCATATGTATGTGTGTGAATATATATTTGTGTGGGTGTTTAACAACTTCATTGATATAAGTTGCAGGTGTTTTAAAAAGTTTCTTGATACATTGACGTATGGATATACATGATATAGATTAGTTTGCATTTTCTATGTAGAATTCATATGCTTTTTTGTCTGCTATCTTTCAGTAGGATTACTCTGAGATGCTGCCATGTTGATGCGTGTATCAGTAGTTCATTTTATTACTCGATGCCATGTTCTTGGCTATTTGTATTTCAGTAGAGAAGATAGTTTTGGAGAATATGGTTTTATTTATGTATTTTTCTGAAAATGTTTTGATAAGTAATATTTCACATGAGTGATCAACATGTGTACAGGGAACTCAGGAATGTTAGGTTACAATCTATTATTTTCTTAATATTTTCTTGAATGTGTAAACTAGCAGTACGTCTCTATGTAAATGGAAATCATATTCTTTCTTACATTTCAATATGTCATAAATCATTTGTCATTTTACGCCTTCTGTCTTAAAATTATTAAGTGATTTCTTTGAAGAACTGATATTCTATCTCTTCTATTAATCTAAATTGGTAACATGTCTCTCTTTTTTTTAATGCTTGCCTTGTCAGAGAAGCAGAAGCAAAATTTATTAATTACAAAAATATATATTAATTCCCTGAGTTGCAGGTATTTTTCTCTTTATGTTATTTTGACCTAGGTCTGTCTTTGTTGTATTAAACTGTGTTAGGACTGTCTGATCCTTGTAAATAGAAGTTAGAACCTAAAAAACAAAGAAAATGCTGATGTTTACTTAATACCAATACCTGTGTGTGGAAAACCCAAACCTTAAGACACACACACACACCCCTCTTGAAAAGAGAAACACCTATTTATAATAGGTATAATACATTGTTTCAAGTCCTTCAATTTCTTTACCCATAATATAGGAATAATAGTTCTTAATCTTAGTTTTTCTTTAGTCCTTAAGGTTATCATACTATTTGGTAGTACTTTTTGAAGATTTTCACATATTGAAGGTTTTCAACAAGTGATTTTTTTCTTAGAAGTGTGAAGAATGTTTTATCGGTTGCTTCTTAAATTAACTTGAATTTTCTTGGCCAGAACATTTATCTGTAAAAGTTAGTCATTCACTTTTAACTTTTGGCTGCTGATCTTTTATGATTCAATGAATTATTTTTACTTTAAAGGTTAAATCTGTTGTAGAAGTGCCAATTGGTATGATAGAAATGTTAAATAAAACAGTACTGCTTAAAATTATATTTGATTTACTTTTACTTGTTTAAAAGAATGAATGCCTCCTAAGGAAAAAATCTCATGCCTTTGGGTATATATTAATAGAAGCAAACAATAGAATTCTTAATGTCCCTACTTTTATCAAGTTTAAAAAGGAAGATGGAAGCAGTATTTTTGTTGAGTCGTTAAAGGAACAAAATAGTGTGTTACTACCAATTCAGAAAGTAGACACCTGAGGATATGTAATCCGATCTCTAGACTTTTCCCAATGGTGTTAGTAACAGTCATGTCTGGAGCTCCATGGCTCAGTTTGTGTAAGCATAGTCAAAAGCACCCCCCCCTCCAGTCTCCTGCACTGAATGTTTTTATTTCCGGTGAAGTAAATAAAAGAAAAAAATTTTTAATGAACTGTTTTGTTAAGATTAATTTGCTAAGCACTTATAAAAGTTAGGTTGACCTAGAGTATGACATCCCTTCTTTGCTTCCCATTGAAATCAAGTCTGCTTGAACTTCATTCACATGGTAAGTTAGGTTCAAGAAGTGAGGATCTTTACCTCATGCCAACCCCTGGGGGCTGTCTGCCATTCGTTCATGCTGTGCCCTTCTCCTCTCTCGCTCCTGTCATTGCGGTGTCAAGAAAGACAGTTTTTTCTCCTCCTCCATGACTCGTTGCTTCCCCATTCCCATCTGACCTGCTGTGAGCGGGTGACTTAGCTATTCAGGCATGTTGGAGAATTGCTGGTTGGAGTTCAAGTGGGGCTGAGAGCATTGAGAGAAGGGCTTTGTACCCAGTGAGGGCTCAGTAAGGGTAAGTGAAGCCGACTGTGAATTTATAATTGGGTGAGTGGAATCTCTAATTAGCATAGGCCTCCCCTGCTGCTGCCATCAGTTCAGAGACGGTTATTTTAGTTCACCAAACATTTCTGGATTGCCCATTATATGCTAGGCACTGGGGGTGCAGGATGAATAAGAGGCAGCCCTTTTCACTTTTGTGGAAGGTAGACACTGCTGCTCTGACACCAGTAAAACCAAGGTAAGCATACAGGAATAACACTTAAAGGGGTCGTTTAAGGATAGCAGTTACTCTGTTGTAGACCCCGTCTAAGCACTCTGTGTTTATGAAGTCACTGAATCATCACGGCCCTCTAAGGCAGATAACACATGTTACAGATGAAGAAATGGAGGCTCAGTTTTCTTTTTTAGGGTCATTTTAGAGTCTAGGTTTTCAATCATGTTTTATTGCCAGGGATGCCTTGACAACACTCCCATCTTAGAATCTCGGGGCGGGGGCCACTTCTCGTAAATCATTACTGAGCTGAGTCTTAAATTATAAGTATGATTTGGCTAAGCAGTGAAGGTAGGGTTTGTCTGGCAGAGGGGAAGGGAATGACAGGATAGCGGTGGTGACAGGGAGGTGTGGCGGGGCCATGCAAGCCACACCGCATAGAACTCAAGGTGGAAGGTGTCGAGAGCCACTGGGCTGTGGGGTGTGCTGCCTGGTGCTGAGTCGTTCAGCCTCCGTTCTGAAGGCAGGATGGGCTTGCTCTTCCCCAGGAGAATGCCTGGGGAGGTTCGCACGGGAAAGGAAGGAGGGAAGGAAGTACAGAGTGTGGGGCTGGAAGTATGGGGCAGGGGTGGGGGTTGGGGGGGCTGGGCAGAGCCCGATCCAGTTACCTATTTCAGAGCCTTCACAGGATCTACCACCTATCTTGTAATGTGCAGAGAAAACTGAAAACTGAAAACTGACCTCCCTCACCCTCTCCATCAACTACTTCACAGCATTTTGAACATTTCTAGCCCAACGAATTAAAACTGTGGACCAGTTTCTGTTGTTTTCGGTCCTTTCTTTTTTTAAAACATTAAAACAACTTTTTTTTTTTTTTTTCTTAGAAGAAATGTTGGAAATGGTGAAAATTGCAAGCCTGATTCTTCATAGTACTTTCTTTTTATACTATCTCGAGAAGCATTCAACGTATCATTGGAATTATTAAGGTTACTTGAAATAGTTTCACAAATACATAGATTTTTAGAAAAAGCTCTACAATACTGAGATTTTAAATTAAGTTAATGTTGAATAGCAGATATGTTGCTTGTAGGTGTATAAAAGTATTAATGGAGAGGTGCTGTGTGGAAGTATTGCATGTCAGAATTGTAAGACGGTCTCTGTGTTTTTAGTTTGTTTTCGTCAGACTGGTAGTTATTAATATAATGGCTTCTGGTTTAAATTTTATTAATTTTTAGTTTTATTTTTTTTGGATTAGAGAAGATACCTTTAAATATATTTTGAAGTTTTCTTTTTGGTTAAGTAAATCGTTTTTATCACTGTTCCTTGGACACATGAGGAGTTGTATTCTTTGAAGTGTTCAGAGTTTATATCTTCTTATTTATGAATTAAGTTAAAAATGACTGGATAAATCCTGTAAGACCATTTTTGTTTCAGTGACAGGTTTTGCTTGATATTATATGTTATTTAGATCCTACAGACTCAACTCATATTGGGTCTTTACTCTTAATTACGCATTTCATCAAGAAAATATGACCCCTTTTATCTAATTTTTTCCCCTGAATTATTTGTTATTCTTATTTCATAGATTTTTTTATTTGTATTTCACTACATATTTAATTTTTAGCCTTTTATGCACAAAGATGAAGGTATCTTTTTATGTGTCAGTTATTTTGTTTTTTACTTTAACATGAAATCATATTTGACTTAGAGGAAAATTTATACTTTTTATAGCACAGTTAATGCATGGTCTTCTCAAAAATTTTTGCTGTTTCTTTTGTTTCCACTTAAAATTTTTTTTACTGTATAGAATATTTTTTCTTCTTTTTTACTTCCACAATGATTTGAAAAGTATCATAATTTTAATTTTGTTTATTTTAAAAATCAACACTATCAAATGATCCATGTAAATAATGTTTTCTCATCTATGTAATTTGTGTTTTGTGTATGTGTTAGAAAATATATAACATAAAATTTACCATTTTAACCCTTTTTGAGTATATAATTCAGTGTCAGTAAGTACATTCACATTCACATTGTTGTACAATCACACTGTTTATCTCCAAAACTTTTCCATTATCTCAAACTGAAACTCTGTACCCCAGACGGTAACTCTTTTCCCCAGCCCCTGGCAGCTACGATTGTATGTTTTTCTTTATGAGTTTGACTGTTGTAGGTACCTCATGTAAGTGTAGTGAATCACAAAATATCATTCTTTCTGTATCTGGCGTATTTTACTTAGCATAATATTTTCACGGCTCATCCATGTTATGTCATGTGTCAGAATTTCGGTACTTTTTTTTTTTTTCAAGAATTTCGTTCCTTTTAAAGGCTGAATAATATTTCACCATACATATATGTGGCATACCACATTTCGTTTATCTGTTCATCTGTTGATAGACACATTTCCACCTTTTGGCCATTGCGGATACTGTTCCTATGAACAGTGGTGTACATGTATGCATTCGAGTCCCTGCTTTTAATTCTCATAGATACATTATGCAAAAGTGAATTTGCTGGATCATATAGTATTTCTTTTTTTTTAAGATTTTATTTATTTGTCAGAGAGAGCGAGCGAGAGCGAGCACAGGCAGACAGAATGGCAGGCAGAGACAGAGGGAGAAGCAGGCTCCCTGATGAGCAAGGAGCCCGATGTGGGACTCGATCCCAGGACGCTGGGATCATGACCTGAGCCGAAGGCAGCTGCTTAACGACTGAGCCACCCAGGCGTCCCAGATCATATAGTATTTTTACATTTAATTTTTTGAGGAGCTGCCACACTGTTTCCATAGTGACCTGTCCATTTTACATATTTACCAGCAATGCACAGAGATTCCAGTTTCTCTACATTTTTGCCAACACTTGCAGTTTTCCATTATTTTTGATAATAGCCATCCTAATGGATGTGAAGCTGTATCTTAATGTGGCTTTGATCCTTTATATAATTTTTTTTAGGCCTTATACCTTTAGTTTTGCTTCTAATATATTTATCCTTGAATAAAAAAAATTCTGGCATACATTTTTATCCTTAGCTTACAGGTTATTTCCTATTTCTGTTTTCCTATATTCTCAGTGGAAAGGTGAGTGTGAGATCTCCAGTGCTCGTTTGTTCTACTGTCTTACAGATGCGGTCCTTTTACCAGCTTGTTTACGAGGGCATGTCAGCATGTGTAAGATGTATTTTGGTCTGTATCGTTATGAGTTGCAAGTTAACTATGTTGTAGTTTTCTCTTGGTATTTTATGTATGCCTTTAAATTTAAAGGATATAACTTCTAGTTAAATACTAAGTTACCTGTAAATATATGATGGCAGAACATTTGCCTTAAAACAATCTTTTTACATGGAGAGTTCATGCAGTTTTATATGTAATTGTTTTATAATGATCTGACTTTCCCTGTTTCATTTCTTTTGTAATTTTAGGATCAGTTTGAGTTCAAGGATGTCTCTTGTACTAATGCATTTTCCCCCATTATACCTGCCATTATGTTAACCATATAGTAAGCTTAATAAGTACTTTATGAGAGTTTTGCATGCCGATTTTTAAAAAAGATTTTATTCATTCATTTGACAGAGAGAGACACAGTGAGAGAGGACACAAGCAGGGAGAGTGGGAGGGGGAGAAGCAGGCCTCCCGCTAGCAGAGAGCTCAATATGGGGCTTGATCCCAGGACCCTGGGATCATGACCTGAGCCAAAGGCAGACGCTTAATGACTGAGCCACCCAGGCGCCCCTGCATGCCGATTTTTGAAGTTAGAATAATTAAGCAGTAGAAACTAGGAGTTTATGTTTCATTAAGCTTTGGTATTTTGTTTATTTTTATTCATTATTAGTTAGAAATATTGTTTGAAAAAAGTTTAGGTGTGCTTAGTTTTCATTTGTACTGCTTTAAATTATTTCAGCAGGTATGGGTTATTCTTTTTTTTTTTTTAAGATTTTACTTATTTATTCATTTGTCAGAGAGAGAGGACAAGTAAAAGTAGGGGGAGCGGTAGGCAGAGGGAGAAGCAGACTCCCCGCTGAGCAAGGAGCCCTATGTGGGACTCGATCCCAGGACCCTGAGATCATGACCTGAGCTGAAGGCAGATGCCTAACTGACTGAGCCACCCTGGCGTCCTGGTATAGGTTATTCTTATAGGGAGGAATAAATTCTTTTGGTTTTTGTTCTTTAGTCATTATATTTTAAATTATTCTCTGTGAAATTTTCCATACCGGATCTCTGAAATTTTTTTTTTTCCTGTTTCATGTTTAAATGTCTGCAGAAAGAAAAACTGCTCGTAGTATTGGGGTCCCTGGGAGATACCGTGTGCTACCACAGAAGTGGAGTGAGCTCGGACCAGCCAGAGATCGTGCTGGTGCACCACCGAATGGCCTTTGTCAGCGTTTCACTGTTCGCAGTCCGGGTGCTGCAGATGCTTCTCCCTGTTGAAAAGGTAAGGCAGGTGACGTTGCTTTGGGTTTTCTTGAACTGAACTGTGTGTTCAGTTGCTTAATGTTGTTTAGTGTTTAGAGTATTACAGGTAAGTGCTGTGTCATGTATTTCTTCTGATCATGTCATGGTGTACAAAGGTTACATTGAGAAAGACTAACATTTCTGAATAGTTTTGACAAATCATTTGATAGAAAAACATTAGTTCTAAAAAAATTTTTTCTTTAGGTAACTTAAAATTATAGTATAACATGTTTAGAAAAGTACACAGTTTCATACATTTTTATAAAGTGAATATATCTGTGTTTAAAAAGTGACCATCACCCCAGAACAAAGAATAGAGTATTACCAGCATTTCAGAGGTCCCTTCTCATCCATTACCTCCCCTTCTTCCCTTCATGCTGAACTCCTCCTTTCTGACTTCTGTCAATATAGATCAATTTGTCTGTTTTTCATCATTGCATAAATGGAATTCTAAGGTATGAACTGGCTCAAGGTCTTTTTTGAGGTTCATCACTGTTGTTGCTAATAGCAGTTCATTAAGTTTTTATTGCAAAATATGATTCCATTTTATAACTGTGTTAAAGATGATTTTAGTAGGTGTCCATCTTTCTTTTAAATCATCTCTCAATTTGAATGTTAGTGGTAAAATACCTCAAGTGATTCATGCACAAGTGTTTTATAGTGTACTTAGTGCAAGAAGAAAGGTGTGGTATGTTTACATAAAGGTATAATAGAAATTACTGCAACTAAAGAACTACTTCCTGTCTTTTTATTGTCCTTTGTTATAGACATTTGCCCTTTTGTCTTGTAAGATTCTGAAGAGCATATAGGCTAAACTCTGTTTTTTCATAACACTTTTAAATGCACTATATTATCACATCACCTGGGAAAGCAAGAACAAAACATCAAATTTTTATTAAAGATTTATATATTTATTTGAAAGAGAGAGAGAGTGCATGCACAAGCAGGAAGAGCAGAGGGAGGAGGAGAGAAAGACTCTTAAGCAGACTCTGCTGAGCACAGAGCCTGACATAGGGCTCAATCTCACCACCCCGAGATCACAACCTGAGCTGAAACCAAGAGTCCGATTCTTAACTGTGCCACCCAGGCATACCCCAAACATTAAATATTAAATTTAGCATTTTGCTTTAGGGAAAAGAATATCACTTTTGTTAATTTTAATTTTTAACTTTCATTCATTAGTTACTATGAAGAAGTGACTAATCTGAAGGCATTTTCTGCTTTGAGGAAATTTTCCAATGTTTAAAGTATTATTAATTGAAGAATTTCAGTCATATAAGATTATAATTGCATTTAAATTATGGAAGTCTCACTTTACATAATACATAACTGAAAAATTAGTGGTGCTACACTAACTTGTTATTAAGTATTACAAATGATCAATCTGTAGGTTGAAATATTGCTAGAAAACTTAACAATTCTATCATACAGTTTTATTTATTTATTTTTGATTATAGATTTTTTTCATTTTTGTGCTTCTTGGGCACAAGTCAATTCAAGTAGAAATCAGTGATTTGTTTTGAGTTACTTCAGTGATAGAATAATATAAAGCTTCATGCCTTTTTTACTTTCTGAAGTTATTTTTTATTTATTTGTTTTTGTTTTTGAAGGCAAGTATCTGTGAATTTTGATAGCTCTCTTAAATACATAACTTGGCACTTCATTAGAGTGGTAAATAAGGCCATGGAGGAGAAGGTAATTAGGTATTGGTTTTTAGATCATTGTAATTGCTTTGATTGATTAAGAACTTTAAAATGAGACCTAAACAAAAATCCTTTGCTATTGCTGTCAAATGTCTTCTTTTAGTTTATATGAATACAAGATTATGCTGCCCTCTGCCTGTTGCTGGTCCACCAAAAGTTGAAGTGCAGTTTGGATTCTGAAACTTCCAGCCTGAAAAGTGGTTTTTAAATATTTGAGTTGCTACTTCCCAAATATGTAATTTGGAAGTTGGAAAATGGTAACATGAATCTGTGTAGAGATTTCCTGGATTTGAAAGTTTTGACAAAATGTCCTTGAAGGCCTTTTTGAAGTTCATAATTATTGGTTTGAAAAGATTTTGGATGATACCTATGTACAGGTTAAAATGATACATTAGTAATCCTATGAAAAATAATTTATTTGGATAAATCAAATTGGTAGAAATTAAGAACTAAAAATACTGGTCCTGTGCTGGAAGCAGGATCCAGGATCCAGAGCATCTTTGGAGCTTCTGTGACTGTTTCCTAGCTCGCTGACTGAGGAGGGGAAGAGTTTATACCACAAGGCTTTGACTCTTTTCAGAGCATCACTTCTCAAAGTTGAATGTGCAAACGGGTCACCTGGGATTTTGCATATTCCCATCCTTTAGTTCTGGACTAAGACTTGAAAGTCTGTGTTCTAACAAGTCCTTTAGATGATACCGTGCCTGATTTGAGTTGGAAGGCATAGAGAGACCATATCTATGGTCTCCCCACTCGGCACACGAAATGATTTTGTTGATTGATTGTATCTAGGAGTGGTGATGGACCGGCACTGATGTATCTTCACTTTTAGTTCTGACTGACATGTGACCAGTGCTTGTATGCATAGGATAGCGTCTTTATTCTGTTGACTGCTCAGTCCGTTGCCCCATGCAGCACTAAACTTGAGTCTGTAGCATGGTGCTCTGAGTTGCTGAGATGATGAAGTTTCAGATGTAGGGACGAAGAGTGAAGATGTCAGAATTCCTTAGTGTTGGGGGGAAAAGAAGAAAGAAAGGACATTAATATTTAATAAGTGAGATATGCTAGACGTCTGCTCAGTGCTTAATTCTCACATCAGCTCTTCTTACTTTTCTGATTAGAGTTGGAGAAAGGTCTTTTAATATAAAAAAAACAGTGCCTTTGGCATTAGATCCCTGAGGATTTGATATCTTAGCATAGTGCCCAACTCACTAACTCTCCTTGGCTAATTCCTCTTTCTCTTCCTAACTTTTGAAAGGAGTAGAACCCTAGGACTGACCAAGGTCCTCATGAGACATCATTCCATTTGTGGTCTTAAATACCATCAATTTGCTGACACCTCCTGGATTTGTAGTTCCAGTACACATGTGTCACCCGAACTGCAAACTCGCATTTATTCACCGTCCTTTTTGACATTTTCACTTGGGTGACAGTTGATGTTTTCAGCAAAGTGTGTCTCAACCCCAGTTCTTCACTTCTGCTCTGTTCTTTCTACAGTCTTCCCTCTCTGGGTAGGTCGCACCTTCAATCTTCGAGTTGTTTGTTGATCACAACTAAGCAAGAATGCTTAGATTCATCCTTGATTTCTTTCTTTCACACACACCTAGATCTAGTCCCTCTGCAGAATTTGTCATTTCTTCCTTGACATCTGTCTGGAATCTGAACACCTCTCGCCATTCCCACTGCTGTTTTCAAAGTTCAAGCACCTTTCTTGCCTGGATTGTTGTGGTAACTTCATCCTTGATGTCCCACCTTCCCCCCTTGCACTGTTTCATCTTTTCCCTACAGACTGCTCTTGATGGCTGCTTGAAATTTTCCAGGGCTTCTTCCAAAGACAGGTTTTAAGATGAGCCAAAGCCTTACCTGATGTGGTCAGTTTGCCCCTGCACTGGCCTCATAGATATACTGTATCTCTGGGTCTTTGTACTTGTAGTTCCCTCTTCTACCAATGCTGTTCCTCCAGATAATCCACATGACTTCTCACTCCTCCGGGTCTTCATTTCAATGTTGCCTTATCAGGGAGGCCTTCCCCTTCTGCTCTGGAGTAGTAACACTTCCCTTCCCTTGTTCTACTCCCCACTGTGTCTCTTCCTCTCCATCTTACCCATCCCTTGTTTCCCTTCTTAGCATTACTTATCACACCTGATGTCTTATGAAATACATTGATTTACTCTGCCTTCTTCACTGGACTATTTACTTCCTGAGGGCAAAGGCTCTGTTTGCTTCCTCCTGTGCCCTCAGGATCTGGCATACAGTAGGGGAATACAGTAGGGGCCCAATAATTTTTTCCTGAGTGAGCAAATAATAGGTGATCAGGTAACTCAGTTTGCCTCTCTTTTTTCCCCACTAAGAGAGTTCTTCACAGAATCATGAAATTTCTCTTGACTTTCTAAAAGCTTCTATCTTAATAGCTAGGTTGGTTTCCCCCCCCCCCCTATGGTTAAGAACTTAAAAATTTGATTCCTTTAGTTTCTTATATTTATTTGGCAACTTTATTTCATTGAGAAGCATTATTTAGCTGATTCAGTCCTTAATCTTAGATTTTCAGGTAGTAACTAATTATCCTTAAAATAGGTTATCCATGAAATGAATGGTGACCAAACCTACTTTAATAAAGACATCATTTCAGCCAAAGTAGTGGGCTCTGCCAAATGATTTTCTCCAAACATTGAATTTTTAATCCTTTGTGTTTTTTAATTGATTCGTAGAATCCTGTCACTAAGCTCTAATTGTTAAAAAACGAGAACCTGAACAGTTCTTTCAATTTTAAGTCAGTTGATTAAGGTTAAAAAGTGTATAATATAAAATTTGAGCCTGTGGTTTTATACTAATTAAGGGTCAGTTTTCTTTGGGTGTTCTAGAACTATTTAAATATTGTTGAATTTCCCCTTTCCCTCTAAAATACAAACTAAACAAAAATTCAATATCTGTTCAAATCAATCTGCTATTATGCTTGATTTAGTGTTACTCAGTTCAACGTGTAGTTAATAAGCCCTGGGTTATGTGTTCAGCTTTGGTAGGGATGTGCTTGTCTTCAAGAATTTATTGCATTATTCTGGGGATTTACGTGCATAGCATGAAATACTCAAATCAAAAAGCCTCCTGCTTTTGGTTCAGTAGCAGAGTTATAAACAAGGTGGAGGGTCCAGTTCTGGCTGTTGGTAGTTCTGGTTGTTGGTTTAGGGAAGAAGTAAGTATCCTGTATCCCAGGCATTGGGAATGTGTTGAAGATTGCACTTGAGTTATTCTGGGCAGAGAAAAATTACAGTGAACAAGACACGGAAGTGAGTAGTGCGTTAGGGAATAGAATTTTCTTTGGAGAAGCATAGACTTTGTGATATAGAGAATGATAAAAATAGAAAGTTGAGCTAGCTACATTAAGATCATATAGTCTACCATGTTTTTCGTAAAAAATTTTTAACTTTTTTTTTTTTTTTTTATTCATTAAGGCAGGCCAACTTTTACCGGAACCTATGTCAGCAGCATTATTTCTAGTTTCTTTGGACATGCCTATTTCTTTGGAATATCCAAATATTCATGAAGCTGTTGTGGCATATTTGGAACAGCTGAATTCTGAAAACTACAGTATTTATAAACGAACTGCAGAGGCTGTTTATTCAATTGAATGTACCTGTAACTTCCTGTCTGATGTTGGGAAGGAGGTAAACAGTTTCTTAATATCTTCTAAATACTCCTTTGCTAAAATATTTGGAAAATATAACCTTTACTTTCAAATCAATGGACATATAATAACTGTATTGTGGGGGGTGCATTATTATTAAATGGTCACTTGTCAAGTTAAAGTAAGGATATGGTATGTGTGAAGGTAAACAAAGAATTTATGGGACTGACGTGCTGCCTACTGTGCTAAGGAAGCGGGTAAATGAAGACTTCAGATAGATGAATGGTGTATATTCATAGAACCAGATGTTTTTAAAAAGACTAATTATTATCAATGTCTTAATATTTAATAATTCCTTTTTTTTTTAAGATTTTATTTATTCACTTGACAGAGAGAAAGATCACAAGTAGGCAGAGAGGCAGGCAGAGAGAGAGGGAGAAGCAGGCTCCCCACCGAGCAGAGAGCCCGATGTGGGGCTCGATCCCAGGACCCTGAGATCATGACCTGAGTCGAAAGCAGAGGCTTAACCCACTGAGCCACCCAGGTGCCCCTAATAGTTCCTTTTTGAAGTGATTTACTGTCTATGAACACCATGACAATTGACATAAACACAATTATAAAGGCCATTTTAGTGCTTATCTATAGACACGTTTCCTTTAATATTTTATAAACCCTTAGTACATACATACTTACACAGAGAGCCTGATATTTTATTAAATAAAACCATGAACTAGATTGCTTTTAAGGTAAGATGAATTTAGAGGCAATGTTATAGCAATGATTATATATTGTTTATCCCTTTTAGAGAGACTATTAATTATAATTTTTAGTGTTTTTATCAATGAAGGGATTAGTGAGTCTTAAAGTAGACACTGACTACAATTGGTGTTTACTGTTTGAAAGTTCCTGAAAAATTAGGAACTAAATTCTTAACTCTTTTTGTTCCCTACAGGGGAAGCTATCTCAGCCTCTAATTTTCCTTCATTTACCCTTTTTTTCTTTTTCTGTAGCCATATCTCAGTGCCAGTGCCATCTTGTTTCCTCTGTAATAGAAGTGCAAATTGTCTTTAAATTGAATTAATTCTGTGGTATTCTGCATGGTCAGTTAATCATGCATGTACTGGCTGTCCTTTATGTTTGCAGAAGCAGTCAGGATGTAGAATGGGGGACATGGATCATCAAGATATATGAGTCCTGCTTTGAGTCTACAGTTAGTAGGGAGATAGGGCTACAAACAAATAGCCACTCGATGTAACCTTATACCTACTTAGAGGTGAAAAATGGAAACTTTCTTGGGCATTTAGCAAGAAATTTTCCCCACATTTTTCCACCTAAGCTGACATTTTTAGTTTGCTGGTTGGGAAGGTGGACTTAAGCAAATGTGAACGGTCTCAAGGTCTCTGAATAATCTAATTTCTCTTTAAATTTTACTTAGTTAACATACAGTGCAGTATTGGTTTTTGGAATAGAATTCAGTGATTCATCACTTACATACAACAGCCAGTGCTCATCACAAAATGTGCCCTCCTTAATGCCTTTCACCCATCTGTCCTCTCCTACAGCCACCTCCGTCCATCAACCTTCAGTTCTCTGTCGTTAAGAGGCTCTCATGGTTTATTTTCCTGTATCCTTCCTCCATCCCTTCCCATATGTTCATCTGTTTTCTTTCTTAATGAATGATCTTATTACTTGAAGTTGCTTAGTTAGCTGTTGAGAATTCTGTTGTACATGAATTTGACATTTACTGTTTCATTCTGCTCTTTTTTAGGGAGAGAGGAATCTCTTAGAATTAGTGGAGCTGGCAGACCAAGCCTTGGGAAGCTTTTCCTATCATCAGCATTTCCCCCTAATAAAGGAAATCATCTGCCTGTGTTCAAAGATGTAATATTCTCTTTCTTGATATGATTATATTATTATAGGATGTATTGTGTGTGTATGCACTTAGAAGCAATGAAAACAGAACTGGCCTTAAATCTTGTTACTGTTTTTTGGTTAAAATTGTTTTTCTATATGTGTGACCTCTAAATCTATACGTATTGCTCCATTAGGGCAGTCAGCTATTTTATTCAAGGGTAAACTTTAAATTCCATGCCTGTAATCAACATTAACTATCCCTGGATTTTCGTACATTTGTTTTGGTGTCCATCCAAACTAAGTATTCAAACATATTTGTTTATTTATCTTTGAAGATATCTTTAATTACTAACTTAAATTGAGGGTCTTTTAATGTTTCGTTACTTTCTACCTTTTTCTATGTGGATTTTTAGAATGCATCATGCATTGATTAATTTATTCTGAAGACACTGGGGGGCTTCTGGGAGGCTCAGTCCCTTAAGTGTGTCTGCTTTGGGCTCAGGTCATGATCCCAGAGTTCTGGGATTGAGCTCCACGTTGGGCTCCCTGCTCAGGAGGGGAGTCTGCTTTCTCTTTCTTCCTCCCTCTGCTCATCCTCTGTCTTTCTCTCTTTCTCTGTCACTCTCCTCTCTCCCAAATAAATAAATCTTAAAAAAATATTTTGAAGACATTGGAGCAGATTCCTATTTAGAATTTAGTATCTTCATTGCTTTTGAAGAGTAAATTCCATGATGATAAATATTTGTATGGGTTTTTAAAATTTATTTATTTATTACCTCACATAGTTAATGTTTGTATATGTGTGTATATGTGTTTATGTATAGTAAGAAGATCTATGATCTGTTCTCTAAACAAGTATCAAGAATATAATACAATATTAGCTGTAGTCATCATAGAGAACTTTAGATTTCCAGAATTTGTACGTTCTGAAAAACTAAAACCTTGTATGCTTTGACCAACATCTCCACATTTCCTGTGTTCCTCAGTCCCTGGCCACCACCATTTTGCTCTCTGTTTCTATGAGTTTGACTTTTTTAGATTACACATATAAATGAGATTATGCAGTGTATTTGTCTTTCTGTACCTGGCTTATTTATGTTACTTAGCATAATGTCTCCATGCTTATCTGTGTTGTTAAAAAGATTTCTTTTCTTTTTTAAGGCTGAGTAATATGCCATTGTGTGTGTGTGTGTGTGTGTATGTATGTATGTGTGTGTGTATATATATATATATATATATATATATATATATATAACTTTTTTTTTGTATTTGTTTATCCTTCGAGGGGTACTTCGTTGTTTCCACATATAGTTACTCTTGAAAAACACAGATTTGAACTGTGAGGGTCCACTTATGTGAGGATTTATTTCAATAAATATATGTACAGTGCTGTAAATGTATTTCTCTTACCATTCTTTAGATTTTTTTTCTCTAGCTCTATTTAAGAATACAGTGTATATGTAACACATATAACGTACGGAATATGTATTCATCATTTGTTTATGTTACTGGGAGGGCTTCTGGTCAACAGTAGGCTATTACTAGTTAAGTGTCTGGGGATTCAAAAGTTATACAAGGATTTTTAACTGCAGGGAGGTCAGTGCCCCTAACCCCTGTGTTATTTAAACGTCAGCTGGAGAAGGGAGTTGAGGGAAATTGGAAGGGGAAGTGAACCATGAGAGTCTATGGACTCTGAAAAGCAACCTTAGGGAGGGCACGTGTTGCATGGAGCACTGGGTGTGGCGCAAAAACAATGAATACTGTTACGCTGAAAAGAAATTAAAAAAAAAACGGTCATCTGTATTGAACAGTGTGAATAATACTGGGATGTACATGGGAGTACAGATATTTTCTTCGAGATACTGATTTCATTTCCTTTGGATTTATAACCAGTAGTGGGATTGCTGGATCATTTGGTAGTTCTATTTTTAATTTTGAGGAAACACCATACTGTTTTCCATAATGGCTGTATATCAATTTACATCCCAAATATGGGTTTTTAAAGACTTCTTTTGTACTTTTCAAGAGAATATTTTTTCCATTGAGACAGTTAAGGTCTTGGGTAAATATTAATACTGGGTTAAATAGATTGCAGCTGGAGAAATTGGAGTAGGAAGAAACCCCTTCCACTGTGCTTTTCAATCTCTTGAGTAACTCACTTACCATAGATATCTTGGATGTTTTACCTTTTTACCAGTTGGAAATCTGCTCAGGCCAGTCCATTACTTCAAGGAGAAAGTCAGAAGGTGTTTCTACGCATGTTATCTCACCCATTACTGCAAGTGAAAGTGGAAACTTACAATTGCTGTCTGGAAATTATTAAGGTAGGTTTTTTTGGTTTTTGTTTTTTGTTGTTGGGGAGAGCTAATAGTGGATTCTCTTATTTTATTTTATGTATTTATTTTTTATATAGTATTTTACTTTATTTTTAAAATGGGCTCCATGCCCAGCATAAGGCTTGAACTCATGACCCTGAGATCAAGAGTTGCATGCTCTACTGACTGAGCCAGCCAATGCCCCTGGATTCTCTTATTCGAACTCTAAAATTAATTGACATTTTGTGTGAGATACAAGAATTATTACCATAAAAATAAATGACAGTTATTAGTCAACTTTAAGACATTTTTGCTATTAATTCTCTAAATACCGAGTCTAGCAATTAAAGTGCTTTTTAAGAAAATTTGTCAAGAATTACATTTGTGTTTTGTTATTTAATGATGGAAGCATTGTAAGAAAATTTTGATTTCTACCATGTATTCAAAAGTCATTTCTGGGTGCTTTCGTGGCTCAGTTGGTTAAGCATGGGCATAAAAATACCGTCTGAATTGCTGCTTTTATTTATTTTGGGTGTATATATCCAGAAGTAGGGTTACTGGATTGCATGGTAGTTCTATTATTAATGTTTTGAGGAACTGCCATGCTGTTTTCCATAGTGGCTGCATCATTTCATGTCCCCACCAGTAGTACAGGAGGGTTCCAGTTTCTCTAAATGCTCCCCAACAGTTGTTACTTTCTGTTTTAATAACAGCCACCCCAGTCTCATCATGTTTGCTTTTAATTTACTCATTAAGTTTAAATTTCACTTACTGCATTTTTATTAATATGCTTTTTCTTTGCTTCTTTTTTAACTTTTTTTTTCTATAATAATTTTTCATTTTCTTCTTTTGCTTCTTTGGAAATTGTGAACATACTGATTTTATAATTTATTTAGATTATTCTATTATTTAGAATGCTTTCATTTATTTTGGCTATTGAATCTCATATGTTGTTCATTTCAGCAGGTGATAATGATTTTTAATTGTAAGGTTTTCTTTGGCAGGTGGTTTGTACTTTGGGAATCTCATATTCTGTAGACAGTGGTTTTATACCTACTTCTGCCTTGTTTACAGGGATTTGACAGAATTGATAGGTGCTGTACGCTGGGAGGAGTTTATTAGGGAGATATATTTTCATTTAAGTATGTCTAAATGCTCATCAAAAGAACCAGCTGAGAGGGAAGGAGGGTGGCAAGTGCCTAATTAAGAGAAGCTAGTGCCTTTGAAAGTTGAAGGCATTGGGATCTAGAATGTTGATGGCTGATTGAGCATAAGTGGGCTTAGGTATAGCAGCAAGTGGAAGGTACTTCCTTCTATTGATTTTTTATTTTCTTTGAGATTGAAAGTAAGTGCCATGTTCAGTGTGTTTGAAATAACTGGTGCGAGTAGAAGTTTGATAAGATCAAATAGCAGGATTTGGGGGTCGTATTGAGGGTTCGGTTGATTGTTTTTATAATCTTAATAGTGAAACTAATCTACTTTGCGTGATTGGCTAGCTGTTTGTGATTTTGGAGAATATGAGCATTTGGATCCATCAGGGGTTGTGGTTTTTCCCTAATAAAGGGAGGGAAGGCCTTTGGTGAAAAGTGAGCTGAGTGGCTGAAGTGAGAGCCTGCAGAATCAAAGGAGGTAAAAGCTAGAGGGAAGGAAGTAGTTTGGACTGGAGGTCAGAGAAGTATATTGTGAGGTGTTAAACGGGTAGAAACCTGTATTTATGATTTTAGAGGAGATATAAGTGGAAGCTAAGTTGAAGTGTTCCTGAGTTATGGGGCAGATAATGGTTATTGAGATGAGGATGAGGAGGTCAAGAAGCTGAGATCTGCGTGTGTGGGATAGTCCTTGCCCTCAGAAATTTAAAATAGTGGAATTGGTTTTGATGTTCAGATCCTTGAAGTGGATTTTAAAGAATTCCTTGGAATGGCTTGCCAACCATTATGAAGCTTTGGATTTTATTCTAAGTACAGTGAGAAGTTATGAATGATTTTAGGCAGGGAAATGATTTGATCTATTTACCTTTTTAGAAAGATCATTCTTCCTGTCGTGTGAGTAATCAGTTGCCGGGGGTCAAGAGTGGAAGCCAAAAGACTAGTTCCACTGTAGTAGCCCTGCTGAGATGGGATCATGTGGTGGAGATGAAGGGAAAAAAGGAATTCAGGATGTATTAAGGACATAGAGCTGGTTGGTCTGCTGATAACGGGAATAAGATACAGAAAGTGGTCAAAGAAGAGTTCTGGGGTTTGGGATTTAGCAGCTGGATTGATGGTGCTGTCCTAAGTATCAGATCGTGGATTGGATAGAACTCTTGAACCTGTTAAGTTTGAGATGCCTTTTTACATCTAAGTGGAGATTCTAAGTAGAGGGTGGAATATAATAATAGTAACAACAACAACAACAATAATGCCAGTTATAATGATGGTGATGATGGTGGTAATAATAGTGATAACGACTAATATTTATTCTATGCACCAAGTACTTTTCTAAATATGTTACATCATCTAATCATTATTAGATGAAAAGACCAATGTAGGTAAGCTGATACATTTAGTGATGAGAAAAGAAAAGTGTTTTCAGGGTTAGGTATTATTCCCATTATATGGATTAGTAAACTGAAGGTCAGAGAGTTCAAGTTGTGTGGTTTGTTTTTTTTTTTTTAAGATTTTATTTATTTGTTTGAGAGGAGAGGGAAAGTATGCACACAAGCCGTGGGAGGGGCACACAGCAGAATCTCAAGCAGACTCCACAGTGAGCACAGAGTCCACTGCAGGGCTCAGTCTCATGACCCAGAGAGCATGATCTCTGCTGAAATTAACAATTGGTCGCTTAACTGACTGAGCCACCCAAGTGCCCCAAGTTTAAGGATTTTGAGGAGCAACTTTTTTTTTTTAAGATATTATTTATTTATTTATGTATTTGAGAAAGGGAGGGAGAGAGAGAGAGAGCCTGTGCCCAAGTTGGGGGAGAGGCAGAGGGAAAGGAGAGAGAATCCCAAGCAGACTCTCCACTGAGTGGGGAGCTCGACGCTGGCCTTAGTCTCATGACCCCAAGATCATGACCTGAGCGGAAGTCAGGCATGGACAGATGCTCAGCTGACTACACCACCCAGGCACCCCAAGTGCCAGAGCTTTTATTAAACCATAGGCCAAGGCTATGCTCGTTCAAAAGGTTAGAATATACACTTATTGTCTAGCATGATTAAAATCTAAAGAGAAAAATTATGTAGTAACGTGTATGTATCTGTGTGTGTGTGTGTGTGTAACTTTTTGACCTCTGATTTACTGTTTGTGGTTAGGAGGTAGTATTTTGCAGAGAGAAAAAAAACCATTTCTGAGAGTCATTGTTGATTTTGTATTGTGTTTTAAGTTCTGTTATTATTTCAGGTAGCTTTTCTCCCTTTCTTAAGCAGTCTTTAAGAGAATACTGTCCTCTAGCTCAAACTGAGAAAAGAATTTTTGGTGATTTGGAGAGATGGCGTGGAGGTAGTGCTTGTTGTATTCTGGTGCATGGCTGCATTGATGATCAGTGTCCTACACATATGTTGTCCTCCCCTTCCTGCAAAACTTCAGGTCCATTTTTATTTTAATTTTGTTTTTCTTTCTCAAACTTCAGTAAGCAAAATGCGAAAACCCTAAGATAAATTTATTGTGTTTTTTTAAAATGTTTATCATTATGAACAACCTCAAGAGATTATGATTGTTTCAGAGGTTTGGTTATTTAATTTATCAAAACTCTGCTTGTTGGCATAAAGTAACCTAACACATACCTCATGTAGACTCAAAAGGCAAGAGAAATTTTTTTCATCCTTTATCAGTTAAAAGTTTTAGTGAAGTGAAAAGTTAAATTAGAATTAAATTGTAAACAGAAGAAAGAGGAATTCTTTGGAACAATTAGCGTCACTAATTTTTAAAAACTATTTTACAGGAATGTTTAGGTGTCCATAATGTCACTAAACCTGTGTCTTCACTTTGTAATGGAATTCATTTTCTACTTCACCCGAAAGTTTTGTATGAAATCTCTGCATTTGGCATTCAAGAGCCCAAAAATGAGGTATGGCTTAAGAGTAAATGCGAAAGACCAGTGTATTTATTAGATACTCAGTTAAATCAAGATCCTATTCTAATATAATTAGATAGTATGATGGGAAGTTGAAAAGAGACTTGCTTTTGATTTATGGGTTTGGTTGAGATTTTATTTATATAAGGAGAAATGTGAAGGAAAATGCGAGAGTCAAGATATGAGCCCGTACTTGTTCTTTTTTTTTTTTTTTAAAGATTTTATTTATTTATTTGACAGAGAGAGATCACAAGCAGGCAGAGAGGCAGGCAGAGAGAGAGGAGGAAGCAGGCTCCCTGCTGAGCAGAGAGCCAGATGCGGGACTCGATCCCAGGACCCTGAGATCATGACCTGAGCCGAAGGCGGCGGCTTAACCCACTGAGCCACCCAGGTGCCCAAGCACGTACTTGTTCTTAAAGAATTCGGATGCGCTCTTACGTTTTCCATGTGAGATATGCGCTGTCCAGTATTATAGCCAGCAGATTATTTCAGGGGAATTTTTATTTAATGCAAAAATATGCCTTTAAGGTTAAAAACAAAGGAAATCCTTAGGGAGGGAGACTAGCTGAGAAGAGAAGGTGAGACGAAGCTACAGAACACGAGCACTCGAGGGAAGAGACGGTCGTCCGGTGCGTGTCCCGCGCTGACGCAGTGTTACAGGCACGCAGGGGGCTTGGGCAGGGTCTCACTGTCGGATTCCGCGATCCGTGTTGTTGCAGGTGAACGCTGCCGCCAGGGCCATCCTGCTGTATCTGCTGCAGGGGCGACTGATGATGACAGCGGTGACCTGGAACAAGTTCATTGAGTCTCTCTGCCCTGTTATTCCAGTGCTGCAGGTACTCTGGGCGAGGCCCCGTCTCCCATCCCATTTATCTTGGGCGAGTGTGACGGGTTGAAACACGTGCAGACGGCAGAGCTGTCATGCAAGAGAGAAATGAGACGCTGTGCAGGCTCTGTGGAGCAGGGGGCTGCGAGTGGGTGGCTGTCTAGCTGCTGCAGAAGGTTCAGTCAGGAGAGCTCATTTGTCTGTGTGCACTTTATGGATCTGGGTGGGAGGTTAAGGAGTGGGGTGCAGGGATTTGGCACTGACTGTGAAAAATAAACTCAGCCTTCTGTAAAGGCTTTTAGGCAAAGCTAACGGTGCTTTTAAAGCAGATGTTATGTAACTAAACTTTCCTGTGAATTGCATCCATGTATGTAGGCGATCGGAGTGCTACTTTGATTCACAGGTTCTGGGAAGCAGGCTTCTCCAGCAGTGATTCTGGGCGCTGCGGAGGAGTGAGGGGCGTTCAGGCCAGTCCCCTGCTTCCACCTCTTTCCTGTGGGCACAGGTCTAAAGATCTGGGAAGCACCTCCCCTAGGGGTGGTGCCACTGCCAGAATCTCGGAAAATAGGAAAATCAGCAAGCATCAAGAGAGTTGATTCAATATCAACTGAAGTTGTTCAATATTATTATTATTATTATTTGTTAAAGATTTTATTTATTTGACAGAGAGACAGCGAGAGTGGGAATACAAGCAGGGGGAGTGGGAGAGGGAGATGCAGGCTTTTCGCAGAGCCAGGAGCCCGACTCTGGGGCTCGATCCCAGGACCCTGGGATCATGACCTGAGCCAAAGACAGCCACTTAAGGACTGAGCTACCCAGGCGCACCCCCCACCCTGTGTTATTTTTTTAATAAAACTTTTTATATAGGCTTCTTACCTGCCATAGGTTATTTTGACAAGTGACTATTCACCCGAATTGAAAGAAATTTAGGATTTGCTCGACAGGCTAAAACAATTCTTACTTTGAAGTTAAAGAGTTCAGCAATATGTATAAAACAAAGAGTAATTTCTCTTTTTCTGGAATCTGTTAGGGCTATGCTGACACAGAAGATCCTTTGGGTAACTCCATTCTCCTCCTGAGCAAAGGGAGTCCTGAGGCGGGCGAAGGGGCTCTCCCCTCTACCACCCGACTGAAGTCCGTGCTGCGGCTCCTGCTCGTCAGAAAGCCGTCGTAAGTAGAGCGGGATCTGCCAGGTGTGCAGGATTCGTGGGCGCATTCTCAGAAAGCGGAGTAATTCCATCATTTCCAAGTACAGTAGAACCGAAGGAGGTAAAGGAAAGTGACTCTCCATTGTAAGGCAGAGAGAGGAAACCCGTGTGTGAAACGGAACAGACACGGGGATGGACGTTTGGTGCCTTCCTGACGCCTTCCTTGGTGGCCAGGTCAGCATGCCTTCTCCTGGTGCTGGCGCTCGGAGTGCTGGTCGCTGGCACTGCAGGCGGGTTATAAAGCCACAGGGATGGGTAGATCATGTCTTCTTTCTTTAGAAATCGGTAGCCTCCTCTTCTGAACATTTGTTCTGAAAGTTAGTAAGTGTTTGTAAAACTGTAATGGCCCGGTTGACCATATACCGGAGTAAGCAGCATTTTCTCTTGCTTAATTTGTCCTCCTACTTGGGAAACTAGAAAAGCGTTCTTTTTGCCACCATTAGTGTAAGTGTCATTTAAACTAGAAGAAAAGAAGAAAAATGTATTGCCTCTCTCCCTCTCTGTCAGGGCGACGTGGATCTTGTCTGTTGCTCTCTTTAGGGAACAGTGGTCATTTATTCCCTCACCGAGAAGAGAGCAAGCTTAGTCGCAGGGTGAGCAGTGATGACGGGCAGGAGGTGGTTGCAGAGGCTGGGAGGAGCAGGCGTCCTTTCGACAGTGGATAACTTTGCTTTAATCAGACCTTACCTCAGGATAATACAGCGGCTTATTTATAAACACACGATCAGGCTGACCAATAAGGAAGTAGATAGCCATATCTAAAACACTGAGTGAACGGAGGGCGGAAGGTCAAGAGAAGAGACTACGATAGTGGCGCGGAGAGGGCGGTTTCCCAGCAGGTGCCCCGATGCAGGACGCAGGGGCAGGTGGAGTTACAGTGTTTGCCGCTCGGGAGTGGCCTCCACACGACGGGGCAGTGTCTGTACTAATGAGCCAGGCTAGTATTCTTCACCCCCAGGTTTGGTGATGTTACACAATAGAAGCTTATTTTCTGTTTACCTTTGGGGGGGCCACAGTCTCCAGGTGAACAAAGACATACTCATCAGGTAGGCCCTTTCGAGACTTAGAGATCACCTCCCAGGAGCCCAGGGCGAGGCCAAGCACCTTTCCAGTAAGGTCATTTTCTCACAACGAACTCGGAACAGTTTGAATCACGTACTAGTTCTCGTCTGAGTCATTGTGCCCTATCCCACCAGACCGTAAACTCTGTGTAGTCAAGAACCGTGTCCATTGCCGATCTTTATGTCATCAGAACTTCGTAGAGTACCTCCGTAGATACCTCGGATGTAAATGTGCTCAAAACATAACATGTTGAAGGAAATAAGTGGTGAGAATGAGTGGACTCTGTTGCCCCACACTAAACCTAAAACGTGCTGAATTTCTCTCCTTGACGAGACGCACGAGTACACGCTTTACATACTCCACTCTGGCCTTTTTGCTGGGGGCTCACAGCCCCAGAGTTGAATATAGACGGTCCTGACTTGAAATGAAAGGAGCAAAGTAAAGCTTTCTGGAGGTGTCTAGCTGTTCTCACAGCAAATGGTGGAGGGAGACGTTTGTCTGACTTTTCACACCATCTTGGAGTAAATACCAGTACTTTGAAGAGGACATCTGTTAATAAAATCACTGTAAATTTCCCTTAGATTTGGGAAGTACTTATTGGATGTCAACTGTGTGCCTTACGAGCCATGGGAGGCTGTGGGAAATTAACAGCACTTGGTGTGGACGCAGCACTGGCTGTATGGAATTGGGCTTGTAATTGGGAGGAGAAATGTTACTGGTTATACTTTATTATTGATTGTAATAAAGCAAGATTGGCATTATGCTACTCGGACTTCAGGGTGACAGGACCACACACAGGTGACCCAGCCTTGGCTGCGGTAGGAAGGACTCTAGAGAGTAAAGTTTCCTAGAGAGTTGAGTAGCGGGTGGGAGATAGCAGGTTTTAACTGTCGTCTTATAAATGATACTTAAAACCTGGAACTTGGGTTATCACTTAGAATTTTCCCAGTTTTTATGTCATTCAAGAACCTGTCAGAGTAGCAGCAAATATCTGGTTGTCTCACCGTCTCCCAACTCCATGCCCTTTGTCCACTTAATGGTTTTCATTTTTCCATTTCATCGTCTAATGACATGCAACATTTAATCTTTTTGTTTTTTTAAGGTTTTATTTATTTATTTGACAGAAACACAGTGAGAGAGGGAACACAAGAAGGGGGAGTGGGAGAGAGAGGAGCAGGCTTCCTGTGGAGCAGGGAGCCTGATGCGGTGCTTGATCCCAGGAACCTGGGATCATGACCTAAGCCGAAGGCAGAGGCTTTAACCCACTGAGCCACCCAGGAGCCCCAACATTTAATCTTTTCTTGAAATTTCTCACCTCCTATTCAACTGACTTTAATCCTAATCCAATCCAGATAAAATGGGATTTTGATGGGAGTCACAAGAATTTGCATTTTTTTTTTTTGAGAAGAATCTGTTTGACCCCTAATATAAGAAGAACATTTTCACACATTGTTGTGACATTATATTTTAGTTATTAATATGATTATTCTCTTGGAGGTTTGATCTAATGTTTGTACTCTGTTCATGAGTCTGGTAATTTTTGATTTTTAGCTAGATTGCTAGGCTTCGAGTCAGAAATTATGGATGTAATTTGCAGGTTTTATTAATTTATTGCCGTTGACTGTGATATTGAACATGGACTATGAAGTTGATCGTCTCAGTGAGTCTGTCTCTTCATTTGTAACTTGATTATTGTAACTTGTAACTTGATTATTAACTTGATTATTCTTTATTTCTGAAGATTAGTTATACTGTAGTTATACACTATTTTAGTAGAAAAACAAAATACCTTTGTTAGTAATGTCAGTATAAACATGGTAAATTATCGTGTTGATATACAATAATACTTTGTGATTATAGACATTTAAAATATAGACATTGTGTATTACAAAATGTTGACTGAAACACTTTGTTTCTTTAGGGTCCGCTCACTAGCATTAAAGCTTTTAGCGTGTCATCTCACAAGGGAAGAAGGGGCTGACACAAAGCGGCCTTCAATAGATGCCAGAGTTCTCTCCAGAGTTACTAATTTATTTATCGTGAAAAAGCCTATTGAACTCAAATTGGATGACAGAAGAGAGCTGGTTATTAAGGTGACTATAACTGTCAGGTTTATTATTTCCTGGTTACTTGTTGCATTTGTGTATCACATGTTTAATGTTACATTCTTCAGTTTGTGTACGCATCTGAGAGGAAAAGAAGTGTTTATTCATGGCTCGTTTGACATTGTGTTCTGGCTTTGTCTGGCTCCTGGATAGATTTATTTATTGAATAAATATTTCTTGGGTGCCAACTGCATGCCAGGCATTATGTCCCTTTCATTTAATATATATACTGGAAATGCAGATTAATTTGAATAGCATCTTAAATACAAGATAAGGTTAATGTAGTGGAAAGAAATTCTATGGTGGCTCTTTTTTTTTTTTTTTTTTTTTTTACTTTTTTAAAAAATTTTTTAAAATTTATTTTCAGCGTAACAATATTTGTTGTTTTTGCACTACACCCAGTGCTCCATGCAATCCGTGCCCTCTCCAATACCCACCACCTGGTTCACCCAGCCTCCCACCCCCACCCCTTCAAAACCCTCAGATTGTTTTTCAGAGTCCATAGTCTCTAGTGGTGACTTTTAAAACAAATATACTGACATAAAAACTCTTGGAAATTCTTCTTGTTCTTATGTTGGAAATAGCCTATAAAGAAGAAGGAAAAAGTTCCTATGATTAAAGTTATTAGCTTCTTCATTATGAGAGGCAAAAAATAATACAGGTGGAAAGGCGATTTCTCTTAAATGTTACAGTGGTTCTGGGATTTTGTCAGTAATCTGTTTTCTAAATCTTTGGCTCCTTATATACCTCCAGAGGCATATCATCCATTTCCCTATCTTTAGTCAGGACTGTACCCAAATCATCCTGGACCAACGGAGGATCCGATAAAGAAAGCTATCCGTTATCTTCATTGATTCATTTCTATGCTTTATAGCTTCTCTCGTGACTTCCAGGGAATAGTCTATCAGTTTTAATTGAAGTTTAGACCAACCCCCAAAGCCTGCGGTGGTATTGTATAGCCCCAAATAATACAATGGATTTTCTAAATGTTTTTCTAACCTAAGTGTTCAGGGCCACATGACAGCCCCAGCAGGAGGATCGGAGAACCTTCCCCTGACTATATGTCAGTTCCTGCTGGAGGCTTCCTGAGTACTGCCCGCTGGTAGTTGCTCCTGTGGCTTGGGTGTGATGTGGAGGAACGTGGGGAGTAGGGGTTCCGGCACTGTCTTTGTGAGTCCATGTTAGGGCCAAAAGATAGGTGGGGAAAAGGAGTGTTGTCTTTGTCCTTTTCCTGTTCCCCTTCACTGTTGGGTTTGCTACCTCAGACCTGTCCTGGTATGAAATGACAGGGACTGGTGTTGGGAGTGGCCCTATTGGCGTGCCAGGCAGCAAGTCCTAGCATGTGCTGCCTGGCCTCTGAAGAGGGAAGAACGGCAGAGGGCCAGGGGATTCTAGCTGGTGGCTTCTGGGAGCCGTGGAGAAATCTGGAGTCACATGTCTGGGGTTGCTATTCTTAGGTAACTACCTGTAGAGATGTTATGCCGCTTGGATGTTTTCTGTGACGTTCTTAAGGTGCTGATGGGTTATGAATGACTTCCTGGCAAAAATATACCTTAAAAAGAAAGGCATATTTGACATGATGGCTCTTTGTTTGAGATCCTAAGTTTTCCCTGACCTAGCACATCATTGCTGCAAATTTACATGTAAATATATGTAAGTAAGTGGACTTTGGAGCTTTTGTTCTTATGGTATGAATTATAAAATTTTATTGAACAATTGGAAGTAGATGAAAGCAATTTCTTTTTTTTTTTTTTCTTTCTGGTTTTCAGTTGGAGACTGTTGAAAAGGTATATGAAATCTTTACCTCAGATGATATCGATCTTGTTTTGAGAAAGTCAGCCGCAGAACAGTTAGCTGTGATTATGCAAGGTAATGTCTTTTAAGAAAAATGATTGCCGTACTGCTGGTAATTGGATTTTAGATAGCTGTGTGCAGTAGTATCAGGAGTTGCAAACTGCAGTTTTGGGGGCCAGATACTGGCTACAGCCTGTTTTTTATTTTATTTTATTTTTTTAGTAGTCCTTAAGAATGGTTTTTAACATTTTTATTTATTTAAATTTTTAAAAAAGATTTTATTTATTTGAGAGACAGTAAGAGCACAAGCAGGGGGAGGGGCAGAGGGAGAGGGAGAAACAGGCTCCCTGCTGAGCAGGGATCTTGACACGGGCTGGTTCCCAGGACTCCTGGATCATGACCCGAGCCAAAGGCAGACACTTAACTGACTGAGCCACCCAGGTGCCCTGGTTTTAACATTTTTAAATAGTTATTAAAAAAAAGAAACATAGAGAATATGTAACAAAGATGATTTGTGACCAGCAAAATCTACCATATTTTCTATCTAGTTCTTTTCAGAAAATGTATGCTGACCCCAGTCGAGATTACTATTATTTAACCTGTAGAATGTCATTTGATAGAATTATCTTCCTTCTAAAATAGTGATTTAATTCTAATAGTGAACTGGGTGTTCCCTTCTCAATTTACGTAGTACACGATATTTTCAGTTCGTTCCAGCTTGGGTAAAGAAATCAATCAGACAGTACTTTGTGGGTAGATAAAATAAAAACAGTGCACTGTAACTTTGTATTTTCTTTAAAGGTTTAAAAAAAAAAAAAAACAACTAGTAAGATATATTGGTAACTTTATTTGCAGTGTTGTTATTCTACAGGCTTCCATTCTTTGGGTTTTCTATTTTTCCCTATATGTGATGTATGTAATTTATTTTTAATATTTGGGAGAAATGATAATTTTGCACTTACATAAAAAGATTCTAACCTGGAACATGGGATTTACTTAATGTTCCTGCCCTGACATTAGTGGAAACTGGCGTGAGAAGAGTGATTTGAAAAAGCATATCTAACACATTTGTGGCTTTAATAATGGTACAGACTGTAGAAAATAAGGCTCTTGAAAATGTAGACAGTCTTGGCTAAGAAAATCTTAAAACTCTTTTAGAGAGGATTCTTCCAGTATTGTTAATTACAAAAATAAAGCTTATAATTTTGGTGTATACTGTATTGGCAGGTAGTGGAAACTTTTATTTTTAAGTGGCAGCCAAAGGTATTTCTAGTCATAGCTACAAATTCAATATCAGTATATGTATTTTTTTTTATTAACGTATAATGTATTATTTGTCTCAAGGGTCCAGGTCTGTGAATTATCAGTCTTACACAGTTCTCATTGTATACATGTATATTCTCAGTGAGAGTTATAGGAGAATAAATTAAGAAAATTTGTCTGTGAGAATTTGAATACTTACAACTAATCTATAAGCAACTAGACATTTTGTTGCTAGTAATATCTCCAGTATCTGTGTGTACACACACGTGTGTGTGTGTGTGTGTGTGTGTGCATGTGCATGTATGTCTTACTATATTTGGGCTGCACTAATAGAATACCACAGACTGGGTACCTAATGAAAAATGGAGATTTATTTCTCACAGTTCTGGGGGTTGGGAGTCCAAGATCAAGGTGGCCGCAGATTCAGTGTCTGGGGAGAGCCAGCTGCTTGGTTCATAGACAGCCAACTTTGCCCTGTGTCCTCATAGGGAGAAGAGGCTTCTTTTACAAGGACAGTAATTCCATGCTTCAGGGCTTCACTGTCCTGACCTAATCACCTCCAAAAGGCCCTGCCTCCTCGTATCATCTCACTGGAGATTAGGTTTCAACAAATGAATTTTGGGGGAACATAAACAGTCCATAGCAGTGAATACACACACACACACACACACACACACACACACACCCCCTCTCTCTCTCACACATACACATAAACACACAGTCATGTACATATGCTTACTTAAAAAGGTCATATTTTTCAGAAATACATGGAGTATATTTCCTTACCCATTATATTTGCCATTGAGAGTTTTGAGGTTAGAAATCTAAATTTTGTTTATTTTATTTACTTATTTAGTAAGCTCAGTGCCCACTGTGGGGCTCAAACTCATGACCCTGAGATCAAGAGTCACATGCTCTAGTGGCTGAACCAGCCAGACAACCCTGAAATCTGAGTTTTTATTAATAGAAAAATGACCGTGTTGCAAGTTATTAACATTACTTTTAGATAATTCTAAACATCTTGAGGTGATGGATTTGGAAAAGAGAAGAATTGTCAATGAAACAATATAAAGAAATTAACTTGTCATGTACCAATAAAAGAATTCATTTGTATACTTAAAATTCTAGTAGTTTTCAGGGTCTGAACTATTTGATTTAACTGTTCTTTTTTAATAGCTTTTGAATTTTACATTGTAGAAATGAGTACGATTTGCTTGTTACGTGTATAAAGTAAAAATTTAAAGTTTCCAAGTTTCCTCCTCTAATTTCAACATGGGGTGTAACTGTTTTTAACAGTTTGAGTTGTGGATACCTGCTCTGTATTTTAAAACTACAAAAAATATTCTTTAACTCTTAGTGACTTCTTCTTCTTCTTTTTTTTTGTCTACAGATATTAAAATGCATGCTGTGGTGAAAAAGTTACACTTAGTTGACAAGATAATTGAGTATTTAAATGAATGTGTAGGTCAGGATGGTGAGGTAAGACTAACAGTGTATCTAGACATTATTTTTACGGGTTGGTATTTTTATTAATCAGATCTGAAATTAAATTCAGCTGAATTTGGGTAAGTACTTGGAGATTAAGTCCTGATTAACACTAAGTATCTTGTTTATTTTTTTATTTCTAAGAGTGAGGTCTCTAAAGGAAAACTAATGTTAAATTTTTCAGGATGTGTAAGCAGAAGTATAAACAAAGCTTATTTCATTGGAGAATAATTCTTAATATTTATTTGCATTTTGTTTTATACAGTCTTGATGAAAAAGCATACAATTTAGAATAAGTTAATATTATAATATATTTTATCTCGCTTCAGAATTGGTGATGGTAGCATAACTGTGTTTTCCCTCCTGGCCAGGTCATAGAATGTTTAATTCAGCCGTGCCTCACGCTCTTGAGGAAAGTTCTTTGCGCCGACCCAGTCATGCGCATGGCCCTCTCCCAGCAGTCTTCTCTTTTGACCCTGCTATTCAGAGGTGAATAAAATAAATTCTGCTAATAATGAGATCAGTCTTAAGCTTTAAGTGTTATGCTTTAACTGTAGGTCACATTTACTTTCTGTTTCACTAGTAGAATAACAAAGTTTTTTAGTGGATATGCTGCTAAGAACATCCGTTGCAATGGAAAAGGTTTCTTTTGTGGAAATTTCCTTGTAATCCTGTTACAGAGGAGGCCTCAGAGCTGAGAAAGGCTGAATGAAGCCTCTGGTTGTTTTTTGCACATTGAGGTGGCTTTCATTTGGTGCTCAATTACCTGTTATCTATAAAGAGCGCAAGCTGCCGCTGCTGTCATTATGCCTTCTGTCCCTTATCCATGGCCACAGTCTTAGTCTGCTTGTGCCTTTACATCCTGACCTGTGGCGTGGTATCTGGTTGTGTTATTAAACTGGCAGTGGGAGTGTACACCCAGTGTGTGTGGGCGGGGAGCTAGGTCATCCCGAAGGACTCTGAGCGCTAGCTTATTTCAAGGAGTGATTCTTTTTTTCTTAACCCATTTCAGTTTGGTTGTATTTAGGTAGAAAAATTCCATGTAGTTTTGTTCTCTTTTTCTTCCTTCTGACTGTTCTCGGTAGAAAGCTTGGTAACATTTTGTGCTATTTTTTTCTGAGAAGTTTAGGCCACTGCCTTTAAATAATTCTGCAAGACGCATCTCGATCAAATGTCTCAATATGCTTAACCTTGTTAATTATCATAAGTGATATTTATGTTCCAAATATTATTAGGATATACATTAGAATATAGTCATTTTATTTTAGCATTTTTGTTTCTTCTAATGCCGTCTGCTTGCCAAGTGAAGAGGACACAGTTTATTTAATATAAGCATCGAATATAAGCATTGGTAAAGGTCCGAACCAGGTGAAGTTCTAAACAGACTCTGTGTCCAGGCTCCTGCTTTGAGTAGTGCATGAAATTTTACAATTTTTAACAGATCTGGAAGAGTAGTGGTTGTGGATCTTGAGTTTTCTTTAATCCTATTAATTATCTTGCTGATAATCTCACTCAGTAGAATTTCATCCCTAGTTTACCTTTTCTTTGTTTTCTTTTTAAATTTTTACAATTCTTATTTTTATAATTATGTTTTAAATTATTTATAATTTTGATTCAAATTATTCAAGCATTCATGAGCCCTTACTAGATTCAAAGGCACTTTCTAAGTCATCTGTACCCTTTCAGTATTAACAATTTTTCTATTTCATTGATGTTTGTGATAACTATTTCAGTGAATCTGAAAATGAATTACAGCACCTCTTATTATGGATTTAGTTCCAGGACAAAGTTTTTTTTTAAAGATTTGTTTATTTATTTTAGAGAGAGAGCACACATGTGTGAGCAGGGTTGGGGAGGGGCAGAGGAAGAAGGAGAGAGAGAGAGCATTTCAAGCAATTTCCCTACTGAGCACAGAGCCCCACTCAGGGCTCCATCCCACAACCCTGAGATCATGATCTGAGCTGAAATCAAGAGTTGGATGTTTAAGTGACTGAGCCACCCAGGCGCCATGGCAAAATAAGTTTTTTAATCAAGTTCTCTACCAGGAAACTCAGTTCCTCAGCAAATATTTATTGAGTACATGCTATGTGCTAGGTACAGCACTAGACTCTGGGATATATTGATGAGCTTGGTAAATGACCTCCTTGAAGCTTACTTACAGTATAGTTGGGGACTTTGACAAATACACAATGAAGCATAAAAATACCTATAATAGTGGATTTCCTGGTGCCAGAGGGAAGTGTTCCTGTGCAGATTGGGTGGTGGGAAAACATCAGAGAATGCTTCCAGGAAATGTGGACCCAAGCTGGAATTTCAGAAATGAATAGTTCAGTTAGAGAGGGTTGATTTCCTGATAGAGGGAGCCACAGTTAAGTGTGAGAGAGAACGTGTGTTTGAAATGGTGGTTGGTCAGGGATGACTGGATTTGGGGGGCTTCTGGGGTAAGGGGAAGACGATGAGATGAGGCATGGAGGGCAGTTCAGATAGGGCCTGGTAGGTCACGGGAAACAGCACGGAGAAGCCGTTTAAGATTATTAAACTGAGGGGTATGTGTTTTGGAAAGATTACTCTATCCACAGCATGGTGGATAGGTTGAAGGGGAATAACAATTAAATAATCTATCAGACACACTGCTTTTAATTATAAATTTTATGTAATGACAGAATCCTACCCCTGACAGAATTGCATGGTGAGAACTTAATCATTTATTACACCATCTTGCAGTGAGGAAATTGAGATCTAGAGAGATTTATTGACTTGGCCAAGGTCATAACCAGATAATGGTGGAGGCAAGAAAACCTAAACTTCCTTACTTTTGTCTGTTCGTTTTTGTTTTAAATAATTGCAGAATTTCTATATCCTTACTGTAAAGATTTGAACAGTATGAAATGATAGAAGTAAAATGCTAGAAGTTTTTAAACTTTTCTTTCCTTTCTCAGTTTCCCCAAAGAAGAATGTGCTAGGTATTGTTTGGTGTATGTCATTTGGAATGATCTTTTCTTTATAGCCATGTTATTTTTTTTTATGCTATATACTTAAGTATTGTGTTGTCTTTTTTCAACTGAAAATGTATTTTGAATATCTTCCCATGTTATTACATGTGAGTCTGCCTTATTAAAAAACACAAAATCAAAAAATCACTGTATAGTGTTTCAGAATTTGTTTGCCATATTTATATTTCTCTCAGATTTTTTCTTAAAAGATTTTATTTATTTATTTGACAGAGAGAGAGATCACAAGTAGACAGCGAGGCAGGCAGAGAGAGAGGGGGAAGCAGGTTCCCCACTGAGCAGAGAGTCTGATGTGGGGCTCGATCCCAGGACCCTGAGATTATGAGATTATGACCTGAGCCAAAGGCAGAGGCTTAACCCACTGAGCCACCCAAGCGCCCCTTCTCTCAGATTTTTAACTATGATAGTAATCATGTTTTATGATCATTTGTGCGTATGCTGTAATCAGAATTGCTGGGTCAAATAGATTTTACAGGATAAGGTTTGGTTCCCCTTCACATCATTCCCACCAGTGGTATTTAAAAGTGCTTATTTTCTTCATAACCTTGCTAAAGCTGAATATGTCTCTTTAAAAACAGTTCTTTAATGTTATTAGTGAAAGAAATATCTTATTATTGTTTTATTTTCTATTTTTAAAACAGTTTTAGTGCAGGTGATTATCTTTTCATGTATTTATCATACTCAGGTTCTTATTCTATGAATTGCCTATTTTTCTGTTGCATTTAATTTCTTTTTAGTGACTTAGAGAATTTTTATATAACATAAATATAAGCCTTATGCCTGATTTTATGTTAAGATTTTCTTCCAACCTTTGTATCCTTTTTAATGTATTTATTATTACATCTTTAGCCTTAACTATTTTATGGAAGTTTATAAAGCTTTTCTGTTACGGCAGCTGAGCTTTTCATCATGCCCTAAAAGGAAGGCCTTTCTAATTCTGAATTCAGGATTCTTTTTTTTTTTAATAAAGTCCTTTTTATTTATTTATTTGCCAGAGAGAGAATGTGGGAGAGAGGGAATGAGAGTACAAGCAAGGGGAGTGGCAGGCAGAGGGAGAAGCTGGCTCCTGCTGAGCGAGGAGCCCAATGTGGGACTTGATCCCAGGATCCTGGGGTCATGATGTGAGCCGAAGGCAGACACTTAACCACCTGAGCCATCCAGATGTCCCTGAATTGGGGATTCTAAATGGGCTTCTGTTCTTTCTCTTAACATGTTTATAGTGTTGTTTAAAAAAAATTTAGATTTTTATGTAGAACTGGTTTTGGTAAATAGTGTAAAGTAGGGATCTAGATCTATTTTTTTTTTTAATATTGTAGGCAGTTATATTGCAGTAATTTCTTAGCTCATCCTGTTCCCACTGATATGAAGTCTACTTTATCATAAATTAAATTCTTACATGTATTTCTGTTTCTTTTTAGCTCATTGATGTTTTTAATCATGTCAATCACATGCTGATACTATCCTTAAGTCAGGAAAAGTATCTCCTTTTGAAATTAATTTCTTGTTGCTACTTTCCTGGATTTGCTAACTCTGTATTATGTTATTATTCCCATGTGCTTGGTACCACCACCATACCTATTTGATTAGAATTTCATAGTTGTCAAGCACTGAGAAGTTGTAGCATAGGGAATGGTACAGAGGTGGAAACTAAGGCTTATTAATGCTATAGTATTTGACCAGGCCAATTCACTAGTAGGACATAATGGTGCTAACTTTGGATCTTATTAGTGCAGAGCAATTTCCTTTTCCATTATCTTGTAATAAGCAAGACACACGAATTAAAATGCCACCAACACAGTGTGTTCTGAAGGCAAACCCAAGTTCCATGACTATATGTTTGTAGGAATGGGCAGAAGTGATCAAATAAGTAGATCTTTGAATGAGCAAACTTTAGCTGGAGGTAAGGGACTTGGCAGATCTCCCTAGAAGCTACATTGCTTTGCTTCTTTAAGAACTGAAAGTACAGGGGCACCTGGGTGGCTCAGTGGGTTAAGGCTTCTGCCTTCAGCTCAGGTCATGATCCCAGGGTCCTGGGATCGAGCCCCGCATCGGGCTCTCTGCTCAGAGGGGAGCCTGCTTCCTCCTCTCTTTCTCTGCCTGCCTCTCTGCCTACTGTGATCTCTCTTTGTCAAATAAATAAAATAAAATCTTAAAAAAAAAAAAAAAAGAACTGAAAGTACACAGTATCTAGTGAGCGGATCTGCAGGTGGGTTTCCTGAGCCAGCAGCATACGGGATTCACAGGCTCCAGCCCAGAGCTGCTGAAGCAGAAGCTGGGTTTTAGCAAGCCTTCCTGATGACCCACGTGTGTCACTGTGTCTGCGCTCGTGTTGCAGTTCTCTGAGAATGACCTCTCTTCCCTTGGAGCTAAGATATTTTAAATTTGAAGTCCATTTTTCTAGAGGTAAAAATATTTCATGAAGTTTTGCTTCTTTTTATTTCTTAGTTTCGTTGATATTTCGTGAAAATTGTGCTGTTGTGACTGAAGTCGGAGCATTATTTTGTCTTCTCTTATTTGACGAAGTATCAAGAATGGATATGTGGTGAGCTATAAGAATTGTAAAACTTCTTTACTCTTCTTTAAGGTTTCTGATGCAATCTTATAGCAATGCATGGAAATTTCTGAATTACAAAGCTTATACTTTCCATTTTGGTTTGAGTAAGCAGTATCAAAAAGTCAAAAAGTGTATTGGCTCAGAAAGTTCCATGAACTTTTTTTTTTTTTTTAATTTGTCGGAGAGAGAGAGACAGAGAGAGCACAAGCGGGGGAAGGGGAGGCAGAGGAGAAGCAGGCTCTCCACTGAGCAGGGAGCCCAGTGTGAGACTTGATCCCAGGACTCTGGGATCACGACCTGAGCTGAAGGCAGCTGCTTAATCAACTGAACCACCCAGGTGTCCCTCCCATGAACTTTTAACTTGAGCATTACTAAGCATAAAATTAAAAATTTGCTGCAGTAATTTTTGTCATTAATACATATTTCAGTATGTACTCTGGATGTCATGTGTTTTTTTTTACATTTTATTGAAAAACCTTTGGGAAGATGTTAAGATGGTAGTATCTGATTAACACTGACCCTGATTGAGCAGGATCCAGTGGAGGGGGGGCACAGATTCACCTGCTAGTACAGTGCCCACATTATATGAGTAATTTATTATATGGACTTCCTAAGCACTAATTTACTCTCTAGAAGCAAATCTAGGTAGTAGGAAAGTGTTCTTCAAATGATAGAGCCAATTGCAACTCTTGTTTGGTCATTCAGTCAAGGAGCAAATTGTATTTGTTGGATAAAACCATGGTTTACTCATTTGTTTCTTTCCTTGTGTGTGTGTGTTTTTAATGAAATAGGTCTATTAATCCTTCCACTAAACCTTCACCATCGGTCTTCAGTTTGCCTGTCTCAGTTTTTAGAAGGTAAATGATTTACTGTTTTGACATTTGACTTTTTTTGAAGAGAACCTGTTTCAGGAAGGTTTATCTGACATATTAAATCATATGACTTGTAGTGTTTTAATGTTTTCTCACCATGCTGCTTTGGAGAGTTCAGTAAATGCATGGCCCCATCCCCATCTTTCCATCTGATGTAGTTCAGGTGTACAGAAAAGATGAACGAACTATACAGTGAATGTGTGCTTACTCTCCAGCCTTGATTCAGCAGTTGTTAACGCATGGACTTAGTTTCTTTTTCTCTCTCAATGTATTTATTTATTTGTTTATTTTATGTAATTTTTCTCTGATGCATTTGAAAATAAGTTTCGGACATAATTTCACTTGTCTCCTAATTATTCCAGCATATACCTCCTTAAATTAAGGACACTCTCCTATATAACCACTGTGCCATGCATGATCACATCTAAGAAAATTAAAAATCATTCTGTAACATAATCCAATTTCTCCAGTTGTATCCAAAATAATAATTACCTCCTAGAGGAGAGCAAGGGGAGAGGGAACAGCAAAACTTTCCGAAGGGTTGGAAATGTTCTATATTTTATTCTGAATGGTGGTCATGCAAATGAATACAAATGTAAAAATTCATCAGGCTATATATAAATTGGAAATCTATGTATTTAAAGATAAGTAAATTATGTCTTAATAAAATTATAATTAATTTAAAATAACATTCCATAATTTGACAGGACTTATTATACATACTGTAATCCTTATCATTACTGTGTAATATTCTGTTGTTGAATTTATTTACCACAGTTTATTCATTTTCCAGTCAGAAGGTATTTGGGTTGATTCTGGGCTTCTGTTCCTATATCCGCTTCTGTAAGCATGTATATGTTTCCTTGTGTAGTGTGTAAGAGTTCCTTTTAAATATATTTTTCGGAGTGAAATTCCTTGTTTGTAGACATCACCCACTCTTCATGGTCTTTTGATTTGGCTAAGTAATCAAACTCACATGACTATAATATGCCTTGCTTAGAATGAGATTACATGTGTGGATGCTGGAAGCTCTCTTGGTTTAGAAGACCCATGTGCTAGTAGGAAATAACTTCTTTAGTTAAGTGTGCCATAAGCATAATTTCCAGGACCCCACAAAACAGGTGACTTGTAAGAACCACAGCACTCAGGGTTGCTCAGAGCTCTGGCTTCCCTTCATGGATTTATGGTTTATTCCTACACCTCCCAGCCCAGATGTAAGTGTCATTTTTGCTGTAAGCACAAACCACAGCTTAGTAACATGTTGACATTCCATATCTATTTGGTCGTCCTGGCGCAAAGGGCCAGAATTAGCTCAAGATAAAATTTGTCCATAGAGAAGAACCAAGGGTTTTGTTATTCCTTTACTCAGAGTAATGTTGTCATTTTAAAAATTGTCCGTCTGGCGGATATATAGTAGTTTTGCAAACCTGTTGTGATATATTACCCTGCACTTTTCATTCCTTTCTTCCTTCTTGTTCTTGGCTTAATTTGCAGTCCATTTTCCAACTTAATAAAGAATTCCCCGTTGATCAATTGCCATGCCTTTTCTTATTCAGTGCAAGTCCTTTCAAGTGGGCTCTGTGTCCTTTTGTCAAGGCCCCCTGAGTCTATTAGTATTTTCTTGTTTTCTAGCACAAAGAAATGTCCAAGAATCACCTTTTATTTCCCTATCTGACACCTAGTGTTAGCCCTTTATCTAAGGATTCTTGGTTACTTTTGTGGAAAATTTCAATTTTTAAATTTTTAAAACTATTAAACTGTTCAGCCTGATTTATATGTAGTACCCTCCTTTAGCTTATTTAATGAGACACTTTAAATGAAAAAGCACTGTAAAGTTCCTCTGAGAAGTCTTACCCAGTTGTATTTATCTAATACTAGTCACTAATATGTGAATTAGTGGTTTGGGATATGATTTTTTTGGCAAAACGACTTTTTAACATTTGAACATGCTGGACATTACTGTCCTATTAAACACTGTTAAATTAACTTGGACTGATTTAAGAGCTGTTGCTATTGTATCTGTTCTTGGATCTAAAAATATTTCTGGGTCTTCTTGGTAACACATAGTAGTGAGGTTATTGATGATGCAGCTGTGTCCAAGTAAAAATATTAGGTTGTGATTTGGTCACTCACTGATTCCTGTGAACATAAGGCAATTCATTTAGTCTCTTTAGTACTCATTTTGATCATCTGTAAAATGGGTATCAATGCCATGCATGTAACTGAATGAATGGTGGGTCATATGCAGTGTTTGGCAATAAGTAGGCACTCGTGTTCTAGCTGAAACCCTTTATATGTGGCTCACTATAGCTGTAGGCCTTGCCCTGGGGGGGCATTAGTCATCTCTGCTAACAACTCCAGTACAGCACAGAATAAGGAAGTCTTCGAGCAAGAATTTAAAGAGCATTTTGGGGAGTTTAGAGGATGGCAAAAAAATAAGGGAAATACGATGTACAGTTTGATAACTGTTCAGAATAGGAGCTATGAGAGTGATCTCTGCATTATCGTGAGAACTAGCACTCATTTATAATAGCTCATCTGTTTGTAGTAGGGTTTAAGAATTTCAAAGTTCATAATTATTTGTATATGTTCTCTTTAGGTATCATCTGCCAGTGCGTGTAGTTGGCCACCACGCTGTGAGTCCTTACTCCATGGTTGTGCCATTATCTGCTGATTGTTTGGCCTTGAAGCCAGTCTCAGACATGCTGAGAATAGCTTGGAACTTGTCCTGGTATCATGGGAGTGATAATGTGTTGAAGCAAACGAATTCTGAACCTAAAATCCAAGAGTAAGCTGTTATGTTTAGTTAAAAAATTGTTCATATTTAACCAGTTATAAGTGACTAGTTTGGTTTTATTTTTCCTTTAGGTCAAGTGCCTTTTTAAGGTACTATCATCTGATTCTGTTTTTCCACTGAAGATTATAATTTTTACTTTTTAAAATATATTTTGCTTATTTATTTATTTTACTTTGTTTTAAAGATTACATGTGTTCATTACTTTTTAGAAACTATCACACAAGGAAATTTAAATTAAAAACCATGTGCTCTGGGGCACCTGGGTGGCTCAGTTGGTTGAGCGACTGCCTTTGGCTCAGGTCATGATCCCAGACTTCCAGGATCGAGTCCCGCATCGGGCTCCCAGCTCCTTGGGGAGTCTGCTTCTTCCTCTGGCCTTCTCCTCTCTCATGCTCTCTCTCACTCATTCTCCCTCAAATAAATAAATTAAAAAAACAAAACAAAACAAAACAAAACCATGTGCTCTATGCTGTTTTAGAGATTATATAAAGTTTGGTTAGTTATTATTTTTTTTTTCCAGAGAGAATGCACACATATGAACGGGAGTGGGGGGTGGGGGTGGGGAGGTGCTGAGAGCGAGGCAGAGAGAATCTTTTTTGTTTTTTTTTAGATTTTATTTATTTGACAGAGAGATACATAGCAAAAGAGAGAGAGAACACAAGCAGAAGGAGTGGGAGAGGGAGTAGAGAAGAAGGGTTCCTGCCGAACAGGGAGCCTCATGGAGGGTTCAATCTCGGGACTCTGGGATCATGGCCTGAGCCGAAGGCAGATGCTTAACAGCTGAGCCACTCAGGTGCCCCCAGAGAGAGAATCTTAAGCAGGCTCCATACCCAGCAGGGATCCTGACACAGCGTTCAAGCTCACTGCCCTGAGACCATGAATTTAGCTGAAACCAAGAGTCAGACCTCAATCAACTGAGCCACCCAGACACCTCAAGTTTGGTTAGTTAATGGTTATGAATCTCTAGGGAAAGTAGTCTGGATTAGAGTCAGAGTTCAGCAAGTGTTTGTATAAATGTTACCATTACTTGATGATGATGACGATTACTTTGGAATATCCTACATTCTGATCTGTTACTGCTTTCTTGTTTGAATGAAAGTTATATTTCTGTAAGCAGGAAAATGTCAACACAAATGCTTAGGATGCTAGCATAAAACTCTAATTGAGAGATGTATACCGACCGGATTTTCTTTTGGCCCTGAGTCAGCCTCTAAAATGAAGATAAAACAGAATTTTTTGAAGAGAGTTTTTAATAAACATAAATGTGGACTTTTATTTGACTGGTTTTATGTTGCTCTTCCTTTGTTTCATTTTGTTTAGATTTTCAGATGCATTGAAGTTATCCACAGAGGACACCCTTGCTCTGAAGGTGACACACACAGCTAGTGGACTGAAGGACTGTCTTCATTCCATTGTCGAGGCTGCAGTCCACAGAGAAGTGAGGGCTGCTGTCACGAGGATGAGTTTTTATCTTCTGAATGACAGATTGTCTTTGAAGAGTGGCGCTGGCCCATGTGGGGTTACCTTGAAGTCCTTGTCTTGGCACACTGCACTGAACAGGTCAGTATATTACAGCTCAAGGCCAGTTTCAAAAAGCAGGATTGAATCATATTTGGGCTTATCTCCACATTCTTGAAGATAAGAGCATGTATTCTTCTTGTTGCTATCATTAGAGAAATGTTTTTTTCAGTAAGAAAAACTGGGATTTTTATTATGCATAATAAATATCTAATAATAACAAAAAGAGAAATTTTCTGAATCACTACATTTTGGACTTAATAATAAACAACACAGTTTTTATATCCTATCATAGAAAATTTTATTTCACTATCTCACAGAAGCAGATGACTAGGATAAGACATGGTTGAACACAGTGAATGTGAGTGTTTATCGCTGTCCACATTAAAAGAGAGCCAAGACGTCAGTGAGCTGACTAATAGGTTTGGTACACCCGTGGTGGACTTTTTTATTTTGTTTTGCTTTTGTCTTGTTCCTAAGAATATTATCTCATTCTTTTTACCCTGGATTTCATGAAGTTGATTGCCGTGTGGAGATCCGTTAGTAGTTACTGGGAAGGCTCTAGCTCGTGAATGTAATGTGTTGCACCGGTAGCCGATGGCTGCATTTGAAACCAGCAAGACTGACGGGCAGCTGTTGCCGGCATTTTACATGTTACTTCATGTGACTTTAGTGTAAGATGTATAACTTTCTATTAAACATAATGTGTGTCGTTTTTAAAATGTGAGGTTAAATGAGTTTCCAAAATGTGAACTCAAAATGGATCTCTCACAATTCAGATCCCTAATTTGGCTTTTCCACTGGTATGTGTTGGAATCAGCCAGTACTTCCTTGTGAGAGAGCTGGCAGTTGAAGATCAGGATTTTTAAAGTTAGTTGTTAAAACACAGCCCTTCTTCAAAATGAAATTGCATACACTTAAGAGTTAAATAAATTATAAGAAAAATGAAGGTAATGATTATGCCAATATCATCATTTTTTGATTATTTTGCAACATTTTACTGATACCTGTGTTCTTGAGGTTATTTATATCTGTTATATCTGTGTTGTGAAAATGCCATATAATGGTGTGCTGCTGTGCGTCTGTCCATAACTGTTTGTTATGTTGGTGGCTTGCAGTTGACAAGGGGAGAATATTTACACTATGAAAATAGGCAAATACAAGAAACCATCCCACTCCTTACCTGGTTGTTAAATATTTATCAGCACACCACTTATTATAAAGAGCTAGAAACCATGATAATTCTCTTTTTTATTGTAGGTTTTTACAGGTGCTTCCTGCTTCCACTGAAGATGAGAAACTGCTAATAGATATCATACATTTTTTAAATAAGTTATTGAAGGAACAAAGAAAAAACTCATCAGTAGAACTTCTAAACTGGCTTCTAGAATTACTTCTTAGACATGTAAGTGTTATTAAGGAATTGAATGGATTTTAGATCTGACAAATGATTTATTTATAAAAATTAGTAATGCTTTGTAATGAAAAAGCCTAATTTTTATATAGCCCATTTTAGTAAAGTGGTCTTATATTGTATGAGACTGTTTACTCAAAACTTTGGAGTCGAGAAGATTTTTCCAAGTTACCTAAGGTAGAACCTATAAAGAGGGAAATCTATAAATATGAGTACATAAAAATTACATGGCAGTGAATAAGACAAAAAAACCTGTCTTCATGGAGTATATTCTAGGTTGGTGGAATGGACAGAAAACAAAGATTTTCTGCAGAGGGGAGCAGTAAGTGTGATGAGGAAACATTGATAACAGACATGGCAGGATGCTACTTTGTGATGGTCATAGAAGGCTCGCCTCTTTGACTAACATTTGGCCAGAGCACTGAGTTAAGTGTGAGGTCAGCCATATAGGTATCTAAGGGAAGAACGTTCTAGCCAGAAAGGAAGAAAATGAAAAAGCACTTAGTTGTCCGGGCCATGTTTGAAGAACAACTAGAGGTCTTTGTGGCAGCAATAGGATGAATGGAGTATGGTGATAGGAGATGAGATTAGAAGGATATTCACGGTCAAGCTCAAATAGAACCTTGTAGGCCATGGAGCTTCACCTGTATGAGAGAGAAAACTGGTGGAGGGTTTTGAGCAGAAGAGTTACATGATGTGACTTCAGTTTAAGAAGACTGTGGGTAGCAGCTGTCTCTAGAACCACAGGTGGCGTGGGTGGAAGCTGGGAGGCCTCCAGTAACCCAGGGGAGGGTGGTGGTAGCTTGGCCTAGAGTGGTAATGCGCGAGGTGGCGGAGAAGGCAGCTCTCCCTTTCTTTCCCTCTCTCCTTCTCTCTCGTACACACACCAATAGGACTGTGACTAAGTGTGGAAATTATGGTCCTGGACTACAATTTGAATGTTGTGAAAGATGAAAAGCAGAAATAGCATCACTAGCAAAAGCTAGGAGATGAAAGGCATAGATCAGATAGGAACATAAAATAAGTCCAAAATACCATAAGCAAGGTCTTATATTTCGTGACTTTGTGATTGGATTTAGTATTATGTTCTTTGATACGCCTGTGTTTTCTGAAGAACTGCACTTTTAAGTTATAGCAAGTTTTTCTTTAATAAACCTTATTTTTCATATTTTTCTCCTGCCCTTTTTTGTTTCAGATTAACTTTATTTTCAGTTTGTGTAACTTAACAACAAAACTGTTATCCAGTGGGTGGGTATTTATATGTAAGTTTTATTGGCTTCTGTATGTATGGCAAGAAATACTTTAAATATAGTTAAAAAGACACGATAAACTGAGAAAAATATTTGTAACACAAATGAGAGATGATGCACGAATTTCCTTAAAGTAAATAATTAATAAATGAAGCTTTAATAAGATGATTGAACTCCCAGAATACACAGACCTAGAAATTTTGCTCTCCTGTTATGTTCTTGAGGATGATTTCAAAGTACCATATTTACTATACTTTGATTTTCTTGTATCATTTAATTACTAAAAAAAATTAACAAAGCATTTGGAGGCAGTTATTTTCTGACCATTTTTAATAAAGCAAGTAGTAAAACCGTATGTCACTCTAGTTCCTTGTTCAGCTTTTAGGCATGCTTAAATATTTCAGATATTGGATATTAAAATATTAAAAGAATCTTATGAAGTTTTTCCTGAGGTTTTTTTTTGATAAATTGATTTTTGATATATAAATATTTTATAATTTCATAATCCTTTTAGTCTTTTTTAAAAAAAGAAAATTTCTAGAACAGTTTCCTCCTTAGGTTAAACTTCTTGTATTCTGAGAGTTATGGTTACTTTGGGTTGTGTAAAGCAGCTATAGTGGGCTTAGGTAAATCTTTTCTTGAAACTCTGTGTAATAATTGAATGTTAGCTTGGAAGACTTTGCATGTGGTATATACAGTAGGAAAAACTATGCATATTAAAACGTATTTACCTAAATTATGTAACTACAGTTAAAACTTTACATTTATTATGAATTTTATAGTATGTCATGAGTGCTGATGCATATTGAATAATTTATTGATGGTTTTGAAATTAAAATGAAATTTCTACAAAATTCTAAATGACTAATTTTAATGCAGTTTCAGAGAAGGATTTTTGGCATAATTAAATATATTTATTTGACTTTGTATGGTATTAAGGCTGTCTTTGGAAAGCTTTTACTTTGTCTCATATATTATCATCACTGGTGTTAAAAATAACAATAGAGGGAACAAAAGGTGAGCAGTGGACCTAAGCATTCACTATTAAGAGAGTTTACTCTTTGTCGTGCTACAAGGATTAAATTAAGTGTTATGTGAAGAGTAACATTCAATATAAAGGAAGTTTGAAAATAAAGTGAAATGCCTTTTAATCATCTGAAATGGGTAAAATAAGTGAAAGATGATTTAAGAAGGTCAGTAAGATAGTATTTCCAAAGGAATTGTTTTCAGTGTATGGACATACAATGAAAAAGTATATGAAAGCCAGGGCAGAAATTAGTAAAATTAGGCAGAATATTTGAATACTTGATCAGGCAGAATGTGAATAGGAGGTGTATAGAAAAGTCAGCTAACTTACCGAGGGAAGATTGAGAAACTTTCTCTTGTGAAAAATGTGTATGTTTGATCAGAACACTGATTTGTTAGTTTTAGGCACTTTAGGAATTTATGGCACCACATTAATTTTACATTTTAATGTAATGATGCTTTTGTTAATATATATAAAATAAGCTGAAAGTGCTGAGTTTGAATACCTTTCTTTTCAGAATGAGTTTTTTGATGGAAGGTCATAAAAGTGGAGGCATAATTTTTTTGGCGGGGGGGGGGAGGCTATTCAGAACTATACAGCATATGTCTGTCTTTGTCGACCGACTCGCACAGACACCTGTGCACTCAGAGTTCGTGGAGTGCATTGCATCTCCTCTTGTTGATGGCTGGTAAAGTGGATGTGATGAGTGTGGATAAGGAAAATGAGCCATCATTGTAGAAATTGTTGCTTTTTGGAGGTTGCCGGTGACAAAGTAATGGTAATGGTAGTTGGTTTAAAATTGGGATTGAATACTAACGTGTAAAGACAAAACCTTCACATCTGATTAAGCACTTGAGATCAGCAGGCATTGGTAGAGAAATATTTCCTTCTTGTGCATGAGGAATGGTCTTTCATCCCATGTTTTAGAATTGATGTTTCTGAGGTTTACTGAATCTTAATATTAACATGTGTATCTAAGATGTGTTAGAAAGGGAAAAATTGTCTCAGCAAGTACTAGTATAAACAAGCTATTAACAATGAGAATTTGGAGGAAGAATCTTAGTTTTAGTCATATACATAGTATAATATTAATCTATCAATCAGGAGTTTCTACTTAATTTTTGTGGGTATGTCAGGGTTAATAATTCCTGATTGTAATATATTTTACCAAGATGGAGGTTACATTAAAAACAGCTTTCTTATTTTGCCAGTATTTATGGGAGTTGGAGGGAAGGTGGGTATAAGTTAGCCTTTTGTTATTTGGGTCTAAGAATACTATGGAGTATGTATATTTATTTTTATGATTTTATTAAATGTGTATTTTGTTTATTTTATTCCTATATAAAACATAGAAGTTGTAGTCATGTTTTATGTAATTTTATTTGATCCAAATGAGGTACTTCTTGTCCAAGATGAAAAGAAAGCTGGAAAAAAATGTTTCTTAGGTGTAAAATGTAGTAAAGTAAGGTAAAAGCAAAACATCTGTCCCCAGTACTTTCTAAAATCTTTCAGTTGTATTCTTTATAATTGTGTGTACCTGATTGAAGTATTCTGTATGTACTGCATAATACAAACAACCTAGAATTTTCTTCCCATTTTTTTCATTTCCATAAAAAGAATGCAGTTATTTTTGAATTGACTTCTTTAGGTGAACGATTTCATAACAACAGTGATTACATTTTGATTTTATCTCTTTTTGTATGTTGTAATTTTCAGAATTGATGTGACATAATGTGGGGGACAGAATATTAACTAGCTTTGAAGTAAGGTGATTCTCAGGTTGAATCCTTGCTTTGTTCATTCATATGTCTTTGGACAAGTTACATAACCTCTTCATAAACCCCTGTTTAACCATCTGTAAAATATGAAAATGCACATCTTCCAGTTTAGTAAAAAAGTAGAATCTTGTTTTCTTTCCCTTTTTAGCACAGTGCCTGTGATATTATAGGTGATGAATAACTATACCATGTATCTTTAATGCTGTCTGTTAATAGAACATTTTTTGTTCTTAGTATTATTAAAAATAATTATGCTATATTTCTTGAGCTATATATTTTTTAAAATTGGAAAGCAGGAAGAAATTTAAGTAGTTCTAGTTTTATTTAGCAGCCTATCGAATTGACAAGGATTGCATCAGTATTAATGCTACGCATTGGCGTGGATGCTGTGGTCTTCTGCCACCCTGCTTGGTGATTTGTATTGGTACACATTTTGCAGAGGCAATTTGGCAATATATGTTGAAGGCATTAAGACAATTAAATCTATTTGATTTAATATCATTGCTTAGAATTCACATGTCTGATATAATCAGAATTGAACATTGCAGCACAGCTCAGTAAAATTAGAAATCACTGATTCTTTAGTACTTGGTCTGGTAAATCCTTATGGTTGAAAAATAATCAGATATTAAAATAATTTTTTGAAGAAATATTGATGACATTAAGTTAAAAAAGGGGTAACAGTAGTGGTTTTTTTTTTCACTTTGTCTCAGCTTCGTAAAAAATACGGAATTATAATTGTGTTTATATGCCACAGAAAGAATAGTGTGCACCAGTATACTAATAGTGACTATCTCTGTGAGGTGTGATCATGGGTGGTTTTTGTTTTTCTCTTTGTGCTTCTCCATATTATACTCAGTTTTCTTTCCTTCCTTTCTTTCTTTTTCTTTTTTGGTAAGATTTTATCTATTTATTTGACAGAGAGAGACAAAGCGAGAGAGGGAACACAAGCAGGGAGAGTGGGAGAGGGGCAAGCAGGTTTCCCGCGGAGCAGGGAGCCCGACATGAGACTCAGTCCCAGGGTTCTGGGATCGTGACCTGAGCCAAAGGCAGATGCTTAATGACTGAGCCACCCAGGCATCCCTATACTCAGTTTTCTGTAATTGATGTGCCTTTTTTTTTGTCGAGATCACATATGACGCACCTTTTGAGTTTAGAACATAACATCTCTATTAGTGCACTACAGACCAATACCTACTGGCTAGGTAATATAACTCTTAGGTAGTCCAGAACGTGGTATGTAACAAAAATCTTTATAGAAAACAACCCACAGCTCAATTAGAGAGTAAATACATTTTTTTTTACAAATACTATTTTTTAGAGTCCAAATCCACTATTAGACCTGCTGGTTCTGACGGAGTCACAGGCACGAGAGGAAACGGATGACATCCGGACTGCTGTCAGGCAACAACTCCAGAAAGAACTGATTGCTCTTTTCAATACATTGCTGCTCAGTTTCATTGCAGTTACCGACAGGTACCGTTTGTCATTGAAGGTTTGGGGACATTGATGAAGAGCCTAGTTTCCTTCTGATTTCCAAAGAATCTTACTTTTTATTTGTTTCAAATCAAGGAAGAAGGAATTCAGTAATAGTCAGTTGTGGTCTGTTTGTTTTTATTTCAGTGGAATCTCTGGTATAGACTGTAATTTCACACACACACACACACACACACACACACACACAAATACACACACACACAGTATTTTGCTCTTTCTAGGTTTTAGGTCTTGATCCTCTCTTAATTCTCTGAGCAATTATACCCATTTCTGTGGCTTTACGACTGTTTTTACATAGATGATTTTCAAGTGTTTATCTATAATTCGGACTTAAATTTTTTTTTAACTGGATAAAATTTACTATTTTAACCATTTAAAGTATACTGTTGTGGTTTTTAATATGTTCACAATGTTGTTCAACTGTCAGTATTTAATTCCAGAATATTTTCATTACTCTGAAAAGAAACTTGGTACCCTTTAAGCGGTTCCTCCTCCTTTACCTTTTATCCAAGTCTTTGGCAACCTCTAATCTTTCGTCTCTATGAATTTGCTTATTCTGGATATTTTATATAAATGGAATCAGACATATGTGACCTTTTGTGTCTGATTCCACATTGTGTCTTCAAGGTCCATCGCTGTGATAGCCCATATCAGTGCTTGCTTCTTCCTATGGCTGATTAATGTTCCGTGTACAGATATACCACATTCTGTTTATCCATTTTTCTGTTGGTGGACATGTAAGTTGTTTCTGTCTTTGATTATTATGAATAGTACAGCTGTGAACATTTGTGTACAAGTTTTATGTGAACGCACGTTTTTAAGTGTCCAGTACCTACTTAGAACCAGAATTTCTGGTTCGTATGGTAGGTAATTCTGTGATTACTTTTTCAAGGAAGTGCCAGTTGTTTTCCATGGCGGCTATACCATTTTACATTGCCACCAGCAATGTGCGAGTGTTCTAATTTCTCGGCATCTACCCTAACATTTCTTACTATGGCCATCCTTCTGGTGTAAACTACAATCATTTTGGTTTTGATTCCACTTCCCTAATGAGAAATGATGCTGAGCATCTTTTCATGTGCTTAATGATTATTGGTTATCTTCTCTGGAGAAATGTCTGCTCAAGTCCTTTGCCTGTTTTTATACTGGGTGGTTGTTGTTGAGTCATTCTGGACATCAGTCTTTTTTTTTTTTTTAAGATTATTTATTTATTTGACAGAGAGATAGTGCAAGCAGGCAGAGCAGCAGGCAGAGGAAGAGGGAGAAGCAGGCTTTCCACTGAGCAGGGAGCCCAATGTGGGGCCCTGCTGGCTTGCTTAGATATTTGCAGAGGTACCATTCCCTTTGATGGTATAGTTTTTCTTTTGGAGTGGTTAAGGTAAAAGGATCCCAGGACCCTGGGATCATGATCTGAGCTGAAGGTAGCTGCTTAACGGACTGAGCCACCCAGGCGCCCTCGGACATCAGTCTTTTATCAAATATGATTTGCAAAATTTTCTTCCATTCTGTGAGTTGTGTTTTCACTCTTTGGATAGTGTCCTTTGATGTATGAAAGTTTTTTATCTGATAAGGTCTTCCTGTGCTCAGATCCCAAATCTCTGCTAGATGGAAGGACTGATCCCACACACATGAAACATCTGAAACATGCTACAGTGTCAAAATTCAGCTCAACACCTGGCTAGATCTCAAAGAGCAGCCTCCTAACCACATCTTGTGACCAAATGGCAAGCCTTTTCTGTGAGAAACTATTAGGTACTTTGCTTTCAGTAGCTCTTGTATGCAAATACTTGACATACAGTCACAAATGGAGAGAATATAAAGAAGTAAGAAAATGTCTCCTGTAATTAAGAGAAAAAAGTTGTTAGAAACACTCACAAATGTCAATATTAGAGGAAATTTAAAGCTGTTATTATAAAATTTTCAATATAAATGTAATAGATATTAGATGAGAAGATGGACAAGATAAGTAAAAATATGTAGAACATCAATAGCAGAGAAAGGGAAACTGCAAAAAAGAACTAAATACTAATTCTGCTACTGAGAAATACAGTTTCTAAAGAATTTATTGCATGGGCTTAGCAGCCAACTAGACACAGTATAAAAGAGGATTAGTGAATTTAGAATACAAGTCAATAAAAATTTCACTACACGGGGTCATCTAGGAACCTTCTGAGGCGCTGAGAATGTTATTTTGCTTGGTGATTATGTGATTATATACATAGGTAAACCATCCTGTAGTGTATATATAAGATTTATGAATTTTACCTTATGCATTTGTGTGTCATTGAAGTACTGAAGACAAGAACAAAATGAATCCATTGGTGGTAGACTCTGGAATGTGTATAGACTCTCTTGAGGTGGGCTTATTAAAATATTAAGATCAGTAGCTCAGGAATCTACATATTAAATAAATGCCGTAGATAGTCCCGTGGGCTAGACTTTGAGAAACAGTGCTATGGATTCTTCCTCGGGTGAATGTTATTTGGCTATTGAGAGGAACTTGCATAGGGAGGATGAGGCCAGCTGGGTCTGGAGCTTGGGGAAGGTACAGGGACTACTAGAGGGAATTGATGGCAGCTGTGCCAGGTTTAACCGGCTTGCTTAGATATTTGTGGAGGCACCATTCCCTTTCATGGTATAGTTTTTCTTTGGGAGTGGTTAAGGTAAAAGGAGCAGACAATGAGAATGACTTTTATGTTAATTTAAAAAACAGAAGAACAGGGGTGCCTGGGTGGCTCAGTGAGGTAAGCATCTGCCTTTTGCTCAGGTCATGATCTCAGGGTCCTGGGACTGAGCCCCATATCGGACTCCTTGCTCATTGGGGAGCCTGCTTCTTCCTCTGCCTCTTTCCCTCCCCCCCAACTTATGCTTGCTCTCTCTTTCTCTCTCTCTCTCTCTCTTTCTCTCAAATAAATAAAATCTTTTAAAAAACCAGAATACTGTTTTTAATACTGTTAATTACAAGTGATCCTTGCACAACACAGGTTTGAACTATGTGGGTCCACATATACATGGATTTTTGGGGGATAAATACAGTATAGTATTACACATGTATTTTCTTTTATGATTTTCTTAATAACATTTTCCTTTCTTGGGGTGCCTGATTGGCTCAGTCAGTAGAGCATATGCCTTTTGGTCTTAGGGTTATGAGTTTAGGTCCCATGCTGGGCGTGGAGCTTACTTACAAAAAAATATTTTCTCTTCTCTAGTTTGCTTTTCTCTAGTTGTTATAAGAAAACAGTTTATAATAACATATCACATACAAAATATATGTTAATTAACTATGTTATCAGTAAGGTTTCTGGTCAACAGTAGGCTATTTGTTGAATTTTTGGAGAGTCAAAAGTATATGAGGATTTTGACTGCACATGGGGATCAATGCCCCTAACCTCCATGTCATTCAAGGTTCAGCTGTACTTTGTTGTTGACTCATGAGGTATATGAATTTATACAAATAACTTTTAGGCTTTGGTATGAGTTCTGTGTGTTTCTGAAACTTCAAAAACACCTGGATGGCAGGTATATAAAAATTAGGATCTTTAAATCATACAACTATACACCTATGAAACTGTGATGCAATGGGTAAACGTATAGGCAGTAGTTGTCAATTTTAGAGTGTAAAAAAACTGAGGAAATTTCAGATTTTATTCAATGCTTTGTTATACAATGATATTCCTTCTAGCAGTTTCATCTTTGTATCCATGCCTACTTATTAGTTTTAGGGATTTTGTTTTCTAATAAAAAATGTTCTCTTGATTGTTCTGTTTCTGACAGTTACCTTTAAATTATGTGTCAAAACTCATTAAAACTTTTGGTTTTAGCTTTCTGGGGAAAACAATTTCAGCTAATTAAAAATTCACTTTTTAATCTAATGATTAAAAGTATAGATTTAATGTATGTCAATTAAAGGCATTTAAAGTATGCATTTAATTTTCCATTCCAACTTTAAAATTTTATTTTTGGGTGCTAATACCAGTATCCATTTATGTACTTTTCAAAGACGTCATAGACCCTGGGTGGTATTTTAACTGTGTTTTCCTTGAAAAATCTTGTTTGAGACTGCCATTTTTCCTGGTTCATACTTTCCTGATGTGGGAAGTTGTTAGTAACCCTCTACTACCAATAAGTTAGGCTCATCACACTTGTTCTCTCATTGATTTTTTTTCCCTCCTTTACATACACAGGAAGTGCTTGGAGCTTTTTTATGTCTTCCAAACGCAGCTGGCTCTGAAACTGCTCCAGTGCCTGAGAGTCACAGACGCTCCTCACTTCTATGGCCTGCCATCCCTCGAGAGGACCTTACGAGGGATGGCCCATCTCACAGCATCTCCGGGATGGAGCTCCCATTCTCCTCTCACAAAGCCATTTGAAATTTGTGTTAAGTACTTATCAGGCCTCCTTGAAGTAAGTAAAAATTGTAAGTAACTATAACAACCAGAATTACAACTCCCAAAGAAGAGCTATTTGCTATGTATTGTAGTATTGATTGATTGATCACTCCCTTTGTGACAGGCACAATGTTAAGTGAATTATATGTATCACTGTATTTAATGCAGGTGATTATTCAGCATTCATATGATTCCTCATAATGTTAAATGTTTTAGTGATTTTTATTAATAGATAGGTAAGATCACTTTCAGAATACACTCATTTTCAAGAAAAATAAACTAAGGCTTACATTCAAGTCCTCTCATTAGGGTAATTTATTTATTCACTTATGTTATTTGTCCTTTTTATATTTATGAAATACAACACTTATGTGGAGAAAACATAAATATATAGTTCAGGTGTCGCATAGTGAATCACTCCTGATCTAAAAATAGCATATAGCCAGTACCTTGAGAATGTTTGTCTCTGCTCCTCTCCTGAAAGGTAATTGTTACCTTGAGTTTTATGGTAAACACTTACTGACATTTCTTGGTAGTCTACCGCTTAATTATGTGTTCATATTTACAACAATTCCTGATTTTTAAAATTTAGTAAAATGGAATCATGGCTGCTTTCTTTCATCATTATGCTTAGGAGAGTTATTCATTCTGCTGTCTGTAGGTAGAGTTAGTTTAATTTATTTTTCTCTACTATTCAGCACTACAGTATTGAAGGACATTTGGATTTTCTTTTTTTTTTTAAGATTTTATTTATTTATTTGACTTATTTATTTGATTTATTTTAATATTTTATTTATTTACTTATTTATTTGAGAGATCACAAGTAGGCAGAGAGGCAGGCAGAGAGAGAGAAGGAGGCAGGCTCCCCGCTGAGCAGAGAGCCTGATTCGGGGCTCGATCCCAGGACCCTGAGATCATGACCTGAGCCGAAGGCAGAAGCTTTAGCCTACTGAGCCACCTAGTCGCCCCTGGATTTTCTTATTCTAATTTAGAACAATTTTGGATCCTGCTTCAGTGAATATTCTCATCTCTTAGTGAGCAGACTTTTTGATATTTTCCTTTCTAAGTATTGTTGAATATATGGAAATTAATTGTTTTTTTTTTATATTAACCATAAACCCAGCAATCCTTATCTACAAAATCAAAGTAAAGGCCTTTAATTTTTCACCTTTTCATCATGCTGTTTATGGTAGTTTTTTCAATTAAAGAAAAATAAGATTAAGGAAGTTTCCTTCTAGTCCTATTTTGCTAAGTGGGGTTTTTTGTTTTTTTTTAATCATAGATGTATAGTGCTTTTTCTGTATGTTTTAAGATAGACAGGATTTTTCTCCTATATCCTATTAAGGTGGTGGATGCAGTGGATCCATTTTAAAATGTTAAGCAACCTTGCATTTCTGGGAGAATTCAACTTAGATTACGACGTATGATTCCTTTGTGTATCAAGAGATTTGGTTTATTCATGTTTTTAGAATTCTTCTAATTTTCTAATGCAGAGGGTGCTTTTAGAATTATTGCATGTCTTCTTTCTCATAAAACTTTATTTATTATTTATTTATGAATGAATGAGGGAGAGTGCCCCATGCACCAGAGAGAGTGTACTGTGCACAAGCAAGGGGAGTGGCAGGCAGAGTCCCTATTGAGCAGGGAGCCCAATGGTGGGGCTTGATCCCAGGATCTTGGGATTATGATCTGAGCCCAAGCCAGATGCTTAAGTGATTGAGCCACCCAGGCGCCCCTTTTTGTCAGGTTTTAATATCAAAATTAGCCCACCATCTATATATAAATTTTATGTACCTGTTTTTCCCTTTAGAATAGTTGATTTGAATTGGTGGTATTTCTACCTTAAATGTTTAGTAGAATTGGATGATAAAGCAGTCAGACCTAGAGTTTTCTTTTGGAGAAGATTTTAAATGAATTGAATGAATAAAATGAATTTAAATCTAGAATTTTGAGAGTTTTATTTTTTTGCATCAGTAAATTATGTTTTTCTAGAATTTTACGTAAATTTTTGAATTCATAGCTCTAAAATTATCCATCCGTCAGCTCATTCTTTAAATATATGTCAGATATACAATGAGGTCCTGTTTCATTCCAGGTATTAATTATTCCTTTCCTCTAGTTTTCTTGATTATTCTTATGGGTAGATTTATGTTTTATTGTTATCATTCTTTTCAAAACAATGAATTTTGGTATTGTTGATCCTCCCTTTAAAAAGTTTTTCACTGTTTTATTAGTTTCTGCTTATGCTTATTTCTTTCTCCTTTGGGTTTAAAATATGGCTGTTTTTCTGAAAATCTTTTTAATTAAAAAAAGGATTTATTTATTTATTTATTCCGGGGGTGCCTCAGAGAGAGCGAGCGAGCGAGCGAGCGTCCCAAGCAGACTCTGTGCTGGGAGTGGAGCCCAGTGTAAAACTCAGTCTCAGAATCCTGAGATCACGACCTGAGGGAAAACCAAGAGTTGGTCACTTAAACAACTGGGCCACCCAAGTGCCCTGTTTTTTCCAATATTTTAAGATGGAGTCTTATTTCACTGATTTTTTTTTTAAAGCTTTTTTCAAGTATTTTTAGCTGTCATTACTTCTTTTTTTTTTAGTTTTTTTAAAATTTTTTAAAAAAGATTTTATTTATTTATTTGACAGAGAAAGATCACAAGTAGGCAGAGAGAGAAAGAGAGGGAAGCAGGCTCCCCACTGAGCAGAGAGCCCGATGCGGGACTCGATCCCAAGACCCCGAGATCATGACCTGAGCCGAAGACAGCGGCTTAACCCACTGAGCCACCCGGGCGCCCTGTCATTACTTCTAATAAGCATGACCTTAATGTTATTTCACACATTATGGTGTGTTCCATTTTTATCACTTAGGGCACTATAGTTTTAATATGATGTAATAAATATAGCAATGATAGAACTGTGCACGGTTCTGTAAGAGAAGAGCTTCACCAGGGCTCCTCCCAGCCTTGCATTTCTGCATCAGTCCGCCGAGGCAGGGCTTAATCATAGTTGATCTAAGTCTTGAAAAAGATCCTGTGATTATTCTGGAACATGAGAACATGAGGCTTGCGAGGAACTGCTACGAGACTGTTTCTTACTTGCTTTGCTCTCTATAGGGATGTCTGCATTGTGCCCGTTTCTTCTTGCCTCCTGGGTTCTGATGACTGGGCTCTCTGCCTCCGTTCCCTTAGGGAACAGCCAAAGGCCATGAGCGCTGAGCTGCAGCGGGGCCTGAGCACTGCCACAGCGGAGCGCCCTGCTATCCGCATTGCTGTTGTCAGGCGCCTCTGTTTCCGTGTCCCCCTGTAAGGACTGGGAGCTGGCACCTTTGGCTACTATTGCTTTTGCTATTTTTATGTGACTAATACACTGTCTGACTCTAAAAACAGCTCGTTGTTTCCTTATTGACCAGATCTGTCAGCATTGCTTGTCTTGAACTTTCAGTGATAGCCAAAGATGATAGTCAGAGGTTGGGATCTTTTAACTATTAGGATGTCAGGAAAGTCTCTTAGAGGAGGCGGTGGACAGATTTTGAAAGATGACTGAACTGATTGATAGTGATGGGCCTTCTAGACATGGGATGTTTTGACCAACGTGTATCGATAACTTCCTATTCCTTTTCATGCTGCACACCTGCTTGTGGTCCAGCCATCCACCTACCACCAGATTATCCTGTACAGACAGAAACCTTTCAACCCAAACTTTGTCAAGTGCATATGGCTCTTTGTAATCTTGGATTTTGAATCTTACATCTGTTTTAATTTTTTCCCACATCTCTGAAGTTTTCATTTTATTTGGCTGTTTTCACTAAATAAAAAAGTCTATTTTAGGGGCACCTGGGTGGTTCAGTAATTAAGCTTCTGCCTTTGGCTCAGGTCATGATCCCAGGGTCCTGGGATCAAGCCCCACATTGGGCTACCTGCTCTGCGGGGAGCCTGCTTCTCCCTCTCCCACTTCTCTGCTGTGTTTCCTCTCTCGCTGTGTCTCTCTCTGTCAAAAAAAAAAAAAAAAAGTTTATTTAAAAAGTCTATTCATACAGTTTCTTCTCTCTTTCAGATGGCAATCTGTACACAAATTTTAATATTTCACTTATTTACCTTCATTAAGGAGGTGTTCTCCTATCTTCTAGACATGTACTCTCAGTAAAGAGTGACTGACTGGTCTCTTTGGTTGTGTGTCGGCTTTAGTTTGTATGGGCCACTGTTTAATTATTACATCAATATTTCATTATTGATTGTTTTCATTATTAAATCATGCTTTAGGTGATGTATATTCAGCTGTAAACCATGTTTCAGATGATGTTACCTAGAATTTTTCCCAAAAGTACATCTTGTTTTGTTAAAAAGATTTAAAAATCCTAAATCCTAAATACTCTTTTTTTTAAAAAAAAGATTTTATTTATTTTATTTGACAGACAGAGATCACAAGTAGGCAGAGAAGGAGGCAGAGAGAGAGAGGAGGAAGCAGGCTCCCTGCTGAGGAGAGAGCCCCATGCGGAGCTCGGTCCCAGGACCCTGGGATCATGACCTGAGCCGAAGGCAGAGGCTTTAACCCACTGAGCCACCCAGGCGCCCAATCCTAAATACTCTTAGCTGTAGTATAGAATTTAATATGAATTTTAGGGTAGCTATTTTAATAAAATTCTTTTTCTTAGATAATTATAAATACTAAAGAAATATACACTGATAGTTTCCCCAAACTTCAACATGTCCAGAAATGTTTGTATTTTGAGAATGGTTATGTTAGCTTAGAGACCTTACCACAGTAGTTTTTGAAAAGTCAGATCCTCTAATGTATTTCAGTATAACTCAATATAAAGTACCTAATTTACAGCATTATGTGATTTGTCTATACTCCAGTTACAAACCTGTTGGAATCCATCTCCTCTATAAAGTAACTTTTATCTGTTTCAGATCAGGGGTGTGTGTGGGTCTGCCACAGCAGTGACTGAAGAAGTTAAGTGCTAACATTATTTATATCTGGAAACTATCCTGAGTGCTTTTATTTTTAAAATTGTGTAAGAGGAGAGATTTCAGATCACACCTCATGTTTCAAATACCAGAAATTAAAATGAGCTTTCTTGGTATTAAAAGAATAAAATGTCATCTTAGTTCTAGGTGAGAAGTTGAGGCAAACGGCAGTAATGCCATTCTAAGTTTACTTGTCTTTGAGGTAATAAAAATCAACACAGCGTATAAGCTAAGGAATAGGTAAAAAGTACAATCCCTGTTTTATAATGTTCCACAGTTAAGAAAAACTTGATTAACAAATATTGATTTGGTATAAACAGAGGAGCACATTTCATGCTTTATACAATGTCTTGGGAAGAAAATCTTTTTGTCTTCACATTAAATGACAGGAAAATAATGAGATATCTGTCAGTTTTGTCAGACATTGTGGCAGAGACCCATTAAATCTTACTTGGGTCCTTTTGCATAGTTACATAATTAGTAAACATCTAGATTTATTTATTTTACTACTGGTTAAGTGTATTTTTTTAAAGAATGAAGTAAGGCTTATGAAAATACATATTGAGGGGCACTTGGGTAGCTCAGTGGGTTAAGCCTCTGCCTTCAGCTCAGGTCATGATCCCAGGGTCCTGGGATCGAACTCCGCATTGGGTTCTCTGCTCAGCAGGGAGCCTACTTCCTTCCCCCTGCGCCCCCCTCCACGGGCCACTTTGCTTACTTGTGATCTCTCTCTCTCTCTCTCTCTCTGTGTGTGTGTCAAATAAATAAATAAATAAATAAATCTTAAGAAAATACACATTGAAACAAAGTCATTGTTGGTCCAGATGACTTGCTGTATAGTTTCTCACTAAAGCCGATTCCTTTACAGAAGGGAGCTGTATTTCTAATGTAGGTATTTTATTTCTGCCCAGTGAAATTTGAATGGGAATATTTGCTTTTAGTGGTTGAGAAATGAGGCTTTTAAACCAAGCATGATACATTAAGATAGGTGAATAGACCGTGATAATTAAATCCTTAAAACCAGATATACAGAATATAATTCCATGGGTCTGACAGAAAGGTCTGATTGAAAGGAGGTAGTACTAAAGGCCTTGGCTTGTCCTTTACCATGTAGGCATGAAACTACAATATAGTTATCTCCAGTGACTTAGAGAATAATAATACTTAGATAATAATAACTGGTCATTCTGGTGTCTTAGTTCTAAGATAGTCCTTTAAAGTTTTCAACTTTTAATTATGAGAAATGTCAAATCTACACATGAGGAAGGAGTAGTAGAGCAGAGCCCATCCCCTATAGTTTTTAACTGCTGGACAGTTTCATTTTATTTTTCAGACATAATTTACACTTTTTTGGTTTATGAAAATTCTCATGTAGTTTACAGATCCCAAATCATCTTCAAATAAATTGCTTTTGTTCAATAAGCTGTACCTTAACATTTATGATTTATGTTGTCTTTTTAAAATCATATGCTGTACGTGCTGAAAAAAAATCCTAAACTAGAAAGTAGTCTCTGTTTTAAGACAAAATGACTTACTTCAGAGGATGCTGTGATGAATCAACACACTCAGAGGCTTGGGAGTACTTTTTATTGTATTGGTCAGATAACAAGTTTTTAACATTTTTAAAAAAATTATTGTTTTTTCTTAAGAGAGCCCAGGAGTGGGCGAGGACGGGCAGAGGGAGAGAGAAAGAATCTTAAGCAGGCTCCACACTCAGTGCTGAGCCTAATGCCGGCCTTCATCTCCCTACTCTGAGATAATAACCTGAGCTGAAACCAAGAGGTAGTCACTTAACTGATTGATCCACTGAAGCACCCCAGATATCAAGTAGTTTTGATTGTTTTTGCCTCAAAACATATTTTTCTTTTATAATGTGTTGGCACCTATATATAGTGAGCATTCCTTTTTTACTAAAATTTTATGAATTTTAAGTGATCTTTTGTCACTTTGAATTTTTTTTTTTTAGTTTAAGAGTTGAAAAGTGGGGCACTCAGGGTCATGAGATCGAGCCCCTCATTGGGCTCTTCATTTAGTGTGGAATCTGCTTGAGATTCTCTCTCTCCTTTGGCTTCTGCCTCTCCCCCATCACACACATGCACACTCTCTTACTCTAAAATAAATAAATCTTTTTTAAAAAGTTGAAAAGTTATAAAGGTTCTTGTTTAGCCAGTGAACAAATACTTATTGAATCCCAATTTGAGGGACAATATATGATTTACACAGAAATGTTCCAAAAGGGTATGTCACGTATTTTAAAGGATTTTTTAAAATTAGTTAGAAGGACTTTTCCTTAAATTGCTGTCACCTGATTCCGCTTATCTATTCTTAACTTGTCAGTTAAGGCATATTTCTTCAGATAAGAAACATTTCTTTTGTTGTTATTGATGGAAATGTATCAAATCCTTCAGATATGTGGGAGAGTTGAGAAAAAGTTGAGAGCCAATGATTTAAATAATGAACATATTCTTAAATGTGGAATAGAAATCTGAGATTGCTCAGAAGTGGGAAAAAGTACCATTTACATTTAAATCATAATTCTGGAAAATCTGCCTAACCCTGATAGTAGGGTTTTGTTTTCTAATTTTTAAATTTTCTTTTCTTTTTAAAACGATTTTATTTATTTATTTGACACGGAGAGAGAGATCACAAGTAGGTAGAGAGGCAGGCAGAGAGAGAGGGGGAAGCAGGCTCCCTGTTCAGCAGGGCCCTGAGACCATGACCTGAGCTGAAGACAGAGGCTTAACCCACTGAGCCACCCAGGCACCTGTTTTTTAAATTTTTAAAAGATTTTATTATCTGAGAGAGAGAGAGAGAGGGAGCGCGCGCACGAGTGAGGTGAGGGGGAGAGGAAGAGGGAGAAGCAGACGCTCCACTGAGCAGGGAGCCCAGTGTGGGGCTCAATCGCAGGACTCTGGCATCATGACCCTGAGCTGAAGGTAGACACTCAACTGACTAAGCCACCCAGGCGCCCTATTAGAGTTTTATTTTTTATTTTTATTTTTAGAAATATTTTATTATTTGACAGAGAAAGAGAGAGATCACAAGTAGGCAGAGAGGTGGGTGAGGGGGAAGCAGGCTCCCTGCTGAGCAGAGAGCCCGATGTGGGGCTCGATCCCAGGACCCTGAGATCATGACCTGAGCCGAAGGCAGAGGCTTTAACCCACTGAGCCACCTAGGCGCCCCTAGAGTTTTATATAGGTAGCAATTTCTAAGTATATTTTTCCAATAAGATATTGATAAGCTCTTTTACTTAAAGAATACTGTAACATTTGAAAAATGTGTGAACATATTCTGCATCACAGAAGTCTCCTAGGAGGATACTACACATCTTTGTGTAAGTTCCAAAGGGAGAAAATTTTAAACTAAAAATATTTAATTGTGGTAGCAACCTAAAATATACCACCTTAACCATTTTGAAATATGTAAACTGTAAGAATGTTACGTATACTTTATGTGGTTAGGATTCAAATCAGACAAGTTAGTAGAAAGTTACATGTTTATTTTTATGTACCACTCAGAGTAAAGCCACCATGACATTGTTTATCCTTGTTTTTCAGGTCATTACTTCTTTTTATGTGGAGCGTGGTGGAAATGCTATGTCCTTTATGGGAAAAGGTGTCACAAAGAGCACAATTCTTTGCTTGCTTCACTTATCTCATGAGATGATGGCCCAGGCCCAGAACTTGGTGAGAGCACTGAAAGCTGCTGTCTTCTGAACACTTGCTAGACAAGGAGTGTGTGTGTCTCACACATTTCCAGCCTACATGAAAATGTCTCTTTGCCTTTCCTTCTCAGACAAAAATGATTTTTGACTGAGATGTTTCTTAGAAGTTGTGTATTATACAAATCTGAATTTTATTTGAAATTTTATTAAAATTTGTGTGCTCTAGAGAATTGCATTTTGTCTAAATCATGGGGGGAATAGTTTTGAAGAAAAATTAACTTTTTAGGAAGAAGCTGAATTTTTTGTTTTTTTGTGGGTTTTTTTTTACCTTGTTTTTCTTAAATACTGAATGAAAGCCAAGTCTTAAGTACATTTTAACTTTGTTTTGATTTTTAAAAATTCAGTTATTTAAACTTCCTCTGTTTTAGTCTTAGAAACTTACCTAAAGGGTCTTTTCCCTCTTTTTTATTCTAGGAGTGGATGTCACTTTGGTTCTTGCCTTTGGGTAGTCACAGTGAAGAGCATAGTCCTACTCAACAAGGATTGGCTTGGTTGATTCCATTATGGGTTGATCGAGACCCAGAGGTCAGTGTGAAGGAAAAAAAAAATTTGTTATATTAAAAAAAAATGAAATAAAATAATATATGCATATACGTGAATTCATATTTTCCAAACTGAGATTATTTTAGTGACTATATCTTAAGCTATTTACTCCCTATCTTAGTTTGGGCTGCCATAACACATAACATAGGTGACTTGGAACACAGAAATTTATTTCCTCATAGTTCTAGAGGCTGGAAATAAGAGATTAAGGTGTCACCATGGTTGGGTTCTGGTGAGGCCTCTCCTTTCTGGCTTTCAGACAGCTGCCTTCCTCACTGTATACTCAGTGACCTTTCCTTTCTTTCTCCTCTTAAAAGGCCATCAATCCTATCAGATTAGGACCCTACCTTTAAGACCTCATTTAACCTTAATTACCTCCTAAAAGCTCTATCATCAAATTTATGTACATTGGGGGTTAGGGCTTACATACCATTTTAGAGGGGATATAGTTCAGTTCATAGCAGACCCTTCTCAGTGAAATTCATTAAAGTATAGATTAAAAATAGAAAAAGAGAAAGGATCATAGACTCTTTCATGTTTAGAAAGAACAGTGAAAAATTAATGGAGAAGCCTAGCCATTTTCAACAAGTTTAGAAGGAGAGCTGCTAAATGACATTTGTGTGTCATTTAATAAAATAATACCATTGCAGTACAAAATTTTATATCAATAAAATTTCCAGTTTTAGCCATTTGTCCACTTACCTCTTTTCTTAAAAACCACTTTATTGAGGTATGATTGACCTACAAAAAGCTATACGTATTTAATGTGTACAGATTCAGGAATTTGGAGATAAGTGAACACCCTGAAATCATTACCACAATCGGTGTTATAAACATATCCTTCACCTACAAAAGTTGACTCCTGTCCTCTATATTGTTTATTTTTATGATCAGAACACTGAACTTAAGATTCATCCTCTTAGCAAATATTTAAGTATATAATACTGTACTGTTAACTATGGGCACCATAATTTAGTTATGAAATATAATTAATTTCAAGCAAGCAATGATTATATTCTATTCCACTAAAAACCTTGATTTTTAGAAACACTATTTGATCTGATGTAGAGGTTCCATTCTTTATACATATTGGACTTGGACTTGTTGCTTGACCATGTTATGACTACATTATTTTTTGTTACCCTGCTATCAGTGAAACTATTTTAGAATCAGAATTCAGAAGTGAACCAAAATGCATAGCTTGAGCAGCAGTGGAACTATGGTAAACATATACCTCATCAATCTTATTTGAAACATTTTTCTTCTACAGAAATTTTAGAGCAAATACTAAATGCTTTTTAAAAAGACAGTTTTTTTTTTAAGAAATTTCAAAAAAGTCAAGTCATGTAGAAGAAACACTAATAACTTAAGGATGGTGGAACAAAATAATAGATAACCTCTTTAAAAGTGAGGAATAAACAGGAATCATGTTCATAAAATATATGTAAGCACCTGATGCTTTCTCTTGAAAGAGGTTTATGAGCTATTATTTTTATTCTTATTTATACCTGGTTTTGATTTTCTATGACATCTGCTTGTTTGAATTGTGGAATAGGATTTTTATTCATTCATAAATTTATAGAGCACTATTTTCTGTAAGTGCCTTTTATTACTTAGGATCGTCAGTGTCTTAAAAGTATGATATCTTATGTAAAATTAAGAATTTATGGGGGTGCCTGGGTGGCTCAGTGGGTTAATGCCTCTGCCTTCGGCTCAGGTCATGATCCCAGGGTCCTGGGATCGAGCCCCACATCGGGCTCTCTGCTCAGCCAGGAGCCTGCTTCCTCCTCTCTGCCTGCCTCTCTGCTTACTTGTGATCTCTCTCTGTCAAATAAATAAATAAAATCTTTTTAAAAAAAATTAAGAATTTATGTTAGGGATTTGGGTTCTTTGATTTGACAGTTTTACTTTCATCTGAACAGGTGAGGTTCACTTCGCTGGGATTAGGATCAGCACTGACCACCCTTGAAACTGGCTGTATGGCTTTGGCAAACAGTTGTCAAAACATTTCTGGTGGGCTCTGGGGAACGGTGGTGAACATTCTCCTGGATCAGTCGGAGTGTAGTATGGTGCGCCGGGAGGTACGCCTGTCTTTAGCACCATCTCCCCGTTCAGCCGCAGAGATTTGTTACGATGGTCTTTATAAACTGTATCCTCTGTTCAGCACTGTGGACTGATCACCCACTGTGATCTTTTGTCCCTGCAGAAACACCCGAATGAAATGCTATCACAGAATAAAAAAGATACTAATTCACAGTAAATACTGGAGTCCTTTATTTTGATAAGATCAAAGCTGAATTTGCTGTATTTTATACAAACTCTTCTATATTATTACACATTGAAAAGTAGTTCACAGAAAAAAAAATTACTTTTCTGTTCCTCAGTTTGTAAGTAATATCTATAAAGCTTAAATTGGATGCATGACTGTCACAATACTCTGTAGTAGTTACATGACCTAAGAGGAAAAATAAACCCTGTTTTAATTCTTTCTAAATAATTTGTGGTTTTCTGTCGTTGCTGCTTTGAAATGGTGATTAATGCCAATATTTTTAAAAACAGTAATGAAACCGTGATTAGAGGCTTATGGAGGAAACAGGAGCTCCAGGGCTCACAATTTGCTGGTTCTCCATTCCAAAATCCAAATCCTATAGTTTTCTTGTTACTTGTTTTTTAGTGGTAATGCTTAAACTTTAGCTTCCTCTTGATTTACCAACTTTAAAGACATCTGTTGACTTAACAATCAAGGTAGTTGAAAATTTCACTCTTGGGTCCCCTCTGTTAGCCCTGTTAATTCACCCTCATATCGTCATCTTCACTGTATAGATGATCAGTGTTCATACCACTAGGATTATTCAATTTGACCATCTTCAGGACGTAGAAGATAAAGTTGGACATTTGTGGTTTGTATTTCTAGTTAGGCCTCTTGCTGAGAGGAGCGTGGATGAGAGGGAAAAGGGAAGAGAGAGAGAGAGAACAGGGTACATGTGTACGTGGAATAATAGAAACATGAAAGTGTATTTCTTAACTGCTGTCACAAAAGTTTATATTTTATATTTTATAGATCATTTTTTGGAAAAATAAAATTCTGAAATAGGAGTGAGCTAAGCAGTTCTCATAGTGATGTCTTAGCATGTATTGTTGCCCAGTGATATGTTTTTTATTATGAAATTTCAATATATTGGTTATTTTGGAGATGACAACAAGGTGGCAGTATTGACATTTTCTTTTCTTTTTTTTTTTTCTAGGCTGCATTTATTCTTCAGAATCTTCTTGTAATTCCAATGCCTTCAGTAATTTTAAAGGATTACACTTGGCAGGTGGGTGACTTTAAACTTATCAAGCTAGTAGATAATTGAGATTAATTGGTGATAGAGTATGCATATATAAATATATATCTCATTACTAAAGAAACTATGGCAATAATATCTCTTACAAGAGTATATAGAAAAAAAATTTTTTAAAGATTTTCTTTATTTATTTGGCACAGAGAGAGAGAGAGAGAGAGATCACAAATAGGCAGAGAGGCAGGCAGAGAGAGAGGGGGAAACAGGCTCCCAGCTAACCAGAGAGCCCAATGCGGGGCTTGATCCCAGGACCCTGAGCTGAGATCATGACCTGAGCTGAAGGCAGAGGCTTAACCCACTGAGCTACCAATGTGCCCATGAATATAGAACTTTTCTTATAGTTTTTCAGATTTACAAATTTTTCTCTGTAATGTTAAAGGTAATTTTGGTCAGAAATAATAGCTAACATCGTATTTACTATGTATAGAAATAATAGTTAGTACAGTTTATTATGCAGTCTTCTAGGAGCTTAACAATATTTAACTTAATATTTAACTTGTATAATTGGTTGAATTCTGAACCACCAATCATTTTCATTTTGTAGATTAAGGAACTCTAGCACACGGTTTAAATAGATTTGCCCTAAATCACACCTTTGCTTTGAATCCAGCTAGTCTCTCTTTTCCACTCATTATACTGCCTCTCTAATTTAATGATAATACATAAATTTGTTTGTGGTTAAGAATGCATTAGTGTTAACATCTTTTTTCCTTTTTCTGTGTTAGTGCAGTTAAGGTCATAATTTATCTTTTTTTGGTTTTTACTGGATTAATTTTTTGTTTTGAAAATCAAGTTCAGTGGTACCTAACTTTTTTTATAGCTTCCTGCTTTTTTAGATGATTTGGAGAATAGAAAAGTGTTGCCACTGGGGAGATAAGAGATGCGCTTTCTCTCTGTATATTTATCAGTTACATTGCTACATCTCACTCTCCAGGATCCTAGACAAATCCAAGATTTCTTTCCCTTTTTCCACTAGAATGTATCTTAGGAGGAATTGCTAAACTCAGTTGAGCCTGCTGTGAGGGCAGCTTTCCAGGCAGGGACCTGAAGCCTGGATCCAGGTCGGGACCTGAAGCCTGGATCCAGGTCAAGGCCCACATCTCATTTTACTCTCGGAAGGCCGTTTTCCATAGCTGACGTACCAGCTTAACCCTGCTAGTTACGGAGTATCCTGGCCACTTTTCTACTTGTTCCTCTAATTTGTTTAACATTGTCTTCTGATAGTGGTTGATTATCCATAGTCTGTACTGTAATAAAACCATAGGAGACAAAACTGGAGGGAATGTACAGGATTAATATTTATGTTAATAGTGTAGTAGTTTGATTTTTGTCATCCAATAACTAGATTTTAAAATGTGTTTTTTTTTGGCTCAAATACAAATCATCTCTAGTCCTATTGTTAAACTAGTGACACTTGTGTTTTATATGGTTGGTAATATAATGCCAATGAATTTTTTATTGTTGAAATATAATATAAAAGCAAGAGTAATACTACTTCTGGGTTCTATTAAAGCTTTTGGGACATTTTATTAAAATATAGAAGCATATATAGATGTTCCTGTTTTTCTCTTGCTAGTTCAATACTGTACAGATCGTTTTTGTTGCTAATGACGTGCTTACTGCAGCTTTTGGTTTTATTATTCTCCACTTTTTATCACAGAATTAATTTTCTACTAAAACATTGAAAATAGTGCTTTATTTATTTTTTTTAAGATTTAATTTATTTGACAGAGAGAGAGAACAAGAGAAAGGGATCACAAGTAGGCATGGTGGCAGGCAGAGGGAGAGGGAGAAGCAGGCTTCCGGCTGAGCAGGGAGCCCAGTGTGGGGCTCCATCCCAGGGCCCTGGGATCATGACTTGAGCCGAAGGCATATGTAACTGACTGAACCACCCAGATGCCCCAAAAATATTGCTTTAACTGAGCTTTTGGAGTCTTTTGCCTTGCTTATTATGGCCAGGATAATACATTTTGAGAGCTGCTCTAATTCAAAATAGTATTTGATTATTAAACTTTTGCTAGTCCTACGCAAAATTAGAAAAACAAGCTTAATTGTTTTTTGCGTTTTTAATAAACTCAGATTTTCTTCCTTTCACTCTTTTTGATCTTTTTTTTTGGTCATTATTTTTCTTTAAAGATTTTATTTATTTATTTGACAGGCAGAGATCACATGTAGGCAGAGAGGCAGGTAGGGGGATGGGGGCGATACAGGCTCCCTGATGAGCAGAGAGCCTGATATGAGGCTCAATCCCAGGACCCTGAGATCATGACATGAGCTGAAGGCAGAGGCTTAACCCACTGAACCACCCAGCACCCCTGTTTATGGTAACTGTCCTTATTTAGCACCATAAAGAGCTGGTAGTCTCATATTTGTCCCCCCGCCTTTTTTTTTAAATTTAGTGGTACTTTACATCCCAAAGTGAAAACAGCTGTTCCAAGAAGGGAGAAAAATAGTCTTCAAATACTTTGATGGAATTTTATAATCTCCAAGAGGTTGTGGCCTTTGCCAGTTTATTACATCTAGAAAGAATGTGCTACAAATCCAGTATTCTAAAACCAGAACTGTCTTTGGTAGAATGATGAATAATCTTATTCAAAAAAATGTTTTAGGGTGCCTGGGTGGCTCAGTGGGGTTAAGCCTCTGCCTTCAGCTCAGGTCAAGATCTTGGGCTCTCTGCTCAGCGGGGAGCCTGTTTCCCCCCTACTCCCTGCCTGTCTCTATGCCTACTTGTAACCTCTCTCTGTCAAATAAATAAATAAAATCTTTTTAAAAAGTTTTATTTGCTTGTCTTTATATATATTTCACAGTATTTTGAGGATAGAGCAGGAAGTAGCACCGGTATCTAGAAGCATTGTAAATATGTTATTTTGATTGAGGTAGGTATTTCATTAATTATGTTTTACAAAGAGAACTGCTTTTATTGCTTTGCACTTTGTTTTGATGCCTGAAGTCCAAGTTGATATTCTCTGTACTGTTGCTCCACTGGGCATTCTGCAGTGTTCTTTTTGTGATTACTATCCCTTCCCAAATTCTTTCCCTACACATCCAGAATAAATTCCTGTTTCACGTCAGTATCTGGAATTGTTGTACTTCTGAGTGGTAATAATTCGTATGTACAAATAATGTAACTGGTTGGTTTTCCTTTTATTGCTGAGTGCTAGAAAGTTTAGAGCCTTCCTATCCAATGTGGCTTATCTGGTATATATGTTTTTTGGCTCTATTCCTGGTTCGGTATTTTCATACCCTTCTTTTTCTTTCTTTCACCCTGTTATACTTTTACTATCATGTTATAATTTACCTTTCCTTGTAATAGGCCTTTAATCTTTTCTGGAACAAGATGAGGCATAAATCACTTAAAACATTTTAATTTTAAAAAGTATTTATTAAAAAATACTCTCAGTAAACCATATAATCCATTTTAATTCCCTCTAATCAGCATTTAATATCTATATCAATAATTTAGATTCTTTTTCATATATTAACTTTATTGCCTTGCCCACTTTTTTTTTTTTTAAGATCTTATTTATTTAATTTGCAAGAGAGTGTGAGAGAGATAGAGGGGGAAAGCATAGAGGGAGAGTGAGAGGGAGAAGCCTCTATGACCTGAGCCATAGGCAGACACTTAGCCAACTGAGCCACTCAGGAGTCCCTGCCTTGCCTTACTTCTTACCACTTAACTTAATCTTTCTGTGTAGAATATATGTGACCATATTTTTCATATATTTTTTAAATGTTTCTCTCAGCCCCCGCCCCAGACATGATAGTGATTCATTAGTCTTTGCTAGTACATAATGATTTTGCTAAGTAAATAAAGTTAAAAATCAGGTCTTAAGTTTTTTAGCATGATTCCCCACTTCCTGTTGCAAGGATACAGAAATGTAGTGGGTATGGGCAGTGACCAGGAGCAGGGGAAGAGAAGGGGCCTGACTTCAGTGCAGTTCCACTCAGCACCGAGCACCTTCATTCGGGCCTGAAACCCTGGCTCCTGCTGCAACAAGAACTCAGTTTTTGGTGCATCAGGCCTGGTGTGCATCATAGCACTGTTTTTTGTTTTTTTACAGATTTATTTATTAAAGAGAGAGCACGTGTCCATATGTGTAGGGGGAAGGGCGGTGGGAGAGGAAGAGAGGTAGAATCAATCCTCCGGCAGACGGCCCGCTGAGCACAGAGCCGGGCACCGGGCTCTGTCCCAGGATCCTGTGTTGATGACCCGAGCTGAAGTCAAGAGCTGGCGGCTCAGCCAACTGAGCCAGGCAGGCGCGCCTCAAGAGCTGTGCCTCTGAAGACCAGTATTGTCTTCCCTTCTTCAAGGCTACCGCCTCCTCAGGCAGAGGAAACAGAATCCTTGTCCTTCAGGCTTCAGTCGGTCCTGCTCCCAGCTCTCCCTTGTCTTGTACACCAGGTCTCTACAGAGTGACTTGGATTCAGTACTCTGGCGTGGGGAAGGTTCTGTTGCTGGGTTTAGTTTGAGAACCATTATCACAAATCCATATCCCTGCAACTTCAATAACCAGGATGGGATTTTAGAGTTGAATATAACAAATTTATTGACTAGATAGGGATTATCAATGTAGTTGGTTAGACTTCATTTGTGTAAACGTTTGTTGAGCACCTCAGTTTTGGGGGCTCACATGTACCTAATCAGATTTAATTCTCCAGGGCTTATGGCCTATGGGAGAGACCAAACATGTACCCAGGGAACATTGCTATAATATTTTATGTAGAATCATGGCAACTTATGCATAGTTTTTATAATATTAAAGTTGTTTTTTCCACTTGAATATTATCACACATTTAAATGTAAAGATAATTTCATGCACTTACATATAGTGAGTTGTCAGTTTGTGGTTAAGTACACTTGTTTATGCTTTAGTTCCTTTCCACATTTTGATAGGACTTTGAATGGTCTATATGTATATTATTTTTTTTAATTTATTTTGAAAAAAAATTAGTCTTCTGTGAAAGCTGCAGAAACAGTACAATTTTTGTATACTTTTTACCCAGACTCCCCATATATTACAGTTATATCAAGTTTGCCTTCGCGCTCTCTGCTAGTGTCTTTTCTCTGAACTGTTGAGAGTTGCAGGCACAATTCTTCTTTTTTCCCTAAACACTTAAGTGTGAATGAGGACATTCTCATATAAAATTATCATAGTAATTATTAAAGTTAGGTAATTATTCAAATTTTCCCAGTTGTCCTACTATTGTCCTTCATAGGAAAGAAAGAAATAATGCCACCCTAGTAAAGATCTAAGATCAGAAATACATGTTACAGACAGGTGTCATATCCATTTTGTTTCTTTCTTCTAAAATAGGTCCTGAATCTTTAACATTTATGACCTTAGCATTTTTGGAGAGCACAGGCTATTTAGTTTTTGTAATATTCTTTAATTAAGTTTATCTGCTCTCATGATTAGATTCAGGTTATACATTTTTTTGCCCGAAAAGTGTAGAATTGATGTATTCTTGTTAGTACATTGTATCTGGAGACAGGATCATCTCTTTGTCCCATTACTGGGAATACTGACTTTGCTTACATGTTTAAGGTAGAGTCTGTTTGTTTCCTTCGTGTGGAGTTACAGTTGTAACTTTTGTGGGAAGACACTCTTGAGATTGTATTAATACCTGTTTCTCATCAACTTTCTTCCTCTAGTTTTAGCTTCCATTTGCGACTCTTGTCTGAATTCTTGTGATTCTTGTCTTGTCTGAAACAATGGTTGCCAGATAGTGACTTTCTAATTCTGTCCTTCTTTCTACATTTACTACATTTTCCTGTTAGAAAGAGCTTTCATTTCTTCCCCCTTTATTTTTTTACTTCATTTATTTATTTATACCAGTGTAGACTCAAAGGTTCTTTGCCTTATGAGTTATAGCCTGTTTCAATCCTATTTTATTTAGATATTCAAATTGTTCCAGTTTTGACTAGGTGGAGCCCCCTCATGAAGAGTAGTTTGTCCCTTTAATGTGTTTTCTTCAGTCTTTGAGCACTTCCCTATTTTCTGGTGTAACAAGCAGCCCCAGCCCGGAATCAGACGTTTGCTCAGAGAGCCGTGATCTTTTAATGGAGATGGTATTTAGGAATGAGATCTGGGTTCTAAATATGTTCATTGTTTCTGAGCAGGGGGAAGGAGTCATTGCTTCCATGTATTCATAGTGGACACAGCTGGAAACTCTCTGCGTGTGTCTTTATGTGTCTGTTTTAGATGGATCGCTGACTCATTTATAGTTACAGTATGTATCATTTCCGTATTTGATGTGATAACTACCAGTACATGTTTTTCATCTTTTAAGGTGTTCATCATGAATCATTATGAGTATTGATTTCATAAAACAATAAATACTTGGTATCAGAGAAGCAATATCATTTTATCTATCTATATTCATAATTTATATGTAGTTAGGGATTTCTTATGTAACTAGGGTCATTTTTTCCAATCTTTGCATTATATTAGAGGAGTTTTTTCTATCTGTTACATATCAAAATAATTCTTTTTTCAACTTGAAAATAGTCTTTAGTCTTTTTTTTTTTTTTTTAAGATTTTAAGTAATATCTACACTCAGCATGGGGCTCGAACCCACAACCCTAAGGTTGAGAGTTGTGTGCTTACCTGCTAAACCAGCCAGGTGCCCTATTCTCTGCTTTTAAATGTGATTTTATTTTGCTTCTCTTTTGCTTCCTTTTGAACCACAGCTTAATGGGTATTTTAGTACTGGGACACCAGGAGTAAAATATATGTTTTTAAATTAATATTATAGCTTATTGCATCCTTGAGAACAATGTTTTCAAATTAATTGGAGTGTTTTATGACATAATTAATTTGCTGTTTTCTATGCATACTTACTTATAATCATACCTGGTGATTTGAAGAGTTTTCTTCCTTTGCATACTGTCCTTCTCAGCTCTCCCTGGCCGTTTTGCAGATGATCTGGCAGCCCCAGCACTCACCTGAGGGCAAGTCTGGTAGGGATAAAGACGTGCTGAGACAGAGCAGTGAGACCATGCTGATTTCCCCACTATGCCAGAAGACAGCCCCATCAATTACTGATGGATCTGTAGAGCGAAGCCTTATGCATGCATAAAAAGCTTTATTGTTCTGGATCTTCTACTATTAGTCATCTGTGGAAAGCCTGAGTCAGATAATCTTTTGTACACATGCTGGGCTTGGCACTACTGCCCTGGGTAAAGCTCTGTTGCTAACATGCCATTGCTACTAGGAAGCTTTGGCAGGTGGAGAATGGGGATCCACGCTTAATGCTTAGGTAAAATAAATTGAATAAAAAAATAATATTCCAGATTTGATATTCTTTGAGAACTTAAAAATATTTTGAATGAATTGTTTGAATTTTTAGAAGAATTTTTAAAAAAATAATAAATATGTATAGTTAAAACAACCATTAACACTTATAATGAACTTTACTGCATCTCTTCATTCACAGAGACAGCTTTACCTCCTACTGATTTTAATTCTTCAGGTAGTTGCTTTCATATCTCTAAATAGTAGTTTGCAATAATCTTTGTTCCTTTACTGTGTTGATATGCAGGAGTTAGCTCATTTAAGTAATGTCCTGCCAATTTAGTTCTGTTACCAAACTTAGTTTCTCCATCTGCTGTTTCTGATCTTGTTACCTGTGGATGATTTCTCTATCCCCACCATATAGAAGGTAAGGAAGTTGTGGCTAGGATATCCCTATCCTTTCACTTCTGCTGATCTTTGTCAGTTTTATCTTTTATTTTGTGAATGTTGATGACATTTATATTCTCTTCTGCAACCTTGATTTATCTATAAATGGATTCTAAAAATTGAAAACTAGTAATTTACTACACAGCCGCTTACGGGGCTGTGATTATACTTCTGTATCTCTTCATCTGGGGCTGTGATTTCTCTGGTGCTCAGAAGAAACATTTTCTGATATTTATATATATATTGTATGTATACAAACATAGCTGTTTGTGTATGTGTATAATTAAAAAAAGTGGTTTGAGTGAATTTTTTCCTATGGAGTGTCTATTTAATAATTTTTTAAATTGTGAGTCTATATTATATCTGATGTTTTTTTTAAACTCTTAGTCATCCCTTTTTTTTTTTTTCAGTTAGGATCCTTTCTTGAAGAGAAAGGATCTTCAAAATGATTATACTCCTACCTAAAAACAAGTGCATGAGCAAGAAACCTGATGAGTTCTTGTGGTTTTGAAGATGTATTTAAATTGTACTCCAGTAGTTTGGGTAGTTACCAGATAGGTTGAAATCATTCCTCACAGGAATTTTACTCCATTGTTTTCTAACATCCTATACTGCTGATGAGAAATTGGACGCCCAGCTGGCTTTTTCACCTCTTTATGGCCAACTTTTTCATTTATCATCCTCTTTATCTTTGATGTCCTAGAATTTTATGGCTTTGTATCTTTTTTTCATTGCTCTTGCATGACACTCATTAAGCTCCTTAATTTGATGACATAGATGTACTGTATCTTTTGGCTCTGACACGTATTTTCATTTTTATTTATTTTATTTTTTTAAAGATTCATTTTTTTTTAGCACTCGTGCAAGAGAAAGTACGCATGCTTGTGCGCAAGCAAGGGGAGGGAGGGACAGAGAGGGAGAGAGAATCCTCAAGTGGACTCGTGCTGAGCATGCACCCTTACTTGGGGCTTGATCCCAGGACTCTAGATCATGACCTGAGGAGAAATCAAGAGTCAGTTGTTTAACTGACTGAGCCACCCATGCACTCCTATTTTTACTTAATTTAAAAATGACTTTTCTTTTTCCTTTGTTCTATCATTCCACATATTGTATGAGTCCCATATTAAGTCCCTTGAATTGATTTTATTTCCTTATCTTTTATAATTTTGCCTCTTAGTCTTTTTTTTCTGGGATATTAATCCTTCGTTCATATCAGAATTAATTTAGCGTATTTGATCTTGGTAGGCTGAAATATTTTCACACTGATTTATAGCCAAAGGAAAAAAACAGTTTTTTTGTTTTTTTTTTAAAGATTTTATTATTTATTTGAGAGAGAGAGAGAGCGCGCAGGCAGGGTGGCGGGGAGGGGGAAAGAATCTTGAGCGGACTCCATGCTGAGTGTGGAGCCCAGCACAGGCTCGATCCTACCACCCTGAGATCATGACTTCAGCCGAAACCAGGAGTCTGACACTTAACTCACTGAGCCACCCAGGGGCTCCTTTTTCTTTCTTTTTTTTTTTTTTAAGTTTTTATTTAAGTAATCTGTATAGCCAACATGGGGTTCAAATTCACAGCCCCAAGATCAAGAGTTGTATGTTCTTCCGACTGAGCCAGCCAGGCACCACCCCCGCCCTCCCACCAGAAATAGGTTCTGAAACCTTACTAAGTAGATGGAATTTTAAAGTCAACATCTCCAAAAATAAATAAATAAATAAATAAATAAATAAATAAAGTTAACATCTCTTATTATGGCTTATTTTGTATCATTATTTTCTAAATCTTTTCTTTCTATATTCATAAGAACTAGAGAAAAAAAAGGAACTTTAAAAATATAAATATTCCTTAACTTACAATGGGGTTATGTCCCAGTAAACTCACTGTTAAATTAAAAAATATTATAAGTTGAAAATGCATTTAATATGCCTATTGAATATCAGAGATTAGCCATGCCTACCTTAAACGTGCTCAGAATGCTTACATTAGCCTGCAGTTGGGCAAAATCATCTACACAAAGTGTGTTTGATAATAAAGTGTTGAATATCTCCTGTAGTTTATTGAATATTATAATGAAAGTGAAAAACAGAATGGTCGTTTACCCTTGTCATCACTGGCTAACTGGGAGCTGTGGCTGGCTACTGCCGCCCAGCAGCATGAGAATATGTTACTGCATATCACCAGCCGGGGAAGAGATCAAAAGTCAAAGTTTGAAATAGTTTTTACTGAACACGTATCACTTTGCTCCATTATAAAGTTGAAAAATTGTAGGTTGAACCTTTGTAAGTCAGGGACTATCTGTGTACTAACTGAAGGATTATGTTAATGATTCTTTATCACTAAGATAATTATCTATACTTGGAGAGTCGTTTCTCCAGTTCTATATCCCTTATGTATAATTTCTCCCTTACTTGGGAAATACTTATAACTGAAGAAAAGGTAGATTTTATTTATTTATTTACTTACTTACTCATTCATTCATTTATTATTTTTTAAAAGATTTTACTTATTAGCGGGGGGAGGAGCAGAAAAGAGAGAGGGACAAGCATACTCTCCAGAGTGTGGAGTCCGACATGGGGCTCGATCTCACAACTCTGAGATCTTGACCTGAGCCAAAATCAAGAGTCACCTAACCAACTGAGCCACCAAGGCACGCCAAAAAGGTGGATTTTAGAAGACAGCGAGTCTGTAATATACCTTTCCTTCTAGCAGTTGGTATAACCTTCAGCCTCAGCAGACCTTTGCAGAATAAAGAACGAGTAGATTTAATGAGAGCTCTTGAAGGGCTTGTTTTTGAGATTTATATAGCTTATATTCTTTCACATATTTTTATTAAACCTTCATGAATTGTAAGACTGTGGTGTAACTCATCTAGGAAGATAAGTATGATTTTTTTTATAGGTATAATTTTGCAAAAGTAAAAATTTTATGTGGTCTGTAACAAAATTTTGATATCGGTTGAGTCCTGATTTAGGACCGAGGATGTGATCTATTCTGGAGAATGTTCCATGTACACTAGAGAAGAATGTGTATTCTGTTGCTTTGGGATGAAATGTTCTGAATATATCTGTGATGTCCATCTCATCCAGTGTATCATTTAAGGCCTTTATTTCCCTGTTGATCTTTTGCTTGGATGATCTGTCCATTTCAGTGAGGGGAGTGTTAAAGTCCCCTACTATTATTGTATTATTGTTGATGTATTTCTTTGATTTTGTTATTAATTGGTTTATATAGTTGGCTGCTCCCACGTTGGGGGCATAGATATTTAAAATTGTTAGATCTTCTTGTTGGACAGACCCTTTGAGTATGATATAGTGTCCTTCCTCATCTCTTATTATAGTCTTTGGCTTAAAATCTAATTGATCTAAAAATTGTTCTGGGCATCATTATGAAATATATTTAAAACGGTGGTATTTGTTCTACTTTGTTTAATCATTTTATTTTATTGGCTTATTGAAGACTGTTAAGTAGTTGGAACTAAGCTAGTAAACCTAGCTGAATTACTTATAATTCTCATTTTGATTGTTAATTCCTTCCCTGAATTATTACAGTGAAGGCTTTACTTTGTGATGTTAAGCAACTATTGTAAATCCTGTATATTTGAGATGTTTTCTACATTTAGAATGTTATAAGTTGCCTAAAAGATAGAAGAGTTTGAAGATATGGATGTTAGGATTGACTCTGTGGTTTTGGATGAATTATTTCATTCCAGATCATTAAATAAGTGCATGGAAGGGCCACATTGCCTGAAACATATACCATGGCTGACAAACAGCCATATGACCCTGTTCTTGTACTTTTACAAGAAAAGTTTTACCTGCTTCTTCTAGAACTCAAAATTTAAAGTTATGCAGGGAGCATCATGTGCTGGTTGCTCATTAAATAACCTTATTTCTTATTAAATATGTAAATAGCTCTATGGATGAAGAGTAAGTTCACAGTATTAGGTAGTTTTATTGGAATACAACCATAACAATTCACAACCATAAAAGGAATTTAATCATGAAGTCAGAGGTTTGATTATAATGACAATATCCTTAAAAAGAAAGGTTACTGGAAATAATCTTTCTGTTTTAATTTTACCTTTCATTTGTGAATTATTTTATCTTCCTGATAGTGAGTTTTAACATCCATCTTTTCTTGGTGATGAGCAGACATGAGAAAAGGGACTCGTACATAAATATCACAGTTAATGATAAACTTCAAATATGTTTTGGCCATACCTTTCCTTATGGCACTTAGATTTCTGTTTTCTGTCTTTTATATTTCTCTCTCTCATGGTCTGTTTTAAAAATCATAACTTTTATCATTTTCCAAAAACAAAAATAATTATAAGCTAGTGACATGATTCTTTGCAAACTTTAAACATACCTGATTGCTTGGTTTTTGCCACTGGCTATTCCAGGAGAAGTAGTGAGTAGCAGTGCACAACACAGTTTGGAAAAAAAGTGCAATGAGATTAAAATCGTATAATGGCAGATTCTTCTCAGTGTCCTGATGGAAGGGTGTGTGTGGACATGTGTGCCTGCATGTTTCTCTTGGCAGAATTCATTCAGGGAGAAGTAATGTGGCAAACATTACTTAAACATAAAACAAGTTTTATCCTTGATAGTGATGAGGCTTTCATTTTTACCTGGCATATTGATAGGTGCAACAATAATTTGGAATGCAATTACTGGATCACATTATTTCAGATATTTAAATACTTATTTTATTCCGTGTAGGTTGAAAAATACTGCTTTTATTGTATTTGTGCTCGAGTATGTAATTACTTGGTTAAAACTGTAGCATTTCATAGAAGCATTGTAAACTAATGTTTATTCCTCAAGAGATAGAATAGATCAGCCTTCTGCCTTCAGAGGACTTTTAGGCAGCAAAAACTGAGAGGATGAAATATTTGCCCTCGGTCAGGTTGCTTTGAGTGTGGAGCGACAGAGGCAGGGGGAAGGATCATGGTAGCACCTGGTTGCGTTTGACTGGCCGAGGGGAATGTGGGGCAGACAGCAGGTCTTTCTGAAGAAATTACATAATGAATCAGTTTCTCTTTCTTCTTCTCTCCTTCTTTTCTTATAGGGCCCCTGTGTCCATGATGAGGATTCTGGCCTGTCACTAACAGGAAAACCTGCCCTTCAGGCTCTTTTATATCACTGCCATTTTTATGAACATTTGAATCAGATGATAAAACACTGTTACCTGGGACGGTATACATTTGATTTGAATTTTTCTGCTCTTGTTCGAACTTCAGAAGGCAGCGATTTAAATGGTAAGTACATTATATCTTTATTTTTATGAGATCTAACTTTTTAAAAACTGTTGAATACGTATGTGTTTGTTACAGGATATTTGAAAAATAGTGAAAGTACACAGGAAAATGCTTTTCTCTGGGCCTCACTACGCAAACATGACCTTCGTTAACGTCAGGGTGGGTTTTCTCCAGTCTTCTCTCTCCTGTATCTTTTGTTTGTTTTACATGATTGTGTTCATATCTATGTACATTTTTGTTCCCTCCTTCCACTAAACATTGCCTAAGCATTTTTCTACGTTATAAATTCTTCATGGAAACCATGTGACATCTGATTAATGTTTAATAAGCTATTCATGCCCTTCAGTAAAGTTTTACAGTTTTTTTCTCTATTAGATGTTTTAAACTTTTCGGAATTTTCTTCCTAGGCAATCAAGAATGAGACCCTTTCCTACTAAATTTTCTAATTTGTTTTGTAATATATCAAAAAGCTATTTGTTTTTGGTATGGTACTCATTTATCAAAATATCTTGCTGAAACCTTCTTATATTTATTTGTAGATTCTTTTGGATTTCTATGATCTTGGCATGTATAAATACTTTTGTCTCATAATAATAACTTAATGATTTTAAAAAGTAAGTTATATTTTTAAAATTAATTTTTAATAGCAATTTTTGAAAATCTTGACATAGTTTCACACTTATAGAAGAGGTGCAAGAATGCAAGAATGTTCTCAAATGTTAACATTTTACTGTATTTATTCCCCTGTGCCATGCGTATGCATATGTATGTGTTTATATGCATGTATACATATATTTTTTTCCCGAGGTATTCTAAGAGTGAATTGCAGACATAGTTCCTTTACTCCCAGATACTTAAGTGTGAGCTTCTAATTCACTTTTCTCCTCAATTCTTGAAGGAATTGAGTGGAAAATGACATTTGATGGAGATTTTGAACATTTTCATTTTTTAAGAGGAAGAGAGAGAGAAAGATGGGGTGGAGGGGGCGTAGAAGAGCGAGAGAGAGAGAGAATCTGAAACAGGCTCCACACCCAGTACAGAGCCTGATGTGGGCTTTCATTTCCTCACCCTGAGATTATGACCTGAGCTGAAATCAGTCAGACGTTTAACCAACTGAGCCATCCAGGCACCTCAGAAATTTCTGAAATTTTAAATAAATGTCCTTATTAGGAAAGTGACCTATTTCATTGTTTGGATTTCTCTGGGTCAGTGTTACTCAGAGCATGGCTCTTGAACCACCATATTCAAATCTTTTGTGATTGTGTTAAATGCAAAATTACAGCTCTTACCCTGATTTGGGGGAGTAGAATCTCTGGGAATAGGACCCAGGAAATTTCTTTAATAAGCATTTTATGCTTCTTATACACATTAAAGTTTGGGAGCTAGTGGTCTTGATAAATTGTATTAAATTAAGCCAAGCTCCATTAATTGTCATTAAAATTTTTGTGAAACTAGATTTATATATAAATTAATTAAGAATAATAAAAATTAAGCAAACTTTTTTCCTTAGTTCTTGGTTGGTTTCCTGGAACAAGTTCTTTACTGGTATCCTATAACAAGTATTCTTTCTGTTAAATGTTTTAATATGGAGGAGACTGTATTCATGTTGACAGTTTTCCTGTTGTCACAGGTTTAGATGACTCATTGAAGTTTTGGAGGGCTCCATCTAGGATGTCCAATCAAGATCAAGATTCAAGTTCTCTCTCCACCTTGGAAACAATGGTACTTCCAAAGAATGCTCGAGTGCTTCATTTTGAATCTCTGAAAAAATTTGAATTTACATGGTGGATAGATAAGACTGTATGCAGAGTATAAGGTTATGATTAAAATAGCTGTGATTTACTTATTTATTTTTAAAAAATATATTTATTTATTTACCAATTTATTATTTATTTATTTATTATTTTATTATTTTTTTGTAATGAACCAATTTATTATTTAAAGTAATCTCTGTAGCCAGCATGGGGCTCAAACCCACAGCCCTGAGATCAAGAGCCCCATGCTCCACTACTGACTAAGCCAGCCAGGGCCCCATAGCTATGGTTTTTTAAACTGCGGTCTGTGTAGAACTAGGGTCTAATGTGCTCATAGAGTTACACTGGATGTCCTTTTAGATGAATTTACAACCTTTTTTTTCACCTTATTTGATAGAACCAGAAGCATCAAAATTTAAAAATGTTTATCAGTAGTAATAGAATAGATCCCATATGATAATAATGCTTGAATACTGTGCAGTTTTGCTGAAGGGCAAAGCAATTTGGAGAGAATGGAACCATTCAAATGATTTCTCTTTGGTCCTGTAGATTTTAAGCACTTTTCGAAATACTTGCCTGAGGTAGAAGCTTGTTTTGATGATCTGAAATACCTGAAACTTATGCCTGCCTGCCTGCCTTCTGTCTTTTCATATATAAGTTGCTTTGTTCTCAAAAGTTGAGACACATTAAGTATTTCTAAGTATGACTGATGTTAGGTTTCACTTGTTTTACAAGCATATGAAACCATTTCCTCTCAACTGGAAAGCATGACTTTGAGTCGTAAAGTGTTTTTGGAACAGTTACTGTGTCGTAGACCCTGTCAGGAAGGCAAAGGCTTGGCACTCCTGCTATTGGAGCAAAAAAATATGAGAATAATAAATAATTAAAAGGTAATAATAAGATTCACTTCCTGTAGTTTCTCAACACTGGTACTTTCTGCTGCAGTTTTAGGAGTTATTTTTTACACGTAGTCTCAGAAGAGGTTGTGGGTAGTGCTGTATTGAACCTTTATTTGGAAAAGTAGAGTAATTACCCCAGTTCCACTAGATGTCATGCTTTCCTTTCCATGCTAGAAATAGTATGTATCTTCTTCTCAACAAGAGAAATAATATAATTCAATGCAAAAAAGAGCTATATTAATTTGTTATTTAATTCACAGAAGGGCAGCACTAATATGTGCTTAAAAGTAATTCTTAGGCTTCCCTGTCTATTAAAAGGGCTATCCGTAGACTAACCTTGAAATTTGTACATTCTTCAGCTCTTTGGCTTGTAGTAAAGAGGTACTCAGTAAGGAGCAATTGCTCTGATTAACTTCGAGTCATCTTAGCTATTTTGTAGATACCGAGTTGTCTTTATTCTATGCAATAATACTAAGTACTTTTGCATTTTTCTATTTTATAAGAGATAATAATATATAACAATTATATATTCTATATAGTAATAGATATTTTAATAATAACAAATCTGATACATCAGGTTTTCTGAGAAAAATTATAGAAATATGTTATTATAATCATTAAAATAGAAACATCTTTATTAGCATAAGACTCTAACTTGCTTGTGTTTGGATGTTACATATTCTTTTAGAAATAAAAACCAATGAAATCTTTTTTTTTTTAATAAAGAATTCTTATTGTAGTTCTATGTGGGATTGATTTTGTGGGGTTTCTCAAAAGATAATTATCTGTTGGAGTTTTTACGTTCTTCTTTTTTTTTACATTTCTTCTTCTGGATTTTAAGTAGAAGAGCTTTGGTGTTGGTGACTTGCTCACCAAATTGGTGACTTTTATTCACAGAAGTAGTTTCACTACCCCAAATTTTGCTAATTGTCATGTCATTCCTGTTCCAACAGGAAAAAAAAATTGGAGAATTTATTCATTATACCAGTATTTATTTATTTATTTATTTAAAAAGGTTTATTTATTTATTTGGTGGGGGAAACGCACAAGAGGGAAGGGCAGAGAGAGAGGGAGAAACCTCTGTAGACTCTGCAGTGAGCACGGAGCCTGCCGCGGGGCTCTGTCCTACCACCCTGAGATCAGGACCCGAGCAGAATTGAGAGTCAGACACTTAACCGATTAAGCCACCCAGCGCCCATGTACTATTACTTTAAACCGAAGCTGTCATACCTAGACCAGCTAATAATTTCTTAAGGATAAGAATATGTTGAAGTTACAATAAAGGTATCAGTTTAGTGGATTTAAATCTTGCCAATAAGTGTATCTGATTATTTATATCGTTATTTTGTATATTTGCCAGATATGACAAAAGATGCAATTTGTTCATTGGTTTGTTTTTCCATTTTGTCTTTCTAAGGAAAGCACTGTCTTTTGATTTGAGTTGTAATCATCGAATGTGTTGTCACTGGGTTGTTATCCATTCTGTGCAGTTAATGCCACATTAGGGACTTTAATGGTGTTGTCTAATGAATATAGTAGCTCAGTTTGGCAAACTTTGTAGGGATTGGTGCATTGCCCTTATAACTAACCATCTTTTCAGAGATGGCTTCTATCCAGCCCAGTGTCTCTTTCTCCCAGGTAGGAAGGGTCAGGCATTGGTTGGTTTTCCTCCTGAAATCTCATTTCTACTTTTTAGAAATATCCACACTAGATGGGGACTTATGCCTAGTATATACCAGTATGCAGCAAAAGCTTTCTGACCAAAATGTGCATTTTTTAAAAACTACTGTTGAGCAGAATTATGTCTGTATTTTTTTAATCTGTTTTATCAGTTGCCAAAATAAAGGAGAGGTGGTTTCTTTCCTTTTGAGCTTTTCTTTGTGAAATATGTGATTGTTTGAAACTTATAGGAGCATCAGTTTAAATAGAACTGATTTTATTTTAGTTTATTTAAACATTCAAAGAGAAGTTACTCATGGGATTCTAACTATTGCTCTTTTACAAAAGAAGAGATTAAGGCATGCAAGGATTAAGTGTCATGTTCAAGATTCCAGTACTGGTAACTGATAAGAGCATTGTTTGAACCCAGAAGTATGTTTGGCTCTAGAGCCCAGGTTGTTGACCGTGATGTTCTACTCCTTCACGACAAAGCCAGATGTGGTAGGTGCCATAACAGATGTTCTAGTCAGGGTGCAGTGAGGTTACAGCAGAGGGCATCATGAAACAGAAAGTGATTTTGTATAGGAAGTGGTAATTGAAATAAGCTTTGAGGGGTTAGTCTTTCTTAGATGTATGTACACATTTTCAGGGAACCAAAAAGATATGCAAAGTTGTCTTAGGATTCAATACCTTTTGACAAGAGTTGAAAGTCTTGTCAGGAACACGAAGCACAAAGAAAACATACTGGCATTTATGTGGTTGTGTGGTACTAAAAGCATTAGATACTCAGAAAATGTCTGGTTTGTTTGGAATATGCAACAAGGCCAAAGTTTAATTACTAGGTAGGGGTTAGCTAAGAGAGCTAAATCTGTTTTTGGTTTGAAGAGGTAAGATGTAATAGCTGTAAAGATACAGACATAAAGGCATTTCAGCTGAGTAGTATGCATGAAACGTTAACGTTGACATTATAGAAATATGCATTGGCATTTGTGTGAAGGTAGTTACGAGTTATTTTATAGAATGAGGAACAGACCAAGGACAGTTAAAGCAGGGATGAATTGAAGTAGTTTTTTAGAAGAAAAATCATTTTGGCATAGGAATTAGTGATAGAGTAGGTACATACGTCCAGTGCAGTGACCCCAGGAAAGCCTGTGGAGTCAGCTGTTTGCATGATGGTGGAGATAAAGAGGATGATATACTTTGTTTAGATAAATTTCAACCACTTGGGGATTACCCAGGATCTAAGACCTTGTGTATTTTAGTTAGAAAGACAGTATAAGTGAGATTCTAGTTCCTAAGTGTTGGTAATTTAGGCCACAGGGCAGTAGTACAATGAAAGTAAGTTTGTTGTGGTATTTTTTTGTGTGTGTGTGTAAAAATGTAATATTGATTCTTTTTTTAAAAAAAGATGTTTTTATTTATTTTAGAGAGAGAGAGAGATAGCATAACTGGGGGTGAGGGGGAGGAGCAGAGGGAGAGGGCGTAAGAGAGAGAGGCAGACTTCTTGATGAGCGCAGAGCCTGACGCCAGCCTTGATCTCAGGACCCATGAGATTGCACCCTGAGTCAAAATCAAGAGTCAAGACACTCAACTGACTGAGCTACCCAGGAGCCCCTAATATTGATTCTTTTAATAAGACTTAGATATTGATGGTTAGTAATACCTCCATGTTAGTTTTTTCTACTAGGATTTTTGTGTGTGTGACATTAGAATGAATATAATGGCTAGTGGAAATAGAATATGCATTCCAGTCTGTGTATATAGTGTATACTATTTTATAAATATTCTTTTAAAAATCATTGGAAAGAGCAAATAATATTTATTTTGTGTTTTTTATCTGTATTTTTTATTGCTTTGGTGTGCTTGAAATTATCCAGCCTAAGTAACTATAGAGGTATAGCCATTACTGTCAAGTGCAAACATTTAAGGAAATGGCAAAAACGTTTTGAGATTGATTTCAGCAACTTTATTAAGCGGGTAACTGTAACTGAAATAAGTAAAATAGGTTTGGGTCTTATTTTATATTTGTACTAAAATATATTTCCTTAATTTTGGTAAACCTGGTTATTTTTTGTAGTCAGTTTTGATATATGTGGAGAGTCAGCCTTGGGCCTTTAGAGCTCAGATGACAATAGCTTCATCTAGTTGGCTCTTGGCTGGAGAGCTGCAGATGGGTTCAGGTGTTAAGTCTACACCATTTGAGAGCAGAGCTCTTTCACAAATGAAGAAGTGGTATCTCCAAGAATCCGGGTATTTGGTGTAGGGTCACAAAGCTGATGGAGACAGGAATAGGACGATAAGCTCTAGGAAACTTGTTCTCTTAGGGCACAGGGATGTGATTATATCCTAAGCTTAAATCTTGGCATGCGAGTGAGTGGATCTTGTATCATCTTAGACTCGTTGCTTCAGTGATATTTCTCTGAGCTTCCTTTTTTTTTTGTATTGTACACAGTCCATTTGAATCGTGGATCTATATAGTCGAAGTGATTTGAAGTTCTTCTTATAATTTGGTGAGAATTAACAATTACAAATTGTGAAGTGTCCCATCTGTAGTACTGAACATGTGAAACCTGTTCCTCAGAAACTTTCCATACTTTGTATTTTGCCATGTTTTAAAAATTTGAGTCAATTTGTACCCCGTCTTTTTCATCTCACAGATCCTCATTTTCTTCCTTTGTTCCCTTAATTTTTAAAAAACCAAATAACTTACTTGGAAAACAATCTACTTTTGATGAAAGAGGATATAGAAAATATTATAAAATTACTTGACATATAGCATTCAAAAAACTTCGAAGTATCCAGTGAACACTTCCATTTCTGTAGGGCAGAATACAAAAGAAAATAGTTTTGAACATAGATGCATTTTGTTTGTTTGACAGAAATTGTGGTGTTTTTAGACCCAAATTCTACTTTGATATGGTAAACGACTTTGCTATTTGCTGCTACTTCAAAGGGACTCTGTTAAAATTGTAACTGCCTATTTTACAATGAGGCATGATTTAGAAATCTTTTTTAGCTATCAAATCTGTTTATAAACACATTGAAGCAAAGGTTATTATCTTTTTTAGTTTTTATAAGCAAAATTTGATTGTTTTACGACAGTGGTAACACCAGTTTATCTGTACTAATAGGCTTTTATTGCCTGTTACAATACCAGAAAGTTGAAGGGTAGAAGTATATATACTTCAATTCAAGGAATACTCAGTTTTACTTGTCTTATCAAGGGAATGTAAATTAAAAATCTCAAGATGTGTCATGGGGCAGACAAGAAAGAGGAAAGTGTCTAGATTGTGATTTTGTACTGAAGTCATTTTAATGAATTTAATGAATAGAGCAATGACAGAAGAATTAGACAGACTCCCTGGTATGAGGACAGCCCTGGCCCCCCACGTGGGGCTTTATGGTTACTGTGAGAGCAAATGAGAAGGTGTGTTCTCTGCTGTGAGGGGTTGGTGGGGGTTGGGGGGAGAGGGGACTAAGTACACTCAGCTTGGCTGGCCAGCATTCTGGAGGTTTGTCTGAGGGCTTCCTCGGACTTGAGTGTATTGGTGCTTCTGTGAACATAGTCCTCAATGAGAATCCTATTTAAAGTGTGACCTTGTGGTCCTTTTCTCTAAATGAGGACCTGGACTAGATCAGGCCTTTTCTGCTTATGGCATTGTGGGCTTATGTGAGCCTCCTCCACCTTCCAGAAGCTAATACTTGAATATTAAAATGAATTAGTTGTTACTTGGATTTCAAGGTAAGTAACATATTTGTGTGTATATGTATATATACACATATGCACACACACATACATACACTTACCCTGTATGGTAACTTTATGTATATATATACACATATAATATATAAATATAAATACAAATTTACCATTATTATTATACATATATACACATATATACATGAATTCGATTTATACAAAGTTACCATTATTATATACATATATACATATATATGCATATTACCATATATATATATAAACTACATATATACACACATATATATAATACATACACACACACACACACACACACACACACACACACACACACATATAAAGTTACCATACAGGATAAGTTATAATACAACTAAGTTAGGGGCTTTCTAAAATATTTTCTAAATTTGTATATCACTTCCATGGACTATACTGAGGAAAATCACAACTTTTATTAATGCTTGACTTTTGCTCACTTCTTGTGATTTTGCTTTTTTCTAATGAGCCAGGTATTCTGTGGGCCCTTAGGAACTTTTTTATCCTGCACTGAGTGCTGCCTCTTCTTGCCAGTAGGGAGGACTGGATATAGTCTATCCCCTCTTATTGCCCAAATGTTTAAAGGCTAAAACACATTCCTTTAACTTTTGCATGACTGAGACAGTCTGCCCTACTTGATTCATAATAAACTTATAAAATATGTTTCAGATGGCACACGCAAGGGATGTTTAGGGAAAAGATAAAGGATTCTAGCAGCATTGTCTTCTTAAATTTTATTATACAAAAAAGGGAGCTTATGGCAGGTGCCGTATCATCTTTGTGATATTAGTCTCAGTTATGATTGTTGTTTTCATACACAGTGAAAGTTATTTGGATGTCTGTTGAAAGGAATTTTTTTTTAACATTTCTTAGAGTCAGTTGTAGGTAAATATCATTTTTAAAAAAATAAATTTTAGGTTTTTTTCCTATTATCTGGATCTATTATTAGATAAAATAAGGTATTTAATATATAATTACTTAAGAGTATTTATTTAAACTGAAATTTATCCAGGTTTACTTTTTAAGATGACTTAATGTGCTTGGCTTACATTTATTGGCTATACCTTTCAGTTATTGTTTTGTCATACTTGAAGTGGTGAGAGATGATTAAAGTCTTAATTTGAAAGGGGGATTTTAAAAACTGTATATAAATTCCATCAACCATTTTCTTCAGATTTATATTCTCTTTACTAACAGAAACTGAAGGGGGCACCTGGGTGGTTCAGTCATTAAGCGTCTGCCTTCAGCTCAGGTCATGATCCCAGTGTCCTGGGATCGAGACCCGAGTTGGGCTCCCTTCTCTATGAAAAGCCTGCTTCTCCGTCTCCCACTCCCCCTGCTTGTGTTCCCTCACTCACTGTTGTCTCTTTCTGTCAAATAAGTAAATAAATAAAATCTTAAAAAAAAAAACCCTGAAAACAAAAATAACCTTGCTGTTTTGCTTTTATTTTGTTATACCTACATTATATGTTAAGATAAAACACCATCAGTATACAAGTTCTGAGCTGTATGGTATCTGAGTTTGAGGTAGGGTTGATTCGTAAGTTCTAGTGACAGCTCATACTGTATGTATGCGCTGACATGGAGCTCATCCAGGTTTGGGAAGTTCAGGCTATTTCAGAGAAATAAATTGATGGTAAGAAAAAGAGTGATCTGACCTCTCCAGATAAGGTATATTTCATATAGAAGGTGCCAGATACATCAGTTTGAACTTTTTCCATTTTAGGAGGCCACACAGTCTACTCATCTGTAAACCTGTACGTGAAATTGTGTTTGTCTTCTACAGAATTCATGTTATGTTTAATGTTTTAAAAAATACTGATTTCTGAAACATCGTGTCAACATACTGCCTGAAATAGTTCTTTTGTGATATGGGAAAGGTAGAGAAAAATCTTTTTTTTTTTTTTTAAAGATTTTATGTATTTATTTGACAGACATCACAAGTAGATGGAGAGGCAGGCAGAGAGAGAGAGAGGGAAGCAGGCTCCCCGCTGAGCAGAGAGCCCGATACAGGACTTGATCCCAGGACCCTGAGATCATGACCCGAGCCGAAGGCAGTGGCTTAACTTCTCTTGATTTTTTTCTTAGGCACTATTAAAATTTGTGTGTGCCATTTGAAACTTATAAAAAGAACCCCTCTTATTATGAGTCAAGTGGGGCAGACTATGACAATCATGCAAAAGTTAAAGGAGTATGTTTTAGCCTTTTAACATTTTGGTACTAAGAGGGGATAGGCCATATCCAGACGTTAAAATCCTAAATGGGCTTCAAATCAAAACTTTGTTTCTTTGAGTTACTGATTTACATAACTTCCAGCAAGCCCTATAAGAAGAAGTAAGAAGTGCCATTCAAAAAACTTACAACTCTAGGGGCACCTGGGTGGCTCGGTTGGTTAAGCGGCTGCCTTTGACTCAGGTCATGATCCCAGGGTGCTGGGATGGAGCCCCACATTGGGTTCCCTGCTCAGCAGAGAGCCTGCTTCCCCCTCTCCCTCTGCCTGCTGCTCTGCCTACTTGGGCTCTCTCTCTATATAGCTCTCTGTCAAATAAATAAATAAAAATCTTTAAGAACCCCAACAAACCTACAATTCTAGGGGCACCTGGCTGGCTTGGTTCTTAAGCGTCTGCCTTTGGCTCTCAGGTCATGATCCCAGGGTCCTGGGATCGAGCCCCGCATCAGGATCTAGGCTCGGCAGCAGGCCTGCTTCTCTCTCTCCCACTCCCCCTGCTTGTGTTCCCTCTCTTGCTGTGTCTTTTTCTGTCAAATGAATAAACAAAATCTTAAAAAACAAACAAACAAAAAACCCCAACTCTCAAGATGTGGAATGTTTTCCAGTCATATGAACTGGTGTAGTTTTGTTATTAACCTTCTTGTTTAAGGATATTTTGTATATATTACTTATGTTTCACTTTCCACGTGGTAACATTGAATGAATGTTACAAATAACATAATTTTCTTTGCTGCTTGATAGGTGGCACCTTCGTCGGGTAGTGCTGAATTTCTGCCATGTGGACCCTCAGCAGTGTCCCTCCCTGAAGCCTCACATGACCAGTTTGTGGCTCAAGGTACTTTTAGGAAGACATTCTACTTTCAAAAAGAAAAATGACAAGTCAGTCCAGATTTTTTGAAACTAAATACCTACATAAAAAAAAAAATTAAATAAGTCACAAAGCACAGTGAATGTCTAAATAACAACACCATGAAGTGGCCCAGAACATGATAGAATAAATATATCAGAAATTAACAAACCATGTGCCCTTACCTAATAAATGGAGCTTAGGTGTCTGATTGACATATGGTTTCTTATTAGTTAGGTATAGATATTTCGTGTTTGAACTGGAGAACTAATAGATATTAGTTACCTTTATTTTGCTCCCTCTTTAGGGAAACACTTCAATTTACCACAGTACTCCTCTTAAAAGTGGAGAGAATCTGGTCATAAGTATTTTTCAAGGGGAATACTTCCATTTTAAAGTCCACAAAATGGTGTTGCATCTTTATTTTATTAGAGATGCTTGATGAGTAGCCTGGGGTTTATTTTTATTAACGGTAATATATAAATTCTATTCTTTGTATTAGGGACTGCTTCCAACTCTGTTATGCTTCAAACTTTATATATTTGGAACATTACAGCTTGACTTGTGTTTGTTCTAGAGAATGTACAGGCCTTTATTCAGTAGCACTAAATTCATCACCTGTAAGGAATATACTCCCTAAAAAGAAGGTAATTTTAAACACTGAAATATAAGCATCTGCAGGGAAAAGGCTTTCTAAAACTTCAGAAAAAAATTGCTTAATTAAGGCTTTCCTCTGAATTTTTATTATAGTATTTGTTCCCTAACTTCCTAAACAGTGTCCCATTTGGTTTTTTTTTAGTAAGATATGTTAACAGTATAAAAAAAGTGTTTAATTGTAGAAAGTACTCGTTTGATCCTCTAAACAATAAAAGGAGCAAACTCAGGTTGTTTAAATAGTTGACACAGAGCATGAAATGAAATTTGATAATGAATTTCATGAACGTTTATCTCTGAAAGTACGTTGCATTACTCTTTTTTAATAACTTCATTGAGAATAATTTACATACCATAAATCACCCATTTAATAAGTGAATTCATAGGTTTTGAGTCTGTTCGCAGACTTGTGCATCACCACAGTCAATTGTAGGACATATTCATCACCCCAAGAAGAAACCTTGCCATTAACAGTCACTCTTCATCTCCTTTGATCCTTCCTAGTCCTAGGCCATTATTAGTCTACTTTCCCTCCTTAAAGATTTGCCTGTTACGGAAATTTCATAAAAAAGCAATCATATAGTATGTGTTTTATTGTGACTTTTTTTTTCACTTAGCATCATGTTTTCAAGGTTGATCCATGTTGTATTATGTGTCAGTACTTAATCTCTTTTTATTGCTACAAATCCTCCACTGTATGGATATACCACATTTTATTTACCCATTCATCAACTGATGGACATTTGGGTTTTTCCCACTTTTTTGCTATTATGAGTAATACTGCTGTGGATATTCATGTATAAGTTTTTGTGTGGACATACAGTTGTGTGGGTTTTTTTTGTCTTTTTTTTTAGTTGTATTATTCTTTATTTGGATTTTATTTTCAAGGATTATGCTTAGAATATGTATTCACGCACAGTTTTACAGGTTGCCAATCACTTAAGTGTGTATGTTTGACAAAAAACTTTTTAGTCCTTTTTGTTGAAACTGCCACTGAACAGTGCTGCAAAGCATCGAGTATATATTGTCAGTGAGCCATGATACTAGAGCAGTTACTTTGTTGTTGTTAAATACCTTCTGGAATCCCATCTCTTTAATAGAGTATTAAGATAAAATGTGATTTTTTTTTGTTTTTATTTATTTTTTGGTGATAATGAGATTTTAGTTCCCTCAGCCGGAACATCCAGCAGGATTTGCCGATAAAGCTGGTTAGTCCTTTTATTTGTTGTTTTGCTAATTCTTAATTAACCAGGAAATTAATATACTCCAAAGTGATTTAGGACAGGGTGGAAAAAAATTGTCTCTAGCATGTACATTAGGGCCACTTGAGACATCCAAGTTTTCATTTTTAAATTTAGTTCCTAACTTTTGTAAAAGAAGAATTATTTTATTTAAAAAAAAAAACAAAAAACCCTAACAGGATCACTTACAGGATCTGTAAGCTTACATTTGATATACAAAGATGAAAAGGATCATTAAAAAATAAAAATGTTCATGTATTTGAGGACTACTGACATAAACAAATGTGATAATTTCTTTAGATAAAATATAAAAGTTTATTTAAATATATTAGATGAGTTTGAATTTCTTAACCTCCATGCCCTCTCCTTTTATTGATCTTCTTCTATATCCTTGGCCTAAAAATGCTGAAACCATCAGGCTCCCTGCTCAGTGGGAAGCCTGCTTCTCCCTCTCCCACTCCCCCTGCTTGTGTTCCCTCTCTTGCTGTCTCTTTCTCTCTCTGTCAAATAAATAAATAAGTCTTTTAAAAAATAAAAAATATTAAACATCAAATCTTTTTTGATGTTACATAGCCCCAAAGTTATATAGTCCTAATTCTTCCCCTGAAGGAATTAATTACAAGGGAAAATTGAACTTTACAGTGGAGGAGCTGGGTAGATACCACTTCGATCGAATGGCTGAAGGTAACACCACCAGTAGCAGCACAGACAGGAATCCTGTTTTTCCTGCTGGGATTCACTGAAGATCCACTCATGAGGAAACATCAAACATCAGGCATTCTACAAAGTAACTGGCCTGTGCTCTAAAGGAAATAAGTGAGGGTCATGAGGGAAAGTCTTGAGGCAGATTAACAAAGATAGCTTTCTTATTAACCATCCCTTGTTGAGTTTTCTGGAAAAGGTGCACGGTCTCATGTTCAGTTCTAAAATCCAGAATCTGAAACCTCAAAAGTTTTCTCAGAATTCACTTGGTGAAAAACCTGCCTGTACCTGAATACCGTTACTGCGGAACCTGAGCAGTACTGGTTTGAGGTGGTGTTTCTTCCTTTCGGCCTCCTCCTGACTGTACATGGGTCACACCATAGAAGTACTCATTTCATTGTGGGGTATTGCCCAAGATCCCATTAAAGGTGTGAGTTAATGTACGGTACGTGTATCTTATTGTTTTTCTAAGATCTGAAATATTTTGAATTCTGAAGCATTTCTGGCTCCCAGAGCTTTAGAAAAAGAGTTGTAGACCATCTATTCCTTAATGTCTGAACACTTGAGGACACAAAATGTGCACTACCCTTCTTGTCTAGGGTCTTTCACTGTCACCCAAGGCAGACACAGACAGACAGACAGACACACACACAGACACACACACACACACACACACACACACGCAGAGTGGAAGAGTTGGATGTCTGCTTCCTTGGCCTCAGGGTTGAGATGAGTTGGGCACTAAGGCGATTCCCCAGCCATCTCTCTTTGGCATTTTCAGACTTTCAGGGACTTTCCTCAATTATCAGAACTTGTGAATATTGTGCATAACCACAAAGTAAGCACAGTTGTGATAATCTTTATGCTTGTTTTCAGTAATGGGTCAGCCTGAAACTGTATCAGCACAGCTTCCTCGTGACACATCCCTTCCCGCCGCTCTGCCCAGGCAGTGTGTGGTCACCCCACCTCTCCTTTCAGCCGTGTGTGGCCTGCTGGATGGGCTCTTGGCGATCGCTCCGGGAGACGGTGCCCGTGCTTTCCGGCAAGCCCGGCTCATTGAGCTGCTCTGTAGGTAAGACAGGCAGCTGGTAGAGATGAGTGGACACCAGCTCTGCTCACGACTCGGTGTAAGACTGCATGCGTGCTGCGAACATATCTTTACCTTTTCTTTTTTTTGGCCCATTAGATTGAAGGTTTCTTCTTGCCAGAATTTTCTTTTGCCAGAATTGTCTTGACAGTTTTAGTTTGGATCTATGACAGCACTCATATTGGTTGGTTATGTTGACGTTATGCACTCCCACCTTCTGATTTTTTTTTTTTTTAAGTAATTCAGAGGTTCTAAACCTTATCTGTCCTCCACCATACTCAAGAAGTATGATACAGTCCCCTTGGCCATTCTAAATGGAAATGAAAGAGGTCATTCATCTCCCTAGGGTTATATCAGATCGTAGCCACATCAGTTGAAAATCATTGTTTAAATTCATTTGGAGTTTTTTTCATTTTTGAGATTAAGCTCTTTGTTTTGTATTGTTTTGTTTTTGGTTTACACTTTTAATTTGAAATAACTTAGAGAAAATTTGCAAAATAGTGTAAAGAATTCCTGTGCACCCTTCACCCAGCTTCCCCTAATGTGAACATACTACATAGACATAGTCCAGTGATCAAAACCAGGAAATCAATCTTGGCATAATGCTTTAACTAAAGCAAAAAAAGTGATATTTGAATCCCAACAATTTTCTGTTAATGCCCTTTTCTTCTGTTGTACGACCCAGTCAAGAATCCCACATTGCATTCAGTGGTCAAATCTGTTTAATTTCCTCCCTTATGTGAAGGTTCCTCAGTCTTTTGTTGTCCTTCATAATCATGGTCATCAGGAAGTACTATGACAAAATTTAGGAAATCTTGGTTTTCTTCTTTCATTTAGCTAATATTAATGAACTTATGGCAGGACCTTCGGATGGTCATATTGGTTATATGGTATAATGAGAAAGTCTGCAGATCCTCAGCGAGCCTGACTTAAGGTCTTATTATAGTTCATTCACACCCTAGCATTACAGTTTTGGGAAAGTTATTTTAATCTCGGTGGTGTCATTAATAACATCTGTTTAATGGGATTCGTGTGAGGATTTAGTGCTGATGTCTAGGATACTCTCTTTATAGTATCTGCTCCTGTTCTTTCTTCCCACAACCAGATTCTTAGAGCCAGCCTACCTCCTCCTGTTGACTACTCAGTCATTTGCATTTCTCTGCCCGTGGACATTCACTGTCTGAAATACCTTCTTCTTCTTGGTCAAATCACAGTGCTTTCTTTTTCTTTTCAGGATATTAAGAAAACTCTAAAAAGAAAGAAGTATCCCTTTCAGCTCACTTTTCATTACTTATTTACCATTTATAAGTAAGCTATGGGGTGTGAGTTTGTTCTCATTTACTTGTCATCTTTATACTGTGGGACCTACAAGAGTTGGAAAGGAACCCACTAGTCAATTGACTTTTCCTGATGGATGTTTTCCTGCCTTGCAAAGATCAGAATGGAGCTTTAGGAATCCTCTGGCTTCTCAAGGGTCAGCCAGGAGTCTGCTGTGAAATTAGGCCACAGAACTATTAAAGGATCTTTTATGGCAAAGGCTTGTCATATTCTGTACCTGTTCTTTATTCCTGACTTAAAACAATTTTCCTGTTTGTTTTGCATTATTTTGGTTTTTACTTTCTAAATCAGAACTTATTTCCTAGCAAATATTTTTCCTGTTTTACAGGGGAAACTAACCACCAAGGTTTTATTCTTTGCTTTCCTTCAAAAAGAGCTTCATTATATTTTATTCTGCTTTTCATTAGATATTTTTTTGCTTCCCATGTTTATTGGATAAGATCTTTCCTGTGGGGACGCCTGGGTGGCGCAGTTGGTTGGACGACTGCCTTCGGCTCAGGGCGTGATCCTGGAGTCCCGGGATCGAGTCCCACATCCGGCTCCCAGCTCCATGGGGAGTCGGCTTCGCTCTCTGACCTTCTCCTCGCTCATGCTCTCTCTCATTGTCTCTCTCTCTCAAATGAATAAATAAAATCTTTAAAAAAAAAAAAAAAAAAAAAAAAAAAAGATCTTTCCTGTGTTCTAAAATACTATAGGCTACCTTTTTATATATAGTTACTGTCTTTATGAAAATCTTTTCTCTTTTTTTGTTTTTATTTTCTATTCGAGTATAGTTGATACACAAAATGTCACAGTACTTTCAGGTGTGCATCTTAATTATGCGACAGATTTATGTGTAATGCTGTGTCCCCTACGAGCATACTTACCATCTGTCCCGTTACATTGCCATTACAGTATCGTTGACTACTATGTTCCTTACGCTGGGCCCTTTATTCCCATGAGTTACTCATTCCCTAACTGGAGGCCTGTATCTCCCACTCCCCTTCACCCACTTTGTCCAACACCCCCACCCACGTTCCCTCTGGCAACCATCAGTTTGTTCTCTGTTCTTAAATTTAAGGGTATAGTCAGACTTCAAATACTAATTTATTAATTTTTAATAAGCAGCATACAACTCCTCTGGAGGGTTTTCTTTTTCTTTTCTTCGCAGGATTGCAGATGCCACCCTCCTAGAGAGCTGTGTCCAGGAGCTCAAGGCTCCGCTGCCTTTGTCACCCCCAATTGAACACACTCAGGCTCAGGTAAGTGTTAGGCCTCCCTCCCGCCTCATGTCTGTTTGCATATTTTTTTGCTTCAAGTGCCAGAGAGATTTCTGCCGAGAATATACTAACCGTTGGAGAGGGATGGGAATCTTAGGTGATACACGGTATGATGTGGGTGTTTGAAATAGGTTACTTAACATTCTAATCTGAGACATCTTCACATGGTGAAAGAAAGCAGTGGGGTTTAAAGATCTAGAGTCTCTTCCTGATTCCATTATTAATCAGCTCTAAATGTTTATCCACGGGTCTGGATATCTTTGAGCACCATATTAAAAAAAGAGGATGTTGTATAGACCACCTTCCCATTCTGTGATTTTAGACTACTCTCATCATTTTCATCTAAACTGAAGTTGTTAAAATACATAGTGACTAAATTCTATGTATTTTCAATATTGAATCTAATAAAAAATAAATTTATTTTTGTTAGATATTTAGATATTTACTATTTTGTTTTTTAGATACTACTTTTAAGTTCTTGCTTGCAGCTAGCATCTTTATGTAAAGTATGCTTAACAATTCCTTGAGTAGTTGTTGCTAATAGAAATGTTACCTCTAATCAGATTTTAAGAAGGGCTACAAGATTTATTTATAATTAAAGGTGGATCAGACCAGTATCTCTTGCTTTGTGGTACTGTCTTTGAGGTTTCTGAGTAGGGAAGACACCCTTTTACAAGGTTGGGTAATACAGTGTGCATCATCTTCAAAACACTTGTCCCAGTGCAGTGTTTTCACTTTTGAGTGTGTTTATTTGCGTAAGGCTGTCTCCTCCATTTTACTCTCTATCCACCCAGCAGATTTTTACTGAAGGCCTACCATCTGCCAGGATCTTGCCTGTGCAGATATACCTGCTGATGATAGACATCCGAGAAGAAAAACTAAAAACGGAATGATGTCAGAGCTGGGAGGGTAGGGCTTTCCACTTCAGGTGGTCAGGGAGGTTCTTTCAGACAGGAACATGTAACCCGAACCATGTGGGGAAGCTAGTCCTGGGATGCACTGCAGGACCCCTGAGATTGGGATATGTTTGGTCTATCCAAGAAGTATCAAGGAGGCCAGAGTGGTTAGAGCGCATCTGTGAGGGGGAGATGAGGTCGGAGGCTACAGTGAGCTCTGTGAAGGGAGGGCTTTGCCTGTTCTTACATATCGGTTATATTCTGGATGCTGAGCACGGTGCCTGGCCCATGGAAGGTGTTCACTTAGTCCTTGTGGAATGAACGAGAGCAACAGTAGCACAATTTACAGAGTGCTTGTTTGTACTAATGTATGTCATCCTCACCGTCGTCCCATGAAGTTGTAAAAGTAAATGGCTGGAAGTGTCCAGGCTTGCTCATAAACAAAGGGGCAGACCCTTCTCTCACTTCCGGAGCGCACACCCTTCCTCACTTCATCACCGCGCCTCCTGTAGGCTCACTGCTTCTCGGCTGTTTGTCCTCACACAAGATTACTCATTCATTCCAGAAAAGCTCTGGAACGTCTTCTCTGCCAGACTGTGTTCTAGATGCCAGTGTCAGATGTGAACAGAGCAAACACACTGCCCACCTGAGTTCTGTCCTCAGTACAGAAGACAGTAAGCAGCAATAAGACGTGAAGTGTTTTATCAGCGGTGTAGGAAAAACGAGGGAAGGTGGAGGGTGCGCGGCGGCAGGAGAGGGTGCCGTGTGTCGTCAGGGGCTCAGGAGAGGCCCCTGGCGGGGGCGGGGGGGAGGGGCGAGTGGAGCTGCGAGTGGAGGCGCCAAGGAGGCAGGGGTGTGGCGGGGCGGAGCGCCGGGGCTTGGGAGAAGCTCGGGCCTTCTCTCTCCGATGGGTCTCGTCGGCGCTCACCTCGCACGGCTCATCTCTGCCCGGTCGGGCTGCGAGTGGCAGAGTCAGACTTGCTGGGGCCGCGGTCGGTAGTGTAGAGTACAAAGGTGTCAAACAAGACTTCATAGCAATAAGGAAATTAAATGTTACAAACTTGCATTTTACCTGATAGGACATGTGTTAAAGAGTATTTCGTAATCTTTCTTTCTTTATAAAATTGTACAATATATGGCACTGGTATGCCCCCTTCTACTTTCACAATATTGATTCCACAGGTTAGCTACTTAAAAACTATAAAGGCCTTCTTTCTCTAAATGGAATTTGAAATTTGACTTTGAAAATACTAACTACTTTGTTTGGTGTTATTATACTTGACAGTGTTAATGTCATTAATGACATGTTTATGAGAAAAATAATACTTTGCTATGCATTCCTTTTAGATTTTAAAAATTATGATTAATATTTTATTAGTTTTTTTATTAACTTACATTACAAAGTGACTCATATGCATAGAAAGCTGATATATCACTGAATTAGACTTTTCATATAATCTGTTTTATTTTCCTTTGTCTGTTTTGAAAAAATAGGTATCATTTCTCCTAGAATACCTGTCCTCTTTGTCCAGGCTTCTACAGTCGTGTTTGCTGGTAGATCCCGACCTTGTGATTCAGGATGAGCTTCTGAAACCTCTTATCACAAACATCATTGGGGTCCTCACCATATGCACCAAAGATGTGTTAGGTAAGCCTTATTTTTTTTAGTTTTAGGACAGAAGCAAATAATATTGAGGAAAAAAGTCTTAACTCTGCACCAGATACTCACTTCAAGGTTAAATTTTATGTTGTGCTTTGCCAATGTTTTGGAAAGCTTTTATAATGTGTTTTATAGTTTGGATCTTTTTTTAAGTGGTTCCAGGAGACCATTTGAGACAAATTCCTAGTATGGTGAAGGGTCTATCCCCTGTGCTGTCAATTTAAATGAGGGCAAAGTTTGTATGTAACATTAGCAAGTGCAGTGAATTTCAGATAGTAATTATTCTTAAAAGCTATGGGTACAGCCAAATGACGTACTAATAACTTACTTGTAATAATAAGTATAAATAAGTGCAACATATAATATCAGACATTTTGATAAAGTCCTAAATTATTGAAAAATATACTCTGATAAAAATTTGCATATAGTACTAAATAGAAAAGAACATTAAAACAATATAGGATCTTTAACAGAATTAAAATATAATAATTAAAAGATTTAATGAAGTAACTGATAATTTGGCTATTGCTAAATGGCTCTTTGCCTGTTCATTTATTACTTAGTTTTTGGAATTTTATGGATTTGCTTGGTTTTAGGTAAGTAGAATGTTTTATGATGCCAGTAAATTTAGTCCTCAGTGTCTCATTAGTGTTAAAATATTCTGGTGCTAGAAGAATAGTAATTCCTTACTTGGAAATTTTATAAGTGGTCATGATGTCTTAACTAAGCAAATCAGGATAGACCATGCATTCTCTATGAGGGTGATATCATCCCCCTAGAAGCAAAAATTAAATCTTGGGGGAAAGTGGTAGGAGAAAAATCTTAGCTGTTACAATGGTTTGTGGCCCTTCAGAGCTCAGTTCTACCAATAAAATCTTATTCCTTGGTGTTTAATTTCTCTTGTTGGGTTTCTTTGATATCACTTGGGAAGCACTGATACTGAGCTCATAGAAGATAAACCGGAATATACACAATATCATTGCTAAAAACCCTAGTGCATAAATGTCATGACTGGAGGACTTCTGATTCAACACTTGATCCCAAAGTCATATGGCAAGAGAGAGCCAAGTCTTATGGCCAGATGTCCCAAAGTTATATCATGTCGCTTGTCATTGGCTGACTTGTGGATTTTTTTTTTTTTAATTGATTCTCTTGCTTTTGTGTGTGACTTGGGCCTTGAGAATTAAATAAAAATAGTATATGTTTTATTGTTATAAGAATTAATTGGCCCATCAGTAATTATGTCAACTGCTGAAAATAAAAATGTCACTGATATTTGAATGTAGACCTAGTGGCTGGTTAAGTTAGAAGTCATTTTCTCATATCTAGCAAAAGGTAAAGGTTCAGTAAAAAGTTTTTAAGAAATGAGGGTTTTTTTTTTTTTTAAAGATTTTATTTATTTATTTGACAGAGTGATAGAGAGCACAAGTAGGCAGAGCCGCAGGCAGAGGGAGAGGGAGAAGCAGACTCCCTGTCCGGGACCCTGGGATCATGACCTGAGCCGAAGGCAGACGTTTAACCGACTGAGCTACCCAGGCGCCCCTAAGAAACAAGTTTTAAAAATCTCTGGGAAAATAGCTGTGAATGATTTTATAAAGTATTGATTATCTTTCTAGTGTATATTTATATGATTTGCTAATTTCCATATGTAATTCGATACATTTTATAGGAGCAAATAAATTACATTGAAAGTTATTTAGCAAAAGTGGTTATAAAGTTAAGTTAAATGTTAATTGATTTTCAATTTTTAAACATTTTTTTAAAGATTTTATTTATTTATTCAACAGAGAGAGAGAGAGAGAGGGAGATCACAAACAGGCAGAGAGGCAGGCAGAGGGAGAGGGAGAAGCAGACTCCCTGTCCGGGACTCTTAGATCATGACCTGAGCCAAAGGCAGAGGCTTAACCCACTGAGCTACCCAGGCACCCCAATTTTTAAAGGTTTTATTTATTTATTTAATAGATAACAAGTCGGCAGAGAGGCAAGCGGGGGTGGGGGTGGGGAAGCAGGCTCCCTGCTGAGTAGAGAGCCCGATTCGGGGCTTGATCCCAGGACCCTGAGACCATGAGCCAAACAAAGGCATAGGCTTAACCCACTGAGCCACCCAGGTGCTCCAATTTTTAAACTTTTAAATATTTTATTTGGCTATCTTGAATAAAATCAGTAAGCTTAATACCTAATTCTTTTTAAGCATAAAGTGCAGATATACTGATAGTACATAAACAGATATACAGAATCTGTGGAGTTGAAATTTCATGGGGATGATGAGGAGGAAACATATGTCTGAAAAGACTCTTTATAGAGCCGAGAATGACAAGAAGGTTGAGACACACAGCAAGGATTGCTTTAATCCAAACTCCCTGGAATATGCCATTTCCAAAGAACCCTGAAATGGAAGTCCTTAGTTTGCAAAAGCTGGCGGTGTGGTCAGAGAAGACAGTCCTAAGATTGCTGCTTCTTTCTAGCCTCCATTTGACACATAGACTGAAGGAAAAAGCTGTCCTTACGATAGGTTAATTGCTATTTTCTCAGCCATAGGCAAAGGTGCAAAATCCTCTTTTGTGTCATGTTTTCATTGAGGGGCAATACTCATGGTTGTTCAGAGGAATTCTCCTTTCTTTTCTGCCAGGACCTTGGCACATTGTGCTTGCTTCTTTCACCCCTACACAAAGGTGACAAAGATAATAGGAGAAACTTTACTTTATAAAAGTAGCACAAATAATGCCATCCTTTTACAGTCTGTACAGTGTTTGATTCCTGTACCTATGGTAAAAGGTTATGTATTAAGGTTATGACTTAATATTCAGTTTGTCAGACCTTCTGAATTGTTACGGAATGTGTGTTAATGAGAGGAAGATGCAGGAGTGTGAATTTGTCTTTATGGAGAGGGGTAGGTAAGAGAGATCTTAAAGAAGCAGTGAAAAAGTTAATTAAGATAAGTTTTGGATCATGCTGAATTCGTCCTCATCTGACAGGTGCATACCTCTTAAGTGTAATGAAGGGTCTGGTGATTTGTATTTTCTACTCTTTGTGGTAATAACTTAAAATATGTTCATTAATTTTATAGATGTAGAGTTGATATCGGCTTTTTATCACACATGGACACATTTATTTAACCTTCTGGCTACATTCCTGAGGAAGGCTGCTGCTGCCTCCCTCCCGACTATTACGGTGGGTCTGGCCAAGCACTGGACAGCAGTGATCGGTAAGCAGATACTCTCACTAGGCTGCGGGTCTTTCTGCTAATGAAAGTTAAGATAATCAATATTTGCAATTTTTACATATTTTTTTCTTAAAATTAAATACTTACGCTGTGGCATTTGAAAGAGAAACCAGGTATTTACTTTGAGAAGTTTGCAGTGTTCTTGAGGAACCTCAAAAAGGCATTTTTTGAAAAATTGAAACCCAGTTCAAAAAACTATAAAAACAAGTTAAGAAAATCCTGTGGTATAATGAAGAGATATTGATATGACATGATTATTAAACAATGAGAAAGATTTTCACATGTTGGCATAGAAACCAGTCTCTTTCCTGACATACGTGCACTGTACGTGGGTAAGCCTATACCTAAAATTCTGTATATGTGATAACTTGGGAACTTATAATAAAAATAGTGTCTTGTGTCAAGACAAGGATTTTCTTATAGTACAGAAATGCTAAGTATGTAGTATAGTTAATTATTTTTACAAGATGTTTTCCATATAATGAACTAGGATAAATGATTTTTTTAAATAACTACTTATTTTTCATAGAGTCTCTTTTAAATTTTAGCATTGCAGGAAGACTTTTTTTTTAAGTTTTGTTGTTGTTGTTGTTTTTTAATATTTTATTTATTTATTTGACAGAGATCACAAGTAGGCAGAGAGGCAGGCAGAGAGAGAGGAGAAAGCAGGCTCCCCGCTGAGCAGAGAGCCCGAAGCGGGGGGGGTTGATCCCAGGACCCTGGGATTGAGTCCTGCATCGGGCTTTCTGTGCTCCATGGGGAGCCTGCTTCCCCCTCTCTCCCTGCCTGTCTCTCTGCCTGCTTGTGATCTCTGTCAAATAAATAAATAAAATCTTAAAAAAAAAAACCAACACAAAAAAAACAAAAAAAAACCATAAATGCATAAAAATAACATTTATGTTACTTTTTTAAAAAGGCTAGTTTAAATGTATTGAAAATTGAGTTCTTTAAGCTTCCAAGTTACCACTAATTAAGTCAACTTATTTTTTTCACATTTTACTTTATCATTTGATCATTCTATAGAATTAGATGGATGATAAGATACATTTTGTAATCAGAGTGGTAGTGTTGAAGTAAGTTTTATGGGAAAATACATGTTTATTAAGAAGCAAAATTGTTTGTTACCTAAAGATAGGAGTTCTGAGTTTACCTAAGAGGAATAGTGTCCATTTAGAAATCATTATTTTGTTAAAAACTGAAAGAGATTGTGTAATTGAGATTTTCTTATCTATGGTGGGGAAATTTAGTTTACCACCTGAGTCACTGCTAATGAAAGCAAGGTTGGCTCATGTGGGACACCTACACCAAGTGGGCAGATGAGGCCTGCTGCTTGTTTTGGTAAATGAGATTGTATCAGGCAGGCGGCTGGCTACCCTTTCTCATTTACTTGTTGCCTGAGGCTGCTTTCCTGCTACAGGGGTAGAGTTGAAAAGCTGTGATAAAGGCCTGTGACTGTGAAGTGTAAAATACTCACTTCCTCTCTGACCCTTTACAGAAAAAGTTTGCTGGCCCCTGCTTTCAGCCTGTTTACCTGACACTTCCCCTAGTGATAAAATAAGGATGTAGTAAATTCAGAATCTTTCTACAAAACGTGTATACACAGTTTATGTAATATGGTGCTAATCAGAAATAAGTTACTACATCAACAGCGAGCTTTGATAAAGTAATGCTTATGAAAATATAACTAATGATTGTTGCTGTTCCTTGTCATGGAGTTGTCTTTGTTCGTTTTTAGTTTCCATCACATGTTATACAAACTTAAAACATCTTTTGTCCACTTTGTAACTTGTGTTATCTATAAGAGTCTTTTCTCAGACCTGAGTCATATTTAGACATCATTTAAATGAACATAATTCTCATGAAAAGCCACTCTCACTAAATTATTTTTCTTGTATTAGTTAAGAAAATAAGAATTTCTTTTAGCCTAAATCTAGGTAGAAGTCCTTATGGTTATAACTCTTATACAAGTATAAATTCCAAATGATATAAAAGTAAAACATAACAAAATTGTAAACCAGTGTTACTGAAATTAATACAATTGAGATAACATATCAGATGTTTCTTTGATGAAATCAGTGATCATAATAGGAAATTAATAATGACTGATTCAGTGTAGATTCTTTTGAGTTGGCTTGCCTATTCTTTCTAATTTGTGTTATGTTTGCAAATTTGTGCATAACCACTCTTGTTCTGTATTCTGAACTACCACTAAATGTTGGTTCTGCACCAAGCCGCACTGTGCACTAAGTCTTGTAAGTACTGTTTAGCATCAACTTGTTTGACAACAGAAACACAGTTATATAGTGGTGATCTAGGTAATTCAGAGTACAGTCCCATGAAATTTTGTCTCGGTAAGCACTGAAATAAAAATTACAAAGTTAAAAACTCCAGAGACTTTGTGGATTCCAAAAGACCCCAGAGGGATCAGTACTCATCTATATATAATCCTCTTATTTGGGATCTTAGCAGATGTTGTGTGTATGTGGTTTTGTGTACACACACACACACACACACACACACACATTTTCATACCAAAAAGAGCGCATATAAAAAGAATGAAATGAGATTAAATCAGCTCCTTGATTCTGTTGTCTTCATATTGACTGTTTAGATTACTTTTAAGCACTAACTTCTAAATATTGATGGGTTTACTTCATTAGAAATAAAAAGGCTATAAACTTAATTACTCAAATTGATCTGATTCACTTCTTTAATATTGAAGATGTTTCAAACATTACATAGAAAGTATTCTCTCCCTCAGATATGTTGTGCACATGTGTGGGTTTGTCTACCACGTGCCCTACGTTATCTACTGCCAGCCTGCAGTTCCTTTCTGTTCTCTTGACGGAGGAAGCAAAAAGGCATCTCCAAGATAAGGATAAGGCAAACGTATGCCAGGGTCCATCAGTGGCTTCACTTCTTGATAAAACTCAGGAAAATCAGAAATCTCTAGAACGACTTAATGAAGTAATTCTTCAGGTATGTGATATCTTGACCTTTCAAAAACTTTGCTTAATATTTAAATAAATCCACTTTCAGTCTTGGCCTTGTAAAAATTTTTTTTACTCATTCAAGTTAAAAAGTAGTTAATGTTCATTATGACATTTAAATGAAACAAAAGCATGTAAAGTTAAATTAAGCATCTTGTCTCCGGTCCTGGTTTCTGATGTTGACTAGTTTCTTTAATGATTATGATGTAAAATTTCAAAATGAAATATTAGAAATCTAAATCCATCCGTTTCCCAAAATACAGTGTGTCGTTGTAGAACCAAAATGGTTATATTTCAGGAATGCAGCTATAATTCATAATGTCTTACCATTTTAAAGATATTTCTACATCTCTAAACATATATTCATCTAAACAACATTTGATTTATGTAAGTAAATTACATATATTTAAGGTGGTTTGTCTATAGAAATGGGCGGACTTTGTCGGTACATTTATGGGAAAATGCCACCTTTCTAAACCACGTTGCCTTATGAACTTATCTTATAAACTTACTTTTTGCAGTCCTAAAATATGAACCAAGAATTTTGTTCATCGAGAAACATTCTAAAATCATGAAGTATGATTTTATAAGTAGATTAACCAAAAAAACCTCCAAGTGTTTCCTAAGTTGTGTAGTCATTTTTACAAATAGGAAATTGCTAGATTTTTCAATATTAAGAATCTCCCTTTTTAATAATCATACGGTTTTATGATTTTTATCTTCTTGCTGGGAGGTGGAAAAGAATTAGACTTGTGCCTTAACGGATTTGCTTCCATTCATTCCCCTGTCAGTCAGCCATGTTTCACAAAGGCATGTTACTCCAGTTTGCTGATATGTTGCTCTCTCTTTGCTGCTTTGAATTTGGGAATTTTTGCCCCTTATCTGCCTCTGGGAGTTATGGCTGTACAGATCTTGCTGGCATGACCACTTGTGTGTTGTGTGCAGCAGTTCCCATTATGTTGCGAAGCAGACAAGGCTGCAAGAGGCAAGGATGGCTCCTGGTCCAGTAGGAACCCACCCACTGAAGGTGGGGCTCGTGCTCTTGGGGGACTTCTGTCTTCCTCTCCTTTGCCCGGAACACAGTTACTTTCAGAGCATAAGGAGCTAAGGAGACTGATACAGGGGCCTCCAACATTTTCTCCTGTCTCCAGTAGCAGCTTCAGAAGCTGGAACTCCAGCGGGAAAAGATCCTCACAGCATCGCTCAAAGTCACTTAGTCTGGGGAGGCTGTAGCCTCCCTCCCTCCACTCAGCTCTTCTTAGCTTAAAACCAAAGCTGGATAGTGTCCCAACTATCTCATCCCCATCAGAACAACAGGCTCTATTTGATTAACTGAGTCTGATTTTGCACTTTAAAGAGTATTAGAGAGGAAACTCAAATTCACACCTTTGCGGTATAAATCTCCTGACTTTGGCTTCAGTAGAGCTTTTTTCCCTAGGGAAGGGGCCTTCACTCTTACGGACATTCCTTCCCCTCCAGGGAGTGTAAATGATTTCTGGAGTCACTCCTCCTTTTCTTGCCCTCAGCTGGGGTTGGAGGGTAGTGGGGGTAGGGAGGGCGCATCTGCCCTTCTCCCCTGCCCAGGCCAGAATGCCCAGTAGCTCTGGGAGCCTTGACCACAGCCAGTCCTCCTGGACCAGGTGAAATGTAAAGACCTCCAGCCAGGCCAAACCAAAGCTGTTTTATTTCCTAGCTGTTTTCTCTCACTTATTGGTCGTGCTGTTTCAAGGAATCATGATTACACTTATAAATATGGGTCCCTGTTGGTTGATGCACCAGATTAAAATAAATGTACATAGGAAAAATTCTTTGCCACAGGAATTAAAAATTTTTTCTTGCTCCTTATTTTTTCTTAATATTTTGTAATATTATTCTATAATTATAAAAGTTATCATTTATAATCCTTTGCTGTTACCTTCTTGGCCAAAGAAAATGAGGTATCCTAGAGCCACAGGGTATCTCAATGATTTTCCTAATGACTAGCCAATTTTCCTCTCCATTTCCTCCAAATTATAAAAGATGTAAAGCCTTCTGTGTGGATATGGATACTTTAACCAATTATATAAACTGTTTCTTCTAATAAATCACACTCTTCTTATTCATATAAACAGTAGAATATAAATACATGACATTTGTTAGAAGGGCACAAGCAAGTTTAAGACAAAGAAAGTAAAGGAAGTGTCCCTGTGACATACTTATGAGGAAATGTAGGTCTCACACGAGATGGGACATTTATTAATGAGCTTTATTAAACTACAAATGCTATTATGTTTTCTTTGCTCTGCCCTATATAAAGATGATGTGTGATTTAAAATGTTAATCAAATACATAAAGCAGCAACACATAATAATAAATTACATAGGTTTCTTATTACACGTGCATGTAGATTGTGTATTGTGCCAGGTTTTATATAAAAGAAAGGAAACTACAGTCTTTAAATGGTCAGAAGAAATAGTATACTAAAATTGATGACCTTCAGAGGTTTATTACCTTACTCAAAAATATTGGATGTGCGACCCTAAGCATATCAATTAACCTCTTGTAATTCAGTTCTTAAAATGCAAATGCGAACTGAGAGGATTGTATTAAGTTTGTATAAGCTGGCCCTAGAGCTCAGTCCTCGTAACAGATTGTTATGCTATAACTTCAATTAAAAGGTCTTGGCAAAGAATCTTTTCAATGGCTGCTTTACTGTACTCCCCTATGGGGGATACAAATTGAAAGATTGCATTTGGTATTTATGCCTTAAATTATGTGCAAGTTTATTTTTTCATAATTCCATTTTGAGGAGGTTTGAGGATTTGAATATTCCCTTAGAAACTATTCTGTCTTTTGACATATATGTCCTATGAGGTATATTTTTTGGCCGTAGAGACCGTATTATCTGTTGACCATGCATACTGAACATATTTGACTTAATAGAGATTTTGCCTTCCCCAATGAGATGATTCATTTGCAAAGACATATAATATACATAATAGATTTTGCTCATAATTGAGATGTTGAATTAATTTTGCTCCTTATATTTGGTCTGATATATAAGGATAATAATGAAAGGAAAGAACAAACTCTAATTTCACATTTTAGAAGGTAGATTTTGCACAAGTGTTTAGTGAATGGTGACGTTCAAGAGTTAATCTGTTAGAAAAGGCTTATCTATTTGAGATACTGCTGTGTCAGTGAGTGTTCACTGTAATTAAAAACCCTGTTCTTTATATCAGTGCGTTTTGGAAAGGAAGTAGAGTCTTGATCTAGAATACCTAGATCACTTCATGTATAGAAGGAATTAGATCTAAACAGAACATAAAATTTAAATAAGTTACATTGAGTCCTGATTTTCTTTCTTCCTATGATTGTCCCAAAGACATGATGTTTCTTGCTTTGTATCCTCTTGATTGATTTCTCCTCTTGTGTGTGACCTGTGTCACCCAGTAGGTCTGTCGCTTCAGCTATCGGACATGGAGTCTTAGCCTCCGCCTTCTTGCCTCCTGGGCTTCCAGCGCTTTGAGCCCCGTGCTCCTGCTCACGTGCCCCTGCTCACGTGCCCCTGCTCACGTGCCCCTGCTCACGTGCTCCTGCTCTGTGCACAGATGCTCAGAGCGACTTTTCAGTCTGCAGGAAGTGCTGCATGGAAAATGGCAGAAACTAAATCCTCTACTCTGACCTTCAGTCTATGTTGAAAAATATGTGGATTTACTAGAAGTTAATCCTGCTTATTTCTTTTTTTGTTTTTAGTTTTTGGCTTTCATATCAGTTTGTGTATACATTTTAGAGTGCCAAACAGGTTTATAAGTTTTGTATCCATAGGAGACGACTTCTGTCCTTTTCCTTCATTTCCCTCTTCTTAGAGGCAGCTACTCCTGCCTCTTTTAGGTGATTGTTTTATGTTTCCCTTCCAAGTCTGTAACATGCTTGTATTATTCTGTCTTGGTTATTCCATTTTAAACATTTTCTGTTGACTTCCTGCTTTGGAACATGAGACTTGAATTCCCTTTCCAGGCCCTAACCACCTACCTGGCCACAGTGGGCTCCCCTCTCCTTTCCCTGCTATCCGACGTCTTCACGGTGGCGAGAGAGGCGGTTGCATGTGGTGGTGAGTCTGTGAAAGTGCTGCCCACAGTTGAACTTCACAGCTTCCATTTTCCTTAGACATAATTATCGTATTATTTTTTAATTTGCTAAGTTTTCTATTGTCACTGATAAGCTCCGTGCTCCTTCCCAGCAATGTCCTCTCAGTCTATTCAGACATGTGGGAACTGATGTCAGCTTCATGTTCTGGAAGAAATCACTCCTAGTTCCTTCCGACCCTGCATGTCGCCCAGTATGATCCTGGGATCTCCATTCACCTTCGTCCTGGGGAATTCCTCTACCTCTCTGCTGTTTGCTGTGTTCACATGTCTCCCAGGTTCTCCTTTTCCTGCTTTCCACGTTCATTTGGGTAGAGTCTGTTGTCTGGTACCTTGCAGAGTAAAGGTGCGTAAGAGGCTCTTTTGAGATCTGGACAGTCTTTTTCTAACCTTACATTAAATTTATAGTTTAGTCTAGTGAGGATTCTAGATTAGAAGTCATTCACTTGAGAATTGAGGAGGCCTTGTCTCTTCCCTTTAACTTCTCCTAGTACTGTGGAAAGATCTGAAGCCATTATGATGTCTGGTTTCTCTCACCTGGGAGTTTTAAGAAGTTTTTTCTGTCTCTAGCATTCTGCATTTTCCAGATGAAGTTTGTGGGTGGAGACTGTTTAATTCATTGTTCTGACCTCTCTTGAGGATTCTTCTTCTTGTTCTTTTTTTCTTTTAAAGATTTATTTGTTTACTTTAGGCAGAGCGCAGAAGTGGGAGGGGGCAGAGGGAGAGCGAGAAAAAAACCTCAAACATTGCCTGTGTGGAGTGTGGAGCCGGAAACGGGGCTCCCTCTCCTGATTTGAGATCATGACGTGAGCCAAAGCCAAGAGTCACAAGCTCCACTGACGACACACAGGTGCCCCTCGTGGGGTTCTTTCCTTCTGAACTCCTACTTCACTTCACTGGCATTCCCCCTACTTTGTGTGTTCTGTACGTTTGCAGCTCTTAGTAAGTTTTCTTCTTACATAATTTCTCTTTTCTTCCTTTTTGACTATTTTGGTTTCTGTGTTCTGGTTAGGGCTTCTCTCACCAATGTGGTCATCTTGGTGGTCTGTGGCGGTTGAAACTGGGAGATCGGAAGTAGACTGGAAGCCCTGGGCAGCAGAGCGAGCTGTCAGCTGCAGGCTGTGCTGCGTGAGGGCTTCGGCCCCCGCCCTTTGTGGCCTGCCTTTCTGAGCTCTTGCTTTCCCGAGGGAAGAATCTTCTGGTCTCCTGCCTCGAGGTGAAAACCCAGCTGCCAAGTGTTTTGCCACAAAGTAGGAGGAAGAGAGCAGGTGTCTCAGAAATCAGTTTGCACATTTCACTTAATCCTGTTTTCAGTGTAATATGCTCGCCTGCAACTGTGCCTTGTCTTTGCCTGGTCAGAGCGCTTTTAGTTCATCCTCTCCAGGGACTAAATCCCCAGTTTCTTGCAAAGGTGGGGAGGAGGAGCGGCTTGGCTGTGCGGAGTTGGGTGGGTCATGGGCAAAATCTGGTCCTCGAACTGGTTCTCAAGAGATTTTTCAAGTAATCTTCCTTCGATTTCACTTCCAGGGGAACCTGGTGCTGAGTTCCCTTAGCCGCTGGCAATTCATTGTACGAAGTGGGTGGTATTCCACCTTCTCAAGCTTTCCACTGCGTTTGCTATTCGTCTGTCTGCTTCCTGGTTTCCTGACTGTGTGATTGAGTGAGTGAGTACTCACTCCTCTGTGTCTGTCTGGGGTTTAATCCCATTTCTGTCATTTCAGTGAGATTTCATGAGGGAATAAAGGACACATTTACGTGCATAACTGTTTCCCTAGAATTTTTACCGCTGTTTTCTCCCTCATTGCTGCAGAGTTTAGATGAGTAATAGATTTCAGTGAGATCATTTTGGTTTTCCTCAAAACATTAATGCATTCAGGTTCAGTAAGGGTGTGTATAGGAGAGCAGTTTTCTTATTAGTGGTGAAGATTAAGTTTATAGGCAAATTAGGATGCTCATAATTAGCTAAATGATTATACTCCACACATATTCATTATCCGAAATAGTTTTCTGCCTTTTCCCCCAACCTTCTTCAAGGTCACATTAGCATGATCTTTATCAAGCAGCCTGGGTCTGGGCATTTAATATCGAACTCATTGGCCAGATACGGAACTGCCTGGTTAGAGGCAGCAGCCTAGGTGAGGTATTTAGGATGGAATCACACTTCCCCTGGTGGTGGGGCTGGAAGGCCCCCCAAAGCCCCCCACCCCCACAGGCTCCTCGGCTGTCACGTTGTTGGGTATAGGCTAATCAGGGAGAGTGAAGTTGCATCTGTGTATGCTATACTATATTTTACGTAAGATTGTATTTTGAGCTTGATTTTAATATTATAAAATTAGATCATTGAAAATTACTGGTGAAAGGAAAAATTGCAAATGTGAGTTATAGCTAATATTTATAAATCATATGAGGAACTTCTAGTTCTTACACTTGAATTTATGGATCCTTTGGAATTGTAATTAAACTTTATGTATATATCCACATGAGAATCTTATCACAGAAGATTTCACCTGAATGTACTCAAGCCTTTAGAACTACAGCACCTGGTAAATGAGAAATACAGAGCAGAGAAGACAAGTTCAAATCGTCACAAGGAAGCAGTCAAACCCAGGATGTGGGGCATTCCTTAGGATGACTGATCTGGTTTATTCAACAACTAACAATATGAACGGAACGAAATGAAAAACCCTGGTGGGTGGTTTGGGAGGTGTGAAAATGGCAGGTGCTCTAGATTTAGGAGCTCTATTGATAGGCTGTGAGGGCTTTATTGGGTGCTGATTCCACTAAAACAACCATAAGGAGACATTTTTGAGGCAAAAGAAAAATCTGAATTTGGACTGGATATTAGGTTGATACCAATAAATTATTAAATATGTTAGGCATGATAATGGCTTTATGATAGTGTATACTTGAATGTGACATTATATGATACCTAGTATTTACCTGAAATAGTTTAGCCCACAATTTTTTAAAAGGAGAGAGTATGTACTATGACAGATGAATGTGCCTGTAGAAATGCAGGATAGAAAGAACAACATCCTCTGAGGTATAGGAGTGTATAGGGTGGAAATTGAGGGAGGGATGTGTCTCAAGAAGAAGATAGGAGGAATTTGATGGCAGTTTTCCTATTCAGCCGTTGCGTGAGGGCCCTTTTTAATAAGTTACATATATGTACGTACATTCCCTGGTGAATTTGAGTTAAGTGCACAGTTCTTCCTTTACATGATGAGCCTTTGCAAATGACTGTTGCTCTTTTCCACATTTTAAGTTTCTTCTACAATCCCATTCACACTGAGCATTCTCAATCTCAAATCTTAATGATTTATCAAGTTCCAGTGAATTTCATGGAGTAGTTGAAACCTGGCAATACCTTTTAAATAGACCACATCTTTTATTCACAACGGTTTTGCTCCAGATAAAGTTTTTCTTCAAGGCAGTTTGGTATACATTCTTTGCAGTGCTATGAAGGGAAATCTTCCAAGGATGGCCTGAAAAGAGTTGCTGCAAATGCACTGATGTCACTTTTGGCTGTCAGTAGAAGAGCTCAGAAACATGCTTTGAAAGGTGAGCCACATGACTCAACTGCTGTGGTATATTGTCAATTCATATATTTTGCTGCTTGTTTCTTTTAATTTTCTTTGGATTCAGAATGTAAAGAACTTTAAAATCTCAGTGACTAAAACGTTTTTCTCATGCAGAAACACGGTAAACATGTATTACTTTTAAAATAAAGATTACACATGTAGATTATTTTTTGAGTAGTGATTATTAATTTAGAGACTATATAAACATTAGGGAAGCTTTTTTTTTTTTAAGATTTTACTTATTTGAGAGAGAGAGATTATGAGTGAGGGGAGGGGCTGAGGGAGAGGGACAAGCAGACTCCACGCTGAGCATGGAACCTGATATGCAGCTGATCCCATGACCCTGAGATCATGACCTGAACCAAAATCAGGAGTCGGACACTTAACTGACAGAGCAACCTAGGTGTCCCTAGTGGGGAAACTGTAAGAAGAAACACGTCACTTAGTTTCATAATAATTAAATATTAGTAACCACAGGCACATATTGCGTACTTGAAAAAAAGCCCACACCCACATAGTTTTGATAGTAATAACAACAGTGTTAGATGATCCTGCATTTTCATATATATTTCCCTTCTAGAGGATGGTGATTTTTCCTCTGTAATTGGGGAACATAGGTCTTAGAGTTAAAGAGAATAACGGCAACATCAAGCCTAGTAATTTCTGTTGTGATTTGCTATTAAAATGAATTATGCATACCTTAAACCATAAAGTAGGTTTTGGAAGTATCATACTAAATCGAAAACATTCAAGTTGTTAAACATTTTAGTTCTCTTTCTTTTTCTCTGATTTGTTAATTTCTCTCTGAAAATATCAAAATGAAGTTGCTCAGAAATATAAAGCATTATTTTTTGGAGACTTTGTTATATGTGATTTCAACTTATTTGGGAATGGAATATCCTTTTGATTGTTTCGGATTTTATCTTTCAGCTGATCTAATAGACAGCTGCATGGAGCAGATGAAACACATTAATGCACAACTGAACCTAGATTCTCTCCGGCCTGGGAAGGCAGCCCTAAAGAAACAGGTAACTCTGAATTCCAAACATCTGGATGGATGAAGGGATGACATAGAGACCATCTCTCCAGTTTCCTGTACTTATAAATGACATCAGCATTTGGTACAAATGGGTGTCTGATTTAGAAGAGAAGTATAGTTAGAGAAATTGAAGGGATTTCTACATTAGCAACTTTGGGCTTGGGGTTGTGTGTGTGTGTGTGTGTGAGAGAGAGAGAGAGAGGGACAGACTTAATTTTCACTTAAAGAGCTTAAAATGAGATTTATATATTACATGCTTTTTGTTATAAGCATTTTGAAGTGTGTATGATATTTTACCAGATAAATTGTTTATATTACAAAAGGAGGTATTTTTCTCAAAGCAACCATGGATTCACTAGGAATGAGATATAACTTAACGAGTTTTTCTACATAGCAGGCACTGTTCTCTAAGCAGGTCGTATTTATTCTCTCATGAACTGAGGTCAACATAGTCAGAAAACTAGGAACTGAGAAAGCCGGTAGTTGCTCTGTATCTGGGTGGTTGTAGAACTGGTATTCCTAATCTCTCTTTATTCCTGCCATGACTTTTGAAAGTCTCTTTCTAGCATTGAGTTTACTGGACTCATGTTCAAAATGCATGCTCATGTAAGCTCAAGATAACACAGTTTTTATATAATAGTGATGATAATAATAACAATTTTTTTTACATTTTTAAAATAATTTTTATTAACGTATAATGTATTATTAGCCTCAGGGGTATAGGTTTGTGAATTGCCAGGTTTACACACTTCACAGCACTCACCATAGCACGTAACTTCCCCAGTGTCCACAACCCAACTACCCTCTCCCTTCCCTCCTCCTCCCGGCAACCCTTAGTTTGTTTTGTGAGATTAAGAGTCCCTAATGGTTTGTCTCCCTCCCGATCCCATCTTGTTTCATTTATTCCTTTCCTATCCCACCAACCCCCAACGTTGCCTCTCAACTTCCTCATATCAGGGAGATCATATGATAATTGCCTTTCTCTGATTGACTTGTTTCATTCAGGGTAATATCCTCTAGTTCCATCCATGTCTTCGCAAATGGCAAGAGTTCATTTCTTTTGATGGCTGCATAGTATTCCATATTATTTTATTTATATATAAATATATATATATAATAGTTATATATATATATGATATTTATATATAAAATCTTCTTTACCTATTCATCTGTTGATGACATCTAGGTTCTTTCCATAGTTTGGTATTATAGACATTGCTGCTAATAACATTCAGGTGCACGTGCCCCTTCAGATCACTACATTTGTATCTTTAGGGTAAGTACCCAGTAGTGCAATTGCTAGGTCGTAGGGTAGCTCTATTTTCAACTTTCTGAGGAACTTCCATGCTGTTTTCCAGAGTGGTTGCACCAGCTTGCATTCCCACCAACAGTGTAGGAGGGATCCCCTTTCTCCACATCCTCACCAGCATCTGTCATTTCCTGACTTGTAATTTCAGCCATTCTGACTGGCGTGAGGTGGTATCTCATTGTGGTTTTGATCTGTATTTCCCTGATGCCGCGTGATGTGGAGCACTTTTTCACATGTCTGTTGGCCATCTGGATGTCTTCTTTGCAGAAATGTCTGTTTATGTCCTCTGTCCCTTTCTTGATTGGATTATTTGTTCTTTGGGTATTGAGTTTGATAAGTTCTTTATAGATTTTGGATACTAGCCCTTTATCTGATACGACATTTGCAAATATCTTCTCCAGTTCTATCAGTTGTCTTTTGGTTTTGTTGACTGTTTCCTTTGCTGTGCAAAAGCTTTTGATCTTGATGAAGTCCCAATAGTTCATTTTTGTCCTTGCTTCCCTTGCCTTTGGCGATGTTCCTAGGAAGAAGTTGCTGTGGCTGAGGTCGAAGAGGTTGCTGCTTCTGTTTTCCTCAAGGATTTTGATGGATTCCTTTTTCACATTGAGGTCCTTCAACCATTTTGAGTCTATTTTCTTGTGCAGTGTAAGGAAATAGTCCAGTTTCATTATTCTGCATGTGGCTGTCCAATTTTCCTAACACCATTTGTTGAAGAGACTGTCTTTTTTTCCATTGGACATTCTTTCCTGCTTTGTCGAAGATTAGTTGACCGTAGAGTTGAGGGTCTGTTTCTGGGCTCTCTATTCTGTTCCATTGATCTATGTGTCTGTTTTTGTGCCAGTACCTTACAGTCTTGATGATGACAGCTTTGTAATAGAGCTTGAAGTCTGGAATTGTGATGCCACCAACTTTAGCTTTCTTTTTCAACATTCCTCTGGCTATTTGAGGTCTTTTCTGGCTCCATATAAATTTTAGGATTGTTTGTTCCATTTCTTTGAAAAAAATGGATGGTATTTTGATAGGGATTGCTTTAAATGTGTAGATTGCTTTAGGTAGCATAGACATTTTCACAGTATTTATTCTTCCAATCCATGAGCATGGAACATTTTTCCATTTCTTTGTGTGTTCCTCAATTTCTTTCATGAGTACTTTATAGGTTTCTGAGTACAGATTCTTTGCCTCTTTGGTTAGGTTTATTCCTAGATCTTACGGTTTTGGGTGCAATTGTAAATGGGATTGACTCCTTAATTTCTCTTTCTTCTGTCTTGGTGGTGGTATATAGAAATGCAGCTGATTTCTGTGCATTGATTTTGTATCCTGACACTTTACTGAATTCCTGTACAAGTTGTAGCAGACTTGGAGTAGAATCTTTTGGGTTTTCCACATAAAGTATCATATCATCTGCAAAGAGTGATAGTTTGGCTTCTTCTTTGCCTATTTGGATGCCTTTAATTTCTTTTTGTTGTCTGATTGCTGAGGCTAGGACTTCCAGGACTATGTTGAATAGCAGTGGTGATAATGGACATCCCTGCCATGTTCCCGACCTTAGGGGAAAAGCTCTCAGTTTTTCTCCATTGAGAATGATACTCGCAGTGGGTTTTTCATAGATGGCTTTGATGATGTTGAGGTATGTACCCTCTATTCCTACACTTTGAAGACTTTTGTTTAAGAAAGGATGCTGTACTTTTTCAAATGCTTTTTCAGCATCTATTGAGAGTATCCTATGGTTCTTGTTCTTTCTTTCATTAATGTATTGTATCACATTGATTGGTTTGCAGCCTCGCAGCCCTGGAATAAATCCCACTTGGTCGTGGTGAATAATCCTTTTAATGTACTATTGGATCCTGTTGACTAGTATTTTGATGAGAATTTTCGCATCCATGTTCATCAAGGATATTGGTCTGTAATTCTCTTTTTTGATGGGTTCTTTGTCTGGTTTTGCAATCGAGGTGATGCTGGCCTCATAAAGTGTGTTTGGAAGTTATCCTTCCATTTCTACTTTTTAGACAGTTTCAGGAGAATAGGAATTAGTTCTTCTTTAAATGTTTGGTAGAATTTCCCTGGGAAGCCCTCTGGCCCTGGCTCTTGTTTGTTGGGAGATTTTTGATGATGGCTTCAATCTCCTTACTGGTTATGGGTCTGTTCAAGTTTTCTGTTTCTTCCTGGTTCAGTTTTGGTAGTTTATATGTCTCTAGGAATGCATCCATTTCTTCCAGATTGTCAAATTTGCTGACTTATAGTTGCTCATAATATGTTCTTATAATTGTTTGTATTTTTTTGGTATTGGTTGTGATCTCTCCTCTTTCATTCGTGATTTTATTTATTTGAGTCCTTTCTCTTTTCTTTTTGATAAGTCTGGCCAGGGGTCTATCAGTCTTATTCTTTCAAAGAACCAGCTCCCAGTTTCGTTGATTTGTTCTGTTGTATTTTTGGTTTCTGTTTCATTGATTTCTGCTCTGATCTTTATTATTTCTCTTCTCTTGCTGGGTTTAGGCTTTCTTTGTTGTTCTTTCTCCAACTCCTTTAGGTGTAGGGTTAGGTTGTGTATTTGAGACCTTTCTTGTTTCTTGAGAAAGGCTTGTATGGCTATATACTTTCCTCTCAGGACTGTCTTTGCTGTGTCCCACAGATTTTGAACCATTGTGTTTTATCATTTGTTCCCATGAATTTTTTCAATTCTTCTTTAATTGCTTGGTTGACCCATTTATTCTTTAGAAGGATGCTCTTTAGCCTCCATGTATTTGGGTTCTTTCCAAATTTCCTCTTGTGATTGAGTTCTAGCTTCAGAGCATTGTGGTCTGAAAATATGCAGGGAACGATCCCAGTCTTTTGATACCGGTTGAGACCTGATTTGTGATCCAGGATGTGATCTATTCTGGAGAATGTTCCAGTGCACTAGAGAAGAATGTGTATTCTGTTGCTTTGGCATGGAATGTTCTGAATATATCTGTGATGTCCATCTAGTCCAATGTGCCATTTAAGGCCTTTATTTCCTTGTTGATCTTTTGCTTGGATGATCTGTCCATTTCAGGGAGAGGAGTGTTAAAGTCCCCTATTATTATTGTGTTATTGTTGGTGTTTTCTTTGATTTTGTTATTAATTGGTTTATATAGTTAGCTGCTCCCATGTTAGGGGCATAGATATTTAAAATTGTTAGATCTTCTTGTTGGACAGACCCTTTAAGTATGATATAGTGTCCTTTCTCATCTCTTATTATAGTCTTTGGCTTAAAATCTAATTTATCTGATATAAGGATTGACACCCCAGCTTTCTTTTGATGTCCATTAGCATGGTAAATTGTTTTTCACTCCCTCACTTTAAATCTTTAAATTTTAAAGTGGACTTTAAATTTGGACCAAATCTCTTTGGGTCCAAAATGAGTTTCTTGTAGACAGCATATTGATGGGTTTTGTTTTTTATCCATTCTGATACCCTGTGTCTTTTGATTGGGGCATTTAGCCCATTTACATTCAGGGTAACTATTGAGAGATGAATTTGTGCCATTGTATTGCCTATAAGGTGACTGTTACTATACATTGTCTCTGTTCCTTTCTGGTCTACTACTCTTAGGCTCTCTCTTTGCTTAGAGGATCCCTTTCAGTATTTCCTGTAGAGCTGGTGTGGTATTTACAAATTCTTCTAGTTTTTGTTTGTCCTGGAAGCTTTTTGTCTCTCCTTCTATTTTTAATGATAGCCTAACTGGATGTAGTATTCTCGGCTGCATGTTTTTCTCATTTAGTGCTCTGAATGTATTGTGCCAGTTCTTTCTGGCCTGCCAGGTCTCTGTGGAAAAGTCTGCCTCCAATCTAATATCTTCACCATTTTATGTTACAGACTTCTTTCCTGAGCTGCTTTCAGGATTTTCTCTTTGTCGCTAAGACTTGTAAGTTTTACTATTAGGTGATGGGGTGTGGACCTATTCTTCTTGATTTTGAGTGGGGTTCTCTGTCCCTCCTTGATTTTGATCCTTGTTCCCTTTGCCATATTAGGGAAATTCTCTACAATAATTCGCTCCAATGTGCCTTCTGCTCCCTCTCTTTCTTCTTCTTCTGGAATCCCAATTATTCTAATGTTGTTTCGTCTTATGGTATCACTTATCTCTTAAATTCTCTCCTCGTGGTCCAGGAGTTGTTTGTCTCTCTTTTGCTCAGCTTCTTTATTCTCTGTCATTTGGTCTTCTATATCACCAATTCTCTCTTCTGCCTCATTTGTCCTAGAAGTAAGAGCCTCTATTTTTGATTACACCTCATTAATAGCTTTTTTGATTGCAGCTTGGTTAGATTTTAGTTCTTATATTTCTCCAGAAAGGGATTTTATTTCTCTAGACAGCGTTTCTCTAATACCTTCTATGCCTTTTTTGAGCCCAGCTAACACCTTGAGAATAGTCATTCTGAGCTCTAGAGCTGACATATTACCAATGTCCATATTGATTAGGTCCCTAGCCTTCAGTACTGCCTCTTGTTCTTTTTTTGTGTGTGCTGAGTTTTTCTGCCTTGTCATTTTATCCAAATAAGAATATATGAAGGAGAGAATAAAATAGTAAAAGGGTGGCAAAGACCCCAGAAAAATGTGTGTTAACCAAATCAGAAGATACCCCAAATCTTGGGGGAAACAAAACGGGGGCAAAAAGACGTTCAAAAAAAAAAAAAAAGGAAAATATATATATTAGACTGGTGAATAGAACAGAGTCACCCACTTAATTTTGGGAGTATTTTGGTCTCTTAGAAGAAACGACCTCTCAAAATTTTAAAGAAAAACCTACATATATACAAAAAAAGGGGATATGCTCCTTTTTGAGAAGATGAATGCATATGTATTTATAAATTTAGAAGTATACATATATTCATATATAGCTAAGGCCATTATAGCAGCGACCTGTGTAATACCCACTTTCTATTACGTATGATAAGAAACCAAGAAAAAGCCTCATTTAATAATTTTATTGATGCAGGGGGTTACATATTTGTCAGTTTCTTTTCTTGCCTCTTTTCCTTTTTCTTCTGTAGGCAAAGGTTCTTTACTTCATCATTGAGAAAGTCAGCCAACACCTGATATGATTGAAAACCAGTCAGTACCTGCTTCACTTTATTGAGATGAAACATGGAGCCTATTATATATCTCAGTTCCTCCATGCTTGATAGAACAGAAATAGCTTTTTCGTGGCGGATGCGCTTCTTGAGATATGGTCATCTTTCAGAGATCATTAGCTTGTCAGTCCCCTCAAAGTTATGGTGGTCAGGTGCAGTGAGAGCATACTGCATTGTAATGTGACCCAAAGGAGAAGGAATTACTGTATATAAAAATTGGAATATGCCATTGTGTTCGTATTTTTAAACTACTTTTTGTTTAAACAGGAGGACGGTTTTATTAAAGAGTTAAGCATTGCTATGCAGCTTCTAAGAAACTGTCTTTATCAAAATGAAGAATGTAAAGTAAGTAGAATGATGTTTCAAAATTTTGATAGTAATGCTGGCATTAAACAGTTCACAATTTTTATATGAGATAATATGGGGGAACACGAAGAACTCTTTAGATTGTTTTAGATGTACAGTTGATTGGTCCTTAAAGTCAGTGTTAATTCATAGAAATGGCTACACTTTGTATTCTTCAACATTGATGGCATTTCCTGTTTATGTCAGATTTTAACTTTGTTTCTTACACTTCTCGCAGCTAAAGGAAACTTTAGCTTCTTTTTTTGTGGTTTTGCGTTTCAGTTGTATTTTATTAAGATGGACTGCTTGGTTATGTTCTTTCAAAGGCAGCTGTCCAGGAAATAAGTGGCCGTTGTGTATCCATAAGGAAAGAAGAGGAGTGTGTCTCCTGTTTGGGTAGAAAATGCTTACTGCGGTCCCTGGGCATGGCCCTGTTCACTCTGGGAGGCTTTTCACCTCCACCTCTGCCGGCTCCCTGTGCTGCTTGACTCAGCCCCTCTGCCTGGGAACCACTGAGGTGTTTTGCTGTGTCTTGGGTATTGATGCTATTGTTTATTTATTTATTCTTAATTTTTTAAAAAGATGTATTTATTTATTCCAGAGAGAGTATGCTTTTGAGCATGTGTGGGGGTGGGGGAGAGGCAGAGAGACAGAATCTCAAGCAGACTTTCCGCTGAGCAGGGAGCCCCACTTGGGGTTCATTCGCAGGACCCTGAGATCATGACCTGAGCCAAAGCCAAGACCTGGTTGCTCAACTGACTGAGTCAGTCATCCTGGCACCCTGTTGATGGTGTCATTTAAAATACTGTGTTATTAACTGTTACACGGATATAGTGTCCTGAACTCTTTGATTTGCTTTGTCATAGAGATACAACACTTTTGAAGCACTAGCTTTCACACAGAAATACCGCGGAAAATGAGTACCAGAAAGATAAATAATGGGCGCTTTATTTTTAAGGAAGTTCTTACCTTTGTTTGCTTTTACTTGGGATGAAACTGGAAAAAACATAACTGGAAAATGAACATCTTGAATATACTCCTTAGGTTCTGTTAATTTGTTCAAGACACATTCCTAGCAATTTACTTTTCAAAACAATTTGACAGGAATTAAGTGTTTATACATTTCATTGAAATTCCCAATGTATTAACTTTTTACTCAAAATGAAGGTATCATTTACTAAATTTGTGATCCTTTATGCTGCATAGTGTGCTTGTGACTGAATGCACTTGACATTAATCCATGACACCTTACATTGGGAATACCCTGGAACACTTTCCAGGTAGGATCTGTTTATGCAGATTTAGGTACTACTTATAAATACAGTATTCACATTTCTATCACGTTAGCCATCTATGAAAGTGTCATCTCTCAATAAGCCTAAGCAGCTCTCCATTTCTGAGTTGTTGAATAAGGAATAAATTCGAAGAAGAGTATTTAAATTACTCTTGAGTATAAATATAGTCCTATGGGGCAAAGATTCTTAATTTCTTTTCCTGTTCCAACTTACCTGTGGAGCATAAGATATTCCCAGTGCTAACTGTTAGCAAGTCTCCCATGCCCGCCTTGCTCCAGTATCTGTGCACATGGGACGTTAAAGAGTTTCCATACTGGGAAGATCATGGTGGCTATGAGATAAACGACAGTGGGCAAGGTTAGAGGTAGGGGACTGGAGTAGGCAGGAGATGATGAGACCCCGGCTAGGACAGGTGGAGAAGGGAAGGAGTGTGGGGAGATACTGAGGAGAAAAGAGAAATGTAGAATGATTCCCAGGCTCTGCCTTAATGTAAATGCACATAATAGAACAGAGTGTAGACTTGAGAGAGTGTAACGTTTGGGTTTACACATGGTAGTGTAAAGTGTCTTTGGGGCATCCAGGGGGCAATGGCTGGTAATCAGTAGATGACAAGGCTCTGGGGCTCTGAGTGGTGATATAGCTTGGGGGTATTAGGATTTATCAGTGTAAACTGTGGAAGTTTCCCAAGAGATTATGTATGAAAATATCTGTGGAAACTGTATTTAAGAGAAGGCAGAAAACAACTGGGAAAGGAGTGCTGGGGAGAGTTTGGAGATGTCCCAGGGTAGAGAGGCTGCATGGGAATGAAAAAGAAACAGACTTTAATAGATGCCCCAGTGCTGAGGCTGGTCTTGCTAGCAACATCCGGGCAGAAGATACATGGAAGTAAGCTGAAGATTCAATAAGAGATGGAAAGTGACAGCAAGAAGAGTAGCCTTTCTGGAAACTTGGTCATGAAAGGCAGCTTTAATAACTTAGGACATAGCCCTACAAGTAGTTAGTATGTTTGCTTCTCCTAATATGTAAACTGTTTGACTATAAGCAGAAAAGAGCAACCTGGGGGCTCGTCATTAAAGAGACAGGAAAAAAAGAACTCACTGTTGGATAAAGATCCCTGAGGAAGTGGGGAGGCTGTGTGTCAGAACACAGATGGTCTTTCTGACCTCCAGCAAAAGAGGAACACCTAGTCCTCACTTCCGGGCAAGAAGGGCAGGTTGGATGGAGACACAGATAAACTAGGTGAACCAAATGACAAAGTAGAGACAGAGCTTATACCTAATTGTTTCTGTTTTCTCTATAAAACCATAGGCCTCTGTTCCAAGCTCATGGGCGTGGGGGTGTGTGTGTGTGCAGTGAATAACTTTGGGGATAACATTGGGAATGACTTCAAAGCTTAGGGAGAGGGTTGAATACTGGGAATAACTTCCCGCTCTCTTCTGCCATCGATGCTGCATAAAATTAGATAGGGTGTGTGTATTTATGTAAGTACCGACATGTGAGTGCATGGGTCTGTAAATTGCCTAGTGATTCCTGTTCACATAAGCGATTGCTGCATTTACTGCAAACGGTTAGATTGTATATGTAATATTGTTTTGGGGGTAACTGATCTTTGTAATAAAGACTATGGGTTACTTAAGAATTTATTGATTTAGCATATTATTTTAACTAAATTTTACTGTGTTCAAATTATTTACAAACAGTAGTCTACCTCTGATCTATCCAGACTTACTAGACAGATGTACACACATATACATACAGAGGAGAGAGGAGGTAGAGGGGACAGCTTAGAACTGATCAGAATGTTTACTTAACCAGAAAATTCAATTTCTTAACCGTATCAGAGTATTTATAAGAGTTTATTCAGTGTGGTGGGATGTCACCATCTTGCATGTTGAGAAGTTGTTTCTTTAACGATTTTTACTTACCTAAGTTGTGTATTGTGGCCACCCGGTGTTGAAGGGACTTCCCGAGACTGGTTGGGCTCGTGGTCAGGGCCGTCCTGGGCAAGTGCTGAATCCGCCCGCAGGGCTCCAGTGCCAGCTGGCACCAGTCAGAACAAAGACAAATTCAGTTTTTGTCTCCTTTTGTTGGTAACAGGTTTGTTTTTTTAACTTGATTTTAATTTTAGGTTTTCATACATTCAGACTAACACTGTCTGCATTTCCTTTTCACAACAGGAAGCAGCTCTGGAAGCTCATCTTGTTCCCGTCTTACACTCTCTCTGGCCTTGGCTCTTGATGGATGATTCATTGATGCAAATTGCCCTGCAGCTACTTTGTGTCTATACTGCAAATTTTCCAAATGGTAAATAGATCCCAACACTGCCTTTCAGGAGTGTACTAAACCACTAATTTTATATAATATTGCTAAAGTGGACTGGAAAAACAAATACATATTTTGAAGTGTTTTTCCTACTTATAGAACGTATCTTGGTTAGAGGGAAATTTTTTCATAGGTACTGTAAGATACTTCAATATGTGTTTGTTGAGATAGGAAGAGCCATTAGACAGCTCAGGGAAGAGAGGGGGAAGATACTTGCCTGGTTATATGGCAGTGAGAAATTGAATTTAATAGGAAAATTGAGAGAGTGAAAATTATGATGTAAAACTTTAAAAACCAAATAAAGGTCTTCAACAGATGAATGGATAAAGAAGATATGGTCCATATATACAATGGAATATTACTCAGCCCTCAGAAAGGATGAGTACCCAACTTTTGCATCAACGTGGATGGGACTGGAGGAGATGATGCTGAGTGAAATAAGTCAAGCAGAGAGAGTCAATTATCATATGGTTTCACTGACTTGTGGAGCATAAGGAATAACAGAGGACATTAGGAGAAGGAAAGGGAAACTGAATTGGGGTAAACTGGAGGGGGAGATGAACCGTGAGAGACTGTGAACGTGAGAAACAAACTGAGGGTTTTAGAAAGGAGGGGGATGGAGGACGGGTGAGCCTGGGCCGGGGGGGGTGTGTTAAGGAGGACACGGATTGCGTGGAGCACTGGGTGTGGGGCAGAAACTATGAATCTTGGAACACTGAAAAAATAAAATAAATGTTTTTAAAAAAGGTTAAAACGTCTAAAGATTTTAGAGCAGGAGCTGGCATGATGAAAGGTAGCTCTGGATACAGTTGGCCTTGTGATAACTAGTGTCCTTGGGACACCTCTTTTCATGCCTTTACCAGGTGTTTTATTGAGAAGCTGCTGAGGGCCATGCGTTGTTAGAGACTGACAGCTAAGAGTGAGCCAAGGCGAGGCTGGGAGTGATTTGAGAAAAGAGGAGGAGGTGAGAGGTGAAGTAGGATTGCTGGCAGTATTCATTTCCCCTTGGAAACTCGGGGTCATACACGTAAGGTCTGGTCAGCAAGGGCGCGAGCTTTCTTCTAGCCACCATTCAGCAGCTCAGCAGCTGGGTTCTCCAAATGTGGAAAGATATGCAGAGAAAGAACTGGAACTCAAAACAATTTGGAGTCCATCTCATCACTACCATGTGCTTGATGGTCAGACATGGGCCTCCACCCCAGCCCTGGGCTGTCTGTTCCTGGAGCCCACTCAGCTTGTCTCTCCCCAGCAGGAACCGATTTTCAAGTTTTTAATGCCTGAACTTTCACTGTGGTGTGTGGAGTGCGCCATGGCACAGAATTTCCTTGTTTTTGTTCTGTCACTGACTTTCTCGTTCTTCTGCTTGGACAGTCTCCTGTGGCTGTGTCCTCCAGCTCCCTGCCCCTGACAGCACGGCCGGTGCAGTAGACCATGTGCCCGGTGCTGCATCTGTGCCTTGTCCTTCTTCCCCCGCCTTCATGCCTTAGTTGAGGGTTTAGGGAAGGAAGCAGGAAAGAAGAATCAGTTGCTAAATATTGAGCAAAAGAAACATTTTTTGAGTCTTTTGAACTTATAATCTATGTTAGTTATATACTTAAAATTGATGTAAATATGAGATTGTGGTTAGATTCCTAAATCAAGGAAGAAACCTTTTATTTTCCTATCTCGTTTGTTTTCAGGCATCATTTAGTGGATTAATAGAAACCTTGCTGTTTGGTTACTGCTATGTAGTGTGAGTAGAGGAAAGATCACTATATTATTTGTGTCTACTTGCCTTTTATCAATTTATCTTGCAGAATGTATTTGATTCTGGTCTAGTTATACATAGGCTGGCCTCCTTGCATGGACTTCCATAAGTTAATTTTCTTTAGATTTATAGTACAGCGAGATGAATTTCTAATTCTTTATGATTATTTTACTCCCATGATAAATCTGTATGGTTGTTTAATTTATTGAGAAAACACTGGACCTGGAAAACCAGTTGACGCCACTGCTGGCTCTTGGTGCTTATGAGCTGTGTCCCTCCGAGCAAGTCACTGGCTTCTGTGAAGCTGTGCCCTTAGTTAGCGTACATAGCTGCTGTCATTTGTCATGCCCACACCCCAGCACTTTTGTGTCCTCTTTTTTTTTTTCCTTCTGTGAAATGAAGGCATTAGACCAAGTTACATTCCATTTCTAAAATTCTATTCTTCTACACAAGTCTTTCTTTAGATGTCTTTTTAAGGAACCGTTTAAAAACTTCTTGTGCATATCTTATTCTTTAAAAAAAAATAAACTTAGTGTTTTAAAATGCCCTATTGAGATCAAGAATACCTTCAGTGAGGGTGGCAGATCCTCACTGAATGTAGACTGAATGTAGGCATCAGCACTAGCCTTTAGTGCCCATATGCAGGTCATAGGTTAGTGAATAAGTCATTGATAGATTGATGGACAGATACGCTTCGCTGCTTAGGGTTGTTTTTTTGTTTGTTTTGTTTTGTTTTTTACTTGACAGAAAGAGACACAGAGGGAACACAAGCAGAGGGAGTGGGAGAGGGAGACGCAGGCTTCCTGCTGAGCAGGGAGCCTGATGTGGGACTCGATCCCAGGACCCTGGGATCGTGACCTGAGCCGAAGGCAGCTGCTTAACAACTGAGCCACCCAGGCACCCCACTACTTAGGGTTTTTTAACTAAATAGTGAAACTAAGAAGACATTGTGATAGGCTGTTTCTTTTTTTTTTTTTTTTTAAGGTTGCAGTTCTCTTTGTTGGTCAAGTTATGGACTACATCCGGTTCAGCCTGCTTATAGAGGAGCCCCTGGCGCATCTCTGATGGGGTGTATCCTGAAGTTGGCTTCCCAGATGCCTCTTGAGAACACTGTAGTTCAGCAGATGGTTTTTATGTTTCTTTCAAATCTGGCTTTATCTCATGACTGTAAAGGAGTAATTCAGAAAGTAAGTACTTAATCTCTCTTTCATATCTTTTTTAAAATTAATTTATTTTAGAGAGAGAGTGCATGTGAGAGTGGGGAAGGGGGGAGAAAGAGAGGGAGAGGATATCAAGCAGACTCCCCGTGGAGCACGGAGCCTGACATGGGGCTCGACCCTGAGACCACGACCTGAGCTAAAATCAAGAGTCGGACTCTTAAGTGACTGAGGCACCCAGGCATCCCCTTTGTATCTTGAGAAGGATAGTAAAATAATCCTTCTAATCGAGAACACGTATGAAAAATCTGGAACTCAATTTCTAGGATTAAATTATTATGATTTCAAAACATCACATTTTAAAAGATTTTAAAAAGATTAAGAAGGTTCACTTTGTTTAAAGCCAGGTGATAGATGACACATGAAAAGTGACAGTATGATCATTCCATTTCCTTTTCGTTTATCTTCTTAGCTTCTACATTATATTTTATCTCTCTAAAAATGAGGGCTTTAGAAAGACAGCTGTCTTACATTTATTTGAGATCATAAAAGTAATGTATTGGTCTTTATGTAGACCAAATTGAGCAGTAACAATTTCTGTTCAATTTACATTGTCAAAATGGTGTGTGAAGTCATAGCCGCTTCTCCTCACTTAAACCTAACTTCTTTATGACACAATAGGTGATGTTATCAGTCCTCTGGGACTCTAGTGCCAATACCTGACTTCTTATCACTGATTTTACCCTAGGGTACTTTTCAATGGATTGAATGAGTTAAACAAATTTTAGTACACATGTTCAGTGAGGTTATATTTAGATATGTATGAACAGAATCCGTAATTTGGAAGATCCTTTAGGATGTGACTATGATCACATTATCTGTTATAATGTGATCTGTGGTTTGTTTCGGTTTCTTTTACATGGACGCCAAGATAAATTATAAAAGTTAACAGCATTCATAAGAATTCAGTCTCCTTTTCCTCTATTGTGTCAGCTCCCCATCCTCCACCCACCCCAAAACACCCCACTCCAACGGCAGTCTCCAAATAAATAGCAGTTATGACTAAGGAACAGTCTTTTCAGTGGTCTGTTGGAGCTAACTCGGGCTGGCTCATGAGTGTCATTGCTGATTTTCAGGAATTTTGTGACCCAGTTGACATCACATTGCTATCTTGAAATCAGTCACGGTGGGAATACTCACCCTGCGTGAGCCGACAAGGGATGCAAATCAAGGGACCCACTACTCCCGCCAGAAGTAGCTGTTTATTTGCTGGCATAGGGCTGGATATACATGTGAAGTCCTGCTGAGCCGGCCGTGTGTGGTGCCATTAGCATGTGTGTTGTGGGAGCACAGACTGGGGGTACGGCTTCCTGCCACCTCCCTGTAGAGCACATGGGTGAAGTAGAGTAGGAACTCCCAAATGACTGCTAGTCTTGGGTCTGACATGTGACTTTGAGCTGGAGACCTTCTCTCCCTAAGCTTCATTTGTAAACTTCTCAGGTTAAACATGATCTTGATGGTGTCTTCCAGTCTCAGGCTGTGTTACTGTGCTCAAGCATATTTTGATGTATATTTCATTGGACTCTGTTTCAGGTGCGGCTCAATCAAGTTGTTTTTCCTCTGCTCTAATTAGGCAACCCCTGAGCCTTCCCCTGCTGCTTTGTCATAATGAGCCCCGGGCACTATATTTATACCTCTCCATTACTCATCCATAGGCAGAGAAAATGTAGCTAGCACTGTTGTACAGCTGAGATTCTAAAATGTCTAGTTTCTTTCCACCATATCAGTATAGGGAGTTGTCTAAAAGCATCTTTAGCTCTAGCAAAAAGAAGGAATGCTATAGAATATTTATAATTTAAGGAACTACCATATATTTCATTACTAGTGTCAACCCCAAATCTCCAATATCGTGGCAGAATCTATCTGAACGGGAAAGGCAAGGGATAAATCTAAAAAGCATTAATTTGGACTGAGCTATGAGAAGTAGCTGTGAGTGGTGGCAAGTACAGTACGAAGTGGGCCTATAGTTCTGCAGTTTGCTTGTTGCTTGGGTTGTGTTGCTAACATTTCTGTTGCTCGTTTCGTTTCCGTTTTTTATTTTTTGTTTTTTTAAATTTTTATTTAAATTCCAGTTAGTTAACATATGTAAGGTAATACTAGTTTCAGGTATAAAATATAGTGACTTAGTATTTTCTTACCATTTCATTTTTAGACTGGGAGTCCTTCTGTGTAAAAGTGTTAAATTTAAGTTATAGATTCGAGCCAGCATCTTGATTTAGGTGCAGGAGAACCCAGGAAATAGGCCAGAATAGATTATTAAGCAGGAGAGAAATGAGAGGTACTCTGGACATTTATGAAAGTTCAGTGATCATATTTCTGTACCCTGATCAAAATATCTAACTGATATTTTTGGTATTCATTTCCAAGTTTACTAAAATGGCATGTAGCCATGAGAAATTATCTGTGAAGGTAAATGGTTAAAGTGAATATAAGATGTACACAGAGATTTAAAAAAAAATTTTTAAGAATGCTTAGATTCATATCTCTTTAGTACTAGTAGAGTTGTTAACTGGTATCCAAGACTGATTTGGGTTTTGTTTCTTTTTCCTCCCCATAGGATAGCTTTAATGAGCAGCAAAATTGCCAGAAGGCAGACAGAAAGAGAAAACTCAAGAGGCCTAAAATAATCCCCAAACCGAATTATCCATCCTAAATAATTAAGAGTTGACTATATGTAGTTACTTATCCATCATCAGGAAAGAATTATAAGAATTAAAATTTGAGCACTATTTTTTGCCCTTTAACTTTTTCACTTATACTTGGAAACAATATAGATGGAGTATTTGGAAGGTAGGTGTTAGGAGGAAAGAGGGATTAAGGTTGTGGAAAGGAAGAGCAGAATTCTAGTTAATTGGTCTCCAAGGGACAAGGAAAATAATGAAAAGACTCAGAAAGAAAATAATATTCTCTCTATTTACCCACAGAGTAACTTCTTACAGAACTTTCTATCTCTAACATTGCCGAAAGGAGGAAATAAGCATCTCAGTAATCTGACCATTCTTTGGTTGAAATTACTCCTGAATATATCATTTGGAGAAGACGGGCAACAAATGATCCTGAGGCTGGATGGCTGTTTAGACTTACTTACAGAGATGAGCAAATATAAGCACAAGAGCAGCCCTTCCATACCACTTCTTATCTTTCATAATATTTGCTTCAGTCCTGCCAATAAGCCCAAGATCCTGGCTAATGGTGAGTATTCACATGATCCACAGCACACGCACATGCGCACACACAGGCATCTGGTTATACATGTGGTCATTCCTTGAGTATTCCATTCAGATTACAGCACAGAATTGTTTTATAAATAATTTGTCAGGTATTTATTAGGCACCACTGTGTACAAGGCCCTGTGGGAGGGTAAAGGCCGTTGGAAAGAATCAGGTGTGATCTCGTCCTCAGAGGTGAACCAGACGTGGCTCCAGCCCTCCAGGGACTTCCAGGAGTCTCCTCAGGGTTAACAAGTCTTGCCACTGGTGGCTACACTGGATCCAGGAGGTAGCAGGGAAGAGGAGCATGGAGTGGGCCTGTCCGGCCGCGCCCTGACTTCTCCCATCTCTCTCCCCCTCGCTCCTCTAGGTCTCTGAGCAGATGCTGCCTCAGTGAAGCCTTTCCAGACCCACCTGTCAGCATGATAGTGCTCACATTCTTCTTCCTGCCTCCTCCCCTCTCCTCTCACTCACTGTCTCCTCTGCCTGTTTTATTTTTCTCCATAGCATTATCAACCGTTGAGATACTATATGTGTTCAGCCCGTATTTGTTTATTCCTAGTCTGCCCAGCATTAGAACATTAGCTCTTACGAGGTCAAGAGGCTTTTGTCTCTTTTCTTCGCGTTTCTCTGTAGCACGTGGAGTTGTGCCTGTCACAGTCTGCACTCAGGGAGTGTCCAGTGATTGAAAGAGCCCCTGCTCCGGCTGGAGGCTTCAGAACCCACGACCACATGGTGACATTAGCCTTACAGAGACCTCATTCTCTGAGAGGTAGGACAGATGGGGGAGAGGATTCAGAAAAATTTTGAAGCAGAAGGAGGAAAATGGAAATTTCGGTTTCTGCAACCATGTGCTTTCTCTGTGAGGAGAGTGTGACTTTTATAGGGAGGGAGTTTTATAAGGTTCCATTGCATTGATTTGGGGGGAAATCAGAGGTGGAGTCTAGACTTCCACACACCTGGTGTGGAACCGGTGTGATGTGCCGACCCTTGTGTGCTCACTCCAGAGGCACCTGGGACAGCTTCTCTAGGTCTAGTTTTTAATCTGTAAAATAATCCTCTCTTGGTTTGGTAGAAATCAGTTTATAAACACACATAAACTACCAGTACAATTTATGGTACATAGTCGATGCTCCAGAGAGATTAATTCTGTTTTCCTTTCATTTTTTTACTTAATCTTTCTTTGAGGTATTTTTGCAGGACACATGGAGTTTTCTGAGTGAGTGGCAATGATTCTGCCTATTTCCTGCTGTGTATGCAATGGTGATTCTCTTTTTCTGGTAATTATGGAATTGTTGGAAATACAGGGAGAGATTTTAGAAGCTCGGTCAGCTTTTAACTTTGCGAAATGAGCTGTGGATTTGAGCTCTGCTTTTCTGTAGTTCCTCCACTGATGCTGCGACGGCTGCCGTTTGAGGTGTGTGCCTCAGTCCTCATGTGGGTAAAGTGAGGCTAGTGACAGGCCCTGCCTCATAGGGCAGTGCGATAGATAGGTGACGGGTCTGTTCCCAGGCCTGCTATCACCTATTACTCATTTTTCTCAGAAGAAGTTTTTCTTTGGGACTACTCACTACAATTTTATTATTGAGAGAGTCAGAAAAAGGATGGGCTTTAGGGAATTCAAGGAGAAGTCTACATTTTCCCCCTGGATTTATTTTTAGCATTTCTTTTTAATAGTGATGCTCTCTTCCTCCTTAGCTTAAAACAGTTGGACAAACTTTTGGTAAGGAGGAGCTTCCTCAGCCCCAGAGACATGAGATCGGGGGCCTCCAAGGCAGGAATAGGAGGCAGCAACTGTGCGGTTTTTGTATGGACCTTTGAAGGCATGTCACAGACACTGCCTCCTATTTCCCCTTGGGCATCCAGAGGGAGGGCTTAGCAGAGTCAGCTAGCTTAAAAATCTACCAGGTAAGACTGCAAAAACTCTGATCATGAGTGCCCTACCTCTGGTTTTGATGGTTAGAAATGGAGTGAGTTATGGGGCTTGACCTTACTTTAGAAGTAGAGCTAGAATACTCCTTATTTCTGGTAATTTCAGGCAAGGACTCCTCTGAAAACAATAAAATTATGCTAGATAAAATATGTCAAAATTCACTGTTAAAAAAAAAAAAAATCAAAGAACTGAAAAGATAGTGGGAAGCTCCCAGGCCAATTTTGATTGAAAGTTTATGCCTTAGAGAGACACAAAATATATATATGAAGTGTGTATTTTTTGTTTCAAGGACATTTACTAACATTGTATGCTTGGCTTCGGTTCAGACATGCCAAGGAATCTGGGAACAAGTCAAGAATGTCTAAGATGGAGAGTTCATGGGCCATTTTGTTTGTATTAAGGTAGAACTCCAAAGAACTAAGCTCTTAGGAGAAGGATGAATCAAAATTAAATTGGTCCCCCAACCCTTATTTACATTATTATAAAGACCAGAAAAACAAGTGTGAGCATGGGTACCCCAGAGGCGTAGAGCCTGAGTGGCCTGTGACCTTGGTTTGAGCCAAACCTGGAGTGACAGTGGCTCCGGGTGCTCCACACAGGCTCTCTGCCGCTCTGACGGAGGGAGGGCAAGTGCGAACTGGGCCTCAGAGAACCGCCACCTGTTTTCAAAAAGTATTAACCAGGGTGTGGTGACCTGTGACCCAGCAGAGCAGGAGCTGCGTCGACAGGAGTGAGAGCCAGCAGGGGGGACACCAGCTCGTCTGCCCAGGCTTCGGACACCGGAATTAAAGTCACAGATTTAAAGATAAATTGATTTATGCCATGTTTAGATAAGTAAATTGCCAGCCTGGAAATGTTTGCAGGCGGTAGGAAAATGGAAAATGGAAAGATTTGAAATAATAACTAAACAAATTCTATGAATATATCTGTACCGGCCATGGGAGCACAGCGTGGGGGCCGTTTACTGAGCTCTTGTGTCTGTAAGCCCATGTGTGGCTGCGGTCGCATCATGGTGTGACACACGGAATCGCATCCCGGTTGGCTTTTCTCCCAATCGGTGTGTTGTCATTAAATCTAATTTGTAATATACTGCGAAAACTATTTCTCACCTTTATGCAAAATATAGTCATAAAACAGACCTCTTTCAGCTTTACCATTAATTCAGCTCTGGTTTGTTGCATTTGTGGTTTTCATGGTGTAAATACTTTTAATATAGCTGATTTCAAGCTAGGAATACAACATGCCTAAATAAGTAATTAACTCAATTATATATTAAAGAAAGGTAATAGGTATTTAAAACTCATCATTTACTACTTAACTAGCTACATTTTACTGTTATCTAGTCTCTTGAAGTTATTTATAGGTATATATCGTTGTCCCCTCATACCTATTAAACTTTTTTTAATTAAATTTTTTAAAAAATTTAAATCCAATAATTAACATACAATATATTATTTGTTTCAGGGATACAGGCCTGTGATTCATCGTCTTCTATAATACCCAGTGCTCATTACAGCATATGCCCTCCCCAAAGTCCATCACCCATTTATCCCCTACCCCTACCCCCCTCCCCTCCAGCGACCCTCAGTTTATTTCCTATGATTAGGAGTCTCTTATGGTTTGTCTCCCTCTCTAGTTTCATCTTATTTCATTTTTTCCTCTCTTCCCCTATGATCCTCTGCCTTGTTTCTTAGATTCCACATACCAGTGAGATATGATAATTGTCTTTGTCTGATTGACTTATTTTCTTAGTGTAATATCCTGTAGTTCCATCCAGGTTGTTGCAAATAGGAAGATTTCATTTTTTTTTGATGGCTGCATGATATTCTATTGTAGATATACCCCACATCTTCTTTATCCATTCATTGGTTAATGGACAACCCATTAGTTAAAAATGTTTAATGTGCCTTTTTTGTATGCATGCTGTATTTCACAGTGAAATATATTTTTTAAATTGACCTAGTTACATCATCATTGGGGAGACCATATTAATTGATCTATATATATATACTTTATTAAAAATGCCTAAGAGATAGTAACTGGTGAAGGGAGTTATTATCAACTTACTTAGATTATAGCTTGTATGTTCTGAGTGTTTAGTACACTATGTAAAAATATCACTTGGTGATACTCAGAGAATCACCTGGGAACCACCCTTTAATTGCATGATGTGCCCTAAGAGTGCCAGCTGCCACCTACAACCTCATGTAACAAATTTCATCAGATAACTATTTATATAGGCTAGTTAGGGAAAGTTAGGGTATGGGAACATCAAGGGAAACTAGGGAAGGTGGAGGTGTGGTAAGGAGTAGGGGTAGTTGGCAGGAAAGTTCAGCACCTATATGTACCTTCCACACTATCCCTCAGCTATACAGAAGTTACTTTATGGAGCAGCTTTTTTTTTCTCTGTAGAACATTTAAAATTTCTTTAAAAACTAAACAGAATTACCAAAACAGCATTTTTGTTGCTTTAGTTATGGAATCTTTCATCCAGATAGTATTTATAAAGGCCCTAAAATAAACTGGCACTAGGGTTGAAATATTCATCAGTGAGCAGACGCACGTTTTGCCCTCAACCAGGGTACGGTGTAATGAGACGCATGTGGTGGAGTGAGGAGTCGTTCTACATGCTGAGAGCTCCCAGAGCGGCCCTTGAAAATGCTACATGTTTTTAAACATACATTGGAGAGGAAAAATAATTTTATACAATTTAATGATATATATAAAAATAAGTAATAAGATAGGTTCATATATTGGTCTGAAACACCCTGACAGTTTCCTTGGGACTGAACTTTTCATCTTCACGTAAACGATTAGGCTGCTACAGGTAATTTGTAAGTCTTGATTTCATACTCTGGCTAGCTTTGCAAAAAGGGGACATACCTCGTGTGTTGATGTGCCTTTAAATTACTTTTTCCTCTGACATATACATACACGAAAACATTTCTCTAAAATGCTTAGTCCTTTTTTAAAAAGCTTAACTAATTTCGCATTTCTTGATTATTGTTTTATATGGTAACCCATGCTGTTGATGTTCTTATAATAGTCTTTATAATTTATCATCAGAGCAAATCTGTTCTCCTGCACATCAAAATGTGAGCTGTAATTGAACAGCTCATTTATACGACTCTTTGTGTAATTACTTACTTCTCCACTATTGTTGTTTAAATGAATGTGCTGTTGTTGAATTAGGGCCAAAAAAATTAGGCTGCCACGGCTTCCCTGACTGTTCTCTGCCTGTCATGAAAATAATTTGTTTGGAGGTTGTCCTCCCCCACAGAGTCAGTGTCCTTCCCTCAGAGTCTAGTGACACCAGCTTTGTGTGTGTTCTGATGGGGAAAGAGAGGAGCTGACTAGTCCAAGATCAGAATACATTGTAATGTCTGGGACTGAACTTTTTTTTTTTCCCTAATGTGTTTATTATTAGAAAAAGTCATTAGTGTGCTAGCTGCCTGTCTGGAAAGCGAGAATCAAAATGCTCAGAGGATTGGAGCAGCTGCGCTTTGGGCTCTGATTCACAATTATCAAAAGGTCAGTTTTTAAAGTCCTTGTTCTAGCCGGGGGCAAATACCGAGGCTCTGAGGGTACATCCAGGGATACTGGCGGGGCACCAGCAAGGGAGAAAAAGTGAACTCAAAGACCTTGTTGTCTTGTGCATTTATACAATTAGTGAGCCATCAGTTGAAATCTTTTTCATTTAATTAACAGGAGGTCTCATTTCAAAAAGGTGTCTCTTTGGGGTGAATTTTCCCTGTCAATATAAATCGATTTGGCATACTAATTTAATATTAGTATAGATCATTTCTGCTAAAAGATGTATTAAGGAAAAAGGCATCCTGAAATAAAACCAGATAATGGAGTTTTACCCAGCTGTGTGAGTCCTCTTGTTCTAGCCTGTGCTATTACTGAGTTTTGAGAAAACTTGGTTCTTGTGAGGCTGTAGCCCAGGACCAGCCCCAGGGGAGCGATCCGCAGGTGGGGACCTGTCCTTGCTCTCCCTGGCCTTTGGGCTTCTCTTTGACTGCAGACATCTCGTTCCTGAGAGAAATGCCCTCGTATGTCTACAATCAAGTAGTGGCCAAGTGACAGACCACGCTGGGATCGATACCATCCCCAAATGCTGCTCGTGGCTGTCTGTCCCGTGTCTGTGCTGCTTGCTTCCCCTGCTGGCTGGTGACAGGGTCCAGGAGGCCAGAGGCAGTGCCGTGGCTTTTACGTGTGTCCCCAGGGCTTAGCACAGGCGTTGACGCTCTGCAGTTACTCTGCAGTTACAACTGGTACTGTTTGATACGCTTCATCTGAAATCTGGGCTGTGAGGGCATATGGAATATTGAAACCAAGACTGAATCTTCCTTTAAGCCTTGAGGTTAGGGGAGAAGGGCCAGGAGAGAAGCACATGGAGCTCCAGAGAAGGAGTAAGTGAGGGAGGGAAGGACGTGGGTGACACACAGTGGGATGTGCTCAGTCGTTCTTCCCTAGCTCCGCCGTCATCTTCGTAATACTCCGCTGAGGGCTGTGCTGGCAGCATTAGCACTGTGGTACCCGGATCCGCAGCTTATGGGAATAAATTTAACTAATGCATTGCTCTGTGTTACCTGCAGGCAAAAACAACTTTGAAAAATCCATCAATAAAGAGAAGAGTGGATGAAGCATATTCCTTAGCAAAGAAAAGTAAGTTCTGTTACGAAAGAGATTACGGTTAAACTTGGAAGCTATTAAGCGGATTCCCTGATTAATGAATCATTGGATACTTCACAGCAAGATGACAGTTTTCTACACTGATGTTTGAGGAGCTTTTTTATTGAAGCACTATAAAATGTGCTGATATCTGGTCCCTACTTTTCATTTATGTCACCTTTTTAAATAATAAATTGTTTTGCTAGATGAAGGTTTGAGAGATAATTTCTTAAAATATGTCTTTGATCTTTCTGCAATTCGTTTTCTTTTTCATGCACTAAACTTCCTTTGCCAGTGGCTACCTCTGTGCTGTAATGTGTTCTGAGGTGATAAGAACTGGGCCCAATTAGAATTGACCTTGAACAGAAAACTTTGATCTAACATCAGGTAGTTGAATTACAGTCTACCGAGAATAGATCGAGTTGCCCCTCTATCCTCTCAGCCCGGTGATGTGATTATGATAGGAAGCAGGGTTTTTCTTTTTACGGTTCCTGATTCATTTTAAGTGACACCAGTTTTCAGTGAGCATTATTCTTTGAACACTTTTTATGCCAAAGCACTGTACTGTGTCTTTCTTGTACTGTATTAAGTCTGTTATTAATTTGTGCTTTTATAGCCTGATTTTTTATAACTGGTTTGTGGATTTTTCAGTTTGTTTCTCACTGTGACCGTGAGTTTCTAGAGGTAGTAATGTTAGAATTTGTGCATTTGAGGGGTGATAAGTACATAAAGCAAGGCATTCTTGTGGGGCTATAGGTAATGCCAGCCATTATGGAGGTATATTGGTGTTTGTTTATACTTTTTGGCTATAAAAAGCTAAAAATAAAAATAAATAGAAATTGTCTATTCTTAAGTGCAGTACTAAATTTAATAAACTTATTTTTCCATACTCTTTATTTTTCTCTCTCAGCTTTCTCAAACTCAGAAGAAACCCCTCTAAATGCCTATTACTTGAAATGTCTTGAAAACCTCGTTCAGCTTCTTAACTCTTCCTGAGTGATGTGAGAGTCTCCTGCCTGAGACTGATGGCCGCCAGACAGGTGAGCCAACTTAGAAGCAAGCTCTGTGTAGCCACTGTTACCTGGAGACACGCTAAATCCCTGCAGGGTGCTGTGCCCTTCCTGCCTGACGAGAAACAGACGGGGACATCTCAGCTCTGTCCCTTCGTACCAGCTCTCTCTGAGTAAGAGCAGCTGACAAGAAGATGATGGACAAAGGACATGGAAAGTTTTGGGAACATAAACATTTTTACCTTTTTCTATGCAATTTGCTTTGTAAAATCTTATTTAACAGTTATTTAATAAAATATTTTTAGAAACAAAATTGACTAGTAATTGCTGCTTGCAGACTTTTATCAGTCTCATGAATATAAATTTTAGTAACTGGAAGAAGACAGGATGTTCTGATTTCCTTTATTGCCTTAAATTTTTACATGGAATTTGGCTCTTGTCAGTACAAATCCTTGTTTCTCAAACCTTTGTATTGCCCAGAGTATACACACTGGTAAAGAGATATTTATATATAAATGTCTGTAGTTTTGTCAGTAGCTTCTTTATGCAGTTTTTAATGATACTAACTGATTTCCATATGACTTGTAAACTTGCTATGTTTTATTATTTTCACCTTTAGACTTCTGAAATGCTGTGTAATAAAGAAGGAAGAAATGAATTTACGATCAGGTAGGCCTAGGTTCAAATTCTAGCTCAGCCAAAACATCACAAAGAATAAGACTTAAAAAAATCTAGCAGGAATAAGTTCTGTCAAATATTCATCGTGTAATAACTCTTAGTGAATGTTAGTTTTGAACTGAGAAATTACACCAATGTCATTTAAGTACTGATCAATTACAGCAGTTTTCTCAACCCTTTTGAGAGAAAGAAAATTGTGTCTAAGAAAAGAAAAACACATCGCTATACACATTATTTACACATATACAGCTGTATACACTCATTATTTAGGGGAGCATTTTCTAACTGAATTATGGTTAACAAAAAAATAACATCTTTAAAACGCTTTAGCAAATTGCTATCATCATGAAAACAAGGCCGGTGATTTTATTTAAGATAGAAGCATGACAGCAGAATAGATGTTAAATATTGAAATAGAAGCAGATAAATTTGTGGTGTCTGAAAATTATTGACTAGAGATCTTAACAGTAGATCTAGGAAGTTCAGAATTTCCTAGACAGTCGAAGTTAATTCAAAGAAATGGACATGCCGCTACTCTGAAAAATTCACCAATTCTGAGAGCAAGAGTCCGGAATTATTTCTACCTCTTCTCCTGGTTTCCTATATTCTGTGCCATTTTCTTGGTGTTACCTTAGAAGTTCTCACAGATGAATAATAGCATGGATTTCTTTGTAACTTTCATGTAAAGAGCTCTTCCTGTGTCACAGGCACTGTTCTCAGAATGTGCAGTATTTAGCCTGTCTGTCTAGGCTTGCTGCCTCCTTTTCTTTTCTGATTGGAATTTCTGTCTTTGTATTTGGATCTTATAGATAACTACCGGTTTTTCTACAAAAATCAGAACTCTCCAGGGAAGTGACCCTTTCCTTTGTGGTTCATTGATTGATTAATTGGCCTATCAGAGTATCCTTTGCCTCGTATCTTTGAAATCAGGAAGAGTTGTAATTGCCTCTTTTCCCTAGCAGTTCAGGGTCCTGAACACAGTACCCTGTGTGGGGGGATTTGTAGCACAGTAGCTCGAACCACTCAGAGGAGCTGATGCTCAGAGGAGCAGAGCTAATGGCTTCAGGAAAAGTCGCCCTGTCACCTGTTGGTGTCCGGAGACTCAAGCCTCAGAGGCAGGTAGTGTTCCTGGTCCTGGACGGCAGGCCTTTACATCTGTATCTCTTCAAATTGTTTCTAGCCAGCCAGGGGAGAAACTAGTAAACGGAAAATTCCCAAGGTTACCGACCTACTCTTTGAGCAGCTACTGTGGTGCTAACTTGACCTACCAGCATCAGAATCCCCCAGCATGTTTGTTGCAATGCACATTCCTGGATCCACTGAGACGGAGTCGTAGGCCCATGTCCAGAAGACTTGTTAGAGAGCTCCCCAGGTGACTTTTACGCTCACCACAGTTCGAGAACCAATAATTAATCCCGCTGACTTTACAGAAAACTGCTTAAACATGAAAATGATTCAACATTACTCAACTACTTACTGATGAAATCTGACTTGAACCTGGGTGTCTTGCATGCTAGTCAAGTGCTTTTTCTCTCACACATCCCCAGTGTGAGCAGAGATTCAGAAAACTGGTGTAGCGACGAGTTCATGCCTCATGGTCTCCCAGTTTCCTCTGGCCCTTTTGGTTGCTTGGCTTAGTTTTGCCTGTGTTCTATGCATGCACACAAAGCCTGTACCTTTGTAACCAGGGTGTGCAGGCACTGATACAGAAGCTTCTGAATGTAAGACCAGTTGAGCAGTTTGCAGGAGGAGGCAGCCTTTGGGTTCAAAAATGGAGGAAACAAGTAGAATACTTAGGAGACCTAGCTGGAGACTTTTCATTCTCTTCCTAAAATCATTTTCAAAAATGAATCACTGGATGTATTTTTCTTTGGTTTTCTGTAAAGGATGAAGTGGAAAATAGAATTTGCCTGTTTAACTGCAGGCCATCAATTTTCCTTTGTAGTATTAAATATACTCATCATCTGTAGTACTTTTTACATCATTAGTCTTTGTGGCTGTACCTTGTCTACCCCCATTTCCTGAGATCTGCTTTTTGATTCATGATGTTCCACAAATGGGGCAGATTGATGGATAGGAATAATGGATTAGTATTCCTGCTGTTCCCATGGCCAGGTGTGCAAAGGGTTCTCTTAGGGAAGGAGAGAGCTTGACGGGGTGGTTAAGGGTATTGGGCTCTGGAGCCATATGGGCCTGGTGTCAACCCTGGCTTCATCCCTGCACAACCCTGGGGCAGCCTTGAGGTCGTTTCTTCTTCTGTACTGGGGAAAAGGTTGCCTGCCTCATAAAGCTGGGGAGAGGTTGCAGTGCCCAGCATAGTACCTAGAACATAGTTGATTATCCCTTGGATGTTATCAGTGATTAATTATTCTTATATAGTTCTCAAAAATTGATCTCTCCCTCATTAAAACATTAAATCTTTTGTCTCTTTGCAACCCTCCTGTTTTTTGGGGGAGGGGAATAGGCTGGGAAGTGAGTTATGTTGTCAAAACTGAGGTTTCCACATTCCAAAAGGATTGTTGGTTTCTAGTGGGGATGTGTTCCCAGTCTTAGGTCACTGAGCTCATGGACACTCACCAAGTCATCATGGAAAGCCTAAGTCTTACAAAGCACTGTGTGGAGGTAAGGATACCTGGGTAGACGTGGTATATTTTATTCTGCTTGTCAGGTTTTCTGGATTGACTGTGAGGTGGTGAAATATTGCTCTTCCCCAATTTGACTTGAAAAATACAAGAAATATAAACAGCATCCAAAAGAAAACCGTAGCTTACAGAATCCATCATTTAGGCGATAGCCATTTTCTTCTGTCTGCCAGTTGTTGACTTGTGATCCAGACAGTCAAGGGGATTGAATGATTAAATGCTATTGTTTCTGTGAATGGGCAATTTAAGAGTTTATTCTTCTAAGTTTAAAGTTTTCTTCATGGGAAATTCCTTACAAAATTCAAATAGTAAGTCAGCTGGGACTGAGCGAGAGTATGCTGGGCCTCAAGGCTCAGGATGTACGAAAGACTCTGCCAAAACCCCAGGATTCTGAGATTTGGCAGCAAGACATGATGAGCTCAGTGTGATCCTGTTTTAAATTTTCCCAACAATATTCACCTTCGCGTTTCTTTTGCCCCTTCTGCATTTGAGAAATCTGCTTCAGGAAAAGAAAAAAATTTTTTTCTTTTAAAATAATGTTTCAGGGCGCCTGGGTGGCTCAGTGGGTTAAGCCGCTGCCTTCGGCTCAGGTCATGATCTCAGGGTCCTGGGATCGAGGCCCGCATCGGGCTCTCTGCTCAGCAGGAAGCCTGCTTCTCTCTCTCTGCCTGCCTCTCCATCTACTTGTGATTTCTCTCTGTCAAATAAATAAATAAAATCTTTAAAAAAAATAAAATAAAATAAAATAAAATAATGTTTCACAAAAGATCCATAAAGTAACATTCAATAAGTTTCTTCTTAACTAATTTGGCATGAAAGCCAAGAGAAAAATTTGTGTTTTAATGTAGACTCCAAGGAACAAAATCTTTCATGCATTTCTCCTCCTATAATGTCTTTCCCTGTGGTTTTACCTCTACCCGTGGCTGTGCGTTTGGAGCGTCTGTGTCCCATTTGGTTCATCTGGGCAGCAATTCTCCGCATTCTGGTAGCAAGCAGATTGCTTGCAGTTCTGGACAAATTCTGAAAACATGATTTCCTCAGATACTCTTTCCTTGCCTTGCCATGCAAAGAGATTATAAAAAGACAGATTATAAAATGGAGAACTACTACTTATAATCATTTTCTGATGAAACTCATAAAGATTAGATTGCAAAGAATCAGTTTATGGATATGATACCTGATTATACTTTTTATCTGTTAAGGAAAGCTGTGATTGCACAGAGTAGAAAATATAAAGTAATAATGGCTTCAGGGGGCACCCGGGTGGCCCAGTCACGTAAGTGTCAGATTCTTGGTTTCACCTCAGGTTGTGATCTCAGGGTCACAAAATTGAGCCCCCACGTTGGCTCTGAGCTCAGCACAGAGTCTGCTTGACTCTCTCTCTCTCTCTCTCTCTCTGCCCAAGTCCCCCCATGCACGGGTGTGCACACTCTCTCTTTAAAATTAAAAAATAATAATAATGGCTTTAGCAAAAGAGGATTTTCTTTTTCTTTTATTCTATTATGTTGGGTTTTCTTCCACATGTAGGAAGCCCCCGGGGGCCATTCCTATGTTGACAGCATCCTCAGGGGCTCAAGTTGTCCTTCTGTTCTCCTGTCTGGATAGCACACTTCCTTCAGCAAGTTACCTCATGAATTAACGTTAGAAAGGAAAAGGGTGGAAGAAGATGTCCACAGCTGTCTGTTGTCCCTTTAAGGAGCCTTCCTATAAAACCCACTCCAGCAACCTGCCGCCACGTCGTCTTGGACAGAACACAGTCACCTTCGTGGCCCGTCCTGGCTGTGGGGCTGCTGACGGAGTGCAGTCCTGCAGGTGTGCTCGCCGCCATCACCGGTGACTCCGGCCGCTGCTGGTCAGGAAGGGATGAGCGGCTTGGGTAGGCCACCACCAGTCTCTGTCCCACAGGCCAGTGTTCTAGTTTACTTTAGAGAAGAATGTGGTATAATTAGGGGTAAACGTATTTGCCTCCTAAATAAAAAATTAGAAAGAGATTAGATGCTGATTGAACTTATTTAATCTGCATTTAGACTCTGTGATTAATTCTAGTTGCATTTAGAACCAGAAATGTTAATGTCAGAACAAAGTAAGATGATGTTCTAGCGGGAAGGCAGATGTGCCAGGTGGAGTTTGTCCCCATGACCCGGAAACCTCAGCCATCCAGTGCTCGCTTCTAGAACTGAGCAAGAGCTGAGACACTTATTAAGCAATCTAAACCCCAGCCTCTTCTTTTTTTCTTTTTACCATTTGATCAGGAATTCTTCTGGATTTTTACTATTTTTGCTAATTACTGGTATTGACTTCTCTTTTTTCAGTTACCTCACTGCACCAGATTCAATAGCCTTTGGTAAGAGACTACTTGCTACCAATTCTCTGTAAAATATTCTTTAGTTCTTACAGAAATAAATATTTCTTACCTTACTTCTGTCATTACTCTTTAACCAAATTCTGTAATTTCAATAATGAGGCTAAGCGGTTCGAACCGTTTAGGAGCAAGTGCAGCCCAGTCTCAGTCAGCCTGCAAGTTGCCTAGTGGAAGCCTGAGGACTGTGCTGGGCGGGGGGGCGGGGTCAGCCAGCCCCCGTGCGCCCCGGCCCCACTGTCAGCCGCTGTGTTTACCAGGCAGATGGAGAGAATTGTTAAATCTCAGGAAATCTGTTCTGTGGGCGCCAATTAAGAGAGGTTCTATTACACTGTAAGCTTGTAAGATTTCTTGAAACTCAGAACTTCCTCTTGTTTCTTAACTGGCTAATTCTTGCCTGGCTCCCTATGTGTAGAGAAAGATCGCCAGAGGTTAGAGGGAATGGGTACGTTCTCGACGTTATTCCCAACTCACCCTTTACCCCCTCACCTTCTCTAGCTTGCTTACCCCTGCCCTTTCTCTCCTACCTCCATGACTTAATTCTTGAATTTTCCTCTGTCAGAGCCTCCACCCACCCTACATTTCCATTTCTGCTTTTTTGAAAGGTCAAGATCAAATGTCACATCTCCTGTGAAGCCGTGTCAGATTCCCAGGCTGGGAGGAAATTCTTTAGTCTTTGAGTTTCCACACCGTTTGGTTAGGTGTTTTTTTTTTTTTTTTTAAAGCTTTGATATCACTTAGTTTTTTCTCCTTGTATTATGCTGATTTACATACAGTCGTTACCACCATCTGCTTAGATATGGCTTCAAGATTGAGCTTTAATTTCCTGCCTCTCACGATGCCTTGCATGATGGAGATGCACAATTTATATTTATTTGAATGAATGAATATGGAAAATACTTTATTAGTAAAAGCTTCAGAATTCCACAGTGTAAATTAGGCTAAAAATTCTGTTGACTGTCAAAATATGCACAACCGTTAAGTATTTCCTTTATGAGAATAGACTTTGAAGTTCTAAAAATAAAGAATGAAAGAAAAAACCCTGTTCATGAATACTACAAACTCTTAGAATATTTTTTTTTAGTTCAGTAGAGAAAGAGAAAAAAACCAATATTTTAGATACTTTTGAAAACATAACTAGCAGCAACATGAAACAAAGATGCTAGTCTTAAACTTTCAAGATCTGTGTCTTCCTAGGAATCTTACTTGGGATACTCTTTCTGGGCGGTAGAGTATAGGTTTCAGCTTTTTGAAGACAGAACCATGAATTCTGAGAATTCCATGAGCTGCAGCACCAGTGGTGGAAGAACCAGAAGAAGCCAGTTTGCATCACCCATGCTGTGTGAGAAGCGCCAATCAACAGGTAACCTGTCCGCTTCCTTCCGGGTCTTCTCTTAGTCCCTGCCTTTGGCAGCAGCAGGCACTGAGGACTGACTTAGACCGAGATAAACGCGATACCGCTTTGCACAGAAAGAGAGCGGGGGGGCGTGGGAAAGGCTGAAAGAAAACTTTTAATAGTTTGACGTAATGAGAATCGGGGAAAATGCTTATTCTCTTAGGCATATTCTTATCCGCAGCCCATAATGCACAGCTCCATCCGCAGATAAGGACACACGGCTCCTGTGCAGAGGTTTTGAGTTTTGACCCAAATGGGGAAGGTTTAAGTGTGCAGAGTCTGAATCAAGTGGGTAGATGCGACGTGTATGGCGTTAGCTCTGTATGATTTAAAGATTTGAAATTGGTAAGAATATGGAGATGGGAACTAAGCAATGTGCTGAACTTTCAGAATGCTGATCCTCCTCCCAGATTCCCTCCTAGGAAGGAAGAGAGAGCTCCCCAGCATCCCGGGGAGCTGCTGGAGCTGCTGTGGTGGGGGTCCTTCTGGCCAGTGGCAGGACACAGCTCAGCAAGGCTTGTGAGGGAAAGCAGAAGGTCTTGGGGATTTGCTTTCGTTTTTCCCAGCTGTTGCTTGGGAAAAACAGTTCCTGCCCTTGCTCTTTCAGATCTCTGGCCCTGGGGAGCCCACTTGCAAAGTCCAGGCAGCCACACGGAATCCCTGTACTCATGAGGGGCTGAGAACACAGGTGGAGTGTGCTGACCCCCAAACAGGCCCTTCTGCTCTCTGCCACATCAGACCCCCGCGCCGTGGTGCTACAGTCTTAAAAGTGTCTCTTCCCAACTCTACCTCTCCTGACAAGGGCTTGCTTTCGCAGTGGGGAATGAGTGACCATGGTCCTTTGTTACCCTGCACTCAACTACTCCTTACTGCAAAATTTAGGAACATCAAAGACAAAAAAATTACCCAAGAGAAATGGTAACATAATAACCCCCAAATGGAAACAACCCAAAATGCCCAACAATAAGAGAATAGGTTTAAAAAATTGTGATGCAACATGGGGGCTTAAGTGGGTAGGAGAAGAATAAATGAAATAAGATGGGATTGGGAGGGAGACAAACCATAAGTGACTCTTAATCTCACAAAACAAACTGAGGGTTGCTGGGGGGAGGGGGGTTGGGAAAAGGGGGGTGGGGTTATATAAGGACATTGGGGAGGGTATGTGCTTTGGTGATTGCTGTGAAGTGTGTAAACCTGGCGATTCACAGACCTGTACATCTGGGGATAAAAATATATGTTTATAAAAAATAAAAAATTAAAAGAATAAATTTAAAAAAAAATTAAAAAAAAATTGTGGTTTAGGGGCACCTGGCTGGTGCAGCGGGTTAAGGGTCTGACTCTTGGTTTCGGCTTAGGTCATAATCTCAGGGTAGTGAGATTGAGCCCACGTCGGACTCTGTGATCCTCATGGAGTCAGCTGGAGACTCTCTCTCCCTCTTCCTCTGCTCCTCCTCCTGTGTGTTTTCTCTTTCTCTCTCTCTCTCTAAAATCAATGAATAAATCTTTCCAAAAAACTGTGGTTTATTTAGACAATGAAATGTTCCTACACAATAAAAAAATAGCAAAATGCTGATAAGCACATCATGAATAAATGTCAAAAGCATTAAATTGGGAAAAGAGGCCTGACACAAAGAGAAAACATACTGGATGCTTCTACCTGTAGGCAGTTCAATACCAGGCAAAAACTCACCTTTGGGGACAGAAGTTCATAATGTTAATCTTTTAGAGTGTGTTGACTGGCTTGTGTATCTTGATCTAGGTTGTGGTAACAGGTGTATGCATATGTAAAAAGTCTTAAAAATTGTACATGTTACTATATGTATATTATACTTCAATAAGACATGTTAAGTTTAGATAATATGATAGGCAGTAGTGAGAGGAAGAACAAAAAATATAAAAGAACGATATGTTGTTATTGGAGTGGGGAATGCAGATACCTGCTTTTAGGTAAGAAAAGATAACAGAAACAAAGGGGGACAAATTGAAAGAAGTTAAGATGACAAAAACGCGTCCAAATATATCAATTAAAAGTAAATGGACTAAACTTGAAGTGAAGGATAAACTTGAAAGATTGAATTTTAAAAATCTAATACATGTAATTTAAAACATTTAAATGAAAAGATAAAAATAAATATCAAACTAAAACAGATTAATGTAGAATAAAATAGACTTTAAGAAAAAAATTACAGGCTGAAAAAGATCACCATCATGATACAAGATTAAACTTACCAAGATGTGGCAATTTTAAACATACATCTTGTAAAATATCTTCTAAAATGTATGAATCCCAAAGTGGCAGAATTACAAGAATAAGTTGATAAAAGTGACATTATATTTAAGCCATGCTTTTGATGTTTGATAGGTTGAATATTCAGTAACTCAAAAAAGATACAGAAAATCTGAATAACAATTGATAATCTTGATCTGATGGATATATACAGTATTCTCCAATCAAGAATTAGAGAACACACAATTTTTTTTACCTCATTCCACATGAAGCATTTACAATTGATCCAGTATTAGGCAACAAGGAAAGCCTCAGTAAATTTCAAAGATAGGTCCATATAGACCTAGAACTCTTACCACTGTGCAATTAAGTTAAAATTTAATAACAAATGTAAGTATCTTTGTCTACTTGGAACTTAAAAGACACACTTCTAAAAAACCCACCAGTTAAAGTCGGAGCCACAATGGAAATTTACTGAATGATAGTGAAAGCTCTACATATAAAGACCTGTGGGATGCACCAAAAGTGAAAGTTCTCTCACTTTTTTTAATCCTAGAGAAAAATTTTTAGCTTTAAATCTGTCCCAAAGAGGAGGGCTTCCAGATTAATGAGTCAAGGGCCTATCAAAGAGGAGGGCTTCCAGATTAATGAGTCAAGGGCCTATCTTTATAAGTTAGAAAAATGACAGAATAAATCTAAATCAAGTTGAAGAGAAATTTTTAAAAAGGGCAGAAGCCAATGAAATAGAATCAAAGGTATAGAACATCAATAAAGCAAAAAAAAATTATTTTAAATAGACAAATTTCTGCCAAACATGATCAACTGAAAAAGCAAAAGGATACAAATGCTATAATGAATGTAAAGGGGGACTAAGTAGAAATGAAGTAGCAAAGAGATACACTACTAGAATATTATCAACAGTTCAAGACTAGCAAATTTGAAAGCATAAAAAATGGACAAGTTCTTGGAATCATATAGCTTATTATAATTGACCTCAAAAGTAATAAACTTTAGTAGTCTGGTAGCTGTTAAAGAAGCTAAAGTAGTGATTATAATCTACTCACAAAGAAAAAAACACAAGACTATTGGTTTTATAGGCAAATTCTAATGAACATTCCAAGGACAATCCCAATTTTATTCAAACTCCTGTAATTCTATCAAAAAAAGGAAGAATACCAGTTCAATCTATGAGACAAGTGTAACCATGGTACCAAAATCAAACCAAGACAGTATGAAAATGGAAAAGTATAGACCCATTTCTCTCATGAATATAGGCAAAAATTCTAAATGGCATTATTAGCAAATCAAAAATCTACATTCTTATCTTAGTAGATGTAGAAAAAGTACTTAAAGCATTCTACTATAATTGATGATAAAATCTCTTGGCAAATTAGAAGTAGAGGGGAATTCCTTAACCTGTAAGGATTATGTATAAAAATCATACAGCACTATCATTCTAAATGGAAAAACAGTAAACATATATATTCCCTTACAACTAAGGAATGCCACAAGGAGGCTTGCTGTTACTGCTTCCATTCAAAAAAATTTTTTTTTTTACCAAAACACATACCCTCCCCAATGTCCATAACCCCACCCCCCTTCTCCCAACCCCTCTACCCCCAGCAACCCTGAGTTTGTTTTGTGAGATTAAGAGTCACTTATGGTTTGTCTCCCTCCCAATCCCATCTTGTTTCATTTATCCTTCTCCTACCCACTTAAGCCCCCATGTTGCATCACCACTTCCTCATATCAGAGAGATCATATGATAGTTGTCTTTCTCCACTTGACTTATTTCACTAAGCATGATAGGCTGGTGCAACCACTCCATTCAAATTTTATTAGAGATTGTACATAGTGCAATAAGATACGAAAAATAGACCAAATCTTAGAGAACAGAAAGGAGAAATAAAAGTTTCACTATTTGCAACATTGAGCAAGGTGGCTGGATTCAAAATCAGTTGCATTTCTTTACATTACAAGCAACTAAAAACACATTTTTTATTATATTCGGTTAGCCACTGTGTAGTACATGATTAGTTTTTGGTGTAGTGTCCCCCAAAACTAATCATGTACTAATTCATTAGTTAAGTGTAACACCCAGTGCTCATCACAGCATATGTCCTCCTCAATCCCCATCACCCTGTTACCCCTGCCTCCCACGTTCCTCCCCTCCGAAACCCTCAGTTTGTTTCCCAGGGTCCGTAGTCTCTCATGGTTCATCTCCTTCTCTGATTTCTCCCCTTTTGGAATTCCCTCCCTTTCCCTATAGTCCTCTGTACTATTTCGTATGTTCCACATATGAGTGAAACCATATGGTAATTGTCATTCTCTGCTTGGTTTATTTCACTAAATACAATCCCCTTCAGTTCCATCCATGTCGATGCAAATGCTGGGTGTTCATCACTTCTGATGGCTGAGTAATATTCCACTGTATATATGGACCACATCTTCTTTATCCATTCATCTGTTGAAGGGCATCTTGACTCCTTCCACAGTTTGCCTATTGTGGACATTGCTGCTATGAACATTGGGGTGCATGTGCCCCTTCTTTTCTCTACAGCTGTTCTATTCTTAATTTTTGGAGAACCTCTGTACTATTTTCCACCGCAGCTATACCAAGGAGTACAGCTGTACCAAGGAGTACAGCACTTGCTATCTCTTGTCTTTTTGCTAATACCCACTCTCAGAGGTGTGAGGTGAGCTCATTGTGTTTGGGTTTGTATTTTCCTGGTGCTCAGTGATGTTGAGCACCTTTTCAAGTGTTGGCCATCTGTGTGTCTTCTTTAGGAAAATATCTGTTCATGTTCTCTGCCTTTTTTTTTTTAAGATTTTATTTATTTGAGAGAGAGAGCATGAGAGATAGAGAATACAAATAGGGGCAAGGGGTAGAGGGAGAAGCAGACTCCCCACCGAGCAGGAAGCCTGATTCGGAACTTGATCCCTCATCTGGCTTTAAGTTCGGAGGATGCAAACAAGTGATCTCAAACAGCTTTTTTTTTTCTTTTAAGATTGTATTTATTTGAGTGAGAGAGCATGAGAGCACAAGCAGGTGGAGGGGCAGAGGGAGAGGGCAAAACAGGGTCCCCATTGAGCATGGAGCCTGATGTGGGTTTTGATCTCAGGACCCTGAGATCATGACCTGAACCAAAGGCAGACACTTAACCCACTGACCCACCCAGGCACCGACCTCTGCCTATTTTTTTTTTTTTACTTTTTTTTTTTAAGATTTTTTTTATTTATTTGATAGACAGAGATCACAAGCAGGCAGAGAGGCAGGCAGAGAGAGAGAGTAGGAAGCAGGCTCCCTGCTAAGCAGAAAGCCCAATGCGGGACTCTATCCCAGGATCCTGAGATCACGACCTGAGCCAAAGGCAGAGGCTTTAACCCACTGAGCCACCCAGGCGCCCTCACCTCTGCCTATTTTTAACCAGATTGCACTGAGAGTGGAAGTTTTTTTTTCCTTTTGAACTGTAAACTGCAAACGTAGTTACTTGGAGCTTTTTATTTCATTGATTCTGTACAAACAATTCTTTAGTTTACCTTCAAGCTGTGTAATGTGTGATAGGTTTTAAAGAAGCTCACATGATACAAATGCACAGAATGAAACTTGATGATATATATTCATATGGTTTGCAGGTCTGATAGACTGTTCAATTTAAGACTGCTCTGGTCTCATTCTAGTCTCATATGAATAGCATAGGAGAAATGCATTATTTAATGCAAGACTTGGAAATAAATAACTTGGTAGAATAAGATAGAAATTGTGTGTTTTAAAAAAAAAAAAAAGGCTCCCACTGCCAACATTTTCTTAATTGAAAAAAAAAATTTTTTTTTAGGCCTTTGACTTGCTGTCATAATTTAGAAAGAACCTCTCAGATGTCATTGTTATTTAAACATACCTGAAATTCTGAGCTTCATTTTCTCAAATCTCAAAAAAAATTGCTGTGTTCTAAGCTGTGCATTTCCCCAGACTTAGCCGTGTATCCGTGCAACACACACTTACTGAACACTTAACCTCTGTTGTGGGCCTGGAGCATGAAGCTGTGAGTACTGAGCTCCTGGTTAGTCAGCTAACAGCCGTCAGGGCAGAGACAAACACGTGCACACATTAAGTGCCGGTTGACATGGCAAGTGTAATAGCCGTGTGCTCTCAGAATCCAGCCGATGGGGTGGCTCACTTTTACCCGGCTCTAGACGTCTAATGCTGGAAATGTCACTTGCTGTGCAGTTAGTATTGACTTCAGCGTGCTTATTTTATTTATTTAATTTTTAATTAATTAGTTTATTTAAAAAATATTTTTTTAAAGATTCTACTTATTTATTTGACAGAGAGATCACAAGTAGGACTTCAGCGTGCTTCTTAAAACTAAGCCAGCTCACCATTGCTTTTGGGTTATTTCTGAAATTAGAAAAGTAGTACTGTTTAAACTTATATTCAGACAAAGCCACAGGAGGTATCAAAGTACCTGAATCTCAAAGGAGAAGAGTAGACATGAAAGACATTTGGTCTGGATGGCCTTGGAGTTATGTGGAATTGAACCCCAGTATCTTCTACAGCAGGAGAAAGTGGACCCCTCCCTCACACAAAGTATACACACACACACACATCATATATGTACATATATGCATATGCACATGTATCTATATCTAGATATCACAGTTTAGAGAAGAGACCTAGAGACGGATTGATACCAAGCAATGTACACCTTCAGATCGATTACTTAACACCATGTCCAGGCCCCATCATTGCTTGGGCTCTGATGCCCTCAGCAGGGCTGGACCTTGCTCTGTGCGGAAGCTCCCACGCACGGCTTTCACCCGCAGACTCCCTAACTTGGATCCCATCACCTTGTCCTGGGCCGTGACACCCACCAGAGATTGGCTCCCACAAGTAGGCTCTTTCTGATTATACAGGGATTTTCAAACTAGTTTTACAGTTAGACGCCAAACATTGAATCACAACCTCACTCTCTGAGAAGTCTGAATTGTGTGTTATCATTCTATGACCCAGTGAAAGTTAAAGGTCTGTCTCCCCTCTGCTTAGAGCTGATAAAAGCACAGATCAAGTTAATGTGCTTATTAAACTGAAAAGAAAATGACTGCCAATCTGTTTCTATTCCATATTCAGAGAATTGTAGATCTCAAATACTCAGACAGCAGTCACTAATTTCCTTCCTTTTGCCTGATTTATTGGGTGAGATGTTTCATATATTTGAATTCAGTATGAGTTTGTGTGTGTCTGTGTGTCTCATGGAGCCTTAATATTATTCTTCTAGCATTTTAGGATAGGTAAATGTTTATTATTTAGTCTACAGACCTTTTTTTAGCATACCTTATTGGTACTTTATGGAAGAGAATAAAGAATAAATAATATTTCTCATCTAGATACCATTCTAAAATGTTAGCTAAAATGAAAACATTTGTGGCGAGGGTTTCACTTTTACTTCCACTCAGTTAGGAACTAATTCTCATTTCTGAGAATTTGAACCCACCATAAGATCTGTCTTCTGAACTCTCAAGGACCCTTTAGAATTTGGGGTTTACATTTTGGTTTGGTGTTAAACAATCTTCAGTCCTCTTTCCTCTGTGTACTTTCCCCAAGATGTCACATCACCTCTTCTGTCTTCACTCATTATCTGTAATGGGAAGACCTGGGTCTTCTTGTAAACCAGGGTCTCATTCCTACTGTTCCTTTCCACTATCCATCAACCTCCCTCGAGATCCATCGGTCTTCCTGGAGGCCTGATTTCTCACATCTTTTTAAAGCTCAGTAGTGGTCTCTCCCAGGGGCATTAATATTTCCTCTGCGTTCCATGCCATCCCCATGCCTGTGGTTTGGTCAAGTTGGCACGGCAGGAATCAAACAACCTTAGTCACTGAGGGAGCCAACAGACATTCAATCCCAGGTCGGTGTCACGGCCCAGGGCAAGGTGATGGGATCCAAGTTAGGGAGTCTGCGGTGAAAGCCGTGCGTGGGAGCTTCCCCACAGAGCAAGGTCCAGCCCTGCTGAGGGCATCAGAGCCCAAGCAATGATGGGGCCTGGACACGGTGTTAAGTGATCGATCTGAAAGGTACATTGCTTGTTATCAATCCTTCTCTGTCTCTAGGTCTCTTCTCTAAAACTGTGATATCTAGATACAGATATATGTGTATATACATAGTCACAGCACAATGTACACAAGGCAGAGATCACTAAATGTAACTTAGAGAGTTTTGGGGGTCATCTTGTCCATAGATTTCTATGGAGAGTTACAGAAATTGAGAAATAATGAACAGGAAAAGGATTGAGTTGGAAAAAGAATAAAATATGCTACTAGAGGTTCATGTTTGTCTCCTCTTCTGCAATGTTCCCACATTTTCGGGGGAATAGTTTTGCACTCTCACATACACTGACCTTGTCAAAATTACGGCATCGCTGAGTGTGTTTTGTAGTGGCAGTTCCCAGAACGGTCAGCTGGGCCTTCTTCTCTGTCTAGCCCCGCTTCCGCTTCAAGGCCTTCCCAGCATCAGATTCAGAAAACCAACCCGACCTCATTCTGTGACTCACTGAACAGTGCCTTGGTATCTGGTTATATAATTAAATAAATAGTGATGCTAACATATTTTGAGCTCTCCAGAATAAGGATAAAACTGTATCTACATAACTCACATAAAAATGGTGTAAGCCCTTTTCTTACATCCAGTGATGCTACAAGAGGGAAGGAATTCATGTCCTATCTAATGCCAGATTTCCTTAAACAGTGAAGCTGGATTGACTAAACCCAGCTCCTCCTCAGCACTGAACACAGATGAGTGGGTGAGATGAGTATTTCTACCAGACTGAGGCTCAGGCTGGCTCAGGTCCTTTACAGAGATGCTGTGGTAGGTTGTGTGGGGGACCACGATGCTCCTGGTGAGAAGCAGAGGCTCCTCACATCCCTGGTGTGGAACTTGACTGCAAAATCACCTTGGGATGGGTTCAGGGAGACACCAGAGCGTGGTGCCTCATAGAGAGGATGCTTTGGCCCTGAAAAGCGGATTTCCTACATTTGAGAGGGGGTGGGGTGGCACCTGGCAAAAGAGATTGTTCCAGAAAGGAATGATGAGCATTTGTATGATCATAATGATGTCAATCCTGATGGTCAGTTTTTCAAACTATTATCATATGTTGGGAAGATAGGAAGAAGAAGTGACTATGGATGTATGTAAAGGAAACCCCCTTCATCAACTGGAGTATGAACTGAATATTTGGTGAACAAAGTAAGGTTATATTTCCCAAGAGTGTCAGATGAGGGTCAAACAGGTTTATTGGAAAATGCCTTAGCATTTCAAAAAAATCAAGCAATTATCATTTCGTTTTCCTCTGAGTTTGAACAAGTTTTCCTTCACATGTACAAGAGAGATAATACGTGGAAGGAATGGAAAAGATGTTTAAAACAGGTAAATTAAGAAGTAACAACAGATTTATTATTTAGGGATATGGCTTAAGAAAAACAGGCAGAAGTTTTGAGAATGATTGTTCCTAGGGACCAGCAGAGCCAAGTGGGGAGGCTCAGGGCAGAGCAAGTTTCTGAGATTCCAGAACTTGTGTGGTCCAGCTCAGTCATCGACAAAAGGCTTCAATACACATAGTTACAAAGTGCTTATCTCATGTGGGTGGGTGGGAGGTGTTGGCAGCCCACACACAGGACTGGAAGCGTGGCCTGCTGTGCCGCCGAGTCAGTAAGGGAGGGCACACGCCATGCTAACTGACGGGGCATCGTAGCATGGGCCGGCTGTAGGAATTCAACTTGTATTATGAGATAGGGGGATGTCAAGGAGGTCGGGCTCGCTCCGGATCGGGGGCTGGGGACCCCATGACAGGGGAGGGACAGTGGAGAGAAGTTAAAGCTGTACTTGGTGCAGAAGCAGCAGTCGCTTGGGTTACCTGGGAGAGGGTTTGGGGATTGTTGTGGTTTGTGCAGGGACTTGGTTTTTTGTCTGTGCCTGGAGAGGGTTAGAGTGTGGCCTCGTATTTCCCTGTCCTGGGGCTGCTATCAGCCGTTTCTCAAGGATCCCTGGTTCCTTTAGAGAGAATGAGATCTAGAAAGCAAGTGGTGAGGCTGGGTCGCTGTGCACAGGGGCTGTCTCTGCTTCCAGGCCCTTCAGTGGACAGAGCCAGGGAACAGGAGTGTAGGTGGACGACTACACGATTAGCTTAGGAGCACAGAGTTCTTCTTTACCCTTTCCTTATTTTGTATGTCTCCTCCTCATAGTGAGAACCCTGGTTCCCTACCACATCAGAGTAAGTATATCCCATTTCCTTGTCCTACAACGTGAACAAAGTACATTTGCTTGTAGTAGTTTTAGTTTGATTCTTTTCATCCTTTCATTTAATTTTTTCTATTGAATGTGTAAAAATACACATAATTCAAAAGTCAAAGTCTTGTAAGCAGGTAGACTCAAAGAACTCTTTTCATATCCATATACCTCCACTGCTTCTTACCAACCCCACATATAATATTGTCATTGGTTTACAGTTGATCTCTTCTGTGTTTTTCTCTGCAAGGAAATATATATATATATATATACACACACACATATACATACACACACACACACACATAATCCCTTCTTTCTTAAGAAAAAATGGCAGCATGTTGTATATGCCCTTTTGTACTTTTTTCATTTAAAAAATATCCTGGGGGTGCCTGGGTGGCTCTGTCAGTTAAACATCTGACTTCAGCTCAGGTCATGATCTCGGGGTCCTGGGATGGATGCCCACATGGGGCTCCCCACTGGGCAGGAAGTCTGCTTGTTCCTCTGCCCCTCCCCCTGTTTGTGCACACTTTCACTCTCTCTCTGATAACTAAATAAAATCTTTAAAAAATACATATCCTGGGAATCCCTATATGAGTTCAGAGATATCTTCCTCATTCATTTCAGTACTCCATTATATGGATGTATCATAGTTTATTTGGTCAGTTTCTCATGGATGAGTACTAAGTTGTTTGTGATGTTTTGCTATTACAAATAATGCCCCCATTGTTAAAAACCTATTCCTATGTTGATTTGTACTTGCAGAGGTATATATTCGGAGTAGATTTCTAGAAGTATAATTGGGGGGTCAAAGAGTAAATGCATATGCAGTTAGCTCCTGCGCTGGGGCATTGCCTTACCCTCCCCCCTCCCCTATCCATCCGGGCATATAGGGGAGGCCTGTTTTCCTAAGGTGTTGTAGGAGAGGCTGCGAGGCTGTGGCCTACCTTCCTGCAGCCTCCCTGAGTTCTCCTGCAGCTGTCAGACAGTTCCTATGCCGTGGCTGACAACTGCCTCCACTCATCTCTGTGTCTCTCTCATCATGAGGGAAATAAATGAACAGGAGTTCAGTAGGACTAGAGGAATTTTAATGTAAAATCACAGAGGTTAAAGAGAATGGTTTAGAGAACAACTTGAAATTCTCTGCTATGAATATGACTGGAGTGTGAACTTGGGGATTCATAAAGATCCATGATGGACAAACTGTGAAGGGCACTGTGCCATTTGTAAAGTACGAACTCAAGGAAGAGCGTCTGCTTTGTGTGAGACCTGTGTTCGGAGTCGCATGGTCAAAATACACACACTGTTATCTCTCTGAAACTGACTAGCAATGACTCTATCTTGCTAAGAGTCAAGCACATTTACGTCCTTTAATGCTCACCTACCTTCATTCAGAACCTGATCGGGTCAGTCAGTACTTACTGAAGAGTTTGTATTTTCATGAATTATGCTACATAGTAGGCTCTACAACATACAATAAATAACTATTCATTTTCTTTTTCATGTAAAACTTTCTTTTTTGATTGTAAAAATAATACATTTTTACATGAAATTTGTAAAATAAAGAGATTCATGAATAGAAATACAAAGATTGCCTTTAAAGGCCATCCCAATATAACCACCATCTTGTTATTGTTTTCATTTATTTAACCCCTCAACAAAGTAATTCTCTAGTGGCAGGAAAAGTGTTATATTCATTTAAAAAAGACTTTTTCCTTCGTCAAGTGAAGGCGTACTTGTTATAGAGAAAAAAGAAAATACCACTTATGTTCTACCACCTGAAGACACTTGCATGAATTTCCTCCTAGTTTTTCTGTGTATATATTTAAGTTTTTATGCTATAATCCACTGTTAATATTGTTTTAGTGACTGCATAATATTTCATCAAGTACATGTGCATTAAATAACTACTTGTGGAATAAGTTGATAAGTAGCAGTCTTAAAATCTAAAACTTTAAATTCTGGACAGATGAAGTATTACAAAGTAATACCCTGTCTTTTTGGTTGTGCACAGCACATTTTGTTAACAGAATACCCCCAGCATAAAGAATGGTGTCGTAAGAATTGCCAGAGTGGAGTAGGAGAACTTCCTGAGTAGAATCAGTTGCAATGCTAACATGGTAGGAGAGGAAAGAATTCTTAGAATACAAATATAGGAGGGAATTCGTGGAGAAAATTATTTTTGGAATCCATTCTGTAATGGAGTCAACAATGAGTCAGAATAGTTTTATATTTGCATTTCTCCAAAACTTGTCACATGAAGGAAAGAGCAAACATAAATACTTACATGTGTTGTCCTTTTCCCTAAAAAGCAGAATTTTGCAATGGTATTTAGTTACAGGCTTTTAAAGTTTGGTTCAAGGAGCAGGACTACCCAAGCATGTAGCTGGTGTAACTTTGCCAAGAATAGCGTATCTGTAGAAGGAGACTGAGTAAGACTCAAGTCAAACTTCAAACCCTGGGCAGTAGGAAGAGAAAAGCAGACCCTCACCACTGTTCTGCAGCTGGGATCCTGGATGCAGCCTGGACCATTCCCCAGCTTTCCTTAAAGTTGTGGAGAAGAGGGAATGGCAATGTTTCATAAATGCTCTGCTGCTTGTATCACAGTCTCTTTTCCATGGCAGAGTAACAGGTGCGTCAGGAATTGTAACTCCTGTAACAACTGTAACAGTGTAACAATTGTAACAATGTAACAATTGTAACTGAGAATTGTAACCATGAATACCCTTCTTGATGGCACCTAAAATGTGAGTGAGTCCCCCCTTCTGACTCTTGGCAGGCAAGAGATTCCCAGCAGCAGAGCACCAAAGAACCGTGAAAGTTAGAATATGTTATTGCCTTCTCTCTCTCTTTCTCTTCTTTTAAGATTTATTTATTTGAGAGAGAGAGAGAGAGTGAGTGAGTGGGCATGCAGGGGTGAGGGGCCAAGAGAGTGGGAGAGAGAAAATCTCAGACTCCCTGCTGAGTGTGGAGCCTGATGTGGGGCTCAATCGCATGACTGTGAGATCATGACCTGAGCTGAAACCAAGAGTTGGGTGCTTCACCAACTGAGCCACCCCTCTCTCTCTTTTCTTAGTTGAAATTTTTATTGAGATAATTGTCATGTGCAGTTCTAAGAAATCATACAGAGAGATTTCATATATTCTTCACCCACTTTTCCCTAATATTAACATCTTACACAATAAAGTACAATATCACAACCAGGATATTGGCCTTGGTATAACCTATGACATTATTCAGCTTTTCTCAGCTTTTACTTGTACTCATTTACTTGGGGTGCATGTATGTATTGTTCTATTGTATTAAGCTGCATATGATGCATAAGCATATCATATTAATAAGAATATTGATTTAAGTTCTATACAATTTTATCATCTATGTAGGTTTTCATATCTAACCTGACAGTCAAGATACTACACAGTTCGAACATGATGAAGATCCTTCCTATTGCCTGTGACAACCTACAGAGACACTTCTCTCCCACCTCACTTTCTATTTTTAACCCCTGGCAACCTCTAACATATTCTAAAGTTTCTGAGTTTCCTAAATTTTGTCATTTCAAGAATGCTATATAAATGGAATACATTCATTATGTAACCTTTGGGATTGGATTTTTTTTTTACTCAGCATGATTCTCTGGAGATTCATCCAAGTTTTTGTATCAATAGTTTGATCCTTTTTATTGCTGAGTAGTATTCCATGGTATGGATGTACCACGTACTTAGGTCTTTTATTTTATTTGGTATTGATTGGTAAGTGGTATTATGTTTTAAATGTTGGTTTCCCAATATTTTATTGTTAACCTGTGGAAGTGCTGCTGGTTTTTAGGTGTTGATCTTGTTTACTAAAAACTTGCTGAACTCACTTATTTGAGAAAATTTTGTAGATTTCTTGAGTTTGCTACGTGGATAAGCATGTCATCTGCAATTAGCAAGGTTTTATTTCTTCCTAATCTGTATGCCTTTTATTTCTTTCTCTTGCCATATTGCAGTGGCTAGAACATCTAATATTGCATTGCATAGCAATGTGAGCAGCAGACTTCCTTTAATTTTCCTCAGTTTTAGGGGAAAACATTCAGTCCTTCTAGCTTCAGGTTTTTTGCTGATCATCTTTATTAAGTTGAGGTGATTCCCCCTTTTTCCTAATTTGCTAAGCGTTTTTAGTGTGGGCGAGTGCTAAATTTTGTTAGATGCTTTTTCCGTGTCAATCCATATGATCACATGATTTTTCTTGTTTAACTTCTTGATCTATTGAACTATATTGATCTGGTTTTCAAATGAGAAGTGACTTTGGACAGATAAAGAAGGGAATAGACTCTGTAAGACTTAGCCAAGCCTTACAAGTGAAAACTAGGGTGTTTGAGAAACCTAGTCTGAGAAACTGGGTTAAACTAAGTTTGATAGGCTTCTTCGCTGTAGGACTTGTTAGAGCCTTTAATATGGTGCACTAAGTGATCTCTAGATTTCCAAAAGGGGAATACAGTATATAAAGTTTCCCAATCCAGGTTATCTACAAAATCTACATTTTCCATAATGTCTTTGTTAATGGGAAGATGCACTTTGGGGAACATTGCCATAGGAAATAATATTTCCAATGAAAAGTTCTGAGGTGAAGAGTATTATAGGAGGAAGTCAGTATGCTATGGTAGCTCTGACACATGGAACTTTAAGCAGGTTTCCTAGAAGCTGAAGCATCATTTCATTATCTGTTGAATAGGGAATAAATCTGCTTCCTGTGATGGAAGTGAGGTGTGGAGGGGAAGAGTGTGGGCTCTGTAGTCAAATATCTTTTTAAAAAATATATTTTAATTTATTTATTTGACACACAGAGAGAGATCACAAGTAGGCAGAGAGAGGAGAGGAAGCAGGCTCCCTGCTGAGCAAAGAGCCCAATGCGGGGCTCGATCCCAGGACCCTGAGATCATGACCTGAGCCGAAGGCAGGTCTGAGCCACTGAGCCACCCGGGCACCCCTATAATCAAATATCTTTATTCAAATCCTGGTTTTGCTCACCCAGAAGGTGTGGGGAACACTGGAGAAGCTGCTTAACCACTGTGTGCCTCAAATGTAACCACTGTTTGCTCAATGGTGAGCAATGTGAGAACTAATGTGAGAATAGTGACAATACCTGTTCTCTAGGATTTTAGAAAGCTTTAATGAATGAAACATGTAAAGTGTTAAAGACATATAAGGCAGATAGTAACCATCCAGTAGTCATTACCTATGGTGTTTGTAGTTGAAGGATGAAGTGAGATGATCAGAAAAGCATCAATACTGAGAAGGTCATTATTAGGAAAAGTAGACCCAAGGGCATTTGATGGGATGAGTTATGGGTAGGCGAATCTGTGGTCCCACATTGGATGCTTCGAGGACCAGCATGGTGAGAGTGCCAGTGGAGAGATTGCTTTTAAAAATATTTTCTTGGGCGCTTCAGTGTTTGGTCACCGAATATGAGGGGTCTAAAAACAAACAAACAAATAAACAAACAAACTTACAGGTAGCAACAATGTTGAGCCTTGGCATTGGGGAAATGGATTTTGTAATCGCCAGGAATGGATGCCCTGGAGGTTAATGGGTAAGCCAGTTGAATTTGGCATTGTAGTTAAAAAATAATAGGTATTTTAATTTTTGGTTTTAACAAGTGCAGGAAAATAAGATACTGCAGTCTGTTTATGCAGAAAACTGAACTGTGGTCAGTACTGGTAAAGGAGTGACTGATTATGCAGTTGCACTGCACAGAGAGTTATGCCTACGATGCGACTTTGAACTTGGAGAACCTCTCAGCTTCTTATGTGGGGCACTGAAGTCGTAGAATGGCTCCTGAGAGGAAATTAAGGGGGAGAAAAGCATGCTAGTACACAAAACAGAGAGAAACGATGCAAGAGGGAAGAATGGAAAAGGTCCTTTGAGAAATCAATGAGCATAACTTAAAGAATGGGAGAAGGGAAAATGTGGTTGCAATAACAGAGAAGATTTAAGCAAGAGGGCAGCTTGGTAAAATGACTTAAGCCAAAGGTATAAGATTTTCAAAAAAAATGTTTCTTTCTTTGTTTAGAGACCCAAGTGTGCGGGAGCAGGGGTTGGGGCATGGACAAAGGGAGAGAGGATCACCAACAGGCTCCATACTGAGTGAAGAGACTGATGAGGTTCCATGACCTTCAGGCCATGGCCGGAGCCGAAACCAAGAGTTGGACGCTTAACCGACTGAGCCACCCAGATGCCCCAAGATTAACACACTACATTTATGGACTTGGCGTAGAATATAGTCCAATTTTGTTTTCATCTTATTTCTCATTTTTTGGCATAGTGCATTTGGATCCTAGCCTTTGGGAACCCACTAGAGCCCAGAATACTATTACCAGAAAGTAACAAGTCTAAAAACATTTGAACAGGAAGTATTTTAATGCCTTAGTATTTCAGTTAATAAATTAAATATGTGTAAATGCATTTATGTATTGCTTAACATATTTAAAATCTTTCTTCTTTCTATACCTGCCTTTTATTTTCTTTTCCTGAAAATCATCTTTTCCATTAGCCCTCAGGCTATCAGGATGCTGAACACTATGAGTGAATTTTCTCAGATAATACTGTTTATTTCTGTACCAAGTACAGAGACTTTGAATAAACCAGAGTCAATGCTTTTGAGAAGAAAAAAAGAAGTCAGTTAATCTGTTTTGGCTGTCATTGCCATCAGACTAATGGCCCCTCAAAGATGTCTCCATCCCACTCCCTGGAACCTGTGAGTATGTTACCTTTCATGCTGAAACAGACCTAGATATGATTCAAGTCAAAGACTTTGGGTTACGGAGGTTATCTTGAATTGTCCAGGTAGGCACAGTACAATCACGGGCTCCTTAAAAATGCAAGAGAGAAGCAGAGACGTGAGTCAGAGATGGGGAGACTAGGGAAGAATGGTCGGAGACGCGACACTGCTGACTTTGGAGATGGAGCGAGGGCCCTGTGGCCCACGCATGGCTGCCCCTGGCACAGATGCAGGAGACTTCCAGACGGTCCTGGCAGACAGGCTGCTTCATGCCTCCCACCTGCAAAGCCCGCACAGCTGTCCACTACTGCTGAAAGATGACAGTAAACACATTTACAGACAGTGTGACGTCAATCAGTAGAAATGAAATTCTACTTCTCTTTTGATTTCCAGATCTCACGCAAGTACCTTTCACTGGGAAAAATTTTTAAAAAGATTTTATTTATTTATTTGACAGAGAGAGAGAGAGAGAGAGAGATCACAAGTAGGCAGAGAGGCAGACAGAGAGAGGGGGAAGCAGGCTCCCTGCCGAACAGAGAGCCTGATGCGGTGCTCGATCCCAGGACCCTGAGATCATGACCTGAGCTGAGAGCAGAGACTTAAACCCACTGAGCCACCCAGGTACTCTCAATGGCAAAATTTAACTTGGAATCCTGTTGGCAGGGGTCTGGTAGATGCAGTGCCTCGTGGTCCAGCCCCGGAAAGGTGGCGGTGGGGGGTTAGACCATGGAGGAAGAAAATGGTGCTGCTCAGCCAGGAGATGAGCTGGCAGTGTGGTCAACCACAGCATCCTGTCCCCTCCCAGGACAGAAAGACAGCCCAGCAGGAGAAGGGTGTCGACTCTCCCTGTGAGCAGACACTCGTGTTCATCAAGGTCCTGATGCACCTTTTAGCACCTTTTCTCCCTCTTTTAATTCTGAAAACAAACTTGCGAAGAGGTGATCTGATGATAGTTACAGGGATGTTGTTTATTGACGCTTGCTACGGGGAGGCGCTGCTGTTGGGCTGGGGACACAGCGAGGGTGACCGGCTGTCCAGGTTTGCCTGGGGCTGTTCTGGTTTTAGCACCAAAAGTCTTGTGTTCTGGGAAACTGCTTTGACACACTAGTGAATAAGGCAGTCTTTGCAGTCAAGCAGCTCACACTCCAGGTGGGAGGTCCAGAGACAGACACGAAGCCAAAAAAGTCACAGTTTTAATATAGTGTGGCATTAATTTAGAAGGAATATGAAGGTTTTATTTATATATTGATTCATCTATTCATTTTGAGGAAGGAGATGGCTCCTTCTTTATCTAGTAGATGGAAGAGAGGACCACCCCAGGACATACTTTTGCTTCCAGAAGGATCACTACTTGCCTCTTCAGAGTGGGTACAGTACCCTGAGGTAAGAGAATGGAAGGGATGTTGATCTGGCTTACTTAGCCTGCCCTTCCACAAGTGGCTTTTGGGACAGGTCACATGCACCAGGAAGAGGGGGATGGAGACTCCAGCCCTGCGTCTTTGAGAATCAGTGCCGTGAGTGGCTTTCTGATGGACAAAGGTAATCCTGGTTGAGGGATGGGTAGAAAAGACAGCACAAGCTGCCAAGTGAGCTGACCGGGAGTGAAGGGGGGCTTGACCTAGCCCCAGGACCTACGGAGCTCTCACACCAGGGTGGTCTTGGTCATTGCTGCATCCATGGTGACCAACTTGTCCTCATTTGTCCAGGACTAAAGGGTGTCCTGGGACATGGGACTTTAAACCCACAGCTAACTAGGGTGACTTTTAGAGTGAACATAGAGTTAATCATCCAAACCAAGACACTCCAGAGTGAAATGGGGGGGGGGCTATTGATAAATACACAGTTCAGCCAGGTGTATGTTGGGGCCATCCCAGGGAGCCTGAGACATGCAGCCCTATTCACCCTAGACTACATTTATTTCTGCTTCAAATTCCAGGAAGTACAGTGCACTGTTCAGCCGAGGCAGGAGACCTTCCCTTACCCAGCACCTTGCTATGGTGACAGACTATGGGGACAGTGACAGTGCTGTAAATGTTAACCAGACAGCTAAAATACGAACTTCATTACTCAGGTACAGACAAAACTTTCCTCAGGCCGGTAGCAAAGCAGGAGAACAACCATACGACAATGAGAAACGTTTAGAAATTTGCCATAAATAATATCTTGCAAATGTCTATTTTAATTGAAGCACATTATGTTTTGTGCCATTTCAGAAAGTAAAATTTCTTTCCAGTTCCTTGGGATGCAATGGTATTGACAGTATGAGAGTCTGAATCAGCCTTTCAGCACTTTGTGTCTTGAGGAGGGGACCTGGCTAGGGCCCGCCGAGGGTGGGGTGCACTTGGCCGTGTAACACGAGGTTGGAGTTCACCAGCCCGAGTGCTCCACCACGGTTGGCTGTCTGTGTCGTCACCAAAGAGCTTGTGACTGGAGGCCCCACAGCAAGCCCAAGATGGAAGGGGATTTGACCCCAAGTCCTCTGCAAAGCCCATCCTCTTTTCTTTACGAGCATCGCTCTCATGCCCTCTCACTATCCATGGGGCAGAGGGAATGTTATCAAGTATCAGCACAAAGTAACGGGATGCGGAGGAGAAAGGCATGAGCTCTGCCCGGATGGCTGGGGGAAGAGATAGTGCATGACAGAGCCCCCGTCCGTCCACGGAGTGTGTTCGTCTGCTGCCTCCTGCGTCACTTGGAACTTAGTTTTTCCCGAGGTCTGATGATTGAGGTCAGGAGTCCTGACAATGTTTCAGTATTTATTTCCTCGAAACCTTGAGACCATCGGGAGAGGGAGGGGTATCAACGGAGCAGCAAGGTGGAGGCGGGTGGCCAGAGGAGTCGTGAGTACAGCCCGCTGAGCCTCGCCCACGCGGAAACCAGGTGAGAAGCCGGGAGTAAGCTCTTCTCCAGCTGCTGCTTTGAGAGCGGCTCTCATTGTCTTCTTGTCCTGGGCGTGTGTGTGTTGGAAAAAGTTCTTCAGTTAGAGTGTTCCAGGTTATTTTATACGTCTGAACATAGACCTGCATAACCACCGAAGAGCAGCAGAGTATCCCTACACATTTAAACACCAGATCTTTGTGGGGCACCGGCATGGCTCCGTTGGCGAAGTATCCAACTCTTGATCTCAGCACAGGTCTTGATCTTAGGGTCATGAGTTCAAGCCCTGAGTCAGGCTCCATGCTGGGCATGGAACCTACTTTAAACAGGCAAACAAACAAACAAAAAAACCAGATCTTTGCTAACTTGGCTAAATTTATTTCTTTTTAGGATACATATCTTAAGGCAGCCTGGCTGGGTCAGAGGATATAACAAGTCACATTTTTCATATGCATTGCTTAACTCTTGCATATAGAAAATTCTTACCCCTTGACCTGTCCACAGCAGGGTTTGGCTATCCATGTTTCTGCCTGCTCTTTTTTTTTTTTTTTTTTTAAGATTATTTATTTATTTATTTGACGGACAGAGATCACAAGTAGGCAGAGAGGCAGGCAGAGAGAGAGAGAGGGAAGCAGGCTCCCCACTGAGCAGAGAGCCCAATGCAGGGCTCGATCCTAGGACCTTGGGATCATGACCCGATCTGAAAGCAGAGTCTTTAACCCACTGAGCCACCCAGGCGCCCCCCTCCACGCACTCTTGTTAAAACAGTCGCTATCATTCTCTTCATTTATATGTTTACATATTCGATGTGCAAAAGTTAATATGCCATTATTTTAAATTTCATTTTTTCATAGCGAGATTAAATACCTTTTCACATTTTTCTGTTTGAATTTGTTCTTATGTGAACTGATGTTTGATATCCACTGGCTGTTTTTCTGTTGGGGTATTTGTGAGATTTTTTTGGTCACTGATATTTAATCCCTTTATGCTTAGAAAATGTTACACTGTGTCTCATACCTTTCACATAACCCTCTCCTGATTGTCAGGCCTTCTTGCTTTGTTAGCGCACAATGTTTGCCATGCCACAGCTTTAAGGTTTTTCCTTTAAGATTCGTTCATTTATTTTAGGGGAGGGGGTGTGCAGAGGGAAAGGGAGAGAGAGAATCTTAAGCAGAATTCCCACTGACTGTGGAGCGTGACACAGGGCTCAATCTCACGACCACGAGACCCAAACCATGACCTGAGCTGAAACCAAGAGCTGGACACTTTACTGTCTGCGTCACCCAGGTGCCCCCAGTTTTAAGTTTTGTGTAGAAAAAACTATCATATTTTCCCTGACTTTGGTATAAGATATATATATACCTTAATATATATGTGTCTCAATATATTTTATATGTATGTATGTGATATCAAAGCAAAAAATGCATCTCTGTCTTCAGGCTTATCAAGCATATTCTCCAATGTTTTGAGTATTTTTCTTATTCAGATTATGAATGCATTTGCAGTGCATTGTGCTGCAACAGGTGAGTGTTACCGATCAGAGTTCTTCGTTGTAACTTGCCAAACTGCTTTTTTCTAAGTTGGAAAGGAAGCAACTTATCGGAAGGGCACAGGACTTGCCGCAGGTCGCAGAATGAATGGGTGGCGGAGGCCGGCTGCCCACTGGGCCTGGTGAACACGTCTCTGCGGCCTTGCTTGAGCCCAGGCACTCTTGTCTGCTACTGGGCATACCAGGACGCCCAGTCCACCGCTGCTGGCAGAGCTCGGGCGCCGCAAATCCATACCCCCGGCCCCAGGCCAGAACGGGCCCTGTAGCCCTGCTGCTTCCCTGCTGTGCTCCTAGGCTACGGCGGTGAATTCTTAGGGTGTAGATGTACTCGGCAGAGCCTAAGGTCCTACGCCCGGATGCAGCTGCAGGACCGGACCGCGGGTGTGTAGAGCTTGTGCTGCCCAGGGAATGGCCAGTGACCCCATGGAGCTGACTCCGGCCTTTTCCGCTGCTCAGTCAGCTTCTCTGGGACCACGTGGAAGACAAGCCGTTTTTTTCCCTGTTGAACTGAAGTGGCACCATTATCATACGCTGCAAATCTGTAATTCTTTTCTTTAGCGCAAAATTAATCTCGGTTTCTTTTTTTTTTTTTTCCAATTTATTTATTTTCAGAAAAACAGTATTTATTATTTTTTCACCACACCCAGTGCTCCATGCAAGCTAATCTCGGTTTCTTAAAGAAAAAATAAAAAGTTGACTGCCTGACTTACAGAACAACTATTCACTCTCTAGTCACTACTGAAAAATCTTTTTCCATGTGACCTAATTACACTTTATTTAATGCAACTTTAATTATGAGAAAACATTTTACACATATGTGAAATATCTACCCAGAGCTCATGAACTAGAACACTGGGTAACACTAGAAGTTAGTTGTTAGTGTTGAAAAGAAAGCAAAACCTTCACGTGAGAAAATCTGTTTTAATGAAGAGAGTATTTAATGTTCCATACTTATTTGAAGTATACAGGAGAGCTAGGCTCCTTTTTTCTGTAAGTCTGTACGGGCCCCTTCCTTGGCTCAGCAACATTCTCAATATTCTTCCTGAATGAGGCTTACTCTGGCTTCTTGGACAAGAGGAGCTTCTGCCACAGATCTAATTACTTCTTTCCCTAACTCTCATTTAAGACTTAATATTACTCCCTTTGATATACTATGTAGATTTTGTATACTTGCTACCGATTCTTGAGATACATTCATATATATTCATACTTGTGTGTGTACACACACACACACACAAGTGAACTTTTTTACTTCTAATTTGGATATGACAAAATAAAGCTGTTGAGTCTTCTAAAACTATTTTTAGACTCCTTATCGTTTTACCAGTTCTTTTTTATTCGATTCTTTAGTGTTCTCTAGGTTGATCATCTACGAGTAATAATAAAGTCAAAATAATTCTTCAATAGTTACAGTTCTTATTCTTTTTTTCTCTATAGAATCAGTTAAAACTTTCAGGGCAATATTAAATATTGGAAGTGATAGTGGCCATTCTTGTCTTAGGAATTTAAGTGAGATTCTTCTAAGGTTCTACCATCAAGTCTGCTATTAGTTTCCAACCAATTTTCTTTATTATGCTAGTTAAATTCCAAAATTACTCTGAGTTCTTATCAGGAAAGGATATTTAAAGTTGTCAAGTGCCTTTTGGCATTTCCTGGACTGGTTATATTTTCTTGTGTAATTATACTATAATTGCCATTTGTTTATTGGGAGCCCAAGACATTTGTTCTGTAGTATTTCTTGCTTCCTCATGGGACTCTTAACTCCTTCTCTCCTCTGTATCTCCTAGACACTACTAGCTGCTTCTAGAGCCTGGGCTGCATCCAGGTCCCATTACTCTGCTAGGAGATCTTCCTGGGTGGTGCTGTTTTCTTCCTGCTGTGTCACTCGGTCCCCTGCTATCTGGGTGTACCATTTTAGCATGAGGTTAGGGTTGATTAGAGGGCTCATGTACCGTCAATCAGCAGTGCATCTCATTATAAAGTTCCCATTAACCTTCCACTTAATGGCTTTAGTATCTAGAAACAATGGTCTCCTTCTATTATTTTAATAGGAGTAACAAGAAGGCAATGAAAAATAGTATCTATTGTTGTTTTTCACTTAGTAGCTGAATTTTTCTATAAAAAGAAACTTAGGTCACCCTGAAATGCAGTTTGTACAGAGAAGGAAGGATAAATGCTTGCTTTTCCATGTGTTAGAATACAGAGCTGGTTCCCTAGTGACCCCAGAGAGGCAGGAGGTAGCGAATGTAACACTCCGTCCAGTGATGTCGTGATTTTAGCTGCGTTTCCTATTTCTGTCAACACATGGTAATGTTAAAGCGTATTTTTACTTTCAAACCATTCAAAAGGCCCTTAATAAGGGTCACTAAAAAAAAAATAAATAAATAACATGGGAGGAATTTTGTTCATCTCTGGGAGTGGTAGAAAATCTTCATTCTGCGCCACTGACTTTCCTCATGGTTACCTCCATTTGTTCTCCTGGTTGGAACACAGGACGGCTGTTCTCTGGACATGTAACACGGTTTCATTTGTCTCAGGATGTTTTTATTGTTTCCTCGGGGAATTCGTTATTGACCAGGTGATCTTTGAACATCTCCCCTAAAAAATTAGCTTTATGTTGCTTTCCTGGCGCCAAGACAGTGGGATTCTGTATCCCTCAGGAACAGATACAAAGCTAATTTTTAGGTTCTTTATTTTGCAAGATTTCAAGAACTCCAGGGAGAATTAAAAAAAAAAAAAAAAAAACCCAAAGTGAAAGACCTTACGAAGACCTTACCAAAAAAGCTATCTCCCCTCTCACTTTCTTAATAATAGCAATAACTTTATAATGGGATATGGGAGATAACAAGGATGATGGTAAGGGTGGCGATGGGGATGATGTGTGTGTGTTATTCTGCATGTGGATGGTGAATTAGGAAGTGACTATAAAAGAGAAATTTAGGGAAAGGACCTCGCCTATATAAACCTGGATTTGTAAGTCACGGAGAAAGCAAGATCAGTTTTTAAGCCTGGACCCCATAGATGGGAGTGGCATCTACTGTTGAAATAGGCTCTGCTTTTGGTGTGATGTGAATCATTTGGGTAGACAGCGGCTGTTTCAGCCAGTGTTCGATGTTCAGTTCAGGACCCATTGAATCATTTTGAGAAAGAGTCGGCCCCAATCAGGAACGTTTATCTTCGAGTTTGTCCTGCCAAAATTTATGTACCTTTTGGATAGAGGCTATCCCCCCCCCTATTTATTGGAGAAATAGAAAAATGAGGCAGAAGAAATAAACCACACATTGGAAACAGGATGGCCTTTGGGTTTTGGTGAGCATATAGGCCACATATGATGAACCCTCATAGGTAGAAGCCATCCCCTTGCCTGCTTTCAACAAATAATGACCTAACAGACACCCACCGCATGCTGGGTGCCTTGCAAGGCTCTGTGGAAAAAGCAGCTCACAAGACCTCATCTTCAGCTTGAAGGGCTTCATTCGGCTCGCAGAGGAGATGCAGCAGGTAAATGGGCAGTTACAAAGGAGTGCTTCAGTAAGGAAGCCATCTTCATCTGGGGTCCTGAAGAAGCTCAGAGGAACATCTGTCCCAGGTGTGGGTACCCAATAAGGGATGTCTGAGCTGAGGCCTCCCTATGGGAGGAGATAAGAGAAGTCAATGCAAAGGAACCCTGTGTGCAAAGCCTCTGCCCCGTCAGGTGGGTCTGGGGTAGAGAACTCAGGGGGGAGAAATGTAAGACATTAGGCGGGAAAAATGTTAGAGATCGGTCTTGTCCAGCCTTGTAAGTCAGTAAGAAGTTTGGGTATTCTTCTGAGGATGCTGATGTAATGAAGATAGTGACATGAGTCAGACAGATCTTTTAGAGGACTTCCTCTGCCCACAGTAAGTGCTCAAGAATTACTTGTGCAATGAAAGACAGCTTCTACTTTTCATTCCTTTCTTCCTTCCTTCCCTCCTCCTTTCCTCCCTCCCTCCCTCTCTCCTTCCTTCTTCTCTTCTTCCTTCCTTCCTTTCCTCCACCCTTCCTTTCTTCCTTCCAGAGAGTGTAAGAATGGGGGGAGAGGGGCAGAGAGAGAGAGAGAGAATCTTAAGGAGGCTCCACACAACTTAGAGCCCTATGCAGGGCTTGATGTCACGACCCCGAGATTGTAATCTGAGCTGAAATCAAGAGTCGAACATTAAACCAACTGAGCCAGCAAGCACCCCTGCAATTCTCCTTCCACGCTTTCAGACACGCCTGTGGTCCGCAGCAAGGCCAGCCCTGCACGTGCGCCGCATCCGAAGCTGTGCGGGGCGGGCCGGCCTCCAGCGCCGCCTTCTCCTCCGCAGACCCGGCCAGGCCGTCCAGCCGGCAGCTCGGCCAACTGCCCCAGGGGCGCCTCAGCCACGGTCCCTCGCGGTGGTCTAACCCACGGGGCGTCTCTTTGACTCAGGAATCCGAAGAACACATAAGACGAACTCTGTGCTCCTCGGGAACGACTTAGAGACGGTTGTTTCGAAGCCGTCGAAGCCGCCAACCTCGCAGAGGGCGCTTAGCAAGCGGCGCCCGGGCGCAGTGGGCGGCGGAGCGCGGCTGAGCGCGCAAAACCCCGCCGCGCATCTGGAAGGCAGGAGGGAAGCTCCGGTTTGGGCAGAGATGAGCAGCGGCCTGCACGGCAGAGACTTCCGAATACGAAGTACGTTGCTGGGCAGGAAGACGAATGGGGAAGAAGAGGCAAAATCACCAACTGATGAAACCAAAAGTTTCTGTGCGTCGTTGGGAGCCGACGGTTAGGGCAGAGGAAGAGAAGCACGTCGTCTCCAAGGGCAGCATTTCAGCAGGGGGTGGGGGGGGTGGGCGCAGGGACAGAACTGCGCGTGGGTGTGAGTGAGGCTGAGTAGCTACGTGATGAAGACGCTTCTAGAAGCGGTTACACTCCTTGACTGGTTTTCCTCCTCCAAAAAGCCCTAAGGAGTGACATGTTAGTGCTTTGCTTCTGCCCCCACTGGGAGGAGCCCTGGAGGAGAGAAGAGCCCAGGAGCTCCGCCGGGACGAAAGCCCTGGGCAGTTCCTGCCACGACGACCCGCAGAGAACAGGGAGGTCGCCAGGGACAGGAGAGGGCGAGGTGAGGAGGCCGCGACAAACAGGAAGCCCCTAACCAGACACACGGCGGCGAAGGGGAGTTACAGCGAGCAGAAGCAACATCTCAAGGTTAGTAACCTTCTAGAAAAAAAAGTGGATGTGGCTGAGCTCACACCTTTTTTTTTTTTTTTAAAGATTTTTTTTTTATTCATTGGACAGAGAGATCGCAAGCGGGCTGAGCAGTAGGCAGAGAGAGAGGAGGAAGCAGGCTCCCCGCTGAGCAGAGAGCCGGATGCGGGGCTCCATCCCAGGACCCTGAGACCATGACCGAGCTGAAGGCCGAGGCTCAACCCACTGCGCCTCCCAGGTGCCCCTGAGCTCACACTTTTTTTTTTTTCTTTTTAATTTATTTATTTTCAGAAAAACAGTATTCATTATTTTTTCACCACACCCAGTGCTCCATGCAATCTGTGCCCTCTATAATACCCACCACCTGGTACCCCAACCTCCCCCCGCCACTTCAAACCGCTCAGATTGTTTTTCAGAGTCCATAGTCTCTCATGGTTCACCTCCTCTTCCAATTTAACCAAATTCCCTTCTCCTCTCTAACGCCCCTTGTCCTCCATGCTCTTTGTTATGCTCCACAAATAAGTGAGCTCACACTTTTAACGTAAATCTCCTGCAGGGGAGTAGAGACTGTCCATGAAAGAGTGTCAAGTAGATTCAGCAGGAAAAGAGCCAATGACAGCTGGATGACTGATGTCTGTCCTATGAACCTGTAAGTTCGTGGATGGGAACAGTTCAGCCAGACGGTGTCATTTAGGTCCTTTCTCACAGTGCTTCTAGAAGAATTGTGTTTGTAGTAGGTCTGATGGTATGTTCCTTGAGAATAAGGAAATCGAGCTAATTTTACTAGTGTCTGCACTGCTTAACCTTCCTTCCTTCGAGCAAGACGGAGCAAGGAGGACCTTAAATAACGAATGCCTGCTAGCTGAGTATTTATTACCCTGTGCAGGGCTTGGTGACCTTTCTCTGTCACGCATCACACAGTTACTATTTTCGGCTCTGTAGGCCATGTGGTCTCTCTGCAGCCACTCATCAGAGCACAAAAATAGCCATGGACAGACAATGTAGAATCAAGTGAGCACGTCCCAGTCTGAACGGACTATTTGTAAAGGGTCCAACAGGGGCTGGATTCGGCCCTTGAGCCACAGTTTCCAGAACCCTGTCCTGGAGGAGCTCTGCTGCAGCCCAGCTGAGGTGTCTGCTTTGAATGGAAGCTAGGCCTTCATGGGCGGTCCCTCCAAGGTGATCTAACCCCTGGGGCAGCTCTGTGACTTGCCCGAGTTCTAAGGGCCTGGCGGTCTGAGGGAAATCGTGTGCCCTTCCTTTGTAACATTCTCCTGAGGCGACACTTTGAGGCAGGGAGCAGAAACCTAGACTAAAACCCTCCTGTTGAAGTCTTGCTGGAAGGAGAAGCCTCGCTTCAAGGACATCCCAGCCAAAGGCATATAAACTCTCACGTCTCGGGGTAGGGGAGGAGGAAAGCCCCCAGTCTTCCCCGCCTCGGTCCCTTCTTCTCAGAGTCTAGCACAGGCGAGACTGTTTCGCAGCCCTCGGCAGGTCAGCCGCTGTCTGAGCAGGAGTGGGACGGGAGCAGGTAGGAGCGGCTTCTCTGTGTACACCTGTGTCCAGCACCACCCGGGGACGGTTGCCTACTTGGGTGACTGCGCAGAGACGAGAATCCGCCCAACGGCCAGAGAAAGCAGACATCTGGGAAAGCAGAACGTGTTACAGATAGCAGAAACAATGAAGCTGAGGAGAGGGAAGCGTCTGTGTGCGTGGATGGCCTAAGAGAAGGAGACAGCATGTCCGAAGGCTGTCATCCAGCCCAGGACGCCCCGCAGCATGCGGGGCGAGGCAAACCCGTGCAAATGAATTTCGTGCTTGCGTGGTTCGCTGAGACCTGTTGGATAGGGGAGGAGTCCAATAATATTTTGATTAATGACTTCCTTGAGGATGAAGCTCTTTTATACAGACAGCTCTATTAGAAAAAAACCTCAAGCCAAAATTCCTTCATAAATCATGCAAAAAATGGCTCCCTCCGCAACAGGAATAGCTCAAGGGCGTCTCTATTTGTCTTTGGTTCAATGCTGATGAATAGGGTTTGTCCTCAGCAAAGTCGTGACAGCTGAACTTGATCTCCGGCTGCACATCCTTCTGCATCTTCCATTTGGATCTGTAGCCTCCGGGGCCGGCATTTTAGTCGCTGCAGAATCGAGTCACCGGTAGTGCAAGTGCTGTCTTCGTCTTTCCACGGACTTGGCTTTGGATGCCTTGGGAATGTAGGGTCCCTGCCCACTATTATCAGTTCATTCCCCTTTTCTTTTCTTTCTTTCTTTTTTTTTTTTTTTAAGATTTTATTTATAGGGACGCCTGGATGGCTCAGTTGGTTGGACGACTGCCTTCGGCTCAGGGCGTGATCCTGGAGTCCCGGGATCGAGTCCCACATCAGGCTCCCAGCTCCATGGGGAGTCTGCTTCGCTCTCTGACCTTCTCCTCGCTCATGCTCTCTCTCACTGTCTCTCTCAAATAAACAAATAAAATCTTTAAAAAAAAAAAGATTTTATTTATTTATTTGACAGAGATCACAAGTAGGCAGAGAGGCGCGCAGAGAGAGATAGAGAGGGGGAAGCAGGCTCCCCGCTGAGCAGAGAGCCCAGATGCGGGGCTCGATCCCAGGACCCTGAGATCATGACCTGAGCCGAAGGCAGAGGCTTAACCCACTGAGCCACCCAGGTGCCCCATTCCCCTTTTCTCATAATCCTCCCGCACGCCTGATTCTTCACTCTGGAGGGAAGCTCCCCGAGGGCTGTGGGAACGTCTGACTGGAAGATTCTGTGTTGCGTCTCATTCTCGTAGGGTGGCACCACGTGCCGCAGCAGAGACCTGCTGTGTCCCCCGTTCCTCTTGCCGCTCTACCTGCACCTCTGCCAACCTGCCCAGCCCTGACCACGCACACACCATATATATGTGCATTAATAAACACACAGACGTTAATATAAACGCATGCAATGTCTCGGCGTGTGTTCCATGAGCACTTAGAGATTCTTTCCGTCGTGAATCATTGACCTGACAGCCCGGACTCTGCTCTGCATCATCCGTTCCTAGCGGGTGAGGAGCTGCGGTGCAGGCGTGTGACGGGACTGCGCTCGCCGCCCGCACGCTGGGGCTCCATGTGCGTTTGCAGACCAGACTGGCTGAGGGACCACGTGACGTCAGTCAATGCAAGGCCAACAGCGACATGCGGTGGCTTGTGCCGTTGGAGAGACCTGAGGTGCATCTGGCCTAATGCCATTCACGAGCGGTGAAACTCACGCAACATAAAATTAAAGTGTGCAACTGAGTGACATTTCACACATTCGCAGCGTCCTGCAAGTACCATCTCTATCAAGTTCTAAAACATTTTCATCGTCCCAAAGCAAAACTCTATGACTTAAGCAGTCGCTCCTGGTTTCCTCTCCCTTAAGCTCCTGACAACTGATCAGATCTACGGATTTACCTATTCTGGGTGTTTCACATACATGGAAGCTTAAAATATGTGACCCTTTGTCACTTAGCATGTTTTCAAAGCTCATTCATGTCGTAGCCTGAATCAGTATTTCATTCCTTTTTAAAACTGCATAGTATGCCATTGTGTGGATTACCACAATTTCTTTATCCTTCCTTCTGTTGATGGACATTTGGGTCGTTTCCACCCCCTGACTCTTGTGAAGACAGTTGCTGTGAACACTGGTATGCAAGTATTTGTTTGAGTATCTGTTTTCAGTTCTTTGGGGTATAAACCTACGACTGGAATTGCTGGGTCTATGGTTATTCTGTTTTACTTTTTGAGGAACAACCAAACTGTTTTCCACAGTAGCTGCACCATTTTACATCCCCACCAGCCCTGTACAAGGATTTCAACTTCACTGTGTCCTTGTCAGCACTATTATTTGCCTTATTTTTCATTATAACCATCCTAAGGAGCATGAAGTGATATCTCTTTGTGGTTTCAATTTGCATTTTTTTCCTAATGACTAGTGAGGTTGAGCAACTTCTCATGTGCTTGTTGGTTGTTAGTATTTTTTTTTTAGAGAAATGTCTATTCAGGTTTTTTGCCCATTTTTAAATTTTTTTTTTTTTTACTTTTTAATTTTTTTTAGTCCATTTTTAAGTTGGGTTGTTTGTCTTTTTCATTGTTGAGTTATAAGAGTTTTTTTAATATATTCTGGTTTCTAGACCTTTATTAGATGTATGATTTGCAGATATTTTCTCCAGCTCTTAGATTTTTTTTTTAACTTTATTGATGGCAAAATATATTAAGTATTTTGAAATAGGTCATACTGTGTCTGTCACAAGATCACTCCAGGTACAGAGTGTGTGTGTGTGTGTGTGTGTGTGTGTGTGTGAAGGGACACAGGTCTAAAGCAGGGCACGGTGCAAGGAGGGCCAGTTAGGAGGACACTTTCTTGAGGGATTCAGGAATTCTTGGTACTGGGTGTAACTCTTGTTCTATAGTTTTATTTTTTTGTCAGTACCTATCAAGAGGAAGTCCTTTTGTTAAGATTTGATGTGTGGAGTTAATTTTTCTGTCTCAGATATAAATCCTCATTGCCCTTACCACCTTAGTCCATTCTCCACAGGCATCCAGGTTCTCTTTCAAAATCACAAAGCTGTCCTCATCACTGCCTCCGTAAGATTTTTAGTGGCTCTGTGTTGCTGTCAGAGTTGTGTTTAATGTGCCATAGATGTGTCCCAGGGACAGTGTTTGGTGCTGTGGTTACAGATGTAAGCAGGATGCGGTGGTTCCTGAAGGCCAGGTTTGAACTTCTCCATTGCTGTCCTTCAAGATACTTGCAATCTGGACCCAACATCGTGGTTGTCTCTTTCCCAACCCCTAGACCACAGTGACACCTGTCCCCTAAAATCTCCTGTTGTCAAGCCGTTGTCTACTTCCCTTCCTCCTCTACTTGGAAAGTCTTAGTTAGGTCAGAACGCCCAGCATCTGGTGCATTTTTTCTATGAAACCTTTTGTAATTAGAATGAATTTTCCCCTCTCTGGGCTGTGCCAATACTTGCTCAAACTTGACTTCTATAGAATTATCAGGTTTTATTATAATAAATTGCCTCTGTGATCTGTCTGATCCAAGATACTACTGCATGCCTTGAGGACAGAGACCAAGTCTTTCTCCTACTTGCTCATACTTTCTCACACCTCCAGGGCCTAGGCAGGGTACCTGGCACAGCTCAGTAAATTTTTGAACAGACTATTTTTTTGAATTACTTGCAAAACAGAGATACCTCATCTGACTCTATCACACAGCTGTTACAGGTAAAATTCCACAGACGTGAAAGCTTTTGGAAAACCGAATGCTGTGTACACATAAGGTGGCCTATACAGTACCATATGTATACATTCTAATTGTATAATGCTGATCTCTTGCTTCCTGAAAAAGTTCCAGGTTAGATACTGAGGTTGAACAGCACACACCTACTGGTAAACTTTGGGATTGAAACCAGGTTCAGAGTTGGCCGTAGGCAACATTGTCTTTAGGGATTCATGTTCCTCCTTTCAATTTTGACCTATTTTTTATTTTGACCCTGTCATCGGGGGCCAAATGTGTTCATCTAATTCCATAGAGGAAATAATGTGTTTTTATATTAACATGGTAATATGTTCCTAACAAGTTTTTAAGAAACTGAACTGAAAAAAAAAAGGAAAAGAAAAATCAATCACATTTGATATTGTACTATAATCATGTAAGATGTAACCATTAGGGGAACGTGGGCGAGGGGGTGCTCTCTGTACTATCTTTGCAAATTACATGACTCTGTAACTATTTCAAAATAAAAAGTTTAAAGAAATCATTCATAATGGTAAGTTTGTGTACGTCCTGACCTACAACACTCTTGTAGCTCAGGTCCTTCTGTGGTCCCTTCATGGCTTCCAAAGCAAATGCCTGAGGTCAATGAAAAGGTAGAGGTAAAAGGTAAAAGGAAGGCCATGCCCAACCACAGTCCGCATTGGTAAAGCCTCCAAATCCCGGACACCCCAGGCCCCTCCCCCTGCCCTTCGGTCTCTGCTCCAATGTCAAGTTCTCAGGGAACTTGACCTTTCTGTCTAAAAGGGAAACTACCACCAGCACCACCCTATCCCCACTTTCCTGCTTTGTGTTTTCTTCGTGCACTTATTACCTATAACTAACTATATTTTTTACTATTTTATTTCCGTTTCTGTCTCCTCCCACTAGAATGTAAGCTCCATGATGGCAAGGACTTCTTCTTCTTCTTCTTCTTTATTTCTTTATTTATTTTAAATAAATTGACTGTTGTATCCTAATTGCCTAGAGCAGAGTTTGGCATAGAGAACGCCCTCAGCCATTCGCTGATTTGTTCAATGAATGAATCTTTGTAGAAAATAAAAGCTTGAAAATAAGCAATTTCCCCGAGAGAGAGAAGTGATTCAAATCTGCTCATCCTTGTGCGAGAGCAAACCTGACTTTGAAGCTCAGACCTTTTCCTGTGTTCGTTCTTCAGAGAAAGAAGGCACGACTGATAATATCTGAGAGGAAGGAAGCAGTGCATTGTGCAGGGCCTCTGCATGTAACATTATAAAAATTGTCTTTTTTTTTAATAGACCAGCCTCCCAAACGGTTTCCAGAGATGGATTATCTTACTTTCTTCTTCGCTATTCTTCACGTATACAGAGGTAAAGATAATGTCTTCATTTAAAAAATTTACTTCTTTTTTGGTCTTCTAGTGGGACATGCTTAGAATTTATAATGCCCTTTAGTAGGCTCAGATAATTTCTCACTTGTTCAGGAAATCTACAAGTTACAAATACCTCTTATCGGCAGTGGAAACCTTTTTAGACTAAGGTAGAAACTGCTAGTGTTTAGCGGGGTCTCAATTTGCTCTCTTCCTCGGTCTTAGAAAGCTTAGAATAAGATTGAGATGTCTTTTGCTATGTCAGCCATCAAGCCTAACTGAGTAAATGGGATGTTGTGTGTTTCAGCGCTTTGTGAAGAGATGGTTTGGGACACGACTGTTAAACTTGCTGAGAATATGAGCCTGGAGTGTATATATTCATCACTGGACACCTTAGTTCAGCTGGAATGGCACAAGATCACTACGACCAACAGAGAGCTCATGGCCATTTTCAGCCCTACTTACGGTTTGAGTGTAAAGCCACCCTATACTGAGAGGGTTTACTTTTTGAATTCCACCATGGCGCCCAATGATATGACCCTGTCCTTTCATAACGTCTCTGAGGCTGATGTTGGCTTCTATTCCTGCTTTCTGCACACTTTCCCACAAGGACATTGGGAGAAGGTGATCCAGGTGGTTGCCTCAGGTGAGTGGACATTTTGCTCTCCTTCTTACCCATCTATGACATTGAATCTTAAAACCCCAGCAGAAACTATAAAATGCCCTATCATGTGTTTGTGGTATTTTCCAATTTCACTCCTAGATCTTATGATGTTATTGTTTTAAAGAACTAGTTCTGTGAATCAGTTTCATTTTTCTTAATGTGCTGTGATTTCTGAGTAGAATAGGCATCTCACAAATTAAGGTGTCGTAGGAAGAAGAGCCCAGGTTTTCTCTTGTCTCAACCATGACTAGAGCCTGGACTCAGCCGATGTTGGCCGTGTTCGGGTCCAGGACCAGATCCTTCCCCATGTGAGCTTCCTCCCCGGGACGGAGTGCTGCTTCCTTCCACTAGGCACTCAGTGCTGGCTTCAACCTCTGTGTGTTCAGAGTCCTCTCTGTAACACCAGATCTAGGTGTATTAGTGAATCTGGGCAGAATTCTTCAGGAACTGGCTCCATTTTTTGCTTCAACCAAGTTCCTAAGAGATGAACCTTCAGAAACTGCAAGGTGTCCTTTCAAGAAGGATCAAATGATCTCCTAGATATTTTCTGCCGTGTCTATCAGGGACTGGTTAGCTGCTTAGTGAGTTAGTCCTTCGAGTAATAGCCACGTGGATTGGGTACAGTATATTGGAAAAACATGGCTTTTCTAGCCTTTAGTTTCCTCAAAACCTTATGTTAGTTGATCGATCCCCTCTGCATCTCAGGCTTCTGAATAGTAAACGGAGTTAATAATACCATTCTCTTTGTCGAATGGCTTAGGGATCCTATGGTTAAAGACGGGGGGTAGTCAGGAGTGATGGGTGTTATTATTGTCACTATTATCATTCCCTATGCTTTCAATACAAAATGACTAATGATGAAATTTTGAGATGTCAGAAATAGTTTGGAATCGTGTGTTTCTTGTCTGAAGTCTCTAAAATTATATCCTAAATGGATATTCAGAGGAACACATTATGTGACATGTGCTGGAGGGCTTGCTTTCCAAGGGATGTATATTATAAAAGAACAGCTGGGACGCCTGGGTGGCTCAGTCGGTTAAGCCGCTGCCATTGGCTCAGGTCATGATCCCAGGGTCCTGGGCTCGAGTCCTGCATCGGGCTCCTTGTCCAGCAGGGAGCCTGCTTTTCTCTCTGCGTCTGCCTGCCACTCTGCCTGCTTGTCCTCTCTCTTTGGCAAATAAATAAGTAAAATATTTAAAAAAATAAAAGAACAACTTATAGTATTGCATTGGGGATAGCAAATAGTTAGAAGATAAGGAAACTTCCCATGTGTTAGTTTTCTTTTTCTCTGTGGATGTAGCTAAGCTCAAAAAAGGTTTTGTGTATATGACGGAGGCTTACGAAGTGTTTATTAGCAAAATCTCTTTAACGAAATATTTATTATCGAGTCCATTTTGTCATGGAACACCTCATTTGCTTTGTGTAGTCACCTGTTGAGGGCTGTCTGCGAGTTTTTCACGTATGGACCACTTTGGATCAGCCGTGCAGATGAAAGAGAGGGCCTTGGGGTGGAGAGAGCTAGTCCACACCTGGCCTGAGCCACCAAGGCCACAACGAGCTGGGAACCCCACCCCCCTTCATGTGGTGAGCTTTTGCAGTTTGGATTCCCAGATCAGGAATTCCAATTTCTGTCAAAATGGCGCTGATTAAACATAGGGAGAATAATGGTCCCGGGCACAGGGAGGTTCACAATTGGGTGGGATGACTCCGCCTAGAGAGCTACGGCGCGGCGTGAGGGCTGCAGTTAACAACGTTGCAGTGCGGACTGCACGTCCTGAGAAAGGAGATCTCAGGCGAACGTTCTCCCTGGGAAAAAAAAAATGTGACTATGTGAGAAGAAATGTGAATTAGCTTGATTGTAGTAATCGTCTCACTGTGTGTGTGTATGTGTATGTTTCTATTTATCAAATGATTGTATTGCATGCCTTAAATACATACTTTTTTTAAAAAAGATTTTATTTCTTTATTTGAAAGAGAGAGAAAAAGAGAAGGAGGGGAGGGGCAGAGAGAGAAGCAGGCTCCCTATTGATCAGGGAACCCAACGTGGGGCTCCATCCCAGGACCCTGAGATCATGACCTGAGCTGAAGACAGACACAAACAACTGAGTCACCCAGGCACCCCTAATATATACATTGTTAATTTCAAAACAAAACAAAAATGGCATTTTGACCAAGTTGAGGATAGAAAATAGAGCTAAATTATTGGGAACTAAGTTGTGATCGCCATACCAAGGTGGGATTTTTATCATCATGTATGAACAATTTTGGCAATATTCCCTGCTTTTATCATCCAGATTTATTGCTCCTGTCATTTTCTTGTGGTTAGGCAAGGGGGATCTTTACCTTCTGGGGCTGTTTCAAATACAATGGTAGGATTTTCAATCACTGGTCAAAGAAAGGAGAGCCTGCCTCTCCACATAAATGAATTATTCATGATGGTGTTCTTTTTTTTTTTTTTTTTAAAGATTTTATTTATTTGACGGAGAAGGAGGCAGCAAGAGAGGGAACACAAGCAGGGGGAGTGGGAGCAGGAGGAGCAGGCTCCCCACTGAGCAGGGAGCCCAATGTGGGCTCAATCCCAGGACCTTGGCACCATGACTTAAGTCAAAGGCAGATAGTTAATGACTGAGCCACCAGGTGCCCCCATGATGGTCTTCTTTTTTTTTGTTTGTTTAGTTTTATTTTCCCTGTGATGGTATTCTTAAGCATGTTTTGTCATGATTGTTTTTGATCATTTATATTTTTAAGTAACAGATTGTGGTAATGGGCTGGTGAGAGTATTCCACTCATTTTCAAAACCTGGAGGGATTCCTTTTTTTTTTTAAAAAAAGAACAAACTAAAAATGATAGTGAATTTAAAAAATAGTAGCCATATCTCAAAGCTATAACCTTATATATACTTTTAGTTTTCGGTTTGTGCTTTATTAACGTAGTATCCGGACCTGCAAGTACGGCACGTGTGTAACTCAGAGGAACCGTTGATGGTCTATTTAACGACACAAGACTGGAGCTGGAATCCAGAAATCCTAGTTTGTATAATGGGTTGTGAGGCCTTCAGAAGGAAGTCCTACATACGCTAATTTCTCTTCTTTGCTGATAGCTGACTACGTTAGAGGAACTTGGTCAGTATCTTCTCATTTAACTCACTGCCCACATGGATGTGGACAGAAGCTTGATTTTCCAGGCAAGGACTTGTGAGTTCGCAGACTTCGTGTGTGTCCCGTTGGATAAAACTGCTGTGAGGAATGGGAAGTGACAGCTTGGGGGTGGGGCACGGAGCTGCGGGGGCCCTCAGAGGAGGGTCAACCTTGGTACAGCCTTGCGGGCCGCACCCCCTACCCGGCTTTCAGCTCAGGACTGAGCAGCAACTAGGGCAAGCTTATACTAGATAAAGGTGCTGTTATGCAAATTTACGTTACTGATGGGAGACGTTAATGGTGAGCCGGGCTGCAGGCATTTACTGCTTCAGGGAGAAGCTGCCGGGGTGGCTTGGGCCGTAGGTAACCTTCCAGAGGCCGCCCCTTCACGGCAGTTTGTGTTGGAAGAGGGATCCCGCTGAAAACTCCTGTCTCTGGCCTTACTAGTCAGTTCAAGGGAATGTAGTTAAGCTTAAGGAAATGACCCCCACAGGGCGCCCACCCACCCTACTCCACAGTCTACCTTCCCCCAACTGCCTCCTGTGCTTGCACCGAGTGTCATCTCCTCTAATGCTTCCGAAACACCGTGGTGGAGGTGATGTGCTCCCACCGTGCCGCCGGTGGAAGTGCTCAGGGTCATCCACCATCTGGGGGCTGTGATGTGCCCAGTCTGAGCACGCAGAGGAGACCAGTCGATGTTTGCGAAGTGCCAGGAACAAGAGGAAGGGGAATGGAATTCCCGCACAGTGCGCAGGGAGGCTTGAGGACCGAGTGGCACTGGATCTTGAAGATGTGGAGGGTATTCTTCTGAGAGAGACAGATGAGAGAAGGAGAGAAAGTGGAGAGGGAAGTGTTCTAGGGGCACAAGGAAAGTTTGACATCCACGCAGGATGTGGTTCCCTCTCTGGGCTCTGTGGCCCCTCGCTGCCATGAGAGGTAGCCCAAGAGGAAAAAACAGGGGTGCCCGCATCAGCCAGGGGGCTCAGCATGTGATATGCTGGGGTCCCAAGGAAGGTTTTATACAGTAGATTCTAGGTTAAAAAAAAAAGAAGCTGGAACAGCGCAATGTCACAAAGAGCCTGAGAAGTTAGGCTGGCCGAGATCTTCATTGCCTCATGGAGTCTGAATTTCACTATGGGAAATCCGTGGGAAGCTACTGAACATTTTCCAGAGGGAGACACATAATAAATTTATGTTTTTCACAACCAACAAGATGAAATTAGTTGTAGCTTATAGGAGGGGAAGAGTTTAAGGTCAGGGTAAATAATATTTTATGGATTGGTGCACTTATCCACTGCTGGTAGGAGTGTACATTAGTATGTGTATTATATTATTGGTATTGGTAATATTCAGGGTTCTCCTGAGAAACAGAAGGAATAGGTTGTATATGTATATAGGAAGAGATTTATTATAGGGAATCGGCTTATGTAATTATGGAGACTGTCAAATGTGGACCAATAGGCTGGAGTCCCAGGAAGGACAATGGTGCAGATGAAGTCAGAAGGCTTCTGCTGGAGACTTCCCTCTTTTTTTTTTTTTTTCCCAATTTATTTATTTTCAGAAAAACAGTATTCATTATTTTTTCACCACACCCAGTGCTCCATGCAAGCTGTGCCCTCTATAATACCCACCACCTGGTACCCCAACCTCCCACCCCCCGCCACTTCAAACCCCTCAGACTGTTTTTCAGAGTCCATAGTCTCTCATGGTTCAGCTCCCCTCTTGTCTGGGGAAGCAAGTCTTTTTGTTCTATGCAGGCCTTCAACTGATTAGATGAGGCCCACTCACAGTATAGAAGGCAATCTGCTTACTCAGAACTCACCAATTTAAATGTTAATCTCATCCAAATGTTTCAGTGAGTGGCACTAGAGAGGAAAAGAGGTTCCTCTAATACTAAGGACCCAGAACTGTTGGCAGTGCCAAGAAATCCCCTAATGAGAAAGATTCTAAAGACCATGTTGTCCTATGTCTTAACTGGGGCAGCCAACCCAGAATCATCAATATGTGCTTTCCTCTGGCTACTTATTTGTTTATTAATTTTGGGATGATGTCAGGATTTAAATTTTATTTAAAGCTGGAGAAGGGGCAGTGTCCCAGATCTGGTTTGTGGCAATGTGTATGCTGATTTGTGGGAGCTGAGCACTCTTATCCTTATTCACTCATCAAGTCTTTATTCAGAACCTACTATATTCGAGATAATGTCTGTGGCTGGAAGCTAGAGAGATGTGGATCTCAGCTCTAAGTGGTATGTAGAGTACTGGGGGAGAGAAGAGCTGTGTGTTGCAAAGTAGAATTAAGGAGTGAATGCTGTTGCAGGTCCTAAAACAGGATTTACTTTTAACCAGGAGATTCAGGATAGATTCCCTGCAAAGGGGGAATTTAAAGTTAACCTTAAAGGAGGTAGGTCAGAATATTTGGACGTGGGGATGGGTGGAGTAGCATTTTGGGAGAATTGCTTTATTTATTCGTTTATTTTAAAAAAGATTTATTTCTTTATTTCAGACAGATGGGCGGTGGGGCATGAGTGGGGGAAGGGGCAGAGGGAGAGGGAGAACCTCCAGCAGACTCCCCATTGAGCTTGGAACCTGGTGTGGGCTGGATCTCATGACCTGAGATCATGACCTGAGCCGAAACCAAGGGTCAGACACTCAACCGACTGAGCCATGCAGGTGCCCCAGAATTGCTTTAAATATCATCTAGAAAAAAAGATAGCTTTGGCTCTGCTTTGACTAGTTTGCGAGGACATTTTCATTTTGTATAAATGACTTCAACACCACTACCAATAACAATAGCAATGACAGCCAGACCTTCCAAACACGCACAACATACCAACAACAAACTTCCAAACATACCACAACAGACGCTGATCAGCAATTAGTGCAGTTTCTTCTGGGTCACAGTTCGTGGCTTATCTCCACATGTTGACTTAGCGCCTCAAAAGGCAGAGGAATCTAGATATATGATATGATTATATTTTATTGTCTATTTTTATCAAAAATCCTTTGATTTCAGCTTTTATCGCTCCTAAATTCAGAAGACAGGAAGAAAATGTATGAAACTGACACTCTCTTGTCTATTAGTGACAGGTGCAGAGTGAGGCACGGAGGGCTTGGTCTGAAGGATGCTTCTGCCTGTCAGAAGAGATTCCTGACAGGGCTGAGAAGGCCACGGGAGGGGAGGCTTTCTTGCCCTCCTGTGACGAGAGTCACCGCTGCATGCCAACGTGTTTTGTCCTTGTGTGGACTGTGGGTTCTTTCAGCTTTGCCCATCATATACATCTCTATCACTCTGAAGTTGTTTGTTTTTTAAGTGGGGCAGAGAAATAGAAAAATAGTTTCAAATTTACTCTTTAAAGAATTAAGACATAAACTCTTAAGGTGCATTCTTACCAGCTCGGAAATAATTCATGAAAGTTTTCTTGTAGACACACATATACACACATCACATATACACACCTAAGAGTAAACAATGTTTCTGTAAAATGTTACATTTCATCAGTTTTTCATTTAAGAAAGAAAAAAATATATAAAATAGTCCCTATAAGAAATAGTCAACTGATGAAACAGAAACACTTTAAAGGGTTAGAAATCTCTCTCCTTAATAAAATAAAACAGAATATAAAGAAGTAGATGATAAAGAACGTTTTTAAGACTTGTGAAAGCAAGGTTAGGGTCACTGAACTTCTCAAGGGTGAAACCAATGGGAATCTGAAAGTGGAGTAGTTACCAGAGCCCATGCCAAGGTTGTTTTTACTGATCTGCTTTCCATTCCCTAAGCCCAGAAAAGAGCATGCTTGAAAGCACATAGGAGATTCAACAATCAGACTTTTGGGGAACAGCTCTGTAATCAAAAATCAAAAAGAGGATGCCTGGGTGGCTCAGTGGATTAAGCCTCAGCCTTTGGCTCAGGTCATGGTCTCAGAGTCCTGGGATCGAGCCCCGCATCAGGCTGTCTCTGCTCAGCAGGGAGCTTGCTTCCCCCTCTCTCGGCCTGCCTCTCTGCCTGCTTGTGATCTCTCTCTCTCTCTGTGTCAAATAAATAAAATAAAATAAATCAAAAAGAGACAAAAACCAGGCCAGCAGGGGCAAACCAGACCTCAAAAAGAAGACAATATTGGAATGATAATTAAATTTCATACTGTAATGGCCACTCAAGTTTAACAAACGGGCACAGGTCCCTGTTTGGGTTTTGTGAGAGCAGTTGGTCCATTTCAGTCCCTCTTTGTCCATTTCAGTGCAAGAGAGCTGCCCTTCCTCTCCTTCCCTCTACACTCAGTATTGGACACGTCCGCCGTAGCCACATCCAGAAGAAAACTTTCCTTTAGATTTATTAAAATGTTCTCCGGCAGCCCAGAGCAGGGATGAAATCGGCTGTGATCTTTGAAACTGTTCTGTTCACTTGCACAAACTCTACCTTTCCTTGAGTAGGTATTTCTATTTCTAAGATGACCCTAGGGTAGGGACAGGTATTTGGCTGAATTTCCTGAAGGGAATGAGCTACAAGCTCAAGTTTACGAACAACTGCCCTGTGGCTCCTGAAGATCATTATTATTATTTTGAGAGAGAGCCAGCGAGGGCTAGAGCACTCACGCGCGTGCAGGTGGGGAGGAGGGAAAGGCAGAGGGAGGGGGAGAGAGATGGAATGTTCAGCAGCCTCCAGGCTCAGCACCTGATGTGGGGCTCGCTCTCACAACCCTGAGATCATGACCTGAGCCCAAACCAAGAGCGCTTAACCAGCCGAGCCACGTAGGCGCCCCGTTGAAGGATTTTGTTCGTGTAGGTAGAGGCGTGCAGTTTCAGGGTTTCCTTTGACTTTGAGTGAGCAGGACAGCTCACACCTCTCCCGTCACTGTCTGCCACCCCTGCCGGCCCCGCAGTGCTCAGGGAGGTGCTGACCGCGGTATGTGGAACATTTCCCCCGAGAGTGGGTGCTGGCGTGGGTGTGGGTGCCAGGGCAGGGTGGGGATTGCGGCTTCATGTGTCAGAGCTGTCCCAGCGACTGGAACAGGCCAGCCCACACAGCTTGGCCCAGACTCCTCCCCTGGACCCTCTCTGTGTCTCTGTTTTTCATTTCTTAAATTCCTCTTATCAAAGGTTGAGAGCTGTAGAAATCACACCTCGTCTTCCAGCACTTTCCCTCCGAAACTTCTCTAGGAATAAAGGGTGGGTGTCAGCGAACCTTCAAAAGACCATTGACTGATCAGAGTATTTACTGACGGAGAGTAAAATTACATTTTTGCATTTTGTAATATAAAAGTGGATTTTTAGACGTTGAAAAACGAACAAAAAGGACATGAAGTGTGGCGAGAGAGGAGGAAAAGTGAAGCTCTGAGCTGGTCGGAGGGTTTTCCCCTGAGCTCTTGCTCTCCTGTGCGCCGTTCTGTAGTCTTGGTAGAAGACGACTTGGTTTCCAAGTTACGCTTTTTGCTGCCGGTTTTGGGTTTTGTTTGGTTTTATAGGAAGTGGAGGTTGCAAGCAAGATGGCTTTTCCTTTCCTCTCAGAAAATTTGTGAAGACGTTTAAGATTTTGAAACCATTAAGAATTTTAAGACTATCAAGTCAAGCCTTCAGGGATCAACGCGAAAGGACTCCCCCAGGCAACATCTCTTCTACTTGCTCCACCATAGTTTTAATTAAATAACTCCGCTGATGGGGCTTCTGGCACTTCCCTTGAGAGATGATTCACAATCCAATAAATCTCAGTGTGAGAAAATTTTCCCTGACTTCAGCTATTTAACTACAACACACATTTTATAAAACAGTCTTCCTCACAATCTGCCCAGAGAGAAAGGCCCCCGTCCCCCTGAAGATTCATACAGAAAGCGTTCTAAGGACGGAGCCACGATAAGCAATATTCACATTTAATAGCACCGTAAATAGCTTACGCGCGTCATACCTGCCGACTGCAGTGGGGTGATGACTGCGGCCAATGAGAACCCAGTCTGCACCGGGATTCTGCGAACACTTACGCGCCCTTTAACTAGCAGAATACTTAAGAAACCTAACGTTCTCGTTTCGCAGACTAGCTCTCAGAACACATTTGTCCCCTCTCTTGGCAGGCTACATGAAATGCCGTATGCTACCCAAACCGGTATTTCCAGAAGAGTTTAGTGAAGGAGCGTGTGTGTGTATTCCCTGTATATAGGATGGTTTCCTTCCTGACATATAAAGAAGCCAAACCTTCGGGAAGTTTTAGGTCACCCACCTAATCCATTCCATTAATGGGTAGAGTACATTTCTCTCTCTTTATAAACTGGAATCACTATTGGAAGGGTACCATTTTTCATCTGAGAAGCAGCCAAGGAATTCAACTGCTTTCTCTGAGACAGAGCTTGGTAACGTTCAACTACGTCCCCAGAGGAGACGAGCATCCGTCCCGTTGACTTATGACATCATATTTCTCTAAATATCTCTTTATTATATACAAGAAATGCAGGCATTCATATAAATAGGTGGGTAAATGTAAATAAAGAACACTTATTTAACAGTTAAAACATCTCACTTCTTCCTTCTTTTCTTCTTAAATCCTAGAAATTGTTCCTAAAAGCATAAATATTAAAAGCATAAAGAAGAGAGAAAAATTTCTAGTTACTGATATTGTGCTTTTTTGAGCTGACATAGTTTTTGAATTTTTATTCTTAACTATTACGAATTATATTCTTAACTATTAACTACTACGTTTTCAGTGAAAATAGCAGATTTGAACCAAAGGGCATAATATTAAAATTTGTTGCTCAAATGACCCTTTGCGGTATTAAAATCTCTATTATTGGGTGAATATTGATAATAGTAATTTTTTAAATTGTGTAAACCCTTTCTAGATCTATTAAAGAGAAATTTACTATTTGCTGGGGTGCCTGGGTGGCTCAGTCAGTTAAGCATCTGCCTTCAGCTCAGGTCATGATCCCAGGGTCCTGGGACTGAGCTGCACATGGCACATCAGGCTCTCTGCTCAACAGGGAGCCTGCTTCTCCCTCTGTCTCTGCCTGCCTCTCCCCCTGCTTGTTCTCTCTCTCTTATTGTCAAATAAATAAATAAAATCTTAAAAAAAAAGAAATTTACTATTTGCTGTGAGGAGATGATGAAATGAATAAGAAAGTCTTTGTTGGGGCGCCTGGGTGGCTCAGTGGGTTAAAGCCTCTGCTTTCGGCTCAGGTCATGATCCCAGGGTCCTGGGATCGAGCCTCGCATTGGGCTCTTTGCTCAGCAGGGAGCCTGCTTTCTTTCCTCTCTCTCTGCCTGCCTCTCTGCCTTCTTGAGATCTCTGTCTTTGAAATAAATTAAAAAAAAAAAAAGAAAGTCTTTGTTTTCAGGACATTTATAATCGAATAGGGGAAGTATGTATATACTTGTTAAGAGGCATAGAACAATGTTTTGGGAGTTGAGAGGTGACAGAGATTACTGCCAGTATCGGGGAACCATGGAAAGTGTCTGCACCAGGCTGGAAATCCAGGTACGATTCTAGAAGGAAAGTGTGTCACGAAAATCATCACATAATGGAAATGCTCTTTGCATTTAGAGCATACAAAATAAAACATAACCCCAAAAAACAAAAAAACAACAAGTTTGGTCACAGCTTTAGGGGAAGGGCAGCAGGTGGGAAGCTTAGATTTTGGACTTCATTTGGTGATTAGTAAGGTTTTCAAATAGTGGAAGTCCTGTGTTAGTCACGATTGCAGCCATGATTTGGAGCCGTTACTCTAGCGACTGCATATGGGATGGTTTAGAGGCAGGAAAGAAACTAAATTGGAGACTAAGAAACAGGCAAGAGTAAGAGAAAGGGACCCCGCAGTCTTGACACCAAGCAGGGGTGCCGCCAGGGGTGTAGGATCAACCAATGAAATCTTCACAAAGACTCTGCTCCTTCCTAAGTTACAAACACATCCCCCCCCGCACCCCCCAACCCCCGGTCCCGGGACCTCAGATTTCCTCCTCTCATTTCCTTTCTCTTTCATTCAACAAATATTTATTGAATATCCACGGTGTGTTGGGGTCTGCATGGGATTGGGGGTACAGTGAGGAAATGTTCCAGTCTCTGATTTCAAGCTCGAGGCTCCTTTGGAATGCCCCTCGGTGCTTCCTCGAGTGCAGGTGTATAGAGCGGGGGTGGCCGGTGACAGGATGCCCGGGGCGGCGCTGTGTGTTGGAGAAGTGGCAGCAGAGAGGGGAAACAGGACCATGCCGCGAGCTTCCGAGAACAAAAGATGCTTGAGCTTACTCAAAGGGGAAGATCAGAAACTTCCTGTTTGAAGACTGATGTGCTGCTGGCAGGATGGCATCCGTGCTTGAGGGAAATCGTGCTAATGGCTGAAGCAGAAGCGAGGCCGGCGTGCTAGGGAGCCGCGGGAGGCTTCGTAAGGCAGGAGTGTAAATGAGCCGAAGTGGGTAGTGGAGCCAGGTGGCGAATTAGGAGGGGTCGAAACCAGAGACAGAGGATTTGATCTGCAGCCAGCAGGAGCTCCAGATTGTTGCTTGGAAGGGGCGGGGGCAGTTTTGAGAACCTGACTTGGAATTATATTTGCCTGAGAAGACCACACTGGTACTTGGGTTGCATTTTCTTTGCAGTGGGATGGGGGTGGGAGCTCCGGTTCCAGCGGCATCTCTGTGTCCCTGCTGACACCATTTTCAGGTGAGGTGCTTTGACTTTATTCTTTAGGCAATGGGGAGCCCTTAGGAATGTTGATTGGGTGAATGGTTTGCAATTTAGGAAGAGCACTGTGAGGAGGCTGTTACGGGGTGAGTTGTGTCCCCCTAAATTCATATGTTGAAGTCGAGACCCCAGTGCCTCAGAATGCGACGATATTTGGAAATAGGGTCTTCAAAGAGGTCAGTGAGATAAAATGAAGTCATTGGAGTCGTTTGGAAGACGAGGAAATTAGGATCCAGACACACAGAGGCAAGAACATGTGACGATACAGGGTGAAGAGGGCCACATACAGGCCAAGGAGAGGGGCCCCACAGAATCAAGCATGCTGCCGTCCTGGTCTTGGACTTCCAGACTGAAGTCCCCCAGTCTGTGGTCTGTGGTTATGACAGCCTGAGCAACGTGATGCCGAGGCTGTAGTCATGGGCCAGATAAGACAGGAAGTGGAATTAAACCAAGGCAGTGTACCTGGGGGTGAAGCAGAGAGGGGGGTGTTCTTCCTCGTGTAGTTGCCATTATTCTTGTTTCTTCCCTCCCAGAGATTCAGAGTTTATATTAAAAAACGACTACAGTTGCCAGAACTTTGGCTCAGAAATTGCTGGAGTGTCGTTCCCCTGGCCTACTCAGTTCATTAGGATTTTGTCCATTGGCCACTTCTAGTTCTTGCTGTCATTCTACCCTCATCTGTCCTTTTCAGCGTACCCTTCTCAACTCCTCCAGATCTGGTGCCCATAGTTGTTTTATCATCTGTCTCTGATTCTCTTAATGTCAAAGTGGCTCTGTGTCTACAATCCCTTTTTCTCTCCTGCTGCCTATCGTCTGTCTCATTCCTTTATGTCCTTACGCTTTGGGCTCGTTTTACCAGTGTGAAGCTCATTGCTCTTCACAGAGCATTTCTGGGAGTTCTCCGAGACTAGAATGAAGGGCCTTCATTCACAGAGGAGTTGATGCTGGTGTTAGAGTAGAAAGTTAGGTTCTGATAGGGTATGTGGAAGTCAGCAATGAGGAAGTTATGGCCAGCTATTGGAAGGGGCAAAGATCTCTCCCAGCTGCATTCCCTCAGAAGCTGGACCAAACTAGACAGGCCCAAAATGGTGGGCATCATGATAGGAACCCCTGAGCAAATTAAGCAAGAAAAAAAAGCAAAAAATCCTGCTTCTCACCCCAAGTTGTGACTATTTTGCCCCCTAGTTAACAACTGTTAATAAAAGATGACCCTAACCCAGCTCCCAGGGCACACAGCTCACTCTCTCTCCTGGGCTCACTCACTCTCATATCTCAAGAGCATACTTTCTGCTTTAATAAACTTCCCCACTTGTGTTCCTCATCTGCTGTGCTGCGTGTCTGTCCTTGAATTCCTTTTCATGACAAGACCAAGAACATTTGGTGATTCCTTCAAGTCTGGTTGGGTAAGGACCCAAGGCCCAGGGTCTCCCCAGTTTGCTGGGCAACACTGTGTTACTTTAAATGTAGACTTTCTGGAACACACATGCTGTAGGAATTAGGACTGTAGATCCACATGAGAACTGACTCGCGCATGCAGCTCTACTCAAGGATTTTCCTTTTTCTTTGTTTCCCAGAGATGCAGGTCAGGTCAGGTTTACTTCCAGTTCACTTGTACCATGAAGGTGTACCCCTCACACACTTCAGCTGCAGGAGGGTCTTCTCTTCAGTTCCCCACCTCAGGTAGACCCTGTGTTTTGACATCCATTTAAATGCATCATGGGAGGCTCAAAAATCAGAGTTCAAGTTTGCTTAGCTTGGCAAAGTGTGCCTAGGGCAAAAGGGGCTTGCTTCCATGTTCTTGTTGCTCACTTATACTCTTCCTGTTGATTCCTATATTGTCAGATACTTGATGTTTTTAATATTTTTAAAATAGTTTACCCTACATATGTAGTTGTTTTTAATAGGAATTTTAGTGCTAATAATAGAGTCTCATATTTTACTAGAAATGAAAGTATCCATCTTTCTAAAACGTAAGTGTAGTCCCTCCCATCACCAAACCTGCTCTGCTCCCAGTCTCTCATTCGAATCAATAATTCCAGTTCTCAAAAATATATGAGTCATCCTTTAAACCTTATTTTCTCTCATTCTTCTCATCTAAGTAACTAGACTTTCAAAATAAATGTCTCATCTATATGTATCAGCCTATATTATAAAGTACCATTATCTCTCACCGCCATGTATTTTTTTTTTTTAAGATTCATCATCTAGATGCTTTCACCTGAAAGTCTGATCTGAGTAACATAGCCCATCACCTTCCAAGAAATATAATATCTGATGCCCCAGTTTTTGGACTCTGGTCTGGACCTGGTAGGACTATGTTTCCAGTTGTCTGGGACTCTGGGTGTAGATAAGAGATGCCTGACCTCCTTCCTTCTTGATTACCTCCAGATGAGGCGTGCAGTCTTCTCAGACAGGAGGTTTTTGAGAATTAGCTCAGACAATGGGTTATAGAGCAGGAGTGTTGAGAAATGATAGGATCTCATTATAGACTGGGTGTTGGGTATCAAGTAGAAGGAGAATTCAAGAATGGTACCAGGAATGACTTGGGGTCCTGGGTGGATAGTGATATCATCCACTGAAAGGGGGAGTATGAGGTAAGAAGAAGGTCTGCAGTGGGGTGGACGGGTTTGTTCTTTGGCAGCTCTGGGCAAGGTTCGAGAGGCTTTGCATGGAGTCTTTCATTTCATCCTCACAACATCGCTACCAAGTACATAGTGATATTAAGACAGAATTAGAAAAATGAATTAAAACAGAGAGCGAAGGACAAAGTATGGTGAGCGTAAGAAAACAAAGCGCTTAGCACAGAAGGGTGACCATTAAAACACCGGGACGTGTACATACGCAGATGATAGGGACATTTTTAGACCCAGAGAAGCCTCCCTGTCCACATCAGAGTGTGCAGGTTAGCGGCCCCCGAGCCCCGTCCCATGTGATCGGTCTTTTGGAGATTGAAAATACTCATAAACGTCTGGAGGGCTGTCTATACGACCTGAGTTTTCTGCTCGGCAGCATTTTCTAGGCTGAGTAGCAGCTGCCTTTTTCTGACTCATACATTCTTAAGTTTCTCACAGTCCCCGCCTTTCCCTATTATTACACCCTCTGGCTTCAGGAATCTCTGTTACCTTCCCAGACCCTGCAGATTTGCACCCATCATCTACTCAGTTACTCCTTAGTCCTATTAAAAATGCTTTTCGGAGTTTTCTAAGATTGGTTCTTGCATACATTCCAACTGGTCCCTTTGTGTATTCTTCTTTCAGCCAAATTGGGTTACTTTGCAATTCCTGAAGCATCAGCCATATTCCTGGATTTGTTGTCTTTGCTTGTGCCTTTTCTTCCCTTAAATACTCTTCCACTCCATATACTACTTATCCTTCAAGGGACAGCTAAAGAAACCTTGCCCCATTCTCAAAATGGGAAACAATGTCTCCTCTCCACTCCCCCAGATGTTGTTTGTGGCTACCTTTTAATTAAGATGTTGCTGTTCTTGTATTCCGCCTGTGGTTACCATGTCAGTTTTTTCACTGACCCCCCCACCCCCCAGATCCTTCAGTTGAAGGCAGGTCATATCCCATTACCCTTTCCTTGATCCCAATAGTATTGGACATTAAATGCTCTGCATTTAGGAAACTTGGCTCCATAAAACAGCAAAAGAATAGGGGTGAAGGGAGGGAAGTGGTACTTTCCCTGAAAACCGTTAGCATTAGCTAATCAGCACTTGGAAAGCTGCTAATTCCAGATACAGTTAAGTGGAACAGAGCAACCTCTTCTGAAGTAGCTTCCAGGAAGTATAAAGCACTTTCCTGAGTGGTAACAGATGTATAGCCCATCGCATGTAAAACATAGCTTGAAGTAGTTTTCAGTGGAGATTTATTTCTCTAGATAGCTTAATTACTTGTACTTTATTAAAAAAAAAACAAAAACAAGTGCAGTGGGCTTTCCCCCCCCTAAGTATACTCCTCCATGTGGTATTCATTGAATTGTGTCTATCATGTTTCCTCACAATTCATAGCTCACTGAAATACCCTGGTAACTGCTCCCACTAGTTTGTTACGTCCTCACCCAGAATGGTGTGTCATTTGCAGGGTTTTGCTGTGGATATCTATTAGCACATTATTTGTGAATATATTAAGCTTAGTACATCTATGTTCATGGAGGCATTATTCTCAATAGCCCAAAGGTGGAAGCAACCATCCTTCCATTCATGGAGGGATGAATGGGTAACAAAATGCATAGACACACAGTGGGATATTATCCAGCCCTAAAAAAGGAAGGACCCTCTTAACCCATTACAACGTGGTTGAACCTTGAGGATATTACTCTAAGTGAAATAAGCCAGTCACATGAGTACAAATACTGCACGGCTCGTTTTATGTGAGGTGCCGAGAGTCATCAAATTCATAGAAACAGGATGCGGAATGATGGTTGTCGGCTAGTGAGGGCTCGGGGAGTGGAGAGTTGCTCAAGGGGTACAGAATCTCAGCTTCGCAAGATGAAGAGTTTTGGAGTTTGGTTGCACAATGATATGCGCCGACTTCGTGTTACCAGTGTGCACACTTCAAAATGGCTAAGATGGTACATTTTATGTCATGTGTATTTTGCCGAAATTAAAAAAATTAATTTGTGTAAATATATGTAAAATCGTGAGTTTAGTTACAGGATTGATTCACAGGAGATTTCACTGTTCACAGTTTTCTATTTAGAGAAATGCCTATCGATTTGTCTTCATGGCAGTAAGTACAAAGACGGGTACTGGTTCTGTCCAGTCCAACTAGTCCTGTGCTGTTTGGAAAGTCCCTTCATCTTTTTGAGCTTCAGTTTACTCATATATGGAGCGGCCATAGTAATATGTACTTTATGGGCGGCTCGAGAATGAGTGAGATAACGTACGCAGGCAAGGGCCGGTGTGGGTACTTAGCACGGAGCAAGTTCTCAAGACATGGTGGTTCCACTGAGTCCCCTTTCCACCTTCCCTAAGGAATTGGATATTCTCATTCTGTGACCCTTCGAGAATATTTCCGCAGACACATATTAGCAGTTACCGCTTCCCCGGTACTCTGTTAGGATCTGACGAGGGAGATGATAGAGCTCCTGCCCACAGAAGGAGAGAAAAGTAGATATTATATCACTGTATGACAGATGCTCTGACGGGGAAAACTGCCCCAAGGGGGGCTATTAGAGGCCATAGGATGACCACTGTCATTCTTCATCGTTCAGCTTGGGGAGGAGAGAGGGGCATCTGATAACTAAAGGAGGAACAGGAACAGGGTAAGTGTGTTCTCTGCAACAGGAACAGCATGTGCAAAGGTCCAGAGTGAAGAGAATGCACGGGGCACCTGGAATGGGAGCCCATTATCCTGAAATGTAAGATACAACAGGTAAAAGTGGAGAGGCAAACAGGGGCCAAACACAGTGGTTTTCTGCCAGGGACTGAGAAGGTACTGCAGACTTGGTAGGAGAGAGAGATCAGACTGACTGGATGAAGGGAGTGGTTTGAATGGCAGCAGGACTGGAGAGAAGGAGGCTGGGCTGGAGGCTATTTTGCTACTACAGGCGGGAGTGAAATGTCAGGGGACGAGGACAGGGCACCGGACGAGGACAGGGCACCGGGGAGAGGTAGTACAAGTTCCAGATACTGAGAAGGTAGAATTGACAAGATCCAGCAGCTGGCTGGCTGAGTGGGGAAGGGAAGAAAAATTAAGATTGATAACGTGTTTCTGAAGAGTGGAGAGAATGGGAAAGAGCCACTTGGGAGAAGGGAATATGGCTTTGGGGTACCTGCAAAGAGGAAATTAAAAGCATTGAACATCTAAATAAGTTCTGCCCATGTGCTCTCTTTTGCCACAAGATGTACGTACTCAGGGAAGTCCAGGAGGTGAGTTAGGAGTTCCTTTTCTTTGCAGAGATCATGCTGTAGTGCCCATCCCAGTCCGCACCTGCTTAGGCACCTGCTGCTGTCTCGGCACATGCTCTCAGTTTTCTAGACAGCACCAAGTCTCAGGGGCTTTCATTGCCTTCGCATCACTAGGCTGCCCTGTGGGATGGTGCTTGTTCTGGAGCGTGGCAGCCGACTGCGAATGCCAGGTGCACATTTGGTCAAAGAAGTTGGCTTGTCGTGTCTGCAGAGGAGCTTGAACGCAGGCTCCTTTCCCTGGTGGGGTCATCTTGTCCGCTTCCGGGTTAAGTCCTCATCATTTCTTTAAAGTCACGTGGTGCGTATCTGTGCCAGTAGAAAATTTTGGGAATTCCCTCACAGTTTCACAAAGGCAGAGCCACATAATTCCTTCAGTGTCCTTGTCATTTTCTTTTTAGTCTCTGCGACGCTGTTGTTGTGTGTGCTGTTTTCAAATGCTGGAAGTTGCTCTCACTCACTTTCTCTCTTTGATGTAGTTAAAAACTTTTCAGTATTTTTTTTTCAGTCTTTTGCAAGATGTTTTTCAAATACCCCTTTGGCCTAGTTACTTATTTGTACCTCTGGGCTTCCTCCTCTCCCCAGCTGAATGGTCTTTTGTTTTCTGGCGATACCTTCATCCTACTGTGGCCCTTTGCCTTTGCCAGGGTAGCCATGAGGGGTTTTATTTCAAGCACCTGGCCCTTTAGATCTCTAGCATATATTTTCCCTGGACTTTCAAAAAGTTGTTTTTCAGAAGTCTTAGGGTTTCTTCTGGGATTTTTCCCTTTTCAACTGTATCTTTCATTTTTTTAACCAGAATATTTGCATTTTATGATCGTTTCCATTTGTAATTTTGCAAAATTTCCAATGACTTCTTTTTTTTTTTTTTTTGACTTTGCCTTTCTAGTTAGAATTGCCTGTAGTCATTTTGATCAAGAAAGGGGCCTCAAAATGCATAACATATGTGTCTGTGCCGTTCTGCAGTGCAGTGATATCAAGGTATTTTTATTTCTTGCGGATTCAAGAACAAGGTGTATGTGCAATCCCAACGTAGTGGGTCCACAGGTTTCTCAGAGGGGAAATTTGAGATTGAGTACAGACAAAGCTAAGGGGCCCACCAGTTTAATTTTTCAGTCTCCTCCATTTGGGGTAATGTTCCCCTCTTAGCTTTCTAGTACTTGCTAGAAGGGCTACAGAACAACCCGAGAAGCTAGCGTCCGCCTTGTAGAAATTTGAAGTGTCTCTAGCAGCTGTGTATTTAGACATGATTCCTGCGGATGCCGTCCTTTATAAAATGGTAGCATGTCTATCCTCTAGAAACATTGTTTTTTTAGTCTGAAGGCACAGTCCTCCATTGATTTTTATTGATTAATCTCTTTCCACCCTGAATCAGATGTGTCACTTATGTTAAGCTTGTCACTTGCTTGCAAGTTTTCCATCAATCTACTTAACGTTTCGGGCCTCCAGGCTTTGTAGGGGTGCAGTTACAGATTTCAACTGGTCATTCCCCAGATAAGGGGTGGGACAGAGACTTCATCAGCAAACAGCACATGTTGAGAAAGGCCAGAGCTGATAGGGCAAAGCGGGCATAGAGGAGACGCACCTTTCACAGGGGCTGTTGAGAGGTTTGAGGCCCCGGGCGTTGGGTGGAGTTCTGGTCGGCCAAGAGTGCAGCCCTCCCGGATTCACCCACCCTGCTCCCTGCAGCCTCCCTTACTGCGGCCCGGGGGGACCCTCCTCTCCAGCATTTCGCTGCATTTTGCTCTCTCGTTACCGTATTTCCTATTAAGGGCTGCGGAGTCTAATGCTCGCTCTCCCCACTTGACACTGTGTGGGGACGCCCTGGCTGGGCCGAGAGGGGCTCGTTCCCAGGCACGCGTCTTCAGCACCGCATGGCCTCCAGCACTGCAGACCCCTCCTGGGTCTGCTCCTGGCTTTATGGGGTTAGTGGCGAGAGGAATCTCGGACTCTGTTGAAGTCCGGCATTTCTAAGTCAGATCTTGGGCACCTCAATACGAATTGTTCCTTTTATCCTAGTCTGGGTTTAGTAAGGCCCTTCTCGAGACTGAAATTATTTCTCAGCCCTTATTATAGTTGTATGCTGTGTTAAAAATGAAAATGTATCCTTCTTACTTAGAATAGACTAAACATCTTACAATAGATTTGCTGTGGCTCCAGTGCTCTTATAAAAACCTCTGGACATTTATTTTTCCAGCTTTGTATATGTCTTAGTGCTCCAAATAGTAAGTAATAACTCGTCATTCATTAGGGGGACTTTCTTATGTTTGATATAATTGGTAATAACGGGTAATAAAAACTGAGGATTCTCAGTACTCCCTTAAGTGTAGTTATGCAAAGACAGAAATGGGATCTTGTTTTTAATTTGCACACACACACACACACACACACACCCCCCACCCAAACCATATTAAAGCAAAACACCTGGAGAAAAGAGGTCTTTAGGGCGATAAGAGTATAATCAGGAGTATCATGGAAGCAAATTATGCCAAATAGTACTGGACAAAGTCTGGAGTGTGTAAGCCACACAGCACTTGTGTCTTCAACTTTGACTAACAGTCACTTAAATTGACTAATGAGTAGACAAGTCCTTTAAGGTCATATTCAAAATACAAGGGAAAGTGAGGAAGGCTTCCTGAGGCTTTCCGTCAGCCACACATTCTACTTAAAGTGCATGGTGGCTCAGCCAGGAGGAGGGATTGCTGGCTTATTAAGGAAATTGGGTTGGGAAGGTGAAAGCCTTGGTATCCTTCCTATATGAGATGATAAGAAGCAACTCCTGCCCCGGGGACGCTCACAACCTAATGGCACACACCAAGGTGTCAATGTCCAGAGTGGACAACGACAGGCAAAAACTGTATCTTTGTGACCAAGTTGGAGAAGGCTTCACGGAAGATCACCTTCATGGAGGTCTTCAGGGTGAATGAGAGTTTTAGGGAGTCCAGCAGACAGGGCAGCCTGCACGGAGATGCAGAGGAGTGGACGTGAGTGGGGAACACACGGGGCCTCGAGTGGCCTGGTGAGCCTGGGCATTACGGGTCACGGACGGACATGAGGACAGGGCTGCTGAGGGCAGAGAGAGAGCTTGCAACAGCTTGTGTTTGCATGAGGCGCTACGAAGCGAGAGGCGTTGAAACGGAGGGTCAGATCAGATTTCCAACTAGGAAAGAGTGCGCTCCCAGAAGAGAGATGGGTGTAAATTCTCATGGTCTCAGCATGAAAAACAAATGCATCTTAACACAGCGGAGACAGATTGTATGTAGATGAAGAAAGCACAAGGGAACGTGGCTGACTTACACTGTACATGTGAGATCACGTTTTTATTTATAGGGTTCTAGAATGAGTAGTCTGGAGTTGCCAATATAGCAACAGTGATGGGCTCCCTGATGTACAGCTACTCTTCTGGTGCGTAGTGGGCCTTTGGTTCTTCGGTTCAGACACTGAGTCAAATTTCTGGGTTCAAGTACTGACTCCACTTCCCCTAACCCTGACTTTGTTACCCTGTCTAGAATGAGCATAGTAACGGCGCCTGCAACGGAGGGTAGTTCTGAAATTCCCATCCCCTGGGAAGTACTGTGGCTCCAGTGTCATGTCAAACTATAAGCACCTGGTATGTATTACATATTATTATTAATTGGCCAAAATAACCAAAGTTATTTTCTTTTGAAGACTTATGAGTAACACTATATTCAGAGAAAAATAAAGAAGAATATACCAAAGTTGTTTTCTCTTGAGGAATTATGAGTAGTACTAAATCTATAGAAAGAAATACAGAGGAACTATCTTTCGAGAAAATAAAAAGGAGAAGAGTAAAGATTTCTCAGATATGAAAATGAAGAAAAGGAAACATTAGTGGGCAGAGAAGCGATGCCGTGTGGTAAACTGCCCACAGCATTCTTTTGTCTTGTATCTGAATGGACAGTTGATGGGAACAGGAGGTATGTTTTCTGAGGAAAACTCCTGAGTTTCCAAACACATGAAGTGGAGGACGATAAATTTGAAGAACAGAGAGAGACAAGGAGGTCGGCACCTTTGGTCGCAACCAGTGGAGGGCGAGAACAGGTTCGTTTGCAGAGGCTTTCCGAAGGGAAGCAAAACAGTTAGGATGCCCCCTTCCACCCTTCCCAGTTCCCGTATGGGCTTGAGTCTATGTGAAAGTCTATGAAGAAAATAGGCAAAGGTGAGGGAGGTTGTGCTCCTTAACGGAAACAAACTGTCCCTTTTTTCGAGAGAACTTAATTTTTTAAATCCTCGTGCAGTGGCTGGTGCTGCGCAGCCGACTCCCTGTCCTCTCACGAGTACTTACAGTTCAGTCATGATAAACAGTTCTTTTTGTTAGACTTAATAATCCTGCCCTGAATGGTTCGGGAAAATAAGAGGAAAATGTGCTTTGCGGCGGGCCGTTTATTTCACACAGAGATAATACGTTTTGTCTCTTCAGCCTTTATTCTCAAAACTTGGATAAGCTTCTTGCCTTCCCTTCTTTCAAACAGTAGCGTCATTAGCTTTCTCTTGCTACCAGACACGATTTGAGGGTTTCATCTACCTTCCAGGTGATCCCTTAAATATTGTGGTAAAAATGGAATGTTTTGTCTTACGTGATAGAATTCCCTGGCTCAAGGCATCTCTCCTAATATTTTAGATATTCTTTGTAGCCGTCTAAAAGGTCGATTTTCTTTGTCCCCTTTGTTGGAAAAAAGCCCCCCAACAGCTTTTCTGGAACGTTCGAACTGCTCAGGTTTCTCCAGGCCTCTTCCTCACCTTGAGTGTAATGGAAGCAGAGAGGCCGCAGCCAGGTTTCAGTCTTCCTTGAGAAATGAAGCAGCACATTAGCCGAGATAATACCCACTGCTCACCCGAATCAGTGGCTGAAGCCTCTACAGCCAAGACGCTTACTGTCTTAACCTTTTTCCGTGTTTGGCATTTCTCACCCTTTTGCTCTTTTCTCCGGTTTTGGATCCTCCAGCAGGTACGTGATTTCTCAAATGCTCCGTTTTTCAGTTTCTAGCCTTTGGGGAGATTCCCCATCCCTGCCACCCCCCCCCCCCATTGCTTCCAAGGCCGTGGCCGTGGCCATGACCACGCAGAGCTCAGCAGCCCGTGACGTCCCACTGTCCTGCTCAAACATTCAACCTATGAAGCAGAGTCCAAGCGAATGTGCCCACCTCCTGGGCCTTCCACCTTCCACCGGATTTCCGCGGAGTTCCCTGCACCCAGCAGGGGTTCCAGATGGCTGCCCCCCCCCGGCCCCCCCTGGCTTTGCTCCAGGTCCGCAGGAGACCTTGCTCCTCTGCGGGGACGGGGCTCCCGGGGTGCGTCCGGGCTCCGAGCTCACAGCGCGGCGCGGGTTGTAATTCTCGGCCCCTCTCTGGGCCCGGGCCAGCTCCTAAGCTCTGTAAGGACAGGGACAGGCTGTCAGACGTGCTGCTGTATCCCTGACATCATTTCAGCCCCTCTCGCAGAGGAGGCTCGGATGGACTATTTTATGCTGAATCAGTGACTGAAGCCAGTGACTTTTTGTAAGTACCCTCCGGGCGGGGACAGTTCTCGCTCATTCTGTCCCATGAATACCGCTTCACACGTCGTTTCACAACAGACTCCTAAGGGCTGATTTGCTGGATTCGCTCACCTCAGTGTTAAAAACTGTCTCGGAAAGTTGTTTCAGCGTATCGTTAAGTCGAAAAGAAACATGTAGTTTGGGAAAGAGACCCGTACCACCATAGTAAGAAAAAAGAAACAGCATTGTGGTGTGACTGAGCAGGTAAAATGGAAAATATTTACTGTGATTATTTTGGAGATTGGCATCACAAGTGATTTTTATCTTCTTCTTTTGGCTTACATGAATTTTCTAATTTTTCCACACCAGAAAAAACAAAGCAAAACAGAACAACCTGCAAATAGTCGGTAATGCATGGGACTGTCTTGGGGTGCCCTTCCCTCCCCGTGCAGTGTTGGGTCTGGGGCAGTGTAGACTCTGTCCAATACTCCTCCAACAGTCAGGTTTTGCAAGGGTTCAACGTGCTATTAAAGCTTGAATGCAGGGACCCTTGGCGATTGTCCTACTCTTTTTCTTTTTTTTTCCAAGAGAATCCAGACTTTCTCCCTGCTACCTCAAAGCACAGTTACCCTTGGATTAATTATTAGAGTGGAGCGCCAGTCTATGATCTTTTTCGATACTATTTTCCCCAACAAGTGGTATGAGGAATTAAAACCATGTTTGTTCACAAAACCCAGGGCATCCCTGATGTTCTGGATGATGAGATGATAGCGACCGCTTGGGAAAGGGAACCCAAGCTACCAAGGTGAGGAAACATGTTCATCCTCTGTTTTACTTTTAAAAACTAACAACCATATGACAGGTGTATCTTAGGAGTCTCGCTATGAACAAAGAGGAAAATTTGGTTAAAATATGGGCATAAGCCCAGGGCCCAGGTCTGAGTTAGTCTGAGGAGGAGAAGTTGTCCGGAAAATCTTAGCGGAGGAATCCGCGCCTGACTCCCCAGGCCAGGGCAGCGGGGGGTGGGGGGGTGGGGGGGGGTGGGGTTGGGGGGTTGGGGGGGTTGGGGAAGGAGAGTGATGCTGAAAGAGGGAGCGACCCAGTCTGGACTCGGGGGGCAAGTCCGGGTGTGTGTTGAGAGGAAGCTCAGGGTCACGGGGAGCAGTGCACCGACGTTGAACTGTGGTGAAACTCGGGCTTATGATATGTGCTAAGAAGTCTGAATTTTATCATAAAGGATTCGGGGTACATGCAAGAATTTTCAGTTAGGGACTTACAGAGCCAGATCTGTGTTTTTTGCAAAGAATGCTCCGGCTTTATGACAGGGACTGGGCAAGAGCAGGAGAACTCTTGCCAGGCTGGTGCTTCATCCCAGGGGAGAGGTGGCAAAAAGAGCCCTCGAGAGTGGAGTGCAGGGAAGTGGGTAGAGCTAAGGCCCTTGGGGAGAAAGGGCGACGGAACTGGAGGCCAGTTAGCTGAGAGGTAGGCAGGGAGAAGCGAAGGCTGCTGCATCGTTGCTCTGAGCGTGCGGGCATGTATTTGCCAGCTGGAGGTCGTCGGAAGGATCCCATGTTGCAAAGGTTCAACATTTACATGCACAAAGTTACATTGTTATTTTGGCATCTCTTAAAAGCTAAATGGATAGGAATAAGATGAATGCTCATTAGGTACATATATTGAATAGAAAATCTTTTCTGGTATTCTTTTATATACAGATGGCATTAAAATTATGGTTCATGCCCTCAGATAGGGTTAGACCTTAGTTGATGAACTGTTTACTCGTTATAGTAAATGAAGGTCTCTAGTTCACTGGGAATGACTCATAGAAAATATCATTTTGTGGTTTGATGCTTATCTAAAAATCAGGAAAATATACTCTTTCATTACTCTATGAATCAAACATATTGTTCCTAGTTAAGATGATAAATGTTTTGAATTATAGCTTTCTGGAAAACATTTTGTTTCATACAGATTAGTCTGACAACCTATTTTGGTTTTTTTTTACCTTTTATTTTTAACTTTTAAAGAAGATACATTTTATTTTCAGAGTTGAAATAGTATTTGGGGAGAGGTATAGTGGGGAGGGGTGGATGGTCAATGTCATCTTAAATTTTTTCCTAGGGCTAGTGTATTCTTAAAATTTATTTAAATTGGTTTTAATAATTTTATATGATTTTATTTTTTTAAAAGATTTATTTATTTTAGAAAGAGAGAGAAAGTGAGCACACGTGAGCAGGAAGGGCAGAGAAGAGGGAGAGAGAATCTCAAATCTCCCCTGAGCCCAGGGCCCAATATGGAGATTGGTTGACATTGATCTCATGACCCTGAGATCACGACCTGCACCAAAACCAAGAGTCTGACGCTCCACCAACTGAGCCACATAGGTGCTCCTATCACATATGATTTTAGAAGTAGCTATGTACTAAATTAATCTTTTCCTGAAATAAGCAGTGAGGTTTTGGTTTTATTTGTGGTTTGTCATAAACAACTCACAAATAACCATTTTGGTGGTTATCTATGGTTGCTTAAGCCACCAGTGATTTATTTATATGCATCACTTAGACGCCGGATTTAAGCCTGTGAGTAAATTATTTTTGCAGTTGAATACAATCGCATCTATTGACAGGCGAAAAGATGCTTTATTTTCCTAACCGTTACTCTATACAATCTAGCTCTGAAATGAAGTAGTTTAAGTGGGATAAACCTCACCTTGATTGAGGCACATTAGGGCATATTAGTAATCGTTGCCACTAGCTCAGCCACATCCTGTGATTAGACTCTGATCCCCAAATTTTATGGCTTTTTGTTTTGTTTTGCTTTTAAAAGGCAAACCCATAAATGTGATAAATGTAATTCCAAGATAATGGAGTTAGGAAGCCATTACTGAAGGCAATTTTAGAGGAAAATGGAGAGTGTAAAATGATGACTTTAAAATATTTAAAATTATGGAGGTGGAAATTAAATTGCAGACTTTGGAGGGAAGTGTGTACCATGCAGGGGAAATGGAAGTCATCCCTAATTTAGGGGAAGAATTTACAGTGAGATAAAAAGCCAGAGAGAATGGCAAATGTGGAATTTAAATATTTTAAAAGTAACCATTTCGATTAGTTCCTGCATTTAAAAAATGGCATGTAGCAATAGGGCATACAAATTCATAAGGGGCCATATTTATCTAAGCTCTTCCCGACCTTGCCTCAAACAGTGTATTTGAGAACTCAGTGTAATCTGAAAAAGAATTTTGTTTCTTTTTCTATTTCATCTTTGCTTTTGGTGTTTACATGTTTAATGTTGTCCTTAGATGAATTCTAGCAAACGGAGATCTACAGCACAATAGAAAGCACCCCAGGGTCTTTGGTTAGTGACTTTAACATGGGGTTCATTTATTAGATTAAAATACACCGTATGGTCTCTCTGGCCATTTACTAAGATGTCTACGCATTTCTGTATTTTTATACCTATTCTACTACTAAGGAACCGAAGCAAGGAGCAGTGATTCTGAACCCTGTCAGATCTGATGTTCTCTTTCATCCTAAGTACTTTATAAATGTGGGACTATTTTGAAATCATACTCATAGATATGGAAAAGCTACCTCCACAGACAATTGCAAAAAATAAATCTAATGCTGTAAGGGTAACTTAAAGGAGAAATAACATGTAAGCAGTTTACAGTAAGGTGGTCTGCATTTTCACGTCTACCCCTTCAAGCGCTATTCTACGAGAGGACAAAACGAAGTGTTAACGGCCTCCACCTTTTAGAGTCGCCATGAAGCATAAGGACATGCCCCTTGAAGACTCGGTCACCCTGAGTGGCACTGTCACCTATGATGCTGTATTCAAAATAGCAACTAAAGTTCTAATCCTTCAAAGTGAAAATCTCCCCTGCTTTAAGCTGAACAGAAATAGAATTCCTAAAAAAGTCAGCTTAAACAGCTCAGAAATATTTTGTGTACATTTTCTTGTACCGGTTGACTTCCAGGTGAGTCAAAACCTCTTGAATTATTAATTGTAACTCTTTTGAAGGTAAGTAGCTTTTGGTCCAGGACTCAAAACTTCGTCTTAAGTATAGCTGGTCCTCAATTGATGGTTATTTGTGTACTAGTTTCTTTAGAGCAAGAACCTTTCTGTTTTATTGGGAGTAACAGAATGACAGTCGAATGCATCTGAAATGGTCTTGGTTGTCGTTCTCGATTAGAGAAAGGGCCAAAAGTTGGGTCTGTCTTGCCCTTCCTTCCCTTTCCAATTTCTTACAGTAGAAATGCTTTTCTAAAAGAGGAGTAAACGGGACCCGGCACAGATACTGAGATCTGACGTTCTTCAGAGAGAAAATTGGAGACTGAAAGAGCTGTTGCAAGGTATTGCCAACCACAGGTTCAAATCAAAATTGGAAAAGAAATATTTTGCCCTGGGTCCATGAACACAAATATATTGATATAGGGTGCACTGTGAATTTCATTTCTTGGCAGGATGATGAACCTGAATTACACTCCGCTGGTCCTTCCTCTCGTTGCCAAAGGCATTAATAAGAGGTGGGTGGGTAGAAGCAAAGGGAAGCTCGTGAGTCTCTCTCCTCAGGTGGGCTGGGGACGCGGTTGCTCTCGAAGCTTATCAGCAGGGCTCACCCAGCACACTCGGAGCCATGGCGCTGTTTTGCACATGTTGGGTGGAATGTTGTTGGAGAAAGGTAGGATTTCAGAGCCAGAGGACTTTCACCTCTGACCTGATATTTACAAACCAAACTCTTGGACAGTATTATAATTACCGGACACTTTTGATCGTTGTTCTGGAATAATGCTAGAAAAATATAATCACAACGAGACTGCTTTCCCAATTTTGGAAGTGTCTCGAATAGCAGTGATGTATTTCCCCCAAGTCACTTTGTTTCCAAAAATGTCATGAAGAGCAATAAGTATTCATAGAGAAGGTTTGGGATGCGGTTTCTTCTTCCCACACTTTGATAAGAGGCAGCTTCTTCCCCTTCTCTTCTTATGTGGAACCTCCAGTTCTCCGAGCCTGTCCGATTTCTCCTGTTTCCCTTGGGCTGGTCCCTTGTTTGATGACTTGCAGGCTGAGCATTTGACTAGACATCTGAGCCCTGGGAGAAGCAGCTCATGCCCATGAGATCTTTGCTGGCAAAGGGACCAGGACTGTGTCCTTCTCAACTGCTGTTGGCACTTACCCATGCTTGGAATTTGATGGTAAATGACAGAGGTTGTCAATCTAAGATCTAAATATTGGCTTACCAATTTTGCTCTAAGGTGTTCTACTTTTTTTTTTTTAATGTTTACACTTTAGTGCATAAGCAGAAATTAATGAAATTCTGTTAATCGCTTCAGGCAGTTCTCCTTTTAAGAAAATAAAAAGTTTGTTTTCTTTCTCTAGTTGTGGTCAAGCTGCTCCTTTTCCTGTTTTGAGAAGTGAGAAATTTAAATGGCAAAATAATCCGTGACCTATGACAGTAATAAATCTCTTTAAGCATGTTTATCTCCTCAGTTAAGGACTGTTTTGTTTTTAAAGCTCTGCCAATCTATTCTCTAACACATTCCAAGTTCCTTTTTCTTTCTAGAATATCCTTGATATTCTCCAGATCTTCCCTTTCTCCATCATGGGGAGCTGGAGTGGGGGGGCAGTTCCCTCATCATAGGGTGCTTGCCAACGGGCTGGGTCTGACGAGAGAACAGTGCCCTGGGGGCTGTTCTCCAGGGAAGGGCTCCAGGCACAGGCAGGACAGTCTCCTGGGAAGAACGCTAGACAGTTGCAGCTGCCGGGAGGGACAATGGCACAGGAGGGATGGAGCTGGGTGTCCGGGTTGCTGTGGTCTTGAACCCGGGCAGACGTTCACTGGGGCCTCGATTCCTTGCCTGCACTGCACATCGCTGCCCCAGGGCCCCGAAACGAGGTGCGACCACATTGTCACCCTGAGGGATGGGGTGTTCGAGGTGTGTTGGGAATTGGGCTTTGATTCACAGGGGGTTTGTGGCCTGAAATAGACGACTTGCCAATGAGTCTGGGACGGGGGCTTCCAGCGCTCGGGCAGCCTGTGTTTCTCATCCCAGCGCTCCCCGTCTCCCCCAGAATTCCCCAGACCAGGGAGTAGCAGCATCAGCAGTCGTGCCTGGGCCCGATTCAGCCATTGGTTCTCTGAGCCAGGCCTCAGGTGCCCACCTCATGCTCTCCCTGCCCCTCTGTCAGGACACCCCGGTACTCCGCACACCCTGGAAGCCAGCCAGCGCCCCCTGCTGCTTTCCGGGGAAACCCCACACTCCACCCCCCCCCCCAAGTTGCTTCTGGAGAGGTCACTGGGTGGAGGCAGGGAGGATGCCCTAGCAGACCCGGGGAGGATGCTGCTGGTGGACACTGGACCAGCCACTATGGTCGCTGGTGCTGAGGTTCTCTGCCCACCCAAGGTGCGTGTCACTTACGTCTGGGGTATCTTATTCTCGATATAAAAAAACAGTGAATTTAATGGTAAAAAAAATTATGGTTTTCTAGGATTGATCTGTAGACATTTTCTCTGACCTAGAAACAGCACCCATTGAATGCTGAATAAATACATTATTACCTCCTTCTACTTCCATACCTATTTCTTTTATTGGTATATGTCAGATTTCCTTTTATTTTTATTTATTTATTAGACAGAGATCACAAGTAGGCAGAGAGGCAGGCAGAGAGAGAGGGGGAAGCAGGATCCCTGCCGAGCAGAGAGCCCAATGCGGGGCTCGATCCCAGGACCCTGGGATCATAACCTGAGCCAAAGGCAGAGGCTTTAATCCACTGAGCCACCCAGGTGCCCCCAAATTTTCTTTTAAATCCTGATGAACTGACGGGAACTGCTTGTTTCCCTCATTCTGCCAGTTCTTTGAGTCTCTTTTTTGCATCACTCGCTTTTCTGGCAGATCCCATTATGAGAGCTCTGCCTGTCCACAGCCCGGTGCTCGCTGGGTTTTCGATACTGGTCTATATTTCACTGTAACTTCAGGATAGTTTGAACTAGATAATCAGCCTCTCCTACCTCAGAGGGCTGTGAGGAATATCGTTGATCCTGCTGTGGTTTGAAAAGCACCTGCTGCTCTTCGGAGAGAAGGAGTTAAAGCCGTAAACACCACGGGGCCGGCTGGTGCTCGGGGATCCACCGGGAGGAGCAGCTCCCGTGGGCGCTTGTATATGGCAAACGTGGGAATGAAGACCTCCACTTCGCGTAGGACATGGACTGGAAAACACTACTTTAGGCTGCTGGGATCATGCACTGAATTTACAACTTGGTGTCATCTTCAAGGATGGATTCTCATCCATTTATCCCACAGTATTTATTAAGCAACTGAAGACACTGGCGTTGCGCCAAGATCAGACCTCACGCCGGAGGCACGAGGCCCGCCGTCTTCCAGGCTCTGAGTTTCCCACGGCAGGGAGACCTGACAGCTCAGAAAAGGCAACACAACAGAAGGGACAGAAGTAGAGCAGAAGAGGGAGGTTCTGGCCGCTCTACGGATGAGTAAGGAAATATTTCCTCCATGGAGGTACTGTCATGTTTGAGTTTTATGGGAGAAGAAGTGATTTTCCAGGGTCAGGACAGGGTCTCTTAGGCCATCCAGAAGGGACGGGGGCTGCCTGACGGGAAGCGTGAGGAACACTAGGGTATGCGGCAGGTTCTAGTAGGAGATGAGCCTGGAGACAAAGGCAGGGCGAGAATCGTAAAGGGTTTGACTAGTGAACGTGCCCTTTGTCCAGGAGTTGTGATGGGAGACCCCTGAGCCTTTTAAAGCAGACGTGCAGCAGGGTCAGACTTGGGTTGCAGCGACATTGCTTTGGATGCAGCGTGAGTGGAGGGGAAAGGGGCTTGAAGTAGAGAAGACCCAGGGGCAGGTATTTCAATGGTCCCGTTGACGAAACATCGGGGAATATATAGGAACCAAGTCTTGTATTTTCATCCTATTTGGTTTCAAAGTCACTTTACTGTGTGGATTTCTCTGCTACAATGCTTAACCCCCTACAGATGAATTAGCAAGTATTTATTGATCATCAAATACGTGCAATATGTAACATAGGGTGTTTCTAGAGCTGAAAATAAATACAATTCACGACATGGTACGATCACCTTGAGAACTTTTGGAACATAATGGAGTAACAAGCAACAAATGAGTATTTTAAAAAATTATTTCTGCCTCCAAGGAGCTTGGCATAATTGAGAAAAGCAAGGTAGAAAGCACAGCAGTGCGTATTTTGTGAGAGCAGCAATTTGTTATGCACAATTAGACACGGGGAGCTTCAGGACTGCACAGCCTCGGGCGACTGTGGGCAGGTGGCGGCCCATACTGCGGGACCAGGCAGGCTTGCTGGGCCTTAAAAGAAAGGTCGAACAAAAGAGAGCCCTGTTACCGAAGCAGAATTTCTGGAGGCCTCCTGCAGGTGTCCTGGTGTAAGTTTCAAACTTTAGGTTCCAAGTAACATTGGCAAGTTCCAGAACTGTGCCTGCTTTAGGCTGGCATTCCTCCGGAGTCCGGAGAGGGGGAGGAATGTGAAAGGGATGAGTTAGGAAGTGTTCCCTGGACGGAGCAGGAGGGAGGCCAGGCAAAGTGCAGAGAGGTTAACCGGAGCTCCTCTGCCAGAGGCGCCTGAGGACCCCCGACCCCTGTCAGTCACTGGACAAGGGTCCCTCTGGGTGTGTAGATCTCGGGCAAAGCGGGTTCCAGCTTCTCCAAGCTAAGCAGTGCCGGCTGTTCAGGAGAAAGCACTGAGCTGGTGTGCCCAGAAAGCAGAGGGATCTCCGGGGTGGGGGGGCGGGGAGGCTACGGGGCCTGAAAGCATTTGCTCTGTGCCCGTGTCAAGTACCTGTTCTTTCAGCTTCACAGAGTTCCCGGCATCGCAGGGCTGGTCGGAGCTTATGACTCCGAGAGACCCAAGCGGAGGGTCCGATCTTTCTGTTCTCCCCACTCATCAGTTGCCTCTCCCCTTCCGGAAACACAAATGTCGTCAGCCTCCAAGAAATCTCAGCCTTTCTTAACCATGGCCAGTGCAGCATGAGGACTTTACTGAGTACAGTAGGACTCCTACGCAGATTTTCAGGGGAGCTGTAAGGGGGAGTTTTGATCTCGCTTTCTTGGAATGCCCGGTGCTATCGCGGACAGGAGATTTCTGCAGGGCCGAGACTCAAGGCCGCATTCCCCTTTCCCGATATAGGATGCCTTCTGTTTCCGAGGTCACGTCTCTGTCTGCAGAGTTGACGGAAATTGCTTTCCAGTTCTTACAGTAATTTTAATTGGATAGGAATCTCAGCGGTAAAAATGTGAAGCCCAATTTTCTGAGCGGCGAGTTTAAAAACTTGTTTTGGCAACTCAGTTAATTTTATTACATCTCTCTATGGAGGTTGAAGGAGGCGTGTCCTCATGTGTGTGTTCCTGTGAGGGTGTGGGATGCGTGGTGGGGTTTTTCCCCATCCGGGGCATTTTTAGCATCTGATTGCTTCCTGGTCATTTTTCATATGTCATTGATCAGAAATTCTACTTGCTTGTTCTCCACAAAACCGGCTGGAAATATAAATGAAAGGTAGTGAGGGAGATTCTGTAAAAAATAGGGACAAGGACAGAAGACATAGAAGGAAACTGAACATGGAGTAGATGTGCTAAGTACACAAAACCTGTTTATCTAATCGAGTATCTTGTGTTGGTGTCCTCGGCAGATTTTCTTCGGGCAAATAACTGTATTTGGTTGAGACTCTTTGACAGACCTTGCAGAGCTGTTAGCTGGCTGGGAACCAAGGTCACGGTCACACCTGTCCATCCCAGGCTTTCTGTGGGTTCGTTGCTGTGCTCCTGGGATGACCTGCTCCTGTGTCTCTCCGCCAGCTCTGACCTGGGGCCCATTTGCCTCTACATCCGTGCAATTTTCGTTGGAGGAGCGAGTGAATGAGTGAGTGAACGAATAAATGAATAAATGGCAGAAGAGGTAGCATTTTGTTGCCTCGTGTTTGTAGTGTGTCTTCCTGCTCAAGTCTCCTACCCACCCAGCCCTTGCAGATGTTTCCCCTGCTTCTGCCCGCTGTGCTCCCTGGGAGCACGGTGGCCAGGGACACGGCTGGCTCTTGGCTCTTCTCTGTCTCCCCTGCCACGGCCGGTCTGTTCCTGGCCACTGGCCTGGGGGAAGCTGCTTCCTTTCCTTTCAGTCGGAAAGCAATCTAATGGGCGATTTCACACTAATGTGTTGGTGCCTGCCAGGAGCTGAGGTTGTTATGTGCATTTTAACAAGGACAAGTAAAGAAATTGATTTCTAATTATAGGATTTAAGGCATCATAAAATAAGATATTTAGGAACAGGGGTTTCCTAGGAGCCTATTTTGCCTCTGTGAACTCCGGCCCAGCTGCAGGTAGGAAGGAAAATTCTATGACGTGTAGTTCCTTGTAGGCCTGGGAGGAGACAGCAGCCTTGGCTTGGCAGGGGCTCCCCGAGCCTCCTCCCCAGGAGAGTCTCCCTTCTCCGCCACCCTCCAGCCAGCTGGGGGAGTTGGCTCGAGGTTGTCAGTGTTGGGGACGAAATGACACAGCACATGCAATGCCTTTCATGCTGGCACGTAGTAAGTCTCATTTGAGGTATATCATTTTGCCTTTAAAATATGTCAAAAATGTTTAAAGTAACGGAAACAAAACGCTGAATGTCGTCTTCAGTGACAGTTTGCTAACACAGTCGATTCTCCAGCAGGAGGTGATTAGGGTTGGTGTTAATCTTTTGGTTCTTTTTCTGTAAAACTCTGCCATGCAGAAAGTCTGCGTTAACTTTCTAAGTCAGTGCGGCCACCTGCTCACCTTTAGCAGAGCACGAGCGAAGGCTTCTGGGCTGTATCGTCATCTTCTGGTTTTACAAGACCTCAGAACTGTACTATTTAAAATTCTTCCATCCCACGAGTCATTTATTTTTCTGGTTGGGAGGAACTGCAGAGATGCTCAGAAGTAAGACTTTTTCGTGTACTTCAACAAATCCTACGCTAGCGACTTAAAAAAAAAAAAAGAAAAAAGAAAAGAAAGAAGCGTAATTCTCGTTGTACCGTGACAGAGAGACTGAAATGTACATTTGAACAATTAAAACCTGTGAGCAAAACTCACATGTGAGGAAACACGGTGATCCTTCACACAGACCTTGTCAAGCTTCAGAGAGCTCCAGGAAGCCACTAGGGGGGTAGCCGGGGGTCTGGGGGTACGGGTGCTCTCTGGCCACGGTGGTTGCTTTGAATCACAAGGCGGAGATTTGACCCAGGAATCCGTCCAGGCCCGAGTCGTGTTCCTCGTGCTCTTGGTGCTCAGACGTCGCCGTGTGGACCTGCGCAGACCCCCCCTTTGTGTGCATCCTCTGTGCCAAGTCTCTGATTTGCTGTCCTGCACCTGTTTGCCTGCTTCTGGCTACTTCTTTCGCTGAAACGAGTGGCCTTGCCTCGCCTGACAGTTTTGTCAGGTTGTGTTTTTATCTCTGAGCCCGCTCTCCTTCTTCCCACTTTATCTGTGCTGTTCAGTCAAGCAATCTTTTAGCTTATTTTTATCTTGTTTGGTTCTTTTACCTTTTATCTGCACTTCAATGAAGGACAGGAAGTGACAGCGCTGGGGAGGGAGCTGTGAAGAGGCTGATTGCCCTAACTGGGCCGCCTTGCTGCTTCTGGTAGGTTCTCGTAAGATCCAGACTGTGGAGAAATGCCAGCCTGAGGAAGACTTTCCCCACCTTCTCCCACCTCCTCCCACCCCTGTGGGACGTGCTGGGCGTCTCTACAAGACTCCACCCCTCGGGGTGGGGGATTGCCTCTGTTCTGGAGCTGGAAGTCTCAGACCGTGGTGTCCACACAGTAGGGTCAGCTCCTTCTGAGGCTGCGAGGGGGAGTCTGCTCCAGTCTGCTCCAGGCCTTCTCACTTCTGGTGGTTTCTGGCAATCTTTGGCGTTCCCTGGTTTGTGCACACTTTCCTGTGACCTCTGCCTTCACCTGCACACGACGCTCTCCCTGTGCACATGTCTGCGTCCCTAGGCACGGTCCTGTTGGATGGGGACCCGCCCCACTCTGCTGTGACCTCATCTTAACTGATGACCTCTGCAATGACCCTCCTTCCAAATAAGGTCACATGCTGAGGTGCGGGGGGGGGGGTTAGGCCTGCAATATATGAATTTCGGTGGGGGGTGCACACAATTCAAGCATCGCGTCATCGGGATACATTCCAGCTTTTTAGAGAAACGCCGTCCCCACGACTTTCTTTGCCTTCTGCCTTTGAAAGGATCGCAGGACCCGGCGTATCCAGACTGGTCCGGAGTGTGTGGGGCACAGCGTAGGGCGCGCGCTGCCTTGGTCTCGGCTCATGGCTACTGTTTGCCCCGTTTCTGGTCTGCTTGGAGCTGCCCGACACGGCAGTTTGGGGCCCACCATGACTGCCCTTTCTCCCTGTCTGTCACCGGCAGAGCGAGTCACCCTCGGGAGCTTTAGCCTCTGGAGTCTGTGCTCCTCCTGCCCCCCCGGCCTCGTGGGCTTCCCCGCGGCCGGTTCTCTGCTTCCTGGACCCTGTTGCCCACTGGTGATTGCGATTTTCTTTATTTTAAAAATTTAAAGTATTTATTATTGGGGTAAAATATAACATGATACTAGTTTCAGGTGTACAACCGAATGACTTGATGTGTATGTTGAGAAATGATGACCTCCGTGAGCCTAGTTAGTAACTGTCATCATACACGGCTATGAAATTTTATTTGTTCTTTAATGGAAACTCTGAAGTTGTACTCTTTTAGCAAGGGCCTGCTTATTTTTGAGATCTTTGTCTCAGGTCACTTTAAATACTTCCTTAGTCATCATGCGGTGGACATTTTATTTTGCATTTAAATGGGACACTTTAAGACCATTTAGGAAAGTTCTCTGTTGAGCCCATACATAGTCTAGGCACAGCTGGGAATATGCGAAGCTACTACTCTTATCGCTTCTAATTAGCTGGAGTAATAGTCCTGCTCCTGCAGTTGGCTCAGGGCAATTCTGGCTGTTTAATTTTTAGCCTATTTTAAACATCATAAGAGTGAGTTATTGTCTTGTGCTTTGGAAACCCTGGGGAGAGGTCTGACAGAGCAGGAGCTGTGGATTTGGACATCTGCACGCAAGAGAGGTTTGGAAATTGCAGGTGCGGTGGGGGGGATTCCCCGGGGATGGTGAGCCCAGGGGGACGGGCATTGGAACCCCACGGGGAAGACTTACTCCCCTGGGTAAGACCCCTGTGGAGGAAAGTCAGAAAGGAGAGAGGACAGGCAGGCACATGCCGGGTCACAGAAGGCCAGCGTTTCCAGAAGGGTGTAGCATCCAGTGCTCAAGTTCAAGAACACGCATGACTTGCCGTGTTGAACGGTAGAGGTGGTTCCTGGGAGCGTTGAGGCACACATGAGTAGTGGGGAAGAGTCGGGAGCAGTGAATTCCTTCCAGAATTTTGACGAATAGAGAAGAAGAAAGGGGTATTAGCCCACAAGCACCAGAGGGTCCAAAATTGGTTTTCAGGGAGGGGAGAGATCCTATCTGGAGCTGAGGAGTTTTGTGTCTTCGTGTCCCATGATCGTTGGCCCCGGTGTCACGGGGCGTGTTTCTCTGCTCTTTGTAGGGCAGCCGGTTGGTACGTGGACGTGGAGGCTCGAGCCGGGTCAGGCTGGGTGGTTCTGGCCAGGCTGCTCCTCTCACGGTGGCTTCCTGGAGACGTGAATGGGTTTTCGTTGTTTTTGTTTGTTTGTTTCTGTTTCTATTTTTGTTTTTTTTTTTTGTGAATTTACAGACACGGACGACCATTGTTGGGAACAACTAATTCCCGTTGGCGTTACGCATGTGATTTCAAACACAGTATGAGAGGTTTTGTAGATGTAAAATATCCCCCTTCCCCAGATCAGTGGGGACACACCACACATTGCAAAGTGAGATGACAAATACAGTTTTTATTCACAAACCATCGCTTGACTTCTCTGCTCTACGCCACGCACCGCTCCCGGTCCTAAGTAGAGTGCGGTGCGGTGTGTAAAGGTCTGAACAGAGGCCGGGGCCTATGAAGCTTTTGGGAAGTGGACTCGGGCTTTTGTGAGCTTGAGTGGTAACGCAAGGCTGCGCGGACGGCACGCGGGGCCACCGGCGGCGAGAGCAGTGAAGGGGACAGATCTGCGGCTGGGGCCGTGCGGCTGGTCTGGGGCCGTGGCGTGAGGCCCAGGTGCACCTGGGAATGTTTGGGGTCCCCAGGGATTCAGCGGTGCTCGGAAAACGCTGATGAAGCACTGAGGTAATTTTTTAAAATGATCTGTTACCATGTCCGGAAAATCATATACAAAGTACAGAGAATTTCATCATATTATTCTGTAATAAGATCCTGTAAAAACAACACACAAATTTATGAGAACAGACACAGTCCTGCACACCGAGAGCACCCAGTGCCGATGAGGACGGGTCGCTGCTGTAGAATGCTGTTTGCCACTTTCTTGCACAACTAAATATGCTCTGACCGCACAGTCCAGCAGTCTTGCTTCTTGATATATGCCCAGTGGAATGAAAAACGTGTGTTCACACAAAATCCTGCTTGTGAACGAGCATCACTCGTAATTTCCAGAAGTTGGAGGCAACTCAGACGTCCTTCAGTAGGTGTGGGTCCATCCAGACCATGACTATTGAACACGCAAAAGAAACGAGCTCTTAAATCATGAAAACACGTGGAGGAACCTCGAGTGCTCATGGCCAAGGGCAAGAAGCCGGTCTGAAAGGGCTACGTGCCGTAGGATTCCAGCTTCTGACATTTTGGGAAAGGCAGAAGTATGCGGGAGTGAGAGGATCAGTGGGTGCCAAGGGCTGAGGAGGGGAGAGCACCGGCAGAGCAGGGAGGATGTCGAGAGCAGCAACAAAGCTTCATAGGACATCGCGGTGGCTGTGTGTCCTTGTACATTTGTCCAAATTCATAGAATGTACAATAGCAGACGTGAACTCTAAATTCTGGACTTTGGGTGATTATAATGTTACAAGATAGTTTGGTATAAAATCATCTAGTATGGGATCTCGATAATGGGGAGGGAGAAAGTATGTGGGAAATCTCTGTACCTTCCTCTCAGTTTTGCTGTAAACATTAAGACTACTCCTAAAAAATATTTTTAAAAATTTTTTATAATTTTTTTTTAATTTTTGAAAAAAGATTTTATTTATTTATTTGACAGAGAGGGAGAGATCACAAGTAAGCAGAGAGGCAGGCAGAGGGGAGGGGGAAGCAGGCTCCCTGCCAAGTAGAGAGCCCGATGCGGGGCTCGATCCCAGGATCCTGAGACCATGGCCTGAGCCGAAGGCAGTGGCTTAACCCGCTGAGACAACCAGGCGCCCTTAAAAAATATTAAAAAAAACCACAGTCTATTCTATTTTTATGCTGAGAATTAATCCATCACGAAACAGAAATATAAAATCAACTGGTTTATTATTTTTGTTTCTATTTTTAGGGTTCTAATCAAACTTTTTCTTCCCTATCCATTATTTTTCCCTATTTGAAGTAGCTGCATTTTCCAGTTCCAAGCACATCAGGATGCCGGGGTTCTCGTGTGTGTGTGTGTGTGTGTGTGGTGGGGTTTCAGGGTCATTTCCTGTCCCCTGCACGTGTTGTGCATGAGGATCAGGTGACGCGAGCAGGCAGCAAGCGACATGAGAGACACGGCAGGCTCTGCGCACCTGCTCTGGGTCTCGATTTTTATCTGACACCATCCAGCAGTTCTGTTCATCTGGAAAGGTTAATCGGGGGCGACTCTGTGCCTCAGAACCACCTGCCTCTGAGCGGGGTCCTCCTGCTTCTTTCAGCCCCGTACATGTCTACGGACAGGTGGTCTGGGTCCTTATGCAGAGCCTGGGCTGCGGAACCTTCCAGGCTCCGTCGAGAACAGCTCCACCTGAGAGCCGGAGGCCGGGCTGCTCAGCACTGGACAGTGCCTCCCCTGTCTCGTGCAGCGGTCCAAGGGCAGACACTCCTCAGACAAGGTGCCCCTTTATACCCAAGCTGGCATCACTCGGGGTTGCTTCCTGAGAGCAGCTTTTGGTTACAGGAGCCCATCAAGCCCCTGAGGTGTGCGGGTGTGCGAGGGCAGCCCCACCCCGGAAGATAACAGGACAGCAGGCGTGCGGGGCTGGAGACAAACCTGGGGACCGACCGGCTCGCCTGCCACTGATTTGTGAGGGTCGAGCACGGCTCACACTAACACTTGTTTCTTGGTCTTTTTTTCCTTTCTTGTATTTCCTTATAGTTTCCCAGTCCAGTGTATGTGTATCTCATTTAGCCTTTTATTTATATCTTCTCTCACTTTGTCCTCTTAAATCTTCTTTTCCTTGTCTTAATTTTATTTTAGCTTCTCCTTTGTTTTCTTTAGGTTTTTATTTTCTTACTTGTTCCATGTCTTATGAATTTTCTCCCTTTCCTTCTTTTTTATTTCCTGTTCTTCTGTTGACTTTATTTTAGAGATAAGATGCTTCCTGTGTGCTTGTTGTGTGGGTAAAGTGTTAACTTTGATAAATAGTTGTACGATTAGAAATTGAAAAACTGGAGTGCTGTGGTTTTCTCTTTTCAGCAACATTTTGACGAATAGAACCACGTGTTGAAGAAAAGAAGCTAGTTTTTAGTGGAGATGAAACTATTACAGACACAGTGTTCTAGTTTAATATAGACTGCCAACCTCCCTGTGTTTTAGACTTAATTTCTTCTTCTCTCAAGTGTGGTGTCTACTCTCTTCTCCTCCCTGTCTACTCTTTTATTCTTTTCTTTTTCAACTGGAAGTCAAGAAAGTGGCCCAGAACTGTGTGGTGCTTGCTGAGTGCTCTCTGCCGGGTAGCTCAGCCGTGGTGGTAGGAAAGTGGGAGGCTGTGGAAGGACTGACTTGGAACCCAGGCATTTAAATCACATGTGGAGCCAGCCTTACTCTATGTACGCCTCGAACAACCTGTGTCTCTGAAAGATAAGTTTATGTGGGTCTTTATCCACACGAAAATGATTTGTTATCTCTTCATGGCCGTTAAAGTGATATCAGTGATTTTATCTGGATACAATCAGTATCCAGCGCAGTACCCCCGGCGCAGCATAACTACAGAACAGTCTTGTGAAATTCAGCTTCTTGGTGAGATCACTACCAAGAAAAGCACCAGGGGTTTTGATTACATTTCTTGTTCTATGGTTAACCACATAAAACTTACGAGAATATGTGCCAACAAGTATATCCTCTTTTCTGTTTATTTGCTCGCCTCTTCCAAGGGTGTTTTCCCTACAAAAATATGTCGTAAAGATGTCATTGACAGCTGATGAAACTGTGTTAAATAACATCACTGACACTTTTGATAGAACTTTCTGGGTAGCTCCCACCTTTGTACCCCCGAATTTGAGGACCTGTGTGCAATCATTTGCTTCTTATTTTCAGATAGCTTTGAGATCGCTGTGCCATCAAGGAACCACATCGTCTCAGAACCTGGGAAAAATGTCACACTCACCTGTCAGCTTCCACAGAAGGGGCCAATACAGCAAGTTACATGGGAAAAGATCCAGCCCCATCAGATTGACCTCTTGACTAGCTGCAACTTGTCCCAAGGGAAAGGTTATGCTTCAAAGTACCAAAGGCAGATACTGAGCAACTGTAGTCTGGGCATGACAAGCTCCTTCATCGTCGTGCCCCACGTCATGGCCTCTGACTCAGGGCTCTACCGCTGCTGCTTCAAGGCCAGCACAGAGGACAATGGAACCTTGGAAACAATCGCAATGAGGTTGACTGTAACCGATGGTGAGTACATCATGGGTGTCTTCCAGTGTTAGACATGGAAAAGGATGCCACCACGGTGGATTGGTTTCTGTTGTCTTGTTCATGACTCTAGTGTTCAACATATTTTGTAACATTGGAGCTTAGGTGAGTTGTCCGTCATTGCAGGCTAGGATTTGGTTTTTCTTTATCTTGCTAAGCCGTCAATCACAGATTTAACACTGATAAATCCTTCCAGTTTCTTGATCGGCCACATTCCTGAAATTTTTTTAAAAAATTGGTATTTCTAAAAAATACATGGTCTCAAAAGTGGGGAGCTTCAGCTATATAACTTCTATTTGTTTTCAGCTACGTGACAGCTTCTTGAGGGTGGTGACTAAGTTCTAGAACCCTTGTGAATCCTCAGCAACAATAAAATGGTGCTGGACTGGTATTTGCTGAGTCAGTGTTGAGTGGAGTAGAATTTAGTAAATATCTGATAATGTTCCTCCTCGGCCGGCTCAGGGCTTTGATTCCTCCCGTTGTTTTCGGCTCTCAGAGCAGAAGCAGACTGGCCTTCTGGACCCATCAACCGAGCAGGCTCCCCCCAGGGCCCAGCACTGATTTTGTTTTAGTCATTTGTTCCCTGTGTCGTGATGAAGCCCTGATTGTGTAAGCTGCTGGCCCCACGGAACCTGCATGAGAGTAAGAAAAAGAAACTTCACTTCCCGAAGTGCAAGTGCAGAGAGGCCCGGAGAGAAGTGTGTGGCGGGCGGGGTCTGCACAGGGTCCCGGGGAGAGGAAGGCGGTCTCGGGCTATGGCCAGTGGGTAGACGTCTAGAGCCCAGGTTTCTTGGGATTAGGCCGTGCCTTTATAGACTCTGCTCACACCGTAGACCGATGTCTGTTCCTGCTTGGAAAGGTACCGGTTTGCACGTGCAGCAGCTGTGAGCTAAGGAGAAGACTGGCAAAGGACAGCACTTCCTCATGCATAATCCCCTCGGACCCCATCCAGCCTTCTGTTTCTCTTACGGCCGTGCGGGTTGTGGGTGAGACCTAAACTGTTCGAAGAACTTGATGTAGAAGAAAAGGGTAATGGACTCTGTGGGGGAGAAACAAATTAACAGAGTTTCTTCATTATAAGTGTTGACTCCATTCCTTCAGACTTATATACAAAATATTTTTTACCTTAAAAACAAAAACGAAAACCTTGCATTACAGAAATATATTCTAAACATGGCCAGGAAAAAATAAATTTTTCTTTCAGAGACCAAGGCAAGGAAAATTTCTATTCAGAAAAATATCATAAAGAACCTTTTTGAAATAGAAAATAAGATCTTTTACATTATATGTTGAAAAAATAATTATAAACAAGTTATAGAAAAATAGAGGTAGCAAATTGTTAGAAGGTGTATTTAACTATATATTATATATATAACTGTATATTAAATATATTATAGTTATTTAACTATATATAATTAATAAAAATGTCTTTCACTTGTGCAGACGTGACTAAATTTCTTGCACAAAACGATAACATAAACTATAAACGATCTGAAGGTGACTGAATGTAATGGTCAGTATTGTTAGTGTCTGTGTGGTTTAGCCACTTGCAAAATGGCTTTTAGATATTTAAATTTGTCAGGTTAAAAGAATATCAACAGGGCTTTTTAGTAAAAAGTTATAATGGATGGAAAATGCCCAACTGTTGATTTCATGTTTTGGTTTAATTCCTTTTTAAAATAAATGTAAGTAAAGATTGAAAAAAAATCAGATGGAAAGCAGAAATGGATCACTCACGTTTGCTCTGATGTGATTTGATTATTTCAAGTCTTGAGGCTGTTTGGTCAAAAATCAATGTAGGGATTAAAGCAGAGAGACAGGTATAAGATGTGGAGCAGATTTAATTTATTTCAACTGTCAAGGGAGAGGTGATTGTGACACAAATTTTATAAACTGCTCTGCGTTTTTTTGTTGCCTCCCATCCACCTCTTTTATAAGATCCAAAGGAGAGATTTTCATGACTGTCGTATTCTACACACGCACACACACGTACACACACACACACAGGGCTCGTCCCCGTGCTTGTGTTCATCTTCAGATGAGTACCAGGTACTCAGAGGTCACCCAAGAGATGACCCAATGCCAGCCAGTGTCCCCTCTATCTAGTTCTTGACATATTTTGAACAGAGAGAGAGAGTGGCAGAAGCATGGCTTGAACCAGAGTTTCCTATCGACTATCTTTGCCGAGTGAAAAATATTTGTCTCCTGTCCTTTGCACTCAAGACCTGGGAAGTAGTTTGAAATAGCTCCAGACCGACTATTCTGAATTTGAACTTGTCTAGCCAACGGGGACAAGGAACAGGGGGGAACGTGAATACACTGACAGTGACCAAGATGGTTTGGGGCCCTTCATGTCCTCTAGACTGTCATTAGTCATGAGAAAAGCATCTTAGTTTCCACCAGAAGAATTTGGGAAGCCTTTTGAAAGGAGCTAAGTAATGGTGAGACCACCATTGTTGCAGCTGGTTATAAAAAGAAATGAAATCCGCTCTCTCAGTTTCTGGAGGAGACTAGTTGTGAACAAACTTCTGTTCCCCACTGCCGAGCAGTATCATTACTCATGTCCTTGTCCGGTCTTCTGCCACCGATGAGGCCACTCAGCTGAACCACCAAGTTCTGAGTGGTGATCAAAGTGGAGGAAAAAGTGTCGGAGAGGTAGCACAAAATAGGCACGTGGAGGGGGGTGGAGGGATGAGGAAGTTGTGTGTGGGTGACTACAATCCAATGACTGGGTTGGGACAGGGATTCGGAGTTCTGGGTTGATATAAACGGTGGGAGGTTCGATGAGGTGATGACTCGGTGCATTTCTGGATCTCAGAGAAGAGCAATGGAAGCCACGATTGATTCTTGACCAAATGGCAAAATGGTTTTCCAAGAGGTAAAATAGTTGATGCAGAATCAGAAAGGGAAATTTGAGATGGAGGACACTAGCGGCGAGTCATTGGTAACAGTCAGCCCCTCGATGCCTCTATCACACGCTAGATCTTTGGGCACAAAACAGAGCCCACTCCAGACAGACAAATTGCAGATGGTGCCTCCTCTGGGCCGGCCAATTAGAAAAAGGTGCCCCATTCTCGGGGTTGCTGTGGCCCCCAAAGCTGGTGTGCAGGCTTGGTGGGGACGCCACAGTCTCCTTACGCACCTGGGCTGGCCCGGAGGTGACCTGGACAAGGGCAGAGACGTTAGTCTGATCAGCTTGTGCTTGCCAGGGCCTTCCCAGTCACACACTCCCCTACTCTCTCCCCTCCGAGCCCCCCTGCCCACTTTCATCACATTAACTTCCTTTCCTGTAGCGTTTTAGTCAGGTCTCCCCCATCTTCACGATTTTTCCACATTAGCCCAAACTGCTTACCTGCCACTGAACCATTAAACATTTTGAATTTCTCAAACTTTTTTTTTTAAAAGATTTTATTTATTTATTTGACAGAGAGAGATCACTAGTAGGCAGAGAGGCAGACAGAGAGAGAGAGGAGGAAGCAGGCTCCCCGCTGAGCAGAGAGCCCGATGCGGGACTCGATCCCAGGACCCTGAGATCATGACCTGAGCCGAAGGCAGCGGCTTAACCCACTGGGCCACCCAGGCACCAACTTCTGTAACTTGGAAATATATACCCTTGAATCACTTAATAATTGCATTTGTTTGCCGTAGTCCAGAGACTTACGTCTATGAAATTCCATGAAAAAAAAAAAAAAAAAGAAATTACTTGAGATTAGGGATTATGGCATCTTTGCCTAGAGGAGTCAAAATATCTTTCCAGGATATTCTCAGTAAATATTCTCAACTGATTCTTTGTATGTGAGCATTTTTATCTATTCTAGTCTATTTCTACATATTTTACTTTTGTTCTAAAGTGTGTTTGTTTTCTTTTCAAGTTTTCTAGCTAGGTTATTTCTAAGTTGTCTTCATCGACATTTAACATTTGAGGTTTAGTGATTGCTGATCAAAGAAACCTAAACTCTGAGGAGATCAGTCACAATGTCTAGGGAGAAAACATTCATGAATTTTGTTTACATTAATATCTTTCAAAAAGGCCTGTTTCCTTTCTTAATTTTATCTTTCTTGTTTTGCCTGTTTTATATAAATGGTGCATAATTGCAAATCACCAGATCTTGTGGATGAGGTTTATAAATGAAAATTACAGAAGTATTCCCTGGGAAATCATGGGCCCACAGCCAAGGGACTCTTCGCATATGTTTGTTATGGAGGTATAGGGTTGACAAGCAGGTAGGAGCGCAGAGGAATAGGGTGCTTGCCTCTGCATGGCTTGATGGAGATCGACTTAGGGACTCTGTGCTCCCGAGTTGGACCAGAAGAACATGGAGGAAGAGACATGAGCTTCATTTGTTTCTTTGGGCTTTAGTTTCCACTAAAATGCAACCAGTTCACTCCCAGATGATTTGGATTCCTGAACAGTGTCAGGTGTAGACAAGAGATTTTTTTTTTTTTTTAAGGATCCACTTATCCAGAACCTTCTGTCCCATCCTTATTAATTTATGATAGGTCTGACTATTATAGGCATGGGGGTTGTCCAAGCTGGGATGCACCTGAACGTCAGGTACATTTATTTCCATGATATAGTGTGATGAACTTCGGCTTTTTAATATCTTCACCTACATAGAAAATGATGTTCCTGACAGTTCTTTATGTAAGAACCACAGCATGGGAATCCAAAAGCACTGGTGTCACTGCTCACAAGAGAAAATAGCCTCTACTGAAATGGACCCACTATCATTTTCAGCTCAGTTTGTTAAGTTTTTAAAATTCTGTGTGATAACTGGATATCCAAATGAACCACACGGTTTCCAACATCACAAGTGAGCTGATTACTCAATCATGGCCTATTGTGTCTCTGTGTCTTTACAGTCGCCTCTGCCCAAATCGGTTCTTTCAGGCGACACTGTGTTTAAAAAAAAAAAAAAAAAAAGGCAGCTAACTAGTTAGTTAGCTATTGATTTATTCATTTTTCCTAATGCACAGAATCCTGGGATGTTTGCCGGCAGTCATTTTTGTGTACACACCATGTTTGTGTAGCTAAACAAGGTAGGGGATGGGATAGTCATCATCACAAGTTAACATCAGACAGAAGGAAATGCTGCAAGCCGACGCGGTTACCCAGGAGTGTTGTGGGTGTTGTTGCTACCTCGTGCGCGCGCAAGGAGCACGGATTGTATTTGCTTCTCGCCCCTAGAAACGACGTCAATCAGAGAGCACCGAATCCTAGGGACGGCTTTTCTCTAAGCGAGTTTTTATCCTCACCTGAATTTCCAACACATTTCATGACGTTTTCCTCACCCTAGAAACTTAAGAGTATAGCTAGGAATTCAAGTTCAGATAAATGTACTGATTTTCTTCCCCCTTAAAATCCATGTCGAGAGACCTGCCTAATGGACTCCAGCTACAAAACAGCCTTTTATACTCTTTGTCATGCGTGGGATTTTTTTTTAAATTTAAAGCATCTGGGAATTGTGAACAGCTTGTGGTTGTCTCGGAGAGCCTTATTAGGGACTGAACATAGGTGAGTGTGTGAAGTTTTCCCCAAAGACGAGTAGAAAATTACTTAAAATAAAAAAAAAATAGTTCTTCATCTAAGATTAATGGCCTTTCAGTCTTAATAGCGATTCTAGTTTTAAGTGTGAAGATTCAATTAGACAGCTTCTACAGACTTCAGCTGAAACATTTCAGACAAGCACTGACCTAACTCTTTGACAAATATGGACAAGTACTAGGTGACAGAGGCGGTTTGCAGAGGACGATGTTATTTAAAAGGACAGCGAATGCAGAATAAACATAGACCTGTCATTTGTAGAGACACATCTTTGAACCTCAAAGAACCTTAAAGTTCTTTACGCTGAAATGATTCAGACTTTTTTTTTTTTTTTAATTGAAGTATGGTTGACGTACAATATTATATTAGTTTGGGGTGTACAACATAGAGATCCAACAGTTACAGACATTATGAAATGCTTACCACAGTAGATGTAGGGACCGTCGGTCACCACACAAAGGTATTATAATATTATCGACTGTCATCTCTGTGCTGTATTTTTATGGTATGACTTATTGCTTTTATAATTAGAAGTCTGTACCTCTTAATTCTCTTCACCTAATTCATTCACCACCACTAATCCCCCAACACAATCTTCCCCCCAAACCACCACCGGTTTGTTCTTCGTATTTAGAAGTCTGTTTCTGTTGGTGGGCTGTTTGTGGTGTTTCTTAGATTCCACATGTAAGTGAAATCTTATGATATTTATCTTATTCTGATTCAGGGATTTTCCAAAGGCATGTATTCAACAGAGTTATTTTTGGATAGCTTTCTAAAAATAAATATACTGCTGTACTGGTTGACCACCCTCAAATTTATTTCTTGAATTAATTCACTTTCAATAGAACTCACAAGTTCTTTCTATATCTATTATCTATATCTATTATGATATTCCATAATTTTTTAAAGGTAAGAGTCGTGTTTTATTTGACTAACCCACAAGAAGCGATTCTTTCTTCCAAAAATACAAGGTGGAAAATCAAATGGTATCTATTGGATTGATGGGGACCGAGGAATGCCTTTAGCTGAGGTGAATAGTGAGTGAACTGAAAAATCCTTATTATTACTACAATGGACGTGGCAAATACCGAGTAGATACTGAGATGAGGAGACCGTATTAACAAAAGGCTGGGGCATCCCCCCCGCCCAGGAAGCTCAAGGGCACAGTACGCGCGCAGATGACCTCAAATGGGGACCGCATAGGAGACAAGTTCCCAAATACAGAAAAATATAGGCTTGCAAAATAGAATTATTATTATCAGTAATAATGATGATGAGAATGCGTCTTCAGTTTTTCATGCCTTATACAGAGTGCTGGATAAATTCTGCACTCTTTAATTTGCACGTGTGTGTGCGCATTTGTAAATGAAGGTGCCTGTGAACACTGGGTAGGAGGAGCGATGAGCCACCTACCACAAGCCCAGCTTCAGTGAGGGGCTGGGGTGTGTGGGCACTTTTCTCCCTTCAATCGACACAGGTGGCTTAGCATTTATGTTTACTACTGTCTTTTCTTCCTGATTCAGTAAAGATGAAGTCCAGTCCTTCAATTCCTACTTTAATCATTGGCTTTTTTTATTTAAGATTTTATTTATTTAAGAGAGAGAGAGAGAGAGCATGAGGGGGTGAGGGCCAGAGGGAGAAGCAGACTCCCCGCTCAGCGGCCTTTCTCCCCGAGATGGGACTCGATCCTGGGACTCCAGAATCATGACCTGAGCTGAAGGCAGTTGCCCAACCAACTGAGCCACCCAGGCGCCCCGGTCATTGGCTGTTTTTGGAGAAGGAGAGAGCAGATGGGTAGTTAAACTAGAGCACAGAGAGGCAGGTTTTGTTTCTGACAGCCGGGGATGGCTTTCACATCTTTGTAGAGCACTTAGTAAACATTTTTTTTAAAATAAAATGAATTAAAATGGAATAGACTATAGACTTTCGTAACACATTTATATATAGGTTTTTATAAATGGCAGAGAGTTTGAATTTTGAAGATTTCTGAGGGCCCAAGGGAAAAGTTATAAGTAGGAATCATAAGAATTAAGTGTCACAGGCCTTTGTCTTGGCTGCTTTGTGACACCTTCATTATGGTGCTTATATATGCACCAGTCACTCTAAGAATTTACTGATAGTTATTCACTTAGTTGTCATAACTCTCTTGTTATCTATACTTTATGAATGAGCAGAGTGGGGCATGGTGAGGTTGAGTAACTTTTTCAAGGCTTCATGGCTAGGGAGGAGAGAGTCTGGGATTCACTGCAGGTCGGGAAGGCTTCAGAGTTCCTGTTCTTAACCGCGGCGGGCTAGCGCTCCTCCAAGTGAAAGAAAAAAGTCAGTGCTGTTGTCAACAGATGCATCACAGGAGAAGCTGGCTCTGGAGAGTTCCATAGCCTTGTCCCCCCCACCCCACTTCCCCCCTTAGGTACATAGACTTCAAACTGACCCAACGTCTAGAGTGAGTGTAGGCAAAGGAATGGGGGTTTGATCTCCCACAACTTTCTTCCAGCTCTGCGTGCTTGGTGAGGCTTGCGAGGTCATCACAGGTGCTGTGGGGGTTCTCCCCTGACTTGTCCCCTTTCCTGGGGCCAGTGGGTATCATGAAATTGTGTCCTGGAGGGGTTCTATACAGCCATGTGAGGGAAAAGCAAAGTCAGGTAGCAGGTGTTTGGGTCTGGAGGGACGTGCTGGTGGCTGATGAGGTCAAGTCCACACCAGGAACAGATGAGGGCAGGGTCAGGAGTAACCTCTGGACAAAGGAGGGTCCAGGCTCTTGCTGGGAGAACCGTTGATCACTGAGCTCTCACACGGCTTCTCGGCTTTGCAAAGCACCTGTCCCCCCACCCAGGTCGGTGTCAGATCCGCCGTCAGATCCGCCCGCTAGACCCCCTCCTTGTGGGGAAGCCCACTCCCTTGAGCAACTAGCTGGGAATCTGCTCTAAGTTTTCACGCACAACCTTCTTCCGTCTTATGTTCCTCCTTCCTCTGGAATCCTGCTCTCACTCCAGTTCTTGTAGATATAGCTGGCCTCCCTCTTGTGCTTGTGAAGACCTGCGAACCCAGAACCAGAGTTACAAGCCAGCAGAATTCTAGTTCCTCACCCTCAAGGACAGGGAGGGCTTCACTCCCAAAACCTCCTAAGAAAAAGGAAGGTTTATTTTTGATATTAAGATATCCTGAATAGCTATATTCTCTCATATTTATGGATCCTGATATTGAACGGCTGAATATGTAAACTATTTAAGCGGTATGCTATGCCTGCTGTGCTTTATTGCATGGCAGAAATGTTTTTATTTTGATTTCAGTAGAGCGTCTGAAAAATTTCCCATTCTGTCCTCATGGATACACATAATAGTGACACCATAGTGTAGAGTTATACTTGGTTAAACAACAGTAATAACAACAGTGTGTTGGGGAATTATAATTAGAAGGACAATCTCCTTCTTCCCCAGAAAACTGCTCTATAAAAGAGAAAGAAAACAATTTTATTATTAAATAAGCATTAAACCAGAATTGTGATATGTAGCACAGGCAATCTTCCAAGAGAGTGCAAAGACAGAAATCTCACCTTTTTTGGGGCCTGGCAGATAGGACCCACTCCTAACACGTTCTCAAGGTAAACAAGAACTAGTCCCCAAAGAAAAGGTCTTGACAGCACCATTTGTCACACGGAATTGAACCTGAATTCACCTGGTAATTGGGATAACCATCTGTGTTAGCTAGTTGGCTTTATCTAAAGAAAAATGAGCTCCTTACCCCACCACGCCAGGAGGTACTTTCCCACCTTGGAGCTTAGAATCCTACCCTCCTGCAGAACTAGGAGGTCTCTTTCCTGATGATTGCATTCCCAAAGGATGGCTTGGATTTTCTACAGCAGAAGAACGCAAAGCAAGATCAGCAGAGGTAAAAGGCACATGGGGCAGAGTCAGAAGGACTGACTGAGTTCCCAGAAAGAAAGCAGGTGTTCAGAATAAGGCACACGGTTTGTATAAATAACTTAGACCCAGTAAACCATCCTAGCAGTTAGAGAGTGGCAGAAACACTCCAAAAATCCAGGTCCCTGCACAGCAGCCAGTGGCCGACTTTGCATGCAGGCCTTTCGAAGGACAGCTGTCTCTGGGCCGCCCCACTAACTCTCTCTTTTTTGCACACTCAGTTCACTAAGAGAGTGAGCCAGAGTTGTGTGGTTCTTGACGTTCTGACTTAGGATGCATAAAACTGTCTCCTTTAAATAATATGTGTTCATGAAAGTTGAGGTTCATGAAAACACAAGAAATGTAACGTGAGACCAGAAACACTTGGGTGAACGGGTGAGACATCTAAAGATGATTCCATCTAAAGGGGATGGGGTCGGCCGCGGACGTTTTCTCATCAAGTGGGCCAAACCAAAGGTGTTCACCATCCCTGTGGCCCTTATGCTGACTTAGATGCCCTGGCCATGTGCCAATTACAGTCCATAAAGACACCAGAAAATGGAGCCAGTGCAGCCACCGTATATCGAGTGGGTAAGCAATATGGTCTATCTTAGACTATGTGCATCTCAACTGATGTAACACTTCTAAGTGTTTAAGTCATTGGGAATATTTTCCATCAATAGAGGCAATATCAGTATAACTAAAGCCGTACGCTGGCTTGGAAACTTGACTCTCTCAATTGGTTTTCTCCAGGACAATGGTTTGGATTCTCTTGCATTTCTGTTTCTGTCCTCTCATGCTTCTGTTTCTCGTGTTTATGGTTTAGGTTTTCCTGTGTGCCGTAAGTTTCTCAGTTAAAATCCAATAATACTTTTATTTTGAGGGAGAGGAGTTAATCCTCACTCAGAAGAAAGATTAGAGGCTGATGTCATGATTCCTTAATTCTCTGAAAATAATTTATTCACTAGGCTCTTCTTGCTATAAAACAGGGCAAGTTTTCTGAAATACAAAGAGTATAAAATGGATTTGCACAAAGCAAGCTGACCTTTGCAAACTTGGAAGAAGATTACTGTATCAGTACCCACTTGTTGTGTATTTCAGGCATACAGGATAGTGCAGCAGACTTTATATAATGGGGTACCATTATATCCGGCAGTCCTACAAAGCGGCCAAGAGCTGATACACATTTATCAGTGCTCCCCTGCCTGTCCCCAGGAGGCTGTCTAGCTGCGGGAGCAAGCCTCCTTCTCCACATGACTAGTTCCACATGAAAAGAATACAAATGAGTTATTTTTTTAAATCCTGATTTGAATGCATGCATACAAAGTAGAAGTATACTATTAATAATTGACAGCTGACATGGTGCTTAAAATATTAGGCAACTCTGTATGCTTCATCTAAACCCCATAGCCATGCTTGGGGCCGATTTTATCATCGTTTTGCCGTTGCCAAAAAAGTGTTTGCAAGATCAAGTGTCTCATGTGAGATCTTCCAGGGAAAAGAATTAAAAGGTAGGACCGGGCCCCAAGGTTTCCCTCCTCTTTCTGTTTTGTCAGCAACTCGGTGTGTAATGTGGCACAAAGGTGGGATATATACGTTACGTAGTGATCATAAATTAGGATCGACCTGATAATAGTGTGTCGGCTCGCCTCTGTCTACCCGGTGGGAACCCACATGCCGTGTATATTCTGTCTACACCGAATGAAATCTAATGGTTTTGCTTCTCTTTTTAAGGAGGTAAGAAAGCAAGAGGAATTGTAACGGGTATCCCGCGTGCCGGGCTGGCGAGAGGCTCAGGACCTGTGTGGTTTTCCCGCATGTCGTTTGGTCCCGATGTGCGGGTTCTGAGTCCCTTAGCCTCCTCACTGCCTAACCCACCTCCCGCCGTAATAAAGGATAAACAAGGGATGTTAACGCCTGCTCTTGCCCGCTTGGTTCCCGCGGAAGGACCTGGCATCATTTCTGTCGTGGGCCTTTCTAAAGGTTTATAACCCAGCCATAAATACTTGTCACCGGCAGGAACGTAGCCTGGAGGGTGGCCGTCCGGGAGTAAATTATTCATTTATATATCTCACTGACATGCTTTAAATTGTTTTAACTATATTTATCTTTTTTGATGGGAGGGAAAATAATGGCTTTCTGGTTCACGACACTTTTGTCCTCCTATGAATCAAGACAGCATTGGGATGAAAATGAGAAAAAAAAATCAGCAAAAAAGTGGCTGCTGAGAACACACAATAATTCTTTCTTTAAGAGAGGGGCTTGAGGGCTGACATTACTCAGCCTCAGATCTATTAGCAGGATTGAGGCAAAAGTGAGTGTTAGGAACTATTGATCGACTCCCGAAGCAGGCCCCACTCTTTGCTTTTCCTTTTTGTTTTTAACCACGCGGGGCCCCGCGAGCTGCGGCTGCACCGGCCAGGTTCCTGGGACTGAACGATTCCTGGGAAGGCGGCGACGGGGCCGGGGACGGGAGCACAGAGCAGGTTCGGCTGTCGGCCGGAGGTTCTAGATTGCAGCGTCTCTGGAGTGGGAGTGACTCTCCACCTGACACCCCTGCGTCTACCCTTACTTCCCGTGGGAAAACGCTCCTTCCGCGTGTGTTTCTCAATTGCCCGGGGCCTTCCAAGACCACGTAAGCTCCGCCTGTGGGGCACTGGGCTACACTAAAACGCGCCATCTCCGCCCCTGGTTCCTTTCACAGAACTCCTGAACTCTCGTCATTTCCTAAGTGACAGGGTTGCTAGAAGCATCTTCTGCTATAATATTTGGTCTTAGCCTCCAGTTCCTGGCAGAAGAGCTTTTAGAAGCCTTGGAGTCTCCAGAGCGATGAGGGTCTTTTTGCGAGCTCAAGAGGCAGCTGGTGGCAGGAAGCACCTGCAGGGCTTGGGATGGGGGCCGGGCACCCGAGGAACCAGCCGTGGGATGGGAGGGCTGGGTCTTTAAGTCCGTGGGGGCCGAGAAACGGAAGAGGGGCTGGGGTGGAATGAATCACCAGTGGTCAGTGATTTAACTAGTTGTGCCTATGTACTGGAGCCTCCAGAAACCCCCCAAATGACAGGGTCAGAGGGCTTCTGGGATGCCGAGCACAGGAGGTGTAGGGAGCGTGGCCCGTCCCTAGAGAGCATGGGAGATCCGTGCCGACTCCCTGCCCTCATCAGCTTGCCTGATTGGTGGTTCCCGGGTTGTGTCTTTGTCCATAAGCCAGTGATTGTAAGTAAAGGGCTTGGCTGAGTCCTGCGAGCTGTTGCAGCAAATTCCCGAACTTGAGGAGATCGTGGGAAGCTTGGATGTATCGCTGGTTGGTCCGTCAGGGACAGGGAGGCCGGGATCTGGGATCGGGTCTGAAGTGGGAGGAGGGAGGCGATGTTGTGGGACTGAGCCCTTCCCTGGGGGTCTGGGCCAGCTCGGGGGAAGTGAGTGTCCGCAGCCTCGTGAGTAGAGAAGCAGTTTTGCTCTAGTCGGTGTTTTTCTTCAGGAACCCAGTGCATTTTTACACACCATTTCATCTGTCATGCTAGAGGATGGCTCCACATACTGTGTGTTGAAAGATGTATGACTAGAAGGAGATCGGACGCCAGCAGGTCAACGTTACTAGAAGAAGTTAAAAGGAGGTAGCATGTTTGACATTGAAATTTGACATTTAACATTTGGATTTTTAATTGAGTGTGACACAGATAGCCGGTACATTTCAGTGGTTTCTACTTAATTCTGTTTAACTGAAGTTTAATAAGGAATGCCATCTTAATTCTTAAGGATTCTGAATATACTTCTACAAAAGACATTATCTACGTCTTGTACTTTAAATATCACCACTAAAATTTGTCACGTTATTCTGTTTTGAGCATGCAGACCCTTATGCTTTTATGCTATGTTTTTTTTTTTTTTTCCTAATTAACAAAAGAGCAATAAATCCTTTAGAAAGTTTGGAAAGTACCAAAAAGCCAAAAGAAAGAATTGCGTTTAGTACCACTCTCCGGAGATCATCACTTGAACATTTTGGCGTTGGTCCCCGTGCAGACGCTTCTCCCATTAAGCCCTATACATGATGGAGATATTACAGCTCGTGCAATTGCCAGGGCTGGTTCTGAAGTTTTACTTAACTTTGTAGTCTGTCCTCAGGAGTCTTCTCTGTTGTTGGAATTCCCTACACACAACAGCCAAGTGTCTATAGCCAAGGTTTTCAAGGACTGGGCCTCAGGTCAGCAACACAGATGGTGCACAGGAGCTGCCAATGCACACCCACTGGCACCTTCTGGATCAGAGGTTCGGGGGGGGCGCCCCCAAATCTGCGGCTTCGCAAGCCCGCAGGTGATGCGGATGCAAAGTGAGTTTGAGATCAATAGCCGGTCGTCTTGCTCTTAGTCTACTGGAGGGAGATGAGGATTTTCTTTTTGCTGTTCTAAGTGTTTTACAGAACCCTATGTTCACATTTCTGAGCCCTTCTTGAGAATAAAGTAGTTAATCGAATGTGTAAGCAGCTAGTAAAAGGGTGTGACACAGAGACCGAATTCCTTCCAGACGCAGCTGGGGTAGTTTCTTCTCCTCCAGAGAGAGCTCGAGATGCTCTGTCTGACCCCAGTCTGCCTCTTACGCAAGCGCGTTCTTCCCGTGCTTTTCCATAGGAAGTTATTTGTATCTTTCATATTGTCTTCTGTAGCCTTCTCTTTCTGAGAGAGAGAGAGGGAGGGAGTATCTGTGCTAGTGGCAGGAGGGAGTGGGAGAAAGAGAATCCCAAGTAGGCTCCATGCTGGGGGCAGGACAGGGGGCTGGATCTCAGGACACTGAGATCATGACCTGAGCTAAATCTAGAGTCAGGCCCCACCCAGATGCCCCAACGGCTTTTTTTTTTAATAGCAAGGATGTGTTAAATATACTATTTTTTTTTTTGTCTTGACATGTTGCTTGTGATCATTATAACTATAGATGTTTTTCAACTCCCCTGGTCAACCCTATATATGTATTTTTATGCCATTTCTCATTCCATTCTGGAGACTAAATAATACTTACTTATATTTTCTTCTAATGTTTACATGCAGAATTTAGAACTTTAGTCTATCCAGTTTTTTTTTTTTTTAACTGTAGCAAATGTCTAAATAGCATTTTTAAAAGCGGTTAAGCAATTTTCCTGGAATACTGTCGATGAGTATTTTAATCATACCTTTCGTTTCCTCACCATGATTGCCCGTTTGATTTAACCTTAGCATCTGTGATATTCAAATTATTTCAGTACAGCAAGCGTGGTCCTTTTATAGTCCTGTGTTACAAAGCGAAATAATTTCAGGTATTTTGTTCAGTTCTTTTTTATAATGTACTAAGAACTTAAAAACCTTAATTTCTTATTTGACAGGGAGAAAATGTCATTGTTCCTTTTGTAGGAGTGGTTCAATGTATTTTTGTTCTGAATAAATTTAGCTTTCCCTTTCTCCATCATATTTGGACAAAAGCCATTCTTAGACTGTATGTACAAAGTCTCTAAAGTTCATACATTTTTCTACTTTTCTTCACCTAATAGGTTCAATGAGTTTGAAAAATGAAAATAATGTTTATTACTTGACTTAGTTTCACTTTGTACAAAAGGATGAGTGGATGTAGACTTGGAGTTCTTATCATGAAAAAAATTCCAGCTAAATAATAGGTCAAGAAGGAAGAAATAATCTGAGGGAAAGAGCAGGGAGAACCCAATGAAAAGCGTGATTTTCAGGTTGCCATAGGATTGCAGGCCAAGCACCGGGCTTCACTCTCAAGGTTAGAGGGAAGTCATGCTGCTCATAGGCCACAGCCTGGCCCCTCTCGCTTCGGAGCGGTTGTTGCTGTCGGAGTTCATCACTTATTTGAATATTACCTCATGGGAGTCTCAACCACAATTCTGTGATGTCATTAGATCTTTTGTCATTGTCACGGCTTGACAGATGAAGAAAGGCATCGGAGACGGGGAAGGCACTGACTGGAGGTCACACCGCTAAGGAGCGACAGAATCCGGGAGAGAACGGCCGATTTCCGGACCGTTCTTTCTGCTTAAGCGCTCCGTCGGAGTAACCTATTTTTTCTGATTACATTTTATCATTAACTCGGATTGAGTAGGAAATATTTCTTAAAGTCTACTTTTAAAATTATACCATTGTGTGAATGTGCTTCATGGATCAGACTTAAAAGTAACCTTCATTTGTGTACTCTTGATAGTTATTTTTTTTTCTACAAAAGATTTTATGTATGTGATTGGGAGCTCCTTAAGGTGAAGGGATGTCACATACACACGAGGGATATCAAACATACACTCTTTCTTTTTTTTTTTTTTTTTTTTAGAGATTTTATTTATTTATTTGACAGAGAAAGATCACAAGTAGGCAGAGAGGCAGGCAGAGAGAGAGGAGTAAGCAGGCTCCCTGCTGAGCAGAGAGCCCGATGCGGGCCTCGATCCCAGGACCCTGAGATCATGACCCGAGCCGAAGGCAGAGGCTTAACCCACTGAGCCACCCAGGCGCCCCTACACTCTTTCTATTCTTGTTGTTTTTTGGATTTTTAACTGAAGTTTAGTTGACCTACAAGATTTAATGAGTTTCGGGTGTCCAGCGCAGTGACTCAACAATTCCATCCATTATGGAACGTCAGCACGAGAAGTCTCGTTACCGTCTGTCACCATGGAAGGTTCTTACAACACTGTTGACTGTATTCCCTAAGCTGTCCTTTTCATCCTTGTGACTCCTTTACTTTATAACTGGAAGTTTGTATCTCTTAATCCCCTGCACCTACATATTTATTTTTTTAGAGGTGGGGAGAGGGGGAGGGGAAGAGGGAGAGAGAGAATCTTAATCAGGCTGCACGATCAGAGCGGAGTGTGACGTGGGGCTCGATCTCATGGCCCGGAGCCGAAATCAGCAGCTGGATGTTTAACCCCCTGAGCCACCCAGGCGCCTCTCCCTTCATCTGTTTACTCTTGTTCTTCGTAAGGGGTTAAATTTAGCTGAATCAAGGAACTCATAAAAATCTGTGAGAGGTCACAAAAATTTAGAAGACTCTAAAGTAAAAATTGTCTTTTTCCCTTCATCTCGTTGTGTTTTTTGATTGGATTGTTTTGAATTGTTACGTTGATTAATGTTCCTTTTCCTCATTTTCCACCATTTTTTCTGGCTTTAGCTGAATTCCTAATTCCTACTATATTTTTTTCCTCCTAGGTAAAACTGATAACCAATACACTCTCTTTGTGGCCGGAGGGGCAGTTTCATTGTTGCTGTTTGTTGTTCTAATTACCACGGTCACCGTCATTTCTTATAAGAGGTGAGTATTGCAGCTCCTGCTGAATCTTGGCTCCCCTGAGTCATCCTGATGTGGGGGGCTCTCTGTTACTAACCCCATAGTTTGCCAAGCTGCCTCCGCACTCACGTGCAGATTTTGGGTGTTTTTCTGACCCAAGCAGTTGTGGTAATAGCAGAGGAGAAAGCTAGAGTAGTTCATTTAAGAAATAGTCGGAGCCGCTCCTGTGTTAGCAAAGCTTTCATATTCTGGGCAGTCAGCTGCTGGGACCTCTGCCGTGTCGGCCCTGCCCTCTATCTTCTTCCTCCTGCAAGGAGAAGAGGGTATTGGGGGAGAGGTGGGGTGTGTGCGTGCATGTGTGTGTGTGTGTGCGTGTGTGTGCGCGTGTGTGAGGAGAGGGGAGCGGGAGGGGGATATACTGAGGGGCAAGACCAGGGCTGAGCAGTACTAATGCCCTCACGTAGTCATTCATCAAACATCTGTTGCGACAGTAGCAAACAAGGCGTGGTGGATCACACATTCTCATAAACAAACAACGGACTTTATGTGGTTGGTCAGTGTCTGCGACAAGCCACGTAGATGCTAGTCCTAAAAACATCACTGAGGAAGAGGGGTGTGTGGGAAGGGGCTACGCTAGAGAGAGTAGGTGGCCACGGGCCTCTACTACAGTTTCCGACCTTTTACTGTCTGTGGCACTCCTGGGAGCTTGCTGGAGGGTTCTGGGTTGACTCTGCCCTGTCTTGCTGTCTCCTGTTCACCAACTCACATGTCGAGGAGTTTGTGGTCATAGTAGCTGTAATCATACTGAATTAGAATTACTCTTTAGTCTTGTGTTCTAATGAAAGTGCTCTTTCGTTAGCAGAGGGAAGGAGTACATCCTCCTCTTCTCTTGCATCCCAGCAGTATTACCGAACACATACTCTGGCGCACACACACGCACCACACTGACGTTGCACATACATGCGTAGTAAGAGGCTCTCAGGTAGGTTTCTCTCTCTCGTCTCCATATCCCGGCCTCACCTCTTTGGAGCTGGTATTACAGCTCACGGGGCACAGTCACTGCTCCCAAACGGCTCCCGGCCTCCGCTGTCTCCTCTCTTTCTTTCAGACACATCTGACTTTTCCTGGTTGCTCTTCTGAAAGCTGGACGGACCGTGTCCTTCCTGTTTAACACCTTCTCTTGTCTTCCTGTTGCCCCAGAATAATGGTAAAACTCATGAACCTGTATCAAAGGTGCCCATTTCCACCTAATTAGTGGGGGCCCAACCTAATGCTCACTTATATTTGCTACATTACTGACAAATTTTGTTAAAACTGCAAGTCTTACTCTGTGAACATACCCGACTCCCTTCCCATTTGAGTAGCTAGCCAAACGCTGTTTCCCCCATGTTTGGTCTTACTCCTGTGGCTCATCCAAGGCGTGGGACCCATGTCTCCTATGGGAGGTCTGTCCTGCTTCTCCCTCCCTGCAAAGAGACATGATGTCACCATCTGGAAGCTCTGTTGCTCCTTGTGGCCTGCTTTATAGCGTCATCATTTCTGGGCTCTCCTCCCTTCGTTCAAAATGACAGCGACTATGCCTGATTCATTTATTAGTGTTTGATCGCGTTTAGCACTAATCTTCCAAATAATGAATGGTCAGTCAGCATTTGTCTAATTAAACTGAAACAGAGAACTGTCGTTTTCCCTTTGTCTCCATCACGGGCTGTCTTCAAGTCTTTCCCTGGTCGGAAATTGAGCAAATTAGCAAACTGAGGGAAGGAATCCAGGATTTAGTGACACTAAGGAATTTTCTACTGCTTCACCCTAGTTGATGAAAAATGCACCGAGGGCAGCTGTGACAGCAGGAGCATGCGGGAACACGGTGACATGGTAGGGGAGAGTGAGTGACAGCACGGATCTCCGGAGGGTCACAGATGTTGGACATGATGGATTTAGCTTCATGAAAATGCATCACTTTTACATGAATAGCTAAATTGAACTGTAGACTATATTGTCCCACTTGGTTAGATGTGATAAAAAGATTAGTGGACTTGAATGCGTAATCATGGCAGAACATCGCAAAGGAAGAAGTGTTTGTTCTTTCTTACCTTGTTGCCCGCATCCGTTTGGAATGGAAATGTTATAAAAAATGACCCAAAGGCTTAAACAGTGGTCTTCAGAACTCGGTCTTTGTGACCATTTAAAAGAATCCTGCCACTTCAGATGTGCTGACCTGGGGAGAAGCCAAAGGCAACCACAGTGTGCCTGAAAGAAACTGAGTCCTTCCTTCACACCTAGTACCCCAGAGCCTGTGTGTCCGGGGGCATTTCCCGCACCTTCTCTGCTCTCAGTTCGTGTTGCTTCCAGTTAGAGAGTAGAAAGGTCATGTTGTTAAGGGTGGTTAAGTGGTTGGTGGACATGCGCAGCATTGGTTAGGTGTGGCAGAAGCCAAAAGATAGTCTACACATTGACACGTGTGTCTCTAAGAAGAAATGTAATGTTTAGTGTGCAAAACGTTAGACACTTCTTTTTCCCTTTGTTGTCAACTTTGATGTTCACAACAAATAGGTTCTTTTGCTTTGCCTGGAACTCTCCCAGCTTCCCCACTGAAAATCCCTCATTCTGGGGAAACTCCTTAAAATCAAGCAAACCAGAATGGCCAGTCACCCTAGAACAAGCCACAGTGTTCACTATCTTTATTTTACAGAGGAGAAGATGGAGTTTTATAGGTGCAAATATCTGGTAAATTGCTAAGCACAAGTTAAACACAGAGGATCTGACTCTAAGTTTCTTGTTCTCTTTTCCTCATCATATTGAATATTCTAGGCTTATGCAAACAATATGCTTATTTAGACCTCTTTGGGAAAGTTAATCTATATTATGATACAGCAAGCCTTGTGAACGATGATCTAACAAAAGATTCCAAGGTCGTAGATTTGTTTCTTCATTTGTAAAAAGAGGACAGTAATAGCATCTACATCACAGATTTCTTTTGAGGAGTAAATAATTTATGTGGAAGACCTGGAAATATCACCTTCACATAACAAACTTACACATCAAAAATTTAAATAAACTGATTGCATAAAAGATTCTTCAAAAGTAAACAAATACACACAGAGTAAGATCAATCTGTGACGATGTCGACACAGTAGGAGGATTTCCCAGCAACGAGGAGAGAACAGCATCCATCATCTGAACAACCTTTCCTTGGAGAGTGACGGGCATGGCTGGTTCTGAAACTTTCCGTTTCAGAATTACAACATCTTTTTGCATAAAGGGAAAAAACCTTATGTTTTTGCTTCTAACCCATTACCTCTGTAGTCTGGTAAAAGTCTTTTCTGTAGGGGTGGAAAAAAAGATAGTCATCATCTCCTGTAATAATATCTTTCTGCACTTGGGGGTAGAGTCCTTTTGTCCAGTGCATGTTCAGTTATTGTGGCCTCTTTTCTTCTTCTCTTGAATTTTCAAAGATTCCTCCTGACATCAGGTTTTATAGTTTTCACTGGAATGGTGGAGAGTTTACAGAGTAGCATGGCTCCAGATGGCCCAAGGAACTGTGGCATCATGGCTCCAGAAGCAGTGAGCCTGATAGTCATGAAGGAAGACAGTAGGTTCAAATCCCGATACTACCACTAACCAACGACATGACGAAGGGCGAGTTACTTTTCCTCTCTTGCCTCTGGTTCCCAATCTGAGTTAAAGACAGGGTTTTTGATGAAAGCTACATGAAATAATCCATTGAGGGGGTCTAGTAAAACACCTGAAAGTTTCTCTAAAGCTTAACTCTATTATCACTGTCATTCAAGAAGTTACACTGTTGGCATTGAAAAGGAAATTTTCAGTTGTGGGAAATCTCTAAGCTCAAGGTTATTTGGAAAAGGCAGTAAGTCATTTATGCAATAACCTACTATGAACCATTCTTTAGTAAGCTTCTGAGATTAATTACTAATATACACTGGCTGGATATCCATTTAGATGCCTTTACCATCTGTGGAAATTGAAGAATTAGGTTAAGGGAATTTTGAGTATGTATGTATGAAGCAACTTCAACATATTTAGTGAGGGCATGTAGGCTGGGGTACAAGTAAGGTGTATGACTGTATGCAGTAATCCTAGTGCTGGGGTGTAGATCTTAATGCCTCTACTGAATATGTCTTCTCAGGAGAAGGAGTCAGAAGAAACTATTTAAAGACTCCTGTGATGCACAGAAGAAGGTAAGTTTTCTCAGAGCTGTCTTTTCCCCCCTTTTGTGCATTGTAATATCCTGTAAAGTCAGTCCATCTTGCAGTTGACAATTTTATTGTTCTCCTAGCAATTCCCTGGCCATGTAGTAGATTGGCTGTTTGAGGAAACACCTGTTCTCTGCCTTACTCTCTTATTATTGATGCCCTTTGAAACAGTTTGTCTTAGTTTCATGCTCATTGTCTCCACTATTGGCCAGATTCTCTCTTTAACATACATGATTCTGTTTAGAAAAATTTTTTAAAAGATTTATTTGTTTTATTTTAGAGAGAGAAGGAGAGAGAGACAGAGCGGGGGAAGAGGGTAGGTAGAGGGAGAGAATCTTCAGGTAGACTCCCTACTGAGCATGGAGCCCAATGCACGCTTCTATCTCATGACCCTTAGATCACGACCTGAGCTGAAACCAAGAGTCAGATGCTTAACCGACTGAGCCACCCAGTCACCCCTGTTTACACAGTCTTAGAGCAAAGCATTTCCCCAAGTGTTATCTAAAATTACATAAAATTCTCTTCAGTTTACTTATTTGCAATTGAATTCTATTATGACCAAAACATCAAGTAATAAAACTTTTCTGACAATCTAATATGTGTGCTTCAGATTTCTGTTACCTATTTATTTCTCTGTTTAAATTTTTCTTCTGTTAATTCCTCTGTACACAACAAAATTTTTTTTCTGAATAATTCATATCTGGCTTTTTGACAGTAACTGGGAAGACTAAAGAAGTCTTCGCCTTGTCTCATCTACCGCTCCAGCAAGTGATGCGGCAGTGCTGTCCTATGCGATGTTGGGGTCCCTTCTTTGTCCTTCACCATTGTCCACTAGAGCCAATATAAAGCCACATTTGTTGCTGTGAATGTCAGGGGAGGGAAGGAGCTTTGCAACTTCCTACATTAAGTGTTCAACTTGTTCAGACTTTGGTAGAGTAATGATATTTTGAACGATGATTAGAAAGATAGTAAGTTGGACTGTGAAAGAGAAAGAAACTGACCTATTGATTGTTTTGGGGTTTTCAGCAGGCTCTGGCATTACCAGTGGAACTGCAACTTTCCTTTTGCTTTTTCTTTGTAAGCACCAAAACCACTCTCAATTTCCAAAGTACTCACCAAAAGACCCCTCTCTCTGTTCCTCTTGTTTTCCTCTCAGTTTCTCTCTGTCTCACCGATGGCTATATATTTTCTGCCACATACATGTGTAGGTGGTCCCAGTGACTTGGTTAGTGTAGAGAATGTTAATGAGTATATGACATCATCTTGAAAGTAATGCCAGTATGTTTTGTTCATTTCTTTTATGGCAGTTAGTTGCTTATTGTCAAGACATGACACTGTATACTTTTAAAGTATTATTTATTAAAGCATTCATTCAAAAGAATTTACCAAGTACTCAGTATAGGAAATACTATAATAGACTCCCATATAAAAATGAGACTGATAGTTCTTATCAAAACAGCCTGGGAAATTGGGAAAGAGTTCCAAGACTAAGTGTTTCATAGTCTAATACAGCAAGTGACAATCTGGAATAGCCTCCTGCTGCATCTTACTCTGAGCCCAGCCAGTCAAAAATGTGATATTTTCATAAAAGTTCAGTACAATGAAGGGCATGTTTTATGAGATTAATTATAATAGAAATTTGACTTACACTGTGGTCGATTTGAGGAGAGATTTGCCTTGAGTATCTTTATTGGCTGCTGAAATGCAGTGCATCATTGACATTCTGTCTCTTTCTAGGCAGCCAACAACTACAGAAATCCCGACTCTACCAATCAGTCATCGGATGGTGCAAGAGAGGATATTTATGTCAACTACCCAGCCTTCTCTCAGAGGCCAAAGACCAGAATCTAAGCGTTTTCCTTGAGCTGAGCAGATTTATGATGACTGTTTTATATTATTTTTTTTCCCACTACTCAGTGCCTACCCTGAATACTAGTTGGCTTCATTTATTTAGTTTGATAGGAAAAATACCTTCTAACCTGGAGAACATTCTTAACAGAATTGTTTCAGAAACCCTGATTCTCATTAGTATATACGTAAAGGGAAACTCATTGAGTCACGTAATGGAACAATCCAGGGGGGATCCAGCTTCAGACAAGAGTTATTTTCAAAGGTTTAAATGTCACATCTTGGATTAAGTATGGGCACAAACCTGTTTCTGGGTCTCCTTTCGTGGTGTTGGATCCACTGTATTGGTGTTGGCCTCTTATTCACGTGTTTCCTTGTGTTTCCAACAACTCTTGGAAATTCATAATCCTTGTTTCTGCCTGGTAGAGAGTTTACTTCTCTGATAAAGTAAATGGATTTGGTTATTTAACCATCATTGAACAGGCATCAAGACTGGAAAGGATGTAATGGCTTAAGTCAATTAAGGGTTCATCTCTAGAACAAGGACTGAGGCAAAAGCATATTACCAGGGAATTCAGAGTATCATTAGAGGAGGGAGATGGGGAGATGTTGGCTGGTGACCAACAAATGTGGACTGCAAGCCATTCCCAAACATCTCCTGTTGACCAACTGAGAAGAGAACATGTGGACAGATCTGGGTTAGCGCTGTCTCTCCCCACTTTAAAATCTGCTCTATCAGCATAGGCCAGAAGAGTAGTTGGCAGCAGAAATAAATGAATGGTCAAGAGGAAGACAAATAGAACATGGAAATCTCTTCCTTTTCTATTATCAAATGAAGGAATCCCTGATTCTGCCTGGAATTCTTTCCACTCTCTCTGGCTTAGCTTTATGAGCAAGTGTAGTACATGGTCCAATAATAACTTCATGTTTTTTATATTGAATTTTTCTACTTTTGAGAACTATTTTAAATATGTGAAGTCTCTCAAAAGAGTCAGGCATCTAGGCATTATTAGTTGTTTTTCTTTTTTAATAATTATGGGAAATCTGAATATAAGAAAAAGAATGTTAGTTGCAAGTGTGGTTTGGGTTGTGGTAGAAACATGACGGGGAGGAACCTTGGAGGGCTATAGGGAAGGAGGAACAGGGAACAAAGAATGGGAAGATACAGAGAGAACCCTGTCTTCCTTTACAGTTTGGCCAAAGACAACCCTAGTGATGTCAATACACAGTAGTTAGTGACTGTCCTGCCATTGTCCACATTCTAGATGGGATCACACAATGAAAAGTAGTTCTTTTTTTTTTTTTTTAAAGATTTTATTTATTTATTTGACAGAGATCACAAGTAGGCAGAGAGGCAGGCAGAGGGGGAAGGGGAAGCAGGCTCCCTGCTGAGCAGAGAGCCCGATGCGGAACTCGATTCCAGGACCCCGAGATCATGACCTGAGCCGAAGGCAGTGGCTTAACCCACTGAGCCACCCAGGCGCCCTGAAAAGTAGTTCTGAAGCTAAATAAGGATCATGATCACCTTGAAACCACAGTGGTCATTACCAAAGAGAGTGATCACTTATGTCTCAAATATTTATTACTCATCTCTAAAACATTCACCACAAAAATTGCATGTAAGTGTCAAAGCTGTAGGTTTTTATGATAATTTTAAGTGAACGAAAACCAAATTCTCATGGTATCTATGCAGATTTGAAGCTGCAATTTACAGTCTTAAGTGAGTCAATGGATATTTTATGATGATAGCTTTAACTACTGTGTGCACCCAATAGAGCAATGATTCCAGGAATCGCAGAAATTGTGGGTGCCCCTGCCGGCTTCAAAAGAGAAAAAGCAAAAATGTCCACTCTCTTGAGGTATTTCCAAATTCTCAGTGACTAATATGGGTGAGGAGGAAAGCATTTCTACCAATGCAATATGGGGAAATGAAAATCCCACTTGAACAGAGAAGATGATGGGGTTGGGGGGGTGCTGGGTACACAGTACAACCAGATGCTACTGTCTTGGCAGTTTCCCTCATGGAAGATTCTACACCAGAGCCTGCAGACCATTTAAAACCGGTCTCTTTTCCCATGCATGTTTTGCCTTTTCTTTAATCTGTCACTCAGAATATTTATGAGAACTATATCCTCTGTCCCTCTTCTTCGTGTATTCCTCCTCTGCAGAGCTCAGGATTTTTCAGGCATTTAGAATCCTTCTTAGTCCTGCTGGAATTTCTCTGCACCCCCCATTGGCCCCACCATTGGTCCTATTACACTCTCAGCTGTTCATGCTGATGAAATTCTACTCACTAAGGTTCTTTCCCTGGCCAACTTTACTTACTAATGAAGCACTTTCATTATTGTCTGTTTAACATCATTCCTAATTAACTAGAGTTTTCTAACTCTCATATATATATACCTACTATAGAAATAATACATGGTATGTATAGTACATTGCGTGTGTATATGTGCTACACACACACACACACACAAAGTGTGTGTGTGTGTATTTTCCCTTAATCTGTTGTACCTACTATTCTGTTGTTACTAAGGAAACCGATCAAAACTGTTCTGCAGAATAAAAGGTCAGAATTGAATTAAATTATGTTTTAAATCTTTTTTGAAAGGTGCTACTTAGGGAACAAGATGCTTCCTTGGATTCTTTTTTACATATATAATTTATGATGATCTATAATATATTATAATATATTACATAAAAATCTATGTTTTCTTTGAATGCCGTAAATGTAAATTTGAATATTTACATGAAAGTACCCGGTTAAAGGGAATTGCTGTGTGATGACAAGTTAGGTAAGTTTGTTAAATGTCATTACAGAGCATGCAGTTTTGTTGGGGAAAGAACACATGCCATTAACCTACGATGACTAGATATTGATTCTATTATCATCAGACAGACCTTGAGACATTATTTAAAGGCCTTTATGCACACTGAGAAAATAGAATTGAAATTTCATTAGCTTATAATTATGCTTATGGATGTGAGGCAGCAGATGAGGCTATATTCTTTAGTTAGTAAATATTAAATTTGTAGGATTTTTAAGGAAATCAATTTATTACTAAAATATTATATGTATACATTTAAAATACGTTGGCTATCAATTTACAAGTCAAAGGAAGATAAAAATAATTTTAGTAGGTTTACTTTCATTGTAAATATTCAAGTTATGTTGATTTATATAGAACTATCTTAAGTCACATCTGCAGCTGTGTTACAGTAATTCACCAAACTGGTAGAGTCCACATTGTAATTAGAAATTGCTGTAATCAAAGTGCTTCTCCTTGATTTATAATAATGTGCTATATTCTGTACTGCTTGTATGAGATTTCAGCAAGACTGGAGGTGTTGCAGAAGTCAATGTTTATAAAGTTCAGATGGGGGCACTTAATTGTGAGTACAATCTTTAGTTTCTTTCCACAATAGTGAAAAAACATCTTTGGGAAATATAAAGTGATGCAAACTTATAACACAGGTATCATCATTAGTTTGGCCGCTATTAGAACGTAGTGCCTAGAAAGTGTTGACCTTCACGTTCAGGCTTTTGCATAAATTAATATATGTTTCCACTGGTCTTTTCACTGGAATTATTTTAAGTCATGTTTCTGGGCTCTTACACATTTATCTGAAACATAAAACAAGTATTTTTAAAAGCTTTTCTGTTGATCATTACCCATATCTAGAGCTGTGGCTTCTAGAATTTGCTGCAATACTTTCTAAGGGAATTTTACAAGTCTTTAAGGTTGGTTTGCATAGTATTTCAGATTCAAAGCACTAACTGTGTTGGAAGGGGTGGTCATAAAAGACCTAATCTGGGGATCTGTGTGATGAATGTCTGCAGTAATTCCTATGTATTGCCTATTGTCCCTGTTTGAATGATGAGTAATATACTCACCATGTGTAGAACATTTTTTTCCAGTTTTATGTGCAATTTCAGATTCTCTGGTTTTGTAAGGCATTCAGTGTCCTTGACATACTGAATTCTGTTGTTTGAATGAATAAAGTGCAGTGTCTCACCATCATTAGTTTTATTTGCCATCAAGGAATATTAGGAAAAAAGTCCTCTAAGAGGAATAATATTAACATAAAGAGTTAAATGTAGAAAAAATTCAAACCACTGAGGCTTTATAACTTCAATATCAATGCAACGTTCAATGCATTTTCTAAGTGCATGTAGTTCAAAATCAAAGTTCTGTATGAGGGGTTTTTGGAAAAAAAAAAATGTTGTTTCTCACCCTTCACATTTTCCCTCCATTGAGACAACAGATTTCACTTCCTCCAATTACTTTATTTTTTGCTACTTTTCTGAAGAGCAGGTTATATCACTAGATTTTTTTTTCAATTTTAGACATTATTTACTGATGTGGTTGCTTTCTTCTCCATGAACTCACCACACCTTCGTCATGTGCCCACCCTTCCAAAAGATTTGTATTAAAATTGAGTTATTTCAGTATTTGGTGTTTATGTTTTTATGACTTTGCCAACACTCTTCTCAGCTGGAACAAATGGTAAATATTGTGCTTCTCTCCTACAGAACTTTGGTTTTAACCTAGAGCTAATAATTGTCTCTTTTTAGCTTTCAGTAGTTCTGTATTTACTGTAAGTTTATCTCAAACTCTTCACCAGTGACCTAGATAATCTCCCCAGATTCTCTGTGATGCAGCAGATGTTTCCAACAATTTTAACTTCCTGAAAAAGTTACCCTAGACTTGGGTCATTAAGCAGTGGTGCTTAATAGCTTCCTGCAGAGCTGTCATCCTCTGTCTCCCTTCAGAAAAAATGAAGACAAAGGAACATAAAACCTAGAATCAATTCTCAAAAATGCCCTAGTACAAAAGGCTATGAGGTTCCAGATTGCAAATGTTACTCAGTGCCCTGAACAAAGAACAGTAAGAAGCCTATAATATTTGGGATTCTGTTTGGAAGAGTCGGGGGTATTTCTTGTAATCTTTGGAAGCTCATGTTGACTGTTCTAGAAAAACAGTTAATTGATTTGAATGAGATGAGAGGGGTGGATTATAACAGCATTTGGACACCAATGTCTGGGAAACAGGGAGGAAATGTGGCAACTCCAGCAGTCCATAAGCAGGATGGCACATTTTAGATAGACTAATATAAATTCAGGACCTTATGTAATACCTGAATCTATTACTGGTATATCCAAATATATCCAAGGTTGCTTCTGAGTAAGTTAGTGAATAGACAAATACAAGTTATAATCTATACCGGTACTCTCAGGAGTACTGGAATAGTGGCCAACAGTTCGTTTTTAATAGTGTTATTGAGATTGGATTTGGATATGAAGATTCACCTGCTTCCCAAAGAACACATCCGTAGCATATTATTCTTGGACTTTAACTTTAGTCCAGTTTACTGATTTTTGAAACTGTAACTTGTGTCTAGACAGGCATGTCTTTACACAAAATATCAATTTCTTTGTAACATATTACCTCCAACATTCCAAGTAAGTTGAGTTGAACTTTGTCCATGTTTAGTGGAAAACTGCTAATTAAAATAATATGTCATAAAATTACACTGAGTACCACTTGATGTGTAGAAACAAAATTAAAGGAAGAAAGCAACAAGAAGGCAGTGCTAATCTTGCACATGTGGCCAAAGAAGCAAAGGTCCTTTCTGGATTGTGAGTTAAAATATCCCCTGAGTTTAAAATGTCAAGCAAAATTCTCCAAATCCTGGAAGAGCGATGCCAGACCACATTTGTAAGACAAAAATTTGAGAAGATCTGGTAAGTTTCTTCACTCTTCAAAATTTAAAAGAATCTCAACTTATTTTTAATTTTTTCTGGAAATTCAGTCTTAGGATGATCTCCTTAGTCAGTCACTTGTTCATTACAACCTTATCCTAGGTATTCAAGAGCACCTCTAGTGAATAAAACTATGTCTCTTTAATCAGATGATTGGGTAAGTTTTTGAACTCTCCGATTTTCTCTCGATGTTACTAAAATTTCTTATTACAGATTTTGATGTGTCTTTGGTCTGTGACATTCACAAAGATTTCTCCAGTAGAATTGCTTTCCCCTTCTGCTCCCTACTCCTATCCCTGGTTGTCAAGCTTTCAATCCATTTCCATGAAGACCTGGCCCCTGTTGATTATGTTATTATTATTATTTTTTAATTTCTTTTTTTTTTTTAAAGATTTTATTTATTTATTTGACAGACAGAAATCACAAGTAGATGGAGAGGAAGGCAGAGAGAGAGAAAGGGAAGCAGGCTCCCCGCTGAGCAGAGAGCCCGATGTGGGACTCGATCCCAGGACCCCGAGATCATGACCTGAGCCGAAGGCAGCGGCTTAACCCACTGAGCCACCCAGGCTTAGTGAGACAGGAAGACCACAGGAGCCCAGACTAAGTTTGAGACCTGGGCTCTGGCGAAGTCCTTTCCTCTGGAGGGTAATCGTATCTTTGTTATTGAGAAGGTTCTTGGCTTATTTCACAGTGGTGACCTTGCCCTTTGCCAGAGACATGAAGGGACCTTTCTTGGGTCCTCAATGATGAGAATCTGTTGAGTTTCCTGGAAGAAAAGCCCATGAAAAGTGTGGGGTCCCTCCCAGGGTATGGTCCCTGTGAGTTTCTCACAATCCTATTACCCACAATTATATGCCAACTGTTTACCTTGCTCACCTTTTAAGTGTTTCTCATAGTTTGCGGCTCAGGTGCTTCAGCCCCCGGGGAAGGAGGTACTGGTTGTTGTAGTTGTATGGATGCATCTGTCTCTGCAGATTTGGGGGTTTGCCTTCAAACCTCAGTTCTCTGAGAAGTCGCTGATTTTTAGTCTGTTTAGCTCTCTCTTGTTGTAATCAAGGCAGTGACATCTTCCAAGCTCTTTATGTGTGAGCATTAAACCTGGAAGCCCTTCCTCGGGCACTTTTTTTTTTTTTTTTACCTTTTAAGATTTATTTATTTGACACAGAGAGAGAGAGCAAGAGACAGCGAGCGAGCGCACAACAGGGGAAGCAGGACAGGTAGAAGAAAGCTCCCTGTTGAGCAGGGAGCCTGATGTGGGGCTGGATCCCATGACCCCGGCATCATGACCTGAGCAGAAGGCAGATGCTTAACCGACTGAGCCACCCAGTTGCCCCTCCCCATGTATTTTTTTTTAATTGTATTTATTTATTTGACAGAGAGAGATCACAAGTAGGCAGAGAGACTCCTCACTGAGCAGAGAGCCCGATGTGGGGCTTGATCCCAGGACCCTGGGAAGCTTAACCCTGGCAGAAGCTTAACCCACTGAGTCACCCAGGTGCCCCACCATGTGTTTTTAATATGTTTTCTGGTGCCTTATTTTCTGACCTGTTTCTTCATCCTGATGTTAGGAAGCTTCACTAGGCTGTTCTGACATTGGACATGGATCCATGTTGCGCGTTGGCCCATTTTCATAAACCACAGATCCACCTGACCAAGTATCTATGGCGTGTGAAAACTTGGCACAAATGTAGAATATAATCTGGAAATTAGTAGGAGATTATGCTCAGTTTCCTTGACTATGTCCAGATCGACATCTGTCCTCATAAAATTTTTGGTCCAAAAAGAAGCAAAAAGTAGTGAAGAGAAATTCCATTTCAAATTATAAGAAGACACTGACAGGTTAAGTCTATTCCATCAGCAAAAATTAAATCAGAGGAACCGTCAGCAACACCCATGCACCACAGAATGTAGTCTGAAGCACCGGACTGAACGAGCTCTTTTGGGATTCTGCTAAAATGGATTGAAATGCAAGGCATAACGAAGTGTTTCCCTGGTCACGTGTATTCAATATTCATTTATTTTAAGGATTAGTCACATAAAAGGTAAATGAAAATTAGCAAACTCTATAGATCAGAGAAACTAAGGAAGGCATTAACAGTAGGATCAAGAAATACGTATGCATATATATGTTTTATGTGTTATGTTTTATGTATGTAATTAATTAGTTACTGTTTGGCTTCTACAGAAGAAAACACATGATAAAAAGAAAGATTAAAAAAAAAACAGGCAACTTGAGAAGGAAGGTCCACACATCCTGTGGGACTGTTAGATGATGGTGGTCAGTGGAGGGCTCTCATGAAGGTGTGAGTCAGTTTACCATGAGAGATAGACCCAAGGCAGAGCTGCCCTATCATTTTTTCACTACCTATGGCCTTAAATTAAAATACTGCAAAACTTTTCAAAAAGATCACTCAAAAATTGCTTCTCAAACTCAACCCTCTTTCTCTTCATATGTTAATGGGAATAGTATTGAAATTTTCTATTGAGGTAGACTAATATCAAGCAAACAACCCCAAATCCATTACCATCTCCTTCAAATTAGGGAAATGCATTAGTAATAACCACTCATTATCATTGTATGAATCATATTTTATATAAGCTTTAGGGAGAACACAGTATCTAGAAAGGAACCAAAAAGGACAAATGTGATCTCTTTTTTTGAGTCATCAGCAATGACCTGATCTATCTGAGATCATAATCCTCCAAATCCCATTCATAAATTCAACTTAAATGCACAGTTAAATATAACATGCAAATGTTATTGTTTAAAATGTCAAGCGCCATAATATAGCATTTCCGGGGATATAATGCCTCTTGGATCTCCATGCAATTTACATTGCCGTGGAAGAACTGAGAAGGAGAAATGCCACATGAAGGATAGAATTCTATTTTTATAAACTGTGTTGATTTTACCTGAGATACCAAATAGCACCTGCATCAGTCTAGGTTGTGCACAGTATTACAAGTAGCAGTGAGCATTCTCTCTTATCAAATACCTAGACGTCCCATTTACAAATTGTAAATTTATAGCAATTCATTTCAGTTAAGTTTCCCTGTCAAAACTGTCAATGCTTCATGCCATCTCAGTGGTTCAAATGCTATTCCCCCTCAGTACTGAGAAAGAAGATCAGACATGGAGGCGAAGGAGGTAGGAGAGCTAAGTAGAATATCTACAAAATACATCTGTAGCATTCTTTCTTTAGATTCTATGGCTGAGAGTGAGGGTTACTTCTGGTGAGTGGCTTTAGTATGTATTGTTTTGGACATTAAAATTTGTCTCTATATTTAGCTCCCTGAAATATAATTACTAAAAAAAACCCATAAACTTCAAAATCAGCAGGCTAACTAAAATAATTTTTTGAATAATTTAAATACCGGAAGAAGAAAGGGTTTACTAAGTCAAGGGATATTGACTGGATATCACAGACAGATCGTACCTGCTTCATGACTTGAAATGCATACTTCGTCCCTAAATGGCAAATTCCTTAGAGGAGAGCTCAACTCCTGCTCATTTTGAATTCCTAGCTCTTAGAAGATTCAAAGGATGCTTTAAAATTAAATTTTGAAATAGCATTTTCTCTTTTGGCTACCTTATATCCAAAGTTTGCAAATATTTGGAAGATTATAAGGTACATAGAACATAGAACGGAGCTCTGTAATTCACACAGGCAGAGAAAGTGGGTGACTGCATATTTGTCTTCTGCTCAAGTTTGTGTCAAAAAAGGAGTTGGGAATTTTAGAGAACGTGGTTTAAAACATTTATGCAATTCAAATAACGGGAGCTATGCTCGACAACCCTGTCTAATAATTTCCTAGGATTAAAAAAAGGCAGAAAAAGCCACAAAAGGGAGAAATCCAGAGACAGCTTGGAGAAAGGGATTTAGGAAGCTGGGGAGGCTAGTCTCTCTCGCCTTCCCTAACCCCTTATTTCTCTCTATCTCGTGTCTTCTGTGTAAAGCCAAGTACCCATTTGCTGTCAGAGCTCCTGCCTGACACTGATGTGTATCAAAAAGTGGGCAAGAACCAACAGCGAGGAGATGTCGCGTGCCCTTGACTCATGTTTTGTAAGCAGTAAGCCCTCGTTAGTGGTTGACTGGCCTTGGAGATCCTATAAAGCAGCAGGCTGAAACACCTAGATATTAGGATAATTTATATTTTCACGAATGCTTAGATATCCTATCTAGGTCTTGCTCAAACATTTATTTTTCTAATTCACCATATGGATATCAAAATTAGGTAAATTTGCCTAATGTTTTTCTTGACTAATTTAGAAATAAGGATAGCAGTTTTGCCACTTGGGGAGATATTTTGGTTTTGTTTCTCTTCATTATATTACAAAAATAGCAGAGCCATGGCTCCTGGGCCGTGCCCTGTGGCAGGCACTTATTAAATATCTTCTTTGGTGTTGGCTCCAAACGTATACAAACTTTTGTACTTTTCATAGTCCTCATGACTTTAAGAGGAAGAAGAAAAAGAGGAAGTAGTTCACATCACCAGCTTGTTATGAAAGTGGCACCGAAAATTCATATCCAGGAGAAGCAGGGTTTCGTTCCCCATTGACAAAGAAGGGCCCCCTCACTGCCCCTTGTGTTCCCAACTTCTCCCAGCTGATGGGTCTGAAAACTCTCATACAGTTGTCATCGCCTTCTTCAAATGCATGACTTTGGCCAGACCTACTGCAGCTGGACATTCTAGCCGCATGCCTGCTCCGTCCAGGCGAACTCACCCACTCTGATCTCTCTGATCATTAAAGACAGACGGAAGCTTTGGACTCGCTTTAAAGACATGACCCTCCAAAAGGAAAAACACTCCTCACAAATTAATCTAGTGAACTCACAACAAATGCCTGGTTAATATCTAAAGATTAAGTTTGAGAAACAGATGCAAATAGGTCTAAATCCAGGCGACAAGAGGGTCAATCCCACGGGAGGGAAATCAGCAAGTGGTCAAGATCTGGTGCGGTCATGACTGTACACATTCCACCTTTGGGGTGAAGTCTTTGTCTACCAAATGTTCATTTTCAGTAATTTTCTTTGGTTGTTAAAGGGCAAGCACAGTGCTGAAGGGAAAGGTGTTTTCCAGTTTGTGACACTGAAAGCCTCTTAAAAACTCTGGATGTCGCGTCACTGAAGATAAAAGTATTGATCGCCAGTGCCAGTATCAACATTAATATTCTATGATTCCATCAAGCCCAGTCACTCTAATACAAATTATTTAACATAGGATTGGGAGAACACTGGGAGTGCATCATAAGTTCTCAGTAATCTTACATTTAATAAAGGGACTTCTACTTTATTTTGAAAATATCAAGCCAAGGAATGAAGGAATAAATGACATTTTAAAGGTTAGCAGACTATGACTGTCAGAATCCTGTTTAATTACATAGTTACAGTTCATCACATAATAAAAATATAAGGAAATCATATAATATAGTGAACAATATTAAATAACTCATGGGTAGAAACCATCAATATAGATGTTCAAAAATCTCAATCATGCAAAGTTTTGGTGTAAAGCCGTATTTCTGGACTGCTTTTTTTCAGTAATGGAGCATTACTTAAATTACTATAAGTCACCCTCCTTGTAGCCATATCAACTGCAAATTTCTTAGAATTATGAGGAAGACATTAACAACAATTCATTAGGTGTATCTACCAAGGATTGAGATACAGAAACTATGAATTCAGAAGAAGATAATTCTTATATTATGTATTTCATGTGCTTTTACCAAGGGGGAAAAATCACACGGACAGATTTAAAAATAATTTAATTTCCTAATTTTATTATTGCCTCATTTTTATAATAGTTTATGTTCCGCCAGAAATTCACATTTAGGTTCTAGGGACAGCTGTTCTTTGCATCCCATTCCAAAAGGTGGCTCAACTAGTATTTAAGTACAGACGTCCCCAAACTGTTATTTATCCAGAGTAGATTGTGATGAAAAATAAAGTCAAATCATATGATTTTCAGTAGAAGCAAACTGGGTAATGGATATTTTATTTCTTAACAAGGGCCTAGCATCCAAAGTTATTTTTATCAAAATAATCATAAACATTATATTTAATCAATGACAAATGACATCCCTTTACAGTAGAAGACTTCACAAAGTATATATAAATTAATTTAAAAGAATTTACAGAAAGCAAACATACAGCACATAATATATTTTGAAGATTCATAAGGATAAGGATTTTGAAAAGTGGGATAATTCTGGGTGGACCTAGGAAAAAGGTAACAAATGTAACACATACAGAGTAGGTCAAAAGTAAAAAAAAGTGTATGTGTGTGTGCATGTGTGCGTGTGTGTGTGTGAGTGTGTGGTGTTAGGGTTTAGTGCAGAGAAGGTACAAGGGGGCTCCTGCAGGTCCTGGTTCTCTCATCTGCCACAAAGATGATACCGGTTTTTATGCTCATTTATTGTCAGGGAGTATTTGGATTCATTGTTGTGATTTATATTCTGCCTGTTATTACCAAAGTAATATAGAGTGCCCCATAACTGGAAGGAATCTCTATTCTCTATTTTCAGTCTTCACAAAAATTGAAAGCTTCCTTTCCCCCATTGAACCCACTGATACACACACACACACACACACACACACACATATATATATAAGAATAAGCATTGGTCTTTGAATTATGCAGTAGATACATAAGTCTGAATTTGATTAGTCACATGATTTCATATTGACCTATGCCATGCTAATTTTTGATTTATATAGAACAAGATGTTGTTGCCATTCTAGTCTTCATTTTCCCTGCCTTTCAGCCCATTTGTCAAATAGTTAACAATACTGGAACACCATAGAAACCCTCTTACATTGTTTTTGAGAGAAAATCTGTAGTTACTTTTGGAAATAAAAAAAGAAAAAAAAACTAAGTCATGATTTCAATCTTCTCTTCCTGAACTTAGGCTTTTAAATTTCAGATTTCCAAAAAATAAACAAGTCTTCTGAAACTATAGCTCTCTTGAGTGAATGAAGGTAGCAGTCAGATCCCAATATGAACAGCATGGCCTGGTCACGGTAGACCCCTGTTCCGCTGAGTGCAGTATTCTCTGTCTACAAAAAGGGCTGATTTTATGCTCTCTTTCAGTCTAAAATCATCCCAACAGTAGAGAACAGACAGAGAAAGTGAATTGTATCAACAATTAAAACTAGCCCCAAATAATTATTAAAAAATTTAAAATTATTCATTCTTCTTAAAATTGGAATACGGAATATAGGGTAGTAGGCATAGAAGAGGAGGCAAAATAAAAACTTTTTAAACAGAATTATTAGAAGGAAATTATAATATTTCTCTGACAAATGTACTTTTCCTCTCCTTTAAATGTTTACATGATATTAAAATCATAAACTAGGGAAAAGTATTTGAAAATAGTGAGTAAAATGTGGTTTTCATACTACTTGGTAACTTTAACTGATTTCTTATTTATCTAGGCTTCAGTTAATTTAAATAATTGTCTCCTGAAGTGTATTAAAAAACTTCATATGTAAGCTATTTTATTGTTAAAAAAGGGGAATTTCCCAATTCCAACTGAAAATGGAAGATTTTTGAAGTTCACAAGAAACAAAATGTGAGCCCGAAGTTATTCTCTAAACACATTGTGACAAACTCCATAAAGAATTAAGCCAAATTACTACAGGGAGATAAAATAAGAATAAAATCATAATCATGATTACAATATGATGAATCAGTAGGAATGCAAACCATACCCACTTTTTTTTTTTTAGTTTGACTATCACCTTAGAATAAGTTTGAATTTCCAGCGAAGAACTGGTGACAATTGTAAGAAGAATAGAATTTATGCCAATCATTCATGACCTACAGGTTTAATGAGTTGTCTCATAAAGCCTCTCTACTGACACAGTTAGTGATGAGTCCAGGAACGGTTAGAACATCGGAAAAACCTGAGGAGACACTCAAATGTTATGCAAGGGCCCATTAACTTAGAGGCCGTGTGGCATTTCTCAACCCCCACTGCATCTAAATAGGACACAAGATGGAGCCAAGGAAATTAGCTCTGGCCCAGGAGCCTGGAACGGGTCACAACTGCTCCTGACTGTTTCTCTGCCTTGAATTAATGACAACATTCATGGGCTTGGGTTTCCTCCTGAGGAGAACGTGAAGTGGGACCTTTATTCCACACAATTGCTTCCAGAGCTAGCTGGCATCCTGCCCATCTAGAAAATGTGCCCAACATCTCAGGATACTTCCATGAGAGTCTGTAAACTAGCTACTGCCTCAACAAGTTGTAATAATTGGAGAAGTGATCCAACAAAGATTCACATTCTTGAGTAAGAAAGTAAGGACTTGTGATAGTTTCAGGGAGAAAAAGGCGGGCTAGTTTTACAAATACATTCACAGAGAATGCACACATGGGGCTGTGGCTCTCTAATGATATACTTAGCCCTCAGCCCAGGGTCACAGATAACATGCCTTCATTTTGAAACTCAAATGAAGTTGACCATACAAAAGTAATCCTTGGGTTACCCAAGAGACACTTTACCATGGGGATTTCGTTACATACTCCTTCATGTTCAAAAATTTTCACTAAACCCGAGGAAGCATACTTATTGGTTATGTGTTGTCTTCTTGTGGTCACTTCAAAACATGGCGCAACTGTTGTCTTCTTTCAGTTGCATGCTGGGTACCAGGTGAAGCTGGTCAAGAAGACCAACTCTGTGATATGAAACTGAGGTTAGAGTGTCAAGAAAATAGGGTCTTAGTGCTACTTTGGACATTTCACTGGAGTCTTTATAATTCTATCTAAATTGCTGCCCTCCTGAGTAGGTCCCTTGCTCCTTCTCTGCACCCTCCATGGGCTATTGTTCTCCATACATTTCATAGGCCAGAAATTCATCTGTGTGGCACATCGCCTAGTATTATATTAATGGAAATAGAGAGGCCAATTTTTATCTATTTGAAGAAGGCCAAGGCTGAGGAGTTGTAAAGTATGGTATGTGACTGATAGAGCAATTTGAAATTTCCAGATAACCGATGGACATGATATGTTCATAGAACTGGAGAAAAGTGTATCGTTTTCACCTTGAGCAGTTTTTAGTACAATATTTGTTATAAGACAATGTGTTAAAGGCCTAAAGCTTAGCATCACTATATGTATATTGCCTATTTACTGTGCTGTGGTATAATCATCAAAACTGGACTACAAATTTTTTTATAAGAATATAATTTGCTTAGCTTGTTTTCACCGTAGCATTAATGGTTGATTTCAGTAAGTGGCTCAAATAATCTAGGAGTTAGGGTACTCATGCTTTTTTACGAAGTTTTCTCAGATATTGGCTGAAGAACGAGGGGCAGACATAAATTTTTATGTTTTTAATTTCTACTCTAAATATACCACATGCAGTAAATAAATTGGATCTGTAAAAACTATTAACAGTGTAATGTTATTTACCAGTCCACTGTTTCTATATTGGACAGAAGGGATTAGTGGTTGACCATTTTATAGGTGATAAATGATATTCAAACATAATTGCCCAATGAAGACAGAGAAAAATTGTACAAGATACTAGGACTAGTACTCTAGTTACTACTTGGTGAAAAAAAAGTGAGGTTTACTTTTAATAAATAGTTTATTTCACATGCTCCATCAAATGGTATCTTCCCTAGTACATAAGTAAATATACATTTCTTGTTTCATTAAGTTCATATTGTGGCAGTGGCAGAACCTATTGATTCATAAATATCAGTGACCTGCATAAATAAGTTAGTTCTGAGTGCCTATTACTCATTCAACAAAAAAGCAAAGAATGTGTTTTCTTTTTCCCCCACCAGTATGGTAAACGACTGGGTCAAGCTTATTTTATACTTTTAAACACTTCAAAGATAAGGTCAGGTATTGGTCACAGGTGCAACGATTAATATTTTCAGAAGAAAATTTGGGGATATAAGAAATAACCTCTCCCCCTCCCGCCGTGTCACCTTTTCGTGAAAACCGTGTACACCGTCCAGGCTTTCTCTGCTCTCAGAAGAGCCTTCGTTACTTGGATCAAGGTCCCTCACCACTGCTCTCTTCCAACCCAATGCGGAAACTGTAACCATCTTCACTCCCCTACTTAAATATGGTTGGGAACCCCAAGTGAGTCACTTTTAGAAGGAGCCGAAGGATGTCTTTGGTTCAGAGAATTCCCAATAGCAAGAAAGATATGATACAATTTCTGAGGGCGAAAAATGACTTGCAAAGTGTAGAGGTATCTTTAGTCAAAAACCTATGAGCTTGAGTGCGTTGACTATGTGTCTATGTTCATTCTAATTGTTCCAGTGAAATTGGTTTTATGAAGTTCCAGGAGAATGGGATGGTAACTTTTCTTTCATCTTTGGTTTTTGTAGAAGATTTATTTGCTCATCATTTTTATTACCATGCACACTGCCTCATGTCAAGTATATTAGGCTAATATCAATTCTCCTATCTGTTCGGTTAGCAATTTTATCTGAGCTACAATTATTAGTACAGATGGGGGCATATGCTAGAATAAATCTCCAAAAATGTACCAGGAGAGACTTTATAGCATCATCCTTGTTGGGATGAGATTGGGTGAAAGACTTGGGAAGGAAATTTCTCTCACACACTTTTGTAATGACCTCATTTTCAGAATGACCTGGCCCAAGATTTGCCTGATCTTTGGTATCTCCTCATTTATGCTCACGGGTAATGATCACAAGCGAATGGTGTTCTGGAAGCAATTTCAGGCAGGCATCGTGTCTTCCGCCAGACACAAGAGCAGACTCATCTGATTAGCAGGATCCCCCCCACCTCGGACTAGCTGTCTGTGCTTCTCGCACATTCATGAAGCTGAGACATGAACCAGGACCCCTGAGGCCCTTTCCCCACAAGTCCCGTGTAGAAACTGTGGTCTCTAAGCAGAGCTCGACCGAGTGAGCCGCCGAGAGGCTTGCTCTGAGTGTGGCCCCACCAGGAGCTGTGCGCGGATGGTCTCAGCGGGGGGCTCCTCTGCTGTGGTTTACAAAGGGCATTTTGGAAGCAAATGCCTAGGCGCTCAGTGATTCAGAGGCGTGTGACCCTGCCAGCTGGGATCTTAGGGAAGGCTGGGTCATCATCAGGAACCCGGCATCCGCTTTTCTGCTGTGTCAGCAAATTTCACAGCACAGAGAGTTCGAGTCATTTTTTTTTTATCCCTGAAAGCTTAAGATAATTATTTTTCATAGCCACGTGAACTCTTATGATTAGCATCTTGATGGGGTGTTCATACTTATCGTGGAGATTCAGAGAGGCTAGGTAGGTGCTCTAAGCGTAAATACATGTAGGAGGGACCCAGAACCATTTCTACTCAGTAGTAATTCTCTGAAATGTATGTGCAATCTGCATTCAAGCTATGGATAGAGATAAGAAAGAAAAAGTCTTATTATAGATCAGCAAGACAGGTACCGCTTCAACAGACAAAGTTCAACAGTTCAAAGAATGTTGCTCTTAAGAAAAAACCAATCAGGCTTTTCTCTTCGGTGATCTGGGCTCACTGCACTTGATACTCCACTTGTGGTGTTTGCGGGCTCCCCGTCGTAGGCACGTGGCTCCAGGTAAGTTGGGCAGAAGGATTTTTATTTTTACTTGAATTAACTTCAAAATGAAGGACAAAAATATCTTTGCTGACCCTAAATAAATGATCCAAATTCTTTAGATCACGTGAAAGCCAATCACTCGCTTCCCTTTAAACTTGGTAGGTCTAAACTTGGTAGGTCATGAATGTCAGAGATGAAAAAAATTATACTCGATCCGTTTTCTCTTACAATCCCAGCCAACCTTGCCCATTAAAAAGAAAGGAAAGCCTAGAAAATTCTGGTTACACACTAAATCACAAGTACCCAGTGGCTTTTGAGCATGGCATCTATAAAATCTTAAATAATTAACATCTACGATCCTGTGCCCATGGTTCTCCCGACGGTAAAACAGCTGAGTTCTTTCTGGGTATCATATCCACCTCTTTCTTAAAAAAAACGGTTTCCCATTTAAAATCTTTTTTTTTTACTTGAGAGTAAATGGAGGCAGGTGGGCGATCACAGCCAATCTCCCTCACATAGCTCAGAGGGATGGCCAAGGAGACACACGTTGTCACCAAGGGGACACTAACCAGAAGGACGCGCGGCGGCACGACGTGTGGGACAGCTAGAGCGGTTCTCTGGTTTTCCTTTTCGAGCCCGTCCCCCCTTCTCACATGTTCATTCATACTTGTCAGAGGAGCAGACTTGACTACGTAAATACTTTGCTAATAAGAAGCCTTTTTTTTTGTTTACAGCACTATTTTAAAAATAGCGATTCAACATAACAATCTTAATGCACCGAATTACAGTTTTCAACAATGTGAGTGAGCATAGCCTGTCCCCCTCAGCGCACATCTGGTGTGCACTTGTCAGACACAGACGGATACGGCGGTCTCCGTATCTGTTTGTCTACCGACGCGCACACGCATGCGCACACGCACACGCACGCACGCACACGCACGCGCACACGCACGCGCACACACGCAGAGCTCCAAGACCCCGCTCAGCAGTGCGTTCTAGGTCTCGGGTTCCCTTCATTGTCACTGGGGCTTATTTATACGGAGAGTCAAGATTGTCACTGGGGCTTAGCTATATGGAGAGTCAAGATGCCATTTGTCGACCTTGCTGGATGTGTCTCCATCCGAACCTTCCATGCCACACAGCTTGCGGTGGGTGACGTTATGTCTCAGGACAGACCCCGCCACGGGACAGGACGGCTGAGCCACCAGGACGAGGACGGGGTCCCGCCCACCCCCGCCCCCACCCCCCCCTCCCCGGGCACCACCCGGTGTGGGCCACTTTCCACGGTGCCCAGAACCAAAGAATTTCATGTAAATGACTGTAGCTACGATTTGGAGTCTTATTTTTGTAAAACATAGATTCCCCACCCCCAACCCCCAAGAAACTCAATAAAGAAAGACTTAGCCACAGAGTCGAGGAAGCAGAGCTCCAGTCTGGGACGTGCCCCTGGGCGCGGGGCGAGGCGCGCCCCGCTCGCGGTTCAGCCGCGACGGGCGTTCCGGGAGGCGGAGGGGCAGCGGCCCCCGCGGCAGGTGCGGACAGGCTGGCTCCGGGCGGCGGCGCCGGGCCGTCCCCGACGGTCACTGAATGAGGCTGGAGCTGGAGCTGAAGCCGTAGCTGCCCGCCCGGGACAGCGCCTGCGTCTCGTCGCTCTGCTCCGACGCGTAGCTGGGGAACGTCTGGGCGCGCGACATCTTCGAGGAGCCGAACCCGTGGCCTGCGAGGAGGGAAGGAAGGAGAGGTGCGCTCAGAGACATCCAGGGAAGCGACGGGAGAGACTGAAAAAACCCAAACCCAAACCTGCAACAAGCTAACGAGGCCGAGGCCCACACATCCTCCCAAGAGAGCTCCAGGTAAGGACACGGGGCGGGACGCGGACAGCTCTGGCGCTTTAGTCCTCTTGCAGTTAAAAATGTATTCAGGGCGCAAGAGTTGCAAGGGTGTCTTGTCAAACATTTGGGTGCCAGGGAGCTGGGTACGCTTTCTAGAGATCTCAGACTTCTAGTAGCCTCCAGCTATTGGAACGCAAGCGGAAAAGCTTTTCTGAAAAAATAAAAGCTGTTTTTGATGGAGAGCCTGTGAGCTGCATTCTTTTCTTCTGTACTCCCTTTCGGCACACAAAAGCAAATTACATACTTTCTTAAAACCTTTTTTGAGCAGGGAAATGACACTGTATCCCAGCCAGTAACCACCAATTAGCAAGAAGAGCTTTTGCAATTGGAGACATCAAGGCCCCGACTTCTCCTGTCGGGTCTGGGAGTAACTGAACCCACTTGGTGATATGATTAACCGAAACAATAAACCTTCATGGTCACTAAAGTGGCCAGAAAGTTGAATCGTCTAGAAAATAGATTGAAGGAGAATTCTATCTATGCTTCTGGGAGTTCGGATGCATCCCTGAAACGAAACATTTGTCTACTGCAAACGGAAACAGAAGCGACCACCGAGGAGCTCGTCAGAGCGCCGACAACAGAGGGACAAAACGTCACCCTTATCCGGGGCCTCCGCAACCTTTTCTTAACCAGGAATTGATTGTTCTTCGTGCTTGAGACTGAGCTTAGTGAGCAGAGGACACTGGATCTGGTGTGCTCGGTCCTTCCAGAATGTCTGTTTCAGCCAAACGAGAAGATGTTTCGAGCCTGCTTGGCAATGTTTCTGGTCTCTGTCAGGAGGGATGGAGGCCGGACAGTCCACTCGCACAGAGATGACGAACATCTCGACCTTCTCCTCCATGAGGTCACACGCCTAAAGCCAGTTTCATCATCAGGTGAGTGTGGTGACTTGGAAAACATCCGTGCAGTGTCGGGAGCTTGGGGTCCAGGGAGAAATGCAAATGAATTGGGTAATAAAAGGCTAATTGAACTGGTAGAACCACTTAAGGTTAAAAAACTGTGAGAGTGAAATCTTGCTTTTTACATAAAAATCACTTTAATTCACTGTTGGCCTAATTCCCTTGTAGATTAAGTCTCCCCGAGAGCAGATTAGGGGAGGAGGGAGATGTGGTCATTTCCTCTTTGCCTTGCCCTCCTCCGGCAGCTCCTGTTTGGCCAGCCCCCGCCTCCTTCTGAGCTTCTGGACCTTTCTGCTCTCCGCCCTGCCTCTCCCAGGGCACCCTAACCACATTTCCTCTCTTTGCTCTTTGCCTCTGCAGGTAGGAAGGCTGCCCGCTGTTGTCCGTCCTTCACAATTCCTTGTTGGTTCCATCCCTTCCCTTCCCTCCCAGGTAAATAGTCATTTAAAGTCTTTTAAATTCCCATCCGGTTGTGTCTTCTCTATCCTGTAGGACCCTGATGCTGCAAGGAGGAACACTGGATCTGGGAAGAGTCAGAAAAGTAGAGAAGTGAGGGGACCTAGGGTGAAGTCAGGGGTGGGAACTCAGAGCTAACAGACCAGATCCGCACGCTGCTTCTCCTCCTTGTAGGAGTAATAACCTCGTAAACCTCGCTTTGTCTCTTAGCTGCAAATTCTGGATGACATGAGTGGTGCTGTACGACTCGTTTGATTCTGAAACCAATGCGTTGTAACTGAATTCAGACATGTTACACCATAGTGAAGAGAGAGGTGACCAGCAAGGTCACCTAGATGGGACGGTCAGAGAGGCCCTCCTGAAGAAGGTGGCATTTCCACATGGTACTTATGCAACAAAGTTCTGAGAGAGTAATGTGATATGAAAAAAAAATCACTTAAACATTTTAATAGTTTTGCCTCCTTATCTCACCATTGACTTCCCAGACGATAATTCACGTTCTTACAAGTGGAGCTGCAGGCGTTTATCAGCATAAACCAGCCAGAAATTCTAATATTAAGACAGTGCTCCTGGCCTCAGTTTGATCTTATTTAAAAAACGAATGAGAAATACCCAAAAGAGAGCAGTATCAGGGATCACCCTTAGTTTGCACTTCTTGTGGGCTAAAAACGAAGGCTTGTAAGTTGTGGATTCGGGAAGAGTCTGGCACACTGAGTGTTTGACCCTAGAATCTTGAGTGTGAAAATTCAGTCATACAACTGCTCTTTGTCAAACATGAGCTAATACAGTTCAACACCCCACAGGCGAGACATGGGAATGGGAAGCCCAGTCCCTGCCTTCATAAGTGGTTCACAGGCTGCTTCGGGAATGGTGGTTGATCATGGGGAGACAAACAGAAACACGAAAGAAGGATGCACACAACCCGTGCTTTCCAAGATCCGGCAGGGCACCAACGGGGCTGAGAAGAGAGCTGTGGACATCATGTCAACCACAACTGCCCTGTGCTCCCTGTGTTTTGAGGATTGGGTGAACCACCACCTGGGAAGAAGCCTGGAACTTGGAGGTACCCAGCAGATGCTAGTTTTCTCCTTTCTGTCTCTGCCCAGTGGGCCCAGATTCTTTTTTATGTGTTCTTGTTCAATGTCTACGCTTTCTCCCCTGGGTCAGCGGTGGCCCCTCACTGTGCTGGGCTTTGAACATTATTCTCCTTCAAGGGCAACATTACTTTCATCGGCTCCTCTATGAACAATTTCTAGTCTAACTGGAAATTAAATTATTTTTTTACTTCAACCATTTCTTCACAGACAATTAACAGATGATGCTATTTAATGCTTATCACAAAAATAGCATACCTCAATCAGAACTGTACAGATGAAGACTTAATGAGTACTTTTTGATTATGTCAACAATGAGTAAGAGGAGAAGAGAGAGAAATAATTAAGCATTTTCCCCACATTTATTTAAATTATGCCCGTTGGCACTGTTGATGAAAACAGAACAGAAATCAACTTTGTGGCTTCAATTAAACACTTGCTAGAATAGACTGTTCACACCACTAAACAGAGACTCTATTTAAATTCTTCCTACACTTTCCCTCCAGATCATCCCCTAAAGAAAAATGAGCTGAATACGTACATGGGGAATGTGGGGAATTCTGAAACTTAAAAGCAACAAATTTGCTAATGGCTACTGGTCTATCTTAAAAGTCTCTTTACATTTTTGTTTCTATTGCAGTGTATATTCATATTTGTCTTAAAATAATATTTTCCACCCATATTTTCAGGAAATATTGATAAGCTGGGAAAAAACCCCATATTTCCCTGGCATTTGGAAGTATTCTGTGGAATGACACTTCATGACATCCCCCTACCCATGCTACGGGCACGACCCCCAGATGGAAGAACACAGTTCCATTCCATAGAGAAGGAAATATATCGGATATTGAGACCCTGAGAATATTTGCTTATTCTAACAAAATGATGCGACTCCTGTCAGGTCCAGAAACTTAAACACCACAGGACAAGGAAGGCGAAGTCACTTTAGCCACAAAGGGCTGACACTCAGGAGCACCCTGAAAGATTTTATTCATTTATTTGAAAGAGAGAGAGAGCATGAGTGAGGGGAAGGAGGGAGGGACAGAGGGAGAGGGAGAAGCAGAATTCCTGCTGAGCAGGGCTTGATTCCAGGACCCTGAGATCATGACCTGAGCCGAACGCAGAAGCTTAACCCACTGAGCCACCCAGGCATCCCATAGAAATATCATTTTAAAAAATCCTCATATCAGTTCTATGATGTGAAATTGCATATCCTTATTCTCCCGGTGGGGAAAAGCAAATTGAAGCCCACAGGTGTTGACCGACTGGCACAGCTGACAAGCGGAGGGGCAGAGAGGCAGACCTAGGTCTGGAAACCGAAGCCAAAACCTGGCTGACATTTTGCTACATTTCCTCACAGAACTCTCTCTTTCTCTCTTTTTTGGTATTTTGTTGTCTCTTAATTTTTTTTTTTTTTATTTGGACACATGGATTTTTCTGCTCTTGTTATTTTTTTACCTTTTACTTTGAAAAGTTGAGGTACAATTGAGAGATGTGCTTGTATATATGGCGAGGGCACAAGGTGATGACTTGATATACACGTACACGGGGTACACTGTGGAACGGTCATCAGGATCATTACCACACCCATCACCTCAGAGGCCTCATTCCGTGTTCGCGTGTGCGGTGAGAATGTTGAAGATCTACTCTCGGCAGCTGTCAAGCACACACACCGTTTTCCTACCTGTTGTCCCCAAGCTCTACCCTGGAGCCTCGAAGGCATTCCTCTCACAAGTGAACATTCGTTTCCTTGGCTGACATCTCTCCATGTCCCCCTCCCCCCAGCCCCACGGCCACCACCACTCCATTCTTGGTTTCCTCACAGAACTTTTTCAACATCTGTTTAGTGGAGGATACAGCAAAGCTTCAAAGCAGAAATACCAACCGTCACGACTCAATCCCGACAGATGTGAATGGAGTTCCTATGTCGACAAAGAACGAAAACAACTCAAGCTGTGCCTTCATCAACTCAGGCTGGCCTAACAAAGTACCTCAGACCGGGGGCCTGAACCAGAGAAACGATGTTTTCACAGTTCTGGAGGCCGGAAGGCCTAAATCCAGGCGTGAGCGGGGTTGGTTTCTGGGGAGGACGCTGTCCTTGGCTGCTCTCTGCCCGAGTCCTGACCCGGGTTCTTCTCTGTGCTTTCCTGTGGTCTCTTTCTCCTCTTCTTCTGAGGAACCCAATCCTGTAGGATCAGGGCCCCACACTTATGACCTCACTGAACCTTAACTACGTCCCTAACGGTCCTATTTCCAAATACAGTCACATTTGAGGTTAGGGCTCCAATCCATAAATTTTGGGGGGACACAGGTCAGTGCAGAGCAAGCCGTCATCAGTGAAATGGATGAGGACATATTAACTTAAGATGAGGGAGGTGACGCTTAGTACTTTGCTGGGAATTATTATATCCTTAACATTTTCTCGAGGAGGTATTTGTACATGTTAGTAAAGTTATGTAATTCAGTTTAAGATTACATAAAATGATTAAATAGCACATGTCATCTCTCACCCTTCACATTGCCAAAAAAAAAAATTAAAAGTTTAATGGTTGATTTATGCCATTAAGTTTCTGAAATAAACTGTCAATTTGCATTGCACTCATTTACACTCCCACATAGAGGGTAAAAAAGTATTTTCTTAACGTTAGTAAGATCTGGATATTATTAGCCTTTTACTTTTTTTCAAGTTGAAGGATGTTTCCAAGTTGAAAAACTGCATCTTGTTATTTAGCTAATTTCCTTTAGCTAAATGAAGTGTTTAATTTTTTTGAAGCCAAATCCGACTTTGTGTTTTCTGAGTTTTGTGTCTTGGTAAATCTCCCCTTGTCACAGTTTATTAAAATATTTTCTTATAATCTGTTTTATACATATATTTTCATAATTTCTTATGCTGTCTTCGGCTCTTTGATTTATTGGGAATCTCTCTTCATGCATGGCCTAGGTTAAGGAGGCCTGTATTGTGTGATGGTTTATAGCATTAGCCTTGAAGGAATACTGCTCGGGTTTGGGTCCCAGCTTCATCCCTTACTAGTTGGGGGACAACTGGAGAGATGTCACTTCTTTGTCCTGTTGATTCCTCAAGTGTGTAATGGCAATCATAATAGATCAGAATCGTGTTTTAGATTAATTAATAGTAATAACTTTATATAAGACTGTATGGCGTTGGTGTCAGGCTACTACCCCAAGAACATGGTATTATACCATACACATGTGCACACGCATGCACACGTGTGCACATCCATGCACACGAGGTGTCATTAGCTCATTTGGTCATCACAGCAACTTGCTGCTGAGGTGGTGAGAAAGTGTTTGCAACAGTGTCTGGTGTTGGTCCTCTGTCACCTGTTTTGTCCTCTGGAATTATCAGGAACTTCTCTATTCCTAGTCTTAACAGCGTCATGATGACGAGTCTTGCTTCAAGTCTTTTTTTCAGGCTTTATGAGTTTTTTAAATCAAGGATCCATGGTTTCTAATTTTCTGGGAAATATTTCTGAGTTATTATAATTTTTTGTTAATTATTACCTTTTCACCATCTTCTTTGTGTGCACGCTCTCTCCCAACACTGTGTTCCTTTCCCAAATCATCTTTATTTATATGTTCTGGACAGATCTTGTAATTCTCCAGTGTGTTCTATTTTCACACTCTTTTTTGTTGCTTTACCTTGTGGAGATTTGAGATTTGCTTAACCTCATCTTCCAAGTTTCCTAAGTAATAAAAAATTCCACTACTCTAATTTTAATTTGCAAAAGCTTTTCTACTCCTTTTCCTTTCTCTCCCTTGTTCTCCTTTTAAAAATATGCACTTGCGCATGTATTGTTTTTAATGATGGCACGCTCAGCACCAAAACTATGGGTCTTTTCTGTTTACTTCATAAGTGGACATCTAAATATTTTTTATGCAAATCTTTAAAACTCAGAAATTTTTGAATGGGAAAAATGCTTATTTTTTAATGTTATGTAGTACTCAGCCTACCAATGGGTTATTAACCACATTCTAATGCTGAAAAAAATCAGACATAATGTAGTTTATAATACCTTAATTTGCCTTAAAGATAGTTTGATTTGATTCATACAGAATTACATTTATATTACCTATTTCTAGAATTAAAACAGCCTTAGATCTATTATTCCAGTTGATGTAGCATCCATTTATTCCTACTGCTTGCATTTAATTTCTCTTGTGTTCTACTTACCTATTGGAATATTAATTTTCTACAACTGTAATCCCTTGGAAAAACTTAGCTGAACTCTTCACTATTAGCAGAATTCATCTGAGTAATTGCGGAATTTAGAAGTAATCTGTAGCAGCCAATAAAATGGTAAATATTAACATATAATCTAAGCTGAAAGACAGTACAAAGGGTAGAAATTATTTGGAATGAAAATTCATTAATGTTGACCAACAACATTTTATTGCTATTTTTAAAGGTTCATTTATAACATTTAAAATATGTTAATAAAATTATATATAGCTATATCTTTGTTTTCATTTTAAACACAGTATTTGTAGATAGTTTAAGCAATCGAGGAGCCATTTAAGACCATGAAGTAGAGTACTCCAGTTCATGTAGAGATCTCCAGAACTATAATCTGAGGAATTTTAATAAATTTACTGAAAATCCACATTAATCTACAAATCAATTACTAGAATACACATCAGCTGACTGTCCCTCAGATAATGTTTTAGGGAGAAAATGGAACATTTTATTTGCTATAATTCTTTCCTAAAAAATTTAAACTAATGCAAAGAAACTTTTGTATGACAATGAGACTTCCCTATACATATACTTAGAGATTTGAGTTACAATAGAAATGTTACAGAGAAATTTACTGAACATCACATAAGTTTACCTAGGAGAAAGTTTGCAACATGGTTAGACTAGATCTGGGGAATGTTAATGAAACTGTTTAAAATTTATGACCAGGTTTTCATATAATGCAGCAGTCTTATTCTGCCATAGATACAAGGTTAAACTTGCATTTGCTCTGAGGCCTTCTGAAATGAGTTTGAAGATATGCATCAAAAATTTGCTTAGTGCTTGACAAAGATTCCAAGTTTTATTTATTTTTCAAAGTTTTTACTTAAATTCTGGTTAGTACACGATATAATATTGGTTTCCGGTGTACATTATAGTGATTCAGCACTTCCACACAACATCACAAGTGCTTCCTTAATCCCATTCCACCTCCCTTCTGGTAACTGTTTGCTCTCTATACTTAAGAGTCTGTTTCTTGGTTTGCCTCTCTCTCTCTTTTAACTCTTTGCTCATTTGTTTCTTAAATTCCACATGAGTGAAATATTTTGTTATTTGTCTTTTCTCTGATTTTTTTTTTTTTTTTGCTCAGTATCATACTCTCTAGCTCCATCCTTGTCATTGCAAATGGTGAGAGTTCATCATTTTTTATGGCTGAGTAATATTCCCTGGTGTGTGTGCATGTGTGTGTGTGCACGCCTGTGTGTGTTTGTATACACTTCATATATATATATATATATATATATATATATCACATCTATAATTTGGCTATTGTAGATAGTGCTGTTATAAACACCAGGGTGCACGTATTCCTTTAAATTAGTATTTTTATATTCTTCAAATAAAAACCTAGTAGTGCAGTTGCTGGATTGTAGAGTAGTTCTACTTTTAACTTTTTGAAAAATATCTGTACTGTTTTCCACAGTGGCTGTACCAGTGTGCCTTCCCATCAACAGTGAAAGTGGGTTCCTTTTTCTCCATACCTTCACCAACACCTGTTGTTTCTTGTATTGTTGATTTTAGCCATTTTGACAGGTGGGAGGTGAGAGAGCTCGTTGTGATTTTGACTTGCATTTCCTTAATGAGGAGTGACGTTGAGCATCCTCTCATGTGTCTTTTGGCCATCTGCATGGACAAAGATCTGATTTTTAATCTCCTTCTCTGTAGCAGTTTGCGTAGAGCTCTTCCTTCTAATAACTGATTGGGTTGATTTTTCAGAGATCTGGGAAACATTCCAATAACCACAAATGGAATTTCATCTTCTTATATTTGTAAATATTTCCTTTGTGAGTCTAAGAACACAATGCCCAAATTGTCATGCCTTTCAAACTCTTTATATCTCACCATTATGGATTACAGACCTCATGATGCTAATAGTGAATACAAAAATCCAAAAGGCATGTGGTAGGAGATGACCCTAGGAGATGGAGAGGGAACGCGCCACGGACAGTTAGATCCTACTAAGCAGATTGGATTTTTTTTCTACGGTGACAGGAAACTTTTGAATGATTTTAATAAGGTAAGTGACTGGATGAGATGTGTGGTTCAAAATCATACTCAATGGGTCTGTGGAGTACCTGTTCTCAACCCTTTTTGCATCCTAACGCATTTGATGGATAGAATGTAGCCCTGATAGAAAAAATTCTCACGGAAGTCTACTACAAACATAAAAAGATGCCTTTGGTTTTACGTACATTTCCTAGGACTTCCTTCTAATTTTTCCCCATTTTCTTCAACTAATTAGTATTCCTCCAGGTCCAATAGGAGAGTTGAAAACTGTGGGTACTGATGTAGAGAAGACTGAGACCAGAACAGTTAGGTGTGCTGGGGGAGTTGAGAAGTTTCAGTCTCATTGAGAAAGTTCTACCTATTTGTTAACATAATTAAATTCAATCTTCTAAGTACTGCCTTACACAACCAATAAACTAAGCAGTAATTTCAGAGCCTAGAAACCTGCAGCCTAGACAGTTGCCTGGCCAGTGGCACTTCCTGGAGAGTAGTTGTTGCAATGTGTGTGCATTAGTACTGTCACTATCCAGGTAAATAGAGAACACGAGATCTGAGGTTCATGAAGATGGAGTCAAGGAGTATAAGACAAAGGAAGAATTCTGTTGCTATCTCTTCTGTTTTATGAGAAACTGCTGCAAAAAGTCCAAATTACTCTTCTAGGGCAGATTGAGCAATCCTTATGAGGCATTGTGTTATCATTGTATCCAACAGGCAGCAATGAAAACCATCATCTTCTTGTTAGTTTCCATTTTTTCAAAATGATTTTATCTATTTATTTGACACAGAGAGAGAGAAAGATCACAAGTAGGCAGAGAAGCAGGCAGAGAGAGGGGGAAGCAGGCTCCCTGCTAGCAGAGAGCCCGATGCAGGGCTTGATCCCAGGACCCTGAGGTTATCATCTGAACCCAAGGCAGAGGCTTAACCCACTGAGCCACCCAGGCACCCCATTACTTTCCATTTTGAATGAAATATTCTTATCTTATTCTCACTTTACAGGAGATGGAAATATATTTTGATCAGCTGTTTTTCGTATTAAGTTCTAATGTCAAAAGGCTAAAAAGTTTCCATTTAGAATACTTGGCATTTTATAGTGTCATGTTGCGTACCCTAATTTCACTAGGAACAGGCAGAGCAGGGAGTGATGGGGAGTCCAGCCTCGAAGGCCAGTCCTCTCACTTACCAAATGACACACCAAACTGAGTGCCAGACTCTGGCTGATTCTGGTCATTAAAATTTATTGAGCACTAACAATGTGCCAAGAAGCATCAGACATTTCACTTACGTTGGTTTACTCCACCTGCTAGCCCTGTAGGATCAGTGCTCTTCCTTTTTTTCAGGGACACAGACACAGATGCTGGAACTCAAGCTGCCTGGCGCAAAACTCTTCATTGACCCCAGAAGGTTAACTCTACCTACAGCTAGTACAATGGTCAATGCAAAAGGCATGGTTTTGCAAACAAACGTGTATCTCAGAGGCCAGGGTGCAAGCAAGTCTCATACCTTTTTTCTCCCTTTAATTCCACAGTTATCTTGGTTTTCAGTGGAGCACAGGATAATCTGATTTGTATTTCATATTACTTAACTGTAAGAATTGGATACTCACTATTTTTTCCCAAGAGTCGTTATCTCTTTATCTGTTTGACTTTCGTGTCATAATTGTGAAAATCAGAAACTTTAGTGTTTCTTGTTTGGTTGTTTTTATATTTAACAATCACTTAATTGGATAGGATACTAACTCTTAGAAAGTTATGATCAATAAACCATCTGGATTGTTCTTGGATTGCATCCACAACAATGCGTTGGCTAGTGTTACTAAATTTCCCCTATGTTCACTGCTGCCACAGAATGTAAGACTATTTTGATGCAAAGCATTTATGTTTACATAACTAATAACATTGACTTAATGTAAATTAGTAAGTCATATAAAAATTAAATTTTTCTAAATCCTAGCTAAGTCAAAGACATAAAAGGTTTATGTTTGTCTAAGTCTTTTATGCCTCTCTACCTGCAGTCTCTGTGATTCTATCAAATTAAAAAATAAACAAAAAAAACCCACAAAACCTGCTACTGGGAAATTTAGCTAGTTTTCTGGAGAAACATATTACTTTATATTCTTATCTACACTATATGTGAAAATAAAGCCTTGAAAAGTAAGTGGAAAAAATAAGCATACAAAATAGTAGAAAGATGTAGAAAATAGTTTTCAATCTGGAGGTTTTTCTAGTTGAAGTTAAAATAAAGGGTCACTTGTCATTTTTTGACACCAATACTAAAAGAATAAAATTCTGAACTTAACTCCTTCAAAACATGACAGTATTCAGTCCATGTGGAGCCTCACTTTTAATGTGATTCTGCCAAAAAAAGGAAGGTAGTACTGGTCTCTTTTATTAGCCATCAGTTACGTTAGTTACCACATTAGCCTGGATCACGGTGGGATCATGGCACTGGTGGTGGGGGGGGGGCTTGAAGGGGTCAGAAACTCTTTCAGCTAACAATTCTAACAGAAATTTTATTGTTACTTAAGACAAACCTGCCTAATGGGAGAACATTCCCTATTTGCTTTGCTTTGGTTGGATACAGGTATCAGTAGTTCAAGTTGGTAGCACTGTTGTCCAAAGATGACAATTTTGATCTTCAGGCAACTATGTCTTGACTTAAAAACATCATTTTTTTCCTTTCAGATAACTTAGTCCAAACATAAATCCAATAAATGATAATGAAAGACTCTTTTTATGGAGGAGAGTGTGACACTGGAAACAAACAGCAGGAGCCTCGCGGGAGTTGTACGGAGTCTGGAAAGAAGGTATCTGGGGCATGCTGACAGGAGAGAAAGGAGAACACTTGTGCTTCACAATGAATTCTTGCCTTTCCCTTTTCTCCTTTTTCTTTCTCTCTTTCAAAGCACTTCTCAAACAGATTGAAGAGACCAACTGCTGGCACCAAAGATGAAAAGGGTTTGCTTTGCCATTATTATGTTTTCATGTTCTCAGTACTCCTGTTTCTTTATTACATTTTCAAGTATATGTATATTTTTTTTGATTTTTTTAAAATTTAAATTCAACTTAATTAACATATATGTATTATTAGTTTCAGAGGTAGAATTTTGTGATTCATCAGTTGCATATAACACCCACTGCTCATTTCATCATGTGACCTCCTTAATGCCCATCCCCCAGTTACCCATCCTCCTATCCCCCTCCCCTCCAGCAACCTCCAGCTTGTCTCCTGTAGTTAAGAGTGTCTTATGGCTTGTCACCCTCTCTGTTTTTATCTTATTTTTCCTTCCCTTCCCCTATGTTCATCTGTTTTGGCTCCTAAATTTCACATATGAGTGAAATCATATGATACTTGTTTTTCTCTGACCAACTTATTTTGCTTGGCATAATACCCTCCAGTTCTATCCACAGTGTTGCAAATGACAAGACTTCATTCTTTTTGATGGCCAAGTAATATTCCATCATATATATTTCTACCACATCTTCTTCATCCATTCATCTGTTGATGGACATCTGGGCTCTTTCTATATTTTGGCCACTGTAGACATTGCTGCTATAAACTCTTGGGGTGCATGTGCCCCTTTGAATCACTATGTTTGCATCCTTTGGTTAAATACCTCGCAGTGCAGGTAGCTCTAGTTTCAACTTTTTGAGGGAACTCCATACCGTCTTTCAGAGTGGCTGCATCCGTTTACATTCCCACCAACAGTGTAAGAGGTTCCCTTGAAGTATATGTGTAATATTTGAGACGATTATGCTGAGTTGTAAGTCATTATGAGTAGCCCTCATGAGTGGCTGTGGAGTCGTTTGGTTTGAATGCAGGCTTGGTCACCTTCCAGCTGGGGGTGCCATGACAGGGTCCTTTGCCACGCCCAATCAACTTCAGTTTCATCACCTTTAAGATGAGCTTGTGACAGCTGACATGTAAGCATTTAATAAGAGGATGGATTTAAGGTGTCTAGCACAGGATGTTACTTTTAGGAGGTAATTGATATTAAGGCATTAGCATTACACAAATTTGCCCCTATGAAGTTGGTACTGACCCTTTTATTTCCTTGAATAAGAAAGGGATTAGAAAAGTGATTCTCAGAAAGAAACTGAAGCAAGAAGTTTGGATGCAGAGGAAATGTATTCATCCCCATCTGGAAAGAAACGCCTGGCAGGGCAGAGATGTGACACAGCATTGCTGATATCTGCCAGGCTTACAGACTTCACACGACCGAAGACTTGAGCAGACCTTTACCACAGAAAACTGAAGCACTTCCAGCAGGTTTAGGAATGCGACAGAGAGGGCCTTTTAGAAATTTGGTAGACAGATTATATGGGGAACACAAGAAAATGTTGAAGAACACAATCTAGGGCATGGGGATCTGACTTTGAGTCCTGACTCAGTAATTTAAGCCTTAGTTCCTCTTTATCTGTAAAATGAGGATCATTCCAGTGACTTCTCTAGACTTGTGCAGATAATGTCACTGCACTGATGGATAGATGAAATCCCAATACATTGTATTAGGTTTCGATTTGTTTGCCTTTTATTTAAAATGCATTTCTGAGTACTTTTTAATTTACTAAACAACTAAGTTCTGATAAATGGAAGAGTTTTTTCCCCCCAAAAAATGTAGGTGGGGGGAATGGTTAGCTGCTCTGGGGTTTTTGGGTGGGTGAGCCCAATAGCTGGAAATCTGAGCGCTCCAACCTCTCTACCACCTATAGACGGAGAACGAGAGGCTTTTAGAATGAAGAAAACCTTTGTGCCTCTCCAACTTGGCCTGTCATCCATGACAAGAAGCAAAAACTTGTCTATTACTAAGAAGCAGTATTTCAAAACTGAACCCATCCTTCTTCCCCACCTGATTTCCCTTTCCTTCTGTACTCAGTGAATGACACCCATCAACCCGAAAGCCCATGTTGAAGGCCTGGGAGCCATTCTCATCTCCTTGCTTGTCCACTACCTCCCCTCCTACCATCATTCAGCACGTCTTGTTGGTTCTACCTCCTTAAAACTTCTTAACTCTAGTAAATCCTTCATGCTTCCTACCTCTATCTTGAATTTGTCACCAGGTTTATGGCTCTAGCCACCCAACTGGTCTCCCTGACAATGCCGTCATGTAGTGTGTCCTTTGCCAAAGTGATTATGAACACGCGGTGATCTCTCCCCTACATACATTTTTTTTTTTTAAGAATAAATGCAAACTTCCTAGCATAGTACTTAAGGTTCTCAATGAGGATGACAAGGGTATGATGCTGGAGCTCTTTAATTAACTACCATGTATAAAATCCATCAGTTCCACTCCTCTCCAGTAAAAATCTAGTGAAAACATTGTTTTTGCCGACAAACATGGTTTCAAGACAAATCCTCCAGAATTCCCTTTTAACCAGATTGTTACCCTTAAACTCTTTCTACATATAAGTGAAATGTATAGGAACTTCCTCTAAGGACCATTTGTGATGGGAGCTGTCCTTCCCGCTCTAGCTTCATGTTTCCCTCGTCTCTCTCTCACACCCCCGCTCTACCATTCTAACCAACAGCAGTTCTCAAAGAGAGCAGCCTTTCTAAACCATAGCATGGGCTTCTTCCTCTCTGGGAAGGTCCACCCTTATAATCATTGGTGCTCCACTCCTATCAGGCTCACTCCTATTTTTAGTGTCAGAATTCATGGAGGAAGACTGACACATTCCTGCTCTCCATCTCACCTGCCCGCGTCGGGAGCCAATCCACTGAGCTTCCTCAGCGGCACCTGCACATCTCTGTCTCATCTCTTACTCTATCTTTGTGACTCCTCTAGGAGCTTACACTGAATCTGAGGAAAGGAAGCTTATTTACCTCTGTGTCTTTGGAGCCTTGGAAAATGCCACCTCATAGCAGACACTCAATAAATATTAATGAATAAAACCATGAAAAATGCAGGCAGCAGCTCCCCCCTTGTGCAGGGTAGAGCACAGTATAGATAGCTCAGGTATTGCCTTGTACATCTTTGATGGTCAATAATTATCTGTGATATATCTGCGATGGTCAATAACTATCTGTTGAATCACAATAGTTTAATTATATGCCCTCCCCCTGGCTGATGGGGGGAAATGACAATCCTTTTTGAGATGAAAATTTAAATAATAATAATATAAAGTGAAATGTGATTGTCAAAGATATGCTTTAGGTATAAATATGAGAATAAGGATATGATTATTTTTGGCTTCAGTGTAATGCCCTGACCACAACAAATGGACTAATTTATGCAGAAAGAAGACCTATGCAGTGGAAGTTTGTTGGCAGATAGTTGTTTGTGAGTCTCTTGCATCTCTCTGTGTTTGTTTCTGAGACCTGATGGCCTTTACCCTGGATTATCTTTTAAGGGCTATTTGTAGAGCAAACAGCCTTGGAAGATGGAGATTCTGCCTCCTTCTGGATGAAAGGAGAGATTTATTTATCTGCAATAAAGATGTCTCTGGCTCAAAGTTCAGGCTGTATTGTTGCCCATTATAAAACATTTGGGTTCCTTAAACTTGTGGTTCTCCTCATATAACACAACCTACTTCATGTGTCAGTGTCATCTTAGCCTCTTTGCATCTCCTGGTGAGAATCAGGACTCAGGAAATCAACACAAATGCTGATACTTTGGCTAATAGTATTGCTGGGAGTAATAAAACACCCTTATTCTCTGATTCAGGAGTCTCGCATCTTCTGCCAACGTCCATGATGCTGTGGCATGCTGACTTGTTAGCACGCATGTAGGGTAAAACCTCTGACACTTCATGTTCTTGACAATGTTAATAATAGTGATATGTAATGATTCCCATGCTACAGATAGTGTCTTTGAATTTTTTGTTTGATTTTACATTGACTCATTATTTAGTAGGACTCTGCTAAGTTTCAGTGAAATCTTGCCTTGTCTGAAATACACCTGCCTTAATGACATAATTTATGTGATAGTGACCAACAGAACAGTTTCATAGAGTGAGCTGAAACTCACCATATAGGAGAAAGAATGAATATGGACAATGTTGTTTTCTCTACAAGAATAGAAAATTAGATAAATGGCCCTTCTCACCACTCAAATTCTTAGGATTAAAATATTTGTTAATGAAAATTAATTTTCAGTAAAGACAGTCCAGTCACCTAAGAAATGTGAATTATTTTTTAATAAGGCATATAAACTTTTGTTGCTGTTATTGCTTGATGGGGAGGGTCTTTTCTTCTGATGATTTTTTTTTTTTGACAATAGCATGTTGTCAACATAAAGATGAAGTGGGAAAAAAATCAGAGCTCATTTGGTTCTCACAAGGAAGAAAGAAACATTTATTTTAAGGCAAACACAAAGCAGAGAAAATGAATGATTCCTGTGGTTTTAGAATGAAGCTTTTATCCTGTTAGAGCCTTTGTTAAAAAGAGGGAAGCATGTTTTAATTCTGAATATGGAAAATTGTTCTCAAAGACTTGCTGCCCCTTAAAATTGCTCTAAAAGACTATTGCTATACCACAATAGAGTACTTTAAAGATAGAAAATAAAGAGATTACAGGGTAAATAGCCTACAAGCTGTGATGGTTAACATTCAGGAGACGATTAACTGGTGACTATCTTTTATCAGAGTTCTTTTGTTAAGGCAGTTTCTTTCTGTCCTCTGTGAAGGCAGTTGAACTGAACCAAGAAGATGCAGTCATGGTGTATTTTAGAATCTCCCATTTCTGGCTGTTGGAATGTGTGATGGAAAACATAGTAATGGGGCGCCTGGGTGGCTCAGTGGGTTAAAGCCTCTATCTTCAGCTCAGGTCATGATCTCAGGGTCCTGGGATAGAGCCCCTCATCGGGCTCTCTGCTCAGTAGGGAGTCTGCTTCCCTTCCTCTCTCTCTGCCTGCCTCTCTGCCTACTTGTGATCTCGGTCTGTCAAATAAATAAATAAAATCTTAAAAAAAAAAAAAAAAGAAAAAGAAAACACAGTAATGTGGCCCACATAGAAAGTATGACTCAGGAGGTTTTGAGAAGCCAAGCAAGAATCATATATGCTCTGTCCTATTGATAATTTTCAATTACTGACATGTCTCATGATTCTAGGACATTTTAACTAATATGTGTAATTTTCACAGGATTGTTGACATGATTCTATTGACAAAAATGTGGTAACATAATAAAAAAAATACCAAGGATTATGCTATTCTGATATTTATAAACTTTTGAATGATTCCCTTGTTAGTTTAATAACAATAGTTTCTGTTGATGTTTACATATTACATCTGTATGTTTAAATTTACTCCCTCCCCCAACTCATGCGCTATCTCTCACTATCTCTCTCTCAAATGAAAATAAATAAAATTAAAAACAAAAGGAGGGGGACCACCGGGTGGCTCAATGGGTTAAGCGACTGCCTTCATCCTCAGATTGTGATCCTGGGATCCTGAGATGGAGCTCTGCATCAGGCTCTCTGCTCAATGGGGAACCTGCTTCTCCCTCTCCTCCCTGCTCCCGCACTCTCTTTCTAATAAAAATAAATAAAATCTTAAAAAATATAAATTTATAATTTAGCACAACTTTAAATCTCTACATGGAAATAAACATGACATAAAAATAGTAAATTTAAGGTTAAACAACCCTCCTAGCCTTCATTCTTTGTGCCGTCGATGCATCCTATGGAGCTAATCCATATGCAGAAGGTGCTCGGTTCTTGCTTTGTGTGCACCGAGTGTGTATCATTGAGAAAAATTCATCAGCGGCTTGCACAATTATGCATTCTATCTTATTTGCTTTCTATCAATAATCTCTACCTTAGAAATATTCATTGTCTTCAGAGATACAAAGTATATATTTTATTTAAAAATATACTATAAAGAAGGTTGCCTTTTCTCCACATCCTCTCCAACACTTGTTGTTTATTATCTTGTTAATTTTGGCCATTCTAACTGGTGTAAGGGGGTATCTCAGTGTGGTTTTGATTTGGATCTCCCTGATGGCTAACAATGATGAACATTTTTTCATCTGTCTGTTAGCCATTTATATGTCTTCTTTGGAAAAGTGTCTGTTCATGTCTTCTGCCCATTTTTCGACGTGATAATCTGTTTTTTGAGTGTTGAGTTTGAGGAGTTCTTTATAGATCTTGGATATTAGCCTTTTGTAGTGTCATTTACGAATATCTTCTCCCATTCCGTGGGTTGCCTCTTTGTTTTGTTGACTGTTTCCTTTGTTGTGCAGAAGCTTTTGATCTTGATGAAATCCCAAAAGTTCATTTTTGGTTTTTTTCCTTTGCCTTTGGAGACATGTCTTGAAAGAAGTTATAGTGGCCAGTGTTGAAGAGGTTACTGCCTATGTTCTCCTCTAGGATTTTGATAGATTCCTGCCTCATGTTGAGGTCTTTTATCCATTTTGAGTTTATCTTTGTTTATAGTGTAAGAGAATGGTCAGGTTTCATTCTTCTATACATAGCTGTCCAATTTCCCCAGCACCATTTATTGAAGAGACTGTCTTTTTTCCACTGGGTATTTTTTCTTGCTTTATTGAAGATTGGTTGAGGGTTGCAGGTCCATTTCTGGGCTCTCTACTCTGTTCCACTGGTCTATGTGCCTGTATTTATGCCAGTACCATGCTGTCTTGGTGATCACAGCTTTGTAGTAAAGTTTGAAATCAGGCAACATGATGCCCCCAGTTTTGTTTCTCTTTTTCAACATTTCCTTAGTGATTCAGGGTCTCTTCTGGTTCCATACAAATTTTAGGATTGTTTGTTCCAGCACTTTGAAAAATGCTGGTGGAATTTTGATCAGGATGGGATTGAAAGTATAGATTGCTCTGTGCAGTATAGACATCTTAACAATGTTTATTCTTCCCATCCATGCTAACAGACACATGAAGAAATGCTCATCATCATTAGCCATCAGGGAGATTCAAATCAAAACCACATTGAGATACCACCTTACACCAGTTAGAATGGCCAAAATCAACAAGACAGTAAACAACAAGTGTTGGAGAGGATGTGGAGAAAGGGGGACCCTCTTACACTGCTGGTGCAAATACAAGTTGGTGCAGCCACTTTGAAAAACAGTGGAGATTCCTTAATTAAAAATAGAGTTTCCCTATGACCCTGCAATTGCACTACTGGGTATTTACCCCAAAGATACTGATGTAGTGAAAAGAAGGGCCATCTGTACCCCAATGTTCATAGCAGCAATGGCCACAGTTGTCAAACTGTGGAAAGAACCAAGATGCCCTTCAATGGACGAATGGGTAAAGAAGATATGGTCCATATACAATGGAGTATTATGCCTCCATCAGAAAGGATGAATACCCAACTTTTGTATCAACATGGACGGGACTGGAAGAGATGATGCTGAGTGAAGTAAGTCAAGCAGAGAGAGTCATTATCATATGGTTTCACTTACTTGTGGAGCATACGGAATAGCATGAAGAATATTGCAAGAAGGAGAGGAGAAGTGATTGGGGGGAAATTGGAGGGGGGGATGAAGCATGAGAGACTGTGGACTCTGAGAAACAAACTTGGGGTTTTGGAGGGGAGGGGGATGGGAGGTTGGATGAGCCTGGTGGTGGGTATTAAGGAGGGCACGGATTGCATGGAGCACCGGGTATGGTGGATAAACAATGAATTATGGAACACTGAAAAAATAAATCTAAAGCTAAAAAATACTATAAAATATATGTATTTTTCTATGAGCATAAAGCATAAAGCATAATAACTCATATTCATTCAGATACTCGAGAGCTGAGGTGTCAGTGTGGAGACAAGCGTAGGGTACTAGCTGGTGCTTACGATCATTGCCCGAAATCCCATTCAGTCTCTGCAGTGGTAGGTGCCAGAATAAAAAAGAATCCTGGACACGTTGCAGTGAGTTCCTGAGGAGAAGCAATTCCTACTTTCTCATGGCCAGGATCCCAGAATGTAAGGGGCTGCTTGCTTGCTTGATGAGAAGCAGCAACATTTGAGACGCTTTGAAAATCTACATCAATGAAATAATTTTGTCTAGACCTTTTTCTTCATTTCAGGCACACTCTTCACCCACGGAGAAATACACGTGCTGTAACAGATGGCCATTAGCCTAAGACGAAGATACTATATGGACTAGATCAAGCAACACTGGTTAAAATTAAGAAATACATGGAACCCAACAAAAGCAGCAGAGACTGAAGGGTTTACTCCCGGTGAAATGATGTTGCCTAATGCCCTATTTCTCAGCATGCTACTTGCTTCTACAATAACAAACAAGCAGACATTTTTTGAGAGCGATGTTAACAATGGTTAAAGCAGAAACTCCCTTATATATGCGTAAACCTTTTGCTTCTAGTATATTTTTTAAAAAAGATTTTATTTATTCATTTGACAGACAGAGATCACAAATAGGCAGAGAGGCAGGCAGAGAGAGAGGAGGAAGCAGGCTCCCTGCTGAGCAGAGAGCCCGATGGGGGGGCCCCATCCCAGAACCCTGAGATCATGACTTGAGCTGAAGGCAGAGGCTTAACCCACTGAGCCACCCAGGTGCCCCCACTATGGAGCTTTTAATAGTCTGCCCTCAAGGTGCTATTTCTGCTGTGGTGCCTAGCAGCCCTCTCAAAGCCAGGGAACGCTTGCGGGCTGGGATGGTCTTTCCGGGTGTAAACAGGAAGAGGCTACAGCCCCAGTTATTCAATCAAACCCTAATCAACGCGTTGCTCTGGGGTAGTTTGGCGGTATGATTCAAGTCCACAGATAGGAAGCTTATCCTAGACAATCTCGGTGGGCCTCGTTAAATCAGTGGAAAGTCCTTAAGAGCTGTACTGAGGATTTCCTGGTGGGGAAGGTGTGCTTATGACCTGTGGTTTCCAGTCCTGTCCTGAAGCTACAGCTGCTCTTCCCCACGGCCTGGCCTTAGATTTCGGACCTGTCGAACCCCCACAATCACATAAGCCAATTGTTTGCAATGTCTCTTAACATATCTCTCCTGTTGGCTCTGCTTCTCTGCCTGAGTCCTGACTGATACAGAAATCTGTCCACTAATATCAAACTCTCTCATCTCAGGCTTAGCTCCTCACTCCTGCCTCCCACTTAAGATGTCTTGGGACACATGACCACTGCACTGGGAGTGGTCCTGCCCACCATGGTGATTCTGGGAAAGCCACGGTTGCAAAAATGGTCAGTTCGCAGGCTCAGAATGTTTGTCTTGTGGTGGAATCTCAGGATTCATGAGGTTTCAAGGTCCCCATCGTTCACTGTCCTCAGCTTGAAGTGGGGTCTCCAGCAGTACCTATGGGGGATGGGTGTGTATGGTGCTTATTTGGTTTTGGGTGCCAAGGACTCTCCGAGTTCTCAGTTCTGGGAAAAAATGCTCCAGACTTCAGAATTCTCATTTTGGCAGGCTTTCTGAGCCAACATACAGCTTTGTTTTAGTCTGGATTTAGAACTCATGACTGACTTAGGGGCACCTCATGAGTTTCCCTGAGATGCTGGCATTGGCAGAGGACCTGTGACGGCAGCTCGTACTGCATCCAGCGCCTGACCCCTCTGTTCCCGGCCTGACCTTGGCTGTTACAAGGGAATGGGGCGTGGCTTCCCAAGTCACTTGCTGAAACCTTACCCCTCAGGGTGGCTGCTTTGGTGGGAAGGCTTCTAGGATGTAATTAAGGTTGAATAAAATCATAAGGGTGAGGTCTTACTCAGAACTGGTGGCTTTAGAAGAGGAGGAGAAGTCTCTGTCTGTCTCTCACTCCCTCTCCCAAGTCTCTGAGGAAAAGCCATGACACACGCAGCGAGAAGGGGGGACGTTTGCACGCCAGGAAAACATTCACTCAAATCTGACCATGCTGACACTTTGACCTTGGACTTCCAGCCTCCAGAACTCTGGGGAAATAAATTTCTCTTGTTGAAGACATTCCATCTGTGGTATTTCGTTAGGGCAGCCTGAACGAACCGTGACAGGACTGACTGTAGTAAATTCGGGAGCCATTGATTTTAGGGCCAATGGCCCTTAAGGACCATTTATTGTTATTGTTACTTTTTCCTGTTTAAGAAGAAGAATGAGTTTTTCACTAAGTAAAGTGGAACACACCCAAAACGATGAGCAGTACCGATCACTGATGAACAGTGTGTTGGAGCCCCAGACGTTTGCGGAATGGCCACACCAGTTGTAGAATATGTCTTATCGTGTTTCATGAAAGAATAAGAACGAGAGGGCCTGGACTCTATAATCACAGAAATCAAAGCAGCTGAACAAGAGTAGTTAACATGTAACACCTTCAAATTTAATTTGAACACCCTTTGGTGTTTTTTGAAGTTGTGAGTCTACTTACCACATCCTGGCCAAAAAGCACTGTGTGAGAATTCTGCTCTCTGGGAACAAAGCACTGAATGCAGGATGTTTCCAATGCTTGGGGACAGCTCCCGTACCTACAGCTCGAAGATCACCTCCCCCAGACTTGACAAACCCTAAGCTAGAGTCCCCGGGTCTGCATCTGGATGGATCTGGCTTGACATCCTATTTGCCTTGAACTGGTGGTCATTTGAAAGTCCCAGGTTTTGCATTTTTCAAACAGGGATGATAACAATGGCCTTGGGGTCGGGCTTAGGCTAAGTAGGAAGTATTCTAGAAAGGGTGATGTCTGTGAAGTTCTTTGCACGACAGTCACTCCTGCAAATATTCTTACATACTGGGTGCTTCTGTTTATTACCATGGAGAAAGATGCCCCAACCTAACAAATCTCCAAACTTTCTGGTCACAAACCCTAATCCATCCCTTGTGAATCTGTTTTAAGGCTGTGTAGTGAATTCACTCATTTGCTCATGGGAAATGGGTTTATTTATAATGATATGTATGGTCACGACTTCCATAGACACAGTTCCTAGTTTTTGGAAGAGGAACACATTGCACATAGATTTAAAGGGTAAATTCGATTGCCAGAGAGACATCTAGGAGCAGCTGCTATAATTCTGATGTCCACATGTCAGATTTAGAAAGGGGCCGGGCAGGAACATGTGCCTTCAGCGTCGGGAATTTGATTTATGCAAAACACAAACAGGAGCCGTGGGACTGGGGAATAGCTCCTCATGGATTCAGGACCTTGTTAAAATTTTTTTAAAAAATCACTAAATGGAAGATGAATTAAGCTGTTTGATCTGTTTCAAAAACTGGTATTAAAATCAATACATTCGGCTTTATTCTTTTTCTCTTCTTAAGTTACAGTGTTTTATTTTTGGATAACATAACATATCCCCAGAAACGAGTATTTCTCATATATCTTGGAGGATATAAAAGGTAAGCTAGAAAATACAACTGGATAAGTTTTCAGCTGCAAAGATTATATTTAAGCAATGAAACAGATCACAAGACCAAAACAAATTTTAACCAAGTATTGAAAAATCTCAAATTACATATACATCTATATGTATGAGTCTAGATGTCTGTCTATCTAGGGAGAAAGACTGAACCCTACAAAATTTCAGTTTTTAGGTCACTAAGTGTGAAATATAAGAAATTTCAGAGTTCCCCCTAAAAAAAGTGTGTGTGTGTGTGTGTGTATACACAGAATAAAGAAAAATGTGATTATAAGGTTTTCTGTCACCCTTTACTTGATTTGCTTGTATTTAAATGATTTATTCCTGCAGCCATATTCTTGCATCCAAGCAAGACCTTGGTATGAAAGCAGAGTTGCCTGGGACACCTGGTTGGCGAGGTGGGTTGAGCATCGGGACCTTGGTTTTGCTCAGGTTGTGACCTCAGGGTTGTGGGACTGAATCCCTGCATCAGGCTCAGTGCTCAGCCAAGGGCTCTGCTTGAGTCTGTCTCCCCCTCTCCCTCCATCCCTCCCCCTGCTCCAAAATAAATAAATCTTAGAAAACGAAACAACCGGAGAGTTGCAGCACTAGTCACGTTCCCACTACACACGTGTCGGACTCGTTCCTAGACCCAGTTAAATGCTTCAGTGCTAATTTTAGCACTTGCCTCTATGGAGTATTATTATTTTTAAAAAAATTTAAATCTTTGATGAGTTTCAGATCCTAGAAGGAATGCCTATTTGTTGCAGCAAGTGGACAACACGGCATGAGAGTGAATAAAGGCAAGGTTCGTCCTCTCTCCTTGTCCTGCCTGCCTTCAAGTCCGGACGAAGGCATCTCTGTTTTTCCGTATGACCCTCGTGGCCTCCCTCCCTTCCTTCTGCTTTTATCTTCTGGCTGCCTTGCTCTGCAGGGTGCCAGGACTCCTGTGGTTTGCGGCAGAGCTAGGCTTTATCCAGGTCGCAAAGGTGACAGGGCAGGCCAGCTCATGTCCCCCTTTCATTCTTGCGCGTCACACTTGACAGTAATGTTTGCAGGAGTTTCCTAGTTGACAGACATCACGCCCTGCCTCCCGTCCCCATGTTACCGTTTCTCCCCCGGTATCCGGCCGCTCTATTTCTGATCTCATCATCTAGTAAATGTGTCTTCTTATCACTCACAAAACTGGACAAAACGAGGCTGAGTTACTTGGTATTCCGTCACTCATCAGAATCACCCAACGTGTTTGCCAAACACTCACTCTTGGGTCCCACCCCTAGAATTTCGGAGTCGGTAGGTCTGGGGGTGGCGAGGACACCCCGGAATTTGTATTTCTAGTAAGCTCGCCGGGGACGCTGATATTGGTCATTTGGGGACTGTGCCTTAAGAACTATAGGTCTCCATCATTTCTGAATGTCCTTAGGTTCTGACCATTTGTGATTGGGAATAACATTAGTGGTCACTGTCATTAATTGCCAATGAAACGGTAATTTCGCACTTCTGATGAGGACTAAAATGGCCAATGCTCATGTTCCAGCCACCAGCATCTTCTGACCAGGTCTGCCTCGAACTTGATATGACTGCCACATTGGTTCTGGTTTCCATTTAAATATATGACGAACTTGAATGTCTAGTGTTTACATTTTAGAAATCTGTAGAGACATGAAAGCCAATTTGCATGCGATTGGATTCCTGAATGAGCTTGTCATTTAACATATTAATGTTCCAGAATAACCTGCCTAGTGGTGTGAATCACCTACGCTGCCTTGTAAAATATTGATCCTTACGGCTGATGATAATGGGACTACAGTGATTGATCTGTGGGACTTATACTCTAATTCTGGATCTCGGAAAATTAAGCAAAAAAATAATTTATTTGGGCTGTGTAGCTCATATTTAGTCAGGGGAAGTGGCCACAAAATTTATGTTTATCTATTATTCTGCTAGGTTGATGGGTTCTGAGGGAAATAATCCTATTTTCTTGCTTAATAAATACAGGGTAAGCTCATTAATTACACTGAGATTAGTGTGGCATTTAGTGCAGACACTAAAAAGTGCACTGCATTGAGTATTTGACCTTTTACATTATTAAAACTTAAAATGGGCTAAAATTTAACATGCAGCAAAAATCCAAAAATAGAATTAGCATGCTTCTGAAAGTTTTTATATTTTATTCACCTGCTTTCCAATAAGAATTTATTGGCAGCAAAATCATCTAAGATAACACAAATAAAATAATTTTTTAAAACTATGAATACCATTAAACATCTCCTTTATTATAATAATTGTAATTCTGTTTGGTTCGTGCTCTACTTGGGCTCTACTTTGGTTAGAGGATTAAAAACAGCCCAGGTAAGAAACCCATTTAAGTGAGATGACAGATTTTCATCTAAAACTTTGAAATACACCCAAGAGACCTTGAAGGAAAAGTAAACAGTAAAAGCACACGACCTAATTTTCCTTTTCAGTACACACACACACACAACATAGTTTTAAAAACCAAATAATTAATAATTAAGGGAAGTTATTATAAAATCCATTCCCTTCATAATAAAATGAAAAACCTGTTTGAAAGGGCAGACAGCATTCAGATTACTTTTCTTAATAGTTTCTTCATATATTTGTACCCTAAGACATTTCAATTAAGCTCCAATCCTTTAATCAAAGCTTTAAGAAAATGTGTGTTGCTTGTTAACTGACAATTTGCAGGCATTATCATATACATGCTTTATGTAAATCAGGATTTATTTGGGAGGAAATCTGCTTGGAAATACCAGGACCTGCTTGGCATTTTTCTTTTGTTTCCCTACGTGTGTATGAGAGGTCCCTTAACAGTGTCACGGTTTTATGTAGTATTGAATGAAGCCTACTGAGCTGTGGAAACACGGTTGGTCAAAATTACGGCCCCACCTGCTTCGCATGTGTATATGCATTTTAATATCTATTTTTCAAAGGGCTACATCTATTTTATTTTGCATGGATTATTCTATCAATATTATCTCTTGGATCATTACTTCTCGTCCCTTACTTCTTTCATGGAAACCTCTCAGTGACTTTGAAGAGCACCTTCAGACCCTTGTCCTCATAGCTTCATCTTCCATGACAGGACAAACGGACATAAAGTCACCTGTGTCCGTGCTCTGAACTCTTGCCCTCAGTATGTCTAGCTCTGTTAGAGAACAAACCGTAAGGGAAGGGGCTGTGTCTCCCTCCGTGCTGTCTGAGCTCGCTTACTGAGAGAAGCTCATCCCAATAATCGTGCAGTGAGTGGGGTTCGAACCGCTCCGCGTAGAGACTCCGTGTTGATAGCGAAAGTCTACAGAGTGAGGTCTGCCCTACGGTGAGGCCCTTGTTTTACCTTACTTCTAGAGCAGAAACTGTGACCCTGCTCCTTTGTTAAATTTCTCTGGTCTTTATTTGTATCCAACCCTGCAGACACTCCCCTCAGTAGATACCTGAAGTCAAGGTTAAAGAAAATGTGACTTCTGCATAACACCAATCCCAACTGGTGGTCCGTGTTGATATTTGAGATGGTAGAGCAGGCCTATATGTGAATATGAAAAACCTGGGCTTAAGGTTTCCTGAGGAGGCTTAAGAAGTAGCTTGGCTTCTGGTTATAGGATGAGTAAGTCCTCAGGCTATCTATGACAGCAGGGCACCCACAGCTACCAGTACTGCACTGTATGCTGGGAAGTTGCTAAGACAGTAGATCGTACCAAAAAAAAAAAAATATATATATATATATACACACACACACACACACACACATATATACATATATGTGTGTATATATATATATCTGTGTTAAATAGCAAGATAAACAAAACAAAACAAATTTTAAAAAACCTCCACAAACAGGAAGCATAATCTAAATGTGTGACAATGGGAGTTGATTGTATCAATTATGTTACTGACATCATGCCTAGAACATTCTGTAGCCATTATAAATGATTGTACAAAAATATTAATGACCTGAGAGAATACCCACGACATACTGCTAAGGAAAGGCGGTTTAAAAAGGCAATTAAAGGTATGATTCACTGAGTTAAAAAAAAAAATCAAAGTAAGCAAAACTAAACAAAAATGCTTGACATATCTTTCTATCTAAATATTAACACAATTCTCCCTGGGAGATGAGTATAAAATTTTTATTTTATTCTCATTTTATTCTTAGTGATCTTCCCCCCCCCCAAATTTCCTTCAATCTATGCATTATTTGAATCAGAAGTATTTGTAAATTTGGGACGTCTGGGAGACTCAGCCGGTTAAGCGGCTGCCTTTGGCTCAGGTCATGATGCCAGGGTTCTGGGATCAAGCTCCAGTCAGGCTCCTTGCTCAGCAGGGAGCCTGCTTCTCCCTCTGCCTGCCACTCCCCTTGTTTGTGCTCTCTCAGTCTCCAGCAAATAAATAAATAAATAAAATCTTAAAAAATAGTATAGTCCTAAAATATGCCAGATTCAGTTTATTGCTTAAGCAACTTCCCATTTGCCCTTTTGTCCTTGTGATAAGAATCCATAATGGGAGGGGCACCTGGGTGGCTCAGTGGGTTAAGCCTCTGCCTTCAGCTCAGGTCATGATCCCAGGGTCCCGGGATCGAGCTCCACATCGGGCTCTCTGCTAGGCAGGGAGCCTGCTTCCCTTCCTCTCTCTCTCTGCGTACTTGTGATGTCTCTCTCTCTGTCAAATAAATAAATAAAATCTTAAAAAAAAAAAAAAAAAACCATTCAGTTCCTAAAAAAAAAAAAAAAGAATCCATAATGGGAATCTTTTGATCACAATGAAGTTAGGATTTCCCCTTTACCAAGGAGAGACATAATGATAATAAGCAAATCATAGCAGTTCCCTTTATCTTTGCCACGGACTTCTTTTTCCAGCCTCCCTTGCAGCAGGGATGCCCATAGGTCAAACTTCTGGCCCATGGTATATACGTCTCTATGGAAATTCTGGAAAGAGTTCCTTACTGATTAAAAAATAATAAGCCCCCAAAGAAAAATTTTTTGTGTGTTCCTCCTGCTACATTTCTTGAAAGGGAACATGATGCCTAGAGCTACAGCAGGTATTGTGAGCATGCGCTATAAACATGAGGGTGCAAAGGAAACACGCCAAGACCAGTAGACTAGAGGCTTTCTTCCCTGGCGGTAGCCAAACCCTCTTCTACCTCATTGTAAGTACACTCCGATTGCATTTAGGGTTCACGTGGATAAACCAGGATGGTCTCCCCATCTCAAGAGCCTCAACTTCGTCACTCCTGCAATGTCCCTTTTGCCGTGCAAGGTAACTCATTCACAGGTTCTGGGGACTGGCATGCGATGTAGACATCTTGCGGGAGACACCCTACAGCCTCTCGCAGAAGCCTCAGACAAGTCAGTGAGAATAATCCTGGTATGAGTCCTTTTGTGTTCCACACTTTACCCTCAGACATCAAAAATGAAGAATGAAAGAGAACATTTAGGTGACAACGCATTTACTCACTTAATATTTGTATCCTTATGTGATCAATACCATAGGTATTATTCTCATGTGACAGATGAAGGTAACAAAGCACGGAGAGGTTAAAAAACTTGCCTCAGATCATAATGCTTGTACGTGCAGAGCAGATTTCTCACCCTAAACAGAAACCCCCACTTTTCATCTGGGCCACCTGCCACGTCGACATTTTGGAGCTGCAGTTTCATGGGCTGCTGGGAGGGTGTGGTTGAACGAGATGCCAGCCGTTATTTCACGTTCTAAAGCGTGGGGATCTTTCCAACCCAAGTATGTAAGCATTTTGCCCAAGGAGAACAATTCCAAAGGCATGTCTGTTATATCAGCACCATCATTAAAACGGACACCTCCAAAGTCATGATTCCTTGGGAAGAGTGTTGTGGTGGGAAACAGCCGCACGTTGGAAGTGCGGACTTCAAGACATGAGGAATGACCTTCCTACACTGTCCAGAATGAAGGAACTGCGCGGATGTTAAAACCAAGAGGCCCGGTTAAATGACAGACTTGTGATAATGAGCCGCTGTAAAAAGGAAGCCCTGTGTCTTAGAGGCTGTTTGCACACATGCATTTTAAAATCCCAGCATCCCGAAGCAGCCCTCAAATAGAGGAAGTCTGGAGAAGAGAAAATAATCACATGAAGCTTTTTCCCCCAAATCATCAATTCTGACAAAATAAAGTAACAAGGCTTTTTGTGTTCCGGCAAGCCTATCAGACATGGGTACAGATAAAGCACATTGGCTGAGTCAGTTTAATAATAGCACTTAATTTCTTCCCCAGAAACAACGGGCAATTTCTGAAGCATAAGTGATTTCTGAAAAGAGGCGAAATAGATGTAGAAATGATTTAGTTTCTTTGTTATAAGCAATTTGAAAATATAATGGGGAAGAGCAGAAACTAAACATAATATAGAACACATTTTAGAAATCTCATTTAATGAGAAGCCACTCACTAAGGACCTAAGAAAAAGGTTAAAAGACTTTGAAATTAAGGAAAGTCATAGATTAGTGGCTCTAGACTCCATTTACTGTTTCGGTGCCATTGGAAGAGAAAGCCACACCGAATAGCTCGAATCTTTGTGTTTTTACCGCACATACAGGACCAAAGGAAAACTAAAAATAGTTAACAAAACAAAACAAAACAAACAACTCCATAAAGAGAAGCTAAAGTGCCAATGTTTCTTTCCTGCTGCTTTCAATTTCTTGCCTTAAAATTGTATGTAGCGGGAGTGGACTCCCGCCCCTTGAAAGACAGCTATGATAATTACTTTCATTTGCTTTTATGCTATAGGAGAATGGTTTGGAGAATGAAGTCGCCGTGAGGTGTGGAGGGTTTTCCAGCGGAAGGCCCCTGAGCCTGGAAGCACGGAGGCGTGCGGGACCTGGGTCGGGGGGCGCGGTCATTAGGGTGCCACACAAATGGCTGACTTTCAGGATGCAACCACACCTCACACGTTATTAGGCTGCCGTCTTCCAGAGAAGACTGAAGCAGCCTGATTGTTCAAGACACTGATTCGGCACGAAGAAACCATTCCAGTGAAGTCTCGTGGCCAGAGCTTGTTGGTGAGGTCCTCTCAGGGACAGGCCTACCTACGTGCGGGGGGCACTTCCTGACCTTGGAGGCCAGGAAGGAGGAGGATGGAGGCATTCGAGCAGCGCTAAAGAAGGATGTGTACCTTTCCTTTTCTGTGGAGGCAGATGGAGAAACCCTTCCCACCTTTTTTGCTTTTCTGGAATGGGCAACTTCAGGGATTTCACGAAGAACTCCCCACGCCCATTGTTGGCATTTCAGGCCACAGGCCAAGTCAGAGCGAATGACCTCATTTATTTACAAAACAAGGCTAGGTGTTCCCTGATTTAAGAGACCTGAACTTTCTCCTCTAGTGTCCACCATATCGCTGTTGACAAACAAAGCTCTTAAAAAGGTAAGAATTTCTAAAAAAAAAAAAAAAAAAGGTAAAAATTTTTAATTTTGTGACAGCTGAATGGATCCTGGAAGAACAAGAGAGAAGCGTGTAAAATGTCAAGTGAAGAAGGGTTTCCTTTCAGCTCACAGCTCCAATGTCTTGCCTACAGGTCGCTGTATTAGTAATAATAGAATTTCATGATTTTTTTAAAAAGATTTTTTTATTTATTTACTTGACAGAGAGAGAGAGAGAGAGAATCACAGGGAGGCAGAGAGGCAGGCAGAGAGAGGGGGGAAGCAAGGCTCCCTGCTGAGCAGAGAGCCCGATGCGATGCTTGATCCTAGGACCCTGAGATCATGACCTGACCTGAAGGCAGAGACTTTAACCCACTGAGCCACCCAGGTGCCCCGGGTTCAAGTATTTTTAAAAAGATTTTATATATTTATTTATTTGCTTACTTAGAGTCTGAGCTGGGGGAGGAACGGCGCGGGGGGGAAGAGAGAGAATCTCAAGGAGATTCACCCTATGTGGGTGCAGAGTCTGGACACGGGGCTGCATCTCAGGACCCTGAGATCAGGACCTGAGTCGAAACCGAGAGCTGGACACTCAGCTGACTGAGCCACCCAGGGGCCCCTGGGGTTCATGACTTTTATTATTGTACTTGACTCTATACAAGCCAATGACTTGCTAAAAGGTTCTATCTTGCACATTAGAAAACAGGGACAATTGTAGTTAAGTTTTCTGCCCATGACTGCATAGCAAGCCCTCCAACAAAGGTGGTTTGGCCCCAAAACTCATGCTCTCATCTCCTCTGCTGTGAAGGTAACAACAGGAAGAAGTAGAAGCTAAATAACATAAAGTAAAATGCTTGTCTCTCTCACCTCAACATTTAGAAATGGCAACAAGCAGAATTTTTCTTTGAAAACATATTTGAATGTGCAAACACTATATCATTACTACAGCTAATTTTTCATAAAGACCTAATTATTTTAGAGCACTTTTAGCTCCACAGCAAAACTGGGGGGAAGATTCCCCATATATCCTTTGCCCTTACACAGCCACAGCCTACCCCATAGTCAACCTCACCCACTGGGGTTAGATTCATTACCACAGGTGAACCTACAATGACACATCATTATCACCCAGAGTCTGTTGTTTGCTCTATGGTTCACTCGATGTGGACCTTCTATGGGTCTGAACAAATGTATAAAGATATACCCAGCATTATAGTATCATACAGAATATTTTCCATGCCCTCAATATCCTCCTTGCTCTTCCTATTCATTCTTCCTCCTCCCAAACCCTGGAAACCACTGATCCTTTTACTCGAGTTTTGTCTTTCACAGAATGTCATAGAGTAGGAACCATAAGGATGTAGTCTTTTCAGACTGGCTTCTTTCACTTAGTAATACGCATTTGAAGTTCTCCCGTCTATTTCATGGCTTTGTAGTTCATTTCTCTTTAGCACTGAGTAACATTCCATTGTCTGGATGCACCACCATTGACTTATCCATGCATTCACTCACTGGGAGCATCCTGGTTGCTTCAAGTTTCGTCCATTATAAATAAACCTGCTACAAAAATCTGTGTGCAGATATTTGTGTGGACATAAGCATTCACTTCTCTTGGGTAAATATCAAGGGGCACAACTGCTGGATCCTATGGTAGGAGTATGTTTAGTTTTGAAAGAAACTGCCAAGCTGTTTTCCAAAGTGGCTGTACCATTTTGTACTCCTACCAGCAATGAATGAAAGTTCTTGTCATTTCATGTTCACACCAGCATTGGCTGTTGTTGAAATTCTGGAGTTTGGCACCCTAACAGGCGAGTGGGAGCATCTCATTGTTTTCTAATTTGCATTTCTCTGATGACATCAGATGGGGCATCTTTTCACAGGCTTATTTGCTACATGTATACCTTCTTTAGTGAAAGTCTGTGAAAATCTTCAGATCATTTCTTAATCTAGCTTTTTTTCTTATTGTTGAGTTTTAAGAGTTCTTTTTGAATTTTTTTTTTTAAAAGACTTTATTTATTTGACAGAGAGGCAGAGATTACAAGTAGGCAGAGAGGCAGGCAGAGGAAGAGGGGGAAGCAGGCTCCCTGCTAAGCAAGGAGTTTGACGTGGGGCTCGATTCCAGGACCCTGAGATCATGACCTGAGCCGAAGGCAGAGGCTTAACCCACTGAGCACCCAGGTGCTCCTCTTTTTTAATTTAGATAACGATACATTATCAGATGTATCTTTTGTAATTTTTTTCTCTTCACTGTCTCTCACTGAGCAGAAATTTCTAATTTTAACACGTCTGTGCCATTTATAAATGATTGTCAGTTTATCTGGGTATAAAATATTTGGCTTATAATTTATTACTTTAAGTATCTCAACAACACTAATTCTTTTTTTTTCCAGAATAATATATTGCTGTCTAAAACTCAAACAATCAATTTTTACATTTAATGATTTTTTTAAAAAGAGTTTTATTTATTTATTTACTTGACAGACAGAGATCACAAGCAGGCAGAGAGACAGGCAGAGAGAGAGAGAGAGGAGGAAGCAGGTTCCCCGCTGAGCAGAAAGACCGATGTGGGGCTTGATCCCAGGACCCTGGGATCATGACCCGAGCCAAAGGCAGAGATTTTAACCCACTGAGCCACCCAGGCGCCCCATTTAATTATTTTTTTACATGCAAGTCATATGCTTTCTTTTTCTGCCTACATGTCTAAAAGATTTTTTTTTCTTTAAAGTTTAGTAATTTTAATAGAATATGGCACCATGAATTGATTTCTCTTTATTATTTCAAATTTAATTTCAAACAAATGAAAGAACAATTATTATTCCTATTTCAAAATACTTGTTTCAGTTTTTGGAGTCTGTCTAGATACAAAATAACACACAGTGTCTGACTGCATTTGTGGAATTCCAAGAACAAGTTAAACATTTAGATTTTGTGATAACAGAGATCAAGAAGTGATTGCTTGAGGGTGGTGGAATTTGACTGGAAAGATACACAAGTGAGCTTTATGAGGTGATGGCGATGTTCTGTATCTTGTTTTAGGTAGTGGCTATATGAGTGTAATTTCAAACCTCAAAGATCTGAACTTACTATCTAGGCATTTTATTGTACATAGATTATAACTCAATAAAAAATAAATTGTATGGGAAAACAAAAATAATAAGTCAATCAAGTTGGTTGATTGTGGGAAACTATATAAAACTTCAGAGTATAAACTGATGAAAATCTAAATCAAGAATCATCATATTTAAAAAGGGAAATTTCATAGGGGCCACAGCTGTCTTATTCTGGTTCACTACTGCCTGTGGGAATAAATATTTGATGCAGGAGTGAACAAAAAGAAGAAAGGAATACGAGACAGTGATGGGCCTTGTGAAGCTGTAAAAAGATATTGCATCCTAACAGAGAATACACTCCAGGTAATACTATTTGTAGTAATAAAAAACAGTGTCATAGAAGAAAAGAGATGTTATAGTAGTTCAAAAAGGAAGAGAGGACACCCAGCTGGGGGCTGGTGATCCACTTGTCTTAGTAGAGTAGTAGATAACCAACCCATTTACAGAGACTTGTACTAACAGTGAACTCGGGAGCACTGTTGGGAGTGTGAACTGGTGCAGCCACGTTGGTATGGCAATTCCTCAAAAAATCAACAATAAAACTATCACATGATCAGCAATTCCACATGACTATTTACCTTAAGGAAACAAAAACCCTAACTCAAAAAAAAAAAAAATGCATCCCCGTGTTTATCATGGCATTATTTACAATAGCCACGACACGGAAGCAACCTACGCATCCACTGATCAATGAATAAAGAAAATGTGGTATGTATCTACACAGGGAAACATTATGTAGCCATCAAAAGAAGAAAAGCTTGCCATTTGATGCCACATGGATAGACCTTGAAGGCGTTATGCTAAGTGAAATAAGTGAGATGGAGGAAGGCAACTACCATATGATTTCACTTATATGTGGATCTAATTTTAAAAACTGAACTCATGGATTCAGAGACTCTTCCGGTTGGTGGTTGGAGATTGGGTGAAATGCTTGAAAGAGGCAAACATACCAAATTCCAGCTATAAAATAAGTAAGTCATGGGACGTAATGCACAGTATGGTGACGACAGTTACTAATACTGTACTGCGTATTTGAAAGTTGCTGGGAGAGTAGATATTAAAAGTTCTCATCACAAGAAACACAAATTTGTAACTATGTGTGGTGACGGATGTTAACTAGAGTTATTGTGGTGATCATTACACAATATATACAAATACCAAATCATTATATTGTACACCTGAAACTAATATAATGTATGTCAATTATATCTCAATAAATAAATGGGTACATAAATAAACAAAAGTTAGCTCATTAAAATCTTTTGAAAATTAGTATATTAAAATATTTGATGGGACGCCTGTGTGGCTCAGTGGGTTAAAGCCTCTGCCTTCAGCTCAGGTCATGATCTCAGGGTCCTGGGATGGAGCCCCCATTGTGCTCTCTGTTCAGCGGGGAGCCTGCTTCCTCCTCTCTCTCTCTCTGCCTGCCTCTCCTCCTGCTTATGATCTCTCTCTGTCAAGTCAATCAATAAATAAAAATCTTAAAAAAAAATTTGAGCGATTTTTTCCCCCTTGCACTAACTAGGGGACTCTTGCCTCTTTTGTTTCTTTACATTCTGCCTTAATGTATAAAGGTAGTTTTTAAAAAGAGTAATAGCATTTCAAGATGTTAATATCCTGAAGATACATTCTGACAACTTTCTAGGTTTCCCCAATGAAAATGAAAAAGCTTTAAGAGTCACCTCAGTAAGTGAGACGTGGCTTATATTACATGTGGTAAGTAGTTCTCGGGTACGTGGGACAAAAAGATAAAACAAGCGAGCGATGATACACACTTTCCGGCTTGTTGGTCTATTTTTCTCACACTCAGTGTGGGTTCAGTGGGTAATGTTATCTGACCATAGGGATGGAGGGTTACATTCTTACAGAAAGGATATAACTCTTTTCTCACAGAATCTTAGAAGAATTATAGCAGGATAATGCTAGCAGGTAATTATTATTTAAATTGTATTTCTTCCTCCTTTCAATGGGTTAGCATTAGGGACCTGTCCCTTGGGGTAGGTTTTGTGCAGCTGTGAATCTTTTCTGATAAACATGGACAATTATGTCTACTGGGAGATAAATTAAGAATTGGAAATACAAGATTAATCTCTATGAGATTACTGAATCAACAGGTGCAATTTCTGGAAAGAGTAATCACCATAGCCCAGTTGAGTCAGGTCATGAGGTAAGAGCCATTTCCAAGATTTTACTAAAAAAACATCCACATGGACTCAAGATGCTTTTCATCTGAACTGTTCTCTGCTCGGGACATCACCCTCTGGAGGGGCCATGCACCATCAAATGGCTTCAATAGTCCAGGCTGCCGAGAAACATGCAATGAGAAGGACAAGCCATTGTGACCCAGAGTCTTGCCACTGGCTTGATGGTCCAGGGTTCTGACTGTGCTTTTCTCCTCTGGAAGAGCATTTAGACCTTAATCCAACGTGTGCACTTTCTAAATTCATGCATGATAGGGACTTTCAACAAGCTGCCAGGGACTCGAATCTTTCTAGAGACTTTATTTAGGGAGCAAGATTGGTCTCTTTTGAAATCGATCTGTGTCCCATGTTGTCGCACTGGACTTTTAAAGCCACGTGTGTTAGCGTTTGTCAGTCTCCGACAGACAGCTACCATCAACGACGGTGTCGTTTTCTGTTCTGAGAAGGCTGGCATAGACGTGAAAGCCTAACACGGGGATTGCCGGCTTTTCTGCCAGATCCACAGGTTAGACGCACAAATATTCAAAGAGATTAATTAGCACTGAGGGGCAGGGCAAGGAGGGCATTTGGGGAAGGTCCTCACAGACACTTTCACAGCAAAGGCTCTCCCTTATGTGCAGTGGCAGAGTTTGGACGAGGGGAATGGTGGACGTGGATCGCAGCACTCGGGGAAAGCAAGTCAAGCTCCTCCGTGTGTTTCCAGGACTTTTCTCGGGAATTCTTCCACACGTCCTGTCCTCCTGTTCTAGGCTCCCTTCGAAGCGAGAACCTTGGTTGACATCCATCTCTGCCTAACGTGGTCACTGGGCCTCCGTCCACAGCCGGCTTTCCCTGCACTGTCCACGGCCCAGGTAATTGCTCTGACATTTCATTTCTCTTCTCTGAAAGAAACATTCAGGCAGAAAGCTCACTCTTCTAGAAAGTGCCCCAGGCCCTCGGTTGCTGGGTGATTGCAGTTCACAGCTCGCTGGCTAAGCTCTTCCCCTGGCCGAGGCCGGCTTTCCAGTGTGATTCCTCAGAGGAAAAATGAGCCTGAGCAGACACACAGAGTGGTTTCTCTCTTCTTCCCCACTTGTTAGGAGGTGGTTAAAAGAAGATAAAGCTTCTCATTAAAGACCTTTGCTTGGAGGGCAGCAAGACAGTCTACTTATCCCGCCTGCCAACGGGTCAGATTCCCAGATGTGCCGTGGAGAAGGGAATCGGTCTGTGGAATGAACGATCTTCTGATGCGGGAGGCCTGGCTCTTGGCCTCGCCCACCGTGGGCGCCCTGCGAGCATCCCGTCGGCCAGTACGCACCGTCGGGAAGTGGCCCTTGTTCTCACCTTAAGCGATGCTGCTCCGAGCTTTTTGTCTTTATCTCTGCTTTCTCTGACAATTGGGTCACGCTGTCTTTCAGTGTGTCACTATTAAATTTTGCAAGATGTTTGTGACACTATTTCATAGGTCAACATAAATTCTTAGCACTCCAGAAACATCCCGATAGCCTGCACGTGGTTTAGGAGACTGAAGGATTTCTGGAGCCCTGTAAAACGTGATCGGAAGGAGGTAGATAGAAGGTCCGGCCGTTCTGAGGCTTCGCTGACCTTGGCTGTCCTCTGGTATGTATTTTACAAGACAGATCTCCAGTCCAGAGAGGGGAAGCAACAAGTTGCTTGCCCAAGGTTACAAAAGCAGTTAATGACAGAACTGGAATGAAAACTCAGGTTTCTTGACACCCAGAATAAGGCGCCTCCACATTGTGTCTATCGATCTGATGAATGTAGTGAGAGAGTAAAGTTACTCCCCTTATCTGGCTTATCTGTTCTGAAATTCAGAGTAGACGTTCCGGTCTGTGATGTATGACGTCATGACTTCTCCTGCAGAAAATCCAAAGCCTGAGAAGCACTTCATTTAGAGAAACGGTAACACTGGATTTTAGAACTGAAAAATCACAATGATGAAAACCACCACACTTTGCCAGATTTGAAAATAGACCTCCGTTTTCTGCATTTTGACACTAACGCGTGCCTGTACTAGGGACAGAGTGCTTACCCAGAATACCTCCGAAAATATTCATTTTTGCAGAAACTGAGCTAATATTCTTATTTCCTGAAGGATTATTTACCCAAATGATCAAGGACAACAAAACCTGGGTGAGCAGGTAACATGCTGTGATTATAAGGCTTCCAGAACTGGGTGTTCTTATTCTCTGTGGGGCGGGAGGGGTGTCTCTTGCAAACCAGGACCTGGTTCACAAAAGCAATGCAAGACTGCATCGCGGCACATATTGCTAAATATAGACAAGCCAGATCCAAATATCACCCATATTGTTTTTTTCTTAAAGATTTTATTTATTGGGGCACCTGGGTGGCTCAGTGGTTTAAGCCTCTGCCTTCGGCTCAGGTCATGATCTCAGGGTCTTGGGATCGAGCCCCACATCGGGCTCTCTCAGCGGGGAGCCTGCTTCCCCCTTTCTCTAACTGCTGCTCTGCCTACTTGTGATCTCTGTTTGTCAAATAAATCAAATTAAAAAAAAGATTTGGTTTATTTATTTGAGAGAGAGAAAAAGAGAGCACAAGCAGCAGGGGAAGGGGCAGAGGGAGATGGGAAGCAGACAACCCACTGAGCAGGGAGCCCCACGTGGGGCTCAATCCCAGAACCCTGCGATCATGACCTGAGCCGAAGGCAGACGCTTAATCAACTGAGTCACCCAGGTTGAGTCACCCCAACTCCATATTGTTTTTTTAAAGGAATTTAAAGCATTCTTAAATAGAGTGCACTTTAATTAGGTAGCACAATCAATAATACGCACTTTATAGATTTTATAATGTGGTTCTCAAAAACACAGTAAATTCTTAAATTGCAGAGGTGCCTGGTGTTTCTTCAAGGGAATTAGGATGCACCTCTCCTTTGAGAGTGTCCATCATCACAGAGAACAGAACCCTCGGGGTGTGGCCTGGACTCTGCCTGGCTCCGAGGGACCCATCTCGTTACTCCACCCTTGTAACAAAAGCAAAGTCCCGGCGCTCTTTCCACCATAAGCACATGAAGTCAAGGGAGACAAGGAGAGTCTTTGCCTCTTAAACGTGGGGAGCACCTCCTCGGACTCACGTCACAGCCTCTCCGGATGGGCTCCCAGTTGTGTAGGGACCGTCGCGGCAGAGTACGTACTGGATTTAAGTGAAGAAGAAAAGTGATCTAACAATTTATTCTGCACTTGAGGCTCAAACAGCCTCAGCAGACATCTTTGGGATTAGCCGTAGACAGATGTGGAAAAAACTAGTTTTAATGCATTTAATCTGGTTAAACGTGAGTAGTAAGTGGATACAAATTTGTTAACAGAGATATTGGCCAAGTGGGTTATTATCAAGTTTTCTTGAAATGTGACTTTTAGCGACTCTGATGAGGTGTGTTTTGTTACTGTCCATTACCATTCCTACTGCACCAAACAGATGGAGAGTTAACGCTGTGTTTATTTAATTTTTAGGTTTTATTTATTTATTTAAGAGAGAGAGAGAATGAGAGAGAAAGTGCAAGAGGGGAGAGATCAGAAGGAGAAGCAGATTCCCCACCAGAAGGGAGCCCAACATGGGACTTGATCCTGGCACTCCAGGATCATGACCTGAGCCAAAGGCAGTTGCTTAACCAACTGAGCCACCCAGGTGTCTCCAAGCTAAGTTTGTTATAAAAGGATAAGTTTGGGGTATGTGGGTGGCTCAGTTGTTAAGTGTTTGCCTTTGACTCAGAGGTCATGATCCCGGGGGGTCCTTGATCAGCAGGGAGTCTGCTTCTCTACCTCCCGCTGCCCCTCCTTGTGTTCCCTCTCTTGCTGTGTCTTCCTCTGTCAAATAAATAAATAAAACCTTTTAAAGAAATAAAAGGATAAATTTGGTGGATCTAATATGCAACATGGTGATTGTAGTTAAGAAAGCTGTGTTATCTACCTGAAAGATGCTCAGAGAATAGCCTTAAATGTTCTCACCACAGAAACGACACGGTAATTGAGCGAGTTGTTGAAGGTGTTAGCTAATGCTGTGGTGGTCGTCATTTCTCAATATGTGTGTTTCAGATCAGCACGCATGTACGGCATATTTATGACACACACAATCTTATATTGCAATAAAAATATTTAAAAATAAGAGAAAGTGAAGACAGGTGTACAGTTAAACTAGTGGTTTCTCTTCCTTTGTGGGGTTGTTACAAAATATAGAGGCAGTAATTTATTTTTTTTATTGAAGAATACTTAAGATATTGTATTGTATTAGTTTATTTTTATATACATCATGAAATGGTCACCACAGCATCTGTCACTAAACAAAGCTGTTATAATACTATTGACTATATTCCCTATGCTGTATGAGATACCCTCATATTTAATTTATTTTGTAACAGGAGGACTGTACCTCTTAAGCCCCTTCATCTATTTCGTCCATACTCCCATCACCTCCTGTTTGGCAATCGTGTTTGTTCTCTGTATTTATGAAGCATTTCTATTTTGTTCGTTCACTTATTTTGCATTTAGATTCCACATCTAAGTGAGGTCATAGAGTACTTGTCTTTCTCTGGCTTCGTTCCCGTAGTATAACCCCTCTTGGACCATCCAGGTTGACACAAATTTCAAGGTGTCTTTTTTTTTTTTTTCTTTTACAACTGAATAACAAACCATTACATCTATATATATCTCACGTCGTCTTTTGATGGAGATTTAAGCTGCTTCTCTATCTTGGCTGTTGTAGATAACGCCGTAATGAACATAGGGGTACAAAGGTATCTTTAAATTAGTATTTTGCTTTCTTCAGATGAATACTTAGAAGTGGAATTGTTGGATCATACTGTATTTCTATTTTTAGTAATTTGAGGATCCTCCGTACTATTCTGCATCATGGCTGCACCAATTCACCATTTCTATCAACAGTTCTTCTACGTTGCCTTTTCAGGGTGGTTGGATGGCTCAGTTGTTTAAGTGTCTGACTTTTGATTTCGGCTCAGGTCATGATCTCAACGTTGTGAGATCGAACCCCGCATTAGACTCCATGCTGCGTGTGGCACCTCCTTAAGATTCTTTCTCTCCTTCTTCCTCTGCCCCCATCCTCTCTTTCTCTCCCCCCCCCAAAAAAAATAGAAGGACCCATTTCTCCACATCCTCAGCAACATTTGTTATTTGTTGTCTTTTTGGTAACAGCCATTTTGACAGGTGTGAACTGATATCTCATTGCAGTTTTGATTTGCATTTCTCTGATGGTTAGTGATATAGAGCATTTCACATGGTTTTTTCTATCTGTATATCTTCTGTGGAAAAATGTCTATTTAGGTCCTCTATCCATTTTTGAGTTGAATCTATCCATTTTTTTTGACATTGAGTTGTATGTGTTCTTTATATATTTTCAGATGTCAGCCCTTATTAGATATTATGATTTGCAAACATCTTCTCCAATTCTGTGGATTGCTTTTTTGTTGTTGTTGATGATTTTTTTCACTTACAAAAGCTTTTTAGTTTCATGCAGTTTCATTTATTTATTTTTGCTTTTGTTTTCCTTGCCTGAGGAGACACATCCAAGAAAATATGAAGACTAGTATGCAAGAGCTTACCACCCATGTTTTCTTCTAGGAGTTTTACACTTTTGGGTCTTATATTCAACTCTTTAATCCATTTTGAGTTTATTTTTGTATATGGTATAAAAAAGTTGTCCAGTTTCTTTCTTTTGCATTTAACTGTTCAATTTTCTCAACATCATTTATTGAAGAAACTGTCTTCCGCATTGTATATTCTTGCCTCCTTTGTTGTGGATTGACTGTGTAAGCAGGGGTTTATTTCCGGGCACTCTATTCTGTTCCATTGTCTAGCATTTGTTCCAGTTTTGGTGCCAGTATTTCTCTGTTTCTGTGTCAGTACCATACTGTTGTGTAGTAGAGTTTGAAGTCTGGGAGAGTGCAACCATCAGCTTTATTCTTCTTTGTCACGATTTCTCTGGCTCTTTGGGATCTTTTGTGGCTCCACAAAAATTTTAGGATTATCTGGTATAGTTCTGTAAAAAATGCCATTGGTATTTTCATAGGGATTACATCAACTCTATAATTTGCTTTCAGTAGTATGTATATTTTAAATAACATTAAGTTCTCCGACTCTATGAACATGGTATACCTTCCCATTTATTTATGTCATCACAAAACAAATGGCAAATGAAATAAAATAAAAACTGGTGTACAGTTAAAACTGGTAACAAGTTAAAATTTATCTTGTGTTTGGTTATTAAAAGATATAAAGATAATAATTAAGTTTTTCTTTGTTTTTGATTCTAGTTATATCACACATACACACACAGACAGACACAGACACACACACACATAAACACACCCCTGAGCAAATATAATGGTTATCTAACCACTTTTTAGAATGTGATTTGTAAAAATTTATGAAGCTGTACCAATGTAACGTATGCATTTTTAGGATGGAAAGATCAAAATGGAACAAAAGAAAATTAAAAGAAGTGTCCTATAAGATACATGGTTTCCTTGTAAAGCTAGATTCCAAATATATATATATATATATATATGTATGTATATTATTTCTGACAAATATTTAAAAAGCTACATAAAGCCTATGGATAAGTATGAATCATTCTAGTGAATGAAAACATTTGGAATATGAAAAGTAAAAATTATACCACCTTCATTGTTCACAACTGTCATATATACTTGGACCTTTATGATCATGTTTGTAAACCGAATATATGTTCTTGATTTTTGTTTGATAGATACTACAAAAAATAGAAAAACATCATTTATCTGTAAAGAACTACAATATATATTACTACTCTCATGTTTTAAGAAAGTGTTTATTGGAAATGCTTGTTAAAAGCATTTTACCCTTGTTGAAATGAGTTGAAGCAATGCACTGTATTGTATTATAACGAGTCACATTACTTCTGTGCTTCAGTTATCCATAAGAAAACATTTCCATTGTTTCATGAGGTAGCCTTGCTAAAAGTGAAAACACAGGGAAGCAGAACCAATTTTTTATGCTCCTAATTTACAAATTGGGACATATTAGGAAGAAAATGAGATAGCTACTTCTGATCAGGCAGTCTGCCTTCATTACCTGGTAGTGATTCTGTTGCTGACGTGGGTATGTTTGGGAGGCATTACGATCACAGTTTACACATTCTGACTGCACTACCACATATTGTTTTATGCCAACCACTTTTGCCAGTGTTCCAAATGATCAGATAGGACCCCTTGGATAGCTTTACTCACTGTCTAAGTGCCAAGTTTAAATGGATCATATGCTTAACATCACTTTAATGTTGGAGTCTCCACCTCTCCTTAATTTTTATTTGTTGCATAACAGTGGAAACTTCCATTTTACCCCTCTATTCCTCAAACAGTGTACCTGGACCTGAGCCCTCTACCTTCTCATTACAAGGAGCCCATTTATGCTGGCAAGTTGTGACTACACTTGGTAGGGAATCAGTCCTTATTGTGTGTCTGAGCTGTACCATTGTTCGGGTGAGTGAGGGGAGAATTTAGGAAATTTCTGGATTGGCATACACACTGGTAGTGTGAGGTTCTGCTACCTTGTTAGGGGCTTCACCTGTGTTGTGAAGAGAATTTCAGGGCACTTAGTTCAACAGGAGAGGCCAGATTAACTTAATTTATTCTTAAATATTGTTAGCACTTTGGAGTGGAAAAAATAGAAGAGCCAGAGAAAAATACAGATTTTTCTTGAGACTTGAGGGCTCCAATTTAACCCACGTTCCGTTAGTGGTTCCAGGAAGGCTGTGTCATTGGAGGATTTCAAAATACCTTAGAGGTGTTTAATACTCGGGAATTTATTCAGAAACAGTCTTATAGAAGCTAAGCATCCATTAACTTAAAAAATGAACTAGAACAAAGGTAATGGATACCCTAAGAAGCACGTTTAGCACTGAGATTGGATATATTTAGTCTAAAATGCATATAAGCAGAGCTGGGGGTGTGGAGGCTAGGGATTAATTATAACTTTCTAAAATAATATTTTAAAGATATTTTTGCCCTTTTTTGGGTTGATTTGGGTTTTCCTCAGACTCTTTAGGGACACATATATCCTCACTTCAGCTCATATGGCCGTCTTATGCCAAGAAGTTGGAAAACAGGCACTGTATCATTAGATACACGACCAAGGGTATACATATGTATTTTTTTCAAGAAATCTAAGAAACTGTCCCAGGAGAAAGCATGAAACAGTCAAACTTATCAACTAAAAGTTCTATATGTTTCAGTCTTCCTTTGGAAAAAAAACCTTATTTTTATAGTACTAAAGAAAAAAAAATCTCTCATATAAGAGTAGAAATTATTTGTCAAGGAAAATGACCTTCTGACACTTTCCTCTGAACAGTCTCAGGAGGACAAGCAGATGATCAGTTGGAACTTGAAAACTATTTTCAAAGTCTTTTCTCTTGGTAGCTGAAAGTGTTTGCAGGCATTGCAAAGACACAGCTGATGCCATAATCTTCCTAACAAGTGGCCACCTGCCCCTCAGTGAACAGAGAAGTCCGCGGAGACCTCACCAGGCTAAGAAATCCCATAGTTACCACAGGTGGCTCTACAGTAGATAGCCCCCAAATATCCACATCTCTGTGACCGTTGAAAAATAAGTCAACCAGAAGCACAGAACATTTTCCATCCTGTACACTTCTGGCAATCCAAAACATGATTGCGCAGTTTTCATTTAAAATCTCATTCTTCTATATTATCTGCCCCTAGCATGGATTCGACTGCACAGTAAATAAGCTCTCATCTGTAGACCATGATGTTGGTTGTTCACTGTTCTGTGCTGTGTGTAAAGGGAGACTGTGCCCACCCAGACTTCTTAATTCCTAGTTATGAAACATAATCTTAAATCCTAATCATGATGTCAGAATTACATGTATTCTGAAATGATTGTATATATTATATATTTTTTGTTTTCTTCAAACGTAAAGGTATGTCCACATTTTCATGTCCTATTATCTATGCAATTATACAACAGTTGGTAAAATTCACATTAAGGTATTTTCTTTTTCTAGTAATAGTACAATAAACAGGATGTTATCATCAGATTCAGATTAAATTCACAGGACAGAACAGGTTGAGTCCAGGTTTGAAGAACACTGCAGGCCTTAGGAGCATTCACCCAGAAGAAAACCAATGAAGAGCCTCCTGAGTGTGAAGCCAAATGAACCGATACAGTGGCACAGAAGCGTGTGTGCGTGCAACAAGCATGTGGAGTACAACAACACACACACACACAAAACCCTCCTATTGTTACTGTTAAAGCAACTTCCACGTTTCAGCACCGATGCTATTTTTTTTGTTGTCATCTTACAAATTAGGGACAAACTACCCTGGGACACTTCTTCTCTCCGTGCATAATATCTATTATCCCAAGGCATCACTGTTGTAAGAATTTAAAAATGACAATGTAACAAAACCCAAATTTCTTCCCAAAAATATGCTGCTTTTTTGGGATCACTTCAGTTTTGCAAACCTTTGTAAGGCACGATGCCAAGTAGGTAGTGGAAGGCGAAAATACCGTCTACACTGGCAATCTAGTGAGCAAGTAAAGGTCTATATGGAGAAAAAAAAAGATTAGTTCACTTTTGTCTAGACCTCAAAGGACTTGGAGCAAAATCCCAAGTAGAAATGGGGAAAACACAGTGGTAGAAGCAATAGCATAAAAAAAGGGTAGAAATGAAAATGTGTTTCCATGTGAGACAGCTACATCCCTGGCAGAGGGTTTTTTTTTTTTTTTTAAGATTTTATTTATTTATTTGACAGACAGAGATCTCAAGTGGGCGGAGAGGCAGCAGAGAGATAAAGGGAGGAGGAAGCAGGCTCCCCACTGAACAGAGAGCCCGATGCAGGGCTGGATTCCAGCACCCTGGGACCATGACCTCAGCCAAAGGCAGAGGCTTTAACCCACTGAGCCACCCAGGTGGCCCTGGCAGAGGGCTTTTTGAGGAAGAAAAGACGCATTGACAGGTGAGGCCAGAGTATGAAGTACTAACTATCGTCCCAGAAAAGCCTAGGGATTATTTTGAAAGCAATAAGCATCTAGTGCTTGCTTTCTTTTGAGTTTTGTATTTAAAAATTTTCAATACTACAAATGATCCATGACTCGGACGGCACACTCGGAGAAGAAATGCGCCAGGATTCTCTTCTCTCCGGTCTGCTCCCCTTAACCCCAGTCACTTGGTGGGGGGTGGGATTTGAAGTTCTGTCGAAAGAAAGATGATATCATAATAAAGGCTGTACTATCTGGATCCCCAGAGGGAGTCCCAGTCTTCAGGGTTGTTCTTCTGAGATTTGCTGCCATAACCCTAAATAAAAGTTTTATTTTGGGACGCCTGGGTGGCTCCGTTGGTTAAGCAGCTGCCTTCGGCTCAGGTCATGATCCCAGCGTCCTGGGATCGAGTCCCACGTCCGGCTCCTTGCTCTGCAGGGAGCCTGCTTCTCCCTCTGCCTCTGCCTCTGCCTGCCTCTCTGTCTGCCTGTGCTCGCTCTCTCTCCCTCTCTCTCTGACAAATAAATAAAGAAAATCTTTAAAAAAAAAGTTTTATTTTATTATATTTGTTTAAGCTGACATTTGTTGATTTTTTGAGTTCAGACGTTACAGATTTCCTTCCTACTCCGGAGTCTGAAGACCGAGTTCTCTTAACTCCTCCCTCTGTTCCTCACACGCGTCCGCGCTACCCTCGTCTCAGAGCCCTTACTGGCATTTGGGGCATTTTTTTCTGTGCGCCGGTGTCACTAATCCATTTGCTGCTCAGGTCAGTTGTGTGGGCTACAGCAACGGCTCTTCCCCGACATCGAACTCAGAACCGATTGCCTTGTTTGTGAGTTTGCTCCTCTGGGTGGTTGTAGCGTGTTCTCTGCCCCGTCTCTGTTCTTCCAGGATCCGTGTCATGCAATTTCTTTGCGATGACCTCTGTTGTTTACTCCACGCTCTCCACCAATATTTAGGAATCAGGGTGTCGTTAACTCTTTTTTTTTTTTTTTTTTTTAAGATTTTATTTATTTATTTGAGAGAGAGAGATCACAAGTAGGCAGAGAGGCAGGTAGAGAGAGAAGGAGGAGGAAGCACGCTCCCTGTTGAGCAGGGAGCCCGATGCGGGACTTGATCCTAGGACCCCGAGATCATGACCTGAGCCGAAGGCAGCGGCTTAACCCACTGAGCCACCCAGGCACCCAGGGTGTCGTTAACTCTTGCACTTGTCAACTCATCTTGGCAGAGAACCTGAGCGAAGACCCACGTCTTCCTTTATTTCAGCGAACGTTTTTACATAGGTCTTGTCTTTATTTGCCATTTTAGGAAGATCTGTTTGATTCAGTATTTGGCATATACACTTGTGTATACTATTATTTATATACTAGTAAATATGCCAAATATAGATGTCATACACGTATTCCATTATTTTCCCTTTCTAATCGCTTGCATTTCTTTGTTAATTTATCCACGTCTATTATTTCCTGAAGTTGTTCCAGGCTTTTTCAACTACAAATACTAGACTCCTGAGTGCTTATAAGATAGTTCCATTTGTGGAAGGATTTTTCACTATTTTTAATTTACTTTGCTGAGGGCTCTAACCCACTTTATATCCTTCCTATTGTCTTCTCTATTCTTGGGTTTCTTGCAACTCTTTTCAACTGTTCTCCCAAGACTGCATCTTTTCATGACTTTCTGAATGGACAGAGAATTATTTTTGAGAATTTTTCTTCTTTGTCCCTTTGTTGATTTTCTTCCTCTTTCAAACTCTTTGTGTTGTCTCCTCACAGACCCTTTGTGGCAGATTTTCTTCTTTGGCTTGTTGGTGAATGAGGCCGCTATCCTTCTTCTGAAGTGTGGGGAAGGACGACAGATGCGGGGCAGGAGGTCCTTTTGTTTGGATTTGTCATCTCAGACTATCTCCGACCAAACTGGGTCATCCCCGGTGCCAGGTCCAGGTCTCGTCTTTGACTGGACAGCTGGACAAATATGGAATCTGGGGTGATTGGTAAAGCCTCCCCAACCTTTGCGTGTCAGCGATGACTAGCAGCCATCCGTCTCTGGTGGAACACTGCAAATCTCACTCTCTTTGTCTCTCTTTCTGACTCACCCAAGGGGCTTCGGCTGCCTAGTAATCTGAGACTCCAAGGCAAGGAGGATGGTGTGTCAGTGCGTTTACACAGCAGCCCCATCTCACGTGCCACCTGGTTTATCAGACGGCACCCCATGGGGGGGGGCTGCCTCCCACTTTCCCTCTCTTGTTTTGGCCCAGAGGGCATCACCTGAGACACTCCCTCATAAGATATGTACGTGTGAGGCTGCACCTGTGACTGAGCTTTAAAAAAAAAAATAATAATAATAATTCTGGTATAGCGACCATACAGTGTTACATGACTTTCAGGTGTCCAATATAGTGGTTTGACAGTTCCTGGAAGCATTCGGTGCTCATTGGGGTAAGTGGACTCTTAATCCCCTTCACCCATTTCTCCCTCTCGCTTCTTGAATAGAGGGGAAGAGAGGCCAGTGGTGCTTGGGGCTCCCAGGTCTCAGCAGTGACTGCGTGGATTTTGCTGCCCGAATCTCAGAGCTTCCTCTAGCCTCTCTTTCCCGAAGTCTTGTTGTTCAGTATTTCCTTCTCCTGTGTGAGCTCCCACACTTCATTAAAAGAAAATCCTATTGCTGAGTGTCTTGAGGTATATTTCAGGGAACTCAGATCCTGCTGAAAGGCTGGCAAGGTTTGTTCCAGTTTTTAGTATCCTGCACTAAATTTGGTATAAATTTTACTTTTAGCAGAAATTTTTAATAGTCTGAGAATAAAGGTTCCATTTCCCATTATTATCAAAGAGAAAATGTTCTTTCCTTGTTTTACTGTTGACTCTTCATTTTATTAGGGTTTGGGGCTGGGGAAATAGGCAAGGTTTTAGCACACCCTCTTTTCTTTGTTGGGAGTCTCCAACTGAAGTGTTTTTTTAGCAGGGGAATAAGTCAGAATTGGCCTTTACAAAGGTCACTTTGACTCTGAAGCGAAAGCTTCGGGGAGAATATGGGAATAAAGCAAAGAAGAGAGAGATCCAGAGAAGGCAGAAGAGGGCTGAGATTGATTGGGCTGAATTCAGACAGCTGCAAATGGTCAACAGAGGTTAGAATCAAAAGAAATGTAGAGTCAGTAAGATACCAGGCAGACACACACAGGTGCGAGCTTTTCCAGGGCAAGAAAGGGATCTGACCTGTCTTTGTATCTCCAGAGCCGAGCTCAGGTCTGGCATTTGGTTGGCATTTAATGCTCATTGAACAGAACTGATTGTTGGGTAAGAAAGAACTGAACACAACCCATGCGTTGCGAGCTTGGTTAAAAGAGAGGGTGGTGATGTCAGAAACTTACTGAGGTTTTATAGCTGAGAAAGTGCTTTGTTAAGTACTTCATGTACATAGAAATCAGAGGGTAACTTCAGCATAAATCATAGGACTTAGAATATTAGATTTAAAATTAATATAATTAATAAGAATCTTACTTTTATGAGATAAATCTGAGAATTTAAGAATGCATCACTTGTTAAAAAGTCTCTAATTCTAGAGTTATCCTCTGTAAGACATTTTTTCTTAATATTTAGATACATAAATGTGTTAAGAAAAATTCATTTACAGAATAGTCATTAATATATAAGATTACACTTGACTATCCCCACTTTTTAAAGAACCATGATAATTGCAGTAGGAGTGAAGCAAATTGATTTTATGAGAGTACATTTCTTCTGAATGGTTTGTATGCTTACCTTTCTGGATCATCCCATCTCCTTAATACTGGCACCTTACAAACAGAGTAACTGTAGTTTTGTCTTTTCTAGAATTTCATATCAATGGAATCATGTTCGGCCACATTTCCTTAGAATAATGCCTTTGAAATTCCTCTGCGCTCTGTTTATCTGGGTCGTGTTTACCCATCTGTGTTTATCTCTTGCCTTCATTCCTTCAGTAAAAACAGTGTATCATTTTCTTTTGGTGGAGATGCCATGATTTGTGGTTCTTCTTGGATTTTCTCTGACAAAAGATATCATCTTGAAATAATTTATTTCTTCCTGGCCAATATTCATGTTTTTAAAATCTCTATTCCTGTTCTGATTATGATAGAGTGCCTTCCTGACTTGTTCTTAAATTTTAGGAAATGGTATTTGTAGATTTTTGGTAAAGGCTATTTTTCGGGTGAAAAAGATTACCTGCTAGCCTAGAGTGCAGGTTTTCTTTCTTTCTCTCTCTCTTTTTTTCCTTTATGAAAAGGTACTGAATTTTATCAAATATTTTTTACACCCATTGAGGACATCACCTAGATTTTAGCTTTACTTTCTTAATATGAAATCATTTACTAATATTTTCTTGTCAAATGATCCTTAAATTTCTGGGATAAATATAATTAGACCATGCTGATGCATTTTGTATCCATGTTTATACATGAGACGGGTAAATTTTTTTTCTATTTGGTACTGTCCTCATCAAACCTATACTGTTGAGTGTTTAGCTTCTTAATTTTCCATCCCTATTTTCTACCAAATATTTAAAGCTATTTAAGGCCATTTTAGATAATTAAGGCTATAACATTTCCTCTAACTACCAACTGACTGATGTCTCCTAAGTTTTGATGTAGTGTTTTTGTTATCTTATATTTTCCATGCTTTCTAATATTTTCTATATGCCCTTATTGTGCCTTTTTAATTTAATTTTTTTCAGTGTTCCAAAATTCATTGTTTATGCACCACACCCAGTGCTCCATGCAATACGTGTCCTCCACAATACTCACCACCAGGCTCACTCCCCACCCCCCGAAAACCCTCAGAGTCCACAGTCTTTCATGGTTTGTCTCCCCCTCTGATTTCCCCAACTCACTTCTCCTTCATACAGATGGATTTTTAAAGTCGAAAAGTATATGCCTTCTTGGCTTTTAATTATTGATTTCTATTTTTATTGCATTAAGATAGGAAAACATGGGCACATGATATATACTTGGGGTTATAATTATTTTATACATGTTGTAGCCTCACGTATTTCTCATTACTATTTCATGGATGTTTAAGAGTAATCTGTTTTCTCTGATTTTTGTTTTTGCTCAAGCTTATTTTATGTTGTTCACTTTTCTATTTTTTCAGAAACTTTTTTCACATTATTTAACAATTTTTAGCAAATGTATTTTCTCAAAAAAATCTCATTATGATTGTCAAGTTTTCAGTTTATTTTTTTTTTGTTTTGTTTTGTTTTTTGTTTTTAGGTTGAGCCACTTGAAATTATTGTTATTTTTAGAAGTAATAGCCTACAACAGTGGCAGTTCCAACTGGTTCAACCTAAAAAACAATGTGAAACCACTCTGGGGGAATATTCTCATTCCTGGGGCAACTAGAGTCTCACAGAAATGCAATTCTTACTGAAGATGAGTTCATAATCATATATTAAAACACACCCAATGGAATGTTTCTTCAAGACTCTGAGTCAGCAGTCACGATAACAGAATGAACAGGGATGCTAGAGCAATTCCAAAGGGATTGAAATATATTCTAGAAGACTCTCCTCAGGGGATGAAATGAAAAAAAAAAAATTTAAGAGGAACATAAATCACAAGGAAAGAATTAGCCGTTGTGAAAGAAGAGTAGATGAAATTCACAAAAACAATCAGAGCATTTAGATATTAAAATCATCACTGATGGTGAAGGGGGTAATGTAGACACACAGCTGCAGAGTGAATCCTGAGTGAATTGTATGATCGGAGGAAATCACTCAGATGCATCACAAAGATACCACAGGAAAGAAAAGTGTAAAATAACTGTTAATCACACAGAACAGAACATGAATATCAAACATAAATTTAATAATCATTCCTAAAGGAGATGGTAGAGCAAATGGGGATAACACAACATTTAAATAAATAGTGATAATTATCTGGAACAAACGGATAACAGGACTTGTCAGGCTGAAGAAACATATTGCAATCCCACAAGAAAATTAAAAAGAAATTCATAGTTTCAGGCATGAGGGTAAGATTGCTTGGTTCCAAATGCAAGAGAAAATTTCTGAAAACAGAGAGAAAAGATAGTTAATCTATGAAAGATGAAAAACTAGATTGACAGCATCTGGACAGAAACAAGACGGCGTAGAAAGTGATAGGATAGAAGACTCTCCAGGTGGCTGAGAATTCCACAACTAGCTAAAATGTCCTTCAAGAAGTGAGGCCAGATGCATTAAATGAAGCAAAAAAATAGTGAAACTATCCTCAAATGGCCAAGGACTCCGTAACCAACTGAAATCTCATGCACGAATAAAGATGAAATTAATTCGTTTTTGTAAAACATGGAGTTCGCCAAACATAAATGCACACTGAAGAAAGCAAATAATGACTGATTTTAAAAAAAAAGAGAGAATTTGAACTCAGAAATAAGGACTGAAGTAGAGAAGCAAAGAAACAGGGAAACAAATGGGTAGGTGTAATATGCACTAACTGTCAAAATAATAATAGTATTAAAAATTAAATTTGGAGTGTTTTCAAAAGAAGAGAGAAATAAAATAATAGACAGCAGTAGCATGGGGGCGCCTGGGTGGTCAGTTGGTTAAGTGTCCAACTCTTGATCTCAGCTCAGGTCTTGATGTCAGGGTTGTGAGTTCAAGCCCTGTGTTGGCCTCCATACTGGGCATGGAGCCTACTTAAAAAAACAATAGATAACAGTAGCATGAAATATGAAAGAAATTAAAAGGAGAAGGGAGCTACATTTATTCTTTATATTTGTTTTTACTTTTTGGTCAGCTATACATACTAAGGAGCCACCTGGGTGGCTCAATCAGTTAAGCATCTGCCTTCAGCTCAGGTCATGATCCCAAGGTCTTGGGATGGAGCCCCCCATCTGGCTCTCTGCTCAGTGGAGCCTGCTTCTCCCTCTCCCTGTCACTCCCCCTGCTTGTGTTCTCTCTCTTTCTGTGTCGAATGAATAAATAAATTTTTTTTTTAAAAAGTATACATACTAAAAATTTAACTATTAAGAGACTATATGTAATTTCAAATAAGTAGGTGGGGAAAGAGTAAAAATAACTGTAACTAATAGTAGCTAAAATAAAGAAGGGAAAATAAACAGTATTAAATAAATAGTAAGTAAATAATATTATAATAAATAGTAAATAATAGTATTATTAGTGGAAAAACATAATATGTAGAATCAAAATAAAGATGACTGAGTTTTCCTGTTATAAAAGAACAAAAGCATTAAGTTTTAAAAGTCCAGCCTGTTTTGATCATAAAACATCTATAATGACACAGAAATGCTGACAGTAAATGGAAGATAAGGCAAAACAGAGTTTGGATAGAGAGTTGCATTGCATTTGACAATTATAAAAGAGAATGATCCAGCAGGAAGATGTGATACCCCGAAGCTTTGATGAAACATTCCTTTGGGAAATGTTGAGATTATACACATGTAAAACTAGAATGATGGCTTTCAGCCAACAGCTGCCATCACTGTGGGCCCCTTCATCATCTGGTCCTGCTCACTCACCATAGCCCACGGGCGCCATTTTCCCTGTGCCCTACCCACTCCAGATATAGTCTTCCTTCTAATATACTTCTGCCTGATGACACTGTCTACGCCTACAATTTCCTTCTCAGAGTTTTACAGGCTCACCTGTTTTTGACATTTGAACCTGAATCCAAATATCACTTCTTAAAGGAAATTTAATGGCCAGTTCACTTTCTTTGTCATGATTCTGATAAACCTTCTCTGTAATGCTCATCAGTGTCTGAATTTAACCTGCTTATTATTTTCTTTACTTGGCTATTATCAGCGTACTTTCATAATGCATGTCTTGTTTCTCTTCTTCATCTTTGTGTCCCCCACCACATAGAAAGAGCATGTAAAAGAAACGTGATGCGTAATTGTTGAATAAATGAACACATTAATATCTCTGCAGAATGGGCTGGGGGTTTGTATTTCTCATGGGACTGGAGGTATATTAGGGATGGAAACCACATCTGTATTGTTCTCTGTACGTGAGATACATCCCCTAAGACTATGTAAGGCAAATGTTGATGGAAAAAAAAAAGTATATAAATTCCACTTCTGGAAATGTTATTGTAATCAAAGATTATGTACAAATGTGTTTACTGTAGCATTGTTTAGTATAGTAAAAAGCACATAATGTACATACTGAACAAGAGGCAAATGGTTAAATAAATTAGGGTTTTGCAATGGAATATTATATAGTCCTTAAATGTCACTTAATTAGACTTTGTTCTTAAGATATAACTTAAAATGTAACAAATGACTTCATATGCAGTATGATCTTAATTTTGCACATTTATATGAATTTTATCTCAATTTCTATTTTTATCTATATCTCTGTACTTCTGTTCTAAAAGGTTAACAATATATGGTAGAATTAGTGGTGACTTTTAACTTTGTATCCATGTATTTCTTCATGTCTTGAGTTTTTTAAATGAGGATGTATTCATTTTGCAATAAAAATTTTTGAATGTTAATTTCAGTTAAATGTCAAGTATTCATTCCTTGGAATTTTGCCAGGTTTTCAGAAATAATCCAAAAAATCATGTTTCATTGGAAGACACAAAAATTGCTTATTTAAGGGAAATGATGCTTGATTAAGAAGCATTTACACTTCCGTGGTGGAAACCACATGAACTGACACCACAACATGGCGACTGCATTGATGGCTGAAGAAAGAGAAGGAAATACTCAGGAGGGAGGAAAGGGCATGAAATAAAAGGGATTTGTGACTGGGAAAGGGATTTTGAAATCTCCAAAACAAGACATTTCTGAAGAAATTGGAATTGAGGGAGACACAACTGAACTTGCTATAAAACAGTTAAAAAGCTTGAAAAGCAATAATGAAAAGTAATAGCAACTCTCAGGAGTTAAACTAACGAATTTGCATGCACCATGTGCTTTAAATTTTTCCACAAAAGAAGCAAGGCTGTCATGTGAAATTTTTAAAAGCAGTGCCCAAGCCATTTTGAACTTGACTTTGAATACTGTGGATTTTCCACCATTGGCTTGATGGCTTCCCTCTGGGTTGTCTCATTTAAAGCACATTTGAGAATAGCTGTTGTCTGCTTTCAGAGGAATAGTTCTTGTAAACCTTGATTATGGTTCATAGAGAACATAACTGGGCAGAAGGTTAGAATTTTCAAATGTTTCATTCTGCTTCTTCTTCAGCTTTTTTCCCCTGGATCAGTTACAGAAGTTTCCTATCCTGGTGGCCCTCTAAGTAGAAAAAAAAGACTCTGTGTTTGATGTCGAGGAGATTACTGCCTATATTCTCCTCTAGGATTCTGATGGATTCCTGTCTCAAGTTGAGGTTTTTTATCCATTTTGAGTTTATCTTTGTGTACAGTGTAAGAGAATGGTTGAGTTTCACTCTTCTTCATATAGCTGTCCAGTTTTCCCAGCACCATTTATTGAAGAGACTTTTTTCCATTGTATATATTTTCCTGTTTTGTCGAAGATTATTTGACCATAGAGTTGAGGGTCCATATCTGGGCTCTCTACTCTGTTTCACTGGTCTATGTGTCTGTTTTTATGCCAGTACCATGCTGCCTTGGTGATCACAGCTTTGTAGTAAAGCTTGAAATCAGGTAACATGATGCCCCCAGTTTTATTTTTGTTTTTCAACATTTCCGTAGCGATTCAGGATCTCTTCTGATTCCATACACATTTTTGGATTATTTGCTCCAGCTCTTTGAAGAATACTGGTGGAATTTTGATTGGAATGGCATTAAAAGTATAGATTGCTCTAGGCAGTATAGACATTTTAACAATATTTATTCTCCCGATCCAAGAGCATGGAATGGTCTTCCATCTTTTTGTGTCTTCTCCAATATCTTTCATGAGTGTTCTGTAGTTCCTCGAGTACAGATCCTTTACCTCTTTGGTTAGGTTTATTCCCAGGTATCTTATGGTTCTTGGTGCTATAGTAAATGGAATAGATTATCTGATTTCCCTTTCTGTATTTTCATTGTTAGTGTATAAGAAAGCCACTGATTTCTGTACATTGACTTTGTATCCTGCCATGTTACTGAACTGCTGTATGAGTTCTAGTAGTTTGGGGGTGGAGTATTTTGGGTTTTCCATATAAAGAATCATGTCATCTGAGGAAGAGAGAGAGTTTGACTTCTTCATTGCCAATTTGGATACCTTTTTATTTGTCTTTGTTGTCTGATTGCTGTTGCATATCAGCCACAGCGACTTCTTTCAAGATATGTCTCCAAAGGCAAAGGAAACAAAAGCGAAAATAAACTTTTGGGACTTCATCAAAATCAAAAGCTTCTGCACAGCAAAGGAAACCGTCAAGAAAACAAAGAGGCAACCCATGGAATGGGAGAAGATATTTGCAAATGACAGTACAGACAAAAGGTTGATATCCAGGATCTATAAAGAACTCCTCAAACTCAACACACACAAAACAGATAATCATATCAAAAAATGGGCAGAAGATATGAACAGACACTTCTCCAATGAAGACATACAAATGGCTATCAGACACATGAAAAAATGTTCATCATCACTAGCCATCAGGGAGATTCAAATTAAAACCACATTGAGATATCACCTTACACCAGTTAGAATGGCCAAAATTAGCAAGACAGGAAACAACATGTGTTGGAGGGTATGTGGAGAAAGGGGAACCCTCTTACACTGTTGGTGGGAATGCAAATTGGTGCAGCCTCTTTGGAGAACAGTGTGGAGATTCCTTAAGAAATTAAAAATAGAGCTTCCCTATGACCCTGCAATTGCACTCCTGGGTATTTACCTCAAAGTTACAGATGTCGTGAAAAGAAGGGCCATCTGTACCCCAATGTTTATAGCAGCAATGGCCACGGTCGCCAAACTGTGCAAAGAACCAAGATGCCCTTCAGTGGACGAATGGATAAGGAAGATGTGGTCCATATACACTATGGAGTATTATGCCTCCATCAGAAAGGATGAATACCCAACTTTTGTATCAACATGGATGGACTGGAAGAGATTATGCTGAGTGAAATAAGTCAAGCAGAGAGAGTCAATTATTATATGGTTTCGCTTATTTATGGAACATAACAAATAGCATGGAGGACATGGGGAGTTAGAGAGGAGGAGGGAGTTGAGGGAAATTGGAAGGGGAGGTGAACCATGAGAGACTATGGACTCTGAAAAACAATCTGAGGGTTTTGAAGTGGCGGGAGGCGGGTGGGAGGTTGGGGGAACCAGGTGGTGGGTATTAGAGAGGGCACGGATTGCATGGAGCACTGGGTGTGGTGCAAAAATAATGAATACTGTTATGCTGAAAAGAAAAAGACTGTGTGTGTTGATAATACTACTTTTGGCCCTTAGGCGAGTTATTTTTGCGTATTCATATTTATTTATTTACATAGTTGAGAGAGAGCATGTGCACACAGGTAGAGGGGGAAAAGGCAGAGGGAGAGGGCAAATTCCTTATTTGTAAAATGAAACAATAGTATTTCAGACAGTTCTTGGGAAGATCATGTCTGAAATACTATTTCAAACAGTTCCTGGGAAGATCATCAATTATGACAGGGTATAAAGTGCTCGATAAGTAAATGGACAATAATACTGCCTTTTCTTCATCTATAAAAACTGAATCCATAACAATCTAGCTTCTCAAGAGTGTGGCTTATATGAGGTTATATATGTGAAATTATGTGGCATCATATCTTGTTGGTAGCAGATTATGCAATAAAATATCCCTCTCCTTCCTATAAAGAATTTTCAGACATGTTCCTCACTTGTGTCTCGGAACATGCACTTTTCTGTTGACCCCAGTGAGGAAGTTTCCCCCTGCACATTTGTTGAATGGAAGATTACTTGTGGTTAAACACTGGCAGGTTCCTGTGAATTACCCAGCAAAGAGGATGTCTCTGAGTTCTGGATTCTTAGTGTCTCACTAACTTCAGAAGGTTGGAGTCAATGCTTGAGCCCAGGAAACAGGGAGCAGATTATGAATGAATAGCATATGGTGATTTTCACTTGTACATTCTTCAGTTTATATAATGTGCCCTAATGAGGCTATAGCAAGAATGTAGAGGCGTGCTGGAAAAGAAAATGGATCGTACTCTAGGATTTCCTTCATTTGTTTGTTTGGAAAAAATGTGAGGGGGTGTGTGTTTGTGTGTGTGTGTGTGTGTGTGTGTGTGTTTAAAAACTATACTATATTTTACTACCAAAAACTCAGACAATTTCAAAATATTTTACAAGTTAACTCATGAATGATAAACTGTTCTCCAAGAGAAGTTTCCACTGATCAGGATGGTACTAATTACAGGCACAGATACAAGCACAGGACGTTCTAAGCCATCGCTTTTGAGCACAGAGAGAATTCGACAGTGGGTACGAGAGGGCCCCAGACCATGGCTATCCCTCGACGGTACACCAGAGAAGCCACTTGCCAAATTCATCTGGAAGAATGGCATTTTCTGATGAGCAAAAGGACTCGAAGAACAATTTCTGCCACAGAGTTCTGCTATCAGTAAGAAATTTTGTTTTTGTTTTTTTTTGAAGTCATGTATCTTTTACCTTTGAGCATATGTTAAAGACATATCACTTAAAGTTTAGCATTGAACTTCTCCTTCTTGTATTAGAATAGTGTTACAAAAATAAAGGGAAGGTTCTAAACTCCTTACCGATCCAATATAATGGAGCAATGGCAACCAATAATTTCTAAAAACACTCCAAAACTATACTCTTCTTCCTGTGTTAAATACATATGAACACATATGCACATGGCTTCCATTCTTAACATAAATTTCTCTTATATAAACTTATATAACCAAGCTCCTAGATTTTACATATCAGATGTTTCAAGTTTGTAGCAGCAAACATTCAATCCCTGTCCATTATTTGTAGGGCAGTACGGTAAGTCCTAGAACTTCATTGATGGACAGGATTAAATCTACGTGAACTCTGCGATTTATTCCCTGGCAGGTGTCATTTCAGTGATGCTGATTTCTGATGTTGCTTGTCTTTTCTTATCCTCCAGTCATTATCAAGTCTAGGATGCTGTATTCTCTGTTTGGCAGACACAGGACAATAAAAAAAATCCAGGCAAAATACAATTATTAAGCCTATAACCAGGGATAGGGTATTTGTTGAAGGGCCAGAGATAGCTGAAGTGAAAAACAAAACAGGAAACAGGTCAGGGAGAAAGATATAATTGAACATTTTCCCTGAAGGTTCTTCTATGTATTTTATAATTTGTGATGTGTACCCTAATAGGTACAATTATGTATACACAACAGCAATGAGCCATATGGTTCTGTGTGTGTCTGCACAAACACCTGTGTATGTGGGTACACGTTTATGCACATGCATTTACACACATGACAAAGGCAGCTAAGCTTCAGCCATGGCTGTATTAACCTTTCCCTGAATTAATATTTTGTACTAGGTTTATTTCCTACTGAATAAAAGGGAGTATGTATTTTTTCCATCATAGTTTGATTAATACTGAACTTAATATATTACTTACTATATTTTTTTAGAAAGTGGGTGGGGGGAAGCTTGAGAAAAAAAAAAATCAAGTATAGAGACCGGGTTTCAGGTTTAATTCAAATTTCAATTTCAGGTTTGAATTAGAGAGCGTGAAGCAATTTATTTTAATAAACCACTCACAGATTACACTAATCCTGTGTAACATCTGGTAAGTCTTGAGTCTTTTACCTTTATCTGTCTCTATCTACTCCTTTTACATACCTGGTAAACAGTGATTAAATGGCTGACTTGTTATATTTTACACCGTGCACCGTCTCTAGATTTTGTGTTGTGCTATGTCAGGAGAACCTAATTAACAATC